>NC_073729.1:17025414-18275414 GCF_023634155.1 Falco peregrinus | reverse complement strand
TTTTTTCCACATGTGACACAGAAATGGCCCTTTAAAGCTCCCTCCCAGGAGCATGCACTGAGCTTCTGTGTATGGGTTGCAGCACCTGGACCCTGAGATTTTCAAAACTTCTGGGCCTGGAGATGTTACAGTCTAGACTCTGTTCCTTGGCAAGTGTCTGTCACACCTACTGCACGCTATGACCTGATAGCCCAGCTTCTTTCGATCAACATTAAACCTAGTCCTGGGCACATTTCTATTCCTTATTAGACCTGAGAGAGACACCTGATATGCTCTTGTTGACTTCTTGGAGCCATTACTCTGGGCATAGCTCAGAGGCTTCAAAAAACATTTTGAACCCATCTTGCAGCAAGAGATAATTTGATTTACTAATAACCATGCTTCTAAACTCTGTTCTTGTGGAAAGAAGACCTGAAAAATATCTTCAGGAGTATTGTCAAACAAGCCTGATGACAGCTATTGTACCATCCTGATAGCCTGATATTATGTTATATCCCAGTAACAGATGTAGACATCAGGCAACTATAGCGGTCAAGCCTCACCTGGTGACCAGCAAGTGGAAGTCCAGATTTCTGCCTGTGTTTTTGAAAAAGACAGCAGCTGTGTATGTACATACGTACAATAACAGTTACACACAAAATCATGATCCAACAATGCATAAACCAGAGTGAAAATAAAGGAAAAGATCACAGTGGCAACAAAATAGAAAACAAGTTAAATGTTATAACTGCTTTTTCTGGCATAGTGACAGGTGCTACTGTGAGATTCTAGTGCCTGGTGTGAAAAGATGCAAAAGCAGATGCATAGAAATCTATTAGAAGTGATTGTTCATGTGGCAGAAAATGAATATCACAAAATTATTTCAAGGAGTGCTATGATTTCTTCTATTTTCAGGAAATAAGTTGAAAAGCATAAAAAATACAAGGAATATTCTATTAAAAGGGCACTCTCCACAAAACTGGGATAGAACAATCCCATCTGGATAAGCAAGAAGTTTGTGGTTTGGGTGTTGGGTTTTTTTGTGAAGATTGAAAACAGTGAAGCTGAACAGGCAAGAAGTACAGCTAGAATTCCAGGGGTCATTAATCTCTGCCATGGGGAAAATAAATAAATCAATTTCTGTTAATGTTCTTGGGGTTTAGTTTGTGGTGCTCAAATTTCATAACCATTTTAATATGATTTTAATCAAACTATTTTAAATTATGTAATTTATAACCCTAACATGTATGGAAAAATCATTTCCCATTCTTTTTTCTCCATGCAGTAATATTCAAATCAATGTACTAGTTTCGTTTTGCTTTGAACCTGGTACTTCTGTCTTTCACAGGATGTTTTATTTCAGAAAAATTATCATGAAGAAGATAAATTACATTCTTCATTGCTTTTGTATTTCCTTTAGTTGTATCTTTTACTCCTTTTGACAACAAATCAAAACCGTAAGAGGTGTCTTCCAGCTGCAAGCAGAGAGTTTCATATATGCCTTATCACATCATTAAATCAATTGTGGTAGTGATTTCTCAGATTTTATTGGCTGTTCTTTCAGTCATTTTTCAGTTTTCCCAAACATAACAAGGTACAACTAGTGCTGGTATTCAACCATTACCTACATCATTTTTCAAATGGGAAGTCTTTGATACATTTTACCGTACAGGAAATCTGTCAATTAATAAATTCAGCTAAAAATGTAGAAATTATCATTAGTTCCAAGTGTTATTTTTTTACATCCTCTTTGGTACTGCATAAATGTATTGCTTAAGGCTGTGGTATGTTTTCTTTCTGGGCACATAAGAACTGAAGGTACAAGCCCAGTTGGATTTCTCATGGCAGCAGACTTGTCAGCAGATGTTTATATTTAATCCCTCTCAAGGCATTGAGAAATACCTCGTTGCCTTTCAGGGCAGACACGGTGGTGTTTCTTCTTAATGTCAGAGGAGTTTTCACTATCATAAATAAAAGACCATATCTCCCACACTGAAAATTAAATATATTTGCAAACAAGTTCTATCAGACCAGATGCATTAAAAGGCAGTCTTCAGTTAGCCCCATGGGTGTCAGCATATGTGGTGCTCTATCACACAAACCAAGGCTCCAGCAAGTCGTGTTGCCTCCTACCAAGTGCTGCTGTTGCTCACTGCTTCCCATATTAGGCAGGGCAGCCATGATAAACTGTCCTGCTCTTGAACTATTCTTGTAAAGACAATGTCCTAATGTTTTTTAAGATCTATATTGCTACTGGATTTGTGTACTTCTGTTTATATACATTTTAGATTCAAAGGTCTCCCCTGTGCTGGAATACATCCAGTCTCACAAGTGAGGTCACATTAGGGATAGTTCTCTTAGACAGCTTCTTGGGGAAAGGCGTTTTCTGCATTTTCTGTACTGAGCCCTGGGCTGCAATTCATCATTAGAGGAATCTTTGATGGGAGCTACTAAATGTTAAAAACATGCAAATAAAAGTAAATAATTTGGAACCGTGGGTGTATTACAGTGTAAAACCATGTACTCACCCAATACTTTCCCATATTGGGAGCTACAAAGTCACTTTTCTACCCGAGCCTGTTGTGTCACGCAGTCCAGAAAGCTCGTCTCTGACAGGGTGCTTGAAATCTAAATGTAAAAGAAAGTACAATACTAAAATACTGACCATTCAATGTGAAAAATGGAGAAACAGAGGGCCAGTATCAGTCATCAGGTCCTGGTCCCAACTCTCAGACACTTTGACATTTTTAGACTTTGTAAGTGATGTGAAAAATAAGGACAACAAATTGCTGCTGAGGATGTCTATGGTATCAAGAACAAAGTCAGTGGCAGTCCAACTAAGCTGGAGTAGAAGTGGGGGGTGGGGGGGTGGGGGGTGCAGGAAGAAGACACTGTACCACAATCGTCTGATTTCAGCAGACCTGGATGTGCTGCAGCCTTGCAGCTAGCTGAGGAGGGGGAGCTCTGGGGTTGGCCTGGCAGTGTGCTGAGACTAAGTCAGAGACATTGCAGGGACAAAGGAATTGCAAACTCACTAGCAAAGGCTGTCTCCCTGAGTTACATCATCTGATGTTGAGCCATGGGTATTTCATTCTCTAATAAAATTATGGATTTGAAGGGACAGCTTTGCTAAGTTGTTGTCATATACAGTCCACACAAACTGAGCTCATGAATTTTTCCAGGGAATTGAATTCCAAGTGATGAAATCTTTCTTGAAGCTGCTCATTTTCCACGTGAACTGGGCATAACGGTACAATCATTTGCTTTCTTCTGCTAAGGAAACTGAAGTCACTTGAAAGAACTAAACAGCCCATCCTGCTAACAGACAGGTTAGCATTTATATAGGGTGTCCTTGCAATTTACCTCTCAAAACAGGTTCACTAGTAGATGAAAAGGTTGATAAAACTTAGAATATGAATCATACATTTGTCTTTTCCTCTTTGGTGTGCCTTTAGTGAAATATGTGCAGAAAATAAATGCATCTTCTTGAGATGGAAGATACATGAAAGTGCTGGAGCTGGTTTCCTCTGTATTGGGCTAGAGATAAAGTAGGGGCTGTTGCCTCCACACTGACGTTGCTGGGAAGGGCACTTCTGCACGTTTCTTACAAGAAGTAGCCATGGCCACACAACCCCTGCTCAGATAAAACAATCAGTTATGCAAATGCCCAGCACCATGCCCAATATCAGAACAATATTATTGGCAAAAAGGCTGCATGCATAAGGTCATATACTCGTTAGCTTTTGAAATTTTGGAGTGCAGTCTCAAATGAAAGGAAATGAAAGAAAAGAAAGATATGACTCCCAGTACTGCCATGTACAGCAATACAAGAGGATTAAATATGGCTTGTCTTATTGCTTCTTCTCTATTTGTTGCCTTTGGAAATGAGGCTAATCGCTCTAGAATTTGAGGAGCAGCTTCTGAGTGCACTTGAAAATGCTGCAGAATCTAAACATAGCTACACTGAATGTCTGCATATATCCAAATTAGATATCTTACATTAAAATAATATGATCACTACAATGCAAAAACAAGTGCTTTGATTGTACTATTTTAATTCAGAGTGGTGGTTTACAGCCCTTCTGTTTAATGACTTTGTAATGGCCTGGGGTAGATCACGTTACTGCTAGAGTTTTTCTGGTGCTAACTCTCATTTTATTTTGCTTAATTTTTCCTGGCAAAACCAGATTGGGCTTTAATATATTTAGTGTTTGAAAGGCTGCTTAATCAACACCAGCTTAGGACAACTTAAACTGTTGTTTTCTAAAACCTTCAGATTTGTCACTGAAAGGCAAAGCAGTAGAGTGACCATGTTCCAAGCAGCTTTAAAGTTAAAACACAAGTAATAATACAAATATGTATGTCAAGGTCTTGTGATTTTTACCATTCCCACACACATTTCTTTCTGTTCCAACCATGCTCTTTTGTAACACTCTCCCAACATTTACGCAAATCAAATAATTACTGTCTCTGCCTTTGATGGGATGGCTTCTGTGCCTCAGGTTACTACATGCTTATATCTTAGTGGTTTGAATTAATTGCATGTGAATACATCAATCCAGAAAGCTGTTCTAAAAATGTGTGTTGTTTAATGACGGTATTACAGAATCAGACCAAGAGAACGGCATGAAAACTGGAATAATCTGCTACATGAAAGAAAAGGTCACATGGAAATGTTTGATGAATATGTTCTTCTTAAAGGACTTCTTGGTGAAGGAAATTTATGACTCCTGAAGCCCACCTGAAACTCAGCCCATGGAACCCCAAAGAACATTGTCAGGCACACGGCTTCAGTGACAGTAAAAACCAAGCTGAGGCTCAAAGGAAGCAAATGTCTTTCGTGTAGCTCAAGACTAGGAATAAATAGAAAATATTTAATTAAAAGTAGCTGTTCTCAGAGACACATGCCTCAAATCTCAACATAAAGAATATCTGGTGATGAAATGTCACAGAGACAGACATCGGGTGTTTTGATTTCTGCTTATATAATTGCCACACATGGAAGAAATCTGTGATCTTGCAAAAATTTCTCTACTTTTCTATGACTCTGCAACTTTCTTTTATGACTATGAAGGAATGCGTTTGGTAATATGCAGACTAATTAGACTGTACAAATGCTCTGACAATGAACATTTCTGAAATGGTAAGTCCCATAAAAAGAGAGAGTGCCTTATTTTAACAATTTATTTGCAAAGGAAATGGGTGAAGACACAAAAGGCCTGGCTTGATGTTTGCTGGCCGTTCAGGCAATCTGAAACTACATGAGTACAAGCAGAACCTCAGATTCTATTGTTATTTCCAGTATGACATGTAAACCACAATCCAAATTTTCCAAAATAAAGAGGGCAGTAACCCTCCTCTTGAATTTCCTATCACTGAAATAAGCAATTTCAGCTGTTCTCAGCTTCACCAGGCTGAACTGAAATAGAACAGTCCCATCTGTAATTATAAATTCATAAATCACTTCTCCAAATTGTGTATTTTTTGTAATTCAAGGTAGGCAGGATGTGTTATACTAACTTACAAATCCAATCTATGACCTCCTGTGTTTTGACAACAGTGCCAAAGATTGGGCTGGAACGTGAGTGTCTTGATGTTACAAGACACACTAAGAATTTGTGAAAAACAGTTTGGAAAGCACTGCAGAGTGGCAGCCATGCACAGGAAATTTGATATGTAACAGATTTAGAACAGTTATAAGGAACAACTTCCTTTATGATGACGTCTAGGAAGTCATTTATCATCTCACAGAGGAGTCTGGCACCTTAAAGTGTTTATCTAAGGAAAGGAAATGAACCCCTGTCATCTAATAGAAACAGTATTTGATCCATTTCACAAAGAAGTACACTGGTCAAAGGAATTTTAAATAATCCCCAAATCGAGCATTTGGCTATACCTGCTTCTTGTCTCCAGGAAGCTCTCAATCCATTACTTTCCTGGTGTTTTCCTTTCTTTTCAATCCTTTCCATATTTAGACAATCTCTGGGTTTGAAGATTATCCAAGATTTATTCCTTTTCAGATTAAATTTACAAATACATCCAGTTACATTGAATAAAATAGCTGGTGTACTTTAAACATACCAAAAATTTAGTTTCCAGGAAGCAAACTAATTTGGATTCACTAAATATTCTTGAAGTCTATCCTGCAGACTACAATGCAAGGCAGCCACAGGGACTACCATGTTTAGTGCCTGAGGCAAAGTCTATTAAAGTCTTCCCACAGTCTTCAATGGGCTTTGATTAAGGTGTTTGGGTGGGATTATCATTGAAAGCTTGACTAGAAGAAGTGTGTTATAAGGAGGAATTTATATTTTTTTTAAATGATCAGAGAATAAAGAGGGAAACCTGGAATAAAGTCATGTTGACAAAAAGGAGAACAGAATAGGAACAGGTTTGGTGGGAAGTATAAAATGGAGCAAAAATAGCAGGAAAGCTCGTGAGGAGAAATGAGAGCCAGAATGCACAAAATAGTAGATTTATTGGTCCTTTGAGGCAAAGGCAGAGATTTAATATTGATTTGTAAGGGCTGAGAAATCCAGGCAAGGATCTGAATGAGACACTGAGAACAGCAAGAAATGATGTGACTCTTACCATAGTATTAGGGATGGATGAGAGAGTAGATAGGAAGGAGATCTGGGAAAAGACAGCACTGCATGGCAGATTTCAGCAATAAGCTGGAGGGGAGAGGAGAGAGCTTCAAGTCTTACTTGCTGAGTCTTGATAGTGAGTCTTAACATGGAAAAGGAGCAGCCTAATGCAGCCCCTAGCCTGCTGTCCTGAGTTTCCAATCCATGAGGCTAAAACTAAAAGGCAAGTGTTAAATTGGGTATTTCACAGAATATTTGCACTTTTTACAGCTTCATCTGCACAAAATAACTAGATGGATGTAGAATGCATAACAGGACAAGTGCAAAAGAGGTCATAGGGAAACACTCAGGCATGGCTCAAGGTCATTAGTACTGAAAGTTGTAGTTACTTCCCGAAAAGAATGAAATAGAAAAAATAGAAACTGAAAAATTTTCACTGGTCTTGGGTCCAAGCGAGACAGCAGAAGAAAAAAGAGTGGTATGGAGACCAGAAGATATGATTGTTTTCTCTACGGAAAAAAGAAAAAAGAAATTATGCTAAGCAGAAAACAATGTGAGCAAAAGTTATTGTCAAACATAAGCTTCTGGCCACAGGGCTGCATGGAAATGGCTGACTCCTCATGATTTGCTTATAGGTTGTTGTCTTCTAGTGCAGCAGACACAAAGTATTCCTGCAAGTGACCAATAATAACTGAAACAGGTTGAATTTGTAGTTTTGGGACAATACTGATTGCCTTCTCAGGTAGTGCAGGTGAAGTCTAGACTCTTCAAGTTTCCCTTTCACTAGGGAACCACTGCATACAAGTGTTTTCCTTTAAAAACAAAACAAAACAAAACAAAGCCACGCCCTCAGTTATCTTTCTCTATTTTCACCTTTACTTAAGTCTCTGTTTCTGCAGCATGTTGTGGTTCATTGTGACCACCACCACAAGATCCCTTTGAATTTGCTACCTTTAGGAATCTGCAGAGTTCAAAGCTTGTGATACTTCTAAAATCCTGGGTAGTCACAACTGACTGGTTCAGCATCTCCCCCACCACTTTCCCTACTGCTTTTGGCTGCCCCACAAGATTGATATCTATGGACTCTGCCTTGCCTTGCAGCACAGATCGGTGCTGGGACAGTCTGTTCTTGGGGCTAAAGAGCTACTCAGCATGTTCCCATAGAACAGGTTTACAGGATTTATTCTGGCAAATTCCACTACATATTCACTGCCTTTTTCCTTTCCTGTTATGGGACACAGCCATTGCTGTTCTCTGCCTTCCACCTCCCTCTAACTTTCAAATAACGAGTTTATGAAGAATGTCATTATTTGGCTAAGTATCTCTCACTCTGTCCATAACCCATTTGCATCACTCAATAAAAGCTGTGTAAACATTTTTAGGAACTGCCAAAGGAAGGGGAAAAAAGACCTCCTTCCCAGTCCCCCAGTCTTGGAAAGAAACTCACCAGACTCTGACAGGTTTTAACTATTGGTATTTTCTATATGCTTCTCCCTTTATTTGGAAGGAGTATTATTTAACTCTAGCAAAATGACAATTCAGTTCAAATTCCTCTTTGACGTAACTTGTTCTTTTCTCTAAATTTCAGTGGGTTCACACTGAGATCTCATTTGGCTGCAGATCTCCTACCTGACTGAATTGCCCTCCTCTGGCCTTTACTTTTCTTTGTTCAGAACAAAAAATCAGAGACAGGAGTTAAACAGGTGCACACATTGCTGAACAGGAAAAGTGTGCTGAGTCCAACAAACCTAATATGTTTATCTCTTCTCCTTGTTCCTGCTGTGCCACTAAAACCTTCCATCCACTCTCTCAATTAAAAAAAAATCTGTCTTCACCACAAGTCATCAAACTCTTTTTTTCTTTAATGACTTTACTTGGCAAATTACTCCTGTGTTTACTACCTTGGTGAAATCTCAGAGTTTGAATTCCCAGCCTGGCCTTAATTTTCCATCTTCATTCTGCTTGTGCCATTCTCACTTTAGTTTCCTGTTCAGTTTTATGATTATCCTTTACAAATTTTCAGTACTTCTGGAACTAAACCTCTTTCTTTCAAATGAGTTAATTTGTCTTCTTCAATATCTGATTACATTCCCCTTCTCTCTTCACTTTTCTCCTTTTCTCCCAGTAGACCCTGGCTTATGTTTTAGAAGGAGTTTGCTGATTTGTAGCAAGCAAGCATTCCTAAGAAAGGCTAACTCCTATTTAGCTATGTGAAATAGATGCTATGGCCAGGCTGCATATTGTTGTCATTTAAGTCTACATAAACCCTGAATACTGCCACTAAAACAAAGGAAATAGATTTCAGATTGCTGGTCTCACATTATACCTTTCAAACAGTGAGGTTTATATAATTTCAGAGGAAAAGAAGCCAGCTTCTTGAGTAGTCTAGGAAAACCCATTCAGCCTGCTAAACTGTTTTAGTTAACATGCAAAACTCTCCTTAGCAAAAGCCCAGAAAACCAGCCTTGTTGAAAGGAGTACCAGCAGCAAGGAGGGCAGTCACCATCCACAGCGGCCAGCTTGGAAATGACTGCTCAGCTGCAGGAAATTGCCTCATTTTTCTCTTCTTCACTGACTTTAGCCTGGCTGAAGAATTCACCAAATCAATGCAGGACTGCACAGTGAAAGTCACAGAGTGAGAGTCTCCAAAGAAAGACCTTTGTTTAAGCTGGACAATTTATCACTGGTCAGAGAGCAATGCAATGGGGAATGTTTGAATTCTTTCTCTCCTTTTCAATGATCAATACTCAGGATGTGAAGCAGCATGTAGCCTGCAGAGCTAGAGCACAGCCAGCCAGTTTTATCTTCATTATTAAAGATCTTGTATTTATACACAGCATTTACAGCCTGTGGGATGTCCTGGCAGCCTCTACCAAGGCCGTGGCAATACGTAATAATGCAGATACGCTTTACTTCATAGAAAATAGAAGCTTATGTCATGTGACCTTATACATGCCTGTATTCAAATATCAGATTTTCCTGCTGTTTAATCCACCTTTAACGTTTCCAGAAGACTGGCTCAGAGTTGTATGGTACCGTAACCTTTTATATATCTCATGACCTATCCTGATAAAGCAGTTGATAGCAATTTACTACAAATCCCAGTCAATCTGAGGCCTAAATGTAATTTTTTTGTGCAAAATATTCTCTGTCTGAATCCATCTTGTGTACAAATCCATCAATTTTTGTATTATTTCTCTTCTGCAAGTCCATGGCTGTAGGGAAGTGGGCCTCTTGTCTTCTTCAAGGATTTTAGGCAATTGTGTCATTTGAATGGAGCCAGTAAATAAAATCATTTGTTATCACTTCAGTGTGTCTGATTTGCAATACATTCATCAAAAAAATTCAAATCTTTTTAAAATCTTGCACCATCCATCAACATTTCAATCTTCCAATTTTACCATCTGCCAGCTTCGATTGTTGGTGCTTTCCCATCACAATCGTTTCTACTATACTCATCATTCAGTCCTCAAGAGTAAGGGGGTTAGAGAATGTCTAAAAATATCATGAAGGATGTCATCAATTTCAGTCACTTCCCTGGAAATGGAGACACTGCACATGCTGTTCAGTCATTTTTCCACCTCAGACCATTCAGTCTTTCCACAGTTGCTTCCCCTTGCCACCAAGCTTCTACTCAGGAGCACAACGGAGTCTGATGCAGCTGTCCCAGAGCCCTTCACACACTTTCTGTTCTCTAATATCAAAAGTTAAATACTAGTAAGATAATTCTGTCATTGCCTGGTAGTGACTGAGAAAATTATTTCCTTAATGTTTTGGTTCCTCATCTACTTTCTGCCTACTCTGTATCTATAAATAGGTTTAGTGTCATTTGAGCAGGGAACTACAGCTTCAAGCTCAAGATTTATTTCTGCCTCTCTAATCAACTGGTAATGAACTATGTTGTAACATTCCTCTGTATCAAAAGAAGTAGTCAGCATTTACTTTTGCTCCAGTGCCTGAAGACATCCTAACCGCTTCGGAAAAGAAGTAACAAACCCATTGCCAGAGAACATATAATCTGCCATCACCAGATTAGAGGATACGTAATAGCAAAGAGTGGGTGAGCAACAGAAAATAAAGAAACTGATTAAACACGAAAAGATAACAAAACCAACAGTGGGATAATGTGTTTTCTGAGCAAGGCCATGATCCAATGTCACTGAAGCTGTCTGAATGAGAAATTTATTTCTTATTGGTTTATTCAAAAAAATATGTACTTCTGAATATTTGCCTGTACCATTAACATTGTTTCTTGTGTGCTTACCAAGGCAAGAAATAACTCTCTGAAGAGTCTGGAAAGTAGTAAAGGAGACAGCTTAGTCCAGGATGAACTTTACAAATGAGAAAGACAAGGCATGAGGAAGAGTGGAGTTCCGTACAAATGAAGCAGAGAATCAAGGACACTCCTGGTGCCCAGTTGACGAGCACCCTACACAAGATCACTGGAATGAGCTTTAGTAGTAGCTGGGATTTCTTCATACTGTTTCCTCCTTATTCACAGAAGTTTACCTGAAAGAATTTTGAAAAATATTTTCAATTCAACAAACTATGCCCTCCTGCAGTCAGATTGTTTGAGGTCAGAATTGTTCCTGTGTAACACTGTGCTATCTCTGCAGATGATTGACACCAGGCAAGACTGCATAGCCTTGGCAGAAGGGCCAGGGCAGCACTGCTGCATTGTCTGTAGGAACATGACTCCTTCATTTCCTCATGCTGAGAAAAGGTTGGGAATAACAATCCAGCCTCTACTCAGCAAGGCCTCAGTCCTCTCACAACCTCTCTAATCTGCAGCATATTTAAAGATCAGACCACCTTCAAAGAATCACTTGACTTTATCTATCCTAGTGTCTGTTCACACTGTCCTGGCCAAACTATTTTACTGCATTTTATCTGCAAGCTCACTGTGACTCATCCTGAATGCGGACACCCCCTCCTACTGCCTATCATCTGTCATCTTTCTGGTTCAGCTCTGTTTCTGTTGCTATTACTGTAATTGCAATGGCATTTGCTGTAGTTAAAGATGAAAAACAGCTTCCTACAATAACCTTCAGTTCTCATAATTTCTTATGCATGTTTTATTGAGGATTTTTAGATCTGGCATTAGTTGTCTCCCTATGTTACACAAGATGAATATCTGGTTTGATAACTGGAAAAGGGATAACCTATGGTACTGTTGTTTTCATCTGAGAATGTTCAAAATCAGGTCCTGAAAGGAGGCTACTTCATAATTTTCGATTTCTAAATGTTTAGTGTGGTGAGTTTTCCTCAGGTGCTTGATCATTTTTCATAAACCACTTTCTTTCCTGCAGCATTTGCTAGATGTTGATTTGGCACAAGCTGCTTATCTCCATATCAAAGAATTTACAAGTTAGTTAGCTATGGCCTATGTGGGGAGAGCTGATGCTTTGCCCGAGGCTGCTTGCAAACTCCTTAGAGGGGGAAAGAAAGCCACCTGGATGGGAAGGTTGTACCAGAACCTTAGGAGCCAGAGACATCCCAAATGCTGTAACTGCCTAGCCGTATCAGTTGGAATTGGTCTCTGGCTGTCCAGAGGACCAAACACTTCTAAGTTACTTCTTTGTGAAAAAGAGTATTATGTACCTAGAGAACAGCACAAAGTATCCATCTGGTAGTGTAAAAATACCTATAATACTGAATGTAAACAGATTACCATACTTGTAACACCTAAGTGGGAGAGCCTACCTAATATCTTACTAATTCTGGAAGGAGAGTGAGTGTATTATTAGTTTGCAGACACAAATTTTTTAAAATCTCCCTGAGGACAGGAAAATGAGACAGACAACCTTTTTGAGTAGGATTTATTTAAAATCGAGGGACTAAGAACTGCATTTTCTATGTTCACAAGATAGAAACAGTCATTTCTCTTCCACTGTTTGTTAGCAAGAAATTAAGCGAACCAAGGCCAAGATTCAGTAAAGCATGTAAAACCTTGCTTAACTGTATCCTTAAGCACCAAAGCTTTTCGGAGCAGGCCTTCTTTAGCCTCACACTAAGCCCTGCTGCTGTCAGTTTCACATAGGCATAAGACTTTTGTTGGGTCTCTGTAAAAAATCATATCAAAATATACACTCCAGAACAATTCAGAAGCAAGATACTTTTAAAGTAGCATTAATAAACTTCTCCACTGTCTTTCTACACAGTCATAGTATCTGAATCTGCCTTTCAACGGGTAAGTAATGTTTTGGCATTATTTTTTCATTACAAAGCTTATCCACAACAAAAAAATTAAGCCAAAAGGAAAAGAAGTAAAAATTACTTTTCTGTTTCAAATAAGAATCCACATGCTATACTAAAGTGAGCAAAACTTGCCAAAAGGTGTCAAGCTCCATCTACTGGCTATTAAAATGAACTAATAGCATGCCGAGTTTTGGGGCTATCTACACGAAACAAATCGATTCATTGTCTTTGTAGAATTTCAGTCCAATTCCATTATACTATATGTTAATCCATCTTACTTAAATATTAGCTGTATTTTCAAACTCTTATGTCATTTGCTGAGTTACGTAGCTTAGGAGAAAAGACTTTTGTAACTACTGCATGAGGTGTTAGGCTATGCGTAAATAACAATTTCCATACAGCTAAACCAGAAAAGATTCTAGTATTCTCTTTTTCTTATGGTACTGGTATCACAAAGATTTCCACAAGGCTTTGACCTGCCTAGTTCATACTTAATTTGGTCATTGAAGACACTTCTTAGTGGTATCGAGGTCCAAAAAGTAGTTATACCTGCAAATACTCACCTAAATGATTAAACAGGGAAGGTAGAACTCCCTTCAATTGCCATAATATGAGGGAGCAGGGCATGACAGCAGCAGCTGAGGAAATGTTGCCTGCACAAATAGAGACAGTCTCATCCTTTGGCCAAGCAAACAAAGGGGACTTGTTTTTCACTGGCATTTGCTGTCTCAAACGCATAAATTCTATATGCATTTTCATATACACTGCCTTTTTTCAAATATAAAATCTCAGGGACTAGAATAAATTCAATGGTAATTTTGAAGAAAAGCAACAGCTACTTGTACCTGCAGGTATTTTGTCAGATGGAACTTTTGATAAATTAAGGATAACAGTACATCAGGCTAAAGTCATACCAGCTAAATGAGCACCCTTTCAGTTGTGTGTTTTTATAACAAAATAAAATCATTCAACTAAAAAACAGAGAGCAGCAAAGCTCTATAAAATAATAGGCATCATGCAAATTCAAATCACCTTCAAGATATTGAAGTTGTACAAGGCTTGAAGAAGTGTATTGCTCCTTGGACTATGTACAATAAATATCATAGATTTTCAATCTCATTGAGCCAAAAAAGACGAAGTGGGAGAGAGTGGGAACAGCCCTGCCAGGGATCTGGTGTTCAGAAAATTCAACAATCAGAAAAGGCTGTGATTAGTGTTAATAGAACATAACTTCCTATCTTTTTCATGTTTATTTACTTTTGAAGGAACATTCTTCCCTTAAATCGCATCCTGTTTCAAAAAAAAGCTGCTATGCTAAAGTCTTAGATTTACCAAGATTAAGAAAGTAGGTCGACAAAGTCCCATTAATCTGTATCATGTGTTAGCTGAGTGGATATGCAGGCTCTGGTTGTGACTGGGACTTCTCCCCTGCTCATCTGTCCTAGATGCTGCCTTGTTCCCTTTCTGTTAGAACACTTTGCAAACCTCATCCTGCACGAAGCTGGACATCCAAGTCCGTTCCGTTTTCCTGTGGTTTGCACTGCTGACTATGACCTTCACATGCCGATCTTCTCCTCTCTTAGCTTTTATGATTCTGCCCTCTCCTGGCTAGTTTCCCTCCTTGTTAATTGTATCCTCCCTGCTGCAGAATCAAGAGGAATCTCACAAAGATCAGCTCTTGACCCACATTTCTCCACTCTGTATTTATGTATGTAAATATGTGTACTTACTAGAGAAACAATCAAGTCATCACACCTGAAAAATGCTGGTGACTACCTAAGTAATGTCTCCGCTGGTTTTCAACGAGTTTTCTTCTCTGGGGAATCCCATTCCAAAGCATGGGGGCATCCACATCTTCCTTGTTTCCTTTTCTCCATCTTAGCAACAACAGCAATGTATTTTTGCCGCTGAGAACAACACTCTGAGAATTGCTTTTTACTTAGACCTTTTCATGGTGTCTAAAAGCCCTGTACTGTTGCAGCTCAGAAAACAAAAGCCTTTAACTGAGAGAGTTACATCTGGAACCTATTCACCTCAAATTCCCAGTCTAACCAGCCCAAAAACCTATGCCCAGAGGGCAAGCAAAGTCTTTGGTAGCTAAACTTCCCAGGTCAGGTTCTTCACTTTGACACCTTTGTGAACTGGGATGTATCATCCATGAACATTCTGAAATCTCACAGTCATTTCAAGTGTTGATTTTTTTCTCTGATTTTCAGATTTGAAGTGGACTTTACTCTTATTTTTTTCAAGTAATAAAAGATTAGCTGCCAAAACAATGATCAAAATAAATGTCAGCCCTTTTGGGTGCTGAAGTACAGGTTACCCATAAAGGCAAACTTTATTGGTATTTTTATAACACTGTCAATGGGAAGATCAATAAAAGTACTGTCTGAAAACACTGTGAAAACATAATCAGATTTTTTTGTTGCTCTGTTTCTTTTTATATTTTGGTTTAGACACTCATTTCAACAAAAACTCAGTAATAATTAAACTTACTTTGGCCAGCTCTGTTCTTGGCAAATGCTATCCTGTCACCCTTTATCTGTTCCAAAATCCTTGGCAGTTATAAGTCTGGACTTGCTCATGTTACCCCCTTGATATCCTTACTCTTCTTCCACATTCAGTCTAACTCAAAATCTCTGTCTTTGAGGTGACATCAGAGCTTCTTACTGAGCATACCTATTTTTCTCAGACTGGCTGTGGAGCTGTGTTTTACAGAGATGTCCTTGACTGTCATAAATGAAATTGTCCCATTCAATTTTTTTAATTTCCATTTTTACACAGCTTACTTTTCAGAGGAGATTTCCACAGATATCCCCTCCTCCAGGACCATCCTAAGCCATAAAACATTTAAGACAACATTTGAACCATGATTAGACTTTTTACGTAACTTTGTTATTGTTATTTGACAGATAGATTCCCCAGTCTGCTCATTGGCATTTTCTCTTTTGTTTCATCTTACGCTCCAGTGGAAAGCTAGAGTATAAGACATCTAGTAGAAGGATCTTCAAGGCCCTTCTAACCCAAACCATCCTATAATTTTATGATACAATTCTATGATTATTCTTTTTAATTTATGTAGCAAATATGCACGATACTATCCCTACACTACTGATGTTTCAGGCAGGATTAAATTTTATACTGATAGTCTTATTTCTAGGAAGAACTCTATCCTAAATAATGACTCTTCCTATAGAAAGCAGCCCTGAAGTCAGTGCTCAGAGACTACTAGAAGAAGGGGCTCCACCATGGAATAAGACTTTTTTTTTTTTTTTTTTTTTTTTTGTCAGCAGATTGATAACTAACTGAGAATAAAACCTAGCTTGTAACTTGGTTGCCTTATCTCCTGGCTCTAGCTCTTGAAAGAGCACAATGAATGGATGGGGCGATAAGTGAAGTCCTCAGAATTCTACATAAACTGAATTCTGGATATCTACGTTTAACTAATGGAGTAAGATGCTGTTGTCAGAGGCCATGAAAGTGGGAAATCTTTCCAGAAAATCAAGTGAGAAATGCAAAATAAAATACTTAAAATAAAATGTCTGTCTCAAGCTACACAGTTTTCCTGTCTCAGGTCCTTAATTCACATTTCAGGTCTCTGTTTTTTTCTGATACATTAAAGCAAAATCTTCTTCTGAAAAAAGTGGCACAGAACTCCTTAACAAACAGAAATTGTAAAATTCCAGATATCTAGAGAGTAGACTGCAGGTATAAGTGCTTCAAAAAGTTGGCATTAGATGCAAATGCAGAAGATAATTCATTGTATCATAGTTTTAAGATTTATAAAACTGCTAACTCTTGATGAAGAAATTTTCAATATGGTATAACTTCATATATGAATTTTACACTCAAGTCCTTTATTTTTTTTCCCTCATTCCACTGTTGATTTTTACCATACCTGCTTTCATTAATGTCATGGAAATACCTGATGCATAAAGGATTTACCTGTTGCAGCCTCTGACTTCCTTAAGCATCCTGGAAGACACGTAAGCACTTACTCAGCTGTAGAAATGAAGGTAATCTCATTCAAGAAAATGGGACTAACCAACTGGGACTCTTCAGTTTAATAATGAGATCCTTAAATAGTCAGAATATGAAAAAAGCTAAATAAAAAGAGCATATTTTTGTAGTTTCATAATATTGAAACAGTATTCCAGTCATTTTTCTCAGAGTGGTCACTGGGAAATGCTGGTATTTCCAATCACATAATTTGTCTGTACTAAGAGCAAAATTCTCCGTTAGTATTTCCTGGAGCAGCCTAAGGCACTGATAATTTCAGAAGAAGAGAGACCATAAGTCAAATATGGGGAGCAACAATGCTCTAGTATCCAAACAACTTTATGCTCTTTATTTTGCCTTGCCAATTTGTCATGAGCAGACATTTTTCTTCAGAGCAATCTGGATGAGATAGACGCAGAAATATTTGGAGAATCTGGGCCTAAAGTCATCTGATAAGGAAGCAGACCCTCTGCCTCCAGAAGGCTGGGGGCAACTTCTCATTATTTCCGAAGTGGAAGATGACACATAGCTGGGGAAAACTCGCTCCACTCCCACCACTCAAAGCACAGTGGAATAGTACAGAATCGCATTACTTTGCCTTCACCACTCCCACTGCACAAGTGGACATCTAGCCTGAATACGGGCTTCAAGAACATTTTGATGGATCCTGACAGCTCATCAAAATGAATACATTGTGATGAAAGAAAAATGCAAGAATAGTCAAAATAATTTATTCTTCTTAATCTGTTACCTGTTTATTCCTGTTGTCCATCTTTCCCTTGAAAAGCAAGGATTTGAACAGCTGTACTTAATACAGTAATACATACCAGGGTTTACTACAGAGAGAATCTGATATACATTTTACCATAATTTTTGCATATTTTAATGATATAAATATGCATTAAATGCATATTTAATGATGCATATTTTAAATCTACAGAGTTGCTGCTGGGTATTTTTAAAGTGCATAACTTTTACTCTGCAATGCCTCAGCAGTTTTCTCTTTTCCCTTGACATCCTTCCCTCCCCATCACCATCCTGAGCATTACTATAAAGTTCTCTCCATCCTATTTTTTTGACCATGGCCCTCCTCTCATTGAGCAATGTCATGTCTCTGCTATATCAAACAAAACCCATTTTTTATCTTCACTTTGAAACCCTTTCAGAATCCCACCTTGCAGATTCCTGTTCACTGTTTAGTTTGAGACTAAATAACTTGATTCCTTCTGAACTGGAATTGAGTATGTCTATGCGTCCTCTCCACCTTTTTCACACTTTCTGACTAAACTTTCCCTGGGAAATTTCACTAGACTCTTTTTTTATTCTGATACGAAATGTTTGACTTCAGGTAAGAAAACATCCTTTGACGGAAATGCATTTGGCTGAAACTGTTCTAAGGCATCAGAGCTAATCACCTCTGACTTTTAACCAACCCATGATATCAGCCTTCCACTGCAAACTCATTATATTTTCAAAGTTTAGTTTGTACTGCTTCCTGCCATGCTGTCCTTCAAACACTTAGAAAGCTACTTCATTCTCCTCCTTCTAATCTCTCCCTTGAAGTGAGGGTGACTTACAAAAAACTGGATTCTGGATGGGCCACTCATTCTTTGACCCCACTACCTCCTACACTGGACAGTGTTATTTCAGTTTTCCCCCTTCCTGGACTGTCTTCCTCCTGCTTGCGAACATCAGCATAGGCCGGATGCTATGAGGAATGGGCCACCTTTTCAGTCTGTGCTTTTTTTGCCCTTGCCCTCATAGCTGCCAGGTTTCTTATTCTAGTATCTATAGTATCATGACCATAGACACAATCATGTTTATGAAATACTTTTACTTAAAGTGCAGTCAGGTTATGAATGATGCTGTACAGAGAAATTAATAATTCTGAAGAAAGTAATAGGGCAAAACATAAAACCCCCTGCAAGTTAACTTTTAGGAAAATACCTTTGAGTGAAGAAGAAACTTTAATTTCAGCAGAAACTTTCTCTAAGAGGAGAGGACAAGGATGAAATTTCTGATTAAAAGGACAGGAACATATCTGATCTGAATACTGGTGGTAGGCTTGTATTTGTAGCATTCCGTTTCAGTTCTCCACTTGGCCTAATTTGGAGAAGCAAGTGCATTGGGTGCTGGGCTTATGTTGTTCTGGGCTTCTTTCTTTGTTTCTCCCTTAAAAATAATTCTTTGAGATTTGTTTTCATTTTAGGGCAAACTCAAACCTTACCACAAAACTGCAAAATCTTTCACAGAATGAGAAACAGGATTGTTTTCATGCACATTCAATTGCAAGTATTAGAACATGGTTTCGCGGAGCACGTTGTTCTGAACTGATTCTAAGCCCCAAATACAAATGTTTTGTAGCTAGCCAGACCTTGGCCAGCTGTTTCCTGGGGTCCTACTGTACTCTGTAATAGTCATGATTACCAGTAAGGCACCTACTGGCAATCCGTGATTGATTTTCTGTTTTCTGCACAGAAGTGCCATTTTGCACCTCCCCACAATTGACACATTTGTATGTTGTAGTAGACAATACAATGAACTGCAGAAATGTTTCATCATTTCTAATGCGAATGCAAAATTGTGTTACACTTACCTGCAAAACAGCATTTGTGTATTCATAGAAAATTAGCTTGCTAATCTATAACACTAATTGGGTGCATGTACTAGTGTGTTTGTACACAGATGCATGCAGGATTTAAAATCTAGGCCAAAGACAACATAGGACAAACATAAAGGGATTCATATTGCTGTTCATGTTTAAATTCTCTGATCCCTTCCTGCTTTAGTTCTCTTAAAATCTTAAAATTCCAGTGCATTTTTTGCACCTCTCCACCCCCAATTCCTTATTAATCATTGGTGAATGAAAAAAAGTCCTGAGTTGCACCTGTATTACAGAAAAAAAAAAAAAAAGGAAATTTGGAGATGTGAACATCCAACAGGGAAATCAGTTTCCTCTGACTGTAACAAGCTCCATTAATAGTAATAAATATAAGGGTTTTTTTCAGATTTAAAAAAATGACTTTTTTTCTAAATAAAATATGACTAGTTGACAAATGTTAATTTTCTAACAAGAAAAAAAATGTTTCGATTCCAAATTCATATGTCAATGAGAAAAACAATTCTTGTGTCTTCTTTTTACTTATTGTGTCCATTTAGAAAAAAAAAATATTTTGAAGTATTGGTTTGAAACAACAGATGAAAATGTTCAAATACATTGTTTCTACATTTCAGGTAACAGAACTTTCTCATTTCAGTTCTAGCTAAAGATTGTCAGTTTTGAAATGAAGGCATTTTTATGAAACAAAATTTATCTTTCTCTAAGAGATATGCATAAAAATACAGGACAAAGAGATCATAAAGGGATAGCCTCACTTTCTTATAATTTGAAAACTTGTTAAAAATCAGTTACCCTTGTGACAGTCTTTCCAGCCACTGCAATACCTCTGTTTCTGTTCAGTCTGTAAAAATGCTTCTCCATAACTTCTTTTGTTTTCTATGCATAGAAGATAGATATAGTACAGTCATTACTGTCTGCACAGAAATTACTGTCTGCAGAAAACCTCATCACTATGAATTCAGTCATTAGCAATAGCATTATTCTTGGTACCCAGATTCTTCCTGCTGTCACCAGATGGCAGCCTCGACATATTTCAGTGACATGTAGGTTTCTTCTATGAAGTTAACGGTGGCCTTCCTGAACACTTCCCCTTTGAGGTGATTTCTTTGCTATACACACTTCTGACTATATCTCAGTGGTCTGCAGTCATTTCTAGCTGAACCCAGTCTGCATATGGCTAGCCTCAAGTCAATTCGTTCTGCTGCCTGCAATGCTTTAAATTGACATCTCTACTTCTTCATCACTGAAAGCACTGAAGTCATAAGCTGGGATGATTCAGTGTATTTCTTTTGTCCAAGTAAAGGTGAAGAATGGAGAATTTATTGATAAATCCTGGACAACTTACTCTAAGCCCTCTTTTCTGTGCTCATATGCAGAGAAGTTTGCATGCTGTTGGTGCAGCTGTGTGTGCCTGTGTGTGCAAAGGAACCATGTTGCAGGAGCACTGGTGCGCTGCATGCTGAGCTGCTCCTTCCTCCCCTCCCCTGTGCCTTGCCTGGCAGGATGAATATGGTGAAGAAAGAACAGCTTCTCCCTCCTGATCCTCCTCACACATGTGAACATGTGTCTGAGTTACCAATCCTTCTTACTGTTTTCTTCTAAATGGTTTAGATGCAGTCGAAGCCCTCTATCTCTGCAGCTTCAGCAGAGGAAGCTAACAGAAGCCTTCCAGCACCCCTGGGAGATGAGGGACAAGGTACTTATGGGGTCAGGAGGATGCCTTTACCCTTGTAGATGATCTTATTTTCAGATGCCACCCAGATGAGGTTTCCTTCACCTAATTTGTGTAGTAAACAGCAGCTTCCCAAGGCTTCCCAAGGACTTCAGGCTACAGAAAGCTTGAATAAGCAAACACACAGAGACTTCGCATACAGAAGTTAAGCCCAAAAGCAGTACCCAAATCCCCTTTACCTGATGGTATTGTCCTCTGTTGCCTGGTTTTTGGTGAGGAAAAGGAAGTCACGGGACACTGGGCTTCCCAGGAAGGTGGGAAGCTACAAAATGACATTGGGAAATCAGAATTTGTTGGTGATTAAGAGATAGGGAGTGACATCTCAGTGAAAGGAAAGATGTGCTCAGAAAAAATAGGATTCACTCTGAAGGTGTTGTTATAACCTATCTAATAAATAAATTATAAGAAAAAGGCCATATAAATTCTGCTGTGGAGAAAAGGGAATGCTTGGAAATAATATTAAAAAAAAATTATACATGAGTCAGGATTGTTTTCTAAACAGCATGGACAAGAATGATTACTGGGCATGGCAAGGAGAGCTGAGGTGCCCCAGGGGCTGGAATAGCCCTACTTTTTATTTTGGGAATGTGAGCAGCCAGTCTCGGCAGCAGACGAAGCATAGCAGGGGGCAACAACCCTCCCATGGCCGGCGAGGCACTGTGTGGGGGAACTGGGGCCCACTGGCTGAGGGCTGCTCAAGAGGTGGCCATTCAGTGCCATCAGTACGCATGGAGTTTAGTGTATGTACACTGTGAGATGACTCCAGCATCATAGTAAATACTATTCAGCTACACAAGGATTGCAAGACTTCATTCTCAGCTGTCCTCCTCCCAAGTTTTCCCCAGTTTGATGTGAAAATGCCAATATATTTGAAAAAAAACAATGTTAAGAATTTACTTAATGGCTTATTTTTCAAAAGAGTTGAGTATCAATTATCTTTCTCATAGTCAGTGAAACAGTTTAAAAAAATTGTTTACTTAAATATTCATTTGTTCAATCCAGGGGTTAAACTTTTGGAGATCTTATTCCTAATTTATAAACAAAGCAAAGGAAAGGAAACATTAGATATAGCAGTAGCATTCCCATTCTTGGCTAGTGTGCCACCATGGTCATGTTACTTCTGAAAAGAGAATGAGGTAGGTCTGAAATGAAATTAGGGACTCAAATACCAATGAACTTTCTAGAAGAAGCAAGAATCTAAATCCAAATTTTGGAGCTAGTTTCATAACACTGGGCCAAGTCTATCCCCTTGTGAGAATATACTTGAACTTGAGGTTTTCTGGCACCATGAACCATAGTCTGAGTTTGGTACTTGGTCCATCTTTCGTTTACTGTTACCAGATATCTACAGGAGATTTCCCCCACGCTGCGCACCCTACACCTTTAGAAGACAGAAGCTCACAGACAATGACACATTGCACAAGAGCGTGAGGTGAGAAATACTAGTAAAGCCCTAGCTAAGCAGTCACCTTTATTAAAATGCCTTTAGTTCATGAAGATCCAGGATGTGTCAGCAGAATCTCTGTTTAAAAACTTCTTATCCCCAAGGGCTCTATGTAGTCAAGTACATTTTTTCTAATCCTGAAATTTTTGCACAAATCAATTTCAAATGGAACTCAGTTTTACTTTAAAGTTACCAAATAAACACTTGCAGATCTTAGATCCTAGTTCTGGAGAATATATCTGAATTAAAATCTTCTGTGCTGAAGATTGTTCCTAGATACTTAGGGGTGATGCATTTGGGATAGCTAATTGTAAGATCTGAAACCTGTAATGAGCTCCAGATACTCACACAGATGCTAGTCCAGGAATATTGTCTTAATTTTCTTTTTCATTTCCTTTCCTTTTAATAAGATGTTCCTATAATTAAACTAGCCTAAGGCTTGATTCAGCGGGTAATAACTCATGCTGAGGTTCAGTGAGAGCCTGAAGCTAAATATGCTTAGATATGAATAATACACAGTTATTTTCCCCCTGCTGTTTTTACTGCCATATCCCTTGGCTTGTTTGAAACGGGTAAGTGAACACAGAACTTGCAAAGCCAACAACATTGTCTTCTGCCAAGGAAAGTGCTTTCCCTGCCTCCACCCTGCACATCTCTGCAAGCCTGAGGTCAGACCACACTATGCCCTGGCCAGGATGGCCTTCACAGCAGAGAGAGTCCTCATCGGAGCCTGCACAGCACCTGAAGGTGGTGTTACATCCAGAAGGGAGACTAATCGTCCCAGCATGTACACTCACAGCTAACTGGAAGTGTGTGAATAGTATATTCATGTGTTTAAAGTCATACATATGCACACACAGTTGCAAGGATGGGGCCCTAATTGGAGTTTGCAGACAGCTGTCCACAATTAATGAAAAGGGCTCATTAGCTGGCATGGAAACCAGCTCTGCACATGAGCCAACTGAAGAGCAGACAGAACTCTTGCTGCTGAAATCATAGGGAGGTAAACAGGTTTTCAAAGTTTTTTTTCCTCGTTTTGTCACCTCCTATAACCAGGAATGTACAGAGCCCAAATTGTTCACCAGGTGAATTGCTTATCAATTAAGAAAAACTCTAAATGCAGAAACTTTAAGGTTGTCATATTTCCTTTGATTTAAAATTATTGTCCCCTTCACCCATGAAAAAAACCTTAAAATTCTTTGGTTCCCCATTTCTGTGGCAAGCTAACACACTAGTCGTATTCTGGAGTCTGTTTATGAAATCCTCAGGTAACCCTGAAACGTGGCTTATCACCCAGGCACCACGGAAGAGAAACAAACAGCAAGTCAGGTATTGATCAAAACTGCCAAACTGCAATCATTGTGTGATGAAAAAATCTAGCAACAAAAATCTAGCTGATATGTTAGGAACCTGTGACTGGAAATAAAGATATGGATGTTGATCAGTGTTTTTTATTGCTCAGGACTTTATATTCTTAAGTCAGTATGCAGTTGTTGATACTGTAATATGATTATTCTTGGTTGATCCATGCATAACTGAAGTCAATCCATGGCATTTATAAACATACTTTATTTAGTCTTGGGTTTTATCCCACCATAAAAGTGAGCAATGAATAAATAATAGAAGAAAACTGGCCACACAAAGGACAGGCTTCCAAAATCAGATGTTGGATGTTTTTACTCTGGTTTGAATATAAGAGTTTCAGAGACTTACAAGGACTTTTAAGGCTTAAACTAGAAAAAGCACATGTGTGCTTGTACATTGGGAATCAACATAGACTGCCCACTTGAGCCCAGGATTAAGCGTGCGAATTGATCCCGACACTCTGTCATCGGTACCCAGAGCTCAGCTCCAACTGGGCCTGCCACACACAGCAGTTGTGGGTTCATGCCACCCCTGCTAAAGATAGCGAAGTATGGCCAAGGAGTCTTTGCTCTTGTTTCAAGCTCATTAGATGAGTGATGACAGGTTATAGTAGCGGTCCCTTGTGGCCAGAGAACAAGCAAGGCCCCCAACTGCTGCTGTCCACTACAATTGCAGTTGAATTTAGCCAGCTGTTGTAACAACCAGTGCGACATAAGAAACAGACCTCCCTGCACTCTGGTTTAACGAGCTTTGTGCATTTTCTACCAGTTCCCCTGCAAGATGCCACTCAACCGTGAGGCTTTGTGCTACTGCTGAAGCATACTGCTATATAGTCTCACTTCTTGTGTTGTCCCTCATATTGGCAGAAACACCTTCCTCTTAGTTGTTTCCTGTCTTTCAGTCTGCTGAGTCTGAACTAAACCAAATATTTGCAGGGAAAGAGAAAGAGAGTAGTTCTCCACTCCCTTGCCTCTCTTCAGACTGACTGCTCAGGGTTATGCTCTTCATTTTAAAAAAGACGTGGAGGGAAATACCAACAGGGGGATTTTGCTTTCACAGCCTTCTTCATATATAATGAGGATTCAGTATCAATGTGCATCCTGAGTTCATTTTTGCAAAGCAAGCAGTGGATTTTGTCTTTGTTGAGAATAATTGAAAATATTTTTTCTCTTTGACCCTTTGGGGAAAACAAGCAGAATCTAATATTCTTTTGCAAGAAACGTGCTCCCAAACCCAGAATTCTGGTTAAAACTGTTTTCCCTGTTTCTTTTCTTTGCAACCACTTTTACTAGAGATAACCTGAAGATGTAAAACCCCTCATTCTCTCTCACTTGTTTTAAAACATTCCAGTGTTGAGTATTCAAAAGTGTGGGATGAGTACTTATGCAATAAAGATGTTTTCTAATTAGGAGTTTAATGTTTGTGTCTTTTAAGCATCAAAAACATTATATGGTTACCTCAACATAATCTCTAGTATGATCTTCATGTGTTCATTTAGTGTCATTGACTGTAATCTTATCTAGGCTCAAGACTAAGTTAAATTTACAGCACTTTCAGTGTTACGGTCCTTCCCTGCACTCACACTATTTTCTGAATTACTGGAAGATACCTAACTTGATGAGTCAGAACTCATTAATGTGGGGAAGCACTGCAGTAGCCCCAGTGCTCCAGTATTCTGAATAATCATCTTCATGGAGGTTTCTGAAGGATATTGGCAAACACAGTTGATAGGGTTGCATTATAAAGTGTTCAAGAGGAGGAAAACCTTGTAGATTTTGTTATTTGCCAGCCTGCCAATAAAGTTATGACCTCTGTTTCTGTTTAATTTGCCAGTGGTAGGTATAAATACATAACTACCACCCAGCACCCAGTCCTATTTTCCAAATATGTGTTAGCAATTAAAACTAGAAAAAGACTTCTTAACTGATTTCCAGTGTGCAAAAACTTCTCTGAATATGTGGGAAAGATTTTGTTTCTGTTCTGTAGATGTGTTGATTCATTGCTCTAAATTTTTTCTAGTAAAACACCACACATTATTTGATACAGATGAAGGCAAGGCAGAGAGCCAGGCATGGGGCACAGTTTGAGAACATGATGAGGCCTTTGTGGTTCTCCAAGTCATGTTTTAAAATAAATTACCATCATAATAACGCTGTATTGAGAATTGCAACTGTTTTCTTATTTCTGTCACTTTCTTTCAACTTTCAGAGAGACAAGGTTCTTCCTTCTTCTTTCTAGAGATATTGTGATGCATGAAATGTCAAGAATCACTAAAAAAAGTACTGATCTAAATCTAAACAGAAAAGAGTCTTTTTATGGAAAACTCCATCACAATTCTCTGTGGCAGTGAGAGATTTGTTCAATGGCTTTGGATTAATACATTCTGAGTAATGTGTCACATTACTAGTTATTACTGATGTTGCTCTAATTATGAAAGTACTTTTATCTTCCAAAGGAAAGCTATTTAGTGATAATTTTAAGCCTTGACTTCATTTTCATGGTTTTCTCAGCCACACTGCCTTCTTGTAAAGGAGACCTGATGTCCTGGTTTTCCTTGTTTACTGTGAATACTAAACCATGCAACCTTGGCAGATAACGCATATTCTGTATTTGTAATACACACTAGGGAATGAATTCTAACTCTAGGGATGTTAACAGCAAATTCTCCACTTTAATAGAGTCAGGATTTACTTCTAGGCGCTTTGTCCTTTTATGCATTCCTCATATCTTGATGCAGACTCAACAAGGTGGTTCACATTGAGTCTGCAATTCATATTGAATTTGAAAAAAGGATTTAAACTTTAATCCTAGTTCAAATCATAATGGAAAGCAATAACTTTATATGAATGATTCATTACTGTGCTGTAAAGTAGGTGAAAACACACTGCCTCTAGCATTTGCAGTAAATATTTGCTTTTGGAGTATCTGGGAACTCCACAAGTTTCTGACTCTTATTTAAGATCTGAGAGTTTTAAACAAAAGTATTCTTCCTCCTTTTTTATTTTGTTGCACAACACAATTTCCCCTACATTTAATTCATTCAATATGCAAAAAGATTATCCACTTTAAAACTAACTCTGTTGTAGTATAATGTTTTCCCAGCAGTGTTCACTGAGGCCTTACTTAACTGCATCACTATTCAAAGTCTGATGCAAATTCCTCATGCGTTTTATGGTACTTATCACTACAATAGCCAAGTGCAACACAAATACAAATGTGTGCATATTCACAACATCTTGGTGAATCGACCAGGTGGTGTTACACTGTAATTTTATAGCTTACAACTGAGACAGGGAGGTCAAAATTAGTAATATTCACTGACTGTAGGTACTCAGTTTGACACCCTTAAGACTTGATTTTTTAAGTAGGAGTATTATATAGCACATACATTTTAAAGTGAAATGCTGGTTATTTTATGTCTGTGAGTGCTTTGGTTTTTCACAGAACCCAGTATCTCAACTTAGGCACCAGATAATGAGAAATCCAAGTTTTAGGACTACATGAGAAAGATCAGATCAAAATAACCAGCCAGCCTGCTCTTGGGAAACCAGGGCACCAGGGTAATCCAGGGAAATGAATAAAATAAGACCATCCTGTTTCACCAAGGGGCATCACATCCCAAAGAGCTACTGCTTAAACAGACAACACAGTGGTAAAATAAGGAATGTGTTATTTCCATTCTATCAGGGAACAAAACAAAATCATAGGCAAATATTGGATTTTTTTCAAAAACACATACAATGTGTCACTTTCCACTTAGCACAGGAAATCTACGTGAAATACAGGTACAAAAGACAAAGATCAAAATGGCCTGAGTATAGGGTGTAAGCACATGCTTCCTTTGAAAAACAACTGGAGTGAAGATGCTATGACTTCGTAGGTGCCTACAAACGCTGATCTATTTCTTGTCAGCTATATTCTCTAAAAAATGTGTAAGAAGAAGAAACATGGAAGGGCTCTTGGCAAAAATACTGTTTCATTTATTTTGAAGGAAATTACAAAATTTACATTGAGCTGCAGGACCTGTGACCTACAGTTTATGTAGCTGACAGTATGAGAAATTTTGGCTCCTCCTGTCAGATCTGGAAGGGAGGATTTAGATCCAAAGTCCAGTACCAAAATCACAAGACCATTCTTTTCTTGACAGAAAAAAGCTGGTATTAATACCAGGTCTCCTATAAAGTAATTATTAAATAGATGAATCACAGTCAGGAGCACAACAGAGTTATTCAGAAACACCAAGGAGGTGATCCATGGTAATTTCAAACTGTTTATCACCTTCATTCACTAAAACCATGTTGCTTTAGCAGAAGAAAAGGAAGGAAAAAAGCAAATGCTGTGTCTGACATTGTTACGCGTTTCCCTGGATTACCCTGGTGCCCTGAATTAAACCCCCAAAACTAACAAGAAACTGTTTCCCAGAAAACAGTCTCAGACTAGCATGTTTTTTCAGAGTTATTAGCTTTGGTGTTTATGTCGGGTGAGCTGATGAAAGTCCTGAGGGTTTACCTCTGACAAAAAGAGTGGGACAAATACACGAGTGCCCAGTAGCCCAGCTCAGCTGTGGTGAGGCTGCCAAAGGAGATAATGCTGCCAAGTGAAATGGCTTCCAGGCTGTGCACTTGTGTGTCAAAATGACATTAGTGTATCTTGACATAAGTGCTGTCTTTTATCAGGGATAAGCTTCAAAGCTACAGAGATGGAGGGATGGGAAACTGGAGTTTGACAGGAAAAATAGTTGACAGAAAAACATAAAGAAAATTTGTTAAACAAACCCAGCACTCCAAGAGCCAGCAATACCTTCAAGGATCAATTTTAGAGCAAAGGATGTTTCATTGCTGCATGACCATGGTAGTTTAGGCATAGTAAATACATTTTTCTCTGCAAAATGCAATGGAATTCAAAAAGCCTTGTGTCTCCTCCACTGTCTGGAGCTGCCTGCCCACTGCTGGCTGATGAAAGAAACTTAAATCACAGAGAGAGTATGGAGCTAGTTAAAAAAGACTGATATGCCTGTTCATATCTATTTTGATATAAATTCTGGACAATTTAGATGCTTACCTAAATAAAGTTCAACAAGGAGCTCTACAAGGCAGGAAAGCACTTAAGTTTCACAGCCTGAGGAATGGATCAGAGGTGAAATTATTTGCCAAAGTTTCTATGCATTGCAGACCACTAATAATACCAAGATCTGAACAAGGCATCCCCAGTCCTAACCTGGAGCTGAATCTCACAGCTCAATTCATCCTTGCCCAGCAGAACTATTGTGGATTTCTAAGAGTGTGGCTGTACTCACAGGCCTCACAGGTCAGAGACTTCCCCTGAAGAATCTTTCACTGACTGATTATAGGGTACCTGGGAAGCTGGATTTGTCACTTGGAAATACAGAAAGAGGAACATATAGCTTTGTTTGCAGCAATTATCACTGAGGTTTCCTACCTCTTTGGTTCGCTACACAGAATTTCCGTTAAATTCCACGAGCCAAAACATTGCTGAATGGGGTTAAAGGTTTCTAACTTCACATCAACAAAACTTCCTGCCAGAGTGATTGTTATGTCCAACAAGGTAGGTCATTTCCCTCCTGTGTGTTTTCCTCCTCTTATCTCTGGTGACTCCAAAAGCACATAGGATTCACAGAAGCTAAAACTAAAACAACAACCCATGTCCGGTCAATCAGGTCATCTCTGATCTTTCGGTCAGTCCCCTTTGACAACCACATAGTCAATAAAAATACTCAGAGATGCCAGTAAGCTTAATTCCTCTATCCCTTTCAGAGGCTTGAAGCCTGCAGAAGGCAGAAAGATAATTTTCAGGTTCTTAGCCAAATTTCATCAATCGAAGAAGAAGGGTGCTGCCGATTATAGATGACATGGCTTCCTCTGACAGCTGTATATTAGCATGACTGATGTCTGCTCATCTCTGCTAGAGTCCAGAAGCTTCTGCATGGCACACACGAAGATCAAAGACTTCTATCTAAGTCCCCTGCCTCAAAATATTTACTTGCTGTCATCTGGACAGATAGAGAGAAGTCATGGCCTCAACATCTGACAACTCACTCGTGATGCTACTAATGTGTCCCATCTGCCATTAATGCCACCAGTGATATAAATAGGATATTGCAATGCCTACATAAGAGTAGTTTCCAGACAGAGATAACTAGATCAAATTCAACCTGGATAAGGCAAAAGAAAAACAGCCAAGAAGGAGGGATCACTAGGAAAACAGCCCTCCATGGAGGTACATACAGAACACAAGCCCTGAAGATCAACAGACTCAAAGACTTTTTTTGATTCCTATCGGGCCTCCAAAACTTAAGCCCAGATACATGTGCTTAGATTTGATTCTCAGGTTGTTGTTATTGCTTAATATCATACAGTCCATCATGATTAAGTCACTTCAGCCACATGAGGTTGAAGAAAACATTTCATCGTCTTGTTGAGCAATATAATTATACAACTGCAATATCATTGCTAAACTAAGCCAGGAATCACTGAGGGAACAGATCAGCTCCACAGCAGTTTAGCACAATATTTTGAGAGAAATAAAGAATATTACAAATACAAAAAAAAATTAAAAGCATATTTTACAAATATCAGCCATATGGCCCATGAGTGAAAGCTGTCTTTTGGAGAGCTGCTTGTCTTCTCGCTTCTAAAGCTGTCTTTACGCTTCTCATAAACAAGAATTTTACTGCATAGCAGAAGGACTAGTATAGCAGTGACAGCACAAGCTAAGGGACAATTCTGAAACAGTGACTGTTTACAGTTGTGTATACTGCTGCAAAGACTTCCAAATTCTAGTATTTAAAAAGTTTGCAGCATGTCCACAAAAGCATTTGTATATTTGACCCTCATTAAAATCCCAGATGAAATCAAGAGAACTTCAGCACTTGTTCCCAATCAGCGCATCTGAGCAGCAGTCTTTGCAGCGAGATTGATAATGAACAGTGAAGCCAGCTGCCACAACATCCAGTTGCATTCAAGAAAGGATGACAAATTTTAAGTCTGTTTGACTTGGAAATACCTAATTTTATGCCTTGAACAGTAGTCCCACTTTTATTTAAATGCCATTTTTAAAAATCTCTTTTCTAGACACTCAGTACGTGATCTGACAGTCATTGAACATGAAGTGAAAACCACAAGTCAAGACTCTTAAACTGCACTACTGGCAGCAGTATTTTCATTTGATATTTAAATCAGGCATCATAAACTGAATTCATCTTTTATACAACTCCACTGACCTTAATGACATAGTCAAGGGTTAAACTTGACATTTTGGATCTAGACATCTGGAATTTTTACTGATTCCTAATAGAAATTTTACTCTGGTCTTTCCCCAAGCCAGGGCAAGCAGTGATATTTCAGGATGTTTACTTGAAGGCATGTTGAATTCATATTCCCACAGTTAATTCACAGATTGTGTAGCTAATTTTTTTAACTGCTCATGGAATGGAAGTCAACCTGTCTGTTGCTCCCAATCCATTTTGCAGAGCTTTCATTTCTGGACTTTTGCCAAAGTGTGGTATTGTTCAGGTCCTTTGTCTTGCCATTAATGGTCTTACTGTTATGTTTTGTTCTGTTGGGTCAATGAGATTAGATTTCATTAGCACAGCAAACTGAAAAAAAAAAATACAAGTTATTAGATAATCATTAAAGCACATCTGTTGCCTTTTCAGAGTGCCAAAGTCTGAATTCCATTGAACTAGTGACATGGCACTTGACCAGCGCTTAGTTCAGCTATGGTCAATGAGCTGCAAAAGGATTAAAATATTAGCAGCTAGTTGATTCAACCTAATCCCTGGCAGTTTTGTTTAGAATGCAAAGAAAGGTGCCTAGAGCAAAAGAGAATGAAACAATTGCAGTAAGAAAATGCTAACATTTTTGAGGCCATTCCACAAATTGTGCTATAGTGTCACTCCACTTTGGTGTTATGCCAAGACATCAGTTCCTCATGTACTCTACACTTTCATGTACTTCCACCCTGAATTGGTTCAAAAGTCTCTAAGAACTTCTCAGGTGAAAGCCTGGCTGTTGAGGAATAGAAACAGATATTCACTCCATCATCCATGCAGCCGAAGTGAACAATCTAGACTGTGAACAAATATCATGTCTCAAACACCAGCTCCTTTTCTCTTCAGAAGCTCCTCTGAAACATCCTATGGTAAATATTTGAAATCATAGGCCTTTTTAATGTATCATTTTAGTTTATTTTTTAAAGAAAACTTGGGTATGTTATGTATAAATCTTTGCAAAGTACTGGAAATTATGTTTTTACAGACAAAAGCTAGGTTTTCCAAAGAAGCCTTCATGGAAGAGAGCACTCAGTTCCTGTCAGGTGTAACCTGAGATTTAAACGTAAAGTCTTATCATATAAGCACTGTACATGTGTAATCAGGTACCTGCCTATGACTAATTCTACAGAATTATTTAAAAATTTACAGATGAAGGAAAGGAAAAATCTGTAATCATAAAAACATTACCACACATTAGGTCATCCACATTTAGGAGAATTTACTTTCCTTAAGTAACAGTCTGGATTACTGAAATCACTGTTGCTTTTGTGTGGTTGATAATTTAACACTTGAGATATTTTTTTAATTCCTGATTTGCTTATTAAAGTTTCAAGCTAGTCAAGGTGTTCACAGGGTGCAAAGGAAATTCTCAGATGGTTTTCTGCCATCCCTGACCGCAGCAAAGATCCACTGTTGTACCATGTAACCAACACAGGTACTCACAGGTGCTAAGGACCCAGCCCATAACCTGCTGAAGACACTCAGCATTTTCTTGAGCCACTGGATGTGTATGTGTAAAAGGAAGCTGAGAATACTGCCGGAACTGCATTTCACACACAACTCCCCCTGCCCCCCACCCCCCCCACCCCCTCACCCCCCCCCCACCCCCATCCCAGCTGGATTTGTGAGGTAAACGTTGCCTTTCTATAGAAGGCTTTTTCCATGTTAAAACTTCCTCTTTTAGTGGTGTAGGTGTGTGAGGAACAAAATGCATTTCTGCTTTGTTCATGTTAGCTGGTATTCCTAAAGTACTTTTTTTTTTTTGCCTAAGAAACACCTGCAAAACCAAACCACACCGGTGTTCTTTGGAAGCTTCACTAACTGGATTGGTTAAACTATTACTCTATGGAGTTTGGAATTTTTTTGCTAGCTATCAACTGCTACATGTCAAGCAAATTTGGAGAAACAGAAATTCTATTGCACCGGCTTTGGTACTGATTTTGGAAAATATAAAACACACATTCCAAGGGAAGAGAGGGATTAAGAGGCATGTCAAGTTTAGCTAAACATGTGCATGTACATTTACAAGTGATCAATTTTTTGGTTTTAATCAAATCATTGTCTCAGGTATCTTCTTCCTGACTATATCCACTGCTGCTACACTCCCATGTAATTATTACTGTTCTTGCACTCATTAATCCAAATAAATGGTTGCTCATACAATTTCTCTATATTGTACTCCTGGAATACGCCCTTTCAGGTATTACTCACCTGGGATATCAGTAATAAACAAGATAATTATGATAAGCCATTAAGCCTGTAACAGGTGGTGAAAGGCAAAGGGAAGATAAACCCTACAATTAGAAGTTTATAATTGATGAATAGTTATTTCATCAATGATTTTGTTTTTAATACATTTATTTTCTATTACTTACTTACCAGTTGGAATTCCTCTTTTAATGAGCAGGAAGTTAGCAATATGGCTTTGCTACTTGTTAACAGGAAAAAAACCGAAAGGCATGCCTAAGAAAGCACAGTGACTGGCTAACTCATGTTCCAACTAGAGCAATTAAGGAATAACAACCATGTAACTCTGAACTCCTTACCTACATAAAAGGTCACCTTTTTGTTTACTTTTCTTAGAGTAGTTTCTACCTTGTTTCCAGTCTTGCAACATTCAGGGACAAGAAACCTGTCTGTTACATAGCAGCAACAGTACTTATAAGCTCCCAAACTTCCGCTGCACATCTTTAGAGTGATTTGTGCTCCGTGTACTACAGTCTTATGCTCAAAAAATAGTCATTGTTTAAATTTGATTGGTATAATATTTCCAGTTTAACTAATTGGTGGACTTGAAGGTCTGTGCATGAAGCTTGTTTTCCTCTTGTGTTATGAGCTGGTTTTAGAAGTCAGTATGTGTGTCCAAAGAGTCTGTATTACTGAATTCAGCTTGTCAGCAGCAGCTACATATTCATCTGGGATGAACCTGACTTTTCTGGGTTCAGAATGGAACAGAACAGAATGGAAGTCAAGAAATTCTGGATAATTGTCTTCAAGGGTTCTTTGGAAAGAAACAGAGCATTTCTCAGCCTTCTGAAAAGAAGTGATATGTATCATCATACACGTGAGATTGGGACAAACATCCTGGATGCAAGAGGCCTAGCTTTAGCTTTTTTGTGCTGCTAGGAGGAATCAGCCCCACATCTCTGACTTTCATGTAAGGTACCCTAGTCACCCAGATGAAAGTGTGAAGCTGTGCCATTATTCATGAAATAATTCAAAATTCACAGGGTGAAAACTGGTGTCTCCTACTGCCAAGCAATGATTCAGAGCTCATCTAGAGTATCAGAAATTTGGGTTCTACACTCCACCAATACCCAGTGTATTTTACACAATGTCTAGTTAATGCAAAATAGGCAAAGAAAGAGTCAGGTTTCAGGGCTCTCCTTTTCTGTCTGCTTCCTAGAGAAAGCAACACGCAAATGCAGTTTCCCTGGCTTAGCAATTCTTGAGGTATTTCTGAAGAATAGAACAATATTATAGAACAAACTAGAGGGGTTAGGGCATCCCTCAAACAGGGAAAATTCTAATTCAGGTCCTACATTCATTTAGCCATTTCTCTAACACTTCATTTCTGTATGAAAATGTCCCTGCTGCTACAATGAGAATGGTCCTTCCACAGCTTTTGCCACTGATCCTCAGCCTTTTTGCACATGTTTAATACAGCAGTGAAATGCAAATCTTCTGCAAGGCCACTGACCACCTGACCAATGTTTGTTACAGCTATTGGGGCCCAAGTGTGATGTGATCAGGCAAGTGCAGCCAGCAGGACAGTGCCCTGTGGAGTATTAGCTTCCAAAAGTGGGTTAGAGAAGCCTGTTTTAACTTGCAATGGGAGCCCATTTGTTCAGTTTCTTCCTATGCCTCTCTCACCTCTTCCCAGATCCTGATATATTAAGAAGGCAAGCCTCCAGTTGTTCATAGTGATTTTGTATTATATTTTCAGATACTGGCATTTCTTATAAGAGAGTATCAGAACACATTCCTCGATTTGGACAATCCTAACTTTAGACATCTCACTCAGGTTTGTTTTCCATTTTTAGAAATAAAAACAAGACCAAGTATTTCAGAGGAGACAAAGGTCTATTTCATGCCTTGTGTATGGATTTGTGGTAGAACCTCAGTCTTGAAAGCAAACAATCAAAAAATAGCAGACTATGAGTTTGTTTCAATATGTGGCTCATTCCACCTGCATTATTAACTGGGCATATTGTGTCATATAAATAGATTCTAATTGTTAATCAACCATTTTATATTTTGAAGTTCAACCAAGTAGTCCTCCTTGTTCCTCAAAGCCTAGAACTACTTGTAACATTCAGGTCACTTAAGTTATTCAGGCCACTTAAATTCTCCTAAGAAACTTCCAGTTCCTGTGACTCATAACACCACCTTCTGGACAATTATGACCTAAATGTGACTAAAATGCTCTTAATCTGTGCACTGACCTGTGTATGCTGGCAATATACTCACAGACGTATCTGCTGTGGTCACAGGCTAACATCAGTTCCTCCAGTGATGTTATGATCAAGTATTCCTTAGTGTCAGTGAATAGATACCCGTTAAGGTCTAGAATAAATTTCTCTGTTGTGTTTGAGGCCTGGGGAATATTTTCAGTGCAAAGATTGGAAATAATAAAATAATGATTCATTTCTGGTATTTTAGAAGAGCAGCAGCCTGATGCTCTTTCAGCTAAACTCTGTGTCTTAGTGTGTGAATTTATTCCCATCAGCAAAGATCATGGCATCTACTTATTTCAGTCATTGAGGAAGTACTTTGATGGCTTATTTTAGCCATTTGGGAAATATCATCATGTTTCTAACCAAACAAAAGGCAACTGTGTTACAATGGGGTAATGGAACTTAGTCACTCTAGCAGCCCATTATAATAGTTTGATATGGCTGAATGGTGTAAGACACATTCCACATACATCAGAGAGTCAAGAGGAGGAACACATTAAGGTGTGAATAATTGTTGATAGAAATACTATATACCAACATTGTACCACCTAAGACTTCCGGCCTACTTTTAAAGGTACACACATACATTTTTATGCACTAGATTATTGCATCGATTATTGCATCCTTCAGATGGTACAATCACACATTTCCCAGAAATCTAGATTGAACCAGCCAGTTTGCTCTTTACCCTTCTGAAACAGTTCCATGTACTTGGGAAACCCTTGTTGAATAAAGATTGGTAGCTAGTGAGCGCTATTGTAGCTCAACATATTCTTCACTTCTTCTGCATTACAAGTTTTATGTACCCTGAGATCACATGCTGACTCATGGAGATTGGTATGGAGCTGATTAGTATAGCCCCTGCACTTCCTCCACCAAATAGCTAGATTTTGATCAATCAGATAGGATACTATGTAGAAAGGCACACTGGGGAGACTTGCAGTCGTCTTTTCCTCACTTGAACAGTTGTTATTGCGATCATCTGAGCACTCTTACCAAGAGTGATGAAGTGCCAGTTCAGGTGCCAGTAGACTTTAACACACTTAGTCAAATGGAGTAAGCCTTATTCTTAATTACAAAGTACTGGTGCCTGTGAGGCTTAATAGTTTGTTCACAAACTTATGTGTCAAAGTCCTAGTATTCAATGACTCACAGAGGTCTGTAATTGCAACCTGTTGCTTTTCACTTGCTACACTAAGTATCAAAGAATTAAGCTCTGCAAAAGCTTAGCTTGCTGCAGGAAAACACGTAAGGATTTTATTTCCTAAGTTACATTGAACTACTTTTTTTTCTAATCACCTACAGTAAAAAAAAAATCAGAAGTAAACTTTTGTTTCCGTATGTAGAGTAACAATGAAAGACAACAAGTATTTTGACTTCATTTTCAGACAGAAATCGTAATTTTGGAAACTTTAGGTTTTGAGGTGTCTGAATTTAGGAAACCATGGACATGACTTTGACAGATGTTGAATATATGTGCTGACAAGCTCTTTGATAACAGTCAAATAAAAATGACAGATTGCTATTTTTAAATATGTGTTGTTATGAAAAAGAAAAGGTATTTGTTTCAATCATATTATAAAACCAATGTTTGTATATTCAAGACTTAAAACTGAATGGGAATAAGGTTACTCATGGCTTGGCCAGAAGTTAATCGTATTTTTTCTTCATGTAAAAGATTTTCCTCTTTCCTCTTGGCAACATATTGTAGGCCTAACATTTATGGCAAAGAGTTATGTTTATTGCTTAGGATGAATAACATACTTCAGATATAGACATGCAATTCTTTTAATTCTAATACTTTTGGATGAGGACCAGGAATTTATTATGTTAACCTTAAGGTTAATTTTGACAGTTTCCAATAAATATTAACTAGAACTTTGGAAAATTCTATAAAATACATCCTTCTTCTCATCATTCTTCTATTACCAAGAAATAAAGTTGCAAATCTCAAGAAATTTGAAAGGTATTCTTTACAGGTGTTTAAAAGGAATTTGTAATAAAAAAACCTGTAGAATTCTTTTTTTATCTCAAAAGCAATCAAGGGAAACAAATTAATGGAGTTACTTCAGACTATTTATTACTCACTAGGAGATACTGTACCATACAGTCCGTGGCTCCTAAAATAATTATCAAGCTTTTATTATATTATTACTACTACCTGCACTGGTAAACAGGTCACATGATTTAAGAAAAAACTCACAGAGTAAGACAGAAAATGTTGGATAATGTTAGAAGTATGTGTACCCTAGGTTGAAGTCTTGTTCCATTTAGGTCAAAGATGAAAGATCCCGCTGATTTCAGTAGCCTTAGTGAGGCCTGAGAAATACTTTGCCAAAGTCACTCTGCCTGATAAAGCTTCAGGTTTATTTTTAGTCATACTGTGGTATCAGTAATTAGAGCAAGGCACTGATTAATTCTTTTTTCTGATACTCCCAACTCCATTCCCAACAGCACATGCTTGCCTGGGAAGACTGCCTAACTTCAGAGAGTCTGTTTTCAGAAAATACACCTTATTTCTTCAACATGATCTTCCACAAAGGTGTCACTGTCTTACTGCTATACAGCTGTCCTGAGCTGCAATTTCAGCTTTACGGCATTTCAGCAGTGAGATATTGGGCATAAGTATTAATCACCTCCTGCCTCAGTAATTCAGATATGGAAACTAGTGATTTATGTTAAATAAGACAACACACTGAGGAATTAGACATGATTATATTAATTTAAATTAATGTAGCTACTGTTCTTTTCTTGTTGGTGGAAAAAGACTTTTTTTGCAGCTTTCTGTTTTTCTAACAGCAGCTCATTAAAGAAGCCAATGAGAGGAGGGGAGAAGTCCCCACCTCCAGTTTTAAATAGACTTATTCTAACATCTAGAATTTTGAGTATGTATGAAAAATTGATTTACTTTTATTAAAGCATTGTACTTACCACAAGATGGCACTGTTTTTTATTGCTTTATTTTCTGCTGGCACTGTCCACAGTCCTCTTGTGTTTCATCATGTTCTCTAAAGAGAAAATTATGATATCTCAACAATATTTAACATATCTTTATTTCATATACCTGTTTATTTTGACAGTCTGCTCTCTTTATACTAGATGAGCTGCGTCTTGCAGTGCTTATTGATTGTAGATATTGGTTTTGTTTCACATAATAAAATGTTTCACAGCCCACCACTTCCTTTTTGAATTTTCAGACTCAGATGACGTTAGCCTTTCTTTGGGTCCACTAAATAATAAAAAAAATGGTTCAGATGTGAGATTAATCCACGTATTCTCCTAAATTCAGGAGCCTTGCTAAAGATATGGATGGATAAGTTTTGAATTTTGAATTCATAGAGAAATCAAGTGGCACAAAAATTTCTAGACAGTATGTCATACACTTCTACTATAATGATGCCTCCTTTATTGTATATCAGGCTATAGCTTATAGCACATAAACCTATAGATAAAACATTTTTGAGTAGATACTACTAAAGGTTCCCATAATAGACTTGTACTGTTTGGAAGGGCAGGGGGATCTACAGATACCTGTATTTATATAAATAAAGACATTTCCATTAGCTGAAATAGGAGATGGTGAAAAATGAGGTTTATTCTAAGATGTATTCAAAACGTTGCCAGTTACTCTATTTATCTGGATTCATCAGGATGCTGTTACACACAGGATGCTTGCAAATAAGGGTATTATACCAAGACATTTTCTGCAGAATTCAGACCCTAAAAAAGTTTATAACAGTAATTGGTGATTGAGTGAAAAAGTTTTTTTTTGTGCTTCTGTTGAAAATCTGAACTAGTGAGTTGCTGTAAGCAGTGAAGACCCCTCCTTCAATAGTATCCCCCGAAAGTATCCAGTGTTTGCTTTCTCTCTTGTGAAAGAACATCTGTTGTGAGTGGTATGAGCTATCTTCTGGGTCTGACCCACCTCTAGTTACTCTTTTAATAACCCAAGTCAGTATGCACAGTAAGTAGGACATGCATGGGTCTCCTTTCCACATAATGGATAGGCAGCAGTAACCTTGCATCTGCTCTTGTGTTAGTCTGTCACTCACAATCAGGGGTTACTTGATGCCTAAAATAATTCCTCCCCTGACAACTAATTCATCTGGGAAGAAAAAAGACTCCATCCAGATGGTAGGAATCTCACAGGCTTCTATTTTTTTAAATGGCAAAGTCTCTCCTTTTTTTAATAGTTACTCTATGAGTTATATAACATTCTTGGAGCTGTCCCCTGCTATTATCAGCCTTTAAATATATATCAGGCATTTAGAAAATAAGTCCTTTCCTGACCTGGGAGACTACATCTCTAAAAATGTGGCTGCTAAAATCCTTTACAAAAGTGAGTACTAATATCAAATACTGTATTTTTCTATAGATGTAAAAATTAATGACAGAGAAGGATAGTATGGTGGGGAAGGGAACGGGACAAAAAATTTTAACTCTGTGCAGTGTTGATTTGCTAAGGTTGTTGGCACGTATCACCATCTGCGGACTGCTTGGTGGCCCATACATCAAGAAGTGATTTTAGTCCAGCATTTAGCAGGTGCCTCAGTGATAAAACCTACCACTCATGGAAATGCAGAATGATTTGTGATTTGTAACTGAGGAAGTAAAGACATTTGTATTTGTGAAAGGAGGCCTAATTTCCTTACCTAAAGAACCAGGCTTCAGAAATTGGTCTTTGAGAAACATCTGCTATGTCTGTTCAGAAAGCTTACACAGCCTCACCCTACAAGGCAGGGGGCTGCCAGTGTAATTGATTTTCTATTGTTCTGTTGTAAAAGTAGAGGACACCGGCCACCATGACAGTTGTAATACTATTTTTCATAAATTGGGGGTTCTATTCTGTCATGGGTCAGACTCTCACAAGAAACTCAGCTCTTCTGACTTTTGAAAAGTGAGTTTCTTGACCATGTGTTTGAAGAGAAGAGCTTGGAAAAGGATTCAGGAAGGCTCAGAGGTCAAACCACAAGCATAAAGGTGTATACATTTGCCATTGAAAAGCAGTATGTGGGGACAAATTTGTATCAGCTGAGCATCTGACGCTGAAAATACAGGTATTATCTATCAGCCTGCTGCCTTCCATGAGAACAAGCCGTGTACCAACAGCAGTGACATAATACTCATCTGTGTTAGTAGCAGTATGAAGTACTCTGGTTTTGCCAGTAAAATCAATGCATGTTAACACTGTGCAGGACTTGGATTTTTATTTTCAGCCAGTGTTTTAGCATAGTGCAACATTTTGCTGAAACAAACTATGGAAAGACAGAAATAGGTTTTCTAAAATCAAGTTTTAGTGTCATGCTCAGTCACCAGAGCAAGGTTCCCTGCTCAGGCCTCCCTGTCATGCTGTGGGGCTGGCTCTGCCCAGGCCCCCGGCACCCCCCAGCCCCTGGGGCTGATGCCCATCCCAGAATATGTGCCCAGGCCACAGGACCCTGTGTGGTTTTTTGCCCTGCGATGATCTCCAGCGTGAGCACCAGGCACCTCCGAGCTGTCACTGTACTGGAACAACTCCACACCTGACTCCATGCTGCCACCAGGTATCCGTTAAAGCTGTCTTAAGAGCAACTGGGTGCAGTGACAGACTAATCAAAATCAACTGTCTCATGGTCAAATTACTCACTAGGCTAATGATGCCATCCTTAGCTCTTCACCGAATCGCACAGCTCTTGATCAATGGGTGACAACCTGAGGGGCTGCGTGTCACACGCTGAAAGTACAGATCCCTGCTTGCTGCCTGCCCCTTGGTGATCGTGGCCACTGCCAGAGTAACCCAGTTACCTTTGCCAGAAAATATAAAAATAAATAGTATTGGGTGTCTCTGGCAAAGTGCTGGCAGCAGAGTGCTGCAGAGTGCCTCTGTGAGGAGAGACATGGGCTGCCCTTAGGAGGGAATGGACACTTCCCGCCCTTTCCAGCCAGTTTCTGCCGGTTCCAGCCGGTTCCAGCTGCCCCACCTCAGGGCACAGACCAGCCCCTCAGCCAAGCCCGGGGCACCTCAGGGAAAAAGAGTTTAAGAAAGGGCACAAAAAGGCCAAACAGACAGAGGATGAAGGGGAAAAATCAAGAAACTGGTCTGCTGAGCACCCAGGTCAGAGAAGGAGGAGGAGAAGGAGGGAGCGGGGCTCCAGAGCATGGATTCCCCTGCGGCCCAGGCAGAGATGACAGCAGAGCCAGGGATAATTGTGAGGAGAAAGGAGTGGTGGAGAGGAGCTGTTACGGACTGACTGCAGCATCTGTGTCTCAGCAGAGGTGTCAGGAGCAAAGAAGCGGAGCTGAGCCTGGGAAAGGGTAAGTAATTTCTTTGTCTTTATCTCAGGCCATGAGCTTTTTCATCTCATCTTCTCCCCTTGCCCTGTGTCCCTGAGGAGGGGGAATGGCAGACAGGCTATGTGGGCAGCTGGCTGCTGACCAGGGTCAGCCCACCGCACATGTACACATAACAGAGCCTCTTGCTCTGAAGAAATTCCCTGAAAACAAAGATAATGAAGTGGACAAAAGGGGAAAATGTTTAATTATAGAAATAATTTAGAAGCTGAGGCACAGAAACATTGCATATTTTGTAGAGATACTTCAGGCATCTGCCAAGGGAGACCCAGCTCAATGCTCTGGTGTTTAAGGATGGCAGTTAAGGCCCCCAGCCACCTCTCTTTCCGTACCAGCACTAAAGAATTTAATGAAAAGTGCTTTTTTCCTGTATTTTGACCAGCTAGCTGGCACTTTATACTCCAAGCTATCTCAAGCAACATGCATTGAGTTTGGCCTGAAAACATGCTGTGGTATTTCCATCTGTCAGTAACAGATTAAAAAAAGATTTTGTGGATTCTTTATAAACAACCCTAAACCTTCACCTAAGCTATTTATACCTAAACTGAAGAAAGTCTAGTGATGGATAGCTGGACTCCTATGCCAAATTCTTGCCAATAGACTGACAAAACAAATTCAGTGAGACCTGTGCACCACTGAAGGGATCAAGAGCAAGACTGAATTCCCAGTCTTCATTGCTTGTTCTTAAACCCCACTCCAAAAGAATAGTTTGAAATCTGTTTTCTACTGACTCATGACCTTTGGGAATGAATATTCATTTTGCAAGGAAGTTACTAAGTCTGTGTTAAACATTAATTTACTCATTTTTACAGCTTGCTTTTCTGCTTCAAATATTATTCTTAGGTTTTCTTGGCAAACAGGCATAGCACTAGCAAGTAACATTTATCTATGATTACCAGGCATCAATTTATTGCTAATTAAGAGGACTACATCTTTCAAAGGAAGCAAGAAAGTGGGGAGAGGGTGATTTCTTAGCAAAAAGAAGTTCTTATTCCAGGGTTGGGGTTTTTTGTGGTGTTTGTTGTTGATTTTTTTTCTGGTTTGATTGTATGGGGTTTTTTTCACAAAATATCGTGATGAATGATAAAAAGATGCTGCATAGAAGTCATGAGCAAGTGCATGTATCTCTGCTGAACAGGCCTTATAAGTAAAGTGGGGTTACTTGGGCAGACACAAAATAAAAAGCAGTATGCCATATGAGCATAGGAAAGGTGAATGGCTTAGACAGCGTGACATTCCCTGTAGACAGAAATGATGCGGTCACATGCTTGGCAATACTGAACAATTGTACAGTGTACCTACTATGATAATGAACATTTTGAAACTGAAAATTAAAGATAATTTGAATGAATTGACCCTCTGTGTTGATGTCATTACCTATCTAGGGTCTCAGAAAGTTAATTTACATGAAACACTTGAACACATGAGTCTTTGGAATATTTATCCATGGGCAAAGCTAGGAGTAGAATCAGTGCACACATTTATAGCACAGCTGGTTTTATTTTATTAGTTGGAAAGTGTAATTTACCAAATTAAATAAAAATTTTTCTGAGTAAATGGGTTGAACAGATAAGATTACAGAACTGATATCCTTCATTTTGAAACACTCTTCAGTCCAAGTAGGTTTCCCACAAAACAAATGAGGAAACTGAAATCAGGAGCAAAAGAAAGTAAGTTTCCTCTATACTTTCCAACTTTCTTTCACTATTGTGGCATTTTGTTAAAAGGCAATGTTGAGAACTCTGTAAAGATGGCTTCAGTTTTTCTGAAATTTTTGCTCTTTAAAGTGAACACTTTCCCCTTCTTTCTCATGCTTCACCATTTTCCAGCAAGAAAAAATAGAGGGAAAGAAAAAGAGAAGTAAGAGAAATAGGATCTGAAAAAATTTAAAAGAAATAATAGAAAAATATTATCAATGATAATATATCATTTTGAAAATAAAAAGTTTAAAATTGTGTTTAACTTCAAACCTTGTTTCAAAATGTATTTTATATTATTTTAAGATTTGTAGGCAAATGTTCTAGAAAAAATCACATTTTTCCTCTTCTTCTAATTAGGAAAAATTTTGAATTTGCAAGTCCTAGTGAGTTTTCACATGTGAAATTGTATAAGAAATGCATGATAGTTCATCAAAAATCCCATTTCATGTGGCTATCACTTCCTGCCCTAATCACTGTGCAAAACGTGTCATTTTTTCCCAATAATATACTTGAATGAATGCTGATTATCACTGGTAATTTGACATTATATCTGTACCATTCCTTCCATTCTTGAGTTTTAGGCATGAGTAACCATATTGATGTGAATGTGAATATAGATGGGAGAACTCAAACCTAATCTCTCTGGGCGATCATCTGTGCCCCAAAGAGCAGGAGCAGCCCTGGTTTCAGAGCTGCAGTGGTTCTAGAAAAACAGTGTCTGACTGACATTTTGAAATCACTAGCAGTAAATCAATAAGTTAATGCTCGAAGGTTTTTTAAGTGCTTACAATTGATGAATTTCCTATACCAGATGCTTGATCCTAGGTATGTCCTAAACCACATCACAAAACAATCTGGGACTCTTCCAGCTTGGGAGGAGGAAGGAAAGAAAAGGATATAGAATTCTTCAGATTGTCCTGGACTTTGATAAAAATAAGAAAAATGGGCCCTAATCTTTTTGAATCTCTGTAGGCCTCTAATCAGTGACCAGCAGCATGATATTTTGTCAGCTTCTCTGGGAACAGTGAATTAATTCTGCTGACATTTTAAACAAAAGCCAAAACATTGAACAGGTTGCTGGGTGAGCTTCTTTAAACAGAGTTTGTTGCACTATTAAACTTGTCCTTTACATTTATTTGGTTAGTCTGGTACAACAACTAGTTGATTCTAACTTCAGGAGCTCCTCAGGGTCCAATCCATGAGTAAAGTCAGACTGTGAGAGATAGTACATAATAAATTTCAAAATCTGATCTGTAGTGATTGAACACCAATTGATTACCTTTAATGCATACAGATAATATATTTCTTTATCTAAATCTGTCAACATCTTATCTTGGTAAAATCATGTCTTGTTCTTATATATATTTAGGGTAGCATTATTTTGGTAAAACGTTGTTTTGTATATTTAGTTCAGTTTCAAATTCTTATCTAAATGCAGCTTGATAGATCTGAGTAATGCATGAGTAATGCTTGTTAGGCAATGCAAACTCTGCAATAAATGTGAAGAGACACAAGGAAACTTTCTGGTAAACAAAAAGGAGGAGGCTTTGTCACTTATTGAAGAAACAGACTTTTTTAAATGGGAAAATGATGAAGTAAAAACACCAAACAAGACAAGAGCCAGTCACGTAAATCAACACATCTTGCTTCTTAATTTAAAACCTGATTAAAATAAACCATTTTTATCAGTCCCCCCTGCACGCTGTTTGAGTATTCTATCAATTAGGATACTCTGCCTGCTTCTAAAGGAAAATAAAGGGTATTTGTAAACATGTTGCATTATTTTAGCTGCATTCTTGTTTCTGCAAGAATGTGAAGATTTCTAGTATTCCTTTTAAATCACAAAGTGACATTTGATTACAATATCCATTTCCAGAAGTGCTTTACTTTTATACTGATGTAAATTATGGGTTAATTTCTCTATATGCTTTCTGTGAATATCTTCTAAACTGTAAGTAGAGACAGGGAACTGATGAGGGAAAGGTAGGGTCAGTGCATCAGATTCTCTCACTTAAGTGCTCCAGGCAGGATCAAAATCGCTGTTATGGCTTGATTTATTTTTCATTTTGGCAGTAGTCCTGTGAGTGAGCCTTTGTGTTAGGTTGCCTCTATGGAACTGCCCCTACATACCATTTGTCGCATCAAAGACCTCCTGTTTACAGCTATCTCATGGCACCTTGTGGCTACAAGGTTTGCAGTTCTCACATTTGCTGAATGTCAATGAACTATAAAATAATTAGCTAAGAATCAGGCCATTTAACCTGAATCAATTTATGACACTGTGTTTTCTCACTACTGACTCCATCACCTATGTCAGCACTATGCAGGCAGTCCCATTTGTACCACCTTAAAATGGAATTGATCATATATTAGTTAACAGTTATTCACACATTGCCCTGTGGAATAATTTCACAAAGAGCTGTATAACTGAGAAGATGAAAAGGAGTTGGATTTCACTGCTGGTTTAATATGTGCAGCTGTTTCACCCTGACATCCCTTTGCTAAATGTTCAGGAAACTCCATGCCCTAACACATCATTAAAAAATAAAAAAGAATTCCCTATTCTCCTGAGCATCTCAGCTCCAGATTAAGTGATAGCCTAAAATATATCACATTTTAAGTCCCATAAGATTGCGACTTAAAAAGAAACTTTGATAAAGCACTTCCAAAGGATATGAACTATAAGGAAATTAAACTGGAGATTTGGCTGAACCATAACAATAATAATATTATGTAATTTGGGCTGACCTAACAGAGTCTGAATCTAGAAGTTCATCTGGCCTGCAGTAAAGACATGCTTGCAAAGTCCGTACTGGATTATCATAGCGTGGACTTAGCTATCTTCTGGGTAAAGACTGGATTCTGCTCACCCTTCAAAGCCCCTGCTGCATTCTGCAAGGGCTAGGCCCAGAACTACATGACTGTCTCTTGGGTTAAGAAATATTAAAAACTATACTTAGCACTTAGAGGTTGTGAAGAATGGACCGTGTTAAAAGAAAAGAAAGAAAAAAAAGAAAAAGAAAGAAAAAGAAAGGAAGGAAGCAGCCAGGGGGAGATACTATGAACTTAGACAAGCCATGTTTTCTGCTGATTTTAACTAGAGGTGCTATCCACATCACTCTATGAACAGTTTTTCCAAGGAGGAAGTGGACCTTGTTAGCCAAGTCTTTGTCCAAGAATATATAGGATACTTAGGCAATCCCTGCAAAAATCTGGAGATAAACAGTGCTTAATCATGATAAAAATATCATCAGCCTGAATTGTTGTTGCTGTGCAAAAGCAAAATAAAATCTTTCCCCTGCCTTCTTCATTTTGTCCAGGAAATTCTTAACACCCAAAAAAGACATAACACATGGCCTCTGCCTTAGAATTAATAGTGCTGACACTGCATTATTACTGGTAGAGTATTAGACTCTTGAAAGCACTGATCATAGCACAATATTTTCTTGTTATTCAGAGTACAAAAATGACCTGGCAGTTTTTATTCAGATAAAGCTTTTAACTTATATGTAAGAGAAGGGACAGGGGAGCTTGCCTTGTTAGAGAGTATAAATTCACCTCTGCCTTCTAGATGTAGGTCTGAAGGTTGAACTATTCTTTATGTGCACAGGTATATGTTTAAGTGGGAAGTTAGACTCTGTGCTTTAGTCATGACTAAAATGCTGACCCAGTCATGACCCGATTGCATACGTGAATGAACTGGTGCTGCCACTCAGCTATTAATTCTGGCTAAGCCATTTTAATGCCAATAAGAAGTCTTAGCCATTCTTTCAGATTGGTTAAGATTCGACTGTGAGTACTAGGTTGCTTCCAATTTTCCTAAATAAAGTTATCTACTTCCTTCTATTAGCTAATTACCATTTAACCATTTGAGAGAATTAAAACATATTATAATGTAATAAAGGAGGATACTCTGATAGAAGATATTTGTAGTGGTCATAAAAATTGCCCATATGATAAAAATAAATAAAACCAGCTTGTGAAGTCTTTGTAATTTTAAAAAGGGAATCTTAAGGTGTAGTCTCCATGGGTTAGTGCAAGGTCTGGCTCTGATATTTGCTGGCGTTGCTTTAAGTCTAGTCAAATGTGGTTGACAGTGGCACTCTGTTGATGCTCTTTATATTAGGAGTCAGTACTCCACAGTAATAAAGAAAAATTTGTTAGAAAGCATATGAAATTCATGTTCTACTCCCTCTTGCTTGCAAAGCTCTTTTCATCTCATGCTGCTGTAAAACATTCAGTGTTGTATCTTCCAGTGCATGTTGCTCTAGTTGGGAAGAGATTCCTACAGGTGGGCTCTGAATTAATCAGCTCTCAAGCAGTGACAGTTGTCTTCACAGCGTATTACTTACGGACAAAAACATGGCCTCATTGCCAAACATCTCATAAAACAGAGGACTGATAGAACAATATCATTAATTCCTCTGATGTAACTATCCATGCAATTTATGGTGACATTAATAAAACGTAAATGTAAGGATCAAAGAGATTCTACAGTGAGAATAAGGAAGACTTGGATACAGATTCACAAAGGGAGTCTGGCTAGTCAATGCCTACTTGTTCTGGTAAGCACCGCACTTCAGTTCCTTTATGTTTAGATTGCAAAATATTGTTTGAAAGTTTCTGTCTGAGAAAAATGAGGGATAGGTTTCTCAAGTTACTGTTGAAGAGACAATAACTGAATGCCTCAAACTTTCAGACGTCTAATCAATCAAGATGCATTTTCAAGATAGCAGAAAGCTCCAGCCTATCTTGATGGTTTTATTATAGGATTTTTGCACTAGTGGTTCACACTTCTTGCCCTATTCTGCTTAAAAAAGATGCTTCTCTAGATCGGATGCTGCATCTTTAGCCCTTCTGAAATATGTTAAACATGACCCTGCTGAGGGTACTTATTTCAGTACCTGCTAGAGGGGTAGATGAATGAGAGAATCTGCACTCTTCAGTTTCTGAAGCCAGGACCTAGCCCTATCTCATGTAGACTTCGTGGCTGGCAGAGATCTTAGAAAGGAGATGAAAGAGGAGAGGAAAGAACTTTTCAGGATAAATCTGAGTTGTAAAACAGCATAAAGCAATATTTAAGTTAGTCAGTTAATCAAAGAAAGTAAAGAAATAGAGAGTGATGTTTCTGGTAATAGTAATACAGAAATCAGCTGGCTTTGGCTTCCTCCTGGAAGTGAATTAGCCTGAGACAGAGCCCAATTCTTGTCCTGGTGTAAGTTGTGAGGCATTCTACTAAAACTGGGCCAAAGCAGAACTAGTACAAGCAAGGTCAGAATCATCCCTGGTTTGCCAGTGCAAACCCTTGAGTTACAGATCAAGTTGACAGGCTGTCATACGTAAGTCTTTCCTGTAAGCATACGTTGGCCAGTTTTTCTGAGCCAGTGCTGAAGGGTATAAGGTTATAATAGTTAACATACCCTTGAATGGCAGAGCGCCATGGGTCATTGGTAAAATGGAAGGCTTAGCAATGGATCAAATTGTATCTGCCAAGTATATTTATCTTTCTGCTTGCTAAGTGTTAAAGAGTCCTGGTGACACTGATAAGGGAACTGTTACTTATATTTGCAAAGCCTAAATACATCAGGTCATGACCTCGATTGGATAAGTGGTAGCTAAACCCTTATGGCTTTCTAACAATAGAAAAAAATTACAGCACTGGTAATTGGGCACTAGCTATGGAGGAAAATGTGAATGGCCATAAGTACAAAGGCGGATTATGACTTTCTGACTCCTTGGCATGCTTTAGTGAGTATATGGGCCATGCCACTTTAGTCTGATCTTCACAAAAGAATTGTCTTTGAACAAGCCGAGACTGACAGCTTTTTTCTGACTCTGTGTGAGGTTAAAGTCTGGGACCCAGCACTCATGTCACTGGTGCATGACAAAAAGTAGAGAAGTAACACTTTAGAAACACAGTAGGCCTTCTGCTGCTTCTTTTGTTGCCTGGACAGTCCAGTCTTCTTTCGTATCACAAAAATACAATAAAGGTGCTAGCCATCGATTTGGTCAAGGATGAAGCTGGCATAACAGACCTGCAATGGTGCAGAACTAATCTGCAGCCAGGCCTTTCCTGTGTGATAAGCCCACACCCAAGTAACCTAATCTGCAATGGGAAATCACACACACAAAAAAAGTGCCCAGCATTTAGTGATGGCCTGAATTTTTTCACAGTCATTTGAAGGTTTCCATTGGGGTCCTCTAGTCATTTGATGTGGCAATTAGCAAGAGGACTTTTGCACTCTACAGAGATGAAACAGCCCTCTTCAATAATTATTTTATGCCTTGAACAGAAACAAAAAAAAAAAACCAGAGAGCAGATAACACTGTTACATCAAACAGTAAATGAGTTGTGCTTGTAACTATTTATTTTCTTTTATTAAAGCAAAGTGTTACTTTTCCCATGAGAAAAATCCCTGAAATTGTAAGACAAAATTTCAGCATATTGTCTCTAGACTTCCCACATTTTTATCTAGGTTCATAACCCAGTCTGTCTGCTTCGATCCTATAGCATTTTTAAACCATTCTTTTCTTTTAAAGCTCTGTATGAAATATTAGCAACCTGAAGGGGTAAAGTGTCAACACCATCTGCAAGCCCTTGTTTTTTGCCATCAGAACCAAACACACTGAAAGATAAAGTACTATACTTCCTTTAGTATGCTTAAAAGCTCACTTCCTCTCCGTCGGTAATTTTATGCAAGGTAACTCTAAGTAGGAATGGTTTGATTCCTCCATAAACAGTACAATCTGTGCTGGAAAAGCTACGTATGGAATATGATAACTGGCTTAATTCACACTGGTGGGTGGCATCATGACTTCTCGTGATTCCTCCAAAGTAACTGTATTTGTCACATGAAGTGGCAGTAACAGTTAACATACATCTCCAAAGTACAAGAAGAAAGGATAAAATAGACAATTTCCAGTGCAAGATCAGTCATACCCTATTATCATTAAAATCTCCTGGAACTTCCCTCAGTTACAAGTAGGCAGTTTGCAGTTAAACGCAAGGGGACTGAGACTAGGAAGTAGCTCTCTAAGAATTACAGAGTAAATTGATGTCAGAACCTGTCAGTTCCTAATTTACTGCAGTGTTATGATTCTTTAAGTGAGACCAATCAGACTTTTAATGCTGTTAGAGGATTATCTTTTTTTGGTTCATATCCTACCTTTCTTTTTAAATGAGCACAGTCTTAAAGAGTAGTAGATACAAACAAAGGTATTTGACAAAAAAAATAATAAACCCACATATATAAAAGTCTCTGTTTAGAAATGTAAACAGGTAACCTTTTATTTTATTATTTAGTTTATTGAGGGATTGGTACGTGGAACTGGAGATTCCCTTACTGGCAACGCAGTTTTCTTTGTGGGAAATCAGGCTAGGTACATGATTTCTTGCCTGGGATATAATTAGAAGTATACTACTCCTTTTGAATTTGTTTATCATTCAATCAGATTAACTGATGGAATTACATGATGCTTTTACACTGCAAGATTCCCCTGCAAAGCTGTATTGTCTTCAGCCTCTCTGTAATTAATCCACACACTAAAGGAAGGAGCTAGGTACAGTTATCCAGACACACACGGTCACTGCACATTTTTAACTTTTCACCCACACTATAAAAACCCCTAACTCACCTAGTATGTTGTTATCAGCATTTAGTCCTAATGAAAGAAGTATCTTTTTAAAGGCAGACTGAGTGGGCCTAATTATGTTGTCACTTGTATAAACTGAGGGTGAGGGAGACCAGAATCAGATTCAAGATGCTCTTTTTTCCAGAAAGAGAGTGAATCATCTTGCCAATTTCATTGGCAGTTGCTCTTCCAGTTGGCAATTTCATTAAAAAAAAAAACAAACCAACTTATTTTTCTACTCCCGAGGAGTTCCCTAACTGTATGCGCTACAGATTTTGTTTCATGGCTCCACTCCTTTGACTGAATCATGCAATGTGTCATTTCATTAATTATGAGCTTTTCTATGGATGTTTTACATGAGTAAAAAATATACCCAACTCAAAGAAAGGTGACAAGTTATCAGGTTATTTGTATTATCTGGAGCTGGATGAATAATTTGCACATCATTTTTTCACCAAGTTCTGTCTTGCTTTTGCATATTATTGCCTGTATGATTTGAGGACAGCCTGTAAATTGTTTATTAGCTATATCTTGCTAATAGTTGAGATATACTTCAAGCTGAATTGCTAGGACCTTTCTGTACCCCAACTAGATGGTCACAAGGCTTAAAAGAATCTTTTTGGTGCAGGAACTCACATTTAGCAATTCAGAAGTCACAGTCTGAGGCTATTTTTAGTATTTGCCTAAAATTCATATCTGTTTCTGCTGATGAACACTCAGAGTGATCCAAAGAAACTGAAACACAGCTGATTTAGATTTGTATCAATGTTCAAATAATTTTTTATGGAAATGTGCTGCAAGATGTGCTCAGCTTTTGTGTAGTAAAAAGCGATACAGGTGACATATACCTGAGTTCTGGCAAGCAGCAACAGACCCAGCAAGACATATGAACACCATGCAATGACTAAACATGCAGGAACAGCTTGCTTTTTTGTTGCATGACTGATGGACTTCAGGAAATGTGTGCTACCCATCAAGTATTAACGCAGGGAAACAGTAAAGAGCTTCAAATGCTTTGTACAGAAAAAGCAGAGGAGAGACGAGTCTTAAGTATAGCAGAAAAAAAATGGTAGGCTATGTCCTTGAACTTGAAAGGAAATCTTGGATAAAGCTGGATAAAAGGATGAGACTTTGGAGGTGGCTGATAAACAAAGAGGGGAGGAGGAAAGCACATTCTGAATACAACTGCCCACCTCAGTCATGGGCTGGGAAGGTTGGTTTGAGTCCACTTCTCTGTTCAGAGCCTTGCTCAGTGCCCCTCTTTTCTTCATCCCACTCCACGTATCTTCTCTTGCTAGGTGGAAGCATTCCAGACCTGTACTGACTTGTGTTCATATATTGTAGATACGTCCTTTCAGCTCCTGTCACAGAATATTTTGCTTACCTGCCTTTCATTTCCTTTCTGTTTCAGCTTTGGGGGTGACTGTTTATTCAACTGTTTTTACAGGGCTATGGTAGAGAGAAAGCACTGAGGTAGCACTCATACCAAGTAGAGCACCAGAGAAACTGTAAGAGGTGTGTGCTGAAGTCAATTGGACACAGTCTTCATCCCAGTTTGGAGGCATAGTCAGGGCTGCACATGGTTTGCAAAAGTGGACAAAGAGGCTGAAGGATAGCAGGGTTAAAATTTTTCAGGCTTTCCTTCACCAGTAAATTGCCCACCCTAAGCACGGCTGTTAAGCAAACCATCTAAACATGGTTTAGCAGCACCCTTATATTAGACCTTTCCTTTACACACAGGCACAACACACCCACTTGGGAGTCAGGCAGAGCAATCTGTCAGGACTTTGCCCATATCAGAGGGACAAGCACCCAATTAGTGAAGGAATATGTTTCTCCTCTTCATGCAGTCGCCTCACTCCACAAGTCAGCGTAATGAGCATCAGGTGTGAAGGCACTATGAACTCATCTGCATTTTGACAATCCCTGATGCTGTTTGGGGTGCCATTCCCTAAAAGAAGTAGAAAAAAAAAAAGTTACTCTGATCATCAGAGTTTTTTCACCTCTATACTGCCAAGGTCTAACTACAACACACAAGCTATGTGTTTTGTATGAAAGATACACCGTATTCAAAGCATTCATCATTTCCTGCTACTTTGAATGCAAATGCTATTGAGTGTCTGAGTAAGGGGCCTGCAGTAGGTGAAAACACTGTCAGTGCTTTGTGGGAGAGCTGAGACCCTCTCCTTGGGCAAGAGAATTCCCAAACACCTAGCAACAGCTTACCTGCTGTCATGGGGAAGGGGTGCAAATCCCAAATGGGATTGCTGGAAGCAGCTGTGGTACTGCACTTGTTTTAAATACAATTCATATGAGCATGTAGAAAGATAAGGACACAGCATATGCATTGTACTGAAGGTGGAAGAGAACAGCTATTACCCAAATGAGCTTCAGAGTCGTACAGAGGGAACAAGGACAACAAGAAAGAAGCAGCTGAGCTATGGAATGGTGTATGCTTCTCCTGAGTTTAAGGAGAAAGAACAGAGATGGGAACAACATATAAAAGACATTGGAAAACAACTTCAGGGCTTAGGAGGATCTGGAGCCACTCAGTTGGGCCCATACCTACCATGCAACAGCCATCTATCCTGCTGGAAGACTTAACCATTTGTATGATTGTACTAGTTACCATAAGTGGGCATAGCAGAGCAGCCATAATCACTCAGCACGTGGTAGTTATCTGAATATTTATGCAGATATGTCTGCTTTCATAGTCTGTTCTGAGCCCTGCATTAGTTAGGCTGTTACTACACTGGTACAAATGATTCACACCAGTTAATGTGAAAATTACTATGATTAGTTGCCATCTGCCAACATGGAAGAAGTAAAAAAATTAACTTGCCATGATCCTAGGATGACTCCTACTGAAGTGGAGGTTTGTTCCTGAGAGCAGAATGAAGCCATTCATCCAGAAACACCCTTTCGTGTGTGCCTTACTAGCAGCATGCTCTCCTGTCTCACTGACTTCAATAGGATTCAGACTACAGCTTAAGTGTTTATCTGAGATACCTGTCTTTAAAAACCTTTTTTTAAGGCCTTAGTTACATGGGAAAGTTGCACTGGTTTAACCTAGGATATGAACTTAATTGATTTAGGTAAATCAGCACAAACCTCTTGTGGGAATATATTAATTTTAACGTAAAAGAGCAGCTATTAGTTTGTCTTAAATTAGCTTAGCTTTAAATTAAATTAGAAGTGGTATTAATCTACTTACCTAATTATTTAACCAGGCTTTAATAATGTTGATTTAAAAACTGACTGAAGTTAAACCAGTGCACTTTTGCTGTAGATATAAGACTTTTGACCTTGTTGCTTGAATTATGCAGTCTTCATTCTCGATTAAATTGATTCTGTAGTCATCTTGTAGAGTGGGTGTGGAGAGAAGCTGACAGCGGTACGTGTGTTCCCTTGAGTCCCTTAACAATAAAAGCCAGTTACTTTTGGTTGACCTCTAAAATAGATGTCTTCTTGTGTACTTCTAAAAATATGTTTGCAGTCTGTCTCAGGGAAATACATGTACATATGTTCTTTTAACTGCCAGAGATGTAAAAAACATCAGAGTTTAGGAAATGACAGAGGGAGTGGGTGGCAAGAAAGGATCACATAATCCTCCAAGACAGTCTTCTGGGCAGAAACTAATTTCAGGATGTGAATAGCAGCTGTGAGTTTTCACTGCTTGTAGTGCAGCAAAACTCTTACAAATTTTCAGACAGGAACAACATGACTGAGAATCTGAAAGGGCTTTAATGCACGATCATGATAGCAACCTCTTTGATGCCTCCTTGCACTCCTCCTCCCAACCTGAGCCTTTAAGGAAAGGAATGACTGAAGAAGTTTCATACTTCACCTAATTGCCTTGTACATCACAATGTTTATAATGATGAAAACAGATTGTCTCCTTTGACCATACTGCAAGCATATCTTTCAAAGGATACTTGATAATATCTTTCTTCTCATTCAAACCAAAAGGATCTAGGTTTTATTGCTAAGGGGCCTGGTCTTTTCCTGGGTGCTGACATTGCTCAGTACAGAAGCCATAGCACATTACACACATTCAGCAAAGTAAAGGCCCAATACTGAAAGTATTTATGAAAATTGCAAAAAGAAGAAAACAGTCAGCCCTCCTGATTCTAAAGGATCCACAAGTCATGTGGTTAAGACTCACCACCGTCCAAGCTACAGCTGCACATAGCGAGCACAAGAGAACAGCCAGCTCAGCTAGGGATGGCAGTAGTGTCACTGATCTTCACACTACTTGCCTTACTGCTTTGCTTGGGCATGTGTGAAATGGAAAAACCCCTAAATCCCATGACAGGACTGTCTCAGCAGCATTTATAACAGCGCATTTCATTGAGTTTTAGTAAATGTATGGAGAGCTACTCCATATGCCAAGGTACATGCCACTGACATTCGTGTAATCCTGATGCAGCTCCCTTACTAATGGACTCTTGCCTTCAAAAGATACACCTGCTACCTCATCTGGGGTGCCATATTGTTTATGTCTTAAATGTCCAGGTAAGAAACTAAAGAAATATGAACAAAGCCCCAGATACAATGGAAATTCAAACCGAAAAACATTTCCAATTAAGATGCAATTGGGATTGCTCTAGTTCAAGTCTCTAATGCCAATTGTATTAATTGGGAGATTAAGATCCAAGATACTAAATACTGATATGACTCAATTACGAATGGTATAATAGGATGCTATTCTGTTCCTGGGCTATTTTGTTCCCTCCCCATGGGGTTGTCTTGTCTGTTTAGATCATAAATGCTTTGGGAGTTGAGCTTGCTACTGCTCTGCTGAGCATCTAACACAATAGTAGTCCTTTCACAGCTGGCCCCTTGGCAATCCAACAAGACTACACTTACTATTACTATTGTTCAGTGGGAATTTTTCCATTAACTTTAACTGGAATTAGATAAGGCTCATAAACCCTTTGAAATACATTACTCTTAATGTTGAGGTAGAGCTGTGCTTCAGTATATTGTTTCATGGAGTGTCAAAGGTCGGAAGCCGAAACAATCCCAGACATTGATCCAGTTTCTAACTTTTGACGTTCTGCAAAACAATCTTTTGGACTTCTTTTCTTGGACTTTTGCAACCATCTTCTGACAGATGATGCATGTGAAATTAGTCTGATGCCTCATTTTGTTTTAAGAAAAAATTGCCAGCAAGTGAGCATAAGTAGTACACAGAGAATATGTTGGGCTTGGGTCTTCTTTGCCCTTGTGCTATTATTGCTTGTAATTATATTTGTTATTGTTACATGTGCTTTGCACATGTTTAGTTTGATATGACAAAAGCTGAATGTAAAACCAAATATGTGTCAGTAGTTTTGAATGTCTAAATATTCTCAAAGGTGGAACAACCCCAGGCATGTGTAACCCTGGGAAGCTGCACATGTGAAATCTGCTTTTATACCAAGGGCTTGCATATAATTGCAATGTAAAGGTATACCAGATAATAGCATTTAATTACCCTGTGCACTATGAGTTATCGACCATACAGACAACAGAAGTGAGGCCATGTCCCCAGTATGTTTGACCTCGGCCACACAAGCCCAAATGGCTATTAGACAATTTATTCCAGGTATGATTCTGTATTACTAACCTCAAGACTAGGAACAGTTGTACTAGGCACCATAAAAAACCCAAATCAAATTGAAATAATTGCATTAAAATATTTATTCTTGAAACATGGCCTTTTTTCATCATAAAATCTTTTTGTGAGGTATTATTAATTGGGTGGGTATTTTCTTTTAGTAACTGATTTTAAACAAAGATTTTTATCGAAGTGTTTTTCAAGAAAAATTTAAAACAATTCAATCCGTTAGCATTACATTTGCTTACCAAAACTGTGCAGTGTTAAACTGAAAGACTATTCAAATTACCTCAGAAGGAGTTTGGACACATTTTATCATGTAAATATTGAGGGAAATCTTGTGAGGTTTGGCTCACAATTGAGCCAAAGGTAATCAAAGCAGTGTGTAAAATTTTTGTTATTACACTTTTTGCAATATTATTTGCCTCAGAACTGAAAAGGACAGTTCATACTGTTTTCACTCTGACAAAAATGGGAGAAAATAAGCATTGCCCTGATTGTTTGAATGTTGGACAAACGAGGCATGCAGAATTTCAGGCTTGGTAAACAGCAGCCTGTCTGCATCAAAACTCTCTAGATCACAACCTGGAGTGATGGCAATTCACCTCTGCAGGATCTCGAGCTGCAGGAGCACACTGGGCTCTAATTCACATGCTAAGAGACTTAGGAAATGGAGAACAAAAGGACCATTTTATCTTCAGAAGTCACTGTACTGATAACACAGCTCTGCAGATTTACTCCATAAGTAGGACTGCTTGCTCCACTAAGAAGACAGAATATAAAGTACTAGTCAGCCTAAGAAAATAGTTCAGAATATAATCTAAACAAGTGAATTCTGAGTTATTGTTATTGGGTCAAAGTGATTATTGGTCAGTAAACATTTTCAGGCATTTTGCCTGCTTATAACTTGTAAAATTTTGCTTTTGATGTTCTTTAGGAGATGAAATACTAAACTAGTATTAAATCAAGATTTTTAGTATATCTAAATGTGAAAGAAAAACCCCAAAGTGTTTTCCAAACAGGTACTCACCATGAGTTAGGAAATTGGTGGTTCAAATGTCACGGGGAAATAGCATGTCAGTGCAAGTTCTTTAGTGATCAATAAAGTATTCTGCATTCAGACTTCACAAAAAGGTTTCTGAGAACCTTCTCAGACTCCCCTAGGGACAATCCTTTGACATATTCATTGACACCTACTGGGGTAGTTGTCTTTCTAGTTTTGCTATAAGACAGCAATTTGCCACCTCATTATCAGTGTGATTGATGAGAACACCACCTGAAAATCTGTCACATGATGATTGTTGGTTTGACTCCTCTAGATTGATCTCCTTAAAGGCATACACTGATGTGCATGACAAAATGTTTTCTAGGGAAAGATGTCAGTGACAGGTTTTTTGAAAGAAACTGCAGTTTCTGCAAAAGCAATTGACTCTTCCCTCCCTCCTCCCTATCCCTCCAACTCTCCCCCCCCCCCCCCCCCTTTGATATTTGTGCTTGAAAAGTAGAACATTAGACAGCATTTGCTTTTAATGGCATTCCAGAGCTGGCTCACTCTGCTGGCAAGTGCGCTAGCTTTGGCACTAGTGTGTGTGAGGCACTTGTAGATCTCCGAATGAAAAGTGCTTTATAAATCAGAGATCTAATTAGTGCACAAATACTAACCCTTACTAAGAGCCCACTAAACACCACATCACTTCAGTGCATTTGAAAGTTTGCATAACTTCTTCCTCTCTATCTACTTGTTGCACTTCCATCCTCTTTCTATCACACTTTTACAGCGCTTGTTTGTACAATAGCTGAACATCCCACATTTTTGATTGTTTCTTTTATCCTTCTCATAGTTAGCCCCACTTTGGAGAGGGTGTCTGTCCTGTTACAGGGAGGTGGGGCTGCATCATGGTGGGAAGCCAAGCAAAGCTTCCCCTCATTAGCCTAACAGAAACATCCAAGATAAAATCCTCTATTGGTCTGTCTCTCCAGCTGCCATGTGACTGGCAGCAGCTCTGTGGAAGTGTGGCTGGACACGTATTACTGCCCAGTGCAGTGCTGTCACCATCTGCTGTGCAACTATGGCAGATTACTATTTACGCTTCATTTAAGAAAGCATTCCTAATGACAACATTAAGATATGAATCAATTAGCCATCTTTGTACTTCAAGAATGAGCTGGAATTCATACTGAAAGCCAAACAGGTCGCAACCATAGTCTTTGGATGTCATGGGCTCACTGCTGGGCAGACAGTCACTGGGCTCCAGTTGTATGCGGGGTGGCAGCCCATGATTTGGGGACACTTGGACAGCACTTCCCTGTAGCCCCCTGATGCTGGCGTAAAGGCAAAGATCATGGGATAGGGACTGGGCTGTGCTCTGCTCCCCACCTAGGTTCTGCCAGGTAATGTGAATGTTTTAGCTCTTTGCTAGAATCAAGGGTGCTTTCATGTTCTGGTGTTCATGCAAGTTCCTCAGTCTTATTTAAGATTGGACTGAGACTTTAGATACAGAGAAAACCTGAGTAATAGTCTAAAAACCCAAATATTTCAGCAACCAGGCTTTGCAAGCATTTTTATTGAAGTTTTGTAGAGTATGAGCTCCATTAGCCATACTTCTTTGGTTGGTTTTCTACATTTTTGCTTCCTGACAAGACAACGGTTTTCCTTTTCCCTCTGTCCATTGGCAGATTTCCCTTCTTTTCTCTTTCATTCTGCTGCAACTTTTACAACAGAGAATATGACCATATTCACTGACATAAAACTGGCAACTGACAACTAGGATAATATAGATTTAATGCAGGTGTTAGACTTGGAACCATAGTAACTCCTACAACTCAGAATATCACTTTAAAATGCAAGATCTGGTATATTAATGCTTCCTAAATTCTACAGAATATGCCAGAAAACTGAAATTTTATGTAATCAAAATAAAACCACATCTGTTTTCAACCTGAAAAATTGTCCTTTTGCCTATTTGAGTAGTATACTTTTTCTACTGACTATTGTTTGGGGAAAAGATCTCAAGGATATTCAAAGACTTGATCCCTAATGCACAATGGATATATTCTAATCCACTGTCCTGAAATGACTGTTATACAAACATATCCAACTGTTTATACAAAGATTTTGAGGTAAAGATTGTCTTAGAGCTCTTTAAAATGCATTTTCATTAAATGATTATAGAAAACTTGTCTTTTAAAAGATATTAGATGAAGTCTTTGAGAGCTTTGGTCTTCAGTATAATTAAAAAAAAAAACCAACATTTTTTCTGGTTAGTGTTCTGTGACTACAGAAAAAAGTACTACTTCCAGCACCTGCCTCTGCATTTTTTAAATATTAAATAAGGTTCACTGGACACAGAGAGATATTGCAAGACCCGCTGTACTTACTAAAATGTAAACTGTTCCAGAATTGAATGAACCAACACTTTGTCACACACCCCAGCAGTGTGGTTCTGGGAGAGGGGACTGTTTTAGGTAACCGGCATGGTACTGGGAATTTAAGTAAGCAGACTGCAGCAGCAGTTTGGAATTTAGTTAAAGCCTTAAGGAAGACACCTCAGATGATGGACCCAGGGAAAGATCCTCCGCTGATGCATGTTGGTGCAGTCTCGTTGATTTCCACAGAACTATGACAGTTTGCCCAAGTTAACGGTGTGCTCCTATGCCACATACTACAGCTGACAATGTTGGTAAGGCAAGCACTTGCTACCCCATAGGGAGATTTTTGCTTACTCTGCACCAGACTGGAGAGCAACATCCCAGCAATATGGGCACCCAGATGCTCCTCTGCTTGGAGGCTGCGCGGGAGGCAGGATCCATCCTTCCCGCAGTGCCTTTGGGACTGAGGGTGGCTGCAAGGGGGAGGGAGGGAAAGGATGTGGGAGAAAAGAGAGGTCGGAGGGGGGGGACCCTAGCACAATGTGGAATGACTTCAGGCAATTAAAAGGAAAACGAATGAAATATCTGGCTGAATGCCAAAGTACGCTCCCCCACCCCCACCCCCCCCTTCTTCACTGCCAATAGTCCATGAAAATGGGAAGGTATGTGAGGAATTCCCCACTTTATATTCCAGCTCCCATCTATTGTATTTTAGCTATGCCAAAGCAACACTGTTATTCTCCCATGCAGCCTGGGAAGAGTCAGGCATCTTGTCCGACAAGACTGATGACAGGGCTGAGGCTGAGGCTGACGGAGCAGCAGCCGGGTTTATCAATGCAAGCTGAAGGAATCTGCTGATCAGATAGGGAAACAAGAGCACTGACTTCTGCAGTGAACCACCTTTTGGGGAGATCTCTTTTGTTGCCTCTCTTTGATCTATAGGAAAATAAACAGCCTTTGCTTACTCATTCTGCTTGCAGCAGTAGGAGGTCAGCGCTAGCAGATCAATATTGTTAACATGCTAGAAAGCATTCAGAGTTGTCCTACTTCTACTATATGCTTTGAGTCTCATAAAAACCTGTTCTTGGGTTTTCATTGAACAACAAAATCCTCTCCCCGCTGCAGCTAGTAGCAAAAATCCTACAGATGAAGACAGAGTCTGGAATTCAGTTATAGAGAACTTCCAAATTATCTCCAAATATGAAATGTATTAACTGCGTCTAGCGAACACCCTTGTGAGGTAAACAAATAGTAGTATACACCTGTCAAAAATCATGGCTCTGCCAAGCTGGAAAAGAAAATTAGAGTCCTCTTCATAACAGAGAGTTCTACAGAGGCACCAAAGGTGCTGTTTGCAGGTGGCCCTCCCTTCTGCACGGCAGAGCCCTGCACTGGGCAGAGGCACAGTCCTGCTGGGGTTGCCTTGCAGCCACCAGCATTAACTGCCGCCTTCCTTGCAGCAGTGGATCACAGCACAGCACAGCACCTTGCCACAGCCCTGCTCTTGAAGGGAGCTGCAATTCTGGTGCACAGCATTACAGCCGAGCCAGCTCTCCTGCCCCAGGTTCCAGCACCTGGACACAAAGAATCCAGCATGCCTTTGAGTGAGAAGATAGTGTGTTAAATATGTATACATTTAGCCAATGATTTATCAGGTGCAGTTTGTGTTTTTTTCGATAAGTACTTATTCTCATCTTGTAAGGATTTTATACTTTCAACATTTCAAGTAATACTCATGATCATAATACTCATTGCAAGGCAAAATGTCCTTATTTTGGGAACATTTCCATAAAGTACTGCAGGATTTCTTTTTTTTTTTTCCTTTCTTTTAAAGTTTAAGGGTATTTTAACACAGTGAGTTTTATAATAGGATAGGTACATTGTTAAAATGTTCCTTAAAAAGATGCTAAATATTTATAATTTTTATGTATTAAGTAAAAACAAACTATCCTTGATTTCAAAAGTAGTTCAGTAAAAGTGAAGTATGTTTAAATAAGCACTCAAACCTTGAAAACTGGAATTCTGGACTCAGGAAATGAGTCCTGGTGAAAATATCTTTGAATCTTAGCAAATATTTTTGACTCTTACAAATGGTTGTTAACACAGAGGCTGATCTCATTGCAGATTTGCCTATTATTTTTTTTTAATCAAAGATTTTTAATATCTCAGGAAAAACATGCTGACTAAAGTACAAACTACAAGCATATAAATAGTAGGACTAAAATTACACTGTCTGAAATTGAAAACACCGTGTCCACAATTATCTTTTCCACATTTGTTCTAAAAATGCAACATAAAATTTATTTTTGAGAAAAATAGCCTGCTTCATCTGCAGAAACCTTAGTTGGAAAATAGCAATTTGTAAAATGTTAATTTTTCTTCTCCCTTCAAGGTTTTTTAGAATTCCTAATTCTACTAAATTTTTCGGACCAACTCTACTAAAATAATAGCAGTTCTCCCTTTGTCTCTCTCTGTGTACATTTGAATATACATGCATGTAAATCCTCTTCACAATTCTGTAGTGATTCTATTAAAACCAAGAGACTTTTGTATCCAAAAGTATGAAGAGGATGCACATATACTATGTTCCAGGGGATTTCTTCATTGTCATATGAATACTTCCCTATAAGTTCGCATGCTGTTTGACATAAGGATATAGAGCTTCTTGAACAGGTCCATGATTTAATGATAAGCAGCTGCAGCGGAAGGGATTTCTGGCCTAGTTTTGGTTGCATGCATTCAGGGAGAGACTCCAAACTTGTTTTATATCACATTACATAGCAACAGAATACAGAAAACCCAAGCACTTCTCTTTCTGAGCATGGACAGTTGAGAGGCAATAAGAATTAGAATTAATAACAAGGAAATAACAACTAACAAGGAATGACAACACTGCATATAGTGATGATGCTCTTAAATCATGCAGCAAATTTGATTCAAGGCATATAAATGATTTATCTCATTAATGTAATTGAGCACAGACTTTCCACTTCTCCATTTCCCTTTTCACAAAGGGCTCCTTGCTCAGAGAATGTTGTCCCATCTCATTTGTCTGTGTCGGCAGAGGAGGAAATTCACAACTTGTGCTGTTACTTCAAATAGCAATCCCACTGACAGCCCTAGAGTGGAACAGCCCAGGGCCAAATTCCCCTCAGCTTACTTTGGTGCAACATCTGTGTCAGTAGAGATATTGATTGTGCTGATATACCAGAAAGGATCATCTGAAGTTAGTGAATTAATCTGGCTTTTGAGGAGCATAGGGAAGGGGTCATCTAGATGCAGATTCTGGTACCCAGAGGACGGTGTTTACAGCTCAATAGCTGACTCATACCAATGTTCTCTCTAGACTGAAGTTGCACCTCATGGTGCTTGTGGCAGGGTCTTGGCCTTTTCCTTGTTCAGAGCATAGCACATATTTCATGTGCCCTGCTTCTTTAGGCTTCCTATCCATGAAAGTAGGGTAGGATTGGGAAGAATGGGCCAGTTCACATCCAGGCCTTACCCTGCTTGGGAGCAAAGATGCAGCCATGATTTACAGCCAGGCACAGGGACTCAGGTCAAGAAATACAGACATGGCCAGAGTACCCCAGAGGCACAAAGGACCTTCCTCTACTTCAGAACTGCTCTGTGGAAAAGTGTTGATTCATAGGCAGAAGGTGAGGCTCAATTCACCTTGTTTTAGATGTCTGCAGTATACGCTTGTACATCACAATCCTTTTTTTACAAGGACTTAAGGAAAACAGGCACTTCCGTGACAGCACTCCTTTTACAACTGAAATTACTAACTTCAGAATTATATTTAATCACAAACCCTGCCTATTTCTCTCCAATACCTCTAAGGAGAATAAAGATGATAACTCTGAACTACAAGCCTTCACTGCATCATGTAAAGTGGGGAGACAAGAGTCCACATACAGTACTAGAGTGTGTTAGCTACCTTACTTTGTGCTAAGTTTATGATGGATGCAACCTATGACTGAAGTCAGAACTGGATAAATTAACTTTGGTTTTGTATTATCATAAATGATGACAGAACTTAACCCTTGATCTAAGCATTTCTTCTTTCTTTCTTTCTTTTTTTTATCTATATGGAAGAAGTAAAAAGAATAAACAAATAATAAAGAGTGTATTTCCAAATGATTTTGTGTAGGGCATTTTTTTTCTGCTGATGGCATCTTCAGCTGATAAGTTAGCTGGCATTTACCAGCCTTCTAAATATGTGATCATACTAGAATACCCTTTTCTTTGCTAACAACACTTAGCCTGACCTAATATCTCTGTATAACCTAATCTATCTACATATGCTATCATCTTTGACTAGGACTTTGGCATGTTGATAAACAGACAGAAATATCATCATGGTGGTTGGGACTTATCTGACACATTTGCTTATCAGCTGAACCTGTTCTTGAGAAGTTCTTATTGTAAACTTTTCTTGCTTCCTTACTTTATGTGAAAAAGTTTTTTTAAAAAAAGAAGCATAGTAATGACTAACCTATTTAACTCACTATGTAAATAAATTCATATAAATTATTTTTTAAAAACATAACTGCTGAACTTGAATTACTAACTAGTCAGTAAAATTATGTAAAGGAAATATAGTAGAGGAAGAAGAAGAAGCACTTGGAGTCATCATCTTCTAAGATCTAAGCCAACAAGCAGGTATCCATATATCCACAAACCAAACTGAGATGTCTGCAACCTAATTTCAAAATTTAAATGACCGAATCCTTCAGCTTCATGAAAAATGTGTTTAACACCAGTATCTTCACTGGGACTTCCAAAGATTTATAGAGAAGAAGATACCATGTTTTTCCCATGTTTCACAGCCATGTGAGGGAGAAGTACTATGTCTTTTTAGTCACCTTCATATACATCAGCAGCACAAAATCATAGAATAATTTGGGTTGGAAAGCCCCTTCAGAGGTCAAGTCCAATGTCCTGCTTGAAGGAAGTCCAGTTAGAGCAGGTTGTTCATGTTGGTTAAGTTTTGAATATGTCCAAGGGCAGAGATTTCAAAATATCTCTAGGCAACGTGGACCAATATTTGACCATCCTCACAGTAAAAAAAAATTCTTCCTAGGAAGAGCACACTCTGTATTAAATGGTCTGATGATCTGAGGTGAAGATGAATACTACAAGACAATCTCCAAAATCATCTGTCACAGGAGGGAAGACTGAAAAAAAAATAAAATTCCTTTAGCTACCTCTTATTAAAATGCAAATGAAAACATAAATCACCTTAAATTCACTCTTTAAAATGGCCAGCATTTTTATTAATTAAGCAAACCAAGCAGTGTCTTTCATTTTTCTTTTCTCTTGTTCTGTTTTTCTTCTCTTCTCCTTTCTTCTCTGAGTGTAAGAAGACATCACAGTGCCTTTAGGCCTAGACTTTCACACTCATATTAGTGTTTGTAATTTTTTGAAAAGTTTGCAACTTTTCTTTGTGTATGTATAAAGACATAAGAGCAGAATACAAGCAAAGGCAGAGATAAAGCATATCTTAAAATGGAAGATCGCTGCAAAGTGTGGGGAGAAAAGAATAAGAGTCCCCTGTCTTTTGCCCTACAGTTAAGAAAAATGTTGTGATCTTGGTTTTAAATGGGATGAATAGAGTCATTATACCAAATGATGACATTGGGCACTGGCCCAACAGGCTCTTGACATTCTTTCTGACATTCCCAAAATAGACGCTGCCTAATTATAATGTTGTTTATGTCCATTTTCAGTGTCAAATATTTTTGGAATGCTGCTCATTCTGACAAGAAAACCCTAAGCACTTAAATCATAATTTTAAGCCATTGTATTAAGATTAAGAAAAAAATCAAATATTGGGTAATTGCTAAGAGGCTTTTGGGCATATTACTTCATGCAGACTGGCAACAACAGTACATCAGTAAGTTTCTCTTTTCAACTGATACTCACTTTCAGTTTCTAGTGTGCCTAAAGGTTTAATTGTACAAGATGATAAAAGCCCTGATTCTTATGTCCTTTTCAGACTCAAGTACGTTACAAGCAAAGCTATGGCCTGCAATCATCAATGTCATGTTTGAGCTGTGCTAATCTAGGATGCAGGGCTAATAAAAGCAGAGATAATAAAAGCAGAGATGATTTGGCAGGGCACACTTACTGTGTGCATATATGCACTATCTTTTCATAGTGACAATTTACCATGGCAGTGCTGATATAATTCAAACAAATACAGCCTGTAGGATACTGGAGATTCAACAGCTTCTGATTCACATGTACGCAAGTACATCTGGTTCCACATGTTAAAATTTGCCTGTGTGCCATATGTCATATGAATCAGATTTCCTTTTTGCAGAGCTAAATACCAGATTAATCTGAAATGTCTCACTTCATAGAGTGTAAATAGCTGTACAACAGGTCATCTTGAAATACTGCAGGAAGACATACAGCAACAGTCCCACTGAGCACTAGCGGAGCATGCGCACAGACACATACACACACTTATATTTATTTATTTAAATGCCTATTTTTATTTTTTATTATGCATATTTATATTTTTTAAAAAATCTCCCAGAACCCACTGTTTCTGAAAGATGAGTCATAGTGGATTACACATGCACAGATGCAGAACTGCAGGAAACAGGACTGTATAAGTATATGGAAGTTATTATAGAAGAAATGGTTTACTTCTTAAGCACACATAAAGTCTTCCTCATCTGGATATGTGAAACCATGTAAATGAGGATGCCTTCTGTGTATTTGCTCCCAAACCTCTAACACACTGAGTAGCAGTGGTGAATAGCAGTTCCTTCAATAGGAGGCATCAAAGTATGAATTACACATTGCTATTTTGTTGGTGAGATTAATTTATCAAAGATTTTCAGAAGCTGTAGTACATAAAAGACAAACCCACATCAAAGACATGTCTAGGTTACTTTCTTAAAGGCAATTTACAAAACAAGAAAAGATTATGAAGCAGTTGAGGATTAGGGGTTATCAAGTCCACCTTAAAGTGTCAGGTTAAAAAAATGGTTTGGTTGTTAAAGAACCATAGTGGATGTCTGACTTGATAAGCATGTTCAAAAGAATATTTATTTTAAAAGATGTAGCAGATTATTGATGAAAAAGAAAGATTTGCCTTCATTTTCCGACAGACCAGTCAAATTACAGAATGCATAAGTAACGCAAAAGCCACTTAAGAGGCTTATAGCTGTATCTTTGGAAATAAACCCAGCAGGTGCAGACCTCTGTTTACAGCAATGAGGCACTTTAATGTTAGTTTCGAAAAGTTAGACCTGGAATGCTTGGATTTGGATTACCAGATCTTCACTTCTGTGTTTTCATTCAATGGGATTATATACATTGAATCTCAGCTTAGTTTTGAGAACAATTCCCAGGATTAAGTAGCTGAATACAAATAGAAATGCATTGCAGAAGTCTCATGTGTTCACAAACAAAATTTACTGGTGAGAATGTACCAATGGAAAGAGGACACTAGCTAATTTTTTCCTAAGAAATAGAATCATAAGGAAGTACATTTCTACAGTTCCACCAAATGTGTATTCTAGGTGGAAATATATTCATTTTGTATTTGATAGGCTCCTAAGAAATCAGTAATTCATATTTATATATCATAAGTCATGCAAGGTTTCTGTATGTTTAGGCTTATATGAATCTACTTTGACTCTTGAGATCTTTATGCATATTATACTGCAATGTGGTTTGGATTTCTGTATTTTGTGTCCTCAGCCCATCAGACTTGGGTTGGATACTAAAAACCTCAGGATAAACTCTGATTCAGTGTATGACATCCACCAACAGGAAGTCACAATTTGCTCTGAATTCAGAACTTGTAAACCTTGACAAAGAACTTTTCAGACCAGGACTGTGAATTCTAATGGACTTGTTGGATCACAAACCTACGCATGGACTATATGTTGGATGGTACCACAGCATTATAAAGTGTTCTAAACATTCTTCCTGGTTTTGTTCTAATAGCTGCCTTTGCACTATTGAGGTTCTGATAGCTTTATCGATTACATCTCATACTTAGTCACACTGGTGACCAAAACAATTATAAAGGAAAAGATCCAATGGAAAGCTAATTCTAAAAATGTACAACTGACTTTAGGTGAAACGATATGCAATAGACCTGTAACCTCCAGCTCATATTCTAGGTATTCATTTCTGTCCAGTGACATTTAACAAATTATCTAGGTGTACTTTCAGTTCAACATCTGCACTTCCTTTTTTTCCAGTTTCCTTCTTTAGCTTTATTAGACCAGTATTTGTGCATACTAAAAAACCGTTAGATGTTAACATTTAATCAGAAACACCAAGGACTAAGACCTTTTTCTGTTCCTTTTCTCCAGGAAAATTATGTTGATTTTGTTCACTGATTGCTAACGTCACCATTTTCCTGATACCACCAGATGAATATTGCTTCTTCCCCTCCATCTTCTGCAGGTTAGAATGACTAAGAGTTAATCTTGCGAATGTTAAATAATGTTGAATTAGGACAGTTTACATCTAGGTTACAGGATTCAAAATACTTTTTTCTGTTCTATCCTTTGTTTAGCCTCTTTGATTTATTAACGGAGGCTTCTTTTTGATCTGGCTTTACCTTGTCAGTCCTTCACGTCCCACCCATGGATGTTTTATTTCTTTTTCATCTAGTGATGTTGGCAAAGAACTTTTTAAAAAAAGACAGAGGGAGGGATTTGGGATTGTTATATAAAACCTGTGTTACTCAGTTTTCAATATCTCATTGAACTTCTCACAGCTTTGATATTTTAAGTAGGTATCACAACAAAGGGAAAAGAAGTGACTGGAAAGGTAATGCAGTGTATTAGGCTTGTTAATGGCCCTGAAAGTCCCAAGAAAACTTGCTGAAAGAAGGATCCTTTCCCATGAGTACTATTTAATTTCTCTGAGAGGGTTTTCCTGGTGAATTAAAACTCTAAAGAGCACATTTAAGCAATCCAACTGCCATCATAGCCTATGCTGTGTGCTCAGTGACATTTACTTTTATTTTAAAAATCCCTTTGTTAAAAAGTCTATAGGAGAGAGATTTCTGGATAATCTGTTTCTTCTTTTGCTCTGCTGCTAACATGCTCAGGAAATGTAGAAAACTGGAATAGAAACCCAAGTTTTTCCCACAAGGGCAGAGCAAGATCAAGTAAGTGATAAGAATATTTTACTAAATAATTCTTCTTAGGAGTTGTACGTAATAATCCTGCTCCAACACTTCAAATTATTAAGTGTGGCAGTATGAAGCAGATTAAACATCTACTTAGAAGAATTTAACGGTGCAACATATGGGAGCCTAACAAGCAGAAGGAGTGAGCTGGCTCTTACATTGTCATTTAAGGTCATAGGAGACCCCAAGCCTGATCCGTCTTCTGCCATATGTTCCTTTGTATAGTATACACAAGTCGATCAGCATCTTAGTTCCCCATCTATAACCTGGTTGGTATCATCCTGTATTCCCTTGAAAACATCCAGGAGGTCCTGAGTGTTACAGATGCAAAACACCTTCCCCTGCCAGTGCTTTACCTAGTGGTGAGGCTGGCAGTGGCAAGGATGCAAGCCCTGCACCCTTGCCCTCATCTGCACCAGGAGGGCTCTTGTCTCACAAAGTCATCCTGTGTGAGCCTCCTTCCTGGCTGAGCCAGGGAGGGATCAGTTCAGGCAGATAGCAGTGCTGTGCTCCAGCACCTTGGCTGCTTGGTGGAGTTTGGCTTGTCTGGGTCAGCAGCAAGCTCATGCCAGAAGCTGTATCTTGTTGGCTTTGGAAGAGGAAGACAAGGCTTATTATTATGCCCTCTCCAGGTGCTGTGCTGTATTAAGAAGCTTGCATCTCTGCTGTGTCTTATTCAATCTATCCCCCGAAAGTGATGAGGTTCCTCCTTCTCTACCAGGAAATTGGGCAAGCAGCTCCATTATTTGCGTAGTGGATGGAGCTGCTGCTATCCAAAACAGAAAAATTGTCACTCCTTTAGGGGATGTTTCCATCTTTGCTGTTAATGTGATCTCTAACCTAACGTAACCTTTAATCATATTCTACAATCTTAAATCTGTTTTTGCTCTTGGCTTGTCCGATCAACCATCACCAAAGCAGTAGCCTTTCAAAATCAGTCTTTTATAGCCAGAGGGCTACATGGGACTTTTTCCATCTCTGTGATACGATCAGGGTTGCTGCCATGTCTGGCTCATTGTGGACACATGGTGCTACAAATGAAAAGGTGGTATATCCCACCAGTACAAGGGAGCTTGGAGAGTCCCTGAGAATGGCAAGACTGAGGGATGGTGTGGCCTCTATGGCTATGTGCTGACAGATGCAAAGGACGGTGCTCCAAAAAGATAGCTGGTCATTCAGCTCACATCTGAGAAATGGGACAGGCATTCCAGTGTTTTCACCCCCTTCCTCCAGCAAGGATGGCTAGAGTGAGCCTTTGGGAAACCTCGCAGTGAGTACTGATGCTTTGCAAGAAGCCTTGTTGCAGAGTGCCACTGGGAAGCTGCAGCCAAGTGTGCTGTTGATTTACGCTGCAGAAGTATGCCATTAGTTTTAATATAACTTTGTTTTGTACAGCAGCTTTCATTTGTACCCCAAATACTTTGTGGCTGTGGCACATAGCTAAATGAAGTGGTCACACTGGCTCCCTTAAAACCTAACCTATTTGTTACCAGGGTTACCAATGCAGATCATTGGACTTGATGCACACAATTTTCGTATCACATCCACCAACCTCCAAAGCAAGCCACAAAAAGGAAAACAACTCACAATATGTTAGGGAAGCATCAGCTGCTGATTTAATCCTGTAAGTGGCTTCCTATAGCCATAGCACTTAGATGTCTTGTACAGAGCAAGAAAAACTTCTTGAAACTCCTCTTAATAGCTTGCTAACCTTCCAGACTGCCAGGTAATGAAGTTAAAGCTCTTCTTCAACAAGCCTTCTAAAATCAGTATCAGAGTTTCCAAACAAACACTCCAAACACTAAGATGTTGATTCAGAGCTCTTGCTGAGCTTATGCAGGCACATTCCACGTATACAGGTTTTTCTTCTGATAGATTTATGATTCAGAAGATAGTCTGCATTATATTGATGTGTGGATCCCCCTTTCATTTTTCAGAAAACTGTCTTGCCTCCCATTTCTTTTTGGAAGACATATGGCATTGCCTCTCCCAACATATAAAAAACAACCAACTTATTTTCATGACTGAATTCTATTATATTATTTCTGGACAAATTTAGTTTTGAACATCCATAGAAGAATATAGAAGGAAAAAGCTTGATCTAGAATGCAGTTCTATGTCTAAATAATTTGATTCATTTAACGACCAGTGACCAGGACAGTTTTATAGAATTGAGCTTTGAACTGCAGAAACCAAAACCAGCAAAATACAAGATTGATTTTGAAAAAGAATAAGGGCAACATGGATCAGCTATTGATCAGCCTCGAACTGTGGCTTAGCTTTTCCCGCTGTGGCCAACTCGCATCTCTCTTTGTGTGATTGGCTTTTGAAATAACATGCTTCAAGAGTTGCTTAAATCTCTTTATTTCATGATCTCTCACATTAAAGATCCTTCAGATCTGACTTATGCATTGAGTTGTTTCAATTGGACATGACCTCTGCTTTAACTTTTCCAAAATTGCTTGTTTCTTGTGGCCAGGCTACATAATGGAGCATAATAGAGTGTTTCCAGTGCTAACTGGAGAGCCAAGCCTGCAAAGACCCGAGCCCCGGCTCAGTGCTGTGTGAGCTGCATCCCCAAAGCACCTGGCCACACTCAGGCTGACAAACAGCCCTGCCATTATTCATCTGTGAAAATGGCATGCTAAAACACAATGCCCTGGAAAGCTAACCGCAACAAAGCCCCTGAAGTAAGGCAACATCATTTCCATGCACCTATCAGCTAATGCTTGAGATAGAAGCTAATGACTGATTTCTCAGGTAAGGCCACGAGGAGGAACAAGCTGCTTTTCTGTTTGAAAAGAGTTTTTCTGGCACTGGCAATGACTAGTATAATGTTTATATTTTTCTAAATGATCCTTCCATTTGAAAATACCAAAGGTGGGTCACATCACCAAACCTGAGAAATTCATAGTTTATTATTAAAATTTACATTAACCTTAGACTTGATATTTGTGTAGGATTTATTTTCTACTGTATATTGAGATTCTGCTGTGTCTTATTTACTACCTATAGGAGGGACTGGTAGCATCTTTGAAGTTATTTTCCTCAATTTTAAAAAAAAATGGTGCTGGACACATCAGATGTTAGTGTTCCAAGTATTAGAATCTGAAACAAACTCCTGATGGGAAAGATCAGTTAGGAAGTTTTTTATTTAACTTTGAGGCTTAACAACTAAGCTTCTCTACTCAAATACACTGTAAAGCACAAGAAGTGAATTTCTGGCACAGAGTCTATCAAAGACTAAAAAGCCACAACAGAACTTTACAAGAGTTTTGATATTATTATGCTTTTCAGTATTGCTGGTCAGAATTTTTCCAAGACTTTTTTTTTTGTTGTTGATAAACAGAAAACAGACTTTCAGTCTTCAGTGAAAAAATGAAACAATTTTGTCTATGAATTTTTTTTAAACTAAAAAAAATATGTTTTTTAAAATTTCCCAAGAAAGAATTAAACCTTTGTAAATTCAGAAACATGTGATTTTAATTTTCAAAAATAGAAAATCTGCTTCCGGTGGATAAGGAGGATTTTGCTGTTCTTTATAAAAGTCCCAGTCCCAGTCCCACTTTCATTTTTCTAATTATTTTTTTTAACTATCACATAAATGATCACATACACTTCAAGAAGTTGCAATACAGTTTATATAAGGCATAACTGCCAGAAAGGAAAATTTAATTTGTGCGATATTGCATGGTCTGGATGAAGGTCCAAGTCAAAGCTTGTAAGTTATTATGAAGTATTACTTTTACAAATGGTGCTCCTATGGGAATTTTCAGTTTTATGGGAATTTTCAGTTTTAATTTGGCAGATCCCTGTCCTTGCGTATACTCAGTATTCCCGTATTTTGTGAAGGCTGCACACTCATATTCCTAATTCAATTCAAACAGGGCTGTATTAAAAACTGAATTTAACAGGGAAGCACACTTGTATGTATAAGCAAGAGTCCTGTGGCCATCTTAACCTGGGAATAATGGAAGAGGACATTTGTGAATGGTTTAGCAGGTCCTTGAGGACCTCTCTCTGGTTACAGGTTGTAACAGAAGATTTATTTTGCTGCCCCTGTTAGAGAGTTGATCTAGTCTGCCTTACACAATTGTTTATTCCCCAATAAGATATTTCAATCTTGTGGACTTCGGAGTGCCCATTGAAAGCCCTAATTAGTGATCGTTTAAAGTACTTAGGTAATGTTAACTCCAGCATACAAGGGATGCTCTTGAGTCTGACCCCTGCTCATTCCATTTCTTTTTGGAGCTTTGAAGACAATTGATTTTTCAAGACTGCAGCCTTCCCTTAAAATCAGGGGCTAAAAGAGTGGGGACCTAATCTTGGTTCAACCATTCATGCCATCTTTAAAGACATGTTTACTTTTTTCCCTCTGGATGTCAATTAATAGATTTTAAAGTCAGTGAATTAACCCAATGTGAAAGAGTTTAGAGCACAATTGCATGTGGGCAGAAAATGCTAATTATAAATAATCGGTCTCCAAAAAAAAAAAAAAAAGAAAAAGTGAGTGCACCTTAAATAGCTGATGGGAACAGGTTAAAAAAAAGGTCGGGGGGAATTTTTAAAGCTGGCTTGAAAGTAGTATGTAGAGTTACATGGAGAAGAACACCAATCAAAACAATTTATATGAAAGGTAACTTAGAGATGACTTTTGCACACACTGGGTCAAACACAAACTTTAATTTCCCTTCACAAGAAAAAAAATGCTCTGAGAAAGACTCTAATGTATACTCGCTGAAAAAAAAAAAAGTCTGAGGTAGTCATAAAGATATCTGGAGACCAATATGGTAAAGGAACTTTGCACTGGCATCTTTTGGCAGCATCTCCTTGCAGTGGATGCAGTTGTATTCACAGTTGTTATATATATGTCTTTACAGAATTTTAATTATTATCTCTCCTATCTGTACCTGCACCAATGCAGTCACATTTGGGTTAGCAGCAGTGGCATCACCACGTGTACCATTATCAGCACTGTTATTAGCTCTAATCCTTGTCAGAGTTGATTTAGATGATCTGTCCCAGACATTTGTAAGGACAAGGAACCACATCAAACTGACTCATTTTCATTGCAGATGATTTTCTGTTAAAAACTATGCAGTTTAGGATTATTTGCTGGACAGCTGTTGGGACAAAATTATGATTTAAACAAATGGAAAGGAGCCTCAAAGATTTTGTTGAAGGCTGAGCTCAGGTCAGAGATACTGAGTGTCTCCAAAAAAAAGGTGGTCATGAAATGCCCTTGAATTAGACCTGCAAGACCAGATGGGAAAAGATGCTTTTGAAGAAGGGCACCTGACCCTGTTTGGTAATGATGGAGCCTCCCACCATTTGTTCAGCCATCAGTTTTTGACAGTGGCTTTAGCACTGCAACCACGAGTAGAGCACACTTTCTGACAGCTCCTCCCAAAGATCTCAGTATTAGAAGCTGTGCCATAGTCCAGTGCTTTCTGAAAGATGCTTGAAATTTGAAGTTAAGAAGCAAAGAGAGGCGAAAATACAAACAACCTGTCCAGTTTCAAGCCAAAGAAGCTGCACAGTACCATCATAGGAGGCTGTTCAACTCCTCCATTGTGACTATGCCATTTTCATACACTGAACGAAGGAAAGTCTGACAGGAATGTGTAATACATGGAAAACACAGACCAACAGCTTCTTCCAACCCAGCCAAACTAGCTGATATTGAGATTCTGCTTTGGGGACTGGGATTTCTGAATGTGAAGTGGTACTTAGCTCTGTTTAAAAAAAAAACTATCTTATGCTTCATTGTCATGAAGTAAAAGAATTTATTAGTAGTATTTTTACCTCAATTATTAGTATTTTTTAACATTATTAGGACATCAGCACAATGAGCCAAAACTGAGATTTGGCAATAGTTTCCTTTTAACATTTGTAACAAGTTCTTCACAGCTTCTTCCCTTTTAATTTCAGAGAATATATACTTTTAAATAAAGGACTTTTCTTGTGAAGGAAGTAGTAGATAACACTCAAAAGAAAAACTTATACACTCTAAATCAAATAAATAGGCAGGGGCATCTTGAAATTAATAAAACAATCACTATTGATTGTATCAGGTAAGTGTGGCAGGAAAATAGAAGCTTTCAAATTTTAGTTATAAAATGTAATTTAAATGTTTCTTTTGTGCAATATGCCATGTTTCTTTAATATGTATATTTGACAGCAGGTTTGAATGCACTTTCTTCTTTTCATCACTGGTGTAGCTTTGTTTTCTCCAAAAGTCTATAATTCTTCTTTCAATCATTTTAAATAGAAAAGATGGATGTGTTGAATTTCCTTTCTCTGAGTACTGACTGTTTTGCCACTGCATTTTGGACTAAAATAAAGGTGGTGAGGTATTTTGATAGAAAGCAGACTATTGGGTAAACAGAGCTGCTACTGTAGAAAGAGGGCAGGAGGCTGGCACGTGGTAACAGTTGGGAGCAGATAAATGGTAAACAGCTGAAATACACCTATGTTTCTGCTAATCTGAGGGCATCAAAATTGACAGGGAATTTTGCCTTGAAAATAATAGACAAAACATGATGCAATGGGAGCAGGACCAGCCCAGTAGCTGCATTGTAACCAATCTAGCAAAGAACTAGATGTCTGTAACAGCACAGAGTAAAATACACAGGTCTTGGTATGTCGTCGTCCAGAATGAAATCACTTTAAAATTGGTGCATAATGCCTTTTCTAAACTTTATATGATGATGAACTGTAAAATGTTTTTTAAAAAATATTAATTTTAAATTATGAAGATTAAACTAGGAAAGAAACTCACCTACGGCTAAGTTTGTATATTGGAAAGGATTCAGATAGCCCATTAAATACTCCAATGGTTATTTACAATAGGATTAATTTCATTCACATTGGAGAATACCTATTATGTTTCTTTAGTTTATGCTTAAGCAGCTGTCCAATTAAAAGGAATCGATCTTCTACAATGCTTGTATCTGAACATGGCACTGCCCACTGTGCAATAACTCCTTTGTATTTGAGAGCTAATATGCCATGCAATTATGATCTACAAAGGGTTGTTTGCTTTTTGATTTTTTTTAATCCTCCAATTCCCTAAGAAATTATCTTATCACTCTACCATAATTGAGCATTCCTTCTCAGTTCTACAGGTCAATTAAAGGGTTAAAAATTCTCTATCTCTATCTTGATCTTTGCTGAAATGGTGTAGGGGAATGAAATGGTTGCCAATTTGTTTGCAATGCATTCTGACTGTACGGGAGTTCTTTTTTGCCTGACAGGCAGGTGAGATCAAAGTGGTGCAGGACAAAAGGGGCTCAGCAGTGATTTGTCAGGGGACGAAAGGCAGTCCTGTCTGGGAAAGTGGCTGTAGCCCAGAACGAGCCTTCAGATCACTAACAGGCTAAAGAAATCATGGCATGAGAAAAAGTACAGCAAAAAAGGTTCAAAGGTCAGTTTTATTTGGTTTGGATTATTGGTGCCTCCTTTTAAACCAAAGAGCAAGAAGGGGAAAAAAGAACAGGCTAATAACCTTTGTTATTGTCCAGGAAAAAACTCTTTTGTACACATTGCTTGGGGATTGTCTGTAATTAAAATGCTGTTGTTAGATCCAGGACCTGATCCTGCAAAGTTTTACTCATGTGAGTAATTCTCCATTGCATGAATAGTCCTGTGGGGTTACTCACGTGAATAAAGATTACTTTCATGATAAAGTTCAGGCATTGTATTTGTTTAGGGGACGCAGGTGTGTCTCTGTGTGTCTGTGTTTGTATGTCTGCTCAGAGGTCGGTGTCCTTCCTAAGCAAAGATTAGATTTTAGTGAGTGACCTGAAAAAAATTATATATTTGAAAACTGAAAACTCAAGACAAAAGCAAACAAACAATTGTCTGTAACTGTTCGCATTCTGCTTCCGTAAGATTCAGGAGATTACAAAACCCATATTCTCTTTTAATCCAGGTATTTGACAATTACCTCACTGATTTATTTCAGACAAGATCTGTGAGTCACCATCCACTGTAGATCATGCCCAGTAATTATTATCTTCCATAATTATTGAGTAAAGAATGTCTTGGTTTAAGTTATGAACAGATGGTTGTATTCCTTAACTGGAGAAGGATGCTAGTGACATAGGTTGCATCCAGCTTATTTAGGAAATGGCAGTCTTTTCTAGCCGAGGAGGAGGCCCCCACAAGGCTGTCTGGAAGGAAGTATACTTGCTGTGACACTCACCCTTCCAACAGGCAAGGAAGTGAGGTGGGAAAGGCATGGGCTGACAAACCCTCCTGTTCTCAGAACAGCAAAATAATTGAGTCTGAGATGGTAATACAGAATGAGAGTGGGTGCAAGCCTTGCTGGGCATCGCTTTCATCCTCCTAAATGGCAGCAGGCAAGGGCACACAGGGAGAAGAGGAAGCCCTCTATTATTTTTGTGTGCTTCCCTTGGTTTTCCTTTGAGCCAAGAACTAGTGTATTTTGGATAGTTAATGGCTAGGCTGGAATGGATTGGATAATAGTCTGAAAACGATACTTACATTTTCACTTCCATGAGGGAAAATGGTACAACTGGTGAGTGAATAAGTCTCTCAACTTTTCCTGCTCCACACTGAGATTACTTCCAGTGTAGAGTGGGGAAAGAGCCAAATACAAATGGTCAGTGTGAAAAAAAAAAAAAAGGGGGAATTTTTGTGATCAGGTGCAAGATTCTGCAAGCACAGAGCAAGATTTGTTGTCCCTGGATCAGCTATGCATAAAAGCTGTAGTAGGGAAGGTGGGGAGGTAGAAAGGGAACTGTGCTTCTTTTAGCAATACCTAAATTATCTGAAGAAGTATCTTTGAAAAGTATTCCAGGATTCCCCTGTTGAGGTCTGATACAGAGGTCAATTCTTAGGGAACAACATTGCACATCGATGTAGCTGGGGCACAACTCCAGCAAACATCCTTCATATATGAATAAACAAGATGCTTCTGAGACAAACAGATAATGATGCCCTGGGCCTTGTGTAAGGGATCTGACTTCATATTAGAATTCACCCTTGTTCAAAATGATGAAGTACCAGAGTGGGGCAGGAGGGAAATATGTTCCTGGGATAGGAACTTCAGCTGTGTGCAAGCAGTTATGGGTCAGCCCCAGCCTGACCCTGAGACCACAGTGCTGCAGCTAGCTAGTCTGTCAAACTGTTTGGGGGATCATTCTTTGCAACGTGTGTCTGACTTTCTTTGGAGTCCTGCAGCTCTGGGAACTGAAGAGAATCTATTGAAAAACAACTAGTGGTAGTCTGGAAGAGTATGTCTGCTAAAGACCTGCTGATGGGAAAAGGAGAGGTTGCGAGTAGCATTGCACTTTCTTGTGAACATGTTCAGTTGAGAAATTCTGCAAAAGGTGTTGCTTCTTGGAGGATCTGCTTATGGTGGATAATTCCCAAGTATTTCAGTAAGATTTTTGGCTTTCCTAAAAATTATTTATACCCTTTGGTTGCAGAAATTCCTAATACGTTTGGCTTTCTGTAATTAAGTGTTAAAATCAGAGGGAAAATGTATCTCAGAGAAGAAAATAAACTTGAGCCTTTCTGGAGACCCACTGGGGTTCCAGTAGTCTTATTTAGATTGTCCTGCAGTTTTGGATTGTGAAATGATCCTAGTTTGTTCCTTATCATAGTCCTAAAGCAAGAGCCATCAACGCAGAATAAAAGGAGTTGGACTGAAACAGGTGCATCCAAAACATAGGTTGATTTTCTTCACTTTGCAGATGGCTGTTGTGGTCAAGTTAGAATCTTGGAGGCCTCTAAGCCAAAAACAAAGTCAGAGGTAGCTGATGGAGTTGATTTGTACTCAGTTTTATGTGCACAGTTTGTGAGACATGACACAGGAACAGCTCTGGAAATTTTTACTTTTATTTTTTGAGATAGATTATTAAGGCAAATAACTGGATTACTTAGGACGGATTAATGGCAGCAAAGAATACCCTTTGGACAAAGCAGTTCTCAGACATCAAGATATAAATAAGTACTTACCCAGCCTCCTGTAATTTACTAAAGAATGAATTCTGCAAGATACATCAATACTTTTAAAATGAGCCAAAGGGAAAATTCTGGTCCGTACATAACCATCTGAAACAAGGCCTCAGTAAAGATATCTAAGATGCCACATCTGTGGGACACAACTCACCAGTGCTGGGAGTATTTAGATGTGATGAAAAAAAGAATGACCTGTATTTACTAGTCGAACATCTAAACTAGAGGAAAGAGAAAGATGGATTTCATTTCTCTGTGAGAAAAATCTCTGAAAGAAAACAATGAAGTGGGGTGAGATGTGGCAATAATGTTTAGAGGTGGATAAAATAATATTGGCCATTAGCTCCTAGTTTTGCTATTCTGAGTTTATGAGCTCATGTTACTTAACTTCTAAGGAAAGGGAGGCAGCTGCCAAAAATGTAATGAGGAAAATATCCATTAAGAATTCACTCGTGGCTTCCAGCACATGCGAAATTTGGCTGTGGATGTTAGTGATACAAAGATTCCCCATACCTATTGCTTACATGACCAGTTCTATGCAAACCATTAGCTCAGGCATCACCTGAAATCTGGTATCTTAGCACTGGTATCTAAAATGGAGTTACAGCATTCAGCAGTGCTGCAGTCATGCAATGCAAAGACCAGGAAAGAAAAAGGCCCTGACCTTTTTTGTAGATCATAATACATCCCTTTGCCACCAAAAAGCCCCATTCAGTGGGAAAATATTCTGCTGGGGCTAATAATCACTAACTTAAAGCAGAGGCTGCAAGTTAGGAGGAGGGGGTTACTGTTCTTTTCTGGTGGCTTTGCCACACCAGCTTTGTCACAGGCAGTGCTCCATTTATTTCTGTGTTGTCATCAAATTATGTCTACACCTTCCTTCCAAGATTCTTCAGGGACATCTTTTATTTATTTTGGTTAACATGTTGTTAATTTGGATCATAACTTCTATGAAATTTTTCCAAGGACAGAAGCAGTAGAAGACTCTCTCAGATTAGAAAGTGCACTAAGATAACATACTATTAAATTATTAAACCTCCCTCTTTATGTTATGGGTGAAAAATACACCTTCAGATTAGCAGCTCTGACATCCTTACGCACTTGTCAAATCGGATTGAAATGGGAAAGCCAAATAGATTTGATCTGCCCAATACTTTCTTGCACTATCTTAGATATAGGATGTCTAGAACAATCAGTCACTTGATTAATAACCTAATTAATGAAATTACTGTGAAAAAAAATTTGTTAAAGGCTGCAGAAGAGCACCATAGGAACTGAGGCTCTGTCTGCTACATGGGGTGACCAGTGACAGGGCCGTGTGTGCCAGAACCCTCTGCCTTGCAGGAGAGCAGGTGCTGAAGAGGAGAGGACAGGAGGAGGGGCTTCCAGGGCTGCTGGGGCTGCAAGAGAAGCTAGCAAAGACAGTTCGATACCCAGACATGAAACGTTATGCAAAAGGGAAGTTACTGTGGCAGCATTTCAAATGACAGCTCTGCTACCAGGTGCAGCTACTGCTCAGGAAAAAAACCCCACAAACTGTACCTTGAAATGTCAATATTGAAGTGCCCATATAAGAAGTATAAATTTCCCAAAGGAAGGCAGAGGGATTTAGCAGTGAAAAGAGATTAATTCCTCCTTGTTCACGCTGCTGGTCAGAAGGATTTAAGAAGTAGGACTTCTGCTTCCACAAAATAGGAAAAAAATATGAAGAAATGTCATACATGTTTTTTCTCAGCAGCTAATTTCCTCTAAGGAGTTCCAGATCTAGCAAGAGAGACCTTCAGTCCCTCCTTAGACAGGGCGTCTGTGGGAAGGATCAATACCTGCACAGTATCAACTTTTCTGCTAGCTTGGATAAGCCCCAGAGCCTGGTCCCATGTTTTTGACTGCAGACCTCCTGAGTGGCCATGGCAGAGACCTGGAGGGGAGCAAAATAACACTGATTTCAGCCTGAGCCTCTTGAGACTCCTCAGGACCACTCCAGGTGTTGTGAGCACCTCTTACCTACCTAACACAGCTGGAATGGAGATGTCATTGCCACTGTCTGAAATTCTGTAACCAAAGAGGCTGTAGTGACATTGGGTCTAGAGGTAAACTCATATATTTGCAACTGTACCTAGGACACTCAGGAGTTATTTATTGTTCCATTTTATTTTCCATCCAGGCTCTGATAGGTAGATGCAGGGAATACCAGAAGGAAAGATCCTTTTAATTTTCCTTCACAGTACACATTTTCCTCTCACCTTTTGTGTGTGGCATGTCAGCATGTGTTTGTGCACGTGTGTGTATGAGGAATACAAATGGAATCATTCATTTATGCACTGGTGACAAATGCCAGGTACTTTCATCTCTTCCCTTGAGGCAAAAGAAGGTGTTCCATTGAAATTAATCTAAGACACTAGTTTTAATTTGTGTTTCTGTTTGTTCTTTACTTCATCTTTTTAAATTTAGAAGTTGCATAACCTTTACTTGTCTTTACTTCTCCTGCCTACTTGGCCCTCTTTCTTATCCCTTGATCTAGGTGAAACTTCAAAATGCTTTGCATCATGACCACCTTAGGACAACATACAACCATGAATGGGATGCTTTGGGAAGATCTCAGCTGTGTGATGCAAACCTTGATCTGCAGTAGCTTCCCTAAACCCAGAAAAGTTTAAATGCAACAGTTACCAATCTTCAGTTTGGAATGGATAATTCCTGGCATTGAGGTTTTTTCTTCCAGGGACGTATGTTCATGCACGTGGCATTTCCCTAAGGCAGCTAATTTCAGTTCTTACCTCTAGTGCTTGGGCAGCCCCATGCACAGACCTAGGCCTGACCTCTAGGCCTGTCATCTCATTTTGCAAAGTGTTGATCCAACCACAGCTTGGAGAAAGAGAGATCTTTTATCATCAGGTAACCCAATTCCCAATGATTTGCTGGGCTGAATGAGATTGTAACAAGCCTCTGATTGTGAGAGTAACTGGGGGATAAATTCTAAAAGTAGTAAGAGATTTAGCTGAATAGCAGGTCCTTCTGGCATGAAGTGCAATTACATCATGGATATGGGCCAGATACTTCTCTCAGGTACACCACATTTCTCTTCAAATCTAAAGAAATGCTTTGAAGCTGATTTCAAAAACACCTGTAGAGTTACCAAAAAAGGAGCAGATATTCCAAGAGCTCAGGCTATTAAGTGATGATTGAGATACAAAGGTGTGAAGCAGGTATGCAAATCTGGTCCCCAGGTTATTAACAAGTTACATTTCTGTTGTTTTTACATTCACTCATTCCTCTTCTAGGCATCCTCATTTTCCTTGTGTTTAGTTATTTTCATGGCTGCAGTTTACAGTTCTGTGTCAGTCTGAATATCCCTATTGCAGCACGATTTGAGTCTGCCACAATTCTTTACAAACCACGTGACAACCATCTAAACTGCACCATCGCACATTTTTTGGTAGTGTTACATTTCTTCTGCTGCTTCCCTTGTTTCTTGTATTGATAAGGAGTAAGCAACAGAGGGAAAAGAGATTTAAAATTGTTGTTTAATGTTGCTGCATTCATTGTTTTGAATGTTTTCATTCCCTTGTCTGAGAACAAGGGAAAATAATTTTTCTAGTAATAAGTTTAGGCCTGATCCAAATTCATTGGCATTAAAGAAAAGGCTCTTAGTGAATTCCATAGACTTTGAATGAAGGATTAATCCCTCAGTCCTCAGCCAAAGAAACTCTTGCCAGCTGTAGTAGGAATTTCCTGGAGTAAGGAACTTAGGCCTTTGCATCTTGTGTCAATATAATGATTGATGATGATGATTATGATGATGATTGATGATGATGATGATGATAATAATAATATAAATCCGTAAACCACACATGCTTTTAACCTAAACACAGAAGTTTAAAAATTCTAAATTAATATATTGTCTGAAGTACAATGTAACAGTAGCTCACATAACATGTATAGAATCAACTGTATTATTCTAAATCTGAAGACGTCAGATCGTCCATAAACCATAAAAAGTAACTGTAATAATGAAAAACATTTCATATGAGTGAATAAAGTAGAAAATTACTGTATGCCTGTTATGTGTTTAACATTTGCTTTTAAAGAATTCTTTCTACCTATTCTCATTTGAAATTTTCTAGATCTTCTTTTTTCCACCTGAAAAAGCAACCTGAGCTTTGAAACCTGTGAGTTTACTCCCCGGAGCTTTCCTCCTCTGCTGTCCCTTCATCCTGCTTTCTGGAAGTTAGGAGTGTACAATACAATAAATAGTATTGCCTACATGTATAGAACAGGGTAATGTGATGCTGTGTGGTCTGGAAAGTCATTTAAACAAGATTATATTGTTCACAGGGTGCAGAATAGCCCCGCTAGGAAACCACAAAGAAAACAAAATATAGCTGAATAAAATCAATTGAATTTCAGAACCTCTTCCCAACATCAGCAGGTGTGAGTTAACTGCATCGGCAGGAAAGTTACGGTCAGAAGATGACATTCGCACATTGGAAACAAATACCTAACCATCACCGAGGCTGTGTTTTCTTTGAGACCTTCCCACGGTCCACATTGAAGCTAGGATGGATTTTTAATTGGTGAAGGAGAGCGATTTTTTTCTGCTGGGGGCTCCACCCACCGCCTCGGTATTTATTGCTCTACAAATTGTAACTTCCTCCTCATCGGAGTAACAGGCCGGTCGTAAATCAGCGCTGGGGTCTGGCGGAGCGAGGGGCGGGCACGGCGGCTGCCGGCGCGGCGTTGGACCGCGCAGCAAAATCCGAGCCTGAGTCACAGTAGCATTAAAGCTGAACCGTTGCAAAATGTGATAGCGTTAAGTGTATTACAGGTTAAAGCTACTTAGTCTTTTTAAGCGCGGGGAAAGGGGGGGGCGGGCGGGCTTTCAAAATTCTTCGGGTTTTCCCCCATGTTTACAGTTATGAAATACTTCAATACAAATACACACTGCTTCGTCACGAAGATTTTTAGACGTATGTAGCCGAATATATGGCCCTTTTCCGACGGCGATCGGTTAAGAATACAAGTGCTTTGTGTGTTTGCAGGGCGCACGCTGTAAGCATAAAAACATCTGTCTCAAATACTCACTTTTACCCAATGACTTGTCAGGAGAAATGCTGGGTTTATGGCTTAACTGCAAGAAGGCTTAGAAATATTCCCTCAGCAAGATGAAGCATAAAAAATAATAGATACCTATTATGTTCCATTTAAAATCACACATTTCGAGCGAATTAATAGATCATTATCGGTTGCAATTCTAATTTAGTTACATACGGTCTAAAGCCTATTCTCCCCTCCACATTAAGCAACATACTCAAACTGCTCTGATTATTACTTTGGGGCTACAAGGAGCTTTGGGGCATAATTAAAAATATTTCCAGAAAGAATCGGTAGACCACATCTGACGTCCCACCCCCTGTTAGAATTAGACCACATCAAAGGGACCCTTTTTGTTTTCAAAAATGGTCACCAGACAACTTAAAATATACAGGAGTGGGCTTATGTTTTATTGTATAGATGTCTGACTAGAGTAAAACGACTTAAGGTTGCTTGCTATTCAGTGTTGTACCAAGTGAGACGAGGTAGTTACAGCCCTTTGATATTTCCGTGGAGGTCGTATTCATTTCATTTGAAAGGGAACCATTAATGATAGACCTATAAGTGTTCCCCTCCCTAATAAGTAGAATACACATCGCTTGGGAAGCCTGTCTGTGTCAGATGCCCAGGGCGGAAAGATTTGTAGATGATGGTGCTAATTATGAAAATGTGATCAAGATGGAAGCAATTTGAGCAAAGGTCATTAACGTGTTACTCTTCCACCCACTAGCCTTTTTGGTTTATTATTGCGGTGGGAGGCGGAGAGGGGGGGAGGGAGGAGGATCTTGCGGGTTTGTTTTTTTTCAGAGGACTAATGAAAAATGCCCTGCAAATCCAAAACTGTAAAATGTCAGCTGCACATCCACAGGGCGATGCGCCAGGCTCGGGACGAGACCTGAGATTTACTTGGAAGAGATCCCTATAATTACTGAAAGTAATTATGTTTTATCTCGCCTTCGCGCGGTGCCGATGAAAGCATCTTTCAGGAGACTCGTGGCACGTTAAGAGTTATTTTTCTGCTACCGCTTTTGTCTTGTAGCTCCTCAGTGGTTACGAGCCCGTAGGACACGATTTGCCGTGCATCCCCGAGAGGAAGGTTTTTCAGAGGGGGGCTCGTTTTAGGAGGGACTGAAGGATTTGGGGCACAAGCAACGACGCCTACCCCCCCACCCCCCCGCATATACTGGGGTCCCGCATGTTTATGTTTTCATATTTTTACGTGGATACAGTGCTTTAATTATTTTAATTTCCAAACGTTTACTTTTACTAAATATACTGGAACTACATGACTGCCTGAAAGTAGCATCGCAGAAGAACAGCAATAAAGAATTAATTGTACAAACATTTATCATCCCCAGATCAAACTCTCCTTGTGAGGCTAGGGCTTCGCTTGTGGAGATGAAAAGGGGGAGGAAGGGGTGGTAATGGCGGAGAGGGGTGCTTGTGGTTTTTTTATGTGTTTCCTTTTATTCCAGACAACTACATAATGAAAAGCCTTTAAGCCTAAGAGAACTACTAAATATTAAGCACAACCTAAAACAGGGAGTAGCTTTCGAGATCGTTTCGTCCTCCTGCCATTCCTTTTAGGAGCAGGTCTGATCCCTTCCCTTATTTTCCCACTAGTAAAAGCTTGCTTTTCTTAAGATCTCTTTAACGTGTAAGAAAATCCCGTCCTCTACATAGGAATATCTTTTAAAAAAATTGTATAGACCTCTTCTTGTTCACCAATTCCGGGAAAAAAAATTATATTGATCAAGGTCAATGCTTGAATTCTGGCGTGACTCACTTCAAAGGTGTATTTGTATGTGCCCTTCAAGCACATTAATACTAATTATCTCTCAAACACTTCCCCAAAACCCCTACTGCCTGTTTCAGATGCAAATCTAATTAACGAGCTGCCTTTGAGTAGCACACAGGGACAGCGTAATTCACGGAGCTGTTGAACTTTTTGCCTTCTTTTATATTTATTTATAGGTAGCTCCATCATATTTTGAAAGCGTAGGCAGTTGTGTGAAGCTACATGGTAGCGAGGGCAGATCTGCTACAGCTAATGAGACTTACCAGGCACAAGAGTTAAGAAAAAGGATTAGCATTAGTTCCAACTTATTGCAAATACGTTCGGGGATGTATATCATAACACTTGCTGGGCCCTACTTTGTCTGAGGTAATTTAGAAATTGCTACATCTTGAAAGACCTAGCTAAATAATGCGTAGTATTTGTAACCCTGAACTGATTGATTCAGTAATAACTGTTTGCTTTCAACACCGGGGACAAAGCGGTGTGTGTGTGCTGAAGAAACCCTGACGCCTGAGTGAAAGCCATTAAAACGTGTTCTTCCCCTTCCAGCTCCCCGGGAGGCCAGGACCCGCACCCCTTTCTTATGCTTCCGCTTTTAACATGCGCACTTCCAAAAGCCACCTCCCGAAGATGTTTGTTTCGAGCATCAGCCCCCCCCTCCCCGCGCTGAGCGGGGGGCGGCGGTGCCCGGCGGAGGGTCCGCGGCTGCACCGCGCCTCTCGGCGGGGCCGGCAGCGGGGCGGGCGGCCGCGGCAGCAGCCGGCCCCCGTGCGGGGGTGTGCGGGTGCGCGGCGTGGCGGGCAGGGATGCTGTGTAATTTTATCCACGCTGCGCTCCGGGAGTTCACACGAGACTGATACCTTTTGCCTCCTCTGCTTTGTATCAATTGGTCGCAGATCAGGCTATTGTTGCAGGAAGCTGCTTTTATTTCTATGCTCCGTCGATCAACTATTTTCCCCACAGTCTCTTGCCGAAATTCAGTGGGTGTCTCTCTCTCTCTCTCTCTCTCCCTCCTTCTGCCTCTCATGCATGCCGTCTGCCTATCTGGAAGCCCAAGGAGAAGGCTGATCACGGCAGCTCCATCTAATACAAACAGCTGGGACTCTTCGGTGGCCTTTGCTGATGTCTATTGATTTAAGTAAATCTGAGACAGATAAAAGGGCCAGATAGAGGCTGATAAAAACTTGCCAATGCTTCACGGCTCGAAACAGTGTGTGCTCTGCAACTTTGGAGTGCTGCTAGCAAGACGGCTTTAATGGGACCCCTGGTGTCATTCGCTCCAAGCCTCGATCTCCCCAGCAGACTAAGCGCTGCGGCCATCATGCCACAATGGTTATAATTTGGATCTTGTTCCTGAGTCTGTTGCAGGAGCCGTGGTCCCCAGGGCGGGCCGCGGGGGTGCCCGAGGCCGCCAGAGCCTCCCCGAGCGACCCCCGACCGCGCCGTGATGCGGGGGGCCGCGGCGGCGTCTACGAGCACCTCGGGGGAGCGCCCAGGCGCAGGAAACTCTACTGTGCCACCAAGTACCATCTCCAGATCCACCCCAATGGCAAGATCAACGGCACCCTGGAGAAAAACAACGTCTTCAGTGAGTACCGGGCACAACTTTCCCCATCACGCTTCTCCTCGGGCCGGGCTGTGTGGGGAGGGGGTCTCGCTCGGACCAATTGCGTCCTGCCCCAGCATCAACGGGCAGGACGGTGGGTGCTGGTGCGGTGCCGGACGGGGCGGTGGCGAAGCCGCTCCCTCCTCTCCTCCTGCCCAGCGCTGCCCCGCGGCCAGAGCCGCCGCACGGCGGCTGGGGCTCCTCGGCGGGGACCGGGGCCACCCCTGGCTGCCGGAGCTTTCGCCCCTCTCCTCGCCGGGCTCGGCGACACCTTGTCTCGGCGTGCCGGGAGCCGCCCCGCTGGCTCGGCCGGACCCCGCAGCTCCTGCTGCGCGCCCTCGCACCCTCCGGCTCCCGCGCCCGCTCCGTGCTGAGGGCTGGCGAGCTCGACGGGGCAGCCCTCTTTGCCCCTGGCCCGGGCAGGGGACCCCCGAGCGTGCCCTGCGGGGTGTCGGGACCCGGCCGGAGGCGCAGGGGCTCAGTCCCTCCAGGGCAGAGCGGGACCCCCAAACCCCAAGTTCCCCGTGACAGGGACCGGGAACATGCCCTGCGCAGCCCGCTTGACCTGTCACTTGCCCTTGCTCCGCCTGGGGCTTCCCACGCCAGCCCTGCCCCAGCCCGGACCGCTGGGCAACCGGTGCCTTCACACCTCCCCAGGGCCGAGTCCCGGTGCCCCCCTCGACGGGTTGCAGGCTGCCCTCACCTCCCTCGTCCCGCCTCAGCTTGTCTCCCGCGGGGAGCTTGAGCTTCCACGGGCTAAATCACATCTGTCCCCTTTGACATGTGCCGGCGATCGGCGGTAATTAAGATGAAACGGGATATGTCGGGAGTGAGGGGTCTGTGCGAGGGCGGCAGAAGGGAGAAGAGGGGGGATCAGCGCCGCCGCTGCACGGGGGGAGCCCCGGGCGCCCCCGCACCCAGCTCGGCCCGGGCACAGCCCGGCCTCCGCCGTGCCCCGCTACCCCTGGAAACGTAAATCCCGCCTGGTGATGGCACACAGAGATAGGGAGACCTCAGGGATCTGTCTGAACTCCATAAAGGAAAACCACTATTTCCTAAAGAAAAACCCCCTCACTATCAAAGCCTGGAGGAGGCATCCTTCAGCAGCGAGCCGGTGCCTGATTCAAAACAGCTGTACCAAACCACCCCAACTCTCCCAGAGCAGCAATCTGGCTCTGCAAAGGGGACAGGCCCCCTGGCTCTACCTCATCATAGCTGAAAGGCAGCAATAGGTTTGGGCGCAAGGGTCGCCTCTTGCCTCCAAATACTCTTAACAAGTACTGAGCTCTAGGACCACAGCTGGAGAACAGAGCTGAGTTTGAGCAAGCCAGCTAGAGAGCTCTGCACATAGAACACATCTCCTGAGCCATTTGAGCCTCCATCAGCATCCTGGCACCTTCGGCTGGACATGAACATTTTGGCAGATATTGTGCCAGCCTTGCCTGTGACACTCTTCTTGTGTTTGAGACCCCATCTTTGATGGTCTGAAAATCTCCTCCCTTTTAATTTGGCTCAGACAGTCATATTGTCCTTGTCTGGAGGGCTACACTGACCCCTTAAACGACAAGTTCCTTTCATTATTATATACATGGCTATAAAATGCAGCTGATTCACTCTGTTTTACCCTCTGGAGACCTCAGCAAGTGCTTTGTCCTGAAATGGACAGCTTTGTGACTGGTTTCAATAAGTCAAGAGCTCTTGTGTTCGTAAGCATTAAAGAGGGTTTAAACTTTTTTATATACATATAGGATTAAGTGGACCTCTACTTCAGTGTCAGATCTTTTTTCAATTTTGAAAGAGTTCGATCTCAACCAAACATCTAGGGATTTATTGTCAAGCTTGTCTGCAACCATTCCCACATTGTCGTTGGTTTATGTTGTTTCAAATAGTAGTCTTGTTCCATTCACATGATTGCACTATGATTTTGATGTGAACTAGTGATAGCTGTGAAATCATAGCCTGCAGGTAAGCAGTCATTTAAATGCATTTCAACAAATTACACATGATGAGGAGCAACAACATATGTCCTAATTGTTTCTGTTCTAGGTATCCTTGAAATAACTGCTGTTGATGTTGGAATCGTTGCCATCAAGGGTTTGTTCTCTGGCAGATACCTGGCCATGAACAAAAGGGGCAGACTTTATGCATCAGTAAGTTTTACTTAAGACTGGCAGATGCCTGTCATTTCATATGGGGAGAACAGGTCTATTGGGGAACACTGCCTTCTTATAAATAAACATTTATAGAGAAAAGAGTAATTTTAAAACAGATTTCTGCCTGGAATTGTTACAGGCAACCAATCAGTACCTTTTTAAAGTGGAAAGAATCTGTGTTCTTACTTTCTTATTGCTTGTACAGCCAAAGTCAGAAGAATGTATTGGGCAAAGGTATTTCGCATGGCCAAAGTCCTTGGCAATTGGGTGCACTGATAAAGACCTCAGGAGTCAGCCACTGAAGTGCAGAATGTCCATCTTTATTCAGAATTATCCATATTTCTCTCTGATTTGGATCTTGGACACTGAAAAAGGATATACGTGTCAGATAAAGAATATCCAGAAATAACTGAGCATCTCTTACAGGAAAGCAGCCTACTGGCAGGAGTTTCTTTGCACAGAGTATTTGGTTGGGCAGTGAAAGAATGTACTGTTACTAAAAGGCAGGGCTATAGCAAGGAAAGGAAATATGAAAAGGTACAAGAAGACAAAGGTGAAAATAAACACCTTATTTTACTCCTTCAACCTCATTTTTCATCCCAATCTTTGAGGTAAAATCCGGGCTGGGCTAATATTAGTGGGAGTCTTGCCTTTCCAGCCCAGCCAGTATTTCCCCTCAGGGAATAAAATACTTCAGCTTAGACTTCTTCACATTCAGGGACACACTAAGGCATATTTGCCAGTGTGTATACTCTACACATTATCTACTCACTTGAACCTCTTCCATTGTCTTTGGTTATGTCCCTAGCAATCTTGTGATGTCTTACTGTGCAACAGCCATACTGCAGTTTCTCCAGGAATCCTGTGGTATGGAAACAGATTTGAAGAGAGTAAATATGGCTATGTGAAATTTGCTTCTTCCAGCTAGTCATTATATGTAATTCTGTTGAACAGCATGATATATCCTCAAGCAATGTGAACTTTTTTCACGTGAAGGCAACCTAGGTAACACAATCAACTCAGTTGCCTCCCTGGTTTAATGTATTTTACTCTACCTTTTCAAGAATGTTCTGATAGTGTTTATGACCCAGCTTTTGTGATGTGTCCCATGTGATGGACACTGATGAAAGGGCCCATGTGTAAAGATGATAGTTCTTTGCTGGTACAGAGAACCAGATCACAAACAATTGCAGCAAAGGGAAACGTAGCTGAAGTGGAACGAGGATGTACTAGCTCTGCTGCGCCAGAGCTAAGGCTGACCACTCCTATGCTTCCAGTTAATATTGTGCTTAAAATGGGCATGTTTTTCAGTGGAGATCCTCCATCAGCTCAGAGCCAACATATGCCCCAAAATTAACAGGAAGAATGTTCAAATTCTTTGTCATCTTCCTTTCTTGTTCAAAGTAGGTATGTTTTTACTCAAGGTTAATTAAACTGAATTAAAACAAGACTGAAATAATTCTGAGCAAGAAGTTTCTCTCCTAGAGTGGAGAAAAGCCTAGAATAGGATAGCCTAGAGAGTTCTTTTCTCCTGGACTTCCCTTTCTAGTGTGAGGAGCATCAGGCCATCTTGAAGTTTGTTCAGCTGTTATATGTCAAGGAGCATCAGCCACGAAAGGGTTCTGTACAGCTAAAGACTTTTGCTGTTCCAGCTCGGGTTTGAGAGAGACTTGTTTCAGAGCTGGAGGGACAATCCAGGAAAAGCTGTTCCACTCCGGCTTTCTTCACAGAAGCAGCAAAGGGTGAGGACTCAGCTCAGGAGAAACTTCCTGGCTTTGCTTGCCTAGAAAAAAACTGACCCATGACTTTACTGGTATTACGGTTCCAGGAAGGCCCTGTTTCAAATAAGGCCTTATTTGAAAGGGCCCTATTTCAAATAAGACTGAGTTCTCTTGGGTGAATTATACAGGGAGCATTTTAGGAAATAGCATTGGAATAACTCTTACCCCTTAGTTCACTGTTTTTCCCATGTCAATAAAATGGGTTTGTTGAGTCTGAAGAATTCCTTTCTATCCTTAGTCAGTTGTGATAATCCTCTAAATTTATCCTCTGCGATAAACCCTCTACAACCAAAACTGAGGCAGGCAGCAGGATAAATCTACCTACATATGGTAGTTGCATGGGTTCCAGCACCACAGCATATGAAAACCTTGTCCTTGCAAGGAAGGGCACTTCCGTTTTACAGCTGTGAAGCTGAGACATGTGGAGTCTTTTAAAATCTTGTTAAATGCCTATCAGCATTTCTGATGAGTGAATAGCATTAAAGACATGATGTTAATGGAGCCCATGGCTTTTCTGGCCCCAGCCCGGGCTACCTGTGCCCTTTCCATGTTCTCCAGAGAGGTGATAAAAAAAAAAAAACAAAAACCAAACCAAAAAAACCCACAAAAAAACCCAACCTCTGTAGAGACAATGGTAGCAAGTCCCCTGTGCCTCTGTACTTTGCACATGTTGGATATTGAGGTCTTAATCACAGTGATACAGCAAAGATGATTTTGTAGTTAAGAAGAGATGAATAGTGTGAAAGGGCCTTTATTTGCACTGTTTCTACAGCTCCCAGGGAGGAGGAAGGAATTCTTTGTGCCAGGGTTTTGCACAGTTCTCTCAGTTGAGGGCCAGATGAAAAAGGGTGAATTTTGACCAGGGGTCCTCAAATTTTTTAAACAGGAGGCCAGCGTGCAGGTTAAGTGGCAGGAAGTCATCTGCGGCTGCTTGGTTTCCCCCCCCCCAACACCCGGGGTGTGTGGGGGTGTGTGGTGTTTTCTGTAAATACCAGGGGCTGGACTGAGGACCCTGGGGGGCCTTATCTGGCCCACGGGCCGTAGTTTGAGGACCCCTGATTTTGACAGATCATGTAAAATGTGAGCACCCATCATGGGTGTGTGTTCTCTGTTACAGTTTGTAATAAAGGAGCAGCCTAGTATTTTGGAGGAACACACTGGTGGGCAGGGTGTACTTTTGTTATGCTGAAGCAAAGGAGCTTCATAAAGATGTTTACAGCTCACCTATCCATAATAAACTGGATGTAATGGACTGCAGGTGTATCTAACTACTAATATACCAATGAAAAAGCCACATTTTGCATTAAACTGTAGGAATTTTACCTTTTAAATGGATGTCAAATGTTCATGGGTAGCAATTAAATCATCTTCATAGGCATATTTAGATCCATAAACACAAAAAAATCAATTTTACAGCTGAACAGTTGGCAGAGATATTAATTCCTATTCACATGCCATTTTTTCTTTTCAGATTTTCTTTCTGTCTCTGACCCACAGAGTATGTTCACACTGCTGACAGGGACACCTTGTTGAACAGCAGTTCAGGCTCAGTACTCTTCTTACGCTCACCTTTTGTACCATCAGTCTAGAGATTTTCTTACCATGTGTTTCTGTCTTTATCCTAAAGCTGAATAGAGTCTTGCTTAAGATTTTAACCCAGTCTTACTGAGGTAGAAGAAAGCTGTTACCCCTATAGTCTTTCTTAAACTTTGTCATGTTTGCTTTACAGGAAAACTATAATGCAGAGTGTGAGTTTGTGGAGAGGATCCATGAATTGGGTTATAACACCTATGCGTCCCGTATCTACCGGACTGTACCTAACAGAGCTGGCACCAAGCGCAAAGCCAGTGCAGAGAGACTCTGGTATGTCTCAATCAATGGGAAAGGACGACCCAGAAGGGGCTTTAAAACTCGCAGGACACAGAAATCATCTCTATTTCTGCCCAGAGTATTGGATAACAAAGACCATGAAATGGTCCGACTGTTCCACACAAATGTGAAATATCGAGAGAGTCTTCTGAAGCCCCCAAGCAAGAACCAGCGAAGGAGGAGAGGACGCTGACGGGGTGGGGGAAGCTTGTATGGGGGCTGGAACTGACTGAGAGTCTTCAAAATACTACTAAAAAACCTAACAGCTGTGATTGTATGACAGACATTAACATGGACATTTTTTATACACTGTATAATATAACTGAAAGTTGCATCACTTACTTTTAGCTATTGTAGAATTATTATCTGTGGTAAAAGAGATGTGAGATTAAGACACATTCAAATGTAAATTAGTTGGATGTAATAATTTTGTTGATTACTTTCATATTTTCTTTTTTTCTTAAAAAAAAAATCATTTTCGTGACTAGTATTGTCATTCTAACTTACCATAGGGTATTATCTCAGTGACCCTGTCCTCCTAGAGCATATGAATATTTTATACTTACCAATTTTGTGTCTACAGAGAAGGTGCAGCACTTTGATGGCTCTTTTGGCAGGTCCTCATAAAAGGCTATGTTCCAATTTTTATGGAATACAGGAGTTAGAAAACTGGGGTTTTTTTTAATTACATATATTTATTTTTATTTTACAATCAGCCAGTGTCAATCATATTTCTTCCAAGACTGTCCAAGAAAAGTAAAACTCTAAGCTACTTCAAACATTTCAACAGACCTACACATTACTAGATTACTCTTGATTATTTTTTTTTTATTATTAAAACCCCAAGACACCTGACCCTGTCATTCAAATAAATGAATGTTGGTAAAGTGGCACTTGCATTGGCCAAGCTTTAGCAATATATACCTGTTTACAGATTGATGAATCCCCTCCTAAAATAGGACCCAAATGTGATGTGAAAGCTGAGTTTGTGGTGTGGACTGAACTTGCAGTATAGGGAAATTCACCACTGGGGATAAGAATCTTTATCAGTTACTTTTTTTTAGCTGTTTTCTACAGAAAGTCCTAATTCTAGGTTAAATATGTTTTAACTGTTTGAGGGGAACAGTATCAGTCATTGGGCACACAAAAACTGTGGTATCTTGCTGATTTAAAGCAACTGCTATGTTCTGATTTTCCTTTCTTTTCAAATGCTTGTTATTTTCACAAGGTAGTCCTAAACCGAAAGCTGCGAATCCAGATGGAGGTTAAGGATCATGAGTTTTGGTTCAATCCATATAAAAATACATTTCCATACATTTTTCTACTCTGATTCTGGAAGTTAACTTTTACAAAGTTGAGGGGAGTCTGCATCACAAGTTTAATTTTGAGCAAGGGGTTAATTTTTAAAAATTTCTCTTGATAGAGTAGTGTAAAGGTTTAGATATGCTTGACAAGCACAAATAATGGTTATTTCAATGCAATTCGGCCTTGTGCTCTTCACTTCCTAGAATTAGGCCCTGATACAGCACAGCTGGAGAAAAGAAAGACCGCACTGAAATAAACATTCAATCTGAATTTAACAAAAGCTCTGTAAGTTAAATATGACATTATATAGGAACAGACAGGTGCAAATCCCATTCCTGGTTATATTGACACAAAGGTCTTCTTGTGGGCTACCTACTGAATAACAGTATGACCATTTAAAACTAGGTAGTGAAAATCTTGCATCACTAAGGGGTGAATTCCTTGAGAGAAGTAAAACAAGCCCATAGAATTGCATTTACCAAGCCTAGTAATTATAGATTTAGCACTGCTTACATCCCTATAAAGGTAAAATCAGAAAGGTATCTTTATACCAAAAAGTTTGCTCCATTCCTTCCACATTCATATCTTTTCTGCAATATTCTCACAAAGGAGGAAACTATGTTTGAACAAGAAAGTCAAAATTCTTTGATCTCTGCTTTCCTTTATACCAAAATAATGTAAAAGGACACTTATAAGATGTACATTAAATAATGCAATATGGTGCACACAGAATAGACCTAGGTTTAAAAAGAGTACAGAAAACCATGAACCATGTTCCCAAATTTTCTTGCTTTTACAAAATAACTAAAAAGAGTGATGGGATCTTCACAGAAGTAATCAGGCAGCATCATGCCAGTAGTCAATGAAAAAGCTGTTCAAAAAAGAAATAGACTGAAAAAGAAACAGAAGAATTCAGATTTTCTGGTTTGTTTACTCTCCTGTGAGCCACATAAGGTCCAAACTGCTGCAGAATTCAGGGTGTCTTTTCAAAGTTGGCTGTATCAGTGAAGAAAATTAGGTTTTGCATCCGGAGCATCAGGGGTCTGGGGGACACATTTTTGACTATGCCAGTTACCCTGTCTTATCTCTGTATTTCTCTTCAGGCTACTGGTGGGGGTTGAACAATTTTATTGGGCAGGAAAGAGAGGGATGTAAGGACTCCTCATGGCTCTCAAGCTTTAAGAACAAATTGCAAGGGAAAGGAAGCGTCAGTAAACCCAAGAGGCAGGGAAAGACCACCTGTAGATTAAGAGACCTGTTTTTTCCCCATATCTAATTTCTGGGCCATATTTATTTTGGCTGCTTTCAGATCTACTTCACCACAACTTGTAAGGAAAACAAGTTCCATTCTCAGCTTTCTCTCTTTCCTCTAAAAATTGTTGTCATAAAGCTAATGACTAATGACTGCATCAGGTATTTTTGATACGTTCCTGATTGCCTAAAGAGCAGACAAACTCCTGTTTCCCATCATGGAATGATGGCATCTTCACACCAGCTCTAAGTCCATTGCCTATGAAACATTCAATCTTCACTTTTAGCTTTTCTCAAGGGCAAGTGCTTGTGCTGACTTTATCCATTGGTTTTCTGTCTCTGTTTTTATCAATTTTTCCTTTCTTTCTTTTCTCCTTCTACCTCTCTTTTACAGACAGTCAGACTACCTGCCATAATGCAACAGCGAGTAATCGCTATAGGTAATATAGGAATATCATTGATTACAAAACACTTGCTTACTCTTGTCTTTATTTTGAGCTGTATTGCATATTGTTGTAATAGTATTGTTTTAACCACCTGCCTATAGAAAATTGCAATGAAGTTTAGCTTACACATGAACTATATCCCTATTTCAGCTTCAGTTTTCATCCCAACAAAGTTTAAAATACTAACACTGGGGAAAAAATAGGAGGGGGGAGGCAAAAGAAAAAATAATGAGCTGATTGGATGTAATGGCATTTTAACTACTGTAGGTAAGTGATGATTTTCACATCAACCTAAAACAATTTTACTGACATTCTTAGAATTTTTCTTTGCCCAGTCTCATTGCAGCAATTCAAAGGGGATAGCTTTGGGATTTGTCAGGTTTTTTATCTTTTAAGAAATATTAACGTTCTTGTTGAAATACTTTTCATTACAGACATTCATTACTTAATATTCTTTTAGCAACCTTGAATTCCACAGTTCCCAGATATTGACAGGCTGAAATCTTATTCATGAAAATTATCCCAGTTGTAACCTATATCCCATTTTATTTGTTTGGACCAGAACCTTATGGGGTACCTTACAAAAGGCAGTAGATTTTGGTTACTGTTACTCTCTTCTTAGGATTATAAAGTTAAGATATGTCTCCTCTTTTAAAAGTTTCTTGAGTGACTTTACATCTTTCCATTGTACAGGCTATTACCAGGGGTTTTTTTGGTTGTTTTTTTGTTGTTTTTTTTTTTTTTTTAAGAAAATGTAAACTTTACCCATTTGGGATTTCAGGGTTTCTGCAGACTTCACATACTCCAGAAGTTCATTGGCATCCCTAAATTCATCACAAAACAGAGATCATAGAAAGGATCATTCAGGGACACCAGACCTGGTAAAGAGCTCATCTGCCATATCATTTTGTTTATATACCGAGTCAATTTTCAATTGTTTTGTGGTTCAGAATCCATTTCAAGGCCACCATCAGCATTCTGTGGTTACATCCGCATTAGCATGTAATGCAGACCCACAGCAACAGATCTGCAGAGCAAAACCTTTGGTGCCAAGTACCCAGTAACCACACATTTTGGGAGTGGGTTGAAGGGTTACTTTGGATGACTTTCAGTCTGGCCCAGTGAACTAGAAGCCCTTTAGCAGGTGGAGCAGTCTGAGAGGGTCTTTGATTTGAGTGCCATCAAGAAGGAATCCACTTCACACACTCAGCAAACGCTGACCTAACTACAACTAGCAGGAGGCTGTGCTCAACAGCATGCTCCTGATTTGAACCAAATGTCAGTATAGATGCACCCTGTGTGAGATCCACTTATTGATTTCCTGTAACTTTTCCATTTTGGGGCAGAAACCAGATCTTAAGACCATTACTTCAACCCTCTCCATCCTGGGTGCAAGCCAATTACCAGAGCACAAAACTATGGCTGTTCTCATCCTGGTGCCTGGAGAGAATGGTCACCATGTATTAATTGCCTGTTCCTGGACAACCTGCTCTAGGTGGCCCTGCAGGAGGAGAGGGATTGGACCAGATGCCTTCCAGAGGTCCCTCCCAACCTCAGCCTTCCTGTGATTCAGTCATTCAATTATTCGTTGTACTTAATTAAAACTAATTACTAGTTTGCTCTCCTCTTTGGATATTTAGATTCATGCTGTGAATTTCAGAGTCCAGTTCCCTATCACACCCTCTCAGATTTCTTTCCATTCTCAAACTTCATCTGAAACCAAGCATGCTGTTCAGCTTTGGATCAGTTGTTATCTAGCCCATTATAACAGTCTGGTGTACTAACTGTCTGTTCTTCCCCTTAAAATCACTTATTGCACATTCAATATAGTCATTCAATTGCCAGACACAAACGAAAATTGAGCAGCTGATGACTGTACTTCCAATATCTACCTTTTCAGCTTCCTGACCTGCACCAGCTCTTCCCTGAACTCCACAAGGTACATTCCCTTCAACCCCTTCATAATTCTCTTCAACTCCTCATCATAAAAGTCTTTCTGTTGGTGCAATTTCTAGCACTGCATAGAACCATGTCATTTCAGTTTTGCACTTAAAATAAATAAATAAATAAATATTGTTCTGTATAAATTGTGCAGAATATACAAATATGGTGTTACTTTCCCAGTCACACATACATCATTTGAACTGGACTTGAATGTCATTTTCTTTCATGGGCATAAGGCAGAGAACAGTGCAATGAGGGGTTTTGACAAACAGTTTTTATCCACTTATTTCCAGACAGAAGACATGCAGCTTGATCCATGACTTCTTGATTTATATCTGAAGCAGATTTTTTTAGTTCCTTTAATCCTTGCTTTAGCCCATCATAGCTCTTATATTCCAAGCTGTTCAAAATTTCAAGGAAAATATTCTTGTCTTTGGTGATTACATTAGTATTTTTGTGGTTGTCTGTTCATAAAAAGCAAGAGTTGTGCATGAAACATAAATAGCTACCCCATGTTGAATAAGTTACAAAGCATGAATTGTATTCCAATTTACTCACACATCTTTTTCTCCACTTTTTCAGCATGGATTTTCCCTCTCTTTGAGGGTCGTTGCCATTCTGAGATTATGTTTTAGTAATTTTGTAATATTTCTGACTCTGTTTCACCATTTCTTATAGGTCTGATATTCGTTTCTACAAGCCCTGTTACACATTTTCTTCAGCAAGAATAGCAGTGCACCCCATTTGTATTTGGAAACTGCTTCACACTTATACCCTCAGCATTTAGAAGATAGACTGATGACATGTCTCAAGGTAATCTTATTTAATTACAAAGAATGTATAAAATCTGTCAGTCATCACAAGCATGAAATAATGCTAGAGGGGATTTTTTGTTCATGCTTTTTAATAGTTGTACCTAGCCCCAAACCCTCTCTATTTCAAGTCCTTTTGTGAGCTCTTGGATTTCCTGCTTTACTTCCTGATGTTTCCTCTTTCTTCTCTGCTTTTCTTAGCAGATGTACAACCCTCTGCAAAACAATAGGCAAAGAAATCCTTTTGACCACACGTGCCTTTGCTTTGGGTGGTTGCATGGACCTGGTTTTGGAATGGGGCTGGTATTAGTTCAACTATTCAGTCGACAAGGCTTAACTGTTTCTTATAATTGTTTGAATCGAGGATGTGGTTACTCCCCCAGCTTTCAGAAGGTTTAGTCCCATCCAGAACAGTTCAGGCTGAAAAAAATCTAGACAAGAAAGCTGTTACAACACACTGATATTCATCATCAAATATTTGATTCGCAGCCTCATCAGTAAATATGAGCTTAGAGGAACAGATGAGTAAATATATTTAAAGTTGTAGCCAGGCAGGGCAATATGAGACATCACAGAACAATACCATTGAAAAGTCTCTGAGTTACAGCAAAAGCCTTTCCCCTGAGCACCCTGCCACCACTGTGCATTGACGTCCAGAATCTTTCTCAGACCTAAACAATAACCTCAGAAAATAAAGCTGTTAATGATGACATTGAAAACTTTGAACCTTAGAGTTACTTGTATTTGATATAAAGCATAAGATTCTTCATATTTATATGCACATTAATTGTATAGTTATATGAAATTTTCCTTAGGAAAAAATGTGTAATCAATTGCATTAAGAATGAGGAATTCTTTTTCTGGCCTCAAAACCTAAAAGAGAGTTGTTTACGATGTAACTCTCCAAAAATATAGTAAGATAAATTAACCCAAAGCTTTCTAGGTTTAGTCTTCTTGAAATTACTGAATGTCATGTACATACATGAAATACAATTACATCTTTGAGCCCAAAGAAAACAAGATTCTATATACTTTTATACTCCTAGAATGGAAATGTTTAGATTTTAATTACCAGTAACGTACTGAAGGCCTTGTAAAAAGAGGTATTCAATTAGGACAACTATTTATGCATTGATTATGTGCAGAATTGTTTTCTAAGAACCAAACATTTGCAAGGAGATCAGCATGCCACTCTGCCAAAAAGATCTTGATAGGAACTGCTGTGATCTGTCTTATCAAAACAATAATCTGTGCACAGAAGGACCTTACTGACAGCTCTTCTTTTTTGCCTGTTGGAATGCAAACTATTTTCATTGGTAACAAATGTAGCATCTTTCTACTGGTCACAAAAGAAGTATCTTTTAGCAGTAAAATACAGCAACAAAGCAGCAAACAAGTGAAACAACATATGGAGGGATGAAATGTGTGAACTCCGCACTAATTCAAATGCATCTTGTTAGAGTATTTTCATGATACCAATAATTTAGCGTTTACTTAACAGAAGCTATACCTGATACGATTTGAAAATGACCTAATAACAAGCCCTTCAGACTTTATGGTCAAGAAACTGATGTTGGAGTTTGGGCTTCAGGTTTTGCCACAGTGGCCCAAGCACAGGACACAGACAAGCAGCCTGGGCTTTGCATCCATCTCCATATTTCACTTTGTCTTCCTGATTCTAGGATGCAATATTCATGACACATCTGGATCACAGCGTGGAATATGGCTGTGGCCACTGACAGTCTCACCAACCCCCTTTTTCAGACTAGCTATGAAGAAGAAATTTTTTTACAATGAGGGTGGTGAAGCACTGGAATATGTTGCCCAGGGAGGTGGTAGATGCCCCATCCCTGGAAACATTCAGGGTCAGGGTGGATGGGGCTCTGAGCAACCCGATCTAGTTGAAGGTGGGCCTGTTCATTTCAGGGGGGTTGGACTAGATGGCCTTTAAAGGTCCCTTCCAACCCAAACCATTTAAGGTTCTATGGTTCTCTGTGGAGAGATAAGGCACAGGGCAAGGATACTAACATGTCAAAAACAGGAGACCATGAAGAGTGTCTGCTGATGAACCAGATCCCAACAGATATTACTGCATCTTCTAGAGCTTAAGAAGTGGATGTGAGATGTCTTTGATCACCCCTTGGTTGCTTCTGATCTCCTCAGCATGTCATCACAGCTGTACAAGTCTTTGGGGACAGAAGAATTGTTTTTTCTTTGTTCTGATAATGGTATTTTAAAACTGATTGTGGATTCCTAGCTGTTGCTACACCCATTTTTCCAATAGTGAGTTCCTTGGTTTGTCCCCAGAAAAGCTTAGCTGTAAGTGTGGAGATGGGCAATGTGAGGGAGGTTGCCTCCTTTGTGGCATTTTTCATGTTCTTCACTTGCTGGTGTATAGGTTAAGGTGGCACCTGTAATGGGAAATGGAAGTTCTCAGCCATGCCTGTGTCATGGACACAACCCTGAGAGACAAACTAACCCAGGGAAGGGAACACTTCCAGCTGCAAATGAGGTTTTACACATATTGTGGCCACTAAAGTGACAGCAAAAAGAAGTAACCAGCTTCTAGAATATAAAAAAGACCTGAAAATATTACATTAATTAAAACAGATGCATAAGTAATTATGTGTAAAGATTTTTACTGGAATCTGACATATTTTTCTCCAATTTGAGGCCAAATTTCATTCTTGTTACGATCTCCAGGGAAGCTATTGGGCAGCATATACACCAAAGAATTCACTCTGTTGGAGTGGTTTGAACCAATTTGTACTGTAAAATTCAGTTTTTCAGCTATAATTGCATGGTTTGACTCCAGCACAGTCCGGTTCCCACCACAGGATGTGGGACCTACTCTGTTTCCTCCCAGTGGACTTGAATAATTTTCCACCTGACATTACAACACTGTGAAAGCTTAAAGCAAGATTTTGGAGTACTTTCAGACTTTTGTAAACATGTGCAGTAAACACATCAGGGGCACATTTGAATGAAAGTTATTTTTTTGTAAGCAAAAGGTGCCTTGCTTTTTGGATGTGCTGTTCCTCAGATGAAAGCACTGCTTATAAGCATGATGTTGAGAAGGTTTATTTTAGCTGCATGAATTAGCAAAGCAGAAGGAGAAAGGGAGTGAGAATGTGTATAAAACCCTAGGGAAATGTGGGAAATGTGGGAAAACTAAGGAGTATAACAAAACTGAATAGCTTGGATAAGATATCCATTCTTTAGTTCACATATCTGCTTTCTCTTCTATTAAAGAAGATTTGTATTCTTCCTTCTTGGATTGTCAGAGGTAAAATGCTTTGCATAGGGAGAAAATGTATTGCATTGATTGATATTTATTTATTTATTTTTAACTATCTTAAATAGTCCTTTGAAGTTTGCAGTGGTGCTCAAGTTCAAATGTCTCCTGTTCCCTTTCGGAAGGTTTGAAGGATTTGGGAAGGTGAACAAGCAGATCTATAATTAAAGAACAGTTGATGGTAACTATCCCCCTTTGTTAGCATTCTCGGGCCACCTCCAAATTTAGATGGTTAAAGAGAACTGTCCCGTTTTAGTTCTGCAATAGTTCAGATGCCACCATTGCATAGCAGAAGAGAAGCCTTTCTGAAATCCAGGGTACATCCCCTTTCTGACTACAGAAACAAGCTCATAGTCTTCATTTTACATATTAAAGAAAATTTTACATATTAAAGAATTAATTTTACATATTAAAGAAAATACTATGCTTTCCTACTGTAACAATCCTAAACACTATAGCATCTTTAAGAGTCTGAAATGTCTGGATTTGAAGAACAGTCATTTGCCTGTGAAGAGAATTTAGAGACATCCTGATGTTAACGCAAAAGAAGAGAAGCACAGGACAGTGGGGCTGGCTGCAGAGCACTTGAGGGATCCAGCCCCTGTGGGATGTGCAGTTCTACTGGTTTGGAAACATCTCTGACACTGCCTGCTTGATTTTGCAAATTTTTGTCCTGGAGCAAAGAAAACTAGCTCTGATAGTGTCAAAATACCACAAGATCTCACACTAAGATGTTTTTGAATGGAATGTCTTTTTCATTTGGAAATAACATTTTTTGGAAGTACTTCATGTAAGTTTGATTATCCTGTCTGATAACACATTGTCTGTGATAACCAGCCACAAAAAATAATAATTTGTCTTAAATCAGTTTTTATCTTTTGAAATTACTCCTTGTGTGGATTTTGAAGGGAGAAATGGGCTCATTCATAAAGTACAACCAGAATTCAGTATCTTTAGATACTCCATTAAGTAGGAGTCCCCCCCAAAAATTGGCAGCACATCAAGGCTCCACCTTCCTTTTATGTTCCTCTTAGGAAAAGTCACAAAAACGTTACTTTATGCAGCCAGAAATGAAGTAGCTTGAAAGAAGCCTACTGGCAATCTCTGAGACAGTGGCACTAGAAGATAGGTGACACACATTACTCAGCACAGCACAGATATAGTATGGTTGTACATGATTGATTTATGCTGCAGACGGAGTCTCACAGGCATGTGTTGCTCAGACCGTGAAACCAACTGAAAATTATTCGTAAATCCTTAGACATTTTTTCATGGCAACATGGGTCTAAAACTACAGCAGCAGAAACTGAGTTTATTTGTGTCCTATAGTCTGTCTGCTCTGAGGGTCTGCTAGCCATATTCAGTAGTTCATATGGAAAGAAAAGCCTTGGGATCAGATTAACCCCTTCTTTTCCCAGTTCTGGATGAAAAGCACATTGCTTTTCCAGTGCTTTACTGCAAACACATTCAAAAATAGCTATAGGAAATTGAGATTCTATAAAATCTTCCTGGGGGAGGACCAGGATGGTAAAACAAAGCTCTTCAGAAAGGATTTTTTCTTTTTTTTTTTCTTTGTTTTTTTAAATGCTCTGAATTTCATAATCTAAACAGAGCAGGGTGACCCCACATATTTTTTGCTTTTTCTTGGAGAGCTCAACTCAATGTTTTGTTTTCCCTTATCTCTGTACCGCACAAATAAAATACACTTTTTTGTTCTATATCATCCCTTTCTGCTGTGTACTTCTCTAAGCATTTTCTCAGCTTCAGTAAGAACTTGCACCAAAGCCTTTTCCCCTGCAACCTTCCTTCTTGCAGGCCCAGTAATTTCCTTCTGGTTCCATATTCCTGCATACATTTTCAGAGAAGACAATTCCTTCTTTACTTTTTCTCTTTTCTGGGCTACATAGATAGAACACTTACATAGATAAAGTAAGAACAACTTCCTCCCAGAAAGCCTGAAAGCACACAAACAGCCTAGTCATCCAGCTCCAGAATGATCTCAAAGAAACCCACCACGGTTCAGAAAGGCCCCCCTGTGCTAGAAGAAAGCCCCAGGTGCTCCAGCACACCTCTCTTAAAGCCTGGGGAGGGGCACAAGTTCATTAGTTCCCTACATCTGTGCCCAAAGAAAGCAGCTGTTGACCATCCTCTGGCCAGAATCAACTTGTTAATCCCCATAAAAGACATGGCTACGTCTGCTTGTAGTGTCTCCCCAAGGGGCTGCAATAAACCCCATAACTCAATTGCTTCTGAAACCTGATCTGCAGGCAAATATAAGGCTTCAGCTGCTAGAAAGAGGGGTAAGGGTGTTTTAACTCAGGGCCCAGGCTTTGTTTTGTAGCTATTTGGGTTTGTGATTATGTAGAGGGTTTTTGGGGGGGCATGAAAGTAAGGACCTGGAATTTTATCAGATTTAATAGCAGGTTGAGCATCTCCTGTGGGGAACGGAGGAAGGAACCTAATCTTGCTTTCTACTAATATCTCTTCTTAAAGGATGAGGATTGGCTCCTGGCCTTGCAGATCAGTACAAGGTAAGATTACTTTAATATAAACTTAATACTTATTTTTGTCTTAAATTCTAATAAATCTTGGCTTTTCTGCCAAGAACAAAAAATAAGACAGTTCTGATTTAAAAATCTATATTCAAAAAACTCTGATTTTTACAATGCCACTGTCTTATGACATGTCAAACACTCCATCCAACTCCTTTTCCACAGTAGGCTTAAACTTAAACCAAAAAATTCTTATTTGTACTGATACACTTATTTGCATAGGTTTCCCATGGTATCTACAGTGAGATGAAACCCTCTAAATTTATGGAACAATACAGTTCATATAAACCAAATAAACCTTTATAATATAATACAACTTATAAAGTCTGTGTGTGGAATATTCTGGTGGTTAAATATTGGAACAAGATTCCAGTTTTGAAGGTTAATTACAAAGGTAGGTAAGAGTTTGCTTTCTTGGTAGGTTTTAGATCAAATCTAGGTTATGGCCCATGTAAAGAATGTGTATGGCTAAACAAAGGAAGAAAAAAAAAATAAAGTGTTTGGTCAAAAAGCTATAGGAAGACTGAAGGGCACTTTGTGTCTCTCTTCCAATAGCAACCTCAGTAAAGCAAAATCTGAAAAGAGACACAGACAGACTAAAATGCAAAGAGAGATAAGAAAAACACTTTAATACCTTGAGCTGCTATTGTGGTGCCACTCTCTCTATGAGATTGATAGAGAGAAGAAGAAGAAACAGAATCAGTTTAGAAAACTGCTGTGGAGAACCCTGCCAGGGGAAGGCTTGTAAGGCTTTTATTCTGCACACACTTCCAGGAGTAAAGCACTTTATCCAAGACAATCAAAACTCATGTTTTCACACAGATGACATCATTTATTTGCAGATGTGATACTTCAAGATCACTTATGTCTAAAACAAACTCATGCTTTCTATTTGGCTAGACTGTTTGCAATGGCAAACCAGTAATACATTCAACAGTTGTAAAACTGTGTATTCAACTTTAGTGGCACGTGCATATTTGTACTTGGAGACCCCACGAGAAGAGAAGTTCATGTTATGCAAGGAAACAACAAGATGAGACTTGTGCACGAAGGCTGCTGGAAAATCTGATATCAATCACACTCTTATCGTGGTAGTCACGGGCATGAGCCCTGGTTACAAACCTGCAGATCATAAAGGGAGCATGAGCTGGCACAGCTCTGCACGGGCTTCATGTGTGGTGGTGGGGAAGCAAAATAAACAAAATGCCAAGCCAGGAAACAGGCTACTATCATCCTCACTGGGTATCGTGACTTTGCAAGAGTCAGTGCAGTAAAATCTAGTATTACATTTCAGGAACTTGGCTCAACTCCCCAATCCCGTTGTATTTCAGCTACTGTTAAACCTTGGTGCCAGTGAAAAGCAGAATTTTCAGTTAATTCTACATTTCAGAGAGGAAGAATGGCCAGTCTTCTTGTTCCCGCAAAGATAAAAACTTGCGCAGAGTCCAAGCAATATTCGAGCTCTCTGAGATATCTTCCTCCTTTTTGTTTTCAACAGAAGTATTCAAAGTAAAACTCAGTCTTTCTTTAATAGTTTTGTGCAAACCTTTGCTCTTATAAGAGGGGGAAATGGTTTCGAGCCAGCTGAATTACTTGCAAATTGATTTAATGGGTCCAATTACTGAATTTGAGTAACCAAGGTTTTGAATAACTGAGATACTTTTCAATGTAAGCAATAAATACCAGGGATAGAACTGTATTATAGGAAACAGAGACTATGACTGAGCTTTGGATAATCAAGATTCTAGTTTGTATCATGTGTACTTTGGCAGCAGCTGATTCCTATAGGAATAAAAAAGTAAGAACATGTGCAAACTGCAGTATGACACTACCACTGTGACCTCGTCAACAGCTTCAAGGTCATCATTAGGAGAGTCTTCAGCTTTTTTTTTTTTTTTTCCTGGTTGTATGTGGATTGTTAAGATTTATTACAATCATTGCAAGAGAACACCTGCTAAATGTCAAAAGATTCCTGGGAAACTTCAAGTGTTTTGCTAAAGGCAAAACTATACCTTTTACATAGCTTTCAGGAATCCAGCTTGATGGAATACAGTCTAGTCTTCATTGATCATGCTCTAAAGTAGAAATACAACCACAAGTGATATTCAGAAACATATTTGTTCTCCAGACAAATTTACCTGTGTTTAAAATGATCCATGTCTTGCTTCCTGATATATATCATACTCTGAGTAAGGACCAGATCTGTGGTTGAAGTCAGCTGGCATTGCCGTAATGGCTTTGGTGGAGCTATGAGGAGTCACACCAGCTGAGCACTTAATCAGGTGCCTGAGCACTGTCTAAATGTGTTGGGAAAAATTAAATTTGACTTGTGAAATTTATACTAAACAAACATGGAGAAATGTCTTAATGTCCAAATTTCTAGAGGTTTTTAGCTGAAATTTGCCATGCATCTCCTTTGACAGCATTGCAGCATTCCTCCCCTACATCACCATTTTATTTTCAGCTCAGTGATTCTCTTTTCTTTGAGCAAGGAAACTCTGTCTGCTTTTCATGACTAATATATGGCCCCTGAGTGAAGGCAAGGCTGTGATTCAAATCAAGAGTTCTGTTGACATTATAATCCTTAGGAGCACAGCTGGAGCATTTCATGAACGGTAGCAAAGACCCTCCATTGATTTACTGCCTTGGTATTCAATCAGGAGTCCATGTTCTGTGTTGTTAGCTGCAACATACAAAAAATAACTTGGTGAACTTCTAATTAAGGCATTTAGCTTCTTGCCTATCTTGTAAGAAAAGATTTGTGCTATATATGAGATGCTGCTGCTTTTATGGATTCTCCCCTATTTTTATAGCAGGAGGGCTTCAGGCCCTAAGAAGGTCCTGTGGGCTATAAACGGGATAAACACCAAAGTTGCTCTGTGACCCTTCCAAGCAGAAGACGAAGCAGTGTGGGATGTCAGGAATTTTCATGCTTCTCCCCCAAGCTCTGTACACCTTCTTTTTGTTCCAGTTGTATGCAAAATCTTTACTAGCTATAATCGTCCCTCAAGCAAGGCGGAGCGGGGTGGGTAGGAAATCACCTCCGTTCTCACGAGAGCTGCAAAGGGAATCCACAGCTCTGCTTCTGGGCAGCAAATAAACCCTTCCCTTTCTGCAGTGCCAGTCCCCAGCCACAGCATGCACGAGAGCAATTTTGAAGCCGTGCTCTTTCTCGTCTCGCCCTTCGTTCCCAGGGAGAGAGCGACCGTGCTGCCAGCCCCCACTGACCTGAAGATGAGAGTTCCCTAGATTGTTTCCAGCTTGCACTGCTAGCCCTGCTGAACGAATAGCACTTACAGTATTTTTGGGGTGGTGACTCACAAGAAAGTCATGAATGCCCCCTTAAAAGTCTGTCAAAAGCCCCCTGCTAAGAAGTGTTTTCTTTTTCCTGTTTTCGTTGTCCAGGCTGCCTGTGGATATTTCCACAAGGCTCCAACACAGTTTTCTCAATTTGTTGTCCAAGCAGCAAGTTGTACCCTAAAAGGCAACAGAGTGGAGATGCAGACCCTAATCTGACACCGTTCCTGTTCATCACACCCTATAGCAATAGCCAGAACATATATCCCTTCCAGTCATTGCAGAGGGTACCAAGGTGCCAGCCAGGACCAAAACCACTGAAGCTCCTGAATGCCTTTCAACTGCTTTATCTACCTACTAATTTCAAAGGTACTTCAGGCGGCTAAAAACATGGAAATTTGAGAGTTTAGGGATAAAGGTGTTTTGGCAGATCTGGTATCAAGTGCATCAGTCATTTTTTTATTTAACCCTCAGAAAGTGCTTCAGAAACTATTGATCCTTTCAAAAATAACATAAAATAATCAGAGATTGTTATCACAGATACTTGTATCTTCAAGAGGTATGAAGTTTAAAGACTTGATCAAGACCAAAGAAAAGCTGGTGTTGAAGCATGGTCTGGATGCAAAAAAGGGCTCAGAACAACTGTAAGATCTGGAGTTGTGAGTGTTATATTTGGACTGAGAGGCAGCTGTGGAAAGGAAAAATGGCATATGTCCATTTTTTTGGCATGAACACACAGCAGGAGATACAATGCCTTGGTAGAAGGTATTGTCTGCTTACCTTTTTTCATTTCTAATGCTTATATCCTTCAGTTGCCTTCACTGTGGCTCAAGCTCTATTAGTGGCTGGGTTTCAAATTTTCCTTCTCTTACTGAGCCAGAGCTTCAGCTGGTCAGAGCTCTGCTAAAGGCACCCCGTGCCAGGAAGATGGTAGTCAAGACCTGCCCTGATCTCTGTTGGTACACCTAGAGCTTGGTGACACAAGGCTTACTGAATAATTCTTCACAGGGCCCATCAATGTTTTATTTGACCTGCACTGTTAGGGCTGGGTCCTCCAAGAGGTGTATCATGGCAATATGACCACACTATGAAATTGCTCTCCCATGAGCAAGGGCTGGTGCCCAGCTCAGCAGCAATCCTTCCATCAAGGTGATCCCTACACCATAAAAATCTCATCTTCTCAAAAGTGGGCCATTAGAAACACTAAATAAGTCAAAGGAAAACTCGAGCCAAAACTTTTGAGCATGGAAATCTCACATGGTGAACCAGAGCAGATCTCTCCTGAATTGCTTTCTTCTTTACAGGCTGATGAAGCAGGTCTGCACCCTGTGAAATGGGCCTGTTACCTTGCAAGTGGAGCCACTGTTCCTTCCCAGGGTGACCCCCACATCCTGGTAGAAGCTGGAGAAGTGTCCAGAGATACTGGGCAGGATTGCAAGAAGAAAATGCTGTGTGTTTGTGGGCTTTTTGGAATAATTTTTATCCCTTTTCAATTTGCTATGAACAACTGGGTAGGGAGAGTGGCAAAGAACAGAAAGGCTGGGCTGCTCCCTTTGTTATTTAAGGGTGCAGTACCTGGTGCATTGGAGTCCTGATACTTTAGTGAGCCTTTGGGCTACAACAAAACCAAGCAGAATAATAAGTGATTTATGGCTGTTGGTTTATTACTGATCTATAGCTGCAGCAGAGGCATTCACTGAAAACTGCTCTCAATAACTGTTCAGTCAGTATATTCCTTTCGGAAATATTTAGCTGTGATCTCTCTCACTGGCACGAAGAGGAAGAACTGTTACAGTATTGCACTTGTAGAACTACAAAAACATTTCTAGTCTGTGTATGGTTAAAGACTAAGTGTAAGTCCTGCAGGAGTTGAATAACAGTATGTAGATAAACCAGCCATGGAATATTTCTATTATTGCTACTTTAAAAGTATTTCTTAATGTTATTCTTGACAAACAAAATATTCCATAATAATCTTTTATCTTAGAGCCCTGATTCTAACATAGTGAAAAATCGGGGTGGGAGGGAAGGGGGGGGTATGAACCAAACCTACTGATCTAAACAGTGCAGGATCTGACATTAGTAAAATAATGTCATGTAAAAATAATGAGAGCATAAGGTTTATGACTGCTTATTTGGTGGGGCTGGGGTTATCCAATGGGAGAAATACTACCAAAGTCCAGTGAGATATGGTTACTAGGCAGGAATCCCAGGAGATTCTGTTACCATGCAGGAATCCCATGAGACAGTATTATCAAGAAGGAATCTGTACTATTCAGTTCACCACAAGGCAGTAATATTAGATTTTTAGAAATAAATCCTGTGGTATCTTGTTTTATAAGAGTTGGCACAGAAAGGAACACAGAAAAATGCAATGGAAGAAAGATGTCTCCCTGGAACCTGAGCTGGGAGCCCTAATCTTTACACCAATTTGTAGCAGAAATAAAACTTCACAAATTTTCCTCATGATCCTGAGATGTTTTTATTAAATATGATATTAATCACTTATTTGTGAAATTTTTTTTAACAAAATACAGATTTGATCACTGAAACGGCAAGGCATGAATGCTGTTGTGACTAGGTTTTGATTGTCATAACTTCTAAATTTTTTTATTTATAATGTGTTTTGCTTGTATCATGAATAGTACTGCTTTGTTTTAGATGTGCAATATAACTGTTTTACATCAGCACTAACCGAACTAATGAGCTGTTCAGATCAGTCTTACACTACATATTTGTGTGATGCCTCACATGAAGTTTGCAGCATTTGAACAATAGAAGAATGTAAGAGGATTAACAAAACAATATTTGTTTTCCTTATTATCTTTTTCTTCCAGTACCAGTGACACTGGTCTGTTTGGCAAGAAGTGACTGGACACTTGTTTCAAGAAGACCTAACTTAATTGCAGCCTCTCTTTGGAAATTGGCCACTACACCTGTAAATTTTGAGAGCCTTCTGCCAGCGATGGAAAGCATCCTCAGAAAGCTATTTCCAAGGTGCCCAAAGGAGGAAACTAAGGCTTGCTATTTTCATTTGATCACAACAGGTAAGTCTGAATGTTCACCTTCCTTTAAATGCAGTATTTTGCCTGCCTGTATCATGGTACACCTTTATCGGTATTTAATCAGATAAACTGTGATCAAGGACAAAATTCCCCTTAACAAAAGTTTAGTGTGAAGAGACAGATCAACTTTGTGATTAGCCTGAATAAAGGCTGAGTATGCATTAAATTAGGACCTAACACCAAGTTGCAGGTGTACTTGTGATTTATCAATATTTCTAAATAGATCCCTTCAGAGACCTATCTCTGAAGCCGTGCTTTGGAAGGTAACAAGTGCAGTAGGTCACAAACTCACACAGCCCCATACCTCCACACAAACAGTCAGAAACCTGTTGGGATGATTTGTCTCTCAAAAGTTGACCTTATTGAAAAGGGAGATGGGAAAACTCAGGACTTTAGGTGAGAAGCTAGAAGTGAGAGTGGAAACCTGTTGAAAAAACCACTGGTAATCTATGCTAGGATATTTATTTTTTTTAAAATCAATCAACAGCGGTGCCAAGCACAAGGATCGAGACCAAAAGCCATCAAGGAGAGTGCAGTGGTCCCACAGATGTCATTGCTCCTTGGATCCATCCAAGGATGACACATGGATGGCTGTCCAAAAGCATCACATGCTCCTGGCTGTGCTGACAACAAAGGTGTCACCCGTGGGACAGAGTCAGGTATTCCCCATGCTTTTTAAAGCTGCGGAAGGACTTGTCCCTGGTATTCAGATGTGATTACACCAAGCTGAAGAGAAAGAAAAGGAAGTGGCAGGAAGGAATATAAAACTCAAGAGGCATTAGCCTGTTTGCTGTGTTTGAGGCTACATTTGCTTGAGTGCCCATGAACAAGAAAGCAGGCACCACTGAATAGTAGGCTTAAGGAAAGTCAGTTTAGCTTCAGAAGAGGGTGTACATACACTGATCAGATCTTAACCCTAAAAGACATAATCAAACAACAGTGTGAGCATGGAAGACTTCTGAATGTGCTAAGTGGACCATTAGAAAACACAACACCTATAGTGGGGATATTGTGACGCAGAGGTACTAGGAAGATTACGAAGAGAGATTACTGGTAATGACAGATGGAAAAGTTACTGAACCCACACATTGGAGAGATGCAAATCACAGCCATAGTGCTTTTGTGATAAGGATTTCAACTCGGTAGTAATGGTTTGGGACCATTAGTTCACATACCGTGGCTTTACCCAACAGCCCTCAGATGCTAATGGCTTGCAGTCCCGTGACAACAGGGTTGTATCACGCCCGTGGTCCTGGGGCAGCTAAATCACTGGGGGCTTTGTGAACACATGAGGACTCCCCACACACCTCTAATGCACTTTTTTTTTATGTACCTCTGTCTAGAAGGCTGTGAAAATTTTAAGGAGGGGATCACTTGTGAGTAAACACCACAGTGAAATTCATTCTCTAAGCGTGATGACCAATTTCACATTCCTATAAGAAGGAAAAAATAAAGTCAAATGACTATATTGTCTTGGAAGAATTAATGTTAGTACATTCAATGCCAAGCTGAAAGCCAGGCCAATAGTTTGTGGTTCTCTCCTCATCTATAAGGGAAATCTCCTCATCTATAAGAAATCACTGATGTTCCACAGAGTTTGTCTCAACCTGTTTAGTTAAATGCCTTTTTCTTAATATAATGTGCTTCTACAACCTTTTTCTCTTTTATTACAAAGAAATCATTCTCATCTTCCCTTGTTTCCCCAGAGGCTTTCACAAATACTTTCTGTACTGTCAATCTTGCCAGCAGTATCTCCTGTGCTTACCTACACAAATGGGTATGCAATGTATATTTTCAAAAATTTGACTTAGGTGCCACTTGTTTCAGTGAAAGAGTAGCATTAGTGCAGAGTGACTTGATGCAGTCAGGTGGAGTCGCAGAGCCTATGTGGCAAGTTACAAGAATGAGACTTGGAGCAGAAATCTGGTTGTGAATTTGGTTTGGGATTTATTGCTCGGCAACTTGGAGTACAGCTAGTCAACAGCTGGCTCTCTAGCCAAAACACACTGGCAAACAGAGAAAAATTGTCATGGTAACAGTGCTACAGCACATACTGCAATGGCACTCTGGTCTAAGGGAATTCCTAAGTGGTACCACAGTAAAAATTATGACTAATAATAACCAGTAATAAACTATTGCTACTACTAATAATAGCAGTAATTATACTTATACTATAACAACAGCGAGATATATTTGGCTAGTATTTGGTGATTCCAAATTGCTGTTTAAACATATCTTGCTGATTTCTTGTAAGCTCTCTGCTTGGGTATCACAGCTCCTCCAGCAGCAGAGGGTTAGTCCACAAGCAAAGGCATTTCTGTATGTTCCCCTCTGCAGCTGATGGAATGTCTCTCCTTTTTCCCTAATCATCACAGAAGCTTAAATAATATATAGTGCTATGGAACTTTGTCATAAATGAGTATGGCCATGGGGTTGGAAGTGCTGAAGCTTCTGAAAGAGCAGTAGTAGCACAGCAGGGTGTTGGGTACAAACTGCTGCAGCCCCAAAAGAGGTTTCCAAAACCACTTCACCAATATCATCAAATTGTGATCCAATGTATTTGGGAGCTAACTCTGCAGCCTGTGTTCATGTTGAGTTGAAAACACCATGAAGCATGAGAATGGGTTTCAAACCACCCCTCAGGCTCAGTAAAAAATAATGGCAATTTGCTGCTCATAATAAACAACAACAGTGTGCAAGGTTTGTTCTTTTGATTCTGAATTATGATTGCACTTGCACCAGGTCTGCTACAGGAGGGAGTTTTGGGGTAGCTTTTTTATCTACACTCCATAATTTTCCCGCTGCAATTTAAACAAAGTACTGTGGTGATGAGAGGAGGGGAGGAACTTTCTAAATTCTGTAAAAATCTAATGTAGAACAATGCTTGCCTGCACGATTCTTCTCCCTCCTCTGCTTTGTCCTCCCAGCTCCCTAGAAGTGGCCCCAGCCAGTGTGAGAAAGACCAGGGGAGTTTTAGAGGACAAGAAAGAGGAGGTCTGGCTGCAGGTGTAACACATCACCAAACTGCAATATGTTTGTTATGAATGATACTGCTTGCCTCTTCAAATACTGATGGTGAAAACTGTCACTACCACCAAAAATAACATGCTTATTAAATCATTTTGGCAGCAGTTCAGTGAGGACTTCTAGACAAACAAACAGGGTAGCTTTGAGGTCTCCTTGGCTCTCTACTCCCTCCAATACCTTCCAGTCCCAAATCGGTGGTATTTTTACTGGAGCCACAGTCCAGCACTGTACAAAAAAGTCTACCGAGCCAGGCTTTCCATCTTACCCTCTTAGTGTAAGGTAGAGTCAGTACCAACAAACACTCATCTTCCCTGGGCTCCATCAGTTGACAGGATCTTCAGGATTGGTCCAATCCTTCCAAAGGTGGCCCTGGTCTGGCACAGTGCTTTAGTTCCTGGGGGTCCTGGCATGATGTCTTGATCAACTTCAGCTCCCCTCCTTCTGCAGCCACTCCTCTTGCATGGAACAAGACGTGTGACCTGACCCAGTCTCTTCTTAAAACCAATACACAAGCAGATAAGTACTGTTCATCCAGGTTGCTACGCTGATGTTGGACAATAAAGACTAAATGAAAATAACGTGATTGTGGTAATTTGTAATTAAAGCATGTAGACACATTATTGAGAACTGGTAGCTCCTGAGGGTTTTGGAAGACAAATCAGTCAGCAGCTCATTGCGTTTGCTGTTTTATCCCATTTGTTGTTGGATTGTAACTGAAGTCTTAGACTGATTTCTTTCAGAAAAATAGTAATAGGAATGACAATAATATGTACAGTGTTGTAGACAATAGGAATGGCATTTTACAGTAAGGACTTGTATCATCACTATGTTCCATCTTCCAAGAAGTATTCATAAAGACTCCCGTGCCTTTTGTTTCTCCGAGATCCTGCATTTGAACTTCAAGTGATGAGTAGCCTCCTAGTACGCTGGTCCAACAACTCTCAGGAATATAAATTTACAAATTAAGAAGTGGGAAGAGGGGGGAGAAGACATTAATTTTTGAAAGGTTGTTAGTTTTTTTGTGATGGAATCCTTTTTCACCCAAAAAGTGGTGCCCAAATTTAGTTTTTATCCACTGAAATAAATGGATATTCTGAAAACTCCAGGCATTTTTTTAATACTGCATTCCAGCATTATGAAGTTTCATTAAGGTAGCCAAAAATGTTTCCCTGCCCCAGTTCCAGAGAAATGCTAAACGGCCATGGATGTACTGACACCAACCTCTCTGATTTTGCCTGGTTCTTTACATAGTAGAATAAATTGCATACAGCTTGTCCTGTGCAGGTCAGCAGGAGCTCTGCTGTGTTCCTTTTGTGGTGGAGGGTGTGCTTCAGTGGTTATTATAAGACCGTAAGACTTTGGGGTTCACAAGGCTTTTTCTGGCCATGTCTCTGACAGGGTGGAATATTTTGTGACTGTATATAGCATGTGGCAAATAGCATAGCAGTGACTGCACAGCACTGTCTGAATTCCCTGGGCAGAGAATTTTCTCTTTGTTATGTATCGCTCCCATCCCACTGTCCTGATTCTAACAGCTTGTGTGTACATTCTTTATTCCCATTAATATCAATAATAATGTACCTGGAGATTCATATAAAAATAATCATTCCAAATGGCTGTGCTCTGAACATAAAAACAGTGTCTCTGGTAGGGATCAGATTTTCTATAGGCTCCACTTCTTTTGTTTTATTCCATTATTTTGGGAAATTACATGGAAATGAGTGAGAATAGAATTTAGTCAGTGTCTTTCATGCAATAGTTTACCCATTATTCCAGTTGAGTGGTAGCAAAGTAAAAATGTTGGAGCTGTGGGACATGTTCTGCTTGCATGGGACAGCTAACAGGTTTTAGATGACCGCACTATTACATTCAACATTTGCAGGACATACATATTCAGGAAGGAGACTTAGCTTATTTCCAGGTAGCTTCCAATCCACTAATGGAGGGAATCATGGGTTAGTCCTGGGAAACTAGTAAGAATTCCAAAGTCTTCATTCTGTTGTCTGCCTGGTTTAAGACTCTTTTCTTCTCAAGACAATCTTTAAAATGGTCATTTCAAGTTTGCATTTAACTCGTTCCAGATCTTAAAAAAAAAAAAAAAAAAAAAAAAAAAAAAAGCAGTCCTAAGTAAGGTAAGTATCTAAGCTATTTTCCTGACGATCTCTTCCTGCAGAGCACATTAGCAGTATGAAAACTGTACATTCTCTTGGTGCAAATATAAACATATTTTGAAAGGAAGAAAAATCATAAACTGAATACTCTTTGCCGAGAGCTAAGGAGTCTGTGTGGCTTCCTTGAACAGAGGGACTTGAGTCCAGTCCTGTTCCTTCTTTCATCTGCAGGAACAAAAATAGATCCTGCAAGAAAGGTTCTCTTAGAACAGTACCAGGAATCATCCCAAAGGAGAGGAGTGGTCTCTCCCTTTTTCTTTTGCTTGTTTTTTAACCTGCATGTATTAGTTCCTGTAATGCTGATCTTACTGTAGCTCTTGCAGCACTATTAGTGAAGTGAGAAAGATGGAAGGGAAATTCAGGTAATACAACAATGCCTGACTAGAATGAAGTTGCTCTGGGCCTTGAATGACGAGAGGAACCAAAAAATTAAGTCAAAAATAGAGCAACACAGTATGCCATCTCTGCAGGTTTCTTGGCATCGAGGGAATTTTTCTGGGCAAGGATCATTCATCCAAAACTTACTTATATCATCCAAGTGATCCAAACCTGGAGTGAGAACTGGCTCCCATTGTAATCCATAAGGCCTGTTATTAAACAACATAAAGACAGTGAATAACAATATGCTAAAACCTAAGATAAATCTTCTAGACATGTCTGATGACAGATAACCGATGCATCTGTTGACAGATAACCTGTTCTACAGACTTTGCAATGTGTTTCTTTGTTATATATCTGGCTTCTTATCTTTTGTTTCCATATGCCTTGAAGGGTAAGAAATTACATTTTACCTAATATATAACTGCTGTCATTAACTCCAAGCAACACAGGATCTGATGAGTAACCTCCATGCTGGTTGGTCTTGAAGCTCGGGAGCTGTTACCTGTGTATACTTCATGGCTTGCATTTCACTTTTCCAAAATTCACCTGGTTTTTCAAAAACCCAGTTCTTTCTGGCTGACTTCATCAGGAGCAATGTAGCATGGAACTGAGTACTTCTGTGAGCGAGCTGTCTGTTAAACTGTGGGTTTATAACTGCTTTCAGGACTTTTTGTGTGCCAGAGTGCAAGATAAATCTTTCACCATTGCCAGTACTGCTGGTGGTTATTAGGAAAGAAGAGTATTTGGAGAGGTTTCAGGATGTTTGTGTTCCAGCCCCTACCTCATGCAACCTGTAAGGTGCAGAGCTTGCCCAAAAATCAAAGGAGCTCATCTGTGCCTCTTGGTGTAGGTGAGTGCCACGGTCCTGCTGAACCCAAGCAGCTGTCCTGTCCTTGGGGATCAAAGTCAACATCGTACATTCTCTGCACGCTGTGCCACGTTGGGAAAGCACTTTGCCTAGACCAGGCTTTGAGAATCTCTGCCACAGTGGTTCTCCAACCCCGACGGATCACACAGATCTTTCACGTCTCTGCTCTTGATTCCCCCCTTGCCGCCCCAGACATACATGAAAACATCACATCTGATGGCAGCAGAGCTGCCCTTCACTGCCAACAGCAAGCAATGGGCTGGGAAGGAGGACAGCAACACCCAGCTCATGGAGGTATTCTGAGGATACAGCCACTGCCTTCTGAGAGGGCTCAGAACTTGCAGTGATGAACACCGCAAAAAGTCCAAGAGTAAATAAGGAAAAGAGACATCCATTTGTTTCACAGTTGTGACACTAAAGGTCAACTGGAAAAGCTAGTCTCCTACATGCTCAGAGAGGTTATGAATTGTACAGCTATGTCCATATATGTTCTGACAGATTTTAAGTGGTGCTTTGCTGGGAAGTTTTAAAATTCAGCAATACACGTCATTTGCTTACAACAGCCAGTTTTCTTCACATTAGCCACTGGTAAAAAATGATTCATGCAAGAGAGGCCACATGTTGAACAGACTCATGCAAACCAATTATGCTACATTCAAAGTCAGCTAAAACATTCTCACACAAAAAGTTAACTTAAGCTACTATTTCCCACAATAATAATAATAAAAATAAGCTTAACAAACACTTACCCTGATTCTCAAAACTCATTTTCTATTATGTTTCCTTTTACCAGTTTTTTTTGGCAGCGCGTCAAGTAATGTATCAGCAAAAGTATGTGTGCCATAATCTGACAAAAGGAAAAAATTGTATATTTTTAGTTTTAAACTGTTTATAATTTCAATAGGTAAAAAGCATACAGGACAAGGAAGAGCAAAATAGCATATGCAGAAATGTCAGCAGTGAATATGAAAGTATAAGCATGTGAGTTTTAGTGTAAGATTGAGCCTGGCTGGGAAATGAGTAAGTTTTCTGAAAAAGACCTGCATTAATAACCGAAGCCCTCTGAACGTATGTCTCCGTCTAGGTTCTTAGCAGACTTCCCTTCCAAACTCCTTTCAAACTTCATGAGGGTGAGGGCTGTGAGACTATTGCAACACCCTGTGACATTATTGCTCTTAAAAATTATCTGGCTTGACTGATGACTTCCCAGGATGTTTCCATTGTCCCATCCCGCTGAGTCCTGCTCTTCAATAATACAAACTCCAGTGATACTCCTGAGGAGTCCTCAGATCCTCCATGTTCTCCGCTCATCCCACCACTCCAGAGAAAAGCATCTCAGGCTTCGGGAGCTGACAGTAAATCACAACAGCAAAGAGAAATCCCACTGAAGGCTGCTAAGAATTCCTTCCTTTGCTGGTCCTCATGATATCACTCCCCAAAGCTCATTTTCTGCTAGCCTTAGTTCACTCTACTTTACTTACTTTTTTACTTACTTTGTTCACTTATTCAAGTAAGCAGCAGCACCATAAAGGTGACTGCAGAAGATCCACCAGGTAGGATGCAACTTTCAGCCCTGCAGTTAAGGTCTGGGTGTTGTTTAGTCATCCTTTGCGAAGAATGTAACTTCCATGAAGGGCATTTATTTATATTAGCCTGACATTTTGTCGTGAGAGTGGAGAAGAGAGCAGAGCAGCTACAGAAGAAGGGAGAGGGTAGTGGACAACAGGAAGCATGTGCAGCAAGAAGAGCTGCTAACAGAGCAAAAGCCAGCAGAGCAAAGGAAACTGCTGTAAATATGGAGCAGTAGTGACAGTGGGGTTGGGAATTATTGCTGTGGGGAATGCATAGTGGAAAGCAAAGCATGAGGCAAAGCTGCAGCCTGCAGAAACAGAGTGATAAGCAGAGTGTATAACAGATTGTCCAGATGTGTTTCTTCACCTGAGAGCTGCTTGTACATCAGTCAGTACAAGGATCAGCAGGACAGGGAAATGGCTTTCTGTGACCGCATCAGGCTGCCTGGCTGATGGCCTTGGGTCTCCCAGAGGGTCGCTATCACCACACCAACACCTCACACCTTGGAGCTGATGTTGCCGGAACAGCAAACTGACAGCTCAAAAGCAATAAAGCAAACAAACCAAGTACAGATGCTGAGGAAAGAAGCTGCTAAGACACTGAACGTCGTTCACAGAAAGTCAAATGTCTGTGGCTTGATCTTCCAGCTGGAGCTCCTTGGTGCCATCCCTGCAGCAGCGGGTGTGTATGAGCAGCCCAGTCACAAGCTGGAAGTGTGAACTGTGACATGTAAGCTGCTGAAGACCTAAAAGAGTCACACAGATGGATGCAGTCATGTCCTCTGTGATCTCTGCTTTATACGGAGATACACGGAAATGCACAACTGCACAAGCTCACCAGCAGCAGAGGGAGTAGCTGTTGAAAAAGTCCATACTCATCACAGGCAAAGTGATGTTCAGTCCCCTTACTGAATCAATCCAAATACACCAGAGAGAGGTTATTGGTGCCTTTGTTATCTGCCCAGCATTGTAGCTGCCTGCTGCTATACTCCACTGCCCTTTTCCAATATATAACGCTACAACATCACTCAAGATAATAAGGTTTTGATCATGGCAAGATGCTCACAACAGCAAACAACCCAGGCACACAGAGATCAAATAGACCAGCTGCAAATGGAGAGGGGAAAAAAAAAAGCGCATATGACTCACTAGCTTGTGTGTGGGTATGTGTGTTATGCAGGCAACAGAGGCCTGGATGGCGAAGGTCTCCCAGCGACCCCAGCCATTCGGGGCTTGGGCCCCCAGCCCCGTGCTGCATTCCAGCCTGCCTCCTCTCCCGGGACCACTGCTTCTGCTCACACAGAGAGGCAGCCAGACGTGAACGTGAGAAAGCTTTCTCAGGCGAGTCCCTTCTGCAGATCGCTGGGTAGTTGTCTTCCAAAATAATCATAATTAAAGGGGGCGTACGCAGAAGGGGAGCTGGCATACAGGCTTGCTCTTTTACCATGTCTTCATAGCACGCAAACATGGTGAAAGGGATTTTTTCCCAACAATATACTTCTCCATGCCCCCTCTAGTCCACTCCCCATCCTTCCAGATCAAAGGGTCTCAGCACAATATTTGCCTTCAGCAGAAAAGCTCATGAGCAACATCTTTCAGGGTCATTTACATCTATTTACTGGAGTTAATAAATATGTAAATTGATTCTTAAATTGCGGACCTAGACCCCTTTAGAGATACAGACACAGAGCCAAGTTCCGATGACTGCCACGCCAGTGCAATTGCAGCATAATTTCTGTAAAGATTGTACAGATATTCCAGATTCCTTCTTCTTTTCTCTTTATCTTTCAGAATTCATGATATGAGACTTGAACCAGGGTGTGGACCCAAATTCTGTGAATCCTTTCTTTTTATATATAGTTTAAGCCTAGAGGAATTTGGAAACCAGAGGTGTCTGAACTGTGATATCCACATACACTTCTTAGAGAACAAAGCCAATACAAAGATGAAGACATTTTACCTGTTTTAGTATTTAAATTATTGCTGCGAAAGAGTGTGTTACACCAAGCGTAGGGGGCACACAACAGCAGAGCATGGCATGATCTGGAAGATTCAAAAGAATTAATTATGGGATGATCTGGAGACACCCAGCTCACCTTCACTGCGTGAAAGTTGATGGCATGTTGGAGGGTCAGTTCCTGGCTCTGCCCTGGAGAGCCTGGCTGAAGGTTTCATTGGCTTCCATAGGGAATATGTTGCTTTAACGGTTTCCTGTGACAATAATTTCCAGCAGGCTGTCTGTTGCAACATAAAGACCCTGAAAGTCAGCAGCTTCCACATGTCATTTACACCTGGTGTGAACTGAAAATGCTGCAGTTCTGCATTGTCTTCATCCCTATGGGTTATTCACAGGTACAAACAACTGGGGGATCAGAAAGCTTTGAAGCATCAGGACTAGTGTGTCATAGGTAGACTGGACACAAGTTCACACACACATGTACATATAAAATTTGAAAGCACAACCAAACTTTGTGGTTTCAATCCTAGCTGGAAACTTGTTGCTTTTCCTCTCAGAAAGGTTCATTTGAAGTCCTTATGGAAAGAAGAAGTGCCATTTAATTCTGTAACAAGTTTAAGACTGAACTTGCAGAAGCATCTCTTATTAAGCAGTGATAATGTGACAACATAATTTGATGTTCTGGACGTGCTGTGTAATCATTTAGGACCTGATCTTGCAAGCATATGGACTCTAAGCCTAACAGGGCATTTTAGGACCCATTTCTGTACATCCCAAAGAGATGAAGGTACCACAGCTCGCTGGGCCTCCAGTGCACATCCCTAGATGGAAGTTTTAACACGCTTCCACATTCACAGGACTAGGGCCTCCGAGTTCATGCTTTTTTGGGTCAGAGACAATAGCTGTCAGTGGCAGTAAGGCTGAGCAGACCTGGCCCTGACCCAGCTGCAGGCATTGGACTGCGCTCCCGCTGCAGGAGGGAAGATGCTGGGTAGGTATGTTGGCAGAAGTACCACTCTTAGCCTGATCCTTCAGAGGTTAAATAAACTTAATCCCAAATTAATCCACCGCTTTTTGCTAACAGCAAATAATTCAGATTTGCAAGTGAGGTGGGATCCGAGGACCCTGGGGAAGGACGAGGTGTGCAGCACAGCCCCTGCAGAGCAGGGCAGTTTCCAAACCTGCGAGCAGGTGGCCTTTGCTTGATGCACAGCCCTTTCATCCAGAACAGATCTACTGGGATTGTCAGGTGTAAGAGGGGTCTGGATGGACCCGATGCAAACAGAAATGTAGTAAATGTCTGTGCATTTGACCTCAATGGATTTACCAGCCTGTAAATGTCCACAGAGAAAAATCTAAATTCTGCTGTCTTTAAACACACACAGAGAAATTGTCTGACATTGAGACAAAGCTACACCTAGGAGCCTTTTACCTTTGTAGCCCCAGATCACAATCACCCACAAAGCAGCAGCAGTTTCTTTTCCATCCTAAGAGGTGTGGTAGGAGAGACACACGCACTGTGTAGATGCACCTCACAAGAAGAAATAAAAGCACATCATCTAAGTTTGCTTAGGTTTAGCGAAGGTCAGAGATTTTCACACCTAGGTGAGCTGTCATCTGGCTTGGGGCAATTCTCTTTTCTCTCTCATCCTTTGCTGGAACAGCAGGAGAGCTTTACTGGCGTGAAAGGCTAAACTGTCTTCAGGCTATAAAGGACTTGAGTCACAAACCACTTCCCACACACACACACAGACTTTTGTATTAATTCAGGACCTTCCAAAATTGTCCTAATATCTCCTCACCTGTTCTTTCTGAAAACCTGTTGAAGGCTGAGGCTTACGCTAAGGGAGGTGACAAAACATATGGGATTTGTTCTAAACAAAGTTGTTCTAGACAGATGGGGTCAAAACTTCAGCTACTTCTAAATACTCAGCTTCATTTTCATGAACTTCAACTAAATGAAATAATTACCTATGAACAGCTGCACCATTAAGACACAACAGCAACATCTAAGTGCACATGTAGTAAAGATTAGAAAATAATCATACCGTTAAAAAGCACAGCAACACTTGCAATGAATGGGCGGCCTCTAAAGCTCAGGAATAAACTCGTGTCACTACAGCCCCTCTCAGTACAGTGACCAAGAGGGAGCTCCACATGTCTTGTACTCCAGAGCAACACTGTGCTTTCTGATTTCTTAAAGGGATATTTAGAATCAAAAACTTTATTACCACTTTTGAGCACATGCTGCCTCTTTAAATGTTTCCCTCTTTATTAAAGCCTTGGCCCTTTCCTTTGTTAATTTTTTTTTCATGTTCTTTCATTTTTCATTTCTTAAACCTCCCATGCAACAACTGTTGGCTTTTAATGAAGGGAATTTTTCTGCATCCAGCAAACTGTAAACCATGTCGCTTGGATACAGCAAAAGCTGAAATTCCACAGATTTCCATAAAGTCATACATTGTGTTGGGGGGAAAGTGTGCTGGGCATTCTTTGATTTTTGTGTCCTGCATTAGCATTTGTAAGCACTTAAAGGAGAAAAAGAGAAAGAAAAGAGAAAGAAAGAGAAAAAAGAAAGGAGGGGGAGAGAGAGAAGGAAAGAAGGAAGGAAGGAAAGAAAAAAGAAAGAAGGAAAGAAAGAAAAGAAAGAAAGAAAGAAGAGGAAAGAGAAGAAAGAGAGAAGGAAGCTGCTGTTGATGAATGCAAAATATGACCTTTTCTTTTTAAAAGTTTGTGCTGTCCCTCTTGTTTAGCACCAGAGCTGCTCACGCTTTCCCTTCAAGACGCTCTGGAGTTGTTAAGCATCTAGGGGTGATAATTTGACTTTCAGCTAAACCGGAGGGCTGCAGCAGACAGCAGTAGGTGGTGATGTAATAGGTACCAACGCACATGGATATATAAATATCGTGGCGAGGGCTAAAGCGCTATGGCTGAGCAGCTATAGAAGATCAGCACTTCAGACAAGACTCCTGGAGTTGAGATCAAGTTCAGAAGCCCTTGCTCCCGGGATTTCCTCTCCATGCAGCCAGCCCAGGGAAACTGCAGATCCTCGGAGGACTGAGCGCGGGGCTCCCTCCCTCCTCCCCCCCACCCCCCGCTTGGCTTTTTGGTTTGGTTTTTTCTTTTTGTTGTTTTGATTTTGGGTTTTGTTTTTGTTTTTTTTCTGTTCTGTTTTCTGTTGGTTCTTTTTTTTTTTTTTCTCCCCCCCTTTGACCTCGTTATAAAGTGGGAGCTGGGGGGCGAGCGTATTTTCGGAGCGAGCGGCCGCCGGCCCGTGGCTAGGCGCCCCTGAGCCGGGATGCCTCTCCCCGCGGCGCTGCTGCCGGCGCTGCTGCTGGGGCTGCTGTGGCCGGGGGCGGTGCGCGGCCGCCCCCCCCCTGGTCGCCTCCCCGCCGGGCCCCGCCAGCGCCGCTGGGACGCGGCTCTCTTCGCCCGCTCCGTCGCTCGCCTCCCGGCCGAGCGCCGCGACGCCGCCCGCGACGGCGACTACCTCCTGGGCATCAAGCGGCTGCGGCGCCTCTACTGCAACGTGGGCATCGGTTTCCACATCCAGGTCCTGCCCGACGGCCGCATCGACGGGATCCACAGCGAGAATCGATACAGTAAGCCCGCGACCCCCGCGGCGGGGCAGGTGAGCCGCTCCGCGCCTGCGGAACCGTGGTTCCGAGGGCGCGGAGCGGCTCACCTGCCCCCAGAAGGCGGCGTGTGCCCAAAGGAGGGTGGGTGCACGGCTCCCCTAAAAAGTCCGCCCGCCCACGGCGCCGCGCCGCTGCCCGTCCCGGCTGCCCCGAGGGCGGTGGGCCCGGGGGTAGCGCGGCGGCGGCGGAGCTCCTCGGGCGCTCCGGCGGGGCTCGGCGGCGCTGCTCATGCCGCCGGCAGGCATCAACTGTCGGGGTTGCCTCCACATCTGGAGGGTCCGCAGTCCCGTGGGCGCCCATTCTTGAGCAGGGGCCGGGGAGAACCCAAGCTCTCCCCCAGACTTGAAAAGCATCTGCTGGGGACTTAACCCCATGGCCCCGGGACTCTGATATCCAACTGAAACAATAAGATCCGAGAGGGGGGATATAAGCTGCATGATGACAAATGTTTCATTTGCCCAAGCACACACTGGCTTATTTTAACCTTGTCTACACAGGAGGATGCCTGGGGGCAAAGTAAAAATAGATACTTGGCTAAAAGAAGAGAGGTCCCAGCATGGGGCATGGGGGAGCACACGGAGCATGAGGCTGGGGTTCTGCAGCCACCCACGGCGGTGCTGGGGCATGGGGATCCACACCGCGCTGGGGCTGGGACCCTCTGGGTGAGGGCAGCACTGGCATCACACGCTTCTTCAGGACACAGCCCTTTGACCCCCTGACTCCTGTGTCTCCTCTGTAGGTCTGCTGGAAATCTCCCCCGTGGAAAGAGGAGTGGTGAGCATATTTGGTGTTAGAAGTGGACTCTTCGTGGCCATGAATAGCAAAGGCAAACTCTATGGATCTGTAAGTAGCCACTGAGTGTGTGCCTGGGGAGGGGACCATGGTTAGCTGGGGTGAGAGGTGTGCATGGTGCTAAAAGCTGGCCAGAGCCCTATCTTTGCCCCTCCTGGGTCAGGCAACACAGAGCAGCCCTTGCTTCCTTGCTAACAGAAGATGCCCAGGTGTGCTGCTTACTGAGATTTTGATGTGAAACCAACTCTTTTGCATTACACTTCCTTGGTTCCCCCATAAAAACTATCATCACCCAACCATGGCTACCCATCTTGCCTACCGTATAGACCAAAAGGGTAGTCATTCACGTGGCAAGACCTCAAGCTAGCCTCAGTCCCTATCTTCCTTATGTTTAAGTACAAACAGCCTTAAGCAGGTGCACTCCATCTCTCAGAGGGCACTTGAACTTGTGATCAGTCAGGCCCCCACAAATGACCCTTTATGATGTGATGATCAGTGGCTGTCACATACCTATTGATCACTCTGTTAATGCTCTTGCAGCATCCTCAGGGTCTGGGCTTCCATTTATAAGGCAGCAGATCTATTCGGAGACAATACAGATCTTTTTTTATCTTGAATCTTTGGAAAGATAGAGGCATCTTACAAAATATACTTGAGGTGGACAATAGCAGTGCATGTCTTTGCCTGTGTTGAGCTGTCCTGCTTTTGAGTTCAGTTCCATATAAGTTACTGTGATCAGCATCATTTCAAACCCATCTTCCTGGGTCTCCTTCCTTACCCATGCCTTTTCTATTATATGTTTCTCAATTATGCTTTGAAGAAACTTGGACTGTGGAAGAGCCAAACTATGTCAAAGTTAGCTAGGGCACTTTCACATGAAGACATGAAGCAACCAGAATTATTTTCTGCGGCATCAGTCCTGTTACAGAGGATTTTGACTTATATAAAAGCCAGGCAGAATCAGTCACCAAAGTGCAGAGTTCCCTTTGCATCATTTCTTAGGAAGACTGCTGCTTTAGTGTCCTGGTTAAAGTACTTCCCAGTGCAGTGTTCAACCTTTCTTACAAAACCCTAGGCTTTTGCCTGGTACCAAGAGATGAGTTCAATTGTCACTTGCCAGATAACACACTTGTGACACCTGTCCTTCTTTGTACTGACTTGCAAATGAAACCTCTTTGCTGGAAGGGTGCCTTTTGTCAGCTCTGCTTCCCTGAGCCATTAACATAAGTTATCCAAACCCTTCCTTCGATTTTAAAACTAAAGCAACACAAAATGCTGTCCACGCTGAGTGTCTTTAAAACGCCTCTTTCTCCTCAAGCAACAGGAGGAAGTGCTAGCGTTCAGATTTTTCTAAAGCCTCTCAGGTAATTTGCCGCTGGTGGGACAACCACTGAGTGATCAGGTGAGCAGGGCGGCAGAACTGGGCTTGGGCCTTACCCCACTGCAGCTCTGTTAAAACGTGCCCCTCTTCCTCAAGAGTACAGACATAGCTATGGGTGTCCTTCCCACCTTCAGGTGCCTGGCCTGGGCACAGCATCCGTAACGATCCTCTGACTCCTGAGTCCTGTTTGAAGCTTCCTTTGGGCAACCACTTCAAAAGATTACCAAGGGGGGTGAGGGGGGTCAGCTGCACATTTCCCTGCACACACCTTCTACACCTGGTAGCAAGAATATTTCCACACCTGATGTTTAAAATTCCTTCCCTCTCATTCTTTCCTTTTCATTTCAGACCCATTTCAATGACGAGTGCAAATTCAAAGAGATTCTCCTGCCAAACAACTACAATGCTTACGAATCCAGGATTTATCCCGGGATGTACATAGCCCTGAGCAAAAATGGAAGAACAAAGAAAGGCAATAAAGTATCTCCCACAATGACAGTGACACATTTTCTTCCTAGAATCTGAGACATCTCCCTTCAGACCTACCTCAGCACAGGGGAAGACGCAGAACACATTTGGGGAAAAGAAACGTGGTGCACTTTTACTGGAGAGTTTTATGCAAGAGTAGGTGTAAGATATTTAAGTTAATTATTTAAATCTGTATATATTGCCACAAAATTTATTTATAGTTCCGATTTTTTTTTTTAATTTCTGAAAACAAAACAAACCTCCAAGCCAAGGTATTTCATTTTGTGGTGCAACAGTAGAAGACTTCTGCTTTCTGGTTTATTTAATTCATTTCTAAGTTATCACAGGTGTGCTGCTACTCCGTGTCCTAAACCTCATGAAATCCAATTCCTCTATTACAATGTTTTGCACTGTTTGTGTGTTGTAAGGTGTCTATTGTTGTACACATTTGTTTGTTTGTTATGGTGGCTCTGTTCTCCTCTGTGTGTTTTACAACCCCCCTGTGACTCCCGAAGAAGCTCTTGGCCTCCGAGAAGGAGCGGTGGTGGAGGTGCCTGGGTGGGATGCCAGCACGGAGCCACACACAATGCCTGACCTCCTTTGTGCGGCGTTGCTATTTAATTGGAACAGTATCGGTTTACCTCGGTACAGAAAGCACAGTGCTGAAGAGCTACCCCACAAATCTGTTTTTAGATCTGCCAGTGCTGAACTTTGAACTTTCCTGCAGTCCGTCTTCTCAGAGCTGCCGGGCGGTAGAGAGGCTGAAACACCTACATAAACTCAGCAGGATTTGGGTTGGTTCTTTCTGTTTAGATAAATCAGAGCATATGATCTTTTGTGGCACTTCATGGAAGCTTACATTTGATGTGATTGCTTGGCATTAGGCTAAAAAAAATATGTCTGTCCCTCCCCCAACGAGCGCACTGTGAAACACACAACCGGGAACCAATTATACCTTATTCAAATCAAATTCCCTCTCACATTTGGAGACTACATTAGTTTTTCAAAATTTGTGAAACTCTATAATACTCATAAGTTTTTAAAAGGTGAAAGCATTTGCTGGTTCATAGAAAACACAAGCTCCACAGAGAGAATTTAGATTGATTACTAGGAATTGAGGTTGTTTTGTACTATTTATTATTTTTGGTGCAGTACTTGGAAGGAGAAATATGCTGCTTTTTTCTGTCTCATTCCCTGACAAAGTCGCTTAATTTCTACCTCACTAACTCTCAAAGCCAGTCTCCTAACAAAATCTGCATGGAAGGAAGGTACATGCTTTTCTGCTTGGTCTTACAGTTCTGGAGGAGGGCCTGGGGGAACAATCGTAATCCCAAATCTCTTTTTTTCCATATGTAGCCAAAAGTATTCAGGATAGAGTTGGTTGCATCCTATTTGAGCCTTGTCACGTTTGAGCTATCTTTACCCAGTGGTTTACTTTTAGTAAGGATAATCATGGTGAAAATATTTGCAGACAGCTGTCAGGCTGCAGTACTATATCGTCATCAAGTAACCCTATATTTTTCTTTATATATTTTGCAAGTGTAACTCATGTCTCTAAAGTGATGAAGGAAAAGACAGGTTTGATTATGGGGGAATCACTAAAAGGATCCATTTGTCTTTTTTTTTTTCTTTTCTTTAAAAGATACATCGTCTTTGGGGCATCAGTATGTTAAGTGGGAACCAGGACTAACCACAATGTTTGATGACTTAGAGGATGTTTACAGATCATCTTCCAATCTAAACCAGTTATTTCTGACTACATGCAAATCTGAGTTCAGGTTTTTTTCCTCTTTACATTCCTACACAAAAGCCTTTGTTCCTTTGTAACAGTATACAGACTTGCCTGTATCCTCTATTTACACATGACCTTGAAGACAAAACCTACTCACCAAAGTTCAGTAAGACCAGAGCAGACCAGGACCAGATCTTAAGGCAGCTGCTGTCAAAGCAAAAATAACAATTCAGAAAAAGGAAGTCAAATCAAGAGACAACACCTAGGAAATGTCATGCCTAAGGATTTTTAATTTTTTTTTTCCTGTAATTCGGGGGATTTCTGTACTTTCTATGTTTTCTATATGTGAGTAATCATCGTGTAATTATCACCGCTACCTCTGACAACCGATGATTTTGTTCTAGATTTCAGATAGCAAAATCAGATTGCAAAGCTTCTCTCTGGGAATGGTTCTTGTTTGCCACTTTTCACTCCACTAGATCCGCAACTGACAGCCTCACACAAGATATGTTCAGAGGTAGTTGTTGTAACTTTGAAATATTGTGATAAAACCTTGATGACAATGTTACATGGTATGAGCTTTCACCATTCACCAGAATCTGTCTGTAGTTTTATACAGGTGCTGTTCAAGACTGTGGTGTATGTGCTGTGCACATTTAAACACATAATAAATGATAAACGTTTACAACGTATGGCACCCTGGTATTGATTTTAACTCTTCAGAAGGGAATGCATCCTGCAACGGAAGGCAAAGAAAAATGATATTTCACTTTCCCAAAGACTGGGGAGTCTTTGCACCTATGCCAGCTACTTCATGAATGACAGCCTGGATTTCTTACTCAGCTAAAGTTCCCTCTGCCAAAGTCGAAATTATCCAGGAAAGCCCAGCTTCATGAGCTTGGTAACAGATACGCACGCCTGCATCTGCCACGTGCTAGTAACGTATTATTTGCGTGGTTATTAGCAACGGTGGCTTTTTAATATTAGCTCCGATATTAATGAGCAGAGGCACAAACCAGCTTTGGAGTTTATGTTGCTGGATGTCATTGTTAGGAATGAAACCTGATTGCCTTTTGCTTGGCTTTAATGAGTGCTGTGAGCTCTCTCTGTGAAGCAGGACTCCACCAAGGCAAGAGACTGTAGGATTGCCTGTTTGATTTGAGATACTGTCTCCTTTTACAGTAAGTGATTATACTCGTGCAAGCAGTGTATAGTAATATGAAGTGCTTTGTAGCACACCTTATGGCAAGATTTTTTCTCGCAACTTTTATTTATAAATACTCACGCATGCGCACTTGTACATACATGCACATGCTATGTCAAATCCCTGTACTTTCAGTTTTACCCCCTTCCTAGGATTAGGGAAGGACACATAACGGGAATGACAGTTTTCAAGTTTGATCTTACACGCCTTGACAGCTGAGTAAGTGCCATACAAAACAGAAACCCAGACCCCAAGACACAGACTTCTCTACTTCATTTTCCACTGAGTGATGCTCTTTTTCCTGTTCTTAGAGAGGCAAAGGTGATAGTTGAGCTGGGAATGTCCAGTGCCCTCACTCTGAGTAAGAACAATTTCCCTCTAAAGTTGTATAGAGTCTATAAATATGTAGCACAGGTGTTTTTTTTTTTTAACTGGACAAGTATAGCTGCAGCATGTTTAATGCTGCTATGAATAGAGCCAGAATAAATAGGCATGCAGACATATATAATAATTTTTCATAATTAACTTTTTTGTTTACAATGCTTGTAAAAAAAGAACAAAAGTAAATTATTACTGCCAGATATTCCAAAATTATAACAAAAGATTATGTCCAGGGATAAAAATTTGTTTCAGCATGGGGGAGACATCCAATTGCAATTTTAAGATTGGAGATAAATCCTAAGGCTTGGCTCTTAGGCAGGTGAGATTTCTGAGTAGTAGCTTTGCAGGTTCATAGCACCTAAAGAACCGGTGCTGCACGTGTGGTCCTGCCCACACAGAACTGTAAGGGCCTGTTGCCAACACAGATGGAGCAGCTTGAGATGTCACAGAGAACTCCAGAGAAACGGTCCTCCTCTGGCATCACCCATTTTTTGCTTCATTGCTAAGCCAGCTTTCCTCACATTGCCTTTGGAGGTAAAGAAATGTATTAAAGGTGAAAATAAATTTAACCCCCCGCAAAAAGGCTCTGATACATCGCATGGTGCGACATTTCTGAGATGACTGGGAGCATTGCTGTGCTCCAGCCATGCCCAAGGCTCCTGCCATCCTCTGCCAAACATTCCGTTGTGCAGGACAACCAGACCCCATTCCTGAGGATGGATTGACAGCTCCTGTAAGCCAGGCATGTTTTCCTCCATCCAGTGATGGTCCAGCCTTTCCTGTGGGATAACCAGCAGAGGAGCAGTGCCAGCCTGGCCCTGTGCCGTGCCCCTGCTTGCCGGGGAAGGACAGAGATAAGGCTCCAAGCCTGATCACTCATTTGCAGAGTTGCATGGTCCATGCTTAACATTTTCTGACTCATCTGTGACATCTACCAAGTTGTCTGTATCTAATCTGTGCTCATAAAAATCAGCATGACAAAACACTGCCTTGTATATAAATAGCCACAGGTTTCAGAGCAGTCACTGAGTTTATAGTGCCAGATTTGGTTGTTCACACTTTGCCACTTGGTTTCCACCGCAGTATGTTAACTGACCACGCAAGTGGCCAATTAAAGAGAGTCTGTTAAGGGATGAGGAGTCTTTTGATAAAGGCTAGCAAGCCCTTCAGCCAGAAAGTTAAAAGGAATTCCCCGAAACACTGCAGCTCCCTTTATATGACACAAAGTATTGTTGCTTGCCAAGCACAGATGAGAATAGATTTTTAATGTAGAAAATCCAGTCTGAAGCTAAAAAAACCAAACCAAAATAAAACCACCCCAGTTCTTCTACCAAATATCTAAGCATGGATGGAGTAGTGCAAAATCATAATGTCTAGCTGCTTTCAGGGAATCAAACATGCAAAAGGGAGGCATAGCACGACTTCATTTTCCTGTGCACTGGCCGTGATTTACAGACATCAAACAAGAAATATTACCCTGAAGTGTTTGTCCTAAAAATTAATTTCTTTTAAAAATCAACTTAATATCATGGCAAGACATGTCTGTGGCCAGTCACTTAAGGCAGACAATTACTTAACATAAACCAGTGACAATTTCTTATATTGTAAGTTTCATTGTACATTAAAAAGAAGCTAGTTAGCACTGTCTATAGACAAAGTTGATAGTTTTTTAATTTTCAAGACAATTTATAGTCTAATAATATATAAAATTCAAACAAATGTTCCTGAAAGCTGAGTATGATTGTTTTTTTCCTTTTTGCAAGCATGTCAAAAAGGAAAAAAGATCTGACATTTCTCAAAGATATTTCTCAAGCAGTGCCTTTTGAGCATGATATTAGAACATATGCTTTGTCTGTGCTAAAGACAAACAGAATTTTGAGAACCATCTCTTTGCAAGCTCTCCTGCTGCTGATGGACCTGCAACCTGAACGGTCGTGTGCTGGGAGTAAAGCAAGTAAATAACATGAAAACAGTTGTTATTAGGTTCCCTAAATGCTTTGTTACAGAGGCAGAAATTAAATAGCAAATGCAAGGGCTTTGAGGAAAGAACAGTTCAGTGCAGCAGATGGAGAATCAGATGTCAGCGTCACCTCTGTCACCAGGTAACCTGTGATGCTGGCAGCACGGTGCAACAAGTGGTCCAGCCCTTCCTTTCTGAATGCCCGGCGTGACACCATGACATGTGGCAAAGATGGTGAGCACCTGAAACAACTCAGCTGCAGCTGCATTGTGGATCTAAATGATGGGTAATGACAAGCACTAGGAAATACCATGCCAGGAAGGTTTCAGCCTGGGCAGTTTACATTACTGCACCTTTTTGACACCAATATCTCTGTGCTTTAGCTCCCTGTTTCCAAGCTGTCCTCAAACACTGTTCAGAATAAATCTATTAATATATTAAAATTTGTGAGACATGCAGGTACTGAGTTTGCAAGAGCGTGGGAGCAGCAAGATGTGCAGCTTGAGGCTGACCAGGTTAAAGCTAGGAATGGATGCTTGGTTAGTGAACACCATCTGTACTGGGCGCTGAATGGGGCAGGACTCCTCACAAAAAAAGGTGGTGCATGACCAGTTTTTAGTGTTTGGGCAGGTTTAATTAAGTTTTTTCTCAAATTCGAGTGCTGGATTGACCTTGGGTATCTCCTAGTGTCATTCTGTGTGTCTACATGCAATTACATTTTATTACTAATCATACTATTTTATTGTGGATAGATACAGAAGTACTCATTCTCTATGACTCCCCAGGAGGTGTTGACCTTCACTATCGTTCATTCACACTACTTCATATAGGTTAAAGAAAGTGATTTAGTGATGTTTGTACCAATTAACATATTCCAGATTCAAATTGGTTGCTAATCAGGTTACCTCTGAAGTACAAATCAGATCTTTATCAGCTTAAAGGTGTTTGGCAAGTGTCAAAGCCACTTGGTAAAACTCTGTGGTTTCTGGGGAGCTACTATTTACATACTTTTTCATTATCTCCGCAGCTACATCTGCTTGCTTCCAGTGCCTTCAAGAAAAGTGTTTGTAATGCTGGTTGGGGCCAATACAGCTGCTTAATGTCATTGAGGTTAAGGGTGTTTGTGAGAAGAAAGGCAGTACCACCTGCAGGACGAGCATCCATTAGAGGTGGGAAAGACCCCAGCCTTCTAGGGAGCTTGTTAAAGAAGTTTAGAAGAAATGTCCAGCCGTGTGCCTCCGACTGATGGCTTGAGAGCTCACCCATAAGGGACCTTTTGGAGCTTTTGTTGGATAAACCCCTTTTATAGGCTCTTTTGCCTGGCCAGGTGATAAGTGGGTTCCCGCTCTGATCCCTGCCCAGGGTGGGGATTGCCCCAGGCTGGCTGGCAGCAGCTCATGCCTGAGCAGCACAGGGGGATGGATGGCCTCCATGGGGCTCCTTCATCACCCAGCCAAGGTTGCTCCAGTGCCTCCCCATGCCCACCATCAACACTGAAACCCAACACCATCACAGCCTCTGCAAGCCCTCTCCCAGCCCTGCAGCAGGGCAGCCCCCAGCCAGGAGGGACCCGGGAGACCCTCTGCTCCTCCACTGGGCACCATCTGGGGTAAGGGCCACTGCTCTGCTAGGTCTTGGCACCCCTCTGTTCCCCCTCCCAGCTAATGGCAACCAGCCGAGTGGCTCTGTATTACCTGGTGGGTAAAGGGCATGGTACAGCTCCCCGGCGCTCACCTTCCATGCTGAATCCTGCTCCGAGAAACCCTGATGCTACTGCAAGCAGGAGCTTGTCCGTGAGGAGTTACACATTAACCCAGGCAGTTAGGTTGCTATCTCATCCTTATGGTCTCACTCTGGAGCCAAAGTGTCTTTTCCTTGGTGCCTCGCCTTTACACGAGGTTTGAGATAAGCAGGCTGATGTCCCTGGGCACGAGCGTTGCAGCCAGGAGGTTACTGGGGTGCGATGACCTCGGCTCCCCCGCAGTGTGTGCTCCGGGAGCGGCCGTGCCCGCACGGCTGGGCAGGTCCAACCTGCCAACAGCCATAACTTTGGCTGCAATTTAGTACAGCTTTTCCACAGCCCCTAAGGACAATTACCTCGGTTGCTTTTTCCCTTGTTTTTGACCTTCCCCAGCCAGGGCCGCGTGACTGGCACTGCCTTTCCCCAGCAGCCCTGCCCATGCCTGGCTTTCCCCTCACACACAGTGAGACGCTGCTGTCCAGAAACACCCGCTCCATCCAGCTCAGCACCCTCCCTTCTGCCACATCATCCCATGCTGACACCTTTTCCTCTCATCATGCCATTTCTCTTTTCCCCCGTATACTTCTGCTCTGATTTTCTACCCATCTTTTCTTACGTTTCTGCATTGCATTGCCTCCAATTGCCCTCCCTTTCTCTCCCACCTTTTCTACTCTTTCTCTTTCCCCTGAGGTCTTTTGTTATGTTTTATTCTGGAGACCTTATGAATCACGTTAAGGCCAAAGACACTCAAGCTTTAACCAAGCACGTGCCAGGTCCTGCTGCTGTGGATAGTGCAGATCAGAACAGCAGTGATACAAACTCTGGCTGCATGGGAGCGACTCGTACCTATACCCGACCCTGTGACTCTGATTCCTTCCTGCAGATGTCTATAGGCATGGACTGTCTGCTAAGCTTTTGTCAGGGTGGGTTTATTTTCATAGACTCATAGGATCACAGAATGGTTTGGGTTGGAAGGGCCATCTAGTCCAACCCCCCTGCAACGAGCAGGGCCATCTTCAACTAGATCAGGTTGCTCAAAGCCCCATCCACCCTGACCTTGAATGTTTCCAGGGATGGGGCATCTACCACCTCTCTGGGCAACCTGCTCCAGTGTTCCTTCACCCTCATTGAAAAAAAAAATCTTCCTTATATTTAGTCTGAGTCTATTTTTGTTTAAGACTCTTCCTTGCTGCTCTGGTCGGTATCTGCCCTCAGTCTTCACCTTGTGTGTAAAGTTCAAGTTCCTTTTCAGGTTAGCCCAGGACTTCTCACCTGCCTGTATTTTATTTTGACCCACATACCTCCTTTCCCTCAGACCTTTGCAGTTTCTCTCCCCAGCATCTGAGGGTTGCAGAGGGAATCAAACCAGCTTTTGGTGAGCAGTGACCCAGCCACGGCAGCGGGGCGTTCAACCCACGCCTGCCTGAAGAGCAAGGTGCGTTAGCCACAGACCCTGATGGAAGCAGAATTAGACCATCAAGTGTCTGTTTACCAGCCAGAAAAGCATAAACCCCAGGTCCTTTGTGCTCCCTGATACCTTATCAGATATGATTCACTGGATCATATCTGTTTTGGCAATCGCAGCATGGGCATTTCAGCACAGGGTTTTTTAGCATGCTTAGGATGGTCAAGGAAAAGCACTTATGTATTTATAGAACTATGTAAGTTATAAATATCACTATGATAGTCCTATGCCGTGCAAAGAAGATATGCCTTGATGGAATAATCAAAGCATCAGGCAGAAAGTTATCTATATAGATGGGCATCTCTATGAGTAGCTTTGTGATAAGTAGTGACTGTATTTTAAAAAATTTGAATGCAGAAACATTGCTGAAGTCAGATCTGTAAATGGAAACCTAAGAAATTACATAGTAAAATAAACTGAAAGTCTTTGACCTCAAAGTTCAGAAGTTTAGTGTCTTCCACAAATCTTTATTCCAATAGCACTGGCCACATCCAAGACAGTCAGTTTTTTAAATTAATTCTTGTTATTTAATTTGCTCATTTGAATAGGTATATATACACACACATATATCCAAAATTTAAATCATAGAATAGGTATTCCAGCCATAAATTACCATTTTATTTCTTGCCTTGGCAAATGAGTCCCAGAGTTAATATTTTGGATTAATGACTAGTAAATAGCAAAAAATGTGACTTCATGGAATGAGGTACTTCATATGACTGTTCCCCAGGCTGTGCTAGGCTAGAGCTTGTTCAGTAAATGTTATAATTTTTGGAATACATCTTAGTCTGGAATATGGAATAAAAGAGTAAATACAAGCACAATGGTTAACATGTTGAAAGTCTATCAAAACACTTCCCAAGGTTAAAAATTGAGACATTCCATTTCAGTCTGGGGCTTTTACACTTTTTATTATCCAATAAATATCACAAAGCCAATGTTCACATTAGAAATCTGACTGTAACTACTGTGTTTCTAAACAAAACCCTCCTGTGCATACTGGGGTGGCCTTAGTCACGTAATTATCACATCTCATTAGGTCTTATTTGGACCCTTTAAGCCTCAGCTTACTGGTAGTCACAGGTACCCAACAAAATAAAGAACAGAAAAGTAGATTAGTTAAAATATTTTGTGAATAAAAGCTAAAAAAATAACAAATATCATTTCAGGTTTTAACTGGTGGAAAACGGATCTTCTGGTACTTCTTGCTTGCAAGGGAGGTGAGTGTGAATTCATGACCTTGCAGAATGAGGGAACACACATGCTTGGAAGCATATTCTATATTATTAGTTTAAACCTCAGTGATTAAACAAATGTTCTTGCTCTTCTGCATAACGAGCAGAGAAAATAAATAAGGCTACCAGTGCAGTCATTGAATGACCCACACCGACACAGAGATTAATACTTCTGGAATCTGTGTATCTGGAATAATATCTGGAATCCGTAATACTGCTGTAATCACCTTGTTGTGGCTTTTACAGAAAGGTGAACAGAGGCAGAAAGAAGGAATATATATGCAGTTAGTAAGAAGTTGTCCATGTCCATGTAGATACCATAATTGCAGCCTGAAAATGACCATATTCACTTCTGGTGACATAAATCTGAAGCTTCTTTCCATTAGATTTTTGGAAGATGATGCAGCATAAATTTGCATTTGTTCATTGTTTACACTCTCCAAAAAGTTAATTAAGAAAAAAGTGGAAGCAAATATGCATCTGCTTGCCAGTTTGTTCTAGTTCTATTCATAGCAGCATCAAACACGAGCTGCCCTCTGGATTCTGTGGAAAGCCCTGCTAGCTTTCCAGGTGCCTACTGATTTCCAGGGACACAGCCGGGCACTCACCTGTATGAGCTGCTGTGTTCACAGAATTGCCTTTACACGTGACCATCAATAAAAATATTTCTTTATGTTGGTAGTGAGAGTGCACCAAAGCATATATTCCTGATAAAAGGGAAGAGTGCATGAACTGACAGTCATAAATCCATGTTTAAGGCAGAACCAGAACATGCTTTTTATGCACTGTGCTGAAGGATTGCAGAAAAATACAACCACCTCTGTGAAGGTGTCTGTGGATACATATACTTAAAAATATCTCAGCTAGCTACCAATATTTATTCATTTTTTTACCCCCATTTCACGGGGATCTACAAAATGTTCCCAAAGCGTTCAGTGCACAGCTGGGTTCAAAACAGTGACACTGGGGGAGAATCTGCTCAGTTACCCTGCTAAGGAAAAGTTTAAGACCGGTCAGTGCTAATTCATTTTGTATTTGACGCAAGCACTTAAAAAATTGAGGTACTCTAGAGGTCTGTTTAATGACACACAGCTTCAGGATGTTTTTGCAGCTTTTCCATCTATTTTTTGTAGACAAAATCCACTTGTAAGTTAATGGAAAAGATCCGAAAGTCTAATATAGTTTTTAAGAAATAAAGCGCCACAACAATGGTGGTAATAAAACGATGTGCAACAAAGACTAGCTCATAGGAAAAATACTCCTTTTTTCCTGCTAAGGAGATTACAAGGTTATAATTTGTAAAATAAGCATATTCCCGTTAATTAAATTAAAGGCTTGGGCTGCATAAACAAATACCAATCATAGGAGAGAAAGAGAGAGAGGGAGACGGATGCTGAGTTTCACACATAATTTGTTTCTGGCTACTTAGCAGGGCTATGACAGACATTTGCCAAGTAGAAAGCAAACATTTACCATTTAGTTCACCTACCCAGCCAACACCTATGAGCCTCTATTAGCAAAAGCTGCCCCCTTTGGCAGAGTGGATGGTTTGCTGTGAACAACTTTTACTGTGATGGCTTAGAAAGAGCATTTGCTGCTAATTTAGAGATGTATCAGCACTAAGTGACACACATACACTTACACTTCTATACTATAAGCTGCAGTATACTTTATATTGCAGCCCTGACTCAGGTCTGCTGAAGTGGGTAGCGAAGCTTCTGTTGGATTCAGTGAAGACAAGCCCTACATCGGATGCTAGAAAGGAAAGACACCCAGCGTGTCCCCCCAGACACCCGTTTTGGTCCAAACCGTCTGCGCTCAGCCTCTCATGGGTACATGATGAGTGTCTTTATAGTGTTTGGAAAAGCCTTCCCCCCACCGCCTGCCCCCTGAAGCGCTGAGGTAGATGACAGTCCCTGCTCTCCAAGGTTGTGCTCTGTCTGTCTGTCTCAAGATGCAAACTATGCCCAAAGTGAGCTCCATGGCTGGACAAGCCCCACACCCCAAGGAAAGGGGGAACTCCCTTTGGGATCCATGGCTGCACACCCCACTCATGCCTGTGCCTGGAACTTGCTGCTTCAGCTAACTGTGTTCAACAAGGAGTCTTGTCTTAGTAAGGCATTCATGCAGTTTTGCTAAATGTCAGCTCCAAAATCGCAGCAGCCCAAACAAAGCGCGAGGAATGCTGTGTCATGGCATGGGCTGCAAACTGGCAGAGCACGCTGGAAATAACAAAGCGACTTCAACTGAAGTTTTGCAGGAATGTGGTCCTGGGGAGGAGAAGGGGAGGGAGGACTCATGGGCTTGGATGGAACTGGCTGCTTGAAAACCTGTCTTGTCTAAGATAGGGCACGTTCTTGTTCTCTGTTTTTTAGAATTTAGAGAGTGAAATGGGAGATTCCTTCATTTCTATGTTTATTAAAAAAAAAAAAAAAAAAAAAAGGAATGGCTGAGCACTGGTGTAGTAAAACCATTATTTAGATGTAGGTTTTAGACCAAACCAAATACCACAGAGAGATCAGCTGATGAACTGCTGCTACACGATTTGCTAGTTGGGTCTGAAAGCTCTATAAAAATAATGTTCTAGTTGTGTAAGTGTCCATCCACTGTATTTTCTTCCTATTTCTGTCCTGGGGTAAATACGACACAGTAATTAACCACAGGATATTTTCCTGTGCTATTGTCCAAAGGGTATCAGAGTTTAAGTGATGGACTCATTGAACTGCTGACCGGGATGTAAAACTTACTGCTTGCGCCAGCTGCAGCGTTAGAGGAAGGAAGGATCACAGACGGGATGCCCACTCTCCAAGGGGCTCACGGGAAGACCAACAAATCTAGAAATTAGTAAGTAATTAGCACTAGGCACCTTGTTTGAAACCATAATGAAAAATTATTAGCAGCCACAAGGATAAAGACAGAAGAGTGGGCAGGCTACCACAAAGCTTTTACAGAAGCAAGTTCCAGCTCAGCGCTGGAGTTTTTGACAAGCCCCTGCCCAGGCTGCCCTGGGGTGAGGGGGCGTCTTGGAACTCCTGTACCCTGAAAATACCAGCTGTAATCAGCGGCCGTCAAACAACCTTACTTCCATTACAAGGTGTTGAGCCCCATGACCCAGCAGACAACCTTCTATTCCATAAAGTCCCTCCAACAAACATTGCTGGAGGTGGAAGAGTGACCCTATATGGTCCTTTTTATCTCTTTGCTCCATAGATATCTGTAGCCAGCCAGTACCAAATTGGTAGGAGCCTGGACTAAATTCATCTTGGATCTGACTCATCCCAGCCATGCTTATGTCCTTGCAAATCTGTCCAGACACACGCTTGTAACAGAATATTTGAAGGACGTTAAATGCCATGGTTCTGGATTAATCCAATCCCTAACTCAAATAGCTCCACATGAGACTCAATTGGAAAGCAGGGAACACGTGAATTTGGATAATCCTTGGTCTATCTTATGTTTAACATAGCAATCTTAAAGCCCCAAACGTGCTTATTCGTGAGGTGGGCAGCTGGCACCAGACAGTGTGACCCGAACAGCACTTACCTGGGAAGACACAGCCAGTTCTCTGAATCAAACGGTATCTCGAATGCAATAGCATTTTTTTGCCAAGTCTTTCAAAAATTAATGACAGTTACTCCCATTTCTGGGTAAGGACACGCATGCTGCTTTTGAGCTGCGACACTAAGAAGTTTTCTATCTACATTGCTTCCATAAAGCAGGTTTTAAATGATGACATTTTGTTGCTCCTTATACAGACTGCTGTTGAATCTAGACGTAAAATGTAATTAAATACTAGGCTAGAGGGACTGAAATTAAGAAGCCTTGTGTCCGAACTGACCCCACCACGTCTTCTTTGATTGGCAGGGTGCCCTCATCTCTTTCATGGTGGGCTGGGGGCACTCAGCACCATAGCAAAGCCTTCACGCTCTCCTCAGCAGGTCTTGAATCGGCTTCCAAGAACAAATGCCGGTCCCTGGCCCCGACTATCCCTATGGCAACACGACAAAGTCTGTGGGGCCAGATTGCTTATTCTTTGAAGGTGAGTAAAAAGAAAATGAATAAAACAATCACCAAAGCAAGTAACAAGTTAACAACATACAATTTCAAGCAAGCTAAAGGAAAAGAAAAGAGTGGCATTTGTAAGTGATGTGCGTCCTGCTGATCTTTTGTAAAGCCAGCTGTGAAACATAGCTGCAATGTCTGTTTATAGCTAGGTGTGCAGGCTTCCAGATGTGCAAGTGTAAAGCCCGCAGACATCAAAAGGGCTGACATTCAAACCCATTACCTGAACACCACCTTTATGTATTTCAAAGGGAAACCAGCTGAACTTTCCCTGTAATCACTATCTTGCAACATCCCTTTAATGAACCTGCTAGTACAGGATCGTTGCGTCAGCCAAGTAAAGAGGGTGCTGCCATTTCATTTCCTTTTACTGGGAGTTGCTCATGTCCCTCGGACCCCTCACAGCCCTGCTGTTCCTGGGGGCATTGAATAGGATTATACAGCAGCATCAAGTGGGAAAAGGCAGACCCAGCCAAGCCATCAAGGGGTAGAGTGGGCAAAATCTGTGGTCGTAAACTGGAAATGTTGGAAGAAGGCCAGCACTCAAATCTGAGGATAAGGGGAAACATGAGCTGATAAACCCCTCACAAGTGCCTTTGGTATTTTGTAATTTGGTTACTCTGCTTTTTAGAGCTTAAGAAGTCACCTCTTAGCTCAGGATGGTTGAATGTGCCATGACAGTGACAAATGGGGCTCTATAAATTGCCCACAAAGAGTTGATTACTTTTATGAATTAATTAACATTTGATTGCTTGTACAAACAGCAGCCAGCAGACACTTTCTAATGTGAATTTAGGATTGTGACCAGTACCCATTTCAAAGCAAAAAAATATGGAACTTTCTGTGTTGAGGATGTTCACATCCATGGTATTTCCCACCCTTCTGGGCAAGTGGCTCCCTAATTCCTTCCCTGGCATTTCTGCACCTTGGGTCAGTAACCTGTGCATTTAGAAATGACTCAGAGTTGTGCTTCTACAGTGTTCCTGATCAACCATCCAAATGAAAATAATTTTCTTCTGCAGTGTTCACAGAAAAAGATTTGGTGATTACATTTGTGTCAGCAATTCGGTGGATAAATAACCGTGAATGGGTACCTCTTTGTCACTTTATCCATCTTTTCCTTCCTTACATTACTGTAGCAGAGAATCAAGAAGGGACAGGGGGTTTCTGCAGCCAGGACATTTAAAACCCACATGAGTCTTAACAAAACCCACTTGAGGTTTAACAAAACCATTAAGGAAGTATCTTGTCTGTGTTTCCATGGATGAGAAATTCATTTCAGAATTAGCTCCTACCTGCTGTATTGCATTCCAGATAGGAGGTTTATTCTTTAAACTCTGATTTCATCTTCTATAGTTCCAGAAAAAAATCTCAAAACTGTAAGCCAGCTGTAAACAGGAGCATCTGCCCACAATATTTCTGAAATATGCAACCTGCCTCATTTCTCTGTCGTGACTTTGTGCAATGTGCAATTTTCTGGCTGGGAAAATGGCAATTTTCTCAAGAGGAAGTTCAGGGTTTTTTCCACAGACTTCATCCCTTTTGATCCACATTTAGTTTTTTTATCTAGCAGCCTGCTTTGCATAGCTACCTTGGTAGCTTTCCCACAAGTAAATAAGAAGTCGATGATAATCCCTTCCATAATTCCTTAGACCTTCAGAAACCTGAGAACAAAGAGCTGGAAATCACTTTGTAAACAGAGATCAGCCCCCACCAAAAGTGGGCAGGCTGGTATAAAAGCTCAGGTGCAAGAACTCACCCCAGTTTGGTTTACAGCCTTCACTTCATTAGCCTAAGCTGGCAGGGCAGTGAATCGGCGTATGAACGACAGAGCCAAAGCAGCTAAAGTGCATAACAAAACAGTACCATGTTTTCTGCTGAACATATAGATGAAATCTATAGTGGAGGTATCTATATATCTCAGCTATATCTAGATATATGTCTGAGATGTATATCAGATGCCATGTCAAGATTTGGAATTACTGGACCTGCTATCTGTCATACACAGGGAAAAAAGGATTTTTCAAGCGAATAAAAGATGGCATGAATATCATGAATTGCCCAATGCTTGTCCTGAGGTGCTGAGGACCTAGCACCCACACTATGCACAGTTCCAGGGGGTTGTTTCAGGCAAGGGCTGGGCTGGTCCTATAGACCAAACAGCCACAAGCAGTTAACGGTGTGCCAGGGGACTTCACCGATCACATGCTGAGGTTTAGTTTAATCCAAAGAGAATTCAGCCTACGTGTTCTGATACCACTTACTCCAAAAAGCAAACTGAAGCTCAGAAAGGAAGATAAGTTTTCCTTCAAGCCACTTATTCTGACTTAAGCTAAAATGCTGCCATCAACAGACCCTTTTCCCACTGACATGCTGCACACCTCACAAAAAAAAAATAATCTAGTGATTTGAGCTCATTTGCTTCTACATCACCACAGCCAGTTAATGGAAGGTGATGTATACAGATATGTACACCTGAAAGCAGAAAGCACACCTGCACAGTCCACAGCTCAGATAAAATGCTATCAGTCACGTGCTCCTCTCCTCTCCCATGAAGCCCTGCAGACCAAGGCGGCCACATCGTCTTCTCTCCTCAAGGTACCGTAGTCGTCCTGTGCCATCCTCATCCCCACAACCAGCCATCCTGCTGAGGGACTGAATTTGGTTTCCCACTGGCAGCCAGCAGACGTGAGACAGGATTACAAGGTCACCGGCCCCATTGCCTGGGTGAGGGCAGCCTCCCTCCACTGAGCATCCTGGCGCTGCCGTCAGCGCGCATCGGTGAGGATGCTCCCAGGCACGAGCAGCTCTGCTCCCAGCCCGGCCTTGGAGGGAAGGCCCACAAAGCAAAATCACTGCCAGGCTTGTTGTGATATTTCCACTTGCTTTACTCGGTTTGGTTGATAACGTGTTGCCACGGAGTCAATCCAGTTTCACTGAGCTGTAGGGCCATATCCTGCACCCACTCACACGAGCAGCTGCATGGAAGCAGTTGATCTGCCCTTTGCTGTGAGGATCAGCCCTGAGAAACAAAAGGTTATTTATTTTCCATTGCTTGTTCAGGCCTTGTCTTTTATTTTTTAACACCATTATGAGTAATAAAAGTAGTTTGGTTTTTTTTTTACTTTCATTTAACTTAATTTCTAGAGCCTGGGGAGGTGGCTAAAGGCCATCCATAGCGCAGCATGAATATCAAAGCTATATAAATGCCGTCTGATAAAATATTTAAGTTCTAAGCACTCCTTGAAAACTATGGGAAGAGGAAGTGTTTAGCTCTATACAAGCCGCCACTGGCTGGCTCATAAACAAGCCCACAGTAGCCTGTTTAAAGAACATTGGCAACACTTTGGACAATGTGCATTTTATTAGGAAAAGGAAGCGTTGAAGAATCAGCTATAATATACACAGCAGGAAAAAGTAAACGCATTAACTTACTTTAATGTGGACAAAAATGGAGGCACAGGGAGAAATTCTGTTTCAGAAAGGTCATTCATTTGCCTCTGCATTCCTTCCCCACATTTATATGCTGCTTGCTGGATTCATCAAAGGTCTTCATTATTCACTCTTGGCACGCATAAAACAATCACTTTCAGATATAGTGACCTAATTACTCAAACAAGACAAATGAGGGGGGGTGGGGGTGGAAAAAGAGGCAGTTACTCACTTCAGTTGTCAGCTTTTAGAAGCTCTTCAGCAAAGAGATTTAAAGGACTTGTAGCACACGTTTGGAAGGTGAGAGCCAGCATCACCTGACAGGGTGGGGGTTGATGACTGCAGGCGCTGGTGGTGATTCCCTTCCATCAGGAATCTCTTGGGCTGCCCCAACTTATGTTCCTCTCCCTCCGGACCAGGTAGCTACGTGCAGCTGCAGAACGGGGACATTTTCACCATGTTTCTCACCCAGCTTCCCCATAGTCAAGCCCAGCTCATCCTGCACGCCCCAGAGCTGGAGCTTTCAGTGATGCTAGGACTTCTACACAAACAGGGAAGCCCCATCAAGTGAACCTTACCTTTAAAAACCATTCCTACTCCCCCTGTAACTTTTTTTCTACAGCCTGAGCAGCCACAAAGATCAGCGTAACATGGGAAGATTTTAGACTGAATATTTGTAAATTAATGCATAACCAGGGCAATTCATTGTTCAGATTTGTTGTGTCCGAACAAGAGACGGGGTTCAAAAGATGATTATGGTTCTTGTTTATTTTGTGATTGTGCTGTAGGATGGCATAGTAGTAATGATGTAATCATTACCAGTAAATGTCACAGTCGGGTAATGACTCATTTAGAGCTCACATGATTAAGACAAAAATAGATACTGGTGTTATTGTGATGCTTATCAATGCTGTGTCATATGCATAACCGTATTAACTGTCTCAATTAAAAAGAGTTGATTCTGGGGACAAGAACCTAAGCATGAACTTTTGAGCCTCTCTGCACTTTCCTCTTCATACATCCATTTTGTTTGCCTGCTCAGTACCTCTGCAAGCATGGAACACATGTCCAGTGTCAGTAAATGCTCACAAATGTTATGTAGCAGTTTGCTTGAGCCTGTTGTTATATTCATGTCAATATACAGCGTTACAGAAAGATCTAGCTCGTTTCCTAATTACTAAGCATTTCACACTGGATGGCAAATGAAAGGCTTAAGCCCCAGTGGGATCATCTGTGTCTGACCCACAAATAATTGTTTGACATCAGAAGGTTTATTATCTCCTAGCAGGAATGAGAAGCATATTTCTTAATAGGTTCCCTACCCTGGGCAGTGCAATCCTTCCTTTGAAGAGTGTCTCTATGGTAATTGATGTTAACGAGCAGCAAGCCAAGGAGAAACACTGGGTCACCAGGTAGGAAGCCCCCCAAGAGATAATCTAATTACTCTCCAAAACAAATTACTTTCAACCAAAACAAATTACTTTCAATCACTCTGCAACAGATAAGATCAGTGGAGGGAGCTCAAAGCTGATGACAGCTGGAGACTGAGGCTTCACGAGTTTATGGATTGATAGCTTTTCTCTTTGGTCCGTTTTGTTGAATGACAATGGAGTGACAGAAAACTGGAGCCAAGAACTGAGCTCCCTTTCATTTCATTCACATGAATGTAGAGGACCTGCCAGCTCCATGCTCTTTGCCGTGTGGCTCATTGATCTAAATTCGGAAAAGCTGGAGTCCTGCATGTTCACATCTGTAACAGGAGCAAAACGCTCGGAACAGACGTGCAGGCTGGGAGCCGCTTGTTGTGCATCACTGTGCTAGGAAGCACAAGGGAAAGCATGACACCGGTGCTTATTTGAGCATGCACATAAAATGTGAGGCAAAACGGAGCCTTCATTCTTATGAGGCCTTAACTTTAAATATTAATTGATACTCTAATAATTTACTAGCAAGAATGGTTGCCAAATGCCTGACTGTTCCCACTGAAGTAAATACATTTTTTTCCAGTGGAAGGCAGAATTGGGCTTAGCTCCTTTTCTTTACAAAGTTTTGAAAATATTGTTCTGAACATTAACTTATTATTATTGATATTAATATTAACAATCAGTGCCATAAGGCAAAGTCAGCCTGAAATACAAACTACTCATTAACCAAATAGTAAGATCTGTTTCAGTGGTGACTAGACATCATAACTGGAAAATCTTACCATCCCCTAATGATGGTGCAGAAGGAACTTGGGCAGCAAGGGTTATAAATGACCAGCAAAAGCTGTAGTTGCTATGTCCGTCACTACCGTTCTCAGGAAATCAAGTTAAAATGCAGCTCTGAAGGAAACGCCAGGCAGGGAGTTGGTGTGAGGGGTGAACAGTTCATCCAGGAGGTTTTGTGTCACTGCTATTTGCCAGGGTGCTGCAAAGGGTTCTCATTGCTGTCTCTGTGTGTTTGAGGAAAAAGTAAGTTTGAGGACTACAGTCTTTTGAGACTGGGATACTGATATGGCCACTGGAGCCAAAAATTGGAAGGGTTTCTATAAGGTCTGTTTACAGTTAGTTCTGTCGCTCTTTATTGCATTAGGATTGGCTAGTTCCTTCTACCACATTATGCAATCAATGACACATCTGCCTAACTGAATCCGAATCACACAGATGGCAATATGTGACCTATTAGCCCAGAGACTGGAAGATGGAACGTCTATTACCCAGCAATAGCAGCTCTTCTGCAGAGTGAGGCTACAACAGAGATCAGAGCTGTTTTCTTGCAGGCTTTATCTGCTAGAGATCTCTGATAAAGAGTAATATACGGGTCTCAGGGAACCTTCAGTATTGAACGAAACCTTGGTGCCCCACATAGAGCCACAAGGAGGCCTCTTGCCCTGCTCTGGAAATCTGAACTGGATTAAATTCAGAATTAACTGGGGGGGCCTATCTTTGCAATTCCCTTTGCAGAATGAGTGCCTATCAATAGACCCATCTTCAAGAGTATATGAACTGGAGACCAATCCCCATGCAAGCAGCACCGTGACTTCACTTTTTCATCCTCAGCACTGTGGCCTGCTCTGTTTGCTTTGAGAGCTGAGGTGTCCCTGCCTCTTGTAGTGCAAGGATCTCCCTGGTGCCTCCAGCCGTGAAAGATCCAGAGACAATGTGGCTCTCACTTTTGTCCCATAATATTTAAGGAACTTTGTTTCCAGGAAAGTGAAAAAAAAAAAATTGAAGATCCATTTAACATAATAACGTTTGGGGTTTAAAGACAGTCAGAATCCTTTTGACCATTATATATCTGATCCCAGTAAATATACATAAAAGCCATACTGAGTTTAATTCTGCTTCTCATGTCAAGTCAAGGTACATAACACATGCAATAGCCAGATAATGGGGGATTTTACATTCCATTTAATATTTGCTGTGATGTTTAATCCCTTGTTTTAATGCAGGTATTTAATTCCACTTTTCAGTGATGCTTCAGATTTTCTTTCATAACGAAACAAGTTATTTAATGAATCTGAATTACTTTTGGAGTAAGACATCATTACCTCCTCATTTTCTCACTAGTCAGATGTGTAAAACCTAAGTAAACTTGAATTACTTTCTAAAGACCATCCAGGCTCTTTCCATGCTGATTTGTTCTGCTTCTCTTACTTCCAAATGGCCTTTTAATTGGCCATTAAACTAGGAAATTATGGCTGATTAGGATCAATCCAAATGCAATGTCTGGATGGACTGGCTATTTGAATACCATTCTTTTAGATCCCATGTTACTTCTGCTTTGTCAAGTAAAGGTCACTTTTAGCTGCATGGGCAGGATGCTTCAGTAACCTCTGCCCTGTGGTCCTTGACCCCAGATGTCCCACATCCATGTTCCGTGGTAGCAAACGTGACTAGTGAGGCAGCTGCAACACGGAACATTAGAGAAAGTTGCTCAGTTTCCCGACTCACAGCAAATTGTGCAGCTGCTCCGCAGCGGTGGTCTAGGCTTCCTTTCTGCAGGAAATTATTTTGTTTGACCTCCAAGTGGAAAAACAGTTATTAATAATCTTCAGCTTTTGCCTCTTGAGCAAAGTCACTGTAAAAACTTTCGACATGCCTGCCACCTATATTAAGGGTTGAGTCTGAGTGTCTTGTGAAGAGGGAGGCAAGTTGCCATCACACTTTTTAAAATCCAGGTGAAATAACTCCATCTACTGAACAGATTTTTGAGGACTTGCACAAAAATTTTATTTCTTCTAAGGCGTTTTTTCATTATTTTAGGCCCAGGATATGGGCTGGAGTGAAAGGTAGACTTCTGTTGATTCAGCTGAATCACTGTTTTCCAGAAGCTGGGGGTACAGCTGTTAGCAAAATATTCTTAAAAGCCTTAAGTGATGCCTTCAGGAAACTTTGAGGTTTTTCAAGTTTACGTTTGCTCAGAACAGTTTCATAAAGGGCTTCACCATTGCAGTGAGAGTCCTGCAGTACCATAATAATAAAAAGTGATGACAGTAGGTGAATAAGCCCTTGTGAACTGAATTGACACTTTGACGCATCGTTCACCTGCATTCGCTTATCATTTCCATCTCCTTAACAGTTCATACAGTTCTGTTGGTGACTTGCAGCTCCTGGTAGTGATGAGCAGCAGAGTGTAGCATGAAATAACAGGCACCCAGAAAACTGTGAGTCTTAGCTGGCTTGCTTAATTCCCTTTCTACCTCTTTTACTCCACTACATGGTAAATTGTGGCAATTTATGGTGTTCAGCACAGACCTCAGACTCCTTTCCATCCAACCTTGGTTGACTGTTTGAAGCCCAGATCCAAAAACCCCCAAACTGTCCACAGTTGGATATAAGCAGACGTTCCCCAGACACATGTAATTCCTACCTTTCACATCCTTCAGTCTTAACAGGACTGAGCAACCTGGAACTAACCTTTACAGGGACAATCTGGAGCCAGGTGCTTCTCCACCTCTGTGCTCCAAGAGACTCACTGTGCCAAGTATCTGCAGATCCTATGTATATATTGGCAAGCGTAGGCATCTCATAGGGGAAAAGCAGTGCCAGCTTCATCAAACTATAGCTGGACCAGAAACCTGCCACAACTTTTAGCAGAACACAATGGTGATTCAACAGCAAATAAAGAACGGAGGTCTCTTGCCCTGCAGCAGTTTGGATGGCTCATGCCTTCCCTAGGAAAACATGAGAGCAAGCCCGCCAAGTTAGTTATTGCCGAGAGCAGCAATGAGGAAACCAGGCTCCTTGTTAGCACAACTACTTGTATCTGCATTTGCTCCACTGTCTCTGTGACTCGGCTGTGTGGGATCATCCTCCTGAGACCGCTGTCGTGTGTAAACTTGACATGCTGTAGAGCCTCAGATGAACACCTCAAAAGCATTCTATCTTTATGGGACATCAGGGACAACCATAGGATTGTCTGATCCTCAGCATCACATAAGCAGTAACAATTCTCCCATAGGTTATTCTTCAATATTCAGTTCTTCACTATATGAATATTCAAGAGTTGATTCTAGCTAAAAGACAACTTAGATGGCCATAAACCTACCAAATATATTAGTGATATAATTTATTATAATTGTCACAATTAAAAGACTTTGTGTTATCGGTTTTACAACAAATCAGGATTACTATTGCAAGTGCTTTTGAGAAAACATCTGCCTTTTAAGCAGAGTTATGATCACGTTCCCAGGTATATGGGAGGCCTGATGTCAAGAGAAGGGGCATTCAGTGCCTCGCCAAAGAGACAGGTATAGTTAAACCCCTTCCAACCCCCTTCTTAACTTTGACTTCCAAAAACTTACTGCCTGAGAGCCCCTGGCTCAGTGTCCTTGCTGACAAAGAGAACAATTTTGCACCTCCAGTGAAGGGAAGTTAGACCTTTATGGAACAAATTCTTCCCAAATATAACTCAGCGAAGTTGCCCCAGTGTCAGGTTTGGTTTAATGTGTCTTGTTGCTGAAGTCTTTGCACATCCTGGCTTCCTACTATGCTCTTTAGGACAGATTTTGTGGGAATTGTCACTAAATCAGACTGTATAGGATCACCTGATTAATTCTGGCTCTCCAGGGCTCTGGATGTGTTGGAACAGGACCACAGCTCTGGGCACGTGCTCTCGCGAGTTTGAAGCCAAACTTTGGTGGCGTATCTGTTTCTTTCTTTTTGTGCTATAACTTCTTCTACTGGCCCATTCTCTATTAAAGGAAAAATATTTCCAATGGAGTTGGAACTTGTCATAAAGGCAACATGACAAGAGAAGAGCACAGGTAAATGCTCCATTCATACCACTTTTCACTGAGAAGCTGGTAGTCTGGAGAGACCCTTTTCTGAACAATCTTTCCTCATGGCTTTCACAAACACATTGCATAAACAAGGTCTAAGGGCCTTCCTGCCTAGGCCAAGTGAGAAAGGAAAATGTAATCTACTGGCAAAGAAACTTGCAATTACTAATTTCTGCTGCAGGATGCAGGCAGGTTTGCTAATAACTAACTAACTAACTAAATAAATAAATAAATAACTTTTGTTGATTTAGTGTAAATAAAGTGCTGGAAAGCTAGCGTTACAAATATGTTCCCAGAAAATCAGTAACACTTCTTCTACATCAGGATTTCAAAGGATTTCATAGCACACGGAAAGGATGGGGTGGATTAAGTATTTCCAAAGTATGAAATAACGACTTACAGTGATTAAAACTTGCATTTAGGCCATTTGAAGCTGACAGGACTTTTGTGGGGTTTAGAGTAGACTTAATCAGAAGATATCATTTGACTGTGAAAGCTTCAAGTCAATTCCAAGCTAAGTATTCCTCTCAGGAATGCATTGACTGATAGCAATAGTTAAGAAAGCATTAGATAACAGAATGGTGAGAGATATTTGAAATTAATTGTCTGGTTGTGTTCATTGGAAAGAACCAGCAATAACACATGCGACTACAAATTACAGTAGCAACGATCTGCCCAGCACGCTGGCTTTCTTTAGCAGAGCGGTTTTAGAAGAGGAACTCCTCCAGAAGTTGTTCAATAGAAAAATCTTTAAGTATCCGATGCATTTGGATCCGACAAATTGACTGAGCCCTATGCTGGTTGTGATAGCTCTGGAGAGCCTCCGTGACCGCTCGTCCCGCCGTGTGACATCCTGTCAGTGGGTGCACAGAGCCGGAGCTGTGGAATCTCAGTTCTGTGCTCATTCACAGCCCAGGGAGAAATATTGTCACCTTTATGCCTCTTGGATTGCAGAAGCAGCTGGGAAGCAGAGCAGTCCTTGACATATGGTGGAGTAACCTCTCCTTCTTAGGCAGGTTTTTTGACTTGGGCTGTGCTGATAAGGCTCTTTATAGAACAACCTCGTGCTCGAATAACCGCATATCGCAGTGTCCTGTGTCTTCACTTCTGCCTTCCCTCATTTGCCTGAGATACTCTTCTCTACCAGAAGCAAGAGAAAGGGCTGGACTGTTCCGCTGGCCCTCTGCCACGGGGAAAATAAAGGCTTTCTTTCTGCCGTCACTGCTGGGGTGACATGCAGGAACTACAGCAGAAGTTAGAACCCAAAGAAATGAGCACTAACAACTCTAGTTTTGCTTGGGACCTTGCTTTCCTCAGAGTACTTACAGCCGCTGTAATCCTGCCACTACCAAATTCAGAGAAAAGGGGAAAAGACTTACAAATCTCTTCTCAAAAGTAATATTGGACCACATTCATGTAATGCCTACTCCTAAACCTGCAGGAGATCCCAAAGATACTCCAAAGGAAGCAGAAAGTCTTTAAATTTTCCATACTATTTTCCTCTTTCTGCAATGACATATATCCAAAGCTTTCACCATAATATTCTGAAGTTATTTTACTATTGAGAAGTTGTCTCTTCACCCTAAACACACCTAGTTCATCACATTTTGATCCTCAATTGGCCTTGAATAACTCATGTAATTTTTCCTTTGATCTCCACCACAGTAGACCACCTTCTCCTAGGGTGGCTTCATGCCCTACTTCTGATCATCACTTGTGGGCACCTTCCTTGGTTTCATTTCTGTTGGTTCCAATGACATTATTGCCCAGTGAGGCACAAGCCCTCTGTTATCTTTTTGGCATGTTCCAGGACCTCTGGATGTTTGACTTTTAAATATGTTCTTCCAAACAAATGTTCTTCCAAAACACATTCTGTTACTGAAAGCTGAAGTTCTTATTCTGCAGAAATTGCATCGGGACATTGAAAAGTGCAGTGGAAATAAATGATTCATTACAACAGGTGAAAATGCTTTTGCAGTTGTGTACTATTCGGTCAGAAGGTATTTTTTTTCTACAAGACTTTCCTTCTGTTTGGTTTTGGGTTTTTTTTCCTACCTTCATAAAAGGAAAAAGTCCTGCACTACCAGGTTTCCTTGTTCCAGGCGCTTTATATAGGGAGCAGATCCAACACTGGAAGTGGCGGTGTGATTTATCCTATAATAAATCTGTTCAGCAAATAATATTTTTTTTCGTGCAAATACATTTGTAGGACCATGAAAAGACATGTGTCTTTCTATTGAACTTGGGCAAAATTATGCCAATAAATTATAAAGTCCAGTGACATGGATAGGAACTGGAACGAAAATCACATGTTGCAACTCTTACATTTTGAAAACAGTGAGATTCATTAGCTCATTCAGCTTTAGCTAAAAATAAGATACTTAATCTGAGTTAATCATCTAGGCTTTTTTCCAGAGCCAATAAAGAAATAGGCACTTCCAGAGATTATTTAACCCATATCTCTTAAACAGCTGTTTTGGGATAGAATTGGCAGTATCCAGTCCAGAGAAGTACTTGGAGGTGCTTACCTCTGTCACTGACTGCAGAGGAACTCGGACAAATGACTTAGATTGAAAGCTTCCTATAACAAGAGAGGCCATTCCAAAAAATCAGTGAAGTGCTTCATTTGCATCTTATTAGACATAAACCTTTAAACATCATTCCATGTAACATCAGCAACAGTAAGGATGAAAATAATTTCTAAGAACTTTCCATCAATCGTTGGGAAATTCTCATTTATAGTCAGCTTTTTTACTTATTTGAAATAACATTTAGTGCAAAGGATTTGCCCTTTCTGTCACAATTTTTGATCTTCACAAGGGAATAATAATGCTGTCAAAATGAATGAACAAGTTGCAAGCATCAATCCCTTACCGCTGGAAAGAAGTTTGACTTCTTGATGAAGAAAATGGATACTTATGACCATGAATATGGTTCACACTGTAGTACAGCATAAATAGTACTCATCAAATAGCTTCTGGTCCCTGAGATGCAAAACAAAATGAACTAAAAAAGCCTTTCAGATTAATTTCAGACCACAGCTTCTGTGTGTGTGGTGGTTGCTCAATACCTTGAAGAATGCATGTGTAGCCAGGATGAGTTACATGCACAACTGCTGTGGGGCCCAGGGTTGCAGGGCAGTGAACTGCCTTTGTGGCAGTCATGTAATAACATTGCAGAATTCTGCAGAGGAAAAAAAAAATAGGGTCTTGGATGCCTCAGTATTATTTACTGGGTTTATAATATTGTAAACCTCTGTGACATTTGAAAGGCCAGAATTTCTCAAATCATCCCATGATTTGCAGGATGCAGCAGGAGAAACCTGAAAGTGAAGTGGTCCTGATCTTTATTAATTATTCATCAACCACGTACAGAAAACTGGGCTCCTTTTTGGGTGTCTCAAGCTGACCATCAGAAAAACCCTGAAGGAAACCAAAAGCAGTAGTTACCTTTGAAATGGTCAGTGACATATAATTCCTTGCTCCTGGGAGCTGGAGATGCAAGACCCCGATCATTCAAACTCTGGTCTATCGATGCCATTACCTGCAGTACCGTAAACTACATGTGATAGTAAGCATAAACATTTATACTATTGCGGGCCGTTGTCCTACAAGACTCTATTTTTGTATGACCTTGTCTATGTGCACAGCCCCACTGAGCTAAGATCACTCATAAAGAAAAGTTATTTGTGTGTTTACAGGAGGGAGATGCAAGACTAAAAGGATGAAAGTAGACAAGTAGCAAAATATAAAAGCAGTATGTGGAAGCTGACCGAATCCATTGTCTCGGAGAACTCGCTAGGGGCACGGGGTTATGTTTTGTTCAATTGTTGTTTAATTGTTCTCCTGTTGGGGGAGAAGCATTTTTCTTACTTGTGGAATTCCTCGTTTTCTCTCTTGAGATCTCAGAAAATTCCTGTAATGCTCAGTTTGGATGGACAGCAGAAAAGTCAGCAGCAATGCCCTAAGGTGCCCCTGAGATGCAAAAATACGAGTGTGAGCGCTACTTTCCACCGCCCCTGGTGCACCGGCTGGGCGAGGTCCTCAGCCCACGGACACGCCAGAAGAAACACGCGTGTGCGGCTGAGGTCGGGCCGCCCGCGGGCCACGCGCTTGCACCGCAGACGGCGGTTTTGCCCCGGTTTCCGTGTGCGGCTGGGGACAGGCGGGGGCTGCAGCGCCCCCCGGGCAGCCCGCAGCCCAGGCGCCCGGCTCCATCTAGTGACACAGCCGGGGATGGCCGGGCGGCGATAGAGCCCGGCAGCCGCGCTGGCCCACCCAGACCCGCCGCACCGGGCCGTGCAAGAGCCGTACCGGGCCGTGCAAGAGCCGTGCAAAAGCCGTGCAAGGGCCATGCCGAGCCGTACCGGCCCGCCCCGGCGTGCGGGAGGCATGCGGCTGTGCCCCGCCGGCTGCCGGTAAAGGGGAACGGCGGCCCCGCTCCCCCAGCGTCCCTGCCACAGCGGCACGGCCCCTGCCCACGGGGTGTGCCCCGAGGTTTAGGAAGCATTCCCCGGGGGCGCAGCTCTTTTATTCTGAAAAGGAAATAAAGGACGATGGGCAGGGGCTTGGGCAGGCGCGGGGCCGGGCAGCCGCAGCCCGGGCGGGCTCCCTCCCCTCCGCACAGCCGGGCGGGTGCGCATTCACGCCCGGGGAGCCCCGCTCCGCGGCCCGGCGCTTACGCACACCAGGGCAGGGGCTGCGGGCCCGGCAGTGCCGCCCGTCCCGTCCCGTCCCGTCGGGGCAGCCGGGACCGCGGGGGTCCAGCCCTGGCCCGACGGGCAAAGGCGCGACCGGAGCCTCGAAGCGGGGGAAAGCTCGGCGGTGCGGGTGGGGAGGGAGCGCCTTCAGGGTGTCCCCTGCGAAATGATGTCACCTGATCAATATTTTCGGGGGGAGTGCCCGACCCGACCAATTCCCGCTATGAAATGGGCTCTATATTGGAGCTGGATGCGGCCGAATCGATCGGGCTGATAACGCGGAGCTATAAAAGGCCGGGGGGCTGGCTTCGCCCGCGCTACATCCCCGCGGCGCCGCCAGCGCAGTCAGCGCCCGGCCGCCCATCCGTGCCCCCTCCGCGCCGCTCCGCCGCCGGCCGCCGCATGGGGCCGCGCCCCGCCGCCCGCCCCGCCGCCCTGGCGCTGCTGGGCCTGGCCGCCGCCGCCGCCGTGTCGCTGCCGCTGCCCGACGCCGGTCCGCACGTCAACTACGGCTGGGGGGAGCCGATCCGGCTGCGGCACCTCTACACCGCCAGCAAGCACGGGCTCTTCAGCTGCTTCCTGCGCATCGGCGGGGACGGCCGGGTGGACGCCGCCGGCAGCCAGAGCCCGCAGAGTGAGTACCGGCGGCGGGGCGCGGCGGGGCGGGAGCGGGCCGCGGGGCTAACGCCGCTCTTCCCTCCGCTGCCGCAGGTCTGCTGGAGATCCGCGCCGTGGCCGTGCGCACCGTGGCCATCAAGGGCGTGCGGAGCTCCCGTTACCTCTGCATGGACGAGGCGGGGCGGCTGCACGGGCAGGTGAGCTCCGACACTCCCGCTCCCCGCTCCCCGCTCCCGCTCCCCGCTCCCCGCTCCCGCTCCCCGCTCCCCGCTCCCGCTCCCCGCTCCCTGCTCCCGCTCCTCGCTCCCTGCTCCCGCTCCCCGCCGGCTCTGCCCCGGGCTCCCCTTCCCCACGGGAGCTTTCCACCCGCGCCGCCGCGCAGCCGAGACCAAGGGCCGCTATATTCTTTTTAGCGTTACGCTTGGTGATGGGTTAACAAAGCTCTCGGGGCCCCCGTCACTCCTTCTGGCTGGAGCATGGGGGATCCTGGGCGCTGCCGCTGCACGAAAGGCCGTCGGGATTGTGAGAAGGCAGCAAGGGAGCATCATTTAGGGAGCAAAGGATGTGCTAGGTGTCCCCAGCCAAAATACACTGAGGATACGGTCCAGGGCAAAATTGCGTTGATGTGTAAAAAGCCTCAGCGGTGGGTGGCTGCGTCTCCGCTGCAGAAATAGATTAAATTACACCATAGAATCTGAGTAATTTCTCACTGTTTTGGAAGAAGAAAAAAAACAGGATTACTCCTTGGAAAAGGAGATGCAGCCAGATGGCTGACAGGCACCAAGTCCTAGAAACAGGGAGTCACCATCCCGTAGGTTGTACCAGACAGAAACAGGATTTCGAGGGACGAGGGACCCTTCTCCAGCGCCCCAGGTGTGGGCTGGGAGAGCAGCTCACCTGCGGGACCCCAGCAGGCGGAGGGGCTGAGGGACCTACTGACATTCACTCTGCTGGGTCGGTCATCCATGCTTTCTCCCTGGGTATGTCAGCGTATCAGCTAGGCACTGTCAGCGGTGTAAACTTGTTTTAAGCCACACAGAGCAGTTGCCAGCTCTAGAATTGAAAGGGTAAGACTCAGACTTATGCTGTGTGTAACTGCTTTATGGCAGCCTGAGTTTCACAGGGAGATGGGTTTTTATTATGCTGTAGAAAAGATACAGCTTGATTCTGCTTCCATTACTCCCACAAAAATTCTGCTTATTTCAGTTGGGTGAGGATTTGGCCCATTCCCAAAACTCCCAGCATGTTTAATAAGAGCAATACGTATATAACATATAATTAAGCCTTTCTTGTTTTCTTGCTTTTCTGGGCTAGAATCAATCGATGCTGTGATAAGGTGCATAGGGTCAGATGATATAGGTCAATTATTAGCTTAGGGTTTTAATGTATATCCAAAGCAATATGATCAATGAAAACAAAGCAGAGCCTGGATCCTGCTTCCGTTGGAGCTGCTGGCTGGACTTTAGCAATCGCAGAATTTTAAAATAGCTTTCATGTAACACTGTTTTGAAGGCATATACATATGCTTGGACTCAGACTGTGTTGGTGCATAGTATTAATTGCAGGGGATTTTCTCTGAAAATACAGTAACATGTAGCCACGTCGCCACATCTCTGTGTTGTGGACACCTGCTGTCACCTCTCTGCTCACAGCCAGGGCAGGCAAATCTTTGCCTTATCAGAGCTACGCTCAGGGGTGGAAGAATGAAGGGGCAAATACAGTGTCTGGGGACTGAACTGGGCAACCACTTGCTGTCCTGAAACATGCCCTTTTTTAAGGAAAAAAGACTTTCCATCAGACTGGAAAACTGATGACGAGAGTTGATTTTTGATGTGCAGTGTGCCCTGGTCAGTAGTTTAAGGGGAAATCATGTAACTGCTGAATATACTGACATACTATAAATTTCTCCTGTGAAAAAGATGATATGGAAATACTTAAAGTGTGTTTGGTACTTGCTTAAAAGAATACACAAGAGACAATACCAGTGAAAGGAAGCGGGAATGATCTAGTCGAGACACGGGGGGGTACAATCAATAACTGTTACTTGTAATGTGTGCTTACTCAAGAGGCTTTTTTATTTCATCATCCTTGTTGGTGAGGCTGAGCACTCACAGAAATAAAGACAGCTAACAATTCAGCCATAAATTTGTATCATATATACATGTTTTTCTGAGATATGTGTGCAGATGGATAAATATTGCATGATTTTATTTGGAGAAAGCACCTTTTTTTAAAAAATTACTGCATTTCTTTGAAAAATGCTTTTAAAAGACAAAATAGTACTCCATATTATTGAGGGTGCTTGAGAAAGGGCTGAAGTTTAGCAAATGAGCTCTGTTCAGACAAGCAGAACGTTCATGTAAGGACACTGCTGTCACTGCAGGCTGGAACACCATCAGTAGCTGTCTTTTATTGCCCGCAGGTTCAATCACCTGCAGTGATTGAGCCTGACATAGCCCTGGAGCTGTAAGAAATTCAGTGCTTGTGTAAGGATCTGGGAAGGTCTGAGCTGCTGATACAAAATCCTAACGTACTATACATGAAGCATACCACAAATGTAATTTTACAAATTCATACCTAGGAAAATACATTCTTCTATACAGAATCTTAACTTGCACTGGTATTAATTTGGCTGTTCTAACTAATGTGTAACGAGAAAATAACCCTGTGTTAACTGATGTTTTGTAATTTCAGTAAATGCTGAGCAAAAAAAGACAATTACCTCTTTAATATTTTTTACCATGTTTGCATGCTGCCTTTCTGCAGACCTGATCCTGAAGCCCTTACACAGGCAAATCTCTAACAGAGCTGGAGTTTCCTACCTGATGGTTGTTGGATTAAGTCTCGTGGCTGCAGTTACGTACTGTCAGCAGTTAAGGACGGTTTCTCTAAACCAGCACTGTCATCTGAGACCCTTTTCCCCTGGGCTCAGGACAGGAGAAGCGTGGTAGCTGTGGAGAAGTACACATCCAGGATTCAAAGTTTATTTAACGTGATGGATGTGCATTAACTTCAGGAGTTCTGGATTAGGTCTTTTAATGGCCTCGTAAACACAAAACGCATGCTATGTGCAACATGGGGAGCTCGAGTAGAGTAGAGAGTAGAATAGAGCAGAATAGAATGGAATAGAGTAGAAAAGAATATTTCATTTGGAAGGGACCACAACTAACATCTCGTCCAACTGCCTGACCACTTCAGGGCACTTCATCTCAGTGGCTGTGGTCCATCACTGAAAGAGCAGTTGCCAGAGCCAGGGGTCCCACCTGCACCCCTGCAGCAGCCAGGGGGAGGGGCAGTGGGCAGCCCACCAGCAGTGGGGTCTGCAAGGTGCAGACAAACCTGTGACAAGCCAGAGGGACATCCCTGCTGACAGCAGAGGGAGAAGGGCTGGTTGTGTCAAAGGTTTATGTGGTGGTTGAATACAATGACTGCGGTGGGTGTGTTTGTAATTCTCGTTACTCCTTGCTGTTCAGCTCAGGTATTCCACTGAGGATTGTTCCTTTGAAGAGGAGATTCGTCCAGATGGCTACAATGTATATAAATCAAAAAAATATGGAATATCGGTGTCTTTGAGTAGTGCCAAGCAAAGACAACAGTTCAAAGGAAAAGATTTTCTTCCGCTATCTCACTTCTTACCTATGATCAACACTGTGCCCGTGGAGTCAACAGACTTTGGTGAATACGGTGATTACAGCCAGGCCTTTGAACCAGAGGTGTACTCCTCGCCCCTCGAAACGGACAGCATGGACCCCTTTGGCATCACCTCCAAACTCTCGCCAGTGAAGAGCCCCAGCTTTCAGAAATGACTCTGATCCCACACGTGTTTTTGAAGAAATATTGCAGAATACTGCAGGGTTTTTAGCTTTTCATGTAGTGGTATTTTGAACTTTTCTGTATATTTCAGTATGGAGCCAGCTTTTTCCTTGCAATGTGTTGTACCTGTAAGAGATGAGTGCCCAGAGGCTATTCTATAGTCTAAAGAATTGCCTAGCCATAGTTTTATTTGGAAAAGAAGGATTAAATAAGGAAAGCTTAGTAGCTTCATCAGAGTTCCTCCATTACCAGGGTGATGATAAAATAATTACAATTTTTTCTACATCAACTTCCTTACCACATAAGTTCACCTGTTGTTTCTGCTCATATGAACAAATGCAGAAAACATCTTCCTCTTCAGAGGCCTTAAAGACAAGCATTTGGAAGAAAACACGGTTAAGGAAAAGCTAGTAAATGTGGTTACATGAACTAGAGTGAACGTCGTTTCTTGCAAAGCTGCTGAAAATGTTCTGGGAAAACTTTCTACGGAAAGCATACCACTGAAAAAACAGTTCTGCTTGTATATTGTGCTTTTTCTTCCCTTAGGAAATAAGGGAAGAAAGGGGAAAATTTCTTCCTTCCCTTATTGCTATAAGGTACTTGGTAAAACTAGATCTTTGATTTCTTTTATAGGCTAATTTATGCTCACTGTGGCATCAGCATCATGGAGTGGAGAGTTTTCATTAACATTAGTGAGAGCTTAGGGTGCGGTTGGAAGAGTGCACAGAATGCTAGTTTGTGTTCGTCAGGTAGGGAATGAGCAGTTCAAATTAGTGTTTAAATTAAAATTCTGTTGTATGTAAGCATGTATGTTATCAGCAAATGGAGAAAAAGACTGAACATGGATGATGTGTAGGTCAAATCGGTTGCAAAATAGGCTTTTGTGTCTAACCTTTAACCATCAGCAATTCTTTCAAGTCCCTTCCAGGCTTAATTCTGTGTCCATGGGAATTGGTGGAGGGAGAGTTTAGTGATTTAAATGCTGCAGAACTGGGTCAGCCCCACCGTTCTTCTTGCAGGAAGGGATTATGAATACTTCATGGCCGAGATGGATGGCTGACGTCTTCAGTTCTGTTCTCCTGTAGTAAAAATTTGATGAAGGAATAACCACGGTGAAACCAAAGAGGAAAAAAAAAGAAGGGAAAAAAAAAAAAGCAATGTGAGAAAAGGGTTCAGGGATTTTACTCATTTCCAAAGGTTCCTTTATAATAGAGATTTCTATACAAAAAAAGCTCTACTGGAAATACTGGTGTTCTTCTGACCTAGCACTTCATTGCCAATGCAATATTTATAATTAATTTATTGAATACGTACATCTGTTTATTTTGTTACTGTTATTTATGCTCAAAATTCTATTTATATACTCCTGAAGGTGGGTTTTTTAGTTGTAACAAATTTTGTGGAGTTTTGTAATCATGATATTTTAGCGGACGATAGCTTTTTAAATTTCTGTGCATTATCAGTAGTGTAATGTGTACATTTGCAATAAAAAAAGAAATCATCTTCAAGACGGAAATCTAGCTGACTTTTTTGTCACTCCTATAGTCCAGAGACTTCAAGGAGCTTTAGCAAACCATGGCATCTGGCTCCACAGCAGGAGATGGAGTCCCTTGTGGAGGTGGCATGGTTGAGGGACAACAGACAAGGACATGGAGAGACAACAGGGTTTTCCCAAAGCTAGGCAGGGAATGCCAAGGCTGGAATTCCAGTCTGTCTGCTGCCAGGTTCTGATGAGCTCCATGTGAAATGGCAAGTCTAAGAAAAGTATCTATCTGTTAGGAAGCAGTTTGGAAACAGCTCATTAAATTTGGCCTTGGGATATGTGAAGGTCACTCTATCTAGTCCTAAGTTGCTACTCTCTTGATACAACACGAGTGAAGCTCAGCTTTAGGCTGTCTGTGTCCTGATGTTTTCCTCCCATTCCTCATCATTCAATCATATGATTCATTATGAATCAAATCATAATCAAATCATTCAATATGAATCAAAAGATTCATAGAATTGTTTAGGTTGGCATGACCCTTAAAGTCATCGAGTCCAACCATAAACCCAGCACTGCCAAGCCCACCGCTAAACCATGTCCCCCGTGCCACGTCTATGTGTCTTTTAAACATCTCCAGGGACGGTGACTCCACCACTTCCCTGGGCAGCCTGTTCCAATGTTTAACGACCCTTTTGGTGAAGAGTTTTTTCTGATACCCAATTTAAACCTCCCCTGGCGCCACCTGAGGCCGTTCGCTCTTGTCCTGTCACTGTTCCCTGGGAGCAGAGACCGACCGCCCCTGCCCACAGCCCCCGCCAGGCAGCTGTAGGTCGAGGCTGGGGAGTGCTGCCTGTAGGCATCACGAGCGAGTTACGCTTCATCTGCAGTAAAGCAGTTGTGACTTCCCATCTATTCTAGAAGAGATCCCTTTAATATTCCGTTTCTATCATTAAACCCTGCCATTCACCCTGCTCACAGCCTTCACGGGGCTGGCCACAGAACCGAGTGCATTATAACCCCCAGCTGCTTGGGGGTGGGGGTGAGGGTGTGATTCCTGGGGGAGATGGAAGGTTTCCCGATCAGCTGTGGTTTCTCTGGTTCTTTTTTGGCTGCAAAAATCCACCTGCAGAACGCAACCCATCCCGTGGGTGCAGAGTGGCTCCCTTTTAAAAATGGGAGCCATGCTCAACAGCGGAGCTGGGGAGACAACTGGTTATATTTGCCTGAAAAAGGTGTGGATTTCTGGCAGGAAAAGAGACCGAACGTTTCCGTTTGGAAATGCTGTAAGTCACAGGAATTGCAGATTTCTTGGCTGGCAGATATCCCCCATGGTGTTTCCTGTTCTCCTGTGGGCTGAGCCACTGCCACACACCCGGAGGACTCCTGCTCCTCCTGTACTACACAGTGTAGTCCTGAGTTTTAAGCTGGTTTGTTCCAGAAGTTTTCAGGCTTGGGGCATTCTAGTTTTCATTCCCAGTTGTAATCAGCCACTATAGTTTCTTTGAACATTAAATACCTTTCAAGGCTTTTTTGTAAAAGAATTAAAAAAAAAAAAAAAAAGAGGAAACAAAATAAGAGAAATATGAACTTTTAATATTTGGTAAAAAAAAATCCACTTCTAGTCTCCTGCTAAAAAAATGCAGCGTTTTGATGGGAAGCACAGCAAATAGCAGAGTTCAGAGGGCATGCTGTTTAATTTAAGCGGTGAGAGATGTTTTAAGTAGATGTAACAATGTTCCTGGTAAACATTGGTCATGAGCACGAAGGTGAGCAACCTTACATTTGCAAACAGCATCTTGAGCTCTCCAGTGACCCTATGCGCTGACACCATTGGGTTTGCATCTTCCACCAGCAGCACAACGTTTCTGACTGCAGCAGAATTGGTTCAATATTTATTCAGACCGAGGGAAGGATGCCAGGAGCTAAATTACCCACACCGCTTCCTGGAGCACTGTGGTTTTCCTTGGAGGTTTCCCATCCAAGCACTGACCAGACCTGGCTGTTTTGCTTATAAAATCTGACAAGATCACAGCTTGAGGTGGAAGGTTTACTGGAAAACGCTTTCCCTGCCATGAGACACCTGACTCGGTCAGGAACTGGGTGTGCAAAAAACTTCGGCACAGCATTGCCTTTGGTTCTGTGGGAATGTAAACACCACCAGGACTGGCCGTCGTCGTACCCATCCCGGCTGACTGTCGTTTCTCTAGGAGAATTGTGGTGCTTTCTTTTGCAATAGTACATTTTACAGCCCGAAAAGGTTTTTAAAGGTCAGGTGTCAGATGTCCCCTTGTGAAGTCTCAGTCAGAAGCTATGATGTGCAAATACGAGTTGTTAGAGTAGTGGGAAGGCTGTAGGAGGGGAGATGCTGAGCATCTCCATTTCCACTTTGGGGAAGTGTAAAAAGCTATAAATCCTTTATTCAAGAGCCATAATATCAACCTTACCTCTGCTCAAAGCACTGAAACCATGTTTGTGGAAAAGTTGGGACCATTCTTTTTTACTCTGTTGGTGTACTTTGCGTATGAATGGAGAACAGCATAATAAATTAAATAAAAGCACTCTCTTTCCTGAAAAATGTATGGGAGCCAACCCTCCTTTCAGGCAGTGTCAGGCATGATGAAAGCAGAGATGCATTTCCCTTGGAAAGGAATAAAAAGACATGATTAGGATTCTGAATTTGTGGTGAATTTGCAGCAGTCAGCAAGTTTTTGATGCAGTAAGTTTATCGGGAGCCCCAATGGATGATACTGGTTGCTGAAGGTATGTAAGCAAGAATGCCACGCAGTGGGGCTAGTGATTTGTAGCCTTCTTGCAAGGACATTATTACATTTTCAGCATTTTTTATCAATCCCACAATCTTCTGAGATCAAAGAATATTATTTTTTTAAATCAAATTCCAAAGCAAGATTTTAATTGTAGGTATTGTGTTGGAGGAAACCTTGAAAGACAGCGCATATTTCCGCAGGCATCAGCGGATGGCGCGTGTTGGTGTGTTGGTGGAGCAGGAGGGTACTCACACCTGGCACACCTTCCGAGATTTCCTGTGGGATCCAGTGGGAGCTACACTTTAATTTAGGGCAGCAAATGAGCTGCCCAGCTGGCGGAGTCACTACAAAACCCTACAGCCTGCTGCGGCGCAGCGTTTGCGATGCGCTGCCATTGCTGCATCTGCTTAGCCAAACCTTTCGCAGCATGGCTCTGTTTTCACTTTAATGTAGTTTTAGGGTTTTTTTCTTTAGACCCATCTCTGGATTTTAAAGCTCTTTTTGAGCGCCCTGCCCTCCTGGGGCCAATTCGGGGCGCAGCAGAGCCCCTGAAACCCCTATGTGAATTGGTAGGCTACTTTGGCACGCACAGGGCCACGGTTCCATTACGGATCTGGAAAACAGCATTATAAGTTAGCATTAAAATATATGCTTACAAATAAGCATAAAAGGCTTATAAGTAAGTATAAATGCTTCCTTTTGTAGTGTTGGCCTGCAGTAACAAATGAACGTTACAAAGCAGCCCAGAAGGGCACACTGAAGTTTGGTTTGGGTGTTTACATTACAAACATTTACATTCTGGGTATATACAGCACAAACACAGAACGAGAAGTGCTAGGGGTGAAGGTGCCGGGGGGGGGGGGGCGGTCGGAGCAGAGCCCCCGCAGGCTGCAGAGCGAGCACGGGTCAGACCCCCCGGGAAGAAGGTCGGGAAATCAGACAAAAGAATTGATGACCAATAAATATGTATTTTTTTATTATTATTACTTTTTTTTTTCTCCCGGAACCGCAGGTTTTTTTCTCCCGGAACCGCAAGGAATCTCACGGGAAAACGACGGGAGCTGATCCCCTCGCTGGGGCGCTGCCGCTTCCCACGGGCGCTGCTGGGGGAGGGCCCCGGTTCGGCCGCCCCCAGCCGTGCCCCCCCACCCCCCATCCCCCGAGCCCCCCGGCTCCGCGGGCGGCGCTCGGGCGCCCCCTGGTGCGCGCACACGGCCCCGCCGGCGGCGCGAGGCAATGACGAGGGGGCGTGGCCGTTTCGCTCCACCGGCTCCGCCTCCTGGCAGTGCCCGCGAGGGGGTCCGTGCGCCTGCGCGCCGGCCCCGCCCCGCCCGCGGCCCCTCCGGCTCGCCGTCCGTTCCCGGCATGCCCAGCGCGGGGGCGGGTGCTGAGCGGCCCTGCCGTCAGGCTGTGGCGGCGCGATGGCGGCCGTGGCTGCCGGCACGGACATGTTCGATGAGATCGTGATGGCCGAGGAGAGGTGGGACTGGTGGGGGAGCCTTGGCTGGGGCTCGGGGGTCTCGGGGGTGGAGGTGGGGCCGCAGCGGGCTCGTCGCTTGCCGCGCGTAACGGCCGGCCTAGGGGAGGAAGGGGCGCCACGGGCCTGGGCCTCAGCCTGAGCCCTGGCCTGGGCCTGGGTCTCCACAGCCGGCAGGAGGAGCCGAGAAGGAAAAATTGTGGGGCGAAGGGCGGGTAACGAGCCCGGGGAAGGGGCGAGGAAGGAGAAGGGCGGGAGAAATGCCGCTCTTTGCTCTTGCTGAGCGACCGACCTGCTCGATCTCGGCTCTTCCGCCGTCTGGAAAATTGGCCCGGAGTTGTGAGCTTGTAGTTAGCGGTGTTATTCTGGTAAAAGTCCTGAGCTGGATTGCAGAGTGCGCTATTCTTGGCACATTATTATAAACTTGTTTGAAAAGATCATGGTGTGCATAATTGCATCTTAATTTAAAACAGTTATGTGGAGTTTTGAAATATGGATAGTTGCATTTCAGAGGTGATCCAGCATAGTTTTGTTTCGGTGACCTGCTTGCGTGCAGTGTGAGTTTGATATAAAGTGAAAATAGGTAATAAAAATCCATGCTTTTGTCTTTATAGGTTTCACAGTGAGGGGTATCAGGAGGGGTATGCTGAAGGCAGTCATGCTGGAGTTGTTGAGGGCAGGAGGTATGGATCGCTCCATGGTGCCAAGATTGGGTCTGAGGTAAATGGGAAAATACTTCAGAATCATGATGGTTTTTGTCGTTAGAAAATTACTGTAACACAGAAACTGTTAAGCAAAGCCTGATATATTGGTAGTCAGAGGCCTGCTGGATTCCATTGCTTTGTATGTGTCCAAGAGGACCCATAAAACTAGTTCAAAGGTGGTATTTTGATATGAGCAATTAACAGATGGTTTTATGTTTTCTGAGCTTATTTGCTATATGGGATATTGATTTTTTTTTTTTTTTCCTGAAAGGGAGGGTAGGAAGAAACAAATTAATTCAAACAAGCTGGCTCAGAAAAAAATCACAATGAACTATACATTTATTTTTGTAACCCAAAATTCTTGCTAAAGCCCCACCCCTGTACCATCTGCTGCAGTTCAGCATTAGCGATAAACATGGAACGTGGAGAACCCTAAAGGGGCAATTCTGGTTGCACCAATGGCATACCTGAATCAACAACCCTTTCTAGAAGTGCAAGGACTGGAGAGTGGTTGTGAGGCACCTTAACTTGTCTGTTATGTCCAGTTCAAGTTTATGTAACATGGGGTGTGCGCAGATCTGTATAATATAGTTACAGTATTTTTGGACCTGAACTGAACTTTTTCAGCTTTGTTGGGAAGCTGTACTACAGGATTCATGGCAGACTTTGAGTGCAGCACCACAAACCTAAATCTGTTTGATCTATTGAAAACCTTTGGGTAATTTGACAGTTGTCCCTTTTGATGTTTTCAAGTTTCAGAAAGTTAATTATCTATAGAAAAAACAGTAGCAATGCAATTAATCTGCTTTGAAGTGAAAAAGGTAAACTGTCAAAATTTTGACAGTTTGGTTATTGTAAGATTTTTGGTTTGTATTTGGGTGTGATACAGAGATGTACAGTAATGAAATATTTTCCTACTTACGCTACAACTGTCTTGTTCTGAGATGACAATGTTAAACAGCAGTCTCCAAAGCTGGATAGCTTTATACAAAATAGTGCCAGACAGACTATAATAGAGAAGTGCTGTAATCTACTTACATTGAGGAAGCTCCAGAGGACAGTAGGATTATAGACAGTGAGTCATGTTAAATGGGAGAAAGAGTGATTTGAGTAATCGTGGACCTGTGAGCCTATTTTATGTCTTGGGCAAAATTATGATACTGATCTGATGCTGGCCTTGCTTGATGGATAATTAAAGTAAGACATTATAATTAAAATGTGTCTGTTTTCAGGCACATCCCTCAGGCAGGCTTAGACACAGTACCCAGCTGGTGCATTGAAGAACTTAGCTATGTTCCTATTTCATTTGGTGTCCAAAGTTGTAATGAAAAGTTCTGGCATCAAAGCTGGCCTAATCATCTCTTCATGTTTCTTACTGATTCCATGCTAGCCTGCTGAGTTAGACCTGTAAAATTGTTTGCCTCTTAACTCAGAAAAAAGGGGGGTTTCCTCTTTGGTTGGTTTGGTGGCTCACTTGGTCCATCTTGTCTACTTCTTTTGTAGGGCTGTATGTGGGCTGCATAAACTGACAGTGCTGCAAAAACAGATACTTACCAAACATCTTAAATAGGTTGCTTTCTAACTGCTTCCCTACTACCATGCTTTAATAAATGTGGGGCTCAAAGCATATATAGTACAGCTAGTGTTTTGCGGAATTACTTTTTTCTGCATTTTAAATAGTCTGTCTTCTGATGCTAAGTAGATTTTTACAAGAAGTTTTCTGCTTCTTGTACTGTGTAACACAGATGGCCCTTGTTTCTCCTATCCTAATTTACTGATATTTCCAGCGTAGAAACACGTTTGCATATCCAGTGATTTGTGTCCTGAAGAAGGGGATACAATGTAGTGCTTTATGTTGGTTTGACTACATATACACTACCTGTTTGGGTTTTTTCCGTCACAAAATTCTTCCCATTTGCAGGTTGGTTACTACCTGGGGTTTGCACTGACGTGGCAGTGTCTGCTCCAGAAATGCACAGATGAAAAGAACAGGTATGGGTTTTTTTATTAAAAAAAAAATAATAATAATCCCCCTTCCTTTAATACTGTTTCAAATTATGGTGTCCAGTTTTGCCTCTTCCCCAATACAAAAGAAATACTGAAAACCAGAAGAAAGGTGAGCAGTGGGATGCTAGGGTGGTATCATGTGCTGGACCATGTGATACTGAAAAGATAAGGGAGCTTGGTTTCTTCAGCCTGCAGAAAAGACAAGGGAGGTACCTAGTTGTACCACTTCTAGGGAAGTTCTGGGTAAGGTAAAGACACGTTCCTTGCAGTGACAATAGGCAATTTTCACCATCTGAAGCAAGTTAAGTTCTAATGGCATAAGGAGAAGGTCCTTTCCAGTGCAAGCAGCTAAGTGCTGGAACAAGTTGTACAGAGAGGCACTGGAAGCTCCATCTTTGTAGGTTTTCAGAATCTGGTTGGCAGTGGCCCTGAGCAACCTTATCTAGCTTTGAAGTTAGTCCAGCTTCCGCAGAAGGTAGACTGCATGACCTCCAGCTGTCCCTTCCAATGTACATTTTTCTGACTTTCAATGTTTTTTCCATAATTTTTGTTCTGTCCAGTTTTGATTAATTCATGTGACAGAATTGCCAACATACTGTCAGACATTTTGATTTCTATTCTGGTGAGCTTTTTTATTATGTCTCTTTGTTTATCTTGGTCATCTAATCAATATTTCTGTAGATCTTTGAATATTTTTCGGGTTTTGGCAGGTAAGTTCAAAGGGAAACCTTAACTTTGTCAGTTGTGCTGAGCTGAATCTCTGATTAGGGCTTAAATATGTATCAAATACACACTGTCAGTGAGCTAAATGGGAGAAGCTGAATTAAAGGAGGATGCAGGGCTGGGTTCTGTGCTCTTAAGCTATATATAAGTATTAGTAGTATTTTCATATTGATTGATTGAAAAAACTTCTGTAGTAGGCTATTTGGTTTCTCTGTTTTGATTTGATTTATTTTTTTTTTTGTAGCAAAAAGATGAGGGCTCTGGATTTATTAGTAGGGATGATTCAGAAATTCCCATATGAGGACCCAACTTACGATAAGCTGCAAGAAGACCTGGAAAAAATCAGAGGAAAATTTAAACAGGTTTGTAGGATTAAGTTGTTATTTTAGCACACAATGATATTAATTTCTGAAAATATTCAGTCTCTAAACCTGTTCAAAAAGACAGTCTTTGTGCAAAGCGATTATTGTTCTTATGTTGCAGTCATAGTAAAATACTGGAAGTGAATTAAGCAAAAATACTTGGTACCTGAAAATCCCCCAACAGATAGCAAATGCAAAATAGAAGAAAAATATTCTTTAAAAGAAAAGTAATTAGTTGTCAAATAGTATTTTCAACCAGTGGGACCAGAAGAAGAGAAATGGAGGAACTGGGAGTTCTGTTGAACATTCTTCTTTGAAAATAGATGGTTTGAAACACTTCCGTGTATTCTTTTTTAGGTTTGTTCAATGCTAAATATTCAGTCTGATTTTAGAATTGGTACTGCAAGATCTTCACTAACATTTTGAATGTAACAAATGAAGATAAACATGGATGACCAAAGAAGAAACATTAAAAGAACAGTTAACTGGAAAAGTGTTTATCTACTCTTATTTTAAACAAAATCAAAATAGTGAAGAGTTGCTAAATACTAAAGGGGAAAGGGAAAACCATTGAACTTGCAATGCTACTTCTTGTATGTCATTTAACATTTGTCATCTCCAGGGTTTTTTTAGGAAACAGTAGTGTGTAAACCTCCTAAACAGAAATGCTTGCTTTAATTCCTCACTAGCCTTACACTAATAGATTAATTCCTCAGAAGGAAAACATACACATTTGCAGTTTCCTTATTTAAAGGTATATTTTATTTAAAAATCTGTATATGCAGATCACTCAGTTTACACGATGTGTAAATATTGTAGGTGAAGTAAAATACGATCAATTGCCTGCAGACTTTGCAGTAGGAAACATTTCTGTGGGTAAAGGATAGAATGACAGGTGAAGTCAGAATGTGAAGGAGAAAGGTTTAGATACCTGCTCATAAAGTAGCTGCAGCTCAGAACATGAAATTTGTACTTTCTGCTAGTTCTGCAGACTGAGCCAGTGTGGGGAAAAAACCCCACCAAACCCAGACCCAAAAAGCTAGCAATTTAAATGATCGGTGAGAGAAGCATGACTACCAGAAGAGTTGTGATACTGATCAAATGTATTTATTAGTAGCTTTTATCAAGGAATAACTTTTTATTTTCCACCCTTGAAAATGTGCTCTTTAGTCTCATTCCAAAAAACAGATGCTGTCAGCTAAATGTATTCAACTATGTTGAAGGCAAACACCGTCAGTTATTTTACCTGAAAGGTATTTTAGGTTGGGGTGCTGGATGTCTTTGCATACTATTGACGATACAGTTATATAATGAATTCTAGAAGATCCTTCAACAGTTCTAACGTGTGCATGTCTGGCTAAGTCTGCATGGCATAGTGTAGCTTCATAAAGACAGATAAAACTGCTGTGGGTATCTGAAGCTGTACGGAGGGTCAGGTATCTTGGGTGAAGGACATGTTTTAATATGGCCATATCCTTGAACAGCACTACTTTGTGCCACCTAGACCTCAGTTCTGTTTTACTTGTACAGCTTTTTTATTATACAAGAAAATAAACATCTTGGAGTTTTAAAATGTACGTTGTGCATTCCAACTGGGATATGAAGAACATGCATTCTGCTAACATTTTTGGATTTTGGACTCTGAAGATAAAAACAGTTTTGCTGACAATATGGAGGGAGTTGCATGTGTGTGTATTCATTTATTTCAAAATAATGTTTTAATTTTTGTCTGTTTTCTGAGTATACAAGTATGCCAATGTCAGAGGCTTTTCTTAGTAAGTGGTTGCTGGTGTACTTTGTTTTATTGTCGTACGTATTTTAAGTGTTCACACAGCTTTGATACACGTAGTGAATGTCAGAGCCATCTAGTGGAGGAGGTTGTATTGTGTAAGAAACAGATCATTAAGAGTTCACGAATATTTATAGATAGAAGTTGTTAAAACGGAGTGCAGACCATATGTGCGCATGATACAGCTCTTCTAGTTATGTGGTGAATTTCTGTGAAATAAAGTAATATTGAGGTAGGACTCGTGTAGCTTGTTTCCTCATTTGAGACCTTGGAAGGGACATGACAGCAATGATGGTCTCTTCATTTGGGACAGTTTGAGTGCGGTTGGCTTTTAACTGTTACACAGCTAAACTACTGGGAACCATGACAGGCACCAAACTGCAAGTACTGTAAAATAGAAGCAAAATAAACTAGCATACCCTGTAATCTCAGTAAATAGGTAGACACAAAACAAGAAGATGACATACTAGAGAAAAGAAAGATAATTTGACTTTATTATCACTTCAGAGAAACACAAATTTGAAGAAGTTGTCTCTGTATCTACAAACCAGTTTATTTTTGCAAATCAAAGTATTTTACCTGTTTACTTCAAATTAGTGAAATGAATCACTAGGTAGTCATCTGTGATGAAGTTTTGACTCAAAATCTTTTGTTGAAGTCCATGAATTATACTTTAAATAAACTCCCTCTGGATCTTGGTCTAAAAAAGGCAGTTTTGTTTTCTTCCAAATGGTAGTACAAAGGGAAGTAAAAGCCGGAGCTCTAAGTATTCGTGCTTTAAAATGCAGCCTTTTTTGGAATCTTTGTACATGGTTTACAAAAATGTATGTAAAAGCAAGAGAAAGGGATGTGAGAGCTCCAAGTATCTGTGAAGCATTTGCTTAATAGAAGTGTATGATGTGTAAGTGACATGAAAGTGCTGCTGTAGAGTATCAAAAGCAAAATTATTTTTGTTTGACTAAGAAGAGAAAGGGTCTTTGTGGATCAGGTGGTCAATGACTTTGAAAATTGGTTTGGTGGCAAATTTTCTTTTATTGCTTTAATTTTATTTATAACAAGTATTATTGTTAGAATAAATTATTATATAAATACACACACACATATATATATATATATATATATATATACACACACATCTATTTAACTATAAAGATTGTAGCAACCAGAATCTCAGACTGGGATATGCAAAGTTGAGGGTTTGCTGCTAGGTCTTTAATTTAGCTCTGTATGTGTGTACATACTGATGGAATCTCTTATTTCATGAGTCTGTGTTTTGCTGAATATCTTCTGTTGCATGTCTTGTATGGGCCTGATGGTGTTTATTAAATGAGGTATGGTTAAAAATTCTGTTGGGTATGTAGTTGTGTACTTTCTTTGGTGCCAGTTTTTTTAAACTGTTTTCTGCAACGGAGTAGGGTTTTCTGTGTTGTTGAGGGCTGTATCGGTGGAGCCTTCACAGCATAGTGTAGTGGTATTTTTGTACCTTACAGCTAAGGAGTTAAAGCCCAGGTTACATCAAAAATACTGATTTGCCTTAACTAATGTGAAATGTCTAATGTGACTCGTTCCAAGTAATTTTGCATTTTGAGTGCTTCAGAATGTGCTTCTTGCCAGCGTCGAGTGGCTTACGTAGCTTTTTTGCATGTTTGTATTTTTGCCTGTGTTTCTCAGATCAGTCACCTAGAAAATGAGGAACATTACAGTTGGCAAACACCTGTGAAAGGTGTGTGCTTAAGCCAACTAGAATGCTACTGGGGGAAAAATCCATCAAAATTTCAAAAAACAGTATTCAGTTTTGTGATTTCTTTTTTTTTTTTGAGGCCTTGCCTGTTATGTTAACATCATCTTAAAATCTGTAACAAATGAAACCAAATTCTTATAAATGGCTTCATTGGTTTCTGATTACTCATCCCGTGTCTTGAGTGGTCAGGACTCTGGTGGAAGCAAGCATTAACACCGCAATTAAAGACCTATCAGAAGATCTGTGCACAGGGAGGCTGGGTAAAGCTTCTGTGGCCCATGGTCATTCAGACATTTCCTGGCTTGAATGCTTGACTGTGCAACTTAAGTATGGCTTTAAAGACTGGGTGGAAAAGATACGGGAAAAATGCAGTCTTGTAGATTATAATAGTGGTTCTTAAAGTATGGCATAGAGATTGTGGCTTTGTGCTATATTGTCAAACAAGTTTGAAATTTTGCAGAAGTACTTGATCTGTTAAGAACAGTGAAGTTAATTGCTGCTAAAATCATTGAAGTTGCTGAGACTTAAAAATGCATCGTATTCACTGCCTCCAGATACTGCTTGGTAGTTAGGGAGGAATGTTTGAAGCATTTAACTTGGACATTTCTGACTTGCCTGGATTGCATTCTGCTTGGTCTGTTTCTTCATGGTCATTTCTCAGCTGAAACTGTGGCTTATAGAATTTTGTTGATAGGTGGATACAAAGCTGGTCACTGCTAGGGTACTGAAGCCATTGCAGTCCCGAAGACTCTTAACTTTTCTTTCTATGGCATGTGATGTACTAAAGAGTCAGTTTTGAGGCATCAGCAACGTAAACTGCCTACAGTGAATTAATTCCCTGCAGAAGTGTGTGCTGGTTGAATGCTGTCTTATAGCCATGGGATCATCAGCTGTTGATACCGAATCAGCCATCGCTAGAATGTGTAAATCTGACTTTGTAGGTTATCTGTGTCGTACTAGATCAGTACAATTAAAAAAAAATGGAGTTTTTTAAAGCTTCCTAGTAAAATTCATTAATAAAATACTTGTTCTATCTTCATTAAGTAGCATACTTTCCATTTGTTGTAAACTGTAATGTGAAGGGGATCAATTTCAGCTTTGAATGTCAGTAATCAACAGAAATGGGTGAAATAAATCAGAAAAAAAATGTGGCTGTGCAATTGTTCACTTAAAAATCAACCCTGTAGGGGTAGTCTGGCTCATTGAAATCCTGTTATGTTTTCCTGAAACAAGGTTATGATAATTTGTGTGTGGATGTGTAAGGAAAGCCTGGCTTCACAGTTTGGCATGCCTTGTTTGATTATGTGACTTTTTGATATGATTGCTATCGAGGTATTAAATATATAAGCAACAGTGTGTTCTAGTGTGTGCATAGAACCTGTGCAAACTTGTGCTGCTAGCTTTGTGGTTATATGCTATTTAGAGGAAGAAAAATAAAGGTTGGTTTAAACACTCTGGTTATGTAGGATTATTTTTGGAGAGTAAAGTACACCTTTTGGTCTGTGTCTTTAGGATTTCTGGAAAGTTACAACATTTTTAAATAGATGGACTACATTGAGATAAAATTAGGAGTTGTAATGTTTCAGTAGATCAGTTCCAAAGTTGATAAACCTACAAGTTTTAGTTTTTGAAGAGATGAAAGAGAGTTTGAACCTTAGGATGTGTTTATGAATGCTTATTTACACTTTGGCTGTAAATACAACTTCCTGTATTGGAACAAAGGGAGATCCGTCTGTCAAAAGTCTGCCTGCACCCTAGTACTCTGCAGTGCTTCAGAGTAAAAACTCATACCCCTTTTAAGATACGTGACTTACCCCACAGAAATACATCAAATAATCTGAATTTTTGAGTTTTTAGATCCATACATCCTGTTCTGTTGACACCTTTTTGTCCTGTATGCATCTACATCCCTTTTTGAATGTGAAGCTTTAACACCTGTCTCCACATTAAGGTATTACAAGAAAAGAGCATTAAAAATGGAATCTTCTGTTTATCAAAATCATGCAACTACAGGCCTGGATCTAATATTTATTTACTCATAAGCTGCCAAAGCTGTATATTTTATTAGATATAGCCTCTGCTTCAAGATCTGGTTTAATAATCTTAGATTCTTTTCTAGTTTTGTTCTCAAATAAAAGTGGGTGCCTTCTCCCTATGTGGCTTATTTGAACATTTGTGGGTGTTTTTTGTATAATGTCCTGTAATTAATTGGCAGTGTTAAATGTTTGAAGGGGAATACTGATGATGTTAACTTAGGTCATTGTCTGGAGGTAAAGGTGTGGGCAAGCAAGATGAGGATGACTCCTTGTCAGGGTAATTGCTTTCTTAAGCAATTTCTGCGCTGATAGCAGCATGAAGCACTACATGTTTTTGACAAAGTGCTGGTGTTGGTGTGCCTAATGATCTTAAGGACGCAGTTTGAAATATGCTGGAGTATTAGAATTATCAGAAGGCCGCTTGGATTAAAATCTTTATTTCTGAGGGAAATTTTTTTAAAAAAATTATTTTGTTCAGGGCACTGCAGAGGAGGTTTTAACAAAGTTGGATTAGGCAGATAGAACAGTGCATGTGTGATACTGTGTCTCACCCTGATCTTAAAGAGGAAAGGCTTTGGTTTGAAACAAACTCTAATATTTCCACTAGTGTTACAATTCTTTATGTTCTTGGTGCTATTCAGTATGAATGTCAGTGCCTTTTGAATACTGCCTTTTGCAACTTCTTCTGGCAATGGGTTCTGATCTAATTACAACCTAAAACCCAAGCTTTCATAGTTTAGTAAGTAACCATGAAGATTCTCATTTTGCAGTCTGCCAGTTGTTTTTTTAATGGATAAAGTTATGACAGTACACATTACTACAGAAATTTATATGTCACCAGAGAAAATGGAGATCTGGGAGGTATGAAATGAGTTCTGTGGCAAGTTTCCAGGTGCAAGTTTTGGTGTCTGGGATTAACATACAAAGGCCAACTAGAGCGATCTGGTACTGAAGCACTTCAGTGTGTCCCAGCATTTGGAATTGCAGAACCAGCTCAGCCTCTATTGACATTTAAAAATTTAAATTAAAAAAATGCACTATTTTGAAAGCAGTCACCTAAGTATGTGACTCCATGCACTCAAACTTGAAAATAATGGTTTCCTTAGCAGAGACAAGAAGAGATACTGGATTCTTTGGTGTTGTCTAGACTACCCTGTGCAATGGGGTGATACCTGAGCTAAAATTAAAGCCAGCTTAACGCAGCAGACTGTGTTGGAACAAAGCACTGATCTAGCTGATGTACAATGCTGTTAAATATCGAAATGAGCTCTATTTTAACACTGCTTTTGCAGTTAATTCATTTGTAGCTAACTTGAATATCTCTTTGGCATCACACTGTCGGTATTCCTACCTTAATCACAGGAGTTTATTCCCTAAGTGTAATAATTAAATTCTTGCAGCATTTTTCATCCTAAAATTCTTAAAGTATTTTGCAACTCCTGAACATACGTACAGCTCTACCAGATGATGTAATGCTATGCAGAAGGAAACATGGTCACTAAGCTTATCTGAAACTTAGCCAGCATAGGAGACTTTGGAAATCTTTATTAAAGTAGTACCCGTTCATTCTTATGAAATATATGAAAGGTTAAAAAAATCAGCCATAGTTAATGCCACTTGATTCTGAAGTGGCTTGCTATACAGTGTTTTTTTAATTCTTCCATCATATTTAATATACATATAATTACCAATAATACAGAATTCTGTGTATCTTTTTGGTGTGGCAAAATTGCCTAGAGAAGATTTCTGAATAGGTATAAGAAACAGCACAGCTTTTGTTTTGGAAAATTAGAAAGCTTGATTGTAGTCAGGCAGAATTTGTGTGAATGGCGTCTGGAATAGCGGCATACTGACTGAAAGAATTTAACTGATACTTGTTTATAATAAAATTACGGAGTTTATTTTAGCAAAATGTTTAGGTAGAAAGATTGATTATTCAGTTTCTGCATCCCAACTCTGCGCTAGACAAAATCGATGTCAGTATTTGTTGCTGTCTTTCACTTTTGATTGTTCAGCAGCATATTTTGCTGCTTTATCTCTATGTAATAGTAATTACAATTTTTAACCTTCAGCATCTTCAGGATTCTGCAGAATAATCAACACTGCATGGAATCTTTCTTGATGGTAGGAACTGTGAGTCAGCAACCCTTTAATTTTTTTAGTTGCAGCTATTGTTCCAGCAGCAAGCTTTACTGCTATTGTCCAGTGTTTGTCCAGCTCACGTTTACTGGACTGTGGGAACGGATTAGGGTTTCATGGCTTTTTTTTTCCTTCTTGCATAAACTCTTGATCAAAGACATTCCTTGGATGACAAAACACTGTATACTGTGTCACACAGTCCTGACCAGACTGCACGAACAGTAGTTTAAAAACACATGCCTACATTGTTCTCTAAACTGGCTTTTTTTTTTTTTTTACAATGTATGTGCAGACATTGGATTTTTGAGACCCCGTTTACCTCCTTTAAAAAACATACATGCAGAAGTTATTTTTAATAAGCACTTGACGGTTTCTGAAATAGAAGTAAAACCAAAATTACTTTGAAACTAAGAATCAATATAATAATACGTCACTTAAGCAGAGCTAGAGGTTATGTCTGCAGTCTGTTTCCTTCTTGAGGAGACCTTGGTTGTGGTGCAGTTAGTTGAGTGCACTGTAAACCTAAAACCTCATGGACTTGTGGCATCATTTTATGTGTCATATCCAGAACATGTGAGTAGGGTGGAGAATGATACTATAGCACAGTTTGGGAATTCATAACCCTGCTTCACCATAGGTACATGGTTAGAACCTCATGTTGAGAATCTGGCTTATTATAGTTGTGTGTCTTGCTCTTCTTTAAAATTCTCTCACACAATAAGATAAGGACAAACTCCACAAAAATCCACTAGCATCATTATTTCTCAAACTAATGCGAAAGAAGTAAGTCGTGTTAGAGAAGAATGTGGCGAGACTTTTTCAAGGAGCTTTGGCATGTGATTTGCCTGAAAATCTCCTTCAGCAGAAGCATGGGAGAAGTGGAAAAAGATCCCTGGAGACACTTAAGCAGGTTTACAGAGGGATTTAAAAACATGGAGGGCTGTATTTAGGTGATTGGAAAGTTATTTGAGGATAAGAGAATACTTGTGTGTTCTCCCCAAACACGTGAGCCTTTACATATGCTTGTTTGACTCTGCAGCACTATTGAGCACTACCATGCAGAATCAAAGACGGATGAGCTTTTCCACTTATATTGGAAAAATAGGGTCTGTAAGGGGGGAACCTTTCTGATCCTTTGCAATCCAATCCAGGGTCTCCGTAGAGAGAGAAGCATGAATTAATATGTGGCTGATAGATGTATTGTCTAAAAGGAAGGAAGCAGTCATAGTGAATAACCAAACCAGCTACAGAAATACTGAGTCAAAACCATGAAACAAATATATTGTGTTTATAATAAATAATGTTTAATTTTGGGTAAATAATTGCTGATGCCTTCTGGAAATCTTGGGAAGATGTTATATCAGTGCATATAAAAAGAACATAGCTATGTTGCACAGTATACATTTGCTGAAGGTCTGGTCTTTGTATTTAAAGTAGCCAGCAACAGAACACAGAGAACTATGGCCTGTGGGTATTCAAGGAGCAAAAAAAGCTGTTCAAAAATAATACCCTGTATTCAAACAATGTATAGTGATAGAATCTAATAAAAGGAGAAGTAAAACATCAAAAAGCTCAATTGTTCGTTTCAGACAGTTTGCCGTCGAAGCAGTGACTTAGGACACTAGGTCACTCGTTTGGCACTGGCTCAGGTGGGTTGTTGCAGTGCTGTAGTGGGGGTTTAGTGGTGCTTGTTAAATCATTTGCCCATCTCAGCCCAGCTCCTTGAAGACTGGTGCTAATGTTACAAATAACATCCTTATGGTAGGTAACGTGTTAGTGGACATAGGAGACCAAGCATTGAGTGGAATACAGCTTGTGGATGGATTAAGTGACACAGAGCACGTGGGTGGGATGGATGAAATAACAAACCCCCACCACTCAGCAACATAGAATCTAAAATTTATTTACTTAGCAGATTGGGAAGGGTGAGTGGCTAGCAACTTCCATCTGTGATGTACATGCTGTGTGCACAAATCAAAGCCCTAGACCCTTCACCACATGGGCCCAGGAGGAAAGGTCTCTTTCTCCAACCAGTTGATGTGTCAGGTCCTGGCTTGGAGCTTGGCCTGTGCACGTAGGGATTCTTCCTTTGATTCAGCTTTTGTGATGGTATTAGATACCTGTACCTGGAGTGCTGTCCAGCCCCGAGGGCTTACCTCTTAACCAGTTAACTGCTTTATATATTTGTCAGCACAAGCAGTCCCAGGCTGTTCTCTCTGACTTTTTCCGTATCTCAGGCAAGTTACTGGTGGGGTGGAGGTTCCTATCACCCTCTGCTCACCCACCCTAAATGTGTTATGAAGTGTGAATTTAGCAACAGTTGCCTGACAAAGTTCTTACTTTGCTTCTTTTGTTTTCCAGTTCATGCCCGATTAGTCAGAGCTGAGCAGATGTAGTCAAGGTCTCATTTGACTGGGCAGTTTGGCTTTCAGGTAGGCTTCATCCCTTGACAGACATGTTAGCAGGGAAGATTGTACTGTGACTGGCCATTAACATATATTTTGAATATGATGGGAAAATAGTTTTCTACTGCAGTCTTAAAGTGAGTGGACACACTGGTATTCTAGTTTTTGAGATGATATGCTACATGGTTTTTTAACTGGAAATAATTTCTTCAAGGATATTATCATAAATAAGGAAAGTAACAGAGCTGTAATTAAAATGCGAAGAGAGATTAAATTCACACAGGCAGATACTTTTTTTTCCCCTTCCTTCTCTAGCAGCCACTGAACACAGCCTCCTGTGTCCAGAGAGGCAACTTGAGACAAGTAAAAAGCTGCTGTTGGTTTGGCCTGTGTATGGTAGTGACTGCTCTCTAAAAGCTTGGGGCTGTTCTGTAAAGGAATTGATGCTCTGAAGACCACATTAAAACCAGCTTCAGGAGTTCAGTAGAGGTGGTGGTGTGTACCCCAGGAGCAGATCTGTTGCCATACACAGTGGCTGGTGCTCCTGCGTCAGCAGGACCCATGCAGGGTGAGGATGCTGCCTATGTGCCTTATTCCTGATTTGCAGTGAGCACTGCTAGTAGTTCCCTCTGCAGCCAAGAGCCCTCAGGAAAATTATGGCTGTGACTGTTCAGTAACTTCCCTGAAATACAAATCGTAATTTTCATGCAGGCAAAAAGTAGGACAGATCTAAGTAGGGTTCTGCAGATGCTAATAGGGTCATCAAGAAACTATTCCCATTTTCCCTCTTAAATGTCTACTGCATTAAAGAAACAAAAGGGTAGCTTCTGCCTCACTCCTTGGTCTGTACTCCTTGACCCTAAAGAACAAAATCTAAGTTTGGTATCAGTGCAATCCAGTTGACTAATTTGCAAACCTTTTCTCATCATATGATTGGAATATTGAGTTGGAACTCGGTCAAAAGCCAGATGGGAATCTTATGTTTGCCATGCCAATGCAATTGCTATTATCAATTATATTTGTGCGATCGCAAAAATGCCGTGTTTATCTGAAGAGATACACTTCCCATAAAATGGTGCTGGCAGGAATTCATTAATATGCCATCATTTATAGCTTTACTGCCTTTGTCCCATTGTAGCTTTTCAATGATGTTGTCAGGAATCTTTATCAGAGTATCTAGCCCACATGCCTGCGTCATTCCTATGACTCCTTTGAAATAATAGCTCCAAGCTTCACTTTCTCCTCTATGTTCTGGAGTTTCTATCACTTAAAATGCCAGATGTGCTTGAATGTCAGTGCATTCTGAGTTTTTACAGTTAACAGATCTTGTTTATTGTTTAATAAAGAGTATGTGAGTTTAAGTGTTCATAAAAGGTCCAAGCTTGTCAAATCAGTCTGAATTCAGCAATGGAACTGAGGAGGTTTTTTTGGGGGTCTTTTGCAGGTTTTTCTGTGTACACAACTCAATCTGATGTAAGAAAGTACAGTCTTTTTCCCCTTTAATAAGCTACAGCATAGCCTAGCTGAACATGCATATTTTTTACAGCCTATAGTAAATTGTTTTTCTTGCTACATTCTTGTCTTTCTGCCCTTTGCAATGTGAGTAATACTGGCAGAGTTCACTTAACATTCAAATTTAGTAGTCTGCATTTAGAGATGATGTTTGAGAGAAGGAAAATGTAAGTAACAGAGCTGACTATGTGGGCTTAAACCTGCTTAAGTCACAGAACACTTTGGTCAGAACACTTAAAAATTTAATAGAGCTTATAAAACAGATAGGAAAGGCAAAACCCACTTAACATGCTCTACAAAATGCAGGTTTAAATTTCCCACTGAATCATTTTAATATTTTTATCAGCAAAAAGGTTTTTGTCCCAAATCAAGATTTCCTAAGTATGTCTTCATTCAATTTTGAAACATCTAAAATCAGAGGGGTTAGCTGTCAGTGATACGGAAGTGAGTTGGTTTTGGTTTTTCTTTAAAATATGCTGAAATTTTGCAGAGAAAGATCTGTGTGGAAAAAATGAGTTGTTTTTGACCAAGTCCAATTTAAGCTTGGCTTACCTGTATTTAAAGTCACTCTGAATCTAGTTCAGATCATCTCTCACTGCTATACAAATCTTCCTCAGTGGCTTACCAGTGGAACTTGACCATATTGAGGAGCTATCCCATCTTGAATGGAAAAAATCAGATCACACTATGTACCGATACTACTTTACCTACCTGATCTGTGATTTTACAGTAGGACACATGTTCAGGTTTCTGTCTGAAATGATGGGGAAACTAGCAAGCTAATACAAGCTCAGTTGGGATTCTTCAGATGTGGATGGTTTGCTGTCTGTTGGTAACTGCACTGAAGCTAACTTGTTTTGCACTAGACTCTGATTAACATGTTAGGTGTTATCTCAGGAGTTTGTTTTTTCATATCCTTTGCCGTACTTCCTGCAGTCAGTTGTAAATGTGAAGTTTAGTCTAATGGGAAAATAATTTGCAACAGGAGAGACGAGCACTGGATGTTTTACATAGATTATTTTTTTAAAGGCAGAAATAACTTCATAGGAGAAATAGTCAAATACATAGGTTAGAAACTTGACCATTTCCACTGAGAATAAGTTGTTTCTGCTTTGTTCAGCTCTGGTAATAATTGATAACATGCATCCCCAGTTTTCAGAGATACTTTGGAATATGAATGGGGAGACGTTATAATTTTTTTCTTATTTTACTTTAAATTCTTCAGGTTTATTCCTTGTTATCTTAGTGATACAATAGTAAGATGCAAAAGCTGTGTATGAGGGGAAGGGATGGAAAAGAATGCAGGTTAACCGTACTGCTTTTAAAACAAACTTTATCTTCTGTAAAGGTATTCTAGGACACAAAACCTACACTGATAAATAAATACAAACAAGCATTCTATACTGTCCAGCACCTACTTTATTTTACCTTTAATTGACAAGAACCACCAAATGGTATTTTACTCTTAATTGCCTTTGATGTTTAAAATAAAGTCTTCAGCAAAAAAATATTTTCCTGCTTTAAAAATAGACATTACTCTAACAGGCAGTCACCTACCCATTGCTAAAAACGCCTCTGGTTTCTTAAAATAACGACAAAGGTTTTCAGCGCCGCAACTATTATAGCACGTAGAGTCAAAACCAGAACATGTCATGTGGTTTACTCACTGCATCGGGTAGTTACTACTGTTCAGCATTCATGAAGGCAATGAAAAAAAAAACCAAAGACAACAAGCAGACATTGGGTTTTACCAATTTTATTTCTATAGGTTTTTTTGCTGGAAACTTGTCTGTTACAGGTCTGTTGGTGAAAATGTGCATTTCAGACCAGTGATGCCAATAAGTACAATATAAAAATGTACAAATCTGAATTGCTTGCTTACTACAGATTGTTATAATAATGTGACAAATAAAGCATCTCTGTTGGCACATGAACCCACTTATCTGGATTTGGCCTTTTAGTACATACAATATTTTAAAGAAATTTGCAGTACACACTGCCACTCAGTGTAACACATAATATAACCGACAAGCACTAACTCAATAATCATGTTTGGTTCAGAGACACAGAGATGCCACAAACAGAAGTGTTTTATGAGGTAAGCAGTAAGAAATGTTCCTGAAATTTGGACAGAATGTATTCAGTCCTCCTGGGTCCTGCGACTGCTAGTAGCATTGCAATGCTTTGTTTATGCACTATGTAGGATCTTAACTGCATTTGCCTCAAAGTGAGTTCTAATTCTGTTTTGGTTTAGCAGCATACAGGCAACAGCTAGATTATTCTTCAGCATACTCTGTTAGCTGGCTTATTTATGAGATTTACAGGCTTTTTAAATTAGCATTATGCTATAATTAAAAAAAAAAACACAAATAAACAAAAAACTAGTATATCATAACAGATTAAACACTCAAAATACTTAGAGTTCCAGAAGATAACCTATCATACCAAATGATGCGTCCCAACTGATGGGAAACCGCATCAGGTGGCATACAAGAGTTATATTATAATGCACCTTTCATATATCAATGTGGCTAATAACACAGCTTAAAACTACTATGATAATAAACCCCAGATCAGACAAAGAATCCAGCTTTATAAAATGCATAACAACAAAAAAACTGACATTACTTGATCTTCTGAAATGTCTGCTGTTTTTAAATTAATGCAACCTAGTTGCAAATCGCGAGACCCATTCAGAATAACGTTCGATGCATTTCCATTTGCAGTAGGACTATGAGGCACTGTGTACGAACATTAAAACCTGGTCTAGACACGGTTAACTGAAGTATGAGGTATTGTGAAACAGGAACCTTTTTGGAATAGAGCAGTAATCACATTAAGTAAAAATTGATCACATAAAAAATCTACAAAAAAATGATGTCAATAATATAATTTTCTATGAGAAAATTAAAACCTATAACATGGCAGTATATGACATTGTATAACAAAAAAAAAAAACTGATCCACAAAATAGCAGCAAAACACAATGACAAAGATACAGAAAAGCAATGTTAATTTTTTTTTTTTCAAACCATGCTGGGAATTTATCCATAGCAGCTCAATAAAAATGGAGCATCCACTCCTTTTCTTTTCTTTTTTTCTCTTTTTTTTTTTATTTTTAATTTTTTTTCTTTTTTTTCTTTTTTTTGTTGTTTTTTTGTTGTTTTGTTTTTTTTACAATCAACACCTTAGCGGCAGTTTTCTCACATACATTTCACCATCACATTCTCCTCGAGCATCAACTTCAACAGCTATGTCCACGTCCCTTCAGCTACTTTCTAAAATAATAATAAAAAGATACATAGCCAAGATGTGCAAATTTTCTATTTGTAGCTAAATAAAAAAATGGGGCATATACTGGAATAAGAACTTCTTTCAAGTACTCCAATTTTCATATCTATTAACTATGGCGTTTTTTTTTATGGTTAGACTGCTTTTGAAAATGTATAGGAAGGGGCCAAATAGACTGCTTTGTTTTGGGTTTGTTCTCTGAAGCGTGTCCTTTTTTCTTTAATAAGCTGTGTTAAAACTGCAACATCAAGGGTAGAAAGATTTTTTTTAAAAAGGGGCGATTGCATTATTTTACAAATCATACTGGCCTTACGAACATCCTCTGCAATAAATATTCTTTTTAGCCTTAACTATAAATTATATATTTTAGTGTTTAAAAACCTTCAGTTGTAAAACATCTAGCGACAATCCTTAAACTATGTGTCCTATATGTGAACCTTTAAGGCCCCTAATTTATAAAGATGAGTTGGCACCAAAGGATTCTAAACTTCAACTTTTCTATAGAAAAGGATAGGAAGATATCCTGGCAATTTGTGAATGCAATTTCTCTCACTGGAACACAACCTTCGGAAAAAAAAATCACCTCTCCTCTAACACCATAGTTAAATGCACTTGCTTTGCAATTCCAAGTTTGCCAACAAGCACTTATATATTTCCAAACCATTCCATTAAAAAAAAATTCCCACACAATAAAAGAATGTATTTCCTATATCTAATGGACTGAAAGTGCTTTGAATGGAATGGTTTTAGAATATTACAAACAAACAAAACAAAAAAAACAAAAACAAAAAAAAAAAAAGACTGAACTGTGGATTGAACCTGACCATAATTAGGCTGAATATCTGTGGGGTCAGACCAGCATTTTTACACAGGTAACTACAAAAATATGAAGATTACAAAAATATAATATATTATGTCACTATTTCTGTTTCTCTTTATAATAGAGTATTGTATGAGTAGTACATTGGCCTTTCCCAACAATGCTAAGCTGGAACCCTACAAATGCCTTATGCACAGGCAATCCACAGGCACAAAAAAAAGATTAACATATAATAATGCTGCATACTAACATACACTAACTTATGGGTTACGTTAACCATTTATAAGGTGAAGAGGATAAAAAAAACCTAAGGAAATAAAATAAACATTTACAGATGAATTATAAAGTGACTAAATGCATAAGCAAGCAAGATACAGAAAAGCCTAGAACTGCGTTAAAGCTATGCTTTTTAAAGAAAAAAAAGAATATTTCATTTACTATCTAAAAAAAAGCACCCTCTTCTACTTTAAAAATGGTTGGTTGGTTTTTTTTATATGTAAGAAATCAAATCTAATACCTCCCCTGGAGACATTTTGTGTGTTAATGCCTATTTTTACAACATACAGACAAGAACACTTTAATATAAAAACTAGTTGATTATTATTGTATAAAATCCTCTATTTTTGTAGCACAAACCCCTGGGGGTAATGCAAATACTATTTTTTCTTTTTTTAAGACAGTTTTTGGGGTATTTTTGTTTATTTGTTTGTTTGAAGTCGCAGATGGAAGGGAGACAGAGCAAGAAAAAAATATAACAAGACTGGTTTTCCCTTCTGGTATAAAAATGTCCTGGAGAAAAGGGTTTCTGGGGGGGAGATCCTGACGCTGATTCCTTCTCAGATGCCCTTTCTTTGTCTGCTTTCTCGCCAAGCAAACCCTTTAGAAGTCCTCTTAAATGTTCACATCTCGCACATCAGTAGGTGTGCAGGAAAGGTCTGCTTCATCCTCTACAGTCTTTGTTTCTGAAGATACGTTGTGCTGCTGTGCCTGACGTAGACTGGATTCAAGGAGGGATTCAATCTGTTCTTGGCAGGCTCGTAAACAATCCTAGAGAAGATTAAATGGAAGGAGAAAAAGACCCAGAGTCCTTTAGAAAAACAGTAAGATCACAGACCAAATACCATTTCTTGAAAAAGCAAGAGAAATACAATCAAGTTATTTGGGAGGGCAGCAGACTGAAAGGAGTGTGGGAGGAGCAAGAGAAACACTGACAGGAGCTGGACAGGCTGCCTTGCGTCCTGCAGGAAGCTAGCCTGCATCCAGACGTGAGCAACTGACTCTTGCCATCTTCTATTTAACGGCCGAGGTGGGCATCTCCATGCGTAGTCCTCTGGGCAAATCTCAACTGCGGTTTTGTTCATCTCAGCCCACAGAGGTCTACAACTGAACGTGACCGATGCTCTGCTACAGTGACACATGTAGTAACTAACCCGGACAGAACCTTGACAGTCAGTGTAGTCTGCGCTACTACTTTTCCACCCGTGCTCTAATGCTGTTAACACAGCAGTTCTGTAAAAGTCCATTCATACTATCTTTTACCTCGCTGTGCTTTATACCTTTTGAAGAGATTAGGAACAGTCTGACTGGAGTTAGTGTGAATCAATCAAAATTAAACAACTGGTAGTGCAAAGACATGAAACTGGGCTGGAGTCAGAGCTGGCCCACAATTTCTACTTTTACCAGAGAAACACTTCCACAGTACAGTCTATTAGAAGTGATGGTCATAAACAGTGATTTTCCCAGGCTCAGCTCCAGTAATACACAGTTCTTAGAAGTGATAGATACATATATCTTTAGATACACATGCCCACAGTTGGCTGCCAACGGCTGCTGTGTCCAGCAGTGGGCAGCTTAAGTTAGCTTAACATTTCTAACAGAGAACGGAAAAATGTACCGGACTATATGACCCCAAAACGGAAAGATCTTTCAGAAGCACCACTAAACACCTTTGCAACCACACATTACTGCCAAGCTTTCAGTTTGCTACCTCGTTCACCTTGAAATCTCAGTCAGGGTGAGATCTCTTTCCCTTACTTCAAAAGCATTTTCTCAGAGCTTAACGTGCACACACAAGCCTACTGAGTGAGTGTTTAGGAGGGTGCAAGGGCCTCGCCTCGCTGCCTGCGAGGGCTTCGCTGTGAATTAAAAGCATAAAGCACCAAGCAGGATTACATCTATGGTGGGAAAAGGCAACTTCCCCCAGACACTAAACCATACCATGAGTAGATACATCCAATTCTACTTATCAATCCACAGCAATTAGAATTGGAGAAGGCCTGTTAACTCAACCTGTCCAACTTTCTGCAAGTTACTGTACAAAATGTACATCCACTGCAATGACACAGAAATGGTGCCTTAAATAGGCAAAACAATCAGACAACATTTTGCCATGCCTCCAGCATGCTGTTTACTCCTATCTTTATAACAAACATTGTAAGCTTTTCCCCCAACATATTTAACTCTGTGTATTAAGGACTTTGAAGTTTCCTTTCAGCATTGCCTTTTCTGATTTAACCTATGACATGTGTTAGCCCTTGCGGTGAACCCAGTCTTCCATGATAAATTGCCGTCAAAAGTGTTAGGATGTGCATGACTGAGAATGAATGTTGTTTTCCTGAGAGGGTGACCTGCCTGCTGTTTTCTTTATTTCCCAGTTTCAATTCTGCCTTCATTCAGAGGCTTCTTGTGTGATCTACCAGCTTTTCAGTGATTCCACTACCACAAGAATCTCCTCTGCCACCAATAAGGGCACACGGCATTTGGGGTAAAATAAGATTAGAAACCCAAGCAAACAATTCTCTGCAAGTCCTTTCTGAGAGAGAGGGAGGTTAATCCTACCTCTAAGCAGATCAGACCATCAGTTACAGCTCACTGAAAACACATAACCTATGACCTTTTCTGGTTTAAACCCTAGTGTAATATTTCCTCTTGACAGAGACACACAGCGTTTTAAATGACAAAAAGAAACGCCTCATATCCTAAAGTCATCATGCCTTTGGCTCCTGCATACCTCTGGCCTTCACAATAAGATCTCTATGAAGTGCTTGCACCCCTTCTCAAGATAGGACGGATCAATCCTGACTGTAAGGCTTCTACTTGCATATCCTGTACCATGTACCTCAGTCACACTTGGAATCAGATGTATTTGAAGAGTATTATGTGAATACAGGTTTAGGTATTTTTTGTTTTACAAATCCAGGCACTTTTGAGGGTAGTTCTGTTTTAACAAGATAACATATTCAGTGTTCCAAACTGAAAGCCAATTTATTTTCAGAGCAAAATGAACCCTGTTGGCTTTTTTGAAGAGGAAGGAGAGGGTGGATTGTTCGCTTGGTTTTGGTGGGGGTATTGTGTTTTGTTTTGCTTTTTAATCCTAACCATTTGCATATAGCATATTTGAGCTCTGGAAAGTAAAACCATTCAAAAGAATGTCTATAAATACCTATTCTCCCTCTGGAGTCCAATCATGAATAATGACATAGGACTATGTAATTTAAAGGTAATTTCTGACCACTATTTTTTTTTTCCTGTGAGATTCTCAGGACAGCATGTTGTAACTATTCTTTTAAAACATAATCTTTACAATTTATTATGAATAGACTATGTCTTAAGCTACAGCTGAATGAACAATTTTTTTTTATGCTTTAGGCATTTTTGTTCATTTCTTATTCAGATGTCTATCAGATGAATAGTTGGTCTGCAGGAATGTATCAGAGCTAGCAAAAATGACTGCAAAGTATAGAATTCACTGTGAACAACTTCACCAAAGTTTTTTTTCATTCTCAATGCTTCTTAACACTGAAAAGCAAATACAAAACTTGGGCATTACTCTGATAACTTCTCCCAACAACTTTTCTGCTTCACTACCCAAATTTTCAATGCCCACAGTTTGTTCAAGGTCATAAACCCTTCCTGGATTAATTAAGCTCCTCAGTAAAAAAAAAAAAAAAAAGACTTGCTAGCTTAACTGATGTGGTCAAATACCTTTAACACACACAGTAGACATTAGACATGATCAGACTCCAGGGTCAGATAGTAAAGGAAACAAACAACAACAAAAAAGAAACTGCTTGGAAATCCTTTGTTACTGCCTGACCCATTCTGGATAACAAGCACATGTTAGAAGGTGCCTCTGAGTAGGGGCAGGCAGGAGACGAATTCCAGTGTACTAACAGACAGCATGGAAACCCAATCTAATCTAGTTTAGCAAATTTCTGGCCTGGAAATGAATGTCAGGTAAAATTCAATCCATTTGGATGATGGGGTCAGGAATAGAATGATGGAAGACAGCCCAAGACTTCTAATTGTGATTATCTGACTTCTAATTACCCCTGATCAAAGGCAAAATGGGAAATTGGACTCCTACCAACGTAAACATGAACCATAAAGGAATTCCAATCAGGTGATATTCATTTTACTTTAGATTCAGCTTTCTTTGAGACTAAAGGTAAAAAAGTGTAATTACATAACCTGAAATCCAACAGACCAGCTGCTCTAGCTAATAGATAATCAGTGAGAATGTTAGCCACAATGTTATAATGCACGCTCTTAATATTTCAGGGCAATCCAGTGTAAAGCTTATTCATTTGTGCAGTCTGACAAGGGGACCCATCACTGTGGAATAACATATTTCGTATACGTGCTAGTGAAATAAGGTAATAGGAATAGCATTTGGTACCATGGAGATTACACAGACACATCTTAATGGAAATTCTCTATGCAGGGGAATCATGCTATGCAGGAACCAAGCAGTTTTCTATACTAAAAGCAATAGCAGCGAAAGATGCTCTTCACTTACTCCATTACAAACAGAACAGTATACATATACATACGTATAATTTTATGATGCTTATTTTCTGTAGCAACCTATACAAAAACCTTACTTATAACTCTAGCTGCTCTTACACATAAATATATTTAGCAACGAAAGCTGGAAGGGAGTTAAGTTCCTTTTAAAGCCGTTAACTTTAAGTTCAGGTCATACAGATCGTGGCCTTGCAATGACTCTGGACAGTAAGAAAGAAATAAGCAAGAATTCTCCTTCTTGCTACAAGTACTTTGTTTTCTTCTTTTAAAAGAGCTCTGTCATCAACTAAGTCAAGTCACGTAAGGACATGCTGTTGTTCTCCCAAGATGTGAGAGAATCTACTTCAACGCTCTGTATCAGGAACGATTAAATAATGTTGTCTGAATCAGATACTGTCAGAGCAGATAGCGAGCCCAGCATTTTTCCTCAGTACCTGCTTCAAATATCTTGCACTGGATAGTGGCCAACCATACACTGAAATATCTACATTGTTTACAAACTGACTGAAAGCATCACATGTACATACCAAACTGAGCAGCGTTTCATTTCAGCATTTGAAGTTCCTATAGTATTTAACATTTCAGCACTGGATCCATATTACTGTAGTTGCAGTAATATAAATGGCAAAAATAACCTGCTCAATACTGAATCATTGTTGAAGTGATCCAGATAATGAGCTGACATACCATAGTTGTCAGCAATTGTTTCACATAGTCTATCAAAAGTAGAATATTTTGTGAATAATTAATTGTGATGCATTCATCTTTCCAGAAATCACTCAGTGCGGTCAGCAAAGTCCAGTTATACAGACCTAGTTTTGCAGTGTCTGGACTAGCACAGCTCTGTATGTATTCAAATTATTAACATGTAAAATAATCTAACAGCATCTCAGAAGTTCTGCCGCTAACCACAGAGTTGTCTTTATTTGACTCATTGTCCAGCACTTGGAGACCTCACAAGAACCTTTTTAAAGCATCTATTTATTGGTCTTCCACATTGTTACAAAACAAAGCTCAGCTCTGCCCCAACTTCACACACCATTATGACATGGATCATTGACTTTAGGTCTTCCTTGTAGGCTCCCTTCCTGGCCCATTCACTCATGAAAGGTTTATTGCTCACTAGTTACTGATGTGCATCTCCTGCAAGCTGCAGGGCAAAATGAGAGTCCTGTGAGGACCATCTACCTTGTCAGAAAGTCGTGGGACAAGCATTTGTTCCGTAAAGGAATTCAATACCAGCTACTGTGCAGGTCTAGCACGTAATAAACCAAATTAGATCATTAGAACTCTTTTAAGAAGGGCTTTTTCACACCACTTGGCACAATAAAAGGCCTCAAGAATGGTCAAAGATAAGGTCAGAGATACCACAAGGTCTCCACTTTCCTCGTCTTATTTTCAAAGTTTTGTTTTACATAGACTCCTGGTTTAATTACCTACAACCAAACACAGCCTCTGCCATGCAGCGTTTCCTCTGCTTTGTCAGATATGCCTCTTACAAACATTAGAGCTGGATGTGGCATTCCTATCAGTGAACTGCAACAGCACAGTCACAGATTATTAATGGACATAACAACAGGTAAATAACTAGGACGGACACGTTCAAAAACTCCACTCCGAGGTTGGACTTTTATCAAGATTTACTGTCAGCTTAGCTACTATGCAGTAAGTAGGCATTCGTTCTTAAACTCTAAGGCAGGAGATCAACCAAGAGAAAGAGTCACTTACCGGATCACATTTGATAACTTGTGATAGGAAATGTGTGAGGCATTGATAGGAGAGGAAAGTGTTAGTGTTCCCCAGATGCAGGCCTTGCACAGCTGCTACCACACTGCCAGCTGCGATCATGGAAGGTGGGTTTGAAATAAATTTAATATCTGTATGAAGAAAGGAGAGAAAAAAAAAAAAAAAAGACTGAAATGATTGCTTTAGGAGAAGCCTGCCCATATGCATACACTCTTCTACCAGCACGGCTTCAGCTGCCAACTATTGCATCCGCAAAGGTACGGAAAACTGTGAGCAGAAAGGTGCCTCCTGCTCTATAACCTGTTACAGGTCCAAACGTGTAAACACTTATCCACCTGAGCAACTGTACCTCAGCGAGTAGCCCTTCCTAGCACTAAGCCTGGGCAGCCATTCATCACTTTGAGGTATTTTTGTCATACACCGGGCCCCCATTCTTCAAATGTTAAAATACTTTGCTCAAGTGAATAATGCCACTGGGGTCAATGGCATAATACATCTGAGAAAACCTGCTCGCATTCTTAAGTCTTTTGCAGGATCAGATCCTAGGTGCGTCCTAACCAGGAGTCCTCGGGCCCTTTAAAGCAGAAACCTTTACACTGACATTCAAAGGAATATAGCTTTAATGAACAACATCAACAAAAAGAAAGAAAAAGACTGCTTAACCCTGTCAGGAGGCAGATAATCCATATTTAAATTAAGGTTTCATCTTAAAAATGCTTTGTCTCAACCTAGTCTCTTGTCAGTGGCTGCCATCCATCCTGGCAACAGGGATTTAATGTAAATGTGGCATAACTAAGTGACGGGGGTCCCAAGAATTGGCGGACAATCAGTTACATTCTGATGTGACACCATGCTGACAAGAGGCTGGGCCCCCTTCCAGACTGCATTGCTGTAGGTCTCTCCACAAAGCCACTCCCATGATTCCTTAAGGGGCTATCTCTGCCATTTAGCATGTTTTTCGTTTGGGTTTTGTTTCGTTTTGTTGTTTGGTTGGTTTTTTTTTTTTATCAAGAGTAATCCACATTTTAATGCTAAGACTTCTGCTGAACAGGAATGCGTTTGATCCATGGCAGTGTACACCTTGGAGGAGACTCAGAAACACAGGGAAGTGGAACAACTAAACGTCCAATTTTGTGAGGAAGAAAGGGAAATGCCACATTATACACAAGAACCTGAGATACATTCCTTCAGCTTTTATCAGAATGCAACTTCCTCTGGGCTGAAAAAACATAAACCATCTGTCAAACTCTTGAATGAAGTCAAAGGAATGGACAGCTTAGAGGACTCACTGGAACAGTTTAAGTATTAAATCATGCATCTCCTTTATTATGATAAAGTAACTTTTGTGTAAATGTTTTACCAGCGAAACTAAAGACTTTGGGACTCTGAAAGTCCTCTCTCTGACTCTACGCATATACCTCTGACACCCCATTTTATCCCTGACCAATACCCACCTTCAAAGGGGCATTTCGCCCGGCCTTCTGTGAACCTTCAAAATTAAACTAATAGGATGAATTGTGGCCAGACTTGCATGATGCACTACCAGTGAAAAGGCAAGCTTGATCTCAAGTAATCTCATTTACGTCACCATGCTTAAATTAAATTTAGGTTATCCCCTTTTCCTCATCTGCCCATTTCTGGGCAGATACAAATACACCCACCTTCTAGCAAGCTTTGGTCACTCCCCAAAATCAGAGTAGTCCAGACTGCATGCTTTTGACGCTATACACATAGCAAAGCCAGTCCCCTAACTGAAATGCTGACACACAGTTGCAGGTGGACTTCAGAAATGCTGTGTTGCGGTGGGTGAGCATGAATGCCACCAGGACTGGGTTGCTCAGAAGGGTACGGTGGCAGCGTGTTCGCGACACTATTTACTGAGCTCCACAAACAGAACATGACCAAAATGTGTCAGTTTAATGAGTCTGTCCTGACAGGATCACGTTTGGGATTAATATTTGCGTTCTTCTTTTAAAGGGAGCAGTAAACAAGAACATGAATTCATAGTCACACCCTCATTCTTTCCAAGGTGGAAAAGTGATAATGAAGTTTAAATGACCAGTTTGTGTCTGTCCCTATAACCACTCCAGACAAGCAGCATGGACTGCCTTTTTGTTGCAACTCAACAAGGAATTATTTGTGGCAGAGGCCACTAATTTCAGCATATTAATCAGGGGGCCCCTCTCGCCTGTAATTGGATGCCCCCAAGTGAAGAGTGTGGCATCATTGTCAGCCTCCATCGCCTCATCTTGCGCTATTGAGCGCTCAGGAACAAGGGGGCTTCGGTGAGATGAATTAGACCTGACACAGCCACAATGGGGTAGGGGGCCCCATCAATTGAAGCACACATCCCCAGTAGCCTATCTGAGACTTCATCCAAAAAGAATAAACAACTTCAGCGTTGTTAAAAAGAGAGAGAGGGAGAGAGAGAGGGGAGGGGGAGGAGAGAGAAGAATGCCAGCCACCCTGAAGGGAGGACAAAGCAGGCATATAGGCACTGCAGCGCTTTAAAAAAAATTCCTAACAAGGCGAGTCACCCCTTTTCCTTTTTAAATGGAGCAGCAATTCCATCCGTCTGGAGAGCTGGGGGCTATGAATGAAAATCTTTTCATTGAGGCAAATCAAAACTGCGAACATAAATCACTTGCTGCAAGATGCAACAGGTTCCAACTGGTCACATACCTTGAGACTTCCAATTTTATAAAGGCCAGAGAATAGGAGAATTGTAACACGCTTGTTTCAAAGGGGGATCTTTCTTTCTGCATCGCAGAGGAGGAAAGCAACCAACAATAATAATAATAATATAAAAGGAGCCTGGTATGTTTTGATAACCAGAGGAACATAATGAAATGCTGAAGCTCCAATATTTGTTGCTATTCATTGTTATACTTGTATAGAGCTGCAGTTCTCCCTCAACACTGGTCTTAACTTGGGCCAAAAGAGGCCTGCTTCCTTTTGAGCTCTCCCTGCCTTGCTCGGCCATGCCAAAGCCCCATTCATTAAGCTCAATTATGTGTTAACTTCAAACAACCCCTGGTAATTTTTTTTTTTTTTTGCTTTTGCTTTTTCTCCCGAACCTACCACAGCACAAAGACATCCTTTGGTGAAAATGAATTTTTCAAAACTAAACCAAATCAAACAAATCCACTTCTACTAGCCAGACAACTGAAGAGGGAGCTTAGAAGGAATTCCCCTCAACTTCACCTTGCAGCGTAACCTTCTCTTTCTGGAGCAAACACATACACACTCATCTACAAACACTTCCACAGCCTTCACCTTGTTAAGCCAACTGGCGGAGATTTTATTTTCTAAGCAAGCATTATTTTGCCATCTTTTCTTAGGAGATCCTCCTCTACAGTAGAGGACATGGGCTGTACTTCAAGCAAAAGATATACTGCACTTGCCCCTGAGGCCACTTAAGCCGAGTGTCAGTGTTTCCAGTGGACTTTGGATTGGGCCCCACAGCATCCAGGCAGCACAATGCATTTGCAGTCCATCTAGGTTCATTTTGGCAAGAGGAAATACAACACAACCCAGCAACAGCAAAGCAAAGTCCAGATGCTACTTAAGCCACATGTGATCTTCACTAGCCAACAAAGAAGTCATGAGGAAAGCAAAAGGTAGAGAAAATCCTGACATCCAAAAACAACAATAAGAATACAGAGCCTAGTGGCAGCCTTCCTGAGCGCTCTTTCCCCAGGCAATATTCCCAACTTCAGTAGGGAGCTGAAGAGGGCCCCAGTTCTGGTGAGCTCAGCACTGGGGTTTTTTTTAAAGCTAAGTAAAACTCCCAGAACATGGTTCTCATTTACTGATCCATTCTCCAGCTGTGGTGTGTAGCAGTGTTAAATAAAGGCTCTGGATGTGCTTCCTAAAAGAAACATAACAACACCGACAGTAGATCAAAGTACTGGACTCTTAGCAAGTCTCCAACCTTTGAACTACTCTTGTTTTCATCCCTGTCATTGCCAACACAACAACCTAGGTTAAACATCCCCATATCCAAAGGGGAGGCCGGGTGGCTGTTCTCTTTAGCTAGCAGCCGAGGAAGCTTCGAACTTAGCAAATCACGTGCTCAGAGTCACAGTAGCCTTATCTGGTAGAATCTGGCATGAAGACTTACATCCGATTTTCCCAAAATGTTGCTGCCGGTAGTTTGAAGGCTGTTGGAAGGTTGTAGCGCTCCGAACACCAAGCATTACTCCAGGCAAGCTAACTTACGAACTGCCCATTATGCTGATGTTAGGCCCAAGATGAAGAGCAATGCCAGTGTTTATAAATTCTCTTTTATGGCTTGGTCGTTTCTATCTTTAGGCCTTGCAGTAGGGCCAATTCTGTGAAATAAAGTTTTTCTTCTGAGTGCCTGCAATCTTTCTTCAATTTTTTATACCAGATCCATCTCTGGAAAATGAACCACACAACATTAATTTGTGCCATTGACCACACACATCCCACCGAGGTTTTCAAGTGTGGATAGCTCTTCTCAAGTCCAAATGCAAGCTTGATCTCTTTTTTTTTTTTTTTTTAGCACAACTGCTACTGAATATTAATATTTACTAAAGCACTGTATCTCCTTTACACTAAGTTTTTATCAGTGTCAACAGAGTGTCTGGCATTCCTTTTTACGTGCTTACTGCAAAAGAACATTTGCTTTGCTTTTTTCTTCCTTATCCTTTTGCCGTTCCTGGCTTGGTCTTGCCATACTAAAAGAAAACGCTCTGAACTCGTTTTGTTTAAACCAGAGGATCTTCCCTCTAGAACTTCTTTTGTCCCTGCTCCTCCACTCTGTCCTGTGGGAACCACGGGATCTGGAGAACAGAAAGGCTCTTCTAAAACTTTTGTTTCCTTCCCACTTGCTAGGGTTCAGCGGGTAAAGCTGGTGCACGTACAAACGCATACGCACACAGTCCACATGCAAACATGGAACTTCAAAGCAGCAGCGCGCGCGCACACACGGTGCCCTTGAAACCAAAGCTCAGGCCTCTGCAAACCTGGCCTAGCGAACAGTCCGCGTCTCGGGAGGCCGGCCCCGCACATGGCTCCAGCACAGCACGTGGTCAGAAGGGTGCAGATGGCAGCGGCTGGGTCCTGTGCCAGGAGAGCCTCTGTGCCGCGTGGCCCTCCTCCAACCCACCAGCCACCGAGGAGAGGAGAGGGGAAGAGGCGATGTGAAGAGGGAAGTTTTACCCGCCACCCCCACACACACAGAGCTATTCACAAGCCAAATCTCCCTCTGCCTTGAAAAACTGTTAAGAATGAATCCATGTGAAAAGGGATTCCCTGTACGGGCAGCCAGCCTTTTGCAGCCCCCCACCACCATGTAACACCCGGCGTGCAGAGGTGCAGAAATCCTGCCAGGCTGAGCTGCCACTCCACGGTTACGCTGCGAAGAGGGGGAGGACCTCCTCCTTCCCTGCCACCACCACAGACTCGATTCATAAGCAAAATAACTTCTGAAAAAACTTACCTCTGCAAAGTAATCCACCTTCTGCAAACAAGGGGCAATAATCGGGGCTTAAACTACCTCCCCACAGCTCTGTGGGCTCGCTTTAGACCACGGCTGCGGGAAGCTTTGCAAGCCAGGGGGTAGGCGCGTGTAGGGGAGGAACACGCTTTGCTTAATGTGCAGGGCTCATACCTGTAGCGCACAGAGCCACAAAAGTCTGAGCATGTTTACGGATGATCTGCTTGGTGTCCTCTGCCAGAGGCATTTTAGTAAGGAAATGTTCAATGAAATCGTGGGGGGTCATTGCAGCCAGATTCCATTTCAGCTTATTCACCAGAAGCAGCTCCATTTGCTGCAAAGACAAGAGGGAGGGGAAGCAGGGGGAGAAGAAGGAGGAGAGGGAAAATGTGGTTAGCTCCGCTCACCCGCGGCCGGGCCAGCAGTCCGCGCTCGGCCCTTTCCGCCTCCCCGGTGGGGCTGCGGTCCCTGCCGCGGGGTGCCCCGGCTCGGGCGGGCGCCGGGGGGGCACCGGGCAGCTGTCCCCTGTAGCGCATCACCCACCGCAACCCCCGCGGGGCCGCCAGGGGGCGCCCGCGCGCCGCCCAAGCCCTGCGCTGCCGGTGGGTCCGGCCGGGGCAGCCCGCGGGCCGGCCGGGGGGGGGAGGGGGGTGCGGGGTCCGGGGGAGCGGGGGCGCCCGGCCCGGTGCCGGCCCTCACCCCGGCCCCGCTCCCCTCCCCGCCTGCCGCCGCCGGGGCTGCAGCTCCTGCGGCCGTGGGGAGCAGCGCCCGCCCGCCGCCGGCACGGAGGCAGCCCCCTCCCCGCCTGCCCCGGTGTCCGGGGGGCTTCCTAAGCGGCAGCTGTGCTTGGGAGGCTGGGGGTGATGTTGGTTTTGTATTTATTTTTTTATTTTTCCTGAGATGATTAAACATGAAATTACCAGTAATTCGTCGGGTCTAATGGAGTTATCTGTATAAATGCACAGTTTTTCTGCGGTCAGAGGAATAGTTTCCTTCATTTTTGAAGCCACAAACATGCAGGTAGCTCCGAGCAATTGCAATCGGCTTTTCTTGAGGGGTTCAAACGACAAAAATCTGTCCAAATAATTCATAGCCAAGGGGAAAACTTCCTCTTCGCACTTCTGCTCCTCGCAGACCTAGAAGAAGGAGATCGTTGAAGGATAATTTAATAGAAGTGAAAGCTAGGCTTGCCCCACCGCCCTCGCCTTCCCTCCCCCCTCACCCCCCAGGCTTTGCAGGGCAAGGTTGAAGGAGACCATGGGGAAAATGCAGTTGGGGGAAACGGATAAATAAGGGGAAAACAGAGACATCAAAGAAAATGAAAGAGAAAGTCACGAGTGACAAAGTGGGGAGAAATGTGGCATTAGAAATCCGCAGGGGATTCATGGTAAAAAAAAAAAAAAAAAGGGGGGGGGGGGAATGTCTCGAAGAGGAGGTCTGTCCCCATCCTTCCAGCCCCTAGAACAAATTTTTTAAAAAGAAAGAAAAAGGAAAGCGGAGGAAAATGGGAGCCCCCCGTGCCTGGGGATGGGGTGCAGAGCCCGGCCTGCCCCTGCGTTAATTTATTTCGCTGGTATTTTTTCATCTAATTTGCCGTTGTGCTGCCGATTCCACTCCGGTCGAGACACAAAGGTGGCGTCCAGCCTCATTTCCCCAGACGTCATCTTTTCAAAAAATATTTAAAAATATTTAAAAAATTTTCCGAGCTCTCAAAAAAGGCTGAAAATGAAGCGGCGGGGGTCCTTTACCGAGCCCCGTGTCCATGGTCCTGCTGGGGGGCTCCGGGGAGGCCCCCCGAAGTGAAATTCACCGCCTCCCTCTCTCGCCCTGCAGCACAGCCGGGCGCGACATCTCCCACAGCAAGGCTGGGCGCTGCGCTTTCAAAAATTAATTAAAAATAGATCGCGGGCGCCCAGAGCTTCCAAAAAGGCATGAAAATGTAGCCCAGCTCCTGGGGCTCCCGCTGGGAGCCCCCCCAGACGTGTCCCGCCGGGGGACGAGGCCCTTTCCAACTCGCTTTTCCCAGGCGACCCCGCAGCTCGCCGCCGCAGCACAAGCGTGCCTTTGAGGGGTGATCACAGCCCGAGCCTCTCTTCGCGCTGAACAAAGAAACTTTCACCCTGCAGCTCCCCCCAGAAACGCCGGAGCCCCTCCGGCCGGTCCCCCTGCCCGCAGCCCCCGCGGGGTCCCCCGGCCCCCGACCTCCTGCCCGCGGCCCCCTTCCTCCGCTCCCCCCGCCACACACACCCTTGGCTTGCTCCCCGAGACTTTCTTAATTTTTTCTCCCGATTAATCAACACTTTTGCTTTGCAAATAAAAGAACAAAGATGGCGCATAATACTGGCACGGGCAGCCGCTTGCATACGTGTACAAGGATATTAATTTTAAATAAAATCCTCAGAAAAAATGAACTGGCAGGCTGTCCCCGGCGGCCCCGCACGGCGGGCCGTGGGCTCGGCAGCCGGGGGGCACAGCCGGGCTCGGCTCCGCGCTCCCTCCGCCGGTACCGCCTCGCCCCGACGGCCGGAAAAGGTGCCGGGGCACCCCCCGACCCGGTCTACCGGGGGGGTTGGGGGGGGGGGGGGGGAAGGTCCGTTCGCCGCCCCTCCGCGGCGGGCCCCGACCGCTGCAGCGGGGATAAAGCGGCGGCAGCACCGGCGGCGGCGATGGGGACCCCGGCCCGCGCCCCCCCGGTACACGCGGCCGTCTCGGAAGCCAGAGCAACGTGTGCCGCGGAACTGATTTGGGGGGAGGGGGGGGGGGGGGGGGGAGAGCCGCAGGAGATGGCGAGCAGCTCCCCGGGTTTAATTCATTTCGGTGCCGAAGCTTGCAAAGAAAATCCCCGCAAGATACAAACCTCCAACATCCAAGTGGCAACTATTTTCCTCATATATGGCAAGATTTCTTTCTGCACGCACTTGAAGTAGGAGACGGAGGGCGAGCAGGTCTCCTCCGCCTTCAGCATTGTCTGCAGCACCCTGTCATTGAGGAGGTTGGCATCTAGGTAGGCTCGTCGGATGGTCTCCACCTCGCAGCACAGCAGCTGATGTTCCATGTCTGCCTCCGTCGCCTCGAGTCAGTTTTCTGCAGCAGGACTGAGTCGCTCGCTCGCTCTCTCTCTTCCCCGTCCAGGAGTCCCTTGGATGCTGCTTCTGCTACTGCCGCTACAGCCCTCTGGAGGCTGCAAAACTTTCTAACTTCCAACAAAACTCTCCTGTATAGTCCTGTGACGTTACTGTTGTTAAGCAGAGATCAAAGCACTAGAGAGAATGAGAAAGAGAGAGAGAGAGAGCCAAAAGCAAGGGGCAGAGCCCTAAAGCCATCCCATAGGCTTCAAGTCCTTCCCCTTTGCTTAGCTTATAGAGAGCTGGGTTTTAATGCAAATGCAAATGAGACAAGGGCTTGCTTTCTTCAAGGGCAAGGGAGAGGTGGGGGAAACCCAAATTGTCTCTTCAGTGTATCATGCATAATTTTAAAAATGGAGCGAGTTCTGCAGTGGGAGCCAAATGATGAATGGGGCTAGGCCACACACAGACACGCAGGGATATAAATACGAGGAGCCTTGGTTGGGATTATTTTACTGGGGGCGCCGGGGAGGGGGAGCAGGACAGCACCAGTGTGTCGCTGTTCCTTATCAATTATTACTATTACCGTCACCAACACCTACCTGCAATATCTGTCATTTTAAAACCCCCGCTCTTTGTAGTTGATCCCAAGGGAAAAGCTTTCTCCCATTTCCTCAGTCCTATTTTTTTCCCAGCCTAGACGGTTTTGCTGCGCGCCAGAACTTTGAAGGAATTGGGGTGTCCCCCTCCAGCAAGATGGTGGTTTACGTCTCTTCCTTTTTTTTTTTTTTTTTCTCTTTTTTTAACGTCTTTCCTTTCACTTTGAAAGTTTTACCCTCCAAAAGGGTCACGGAGGTGGCAGGGGACAGGGCGACAGCTAATCCCAGCTGCGGTCGGTGGCAGCGCATGCCAGACAGGCCGCAATCGGCACCCCACTCCCACCGTTCACAGCCACCCAGAAAAAAATACCCCAGCAGAGCAGCAAAATGGTGGCCCAAGCTTCCTCTAGCACCTAAAGGGAGATGAATTGGTGGCGGGGGGGTGGTGGTGGAGGGAGGTGCTGGCAGCCGCCAGAGCCTGCCGGGGCCTCATCCGCCACGCCACGCTGCCGGGACAGCCTGTCCACGCCTGACGTGCAGTGGCGGGGCCCCACTGTAAGGAGCTCCCATTCCCCGGCTGAGCTGCCTCGACCTGAAAACACTTTGCACTGTTTCTAATAATAATAATAATAATAATAATTTTTTTTAAAAGTGTCTTCTCTTCTAGAATCCTCCCTTTTGAGAGGCTGATAGGGGAACTCGGGGCCTGCCAGAGAATACCGGAGGTGACGCCAAAGCACCAACTGCACAGGAGACACCACCAAAATGGAGTGAGGAAAGGTGGGAAGGCCATAAATTGGGGTTCACACTGCCTTCTGCCTGCCTGCCCCTCAAAACCTGAGCACGCGGGTTAACCATGCCCTCGGTGCTTTGGCATCCCCTGGGCACAGCACAGACAGCAGGAACACCTACCTGTGGTACGATGCTCGCGGCAGCATTGCCCACAGGCGTTGGGGCAGCGGGGAGGGTCTCTTGGCTGTGGAGGACATGCCCTGGCGGCCATGCCATAGAGTCATACAGCATCTCTCCTGCATGACCTGTGGGGAAAGCAGCGTCAGTGATCACAGGGCACGCTGTTGCACAGTTGCATGTTTACGTAATTGCTTTGCACGGAACCTCTGCCCATCTTTCCTAAGTTTGCCCGCTCGCTTGACCACTTGTCTCCATTTTGCCTTTGCGTGCTAGGAGGCCATCGGAGGGCCAGGGATCTCAGTTCCCCTTGCACGCCACAGCCTGTGGGGTGAGTCAGGATGGTTCCCCGGCAAGGCGGCTGTCCCCTGCCCACACCCCTCCGCTGGGCCGGTGGGTGCTCCCTGTGCAGGACATGCACCGGTTTTCATAGCTTTGCCCGGCCGGGGAGGCTTTAATTTTTAATGAAGAAACACGCCACGACCCTGTGCCCCTGCACTAGTGCTCGGCCTGCCTGCGATGCACAACTGGGGGGCAACTGACCGCCCTGCAGCCACAGCACCTTCCCAAGGCGCAGCGGGTTTGGGGGTGCAGGGAAAACCCTTGGGGGGGCGCCGGTCCCACGGATCGCGCCAGCTCTCGGCCTCCAGACATGTGCTCCCGGCCACGTCGCCGCACGGACTCCCTTCTCCCAGCCCGGCGCTACACCCCGCCGCCGCCCCCCTCACCCTCCCGCTGGGGTGGGCTCCGTGAGGGGGGTCCCCGTGTGCCCCCCTCCCCCGGCTTTCATTCACACGGCTGCGGGCTGGCGGTGCCGGCGGCGGGAGCGGCCTGGCCCGCGGCCCGGGGAGCCCCCGGCGGGCGGCGCGGGGCGGTGCGGCCGCAGGAAGCGGCCATTAGCGGGAGCCAATGGGGGCGCCGGGCTGTTACCAGGCGGGACGGGCAGATCTCGGCGCCAGGCTCGCCCGGGCCCGCCGAGACAAAGAGGACTGGGCGCAAGGGCCAGAGCCGCTGCCGCCGGGCCGGACCCCCAGTCTCGTCCCGCGCTCACCCCGGTGGCCGCAGCTGCCCGGCCCAGGGGGGCGGCGCCGCTCGCCCCCCCCGCTGGGGGCCCGCCCCGCTACCCGCCCGCTGGGCGGCGGAACGGGGCTCCGGCAGCGCTGGCTCCTCGTCCCGCACTGCCGCCGTCCCCCCCCCCGCCGTACTCCCGCGGGCCCTCAACCGGCAGCGTCCGCCGGAGCCCCCGGGGGTGCCTGCAGCGCGGCGGCTCTGCTCCCCGCCCCGGGGCTGCGTGCTTAACGGGCGTGCCGCCTCCTGCCCCGCCGCCAGCGCGCCCAGCCCGCGGCGCTGCCCCGCTGCTCCCAGGGGCGGCCGCCACCGCCGCTCGCGGCCCCGGGGGCTTCCGAGGGCGCTTCCTTCCTGCCCGCCGCCCTCCCCGCTGCCGGGGCCGCCGCTCCCGGCCGGCACTTTCTCATGATGTCATCCCGCCCCGCGCGCCGCGCCGGCCCCGCCGACAAGGGGCGCCCGGCCCGCCCCCGCCGGCAGCGCGCGCCGCTGCGCGGCCCCGCCGCCTGAGCGCGCATTCCTCGCGTGCCGCCGCCCTCCCGTATTCTTACGAGGAGCGGCGCAGCGGGGGCGCCGGCGCGGAAACCTCCCCCCTCCGCGCCCCGCTCTGGTGGGGGCCGTTCGACCTGAACTGGCGCAAACGGGAGGGGGAGCAGCGGCTTCCGTGGGGGCGGCGGTGTCGCCCCTCATGCCGCGGCTTCATACCGCGGGCGCCTCCGCCCGGCCCTCCCGCCTGTAATTACGACGCGGTAACGAGGCGGGAGGCGCTGAGGTGCCCGGCGCTGCGGCGCGAGGCAGGTGAGGCGCGCGGCCCCTCACGGCCTCCCGCCATGTTTTCCCCTTGGGAGCTGTGCCCGCAGCGCCTGGCGCAGGGCCGCACGTCCTCTGGGTGGTGGGAGAGGTGCGCAGACCATCTCCCTTGGCGGACAGGTGCGTGTGGGCGAGCTGCTCTGCCAAGGACAACGCTGGGGAAGCAGATCCCGAACCCCAGTGCGCTGGAGGGGCCACGGGGCAGCTCTTCCTCCTTCCCACCCAGCGCTGACAGCGATGGCGACCCAAATGCAGGGCCACCATATGGGTCCATGGAGGGAGGGATCTGAAGGAGCAATGCTGCTTTGACGGATTTGTGTGGGGGAACCCTCACCAAGCTGGGGAGAAGTGTGAGTCAAGGGAGGGGAGAGCCTGGCCAGGGCGTCCTGAGGCGAGGCCGCATCGTGGTGGCACAGGCCGGGCAGGGACAGACCATAGCCACCTTCCAGAGCTGATGGCAGTTAGCTTAGCCGAAATTTAGCCTGGAGAGAGGAGGTAGTAACATGGAGAAGTGAGGCAAAAGGGCTAAGGACAGGAAGAAGAAGGAAATGAGGGCTAGTTTGTGCCTTTCTTCATCAGGGGAAACCTCATGTTCAGCCATGGCAGAAATGAACCGACGGAAGGAGACGCACTGAAGGAGGCCTGGCAGACAGCATCAAGGTGAATAGACAGTGTCTTTGTGCAGCAACATCCTCAAAGTGAAAATGTTTCCGTGGAAAATATTTTGATTTCAAACCCAGCAGCTACGGTTTTTGTTTTGCTGTGCACTGTTAACCCAGAGTCCTCAGTTGACAGTACGTTCTGGTAACACATCAGCATGAAAGTGACCGCTATAGACACTGGTGTTTGATACAGTTTTGTGAACCATGAAAAAACATGTATTAGCCACATAGAGCATTTAAAGTCATTTTACAAGGTAGAAAAGGAACGTTTTCTCCATTCCATAAACTGATGCTTCCTCTGTGTAGTACTGCAAGGCAATTTAAAGGCACATTATAAATACCATTAGAAGTTTGGGGTTTTTTTGATTGGATATTGGTAGTAGTTTTTGAAGCACTGTGTTACTGTTTTTCATCTCTCTTTCACCAATATTTTAAAACAAAATGGTGCTTATAGGTTCATTTCTGCTCCCACTGAAGTCAGCAGCCATTGGGTTGCTGTAATGAGGCAGATTGCTGATGTGACGATGTGCTTGAGGCAGGGGGACAGAGAGTTTACTGGAATGATCCCTAGGCTGTATTATTCATTAGTGGTGAAGCCCTAATCAAATTTTGCGGAGTGCCTTGCATAAGTAAGTGCCAGTAAGTCAGTATGTGTCACATACGCTGCACAAAAGCTATTTCAGGAATGTCTTAGGTGTCGTCTTCTTACGTTTTTCTTGTCTCCCTCTGCCAGAAAAGATGCATTAGTAACTGTGATCCATACTATCAGATAGGCTGAGCTGGAGGGGTAGCTCCAACGAGGCAGATTTGACTCCTGGCTAAACGTATTGGCTGCAGGGATCAACATGCCTTCCTGTGCACATCTCTGTGCAGTAAAAAGGTGTAAAGACAGAATTATATTTTGGGACACTCCAGTCTAAATACAAATGAGATCTGGCACATTTTTTGTCACAGTCTCCACTGCCTGTTCTCCAGCTCTCCCAGAGCCCAGAACCGAGTCTATCTAGCCATGTAACTGCACTTCTCATTTCAGTCCGCTGCCCTGTCTGTTTTTTCTCCACCTGCTTGAAGGTGGTAAATCTGCTCACCACATCTTTGTGACACACTCTCTGAGTAAAAGTGATACAAATAACCTTTGGGACCATATTTTTGGGGGTGCTCAGCACTTCTTAACTCCAATTTAAGCCAGTGGCAGTTCTAGGGGTTATTTCTTCAGGACATCAGCTGCCTGGCTCCCCTGTAATCCACTCACCTCCTTTAAGGTCCCAGTTCTTGGTACATTAACTGTACCAAGGGACAGAAGGAGAGGCTTTCAAAATCGAAGTCCTATTGACATCTGACACCCACCTAAATTGTTTCTGTGTTCTCTCATGCTTTCTGTTGACTTGAAGTTCTGTGTTTGGGAAGCTCATCTGCCTTGTTTCAGGACTTCTTGAATATTGGTCTTGAATACATTGGTTGAACAACCACAATGACCAGAGGAACTTTACTTGTACTACCTAACGTTGCTCACCATGCAATGTTCTCCACCAGGGGCCAAGAGAAAGTGAGGATGAGGAGAGAAAGAAACCTGCTTCACTTAAAAGCAGTGGACTGGGTAATGTAGATGATTAGGATTTAAGATATTTCACTGAAAGAGCTGCAGTTCAGTAGCATGAACAATCCCGGAAAGTCTCCTTTCGCTTGTGGTGGTCTGTGAATGACTTTCCCAACTCTTTCTAAGCAGACAGGCACCGTTGTGCCCCCAGCAAGAGGAGGGCCTTGCTGTTCACGTGAGCGAGACCCTGGAAGCTGAAACTGCAAACATCTTGCAGGTGACTACAGCATCCCTCGGACTGATTTGAAAACCTCAGCCATTTTACTCCTTGGTTGTAAAGTGGATTGGCACCTCTCTGAAGAACAAGCATGTGTTCTTTGAACCTTTAGTAAAAATCGTTTGGCTCAAAACCAAGTCTAAAACACTGGATTATAATTCTAACCTGAAGCATAGATGACAAAATGATAAATTTGCAAAACTCAGGCATTTTTCAGAGCACATGAATTCAATGGGAGTATTACCATCAACATCAAAGGGAGCAGGATTGAACCTGTAATGTATAGCACTAATGACTACAATCAAATAAACTTACATTGCCTGGGTTTGCTACCACCTTTTGCCGTGTGTGTGTGTGTGTGTGTGTGTGCACTTTTATGTGTGTGCCAAATGAGTGGATCCAGAGTGCTACCATTTCACATCTGGGGCAGTTACACCAGACCGGTAAAAATATAAATTGTGATGCAGGGTGACAAGCTTTGGGGAATCTGGTCTGCTTGTTTCTGTGCATCACTAAAGGAAGCAAAGAACTGAAAACCTTAAAAGATGAGATTATAGCCTTAGTAAAGTCTTCAGAAATATTTATATTTAATTTGATCTGCCTGTGGCAGCTGACATTTTTTTACTTTCTTGCGGTGCAGCTCAGTTTGATTAAAAAATAGTATGGAATAGCATATCTTTGGGGAAATATTCCATGTTTCTCTATTATATATATTTTATATATATGAAACATTGTATGTTTCCTAGCGTTACATCTTTGTATACTGGTTGTTTTATATTCTTTTTGCTGTGTCTGGAGTAGCGCACAACGTCAGCAGTAGTTGTTTTGTCCCCTCTGGTTACTTCTTACCTGACTCGCTCTCCACTGAGCTACAGCTAGTGACAGAAGAGAATGTAAGGTATGATAATAGCCTCCTGTTTAACTCAACTGAATTTGTTTTGTTGGCTAATTTTCATTGGTGTTTACATCCTTCTCTAAATTGCTCAGATTTACAACCTTAAACTGTGGATGCTGCTTCTGGACTGGGGGTAGGGTGGGTGCGAGGGACTGGAGCAGGAGTAATTCTTCTAAATGTGTGTTACATTTCAGAGAGATTAAAGTTAAAAGACAAAATAAAATGTGAATGTCAATTTTGATTAATAGCTACATCCTTTTTGTTTCCAAACCATGATATTTTCTGAGGTCTTAACATTACCTTAGCCTAGGAAGAGCCTAGAGTTTTTTGCAGCATCAGTGTCTGCTTTTAAAGAACAATCAAAATTAAAAATGTGATGTCATTCCATTCAAAATTCCCTTTATTCTTTAGGATTTGTTCATTTCCCAGCATGGGACTTAAGTGGCTTTATCAAAGTGCTTAGTTTGCTGTTGCCTGTTGATAGGATCCCCAGTCATTCACATAATGAAAGTGTATAAAACTTCCATTCCCTTGACTATGTGAGGAAGGTCTTTTTAACGCAGCTGAAAAATATGGATAATGCTGTCATGGGATTCCCTAGTCATGATTGCATCAGGCTATGAAAACATCTGGATGAACAGAGTGAAGTTAGATGAGATCATCTGACAGAGATTCTCAACTGGAAAATGGTACTGCACAAAGATCCAACACTTCAAACACCTGAAGAGAAAGCAAAATAAACCTTAATATTTATTTCCAACCTAAAATATGCACAGAGGACTCTGCCAGGCACAAGCCTGTGGCACAGGCATGGGTGTTATGATGCGTGTGCTAACTGCAGTGTGTCTTGAAATGTGCAGGTAATTTCCCAGAATATTGTGCTGAGAAAAGGGAGGATCTGGAAAAGGGGAATGGCTGGCTACATATTTGATTGAAGCACATGATAAAGCTGTGTCCCTGCCTTATCTCTCTTCTTTAAAATCTGTGTGTAGTTTGAGTATATTTTGTCTACAACCAAAATATTTCATCAAGTCCCAGCTTTGGCTTTGAATTCAGGCTGTGACTGGAACTGGTTAAAGAAGCTGAATTTCAGCAAAATGGTAGTATAAAAGCAGGAAAACTTTCTCAAGAAATACCGAGAATATTTTTTGGTACTTCTGGAGTAATCAAATGATGTAGCACACTGAAGCCAGATTGGGAATGATTTAGAAGCTAATTCAGGAAAATACTTAAAACGTGCCTAAATTTAAATAAGTACAGTACACCAGAATTACTTATATGCTTAGAAATTAAATATATGTTTAAATACATTGCTGAACTGGAGCCTAAGGGTACAGTTTAAAGTTAAAGCTAAACTAGTCTAGACAGTAGCTGCTGCTGAAAGTGATTTCTCCTGGTTTACTTCCCTGAAATGGCTCACACTGGAGTTTATTGACAATAACTGCTGCTTCCTCAATAACTTTGAAAAATATTAATTTCTCATAAAAATGGAAGTAAAAGTCTTAGTACTGAAAATCAATGGAGGTGATACACTGAGTCAATTTCTGTACTAATATGCAATCCCTATTTGATTTCACAAGCTACAGCCTGTTAGAAAAAGAATTAAGGGGAGCAGTTCTCATGCTGACTAGGATGCCTTTATTGTGCTTATGGGCCCTTGCAACCTCCTAGCAATAACTAAGAGTAAGGGAACAGCAAAGCAAATGTGTCACTGAAATCATGCTGGCGGCAAAGCAGGTGGGAAGGTACAGGGTGTTTTGGGATGCTCACCCTTCACGGTGGGGATGCAGAAGGCATTGTCGGCACACCAGCATTGCTGGTGGCTTCTCAGCCTTGCTGAAACCAGCCGCAGAGAGATTAGGGCTTCACCGCTTGTCTTTGGCCCTCTGTGAAGGTTTTACTGCAAGCAGGAGGATAGCACTGTCTCCTGGCAAACTGATTCTGGAATAAAACCATAGAGATATCAAAGGCTGTTCAGAGGATCTGACACAAAGGTGACCCCTTGGGCAGGTCAAGGTTTCCCCTGGACATACACCAGGAAGTCATGGGCTTGGGGAGATGATGCTTGCAAAGTTGTCTGTATTTTTAAGGGTGGCATTAGCAGATCTCGGTCTCTTAGTGCATTTAAAGGCAGCAGAGGTCTGAGGACTGCAGGTATCCTTCTGGCAAGCTTTCCATGGGAGGAGGAAGACTAGGGCCTGTGGATTTCTATCATGGTCATTTCAGCTGCAACAAAGCACTTGGCTGCCTGCCTGTGACGGCTTTGTGATAAGACTCTGTGCAAAGATCTAGCATATTTTTAATCAAATGTTTCCATTAGTTTTAATATATTGTACCCATCAGATTACAGTCACTCAGCAAAAATCCAGCCTTCGACACAGTGTCTCATTTATCCTCGTTCCTACCGTGCACCCAGCTCTGCTTTGCTGACGTTGGTTCTGGTTGTACAGTCTTGTTGTGGGGTTTTTTTTAGGGGGTGGTGCAATTAGCCTGGTTGGAGCTACTAGGCCAAAGAACATCAAGCAGTAAAATAAAGTCTTGATGACATATTTGAACTCTTGTAGACCATGGGTTATCTGATCTGCAAGGTCACTGCTATTCTCTGGGAAAGTTTAAAAGAATCTGCTCCTGTTTCAAGCTTAAAGGGCCCTTCTTGACAATTTTAGGATGTAAATTCAGTTTTTCTTTAAGTATATGCAGTTCTGCATTGCTGAGTGTTTCAGAGTATTAACTACCTGTGTTTTTATTTCCTTTCCTTTTAACTGCTCATCAAAGGCAAACAGAGTAGAATTAGTTTTAATGAACAGAAGGAAAAAGTGACTCCAATAAGGCTCCTTCTGCTACCAAAACTGAATGAAATGCAGAAAGGAAAATAATAATAATGTGAAAATGAGAAACCTAAAAAGAACTTCCAGATTCCTTCTAATAATTTAAGCTGTCATCAGTAGCAGAAATAAGGAATTATATTTCAGACATGACTTATACCAGACATGTCTTAAAAAGAAAAAGACAAATGGATAATGCCTGAAGAGACTGTCCCTGAGAATAAAAAAAAGTGCAGAATTAGGCTCTGGGAAGCCAAGTATCTTTTCCACCGTTCAGTCTGTAGAAAAAAGAAATGATGGCCCTTGATCTTTAGCAGCTCTAACAGATGGACTTGGGGAAGCAGTAGGAAAATAACATCATTAAAAGTTTTGCCTTTCTGTATTTATGAAAAGTCAAGTTGTGCCTTGCTCAAAATGTTTGAAGCTATTATATTACAAAGATTTGGTATAAATATGATTAGCTTAACAGTATTCTTCTGTAATACACATCATAAAGTCTTGTCAGAATGAAATTGAATGCTAAAAACATCGCATAATAACTTTCACAGACCATTAAGGTTTAAGGCTACAGCGTGGGAGTTTATTACAAAGAGACCCCTCTACATAGCATATACTTTGTCAGAGGTATTTCCACCCCCAGGCTTTATTTGTTGCAAAGTATGATGTTCTGACTTTGTTTATGTTCTTATACAGACTGGCTTAGCTTTGCGGTGTTGTTGCAATGCAGTGGGGAATCCTATAGGAAGAGATTGAGAAGGCTATTATTTTCCTTTCACGGGAATCTGACTATGTAAACTCTTGGCTGTTTTATCCTTGCTGGCTGTGGCAAACTGTCACCCCTCCGTTTCCCTCCTATTACAGTAGCAGCAGCTGGCAGGATGAGGTATGACTTTCCCTCCCTGGTGTCTTTCATGCCACCCTGTGTACTGTTGGGAACAAAGATAATGCATACCTTTGCCTCAGGGATTATAAATGTAAAGCCCTTAAGGGACATGTAGTTTATCTACAAAGCACTGCACTACTTGTGCCATAAAAGTTTCTTATCACCCAGTAGGAATATGGATTGAGATCCATTCATTTGACTCCATGTAGGTATCAGAGTTTATGGAAGGATCCTATTACTTTGCAGTTATCTCCTTGGGCTGATTTTACCCTGGTATAATTCCGTGGGTTCCCATAAAGCTGTTTCAGACTCATGTGGAGCAAGTGGGGGAAGACTGAGTGCGTGTACTCAATGAAGTTAGAGTGATAGCAAAATGTAAGCTGGAGTCTTTGGCGGGAAAATCACTCTCCATTGATAAAAAGTTTGTGATTAATCACCAACTTGATTATATTACCCTTTAATTAAGCTTCTAAGTGCCAAAAAAAAGGGACTTTGGTATGTTTTTTCTTTGTTATCTCTTGACCATGGCTCTGCTGGTGTTATTTTATAGAATCATAGAATCGTTTGGGTTGGAAATGACCTTTAGGATTGAGTCCAACTGTGATAAAAGGTCTTGAATCGATTTCCCTTTACTGCAGCTGTTCCCACTCCATAAAGGGGAAGTAAGGTCATATTCTTCCTTGCTAGTGCTTCCACAGTTGCAACCATTTTGGTGGAAAGCAAAAATGTAGGTATAAATATGTGTTGGTTTAATTTATGTTGCAGAGTTACCATCCTCTACCTTGGATTCATTTCTCAGCTTTCCCTGGAGCTCTTGGGAACCCACACAGACGTCCATGAGATTTTCTTCCACAGAAAACTGCTGATGCTAACCATGGATCTACAGCACAGGCAGCTGTTACCAGCAGTTTACAGTAACCTTCCTCACGCAGGATCCCACTATACTTCACAAACTAATCAAATACAGCACCACTGACCTGCAACGAGCACCGAGGCAGAGCGTGGCAGCTATTCAACACAGAGTACATGGACCAAGATAGTTTCATCAAAAGCCACAGAAGCCAGTTCCATCTCTGGTGGGAAGTGTCCTGGGACGATCAAGGGCCAGAATGAAAAAGGAGAGTTTTAGTTCTGAACCTAGTATCTGGGAGAAGAAATACAAATCTCAGCATGGTTTCCCTGGAGAAATAAAGGGCATTGATGATGCCTGGCAAGCTGAAGGACTTTTGTTTATGGACTCACTGAGGTTTTGGGTTGCCTTCTGACCTTGAGCCATTTTAACCCCTTTGTTTTTTTCTAGCATTCCTCATGCTTTTCACTAGATCATGCTTGATGTTTTGGTACTAAGCGACCCTTTTGATAATTGTGGTACAGTACTGTAGTCCCTGAAGATCTCCCCCATTTCCATAGCTCTGTCAGCACAAGGAGAAACAGTCTTGACAAAAATCCCAGCAGGACTCTGAGCACACAGTTCCTGCACCGAGAAGTGAAAATTCAAGTGCAATGTGTGGGGTTGTTATCCTTACAGCAGAAATGTAACAGCAATGAAGTATTGTTTGAAATATCAATCAACGGACTAGCCAGAATGCATTGCTTCGGGTGGGCTGTCTCAGATCTGCAAGAAACCTCAGCTCCTTTTGCCCTGAGAAGGATTTGGTAGCTGGGGTCAGTTAGGATTGGCCACACAACTGGATGACGAAGAGGGACCAAGGCCCCTCAGGAGAGTGGCTGCTGCTCTGGGTGCCACTGTCAGTGCCAGACTCTCAAACACAGGTTTCTTGTGCTCTCATGCATCTTCTGACTAGGAAAGCCACATCCTCAGCTCAGGCTGGATCTTATTTCCTGCTCTTAACATGCTCCTGTTCACAAACCCACGTCTTCTTTAGAAACCCTCACTGCCACCTTCACTTCAGAGCTGAGGGAGCCCAACCAGCGCAGGGCCCTGGCTTCAGTCCTGGTGTAGTTATCTCATCCATCTGGTTCACTGATAGAGGGAGAGATGGAATGGCTCACAGGTATGCAATTTTGGACTAGTTTAAATTATACCATGTAATAGAAGTAATGATAATTATGATAATATCTTACAATATCGATGAGAAAAATAAACTGTTGTGTCAAAATGTACCTGACAAGCAGTACAATGGAGTGTTACATACTCAAGAGAGAGAGTAGAAGTTACTTCCCTCATTTTCATCCCGTCCTCTGAATCTTGACTAGCTTAGGGGTTAAACCTGGGAGACAGAATCATCTGCATAAGAAATGTGGTACAAACCATCAGCTCAGGCTGAGAGGAACTGCAGGCTCCCACACAGCCCATGCCAGAGATAGTACTATCAGATGGAAGGAGGTTATATACATAGTGTGGTGTATCAGTCTCAGCTAAGTGTCTTTGCAACGGTTTCCCACATCACTCAGCAGCTTGTTTAAGGTATCATGATTAACCAGTAGGCTCCGAAAGAATTTCTCACAATCAGTAGAAATACAACAAAAGACCTAAAGGCCCACAGTAGAAGGCAAACATAATAAAGGACAGTGAGTGTGTGCTCATGCCTCTCCTGAAAAATGTCCACAGCTGCCTGGGTTCCAAAGTATTGTAAATTCACTGCTAATATTTTTGTTTTGGTCCTTTTCACATAATAGTCTAGTCAGATTTATGAAAAGCAGCAGAAATCTTGCTTACTGAAGTCCTGTTACATGCATGATGGAACTTTGCAAAGCCACCATTTTTTTCTCAGCCTTCAAAAAATAATCAGTTATCTGTACCTGATTCTCAGGAAAAGACTTGATCGTGAAATGATTGTAGCGAGATCTTTTAATTGAGTCTGTAAAGACTCTCATAAAACATGACAGTTGATAAATGGCTTATCTGGTATGGCAACTTACTTGGTATTAAATTCAACTGGAAAAAGACAGCATGTTTTATGATGCTTTTCACTTCCTTTTTACCGTGCACCTTTGCCTGTTTACTGTTTTGCAAAGTTCAGCAATTGGTAATGGATTTGCCAGCCATGCAAGTTAGAAAGTTTCTCCTATTATCAAGATCAATGGTTTCCTCTTCTTCTAATTGCAAACCACTTCCTTTATCATGAAAATTTTAAATTTCCATAAATAGCCTTCCCAAAGGCTAAGTAACTGCTAAACAAAACTAAAAGCAAAGTGAGAAGAAGTACAATGCAAATAAATAAAAGCCTGAATTCTTTCAGGAGGAGAACTTATGAGGTGCTGAGCACCCCTGAGAGCTGCTTGCTTTGATAAAGTTCAGCACGGAGGTGCAAAAGCATCCTACAAGGCCTCTTAAAGCAGCCCCTGTCAGCCTGCCTTCTTAGGCCAAAGTCCAAAGTTGATTCAAGGCAGTGTTGAACCACAAAACTTTAGTCATAGAGTCATAGAGATGGCAGAAGGAACAGCTGGCAGATAAAGATGACAGACAGCAAAAATGTATTTTAGATGAGACTTCTAGTTACTTGAATGCTGTTAAATTAGATGTTGTCTTTCCATAATTTAACTCCTGAAGCCCCAAAATTTTATTTTATACATTATGACACAGAGAGCTGATGCACAGTACATCAGCTGTGATGTAATATTGACAGACAAATACAGCTATTGTATTCATAAATGTTCGCTTTACAAAGTAAAGAGCATTGTAACAACATATACTTAATGCTAGCATGATAGACTGCAATGTAATCAGTCTTGGATGAACTGAGAACACAAACAAAAATAGATTAGCTAACAACTGAATTGTGTTTATCTTGCTTGACAGTGCTAGTTCAGTAATGAGTCATTTTCTGATCTAATGTTACTGCCATCTCTAGTATTGTGGGTAATTGTTACTGCTGAGAGAAAAAGTTTGAACAACCCAAAGGCTGAAGAAGCGAAGGAGTATTAGCATTAGTCTGTCTGATCCCCAGTAGATGCAATATACCAGTTTGGTGCATACTTCCTTAAGCCATGAACCCAGGGTCATTACAGATCTCACAGGGCTTTTGTGAAAGCAGAGTTATTTTTCCAGGAAGGATCATAGCTGAGGGCCTGACATACCCTTCACTTAAGCGGTGCTGTCCATGCTTTGCTGGTTGCCACATCCCTCACCTCCAGTGGCTAGGGTGAGAAGAGAGAAAACCTTGCTCTGCTGACCCCGTGGGCTCTTCCACAGGTGTTGAAAGCCGTGCAACATAGCTGAAGGTTAGTTTCAGCCACCTTTAAGAGCCCTGTTTTACCTGCCCCGCAGTGTCGGCAGCTCACGTAGTCAGTTCCCCAGGCCTGCCTCCCAACTAGCTAGCACAAGCATTGATAGCCACGTAAGCAGAGCAGCCCAGTGCTCACAACAGGCTAGTAGCCCAAGTATTTACCCAGGAGCCTGGGTGGTTTTGCTGGCCACGGTATGGTATGCTCCATGCTGCAGCCAACAATATCTGAGCTGACGAGCTCAGGCATGTCTTCACGAGCTGCTTTACTTTGGGGACTGTAGCACTGACGTATCTATTTGTTGGTAATCGATGGGGATGAGTAGGAAACTCTCTCCAAGCATGCTTCTTTAAGGATTAAAAGTGTTCTGCATTTGTAATAGAGAGTAATTACCTTTTCTGAAAATAGCTGTCAACTTAATTTTAAATACTAAAACTTTGCACTGAGGTCACTCAGATTCCTGGTGGAAACGTGCTATGGAAGACAAATATTCAAAGCAAGAATGGGCATGAATGTGATTGGGCTTGATTCTGATCAAGTTTACATTTGTTTAAAGGCCCAGCCCAAAGCCTGTGAAAGTCATTTGACTGACAGGATAAATCAGCTAAAGTCAATGGGATTACCCTACTGTCAGCCCAGTATGGGAGAGATCAAACCCCAGATCATTATCTTTTTGTGGTTTTCCTTTTTGCATATTGAGAGGGAGTCAGTGTGAAGGGCCATTGATAGTTTTGTAAAACACGGTTACATTCAGTGGGAGCCTGCATGCCTGCGGATGGTTGGCAGGATATGGCCCATAAAGCTGCCGGGGTGGGGGCTGAAGATTTCATACCTCTCATGTGCACTGCATCTGTTTGGTTTTGCTGCCAGAGGTAATCAGACAGTTAATAGCTTTTGCATAGAGAGCCAATTGACTGTGTACTATGTGAGAGCCTAACCAGGCATGAAAATGTAAAATGAAAGAATTAGTTAAACCACGACATTCTTCTGGGAAATGCTAATGGGTAACAGTTATCACTTACCACCTTGGTCTCTTGTTCTTTCATCAGAATCAATTACTTAATTTTTCTTCTTGTGCATGATGATGATGCTCTCATGAAAAACAACTCTATGGAAATACTGAATACCAGTAAGTCAGAAGAAGCAAAGGATGCAAAACTGCAGTTTTCCCATGGCCTGAAAATGACTCCCTCCCTGGCTTAGGGCAGCCACAGGTATGCTGTTAATTTTAAGTCCTCTTGCCAGAAGGCTATAAAATGTCTTTTCATCTTATGTTACATAAGTATCCAACAAATAAGAAGACTGTTATTACAAAGGCAACCACACTGAAAAAAGGTTTCATTTACTCTGGAAACCTGCATTAAAGACTTCTGATGTCTCTGTGTAACTTGTAGGTTGCTGAACACTCTTGGAGAGGAAAAGTCATTTAATTCTTCTTAAAAAAGGGGTAGCAAGTTTGATGCAACATCAAACTGGGATGCTACTAGGAACCATGTGATAAATCTTTTGTTAAACATCGCAGTGATTTACTCTCAAAGATGAGCTTCTGTATGCTTTAAGCATTCTGGAAAACAGTGGTTATATTTAGCACTCTCTAATTAATTTTTTTGGTGATCCTTCTGAACTAAACAGAAAAGATCCATCTGTGTCAGGAGTGAAAACTGTGAGGTGCTACGTACATCTTAAGATATGAAAAAACAACTGAGTGTGAGGATGCTCAAGACTTGAGAGAAGGTGTTCAGCAGCTACAGGAAGGGTCTCCAAAATCCTTATGCTTCTTGTCATCACAGAAACAATTCTGCTTGCCTTCACTGGGTGCTGAATTGTTGCTTTGTAATTTTTTCATGGTTTTCTCCAGGAAAATAAAATACGGTTTTGTGCCAGTAAGATAAAGACATTGTAACAGTGAGATAAGGCATAGAGGAGGATGCCTCTGTGAAGGTGATACAGCGTGCATTCAGCATACCTCTTGGTAATTAAGGCATTCTTCCTGAAGTTCGGTTGTATTATAGCCTTCAACATCTTCACAAACCGATAGGCATCAGGTGTATTTAAAATATGTTCTAAGTTAGTTAACTTCCAGGCAGTACGACATCCTCACCTGCTCATTTCACAGGAAAAAAACTCCCGAACAATAGAAATCACCATGTGCATGTTGACATCCTGCTTGTAAACCAATATTGTCACAAGCAATAGGCCTAGAAAGAACAGACCAATCGATGAATGTGAACTGACTTACACTAAGCTAAAATTAGATCAAATATCCTGATTGAAGTTACTACAATTAACTAAATAAATACACATTCTCAGTTAATTATTTTTGTAATACCATTGTGCCTAGAGGCCACATCTGAGACTGAGTGCCATCCATACTAAGCACTACAAATACATCCAGTTAAGATACAACCCCGGTCTTGAACAGCTTTCTGTTCATACAGACAAAGGAAACAAATGACTGGAGACAGAAATAATTATTATCTCCATGTAACAGAAACAGGCCCAGAGAAATTGAATTGTTTCGCCCAACAGTGTAAGAATTACTTGGCAGGACTTAGATGCAAATAGAGAACATCAATATCCACTTCACAAGTCTGCCCACCCTTTCTCTAGCATAAACTTTTCTACCAGAAGACTTCTCATGCACAGGACAGCTCTGGACTCTTGTTTCTTGACATTACATTCCTTATTTTTCCAACACAGCACAGCACGCACTAGCTAGAGCTTTCAGTTTCTGATGGCTGTTGATGATCCTGTGTCCTGTCAATCTCACCATAGTGAAGAGCAGTGTGAAGCATGCTGCTATTCTGTATTAATTAATGATATTTCACTAGCAAAAATTCAAAGCCTCAAACACACAAATCTATGTACATCCATGTTTCTGTTGACTGCTTTCACTTTGTTTAAGAGCTCATATATGCATATTCTTCCTCAAATCTAGAGCCCAGCTTTGCCTTCTTTGTGTACATTTGGAAATCAGCTATGTAGAGAAAACTTTAAAAATCTCATTGCAAAGGGAGGAAACGTGTCTTAATAAATCCAGAAATAAGCCATTCTTTTGGGTCAAGGCAACTAACAGGTATAGCTTCATCTCTTGGAAGTAAGTCCCAAAAATATACATAGCAAATACTTTGGCTAAGTTACTTTTTATCACCATTAGCCTTTCCTTGATTATTTTCATTGCATTATTTACTTGCATCTATGGTATATTAATTCATTGAAGCAGAAATAGTGCTGCTTGCTGACTCATTCTATCTGCTGGGAAAAAAAAAAAAAGAAATACAGAATATCCAGTGTGTTGTGACTCTACTCTGTTCTTAAAGATACCCTGCAGTGACATCTTCAAGCATAGACCCAAACCCAAGGCAGCTGCTTTGGCCTTTCTCTACTTTCTGTCAACCTTGGTTCTGTCAAAATCAATGATAAATGGTGCTGGCTTTAACTTAATCTGGAATTTAATGTATTTCCACACAAGCAGTGCAGTGATGTAGCTAGTGCATAGTTCTCAAAGTTTCTTTCCCCCTTTCTCTGCAGAAAAGTAATCCCAGAAGAAAGCTGAAAATCATGAGGTTTCGAAAGTACTGTTCCTATGTCTTTACTAAACAACCTCAGATTTGTGTTCCAGGCTTTGATAGATCCATTTCGTAGTCAATCAAAGATAGTTGTGGATTTGAGGAAAAATTAGCTCAAAATAGTCTGTTCTTCTTGTAATATTCACTATGGAATTACTTGCAATGATTCAGTAATGAAAATTTCCTTTCTAGCTTTTTAGCTATAAAATATGACTGTATGCAGGTCCTTGAGTCCATCTGGAACTCCAACAAGTCGATGTCTGTGCCATCTTCCCAGCCATAAAATTATTTTCTGCCTCTTTGCTGGACTGAAAGTTCTAGGAAAAGGCTAATTTGAGAAATTACAGAACATTGTATCAAACAATAATTTTTCCCAGATAGCCACACATCTGAAACAAAATCTTCCTTTAAATAGCATGGATGTATATTTTGAATACATGATTATTTTCTATTTCTGGAATATTTATTTACCTGAAACCCTGCAGCTTTAGGAACCATATTGTGACCTGAAGAAAAAGACTAGCAGCATAATAGATGGCCTAGAGATCTCCCTTTTTCAAGTCTCCTGGCTGAGAAAATTTTAAAAAATGAAAAAAAGAGAAGTCTTCTGTGTTTGATCAGTGCAAGAACCAGCTTTCCAAATGGAGAGAGCCTTTAGAAACACAAGTGAGGTTTTGATCCTTGGCCCCAGTGTCATCCACCTTGGAAAGCTTTCTGTTTTTATTATTTTGAACAGGTCAGCAACAGTGAGATGGGAAACTAGATTTCAAAACAGAAGCCTCTACAGTGTTTCAGCTAAACATTGCATGGTTTCAAATGGAAATCTAATATTGGTCCTGGATCCCTTGCAAATTACCTAGTCTTTTGCTGGTGGGCGCTCCAAGTCTCTGAAACAGCAGTGCCTCCTGATTTATGGCAGTAAGCACACAGCATGGAGGAGGCCAGAGCTCTGGTTCCCAGGGAATGTTTTCAGCTCTCAGGCCTGGGTCCCAAGTACAGGGTTGGAGTTAGGGGCATTTGCTTTGCTGCTCCTCTCCCACATTCCCCAAGCTCCCGCTGGAAGATGGCTCTCGGGTCCCAACACACCTCTGCCTGTCCCAGCTCCCCTCCAGATATTTGGTGCTCAGACCGAGAGCACGCAGCTGCCCCATGGGTTGCACACAGCCACGATGACCCTGAATCCAGATTCTCAGTGTGAAAAGAAGTCCTCAGCAATGAATGAAAAATATTTTCCATTTTTATCTCCAGGTCAGGTTAATGGAAATTTTGCAACTTGCTCAGACTGATACAGTTAGGACTGTGTATTTGCTGGTGTGAACAGGAACACAGTAGCTGTTCTTCTGCTTCCTGCATTTGAACACGGTGAATATATGATCTGGGGCTTCTGCAATGCTGTTTGCTGACACTCTTTCTTTAGGAAAGTAATTTGGGAAGAACAACAAAGAATTCTTCAGCAAACTTCCTTGCAGAAAAAGTTGTGGTTGTCTTGCCAGTTCTCAAAATTAAAACTATGTTCCAGTCAAAAATGCCTATTCAGACTGACATCAAAGAGAAAAATGTGAGCAGGTCAAGGAGTTTAATTTCCATGGCACTTGCATTTGTGATTCACATGTAGGGTGCAGTAATGACTTACATGCCCATTGGCAATAATGTAATAGAAGACTAGTGTGAATAAAAAGAAAAATGAATTGGAGGTAACAGTAATGGGCCAAATTCTGTATTCAGTTGGATGCGCAGAGCTCATTGAAGTTGGGCAGTGTCACATAGAGCACATTCTGGTGGTCTTTCTCACAACAGCATTTTCATGAATACATACGTTATGAAGCAGAGCACCCTCACAGTTGCTGCTAGCCTGGGCTGAGGTTTTTAGAAACGAGCAGTGGTACCACTGTTTGGGGATATCAGTCCAAGATGCTCATGGCGGGCCTTGATGGTGGAAGGCTCCTTTCCCCTGTCTAGAAGCCAGGTCCCTTTAATATATCTCAGGCTGAACACACTAGGTGACTCCTGAAAAATCTGGGTCTTAGGGCATGTTTCCTGAATCATTTGAGGTGTGCTTTCATACCAGCTTTGTAACTTCTCAAAATCTGTAGTTAAGGTGAAGAGCTATATCTTGAGGTATAAAAGCAGGAGGTATGTAAACTTTTTAACAGTCTCTGTATATTCTCCTGCTACTCATTTGCTTTTCTCATGGGGTGATCCAACTAGGCATTACAGACTGTTGATAAACAGATTTTCAGCCCATTTCATTTAACCATTACTACATTTCCATATCAAAGATTTTACACTTGGCATGCCCGAGCCTATTTTATTTGTAATCTTTTCTCAAATGAGAAGTTTGGAATGTTTTTTCATCATGTGTTTCATCTGCAATGCACTGCCTTCATGTTATTTTTTAAGATGAGATCTTATACGCTACCTCAAGTCATTCTACAACTTATTGGCTCTTATTTATTCTGGCCTCCTAGTCTAACACAATTTCTATGTTGAAACTTGTTGCTATTTTTTTTCCGGGGATACACCATATGATGTTAAGCATGTGCTGTATATCAAAGTGCAAATATAAACTAGTTGATAGTCTCTAGTCACACCCTGGATAGGTGTGGCGGTTGGGAATTTTTTGCTTTCTGGCTGGAGATCAGAATGTGCTTAACGTGGCTCCACATACAGGATCTCGGTTGGGAGAGAACTAGTTGGGGTTTTTTGGTTTGGGTTTGGGTTTTTTGTTGTTTTTTTTTTTTCATGTATGTTGTTTGAAGGGTTGGGAGCTAAATAGTTGTACTGTTTCCAGAAACAGATTTTTACTTGTTTAGCTATATTTAGAGCTGCAATCAGGAGATTGGAGGGTATGATAATCCACTACTGTCTTTCCTTCTTTCTCTCTTTCTCTATCACTTCGTGGATAAGACAATGGACAAGCTTAACTATAGTGTCAGCCTAAGGCATGGTGCAGAGCTGCACTACTCCAAGAGAAACTCCAAGGAGGAAGTATGACTCAGAGAGCTGCAATTCCTTCCACAGTTCCTCCTTGTTCCAGCCAGGGAAGTAAGTTACTTCAGTATTTCTGCTGCTAGACTAAAGTTTACTTCTCCCCTCATGCTTACAAGCCTCAGCTTGCAGAATAGAAAGAAGAGGGGTAAGGGTCTGTGCCAGAAGCTAGGTGTCACTAACCTGGGAAAAGGCGTTTTGCTGCCTTTGACACCTCTGCTGCCAAAGTGAGACAGGGACCACTCTAGCCCTGTGTGGGGTTTCACTGTAAACAGTCACCTCATAGCCACCCGCTTATGCGGGCTTGCCAGTCATTTTGCAGAGATGCCTATCTTGTCAGGCATCCTTTATGTTAATACTAAGAGCAACACACAAAATACTGGACAGCTTCATACTGCTGTTTGGTTGGTTTGCTGGGGTTTTTTTACACAAATTGTTACATCATGCTGATTTTCTTGCCTAATTTTCATAGTCTCATTCAATAAGGTGTAGTCACAATCAGGCTTACGTACAGCTCATCAGACACTTCTGAATTGTCTCTCAGACGATCAGTTTCCCACTGACTTTTATTTTCCATAGTAATAGTTTGTTATTATACTCAGAGATGGGCAAAGGCTTTGCAGGCAATAGTTCTCTTGCCAAAACAGGAACATTAATAAGAGTATTTATAGTAAAATGTTCAAAATCAGTATTTCTTCACTGGTAGTACAGCTCTAAGGCATGAGAACACCAACTGATGTACGATCTCTTTGCAAATGATGGACATGACTATTCATCTGCCTGACATTCTGCTCAGCATCAACAGGCTTTGAGGAAAAAACAGACAATTCACAGCCTATTTTTAATACGCTTTTTCATGGATGGACAGCAAAGCAGAAATACTGTACTACACAGGGACCTTCAGCTGAGCACTCTTTTAAAATAATTTGTAATATGACGGTAAAATACTATGTTAACTGAGACAGTGTCAAATGAGAGCACATATTAAATACTAATGTGAGGCACTGGCCTGAAAGATAAAAGGAGTCAGGAAAACAAGAGAGGAATTCATCCATATGCACATCAGCTAGATTATCCAGGTAGGAATAAAAACACAGTACTTGTTACTATACCCTCTAGGGTTACCAGGGAGTTTTCAGGAAGCATCTCACAATTAAAAAAACCCAACAACAAAACAAAACCAGGAGTAAGAATCCCCTTCAGAAAATAGATCTGGCCCTCATATGGTGTTCAGCAGCACAGACATACACACAGAGACACAGACAGACAGACACACGCACACACACACTCTCACACTTCCTGCCTGAGTTATATCAGTTTCAAAAATAGCCTGTGAAAAATGGTTTAGGCTATTGGACCAACTTTCAGCAAAGTGGACTGAGCGTAGAGCTGAATTTATACCTCCACGTGTGATTTTGTGTACCGACATATTATAAAGCTCATCCTTATACTGTGAACTTTGAATGGCATCAGTACTAGTTCACGCAAGTACCTGACAGAGATCTGCAGAGACAGAGAAAGAGAAACGCTATTCTTTTGAGCTGGCCTTTATTCCTACACTGGAAATAAGTGATGTAAAGGAAGCATGCCGTTCAAACATGCAAAAGTTGCTTTTATTTTGCATCAGTTTATTCAGGTATTTTAAATAGGCTTAGTTAAAGTAATCAATTGAGCCTTTTTGACAACTTTGTAAGAAAGCCTTATGTGGCTAATTCTTAAATATCATCAGACAGCAGGCTAATTGTGTCCAAGTGCACATTGTTGCCGCAGGTAGCAGATAACTTCCTGTGTTGAAACGATGACTTGAGAGCGATATACTTGTAGACAAGCAAATATCATCTTCCAGTCTTGCTGTGTCTTAAAGTGATCTATGAGAACTCTCTTTAGCTGAATGCCTGTGCTTAGCCAAGGTATTAGACACATTCAGGATGTATTAAACTCATACACCTTCTGAATTACTTGATGGTTTTGAATTCACATAGCTAGCTGATTTAGTCAGATTTCTAGTGCTAAGAATACTGAATATGCTGAACTGCCAGGAATGTTGCTTTTAAAGGTGTGTAATAAATGTGCTTGCTGGTTTTAATTATACAGATACACAATGGACACCTTTACCACTTTCTGTAGTTACTATCCTGTTCCCAATGCTTAGTAATACAGAACACACTTTTGAAATAGGATAATACTCTGGAATAGCAAACATTCACATTTCATGCTTTAGCAGTTCTGAACACATAGTCAAAAGTATAGCAAAAGAACCTTTAGGGGATCATATTATGTAGCCTTTTGAATACAAAATAACTCCATGAAGTCAAGTCAGAGGAGAACTTACTCTCCCTGGTAAATTCTACTTTACCAAAATTGTCTGGATGATTTGCTGTGAATGTTTCAGTGAACATGTTATCTGTGTTTTGTATAGCCTTCCTTTTTCTTTTCTCCATATTCCTCTTTCTCTTCCTCATCCTCTTTTTAATCTTTTCCACTTTCCATTGCTATGCATAGAAGACCTAAGAACCTATGTGAAAGCATACATGAGAAACAGATGGTAGAGTTAGCAGTTTGGGCAGGATAAAACCAAGCCATTGCTGGAAGTGCAGAAAATGGTAAAATACCAATAATCCGTATTGATATCTGACATGACTAACAGGGGAAGGGTTCGTACCTTGTATTTTTTCAGTGCCTGAGAGTCCCCCTTGCATTCTACATTGTATAATATAGCCTGAATAAAATGCGGCTACAAAAGGGAAAAGGTAACACTGATCCTACTCTAAATAGGATTTAATACTGTGCTCATCACTGCAGTGTCTGAGAGCAAGATATACTATTGCTGTTGCAGTACAAAGTTCATGGAATATCAAGTGTTGATAATCGGTGCTCAGAGTCTGTAAATGTATGTACAAATGGATCAGATCCACAGCTGGCATCTGTCTGGCTCCAGATCTGGTCCAGTAAGTTTCTAAAGAGCAGTTCACGACAGACCATTGAAAACTTCCAAAGAAAGTCCCAGGGCACATGACAGAAATGGCCAAGTGGGACAGCACAGTAGAAGAAAGAAATCCTGTGGGTTCATTTCTTTAAAGCATAGAAGTCATTAATCATTTCTATTCCATTCCATTTGAAACAGCTGCCTGCCTGCATTTGCTAAGTAACTGCTTTCCTAACCACACAGAAACTAAGCCGTGGGCCCCAGAAAGCACATGCTTCCAGATATTAATACACAATTTCCCTTTTTCACTGTGTCAATGAGAGCACGTTAACATTCTTAGCATCTGGGTTTGGTAGTGAAATAAAATGCTAATGTTTCCACACTTTATGAATTCCTTCCAAAAATCTTTCTTACTGCTTATCTTCTTAACTGAGGCTTCAGAAGTTCAAAAGCTTGACCTGAAAAATCTCAGTGGCCTTCTACCTGTCACCTGCGATGCAGGGTGCTGCTGTTTATCAAGTTAGAAAATAATCTCTCCCGTAGTGCTTATTTGCTCGTCTTCTTGTGAAGCTGAGTTACATTTTCCACTTAAGCTCATTAGTTCTGAAAGTACGCTGTCATCTCTATGGACTATTGCAATTAGAGGAATGCCAGCCAGCAGGTGGAGACGCATGAAAGCAATCTCAGTTCATAGACAGGCTGCTTTGACATTGCATTCCCATAGCCCTGGCCAAGCACTCCAGCGGGCCAGAGCCAGAAAATATAGCTATTGGATTCATGGAAAAGTTCAGAATTAAAATCTTGGATTACTGACAAACATGTGACAGAGCAGCTTCTACTGTATGACTGCTCTGCTCAAAGCCGCACTGAAGAGCCATCCAGTCAGTACCTTTCATGTATCACTGAATCGTGGAGGGAGGGAAGCTTGCTGCTGACTCTGGCCTGACCTTGATTCATTCAGTTTGTTCAACAGTTTAGAGCTGCCTGTCAGCGTCAGCTGTGCTGAATGATGCAAGGAGCCACACATGCTCTGGTTTATGCATATTCACTTTTGGCCTTGTGCTGTACAGCGATGGGGCTCTGATGGCTCAATAGCATACTTCACCCAGATGCGTTTCCACCTATTTGCTAGAAAAGTGCAGCTTGAGATGGTATGAAAACAGCTTTGCTTCCTCTGTTCCTTTCATAACTCCTCCCACCCAGTGTTTCCTCTTTCAGAGTGGAAACACCATTGTAATAGCTATTTCTGAAATATCCCTGCCAAGATCAGGAAGTGCAGAGGCATACATAAGTATGAGGAGGGGGAAAGGTAGTTTGTGAGTTATTTTGGGAGTGGGGCAGTTGTTTACATGAGTTTGGGAGGAAAGCTGAGGATAATAATTCTGTGTCGTCTTCAAACCAGTTATTAAGTTTCTAGCTCTAGTCTCTCAGCTCTCTCTAGAAATGGTAAGAGATGGCAGTACTGGGTCTGCAGAATACCTAATGTGAACCAATTGTCTTCAATGGAAATATGCACATAATGGGAGCCAAGGCTAAATGCCATGCTAAAATACAGTATGGTTGCAAACTCCTCCCTTATACCAAAAGTCGTTGCTGAGACTGTGAAAGACAGATTTTAAATGACAACAGTGACAGCATACATCAAAATGCACATGGAGATATGGGAAGAGGGAGGGAGATGGTGTAAAATTAGTAGACCTTTGAAAGTCTACAAAAATTGTCTGCAAACATTTTGAGGGATTTCAGTGTCTGAACATGTGATGTACTGGCAAATTAGATTCATTGTGGAGATACTGGAAAACACAGTGCCTTTTTTTGCAAGTCCAGACCCCTCAACATTTAATTATTTGTGGCGAATTTGGATGAATTGGAGTTTATTATTCTTCCTTTAAACGGGACAGGCTCTTCAAACCTTGCAAATTCAATTTCAGTGCTTCTAAAGAAATGTATTTTACGGCTTTTCCATCCTTTTGGAGTCTTTTCCTCCCCCTTCACTACCTCTCCTCTTGCACTCTTCTCTTTGGAGAGAGTGTTTAACATGCCATCGAGGAGATAGCCTGCATGCAAAGTCCCTCAAACATAAACACACTTAAAGAGCAGATTCATCACAGTGTGTTTCCAAATGTGGAAACTGCATTCCATCTGCACCCTTATCCAGTGGTCATTAGCTTAGATGTTGAATGGGCATTCCTTAAAGTGAAGATTATGAAAACATACATACTGCTCAACAGTGATTCATCAGCTTCCAAGCTCAAGAGCAGTTAAGCTCAAAGTGACTCAGGCCGGGGACTTTGAGAATGCTGTGCAGGAATTTACTACACTGAGCCTCAAAACTGACTTCTCTTGTGATTAGGAAGCTCTGCGTTTGTTTGACTCAAGTATTTTTCTGCATTTGTTACATCTTAACCTATAACTTATGCATAATTATAAGACTTTTTTTGTTGTTTTTTTAGACCTGGGCCCCAATTTTCCACTCAGGTTTACAGCACTGTAACATCAATGGCTTCTGTGCTGTCGCCCCAACAGAAGAATCAAAGCCTCCATGAGCGTGCTTGTCAGTAGTTTACAGATGACAACAGTCACACACACTGCTTGATGATAAGGCAAGTTATCACCATTATTCCTTGGCCTGTTTTTTAGCTTGTAAATGACCGGGTCTAAATTCCCAGCCACAAACTGAAGATATTGTTTATTGATCTATTGTATAGGATTGCCTTGAAAGAGTTAGCATTTATCTTAGGTGACTCATAGATTGTTCTGATGATGGATGTGTCCTCTGGTTTGCTCTGTGTGTAAATGTGTATATCTCTTGCTCCCTATGTCCTTATGTTTGTATATACGCATACACACACACACATACATACATATATATATAAGAAATGGCTTGCTTTCATGACATACCCTTTAGAGTCTTTACTTCTTTTGAGGATTCCTTTTTAAGGAAGCATTATTAGTCAAGCAAAAGTTACTGAGGCAGAGAGAAAAAAACTCAGATTACATAGGGAGCTACCAAAGACATTTGAAATAAAGGACAGCTTATTATTTAGGGCAATGGAGTAAGGGTGCAGAAGGAGAATTGAATTCAAGTGCTGAATTATCTGGACATGCATAGTATGTTCTTGGTAAGTTGCTTAATCTACATGATGATTCAGTTCCCCATTTATAACATAGGGACAACACTTGGCAGCCTTGTTAATAAATCTATGAATGAATATGGGCTGTGGACTTGATGGTGATGACAGCTTACTCAGAATTTACACAGTTTATCCCTCCTGGCCAGACCTTGCTGTTGGATATAATTTTGGATCTTGCCCTAAACAATATTCTGTGGCAGATCTCTTAATGCGTTGGTCTCTGTGACACCTATTCAAACCAGAAATAGGTCCTCCTTGAGCTGTGACAGAAGACAATGAAATTAAGGACTTAATACCAGTGTACAATTTTAGGGCAAAACACCGGAATAGTTGTCCCAGGACAAAATATTTATTTTAGGTCTCTAAAACAGGTCTCTAACAGAGCTGTATTTGCACCAATCAAACATATCAATGAAGTAATAACAATTTTTTGAAGTATCACTTTGTAAGATACTTTGGAAGCACCTAGCTTGACTATACAAGTACTGTTCAGCCTGTCAGTGAATCAAACCTGATTCAGCTGTCAGTGGATCTTTGACATCTACTTTCACAGAGTATCAAGTAGGTGCTATTTAATGCAAAATAAAAGTTGCTATAAATTTATCTCAATCTGAAGTGCAATTACATGTATTTTCAAATCCCTCTATTCCATCATTAGTTTTATGGGTCACATGGATACATCTTGTACCTGTATATTAATGACAACATTTGGTTTATGTTATAAACTTCTCTTCCCACAAGTACGTGGTGGTGGTGTTGTATAGAATGCACATTCCCATAATAATTTCATATGTTTTCAGTCTTAAAAATAAAGTTTATATAATGAAAATACAATATAATTATACACATGAGAGTTCTGGTTTGGAAGAGGTTCAGCAGAATTCTTTGATAAAACAAGCCCCCAACCACAAAAGCTACATACAGTGATTTGACAGTCAAACATATATAATCACTTATGCTAAATTAAAGGCAGTGTTACCACGTTAAAAGCAGCACACTGAAATCCCTTATGTCACTTTTGGCCAACAAGTGACAAATACTGTAAATCTAACCAAACGCATCCTTGAATAAACTTTGAGCAGCTTTTTAAAAAGGTGCTTGGGGCGGTGAGTTATATAAGGAAATGGGAGTGCAAGGGATACATTTATATAGGGTTAGTTTATGACACTAATTGAGCTGTCTTATACAGTCAGCAGCCTGGTCCTTTTTTGCTCCGCACCAATTTTTAGTACCCAGAAACACACAATATGAGGGTTGTCAGAGAAAAAAATCATCCAGAATTATCTCATTAGGTAGAACAGAGATGTTGATATCTGTGAAGTTAAACACCATTGTTTAGGTGGGATTTTCCATTTGCTGTCCCTGCTAACATCTCTTCCTACAACATGCAAACTCTTTTTAACTCCATCAAAACTGCCTCTTTGTGTAGAAACTTCATGGGCAAGATCCTCCATGGATACAAAATTTTGTAGCTCCACTGAGAGCAGCAGGATGATGCTGATTTACACCAGATACGGATCTGGTTCACAGCATGTTTCAGTCTGAATTCACAGAGCATGGAGTAATGTGAAACAAGGAAGTGACTTTTGTGAAAAGCATTTTGGAAAGGAAAACCAAAAATGATGGATGTACCACTGGGGCAGAGGGAGTGGAGCCTGCCTCAAAGAAGACCTTGTAGAGCTGCCAACCTTCCCGCAAAATGTGCTGCTGCTCGCAGAGAGGAGTGGGAGGTTTCCCCAGGACAAATGCAGCCACACCAAGCACTCTAATAACTACTTTGTAGATATTTTTATGTACCATCACATCAAAACCAGACAGAACTTCCAAAACGTTTGAATTCGACCCATCACTGATTAATGGAAGGAGGAGAAGGAGAATGGGTGGGAAGAATAGTCATTGTGAACTGCCATAACACTGGGCAGTAAGCCATGCTATTCAACAAATGAGACAATACATTAAAAAAATAAAACTTTGTTTTCAGGGGCCTTCTATATATATCAAGAGCTTGATTCACAGACCACTAAAGCTAATGGGAATCTTTCCTTTGACTTTAACCAGCTACTGGTCCAGCTATTACAAAAGAAGAGTTAATAGAGCTTTGCACTTACTCGGTATCTCAAGATTAGAAAATTGCAATGTTGGATACAACATCAACAGTTGGCTACTAACCACAACTAATTACTCAGGATACACAGTAATTTTACCCACCTGTATGTACTGCATTTTGCTATGGAAGCTGTTGGCATGAACCAGTAGTTGCAGAAAAGATTTAACAAAACACAGATAACGTACATGCTTACAAGAAAGAATAGTTAATAATTTATGTTCCACCAGGTACTTAAAGCTCTACAAACAGTATTACTGGGGGAAAAATAGTCAGATTTTCAAATATTACATGCCTTTTTATAGCTTCTTTCTGTTTCTTTCTCTCTGGAAGCAATTAGCTCAATCATATTATAATTCTTACATTTTCAGCTATGCAACTGACCATATTACCATTCCAGTTAAATATGCAGCAGAGCCACTAGTCCTTTGTGAGGAATGGGATTGTTCATTTCAATAGGAGTTTGGGGTGGGCATAGTAAATCATCCTCTTCCTGATCCAGATGTGTTAATGGAAGAGGTGACCCCTCTCCTTTTACCATTACTTGGTTGGAGGTCCTGCCTCCACCAGTTTACTGACAGAGAAGGCAGCATGAGAACTTCCAAATTAAGTGGAACAAATTAGCTGTGCTAAGTTGAATTCTCAGTCTAATTCTCTATCAGGGGAATTAATTTCTCCTGAGGCCCATAATAAATTTTACCAAAGTTAGCTCCTCAAGAAGGACTGAACTGTGAAGATACCTAGGACAACTTGCCGCTTTCACAGGTAGAGTAGCATGGCAGCTCACCCGAGCTATGCTCTGAAACTCCTAGAATAGTAAGCAGTATGGGATCTCTCAAAAAATGCAGGAAATGTGACACACGTGGGACCATTAGAAGATGTAGACATAATTTACCTGGGGGCTGCCATTTAATGCAGGCTAGGATTGAAATAGTCTGTCTGGTTCTGCCCAAAGCACATTGGGAAGCTGTCACATATACTGCTCTATCAACAGACCAGTTGAAGGAGTAACATTAGAGATGGGTGGCAAACAACCTGGAGGGATCCAGAAGGAAACCTTTATCAATAGCCTTAATGTTACTGACCAGAGAAAGGGAAAACAATTCCTCGTTCTCTCTTAAAGGTATTTCCTCTGGGATGTTTTTTGACCAAACCTTTTTAACCATGCAAGACACACCACAGTTACAAGCACAGGATCAGATTTCTGCCCATCAGAAAGGGGTAGAGAGAAAGTAACTTCAGTAGTACAATACCAGGTAAAAGCTGCTGGCATTTCTGTGTGCTCAGAATCTGGTGTGGTTAGATCCTTACACCTAGTCAGCAAAGCTGCCTTTATCGAGCTTAAAGGGTACATAAACCTCTACAGTTTTCCAAATAAGTTCATCCAACTAGACTGCACTTCCGTTACACAAAGAGCTTCCCCAATATAACTGAAATATATCCCACAGTACTTGCTGTCTGCCTTTGGGAAAGTGAAACTGCAGCTATACTGGTTCCACTAGGATATACTTGGGTTTTCATTCACTGATCACTTTTTCCCCCTCCTATGTTTGGGACTCATTACTAGAAAAATCAATATTTAGCATCACTAAGAATCAGAACTAGAGATTCTTCTGGAACAGAACTTTCTTGATGGGTCAATCACAATTCAACCAAAACAATATTCAGGTGTTTCTACAGTACAGGAAGTGCATGGATCACTTTTTCCCTTCCCTTTATATGTAAATGCAAGCATATTTAATATCCTGCACACTTGTACTTTGTGATGTTAGCAGAAACAGACACTGCTGACATTAAGTGATCAGTTGGCACTGGGAAATCAAATGGCAGGAGCAAATGAAGGTGGCACAAATGTTACTGTAGATATTTTCATTCCTTCAGGGACAATATATGTTGGTAAAGAAAAAAATCATCATCATACTTAATGCATATATCACAAGAATTATGTCTGTTTTCTATCCAAAAAATATCAGGTTCAGCAATTTCACTCTAGAAAACAGGAATAGTTCACATCTCATTCAATTTTACACTTACCTTTACCTGAAACATCAGAGATGTGGATGGTGTCCCTTTTCGAGGCTGGAAAGATGACTTCTTTTAATCTGAGTTTTCCAGTTTTTTTAAAAAGCTTTTTTTTCTCACTTTCTTATTGGAGAAGAAACTTAATCTGAACACTTGACCTTGACTGAAGCCAGCTGTAGCTTCTCATCCAAAAACCAGTGCACAGGTGCTCACAATATCCAGTTGACTCTTTTTCTTTGACTCAAGTGAGTCAAGTTCTCAGCATGTACTGAAGTTTAAATACAACTTTTGCCTAAATTGGGGTACTTTCCAAAACAGAATCCTTAGTTATTCATGTTAAAAGTATTAAAAAAAAGGAAGGAAAGGCACAGATAATACCTAGGAAAAGTAGATTGCCGGAGAAAGGCAAAACAGCCTGGCTCCCTGTTTACTTTGCCTAGGTCAATGGTAAAAGTTGAGGCACTGGCTTCTGCTTATGTTTTTTTCTTTCATTTTACTGATAGCAGGTATACGTGTCCAGCTCTCCAAGACTTTCTGTCCAAGTTCCTCCCTTTGCTTGCCTCCTATCCCAAGACCAGTCCCTTTCCTCTCTTTTATCCTTACACAGCAATATCCAGCTTTGCATTTGGGAAAGGCTTGAGCTGACTGTGTGCAGAGGTAATGGCTAGTTGAAGGAGGAGTGAAATGTTCATTTTAAAAAGCATTTTAGCATAGCAGTAGGTAAAAGGGTTCTAACTAGACTGCAGGAAAAAAGGCGTTTTCATGCTTCCTGTTTTTTGTTAAGTCACTGAATCAAATGCTTTGAAATTTGTGCACCTAAAGAGACACCAACATCTCTATTTCAAGAAATTTCCTGAATCGGAATGGTTGCTGAGGGTTAACTTCCTTGGAAATATAGCCAACTGAAGTGTCGTGATAGTCTTTTTATATAAGGCCTTATAATTGTAAATAATGGTCAGGGTTTCCATGCAGGAAAAAATCTTCAAGGCATTAGCAAGAACGTGGCTGAATACCTAGTGACAGCCTGGGCCTTCAAAACCAGCCCGGTTCCAGTGTGGTGCTCCAGCAAGATCTCTGTAACGCTTCATGGTCCTGGGAAATACGTGGGGCCGCTGAATGCGTAATCACTTGTAAAGGTGAGGCAGGCTACTCATTCTGAGCAGCCACACACATGTCCATTGCCTGTCGGCCAAACTGAACGTCCAGGTTTCAGCTTTCTGCATCTGCTCCATCAATTTCTTTTGACTTACTTTTTTTTAAAGGCACTGATTATGCGCAAATCAAATGAGTCTGTTTCTTTAGGTCCATTAATTATTACATTCCATTTACATTTTCTGTTTACTTTTTCCCTTCTCTATGGAAGCTATTGAAGGTCTGATGATTCAGAATGCTCTGGGAACACTATGTGGCTTTCCTTCTTGTTTGCCCATTGTAATGGAGCTCATTTTTCAGTGGAGGTTTCCCATTATTTCCAGGAAAAATGTGGTCAAACCCATGTACTCCCAAACCTTTTGATCTCCTGAATCCTCTTCATATCCCAGATAAAAAAGTCAGTGATTAAGACAGAGTTCCTAAAAGGACACATAGTCAGGTTTCCCTTTGACCAAAATGGTTTCCCAGTGAATCAAACCTTTCTCAGCTCAGGGGGGGCTCGACAATAGACCCTGAAAAGATGGATAGAGCAATTGTCCTGCTTAGTGATCCACGAAAGGAAAGGGGTCCTTAGTGAAGGGAGACCTACACTAAGTCTGACCTGACACTGCAGGAGTAAGACAATAAAAGGTCAAGGAGACTAACGAGAGGAAAAATGCAGACAATAGGTGCCACAGCTAGCACACAGCTCCTGCCACGCAGACTATGGGGCAGCAACGTTAACTGCCTCAGACATGTGAAGGGGAAGTGAAGCAGAAAGAACTTGAAGTTTCCTTCTTAAGAATTGTGGCCCAGCATCTTCAGGATTTACCCAGGCCTCACAGAGAGGTCAAAGTGATGCAGCTAGACCTGAGGTGAATGAAAAATAAAGATTATCTAATTGGGGAGGAGAAAAATATAGATGTATTTTAGACCGAACAAAAAAGCCAACAACTTGACGGTTGGGATCTGCAGTAAGTTCCCAAGGCATTTTGTGAGAGGAAGCTTTTGCCTAATTCTGTTTAAAAACACCCAACAACGTGATACTACTGTACGTGAAGACTTGCAACCAGCCTATTTTTCTTCTGTGTGAACAGAAAGATGCTTAGTTTGCACTGTATGGGACTCAACTGAATTTCCTTCAAGCGCTCAACAATTGTTTCTTGCTGTGTGTGAAAGAATCCTGGTCCTTGCGATGGTCTGAAGACAAAAGAAGGAATCTCTGTGGCTTCTGCATGCATCCCTGTTGTCAATGGCATCTCCATTATCAGTTCTTTGTAGCTGGGCCTTGCCCCTTCCTACTTAGGTCAGACAAGTACCCTCAATACTACTTTTGCATGTATATGCCAACAGGCCACTCTTCAGTTAACAACTAACATTTTAAAAGTCTCATCTCATCAGAGGACCTGGAAAGATAATCTCCCTGGGTTGTATTTGTCATATAAATAGCTGATGTTTTTTTCCATTTTAAACCACATTTTTCATCTTCTCAATGACCTGATCTTTTGACAGCAGGCATCATGGGCACTGGGATTTATCAGAGTATCATTTCTGTGATAGGAACTGACAGGTGGAATAAACATTTCCTCATCTGTAAAAACAAAATAATACAGCATTTTAAAATTCAAGAGGTTCAGGTAAGGCAACTTGCTTTACTTTGGAACACTGCACAAAACCAACACTTTCCCAACACTGCTGGAAATCAGGTATAGCTGTAGGGAGGAGGAATCGGGATGGTAGTATTGGTCAGAGGATGGCATGTGGAAATTAAACGGCACACCTGGATTTTATTCTCAGGTCAATTGCTGGCTTGCTGTGTGATCCCAGGCAAAGCCCTAGAGCTCCCTCTGCCTCAGCTTCCCTGTCTGGAAATTAAATCCAGTTTCTTAAGGAAATTTTTGGATCTTGGGTTAGAAGTACAGCAGATTATTATTTTCACCTATTTATTTTCTTAGATGTACGTCAAACTGAGAGACAGTTTAAGAAGCATATGTTAGTTGAGGAACAGTGTGAATTTCAGCTGGCATTAGACAACTAATGAAAATTACAATGTAAGAGTAAAATACTTTCCCTTATTCTGAGATGATGACTGAATCAAAAACAAGTCCTTTTAAAAGCCATCTCAACTGGAAACTATTAGGTAATTTCTTTAGAGAGTGGAGAAGGGGGTAGACAATATTCCTTCTACAATTACTGAGACTTCTACAAATGAAATGATCTCTTTGCATTCCAGTGACGATCCCAGACATTGATGAAAGCTGTGTTTCTCATCTGACCTCTTGTTTTAAGTTTCCACCTGTGTAACTCTGTATTATTATTATTAACTCTAAAGAGCCTGTAGGTGAGCACAACACTTACAGAAAAAAAAATATCAAAGATGGACCTCTCCTTTAAGAGACTTGCAGTTTAAGGAACTTTATTCCCAGAGTTGTCTCCAACTGGAAGACACTTATCAAGATCAAACTGTAAAGTGACAAATGCTTTTAAAGCCTGTAGTTACAAAAGCCCAAACAGAGAGGGAAGTAGGTGTTTATGTTGTGCTGAAGCAGAGAATTTCTGTGAAGAAAGAGAAAGGACTGCAGGACAGATTTGCTGAACATACAGTTTTGACCAAGCCAATGTGATCTGTAAACTTCATCAGGGGTTCAGGTTAGAGTTAAACATGGGCAAAATTAAATGCTTGCTCAGAATGCAGTATCTAAACCGTAGTTTGAAAACCAGGCAGATACCTCAGCAGCAGGCGCCAGGCCAGGCGTTAGACTAGCTCCCTAGGCACATTTGCCCAGAGCCAGTGAGTGTTGTAGTTCTGAACTTACCAGCTATGTTTGACAGGAGTCAGCAACCACACATTCCAAGACAGGAAAGAGCAGTGGACTACTTGTCTTGGCTCTGGGAATGTATAACTGAATGTGTCTAGAAGCTTGTTGACTAGGATGGAGAAGGTAACAACCACTAATCAAGATCTAGGCTCAAGTGTTGAGCACGGAGCCACATACCTTATTGTCACAGAGAAGAAACACATGGGGATGTCTACACTAACACCGCAGCACAGACCTGGAGCATGCTTCCGAAGCGAATCTCCTTGTTCCCCTTGCTGTGCTTGGGTCACATAGCAGAGCACATGGACTTGATTCCTTTTAGGTTCATCAAAAGTATGAGATCCATTCCAGCTTCAGCAGTGAAGCTAACTTAAATGCAGCCAGCGAGGCTAGACTACAGCTGATCCAGAGTAAAATCCCTAAAGCGCTGGAAGCATGGACACTGGGACCTTGGCTCCAACAGTTTTGCTGGACAAATCTCCTTTGAGGAGCCAGCGCTTTGTAGTGGTGACACGGCATTAGGGCCTTTCTCCGCACCACTGCAGTGACCAGACAGTGACTGCAGGGGAACGCCATGGATCTGAGCTGAAGATTGACTCCCTCCACCCTGTTGTCTGGCGTATCGTTTTCCATCAGGTAGAACTGTTTCAGCTGGCCTTTTCTTGGTTGCTTAGAGTGGGGCCACAGCCCAAATTTTCTTAACTGCCACACATACTACAAATGTGATTCATCCATCAAATGCAAGGCAGGTGTGTGTCTAAGATCAAATGAATCATGTTGTAGAAGTGCCTGTTTTCTTCCATTGACTGCAGCTCAGAGTAATAAGGATCAGCTAAAGTGTGGTGAAACTACTCCCAATGCACAGGCCTATTATCTCCATTTTCCAGGTTACGTTTAATAGGTTTAATAAACACTTCACAAAATCTGGAAGAGAATGGTAACTCTTCTAAGCTTTCTGGTGGCCAGATTTTTACAGTCAGCGTGTTTTTGTATTGCAGTCGCTGATTAAAAAAAAAAAAAAAAGACGTCACACAAGTGCAATTCACGTATAAAAATAGTAAATCTGGGCTCCTTCTCTCTAGCTGATAAGGACCCCTGTAAAGCTCCCTTATGATCACTGTAGATTTTAATTGAATTTAATTAGCCATTGAAATAATTTCCCAAAGTTTATAATGTATTTTCCCTTACTGGAACATTTAAAATCAAGATGATACGTTTTGCCAAAAGATAGGCTCCAATTCAAACAGGGAGGCATTCCAGGGGACTCAGGAGGCCAGCATGCTGCAGCAGCTCACAGTGGCTCATCACACCCGTCCCTCACAGCCTCCTCATTTAACAGGAGTGAGTGTGGTGGCTTTTCTGTGCAGGATGCTGGCTTGAAGGAGCACAGCAGTACTGAAGGTGGGTGCGGTGAAGCAGGAGGCTCCACTGCCCCGAGACTCACAGTATGACAATTGCTTTTAGAGTTATGTATTGAGGCATATTTTCAAACACTTGCCTGAAGCTTAGAAAACCTTCATGTATTAGGATTTCCTTTGTTTGTTCTATGTTAATTTTTAATTCTGATTTCTAAATCCTCCCAAGGAGCACCATGCGTGAAATAAAGACTCATCAAAATGTTTTGCAGAGGTAAAGATACAATCTTTAATATATTTTCAAAAGCTTTGCTTCATTTCTCACAAAGAAAGATTTTGTTAATCAAAGTGGAGATTTGCTACATGGGGCCCAAGATGTAACATTTTATCCCAGTTGGATCTGAGGATACTGAACATCTTGCTGTATTAAGTCATAAATTTGGGCCAGAAACTGTAATCGGTCTACTCTAGACTCATGATGATGTCAGTGTGAGTGCCATGTATAGGTCAGCTACAAAATTAGGTAATTTTTAAAAGAAGATGTATTCTTGCAGAATATGTCATGATTTATAGGGCTCCCACAAGGCCATATCCCAAACATTTAGTGAAGCAATGTGCAAATCCAATGCAATCCAATGTGCAAATGCAAATGCATTTAATCCAGAAAGAGGAAAGCAATCACAGCAACAGAATTGACTTTATAGTTCTGTTCTGATGTATAAGGAAACAAAGGGCAGGTTTTCCTGTAACTGAACACAGCTAGATTAATTGCTTCAATAAGCAATCTTGTCCACTGGTTTTTGGCCAATACCTGGCATGAATATCACTGTCAGGATTATCCTGATTAGCGAAGAATAATGCAACCAGACAGACTGTGAGGTGGTCAGTGCCATGTTAACCAGCTCAGTTCTGCTCAGATGTCTTCTGACACTGTGACCCTTTGTAAAAGGACAAGACAAAGCAGGACAGTAAAAGTTGCAGTATAAAGGTTAATTACTCACATGTCTGCTCATGCTCACTGTTACTGTTTGGTTCTCATTCATGTCCCTGCTTGCATTTGTTTGCCATTTTCTTTGCTCAGTTCTCAATGGCTATGTTTGCCCCTTTACCTTACTGTTTCACAATTTGAGTACAGATCATCTATCATGTTTCTTACTGCGACTATATAATACCATTACTGAAAACTTGTACTTCTCTAGCATCTTCTATTTACTTGTTTCAATGTTTTTCATGTGCACTAACAAACAAAACATCTCCATAACCTCACGATGTAAGGATGGCTCTGTCTGCTTTACATGTAGGTCAGCTGCACTGAGATAGGTTACAGTTCATGACTTGCCCAAGGTTACACAGGAAATGTGTGGCAGAACTCAGAATGGAAACCAGATTTCGCGCTCTCCTGCCTTAACAACAAGGTTATCCTTTCTCTTTGTGATGCTTTTGGGCGGTTCATATGGATCTACACATATGTTTCAAATGAGTTAAATTTCCATGAACTTAGTGTTTCAAACAAAAGTGGATGTATAAATGACAAAGGGCTAAATTATTGAAAAATGGCAAAAGCTGCTTGGAGATCTGCATACCTGGTCACAGTAGTTGTATACATAAATAACTAATTGATTACATGCATAATCATAGGAACTGTGCATGCAATTTTCTGAAAATTTAGACCAAAATCCACAGAAGGGTAACTAGAGAAAAGGAGAAGGAAAAAGGTTTAATGTAATACACATGCACAGTGAGCATGGGCTGAAGCCATAAAGGGTGCTGTAACTGGGCCTAGCTCTGGTGCGTGCAGTTCACAGGTCGCTGTGCACACAGTCACCTGACAAACTACCTTAAAATGTCTTACAGCTTGCATTTTCCTTCATTAACATTAATAAACCGGTGGTTTTCCTCTTGCCACTTAAGAGAACAAGTAGATATGTTCATCACTCTCTTTTGGGTAATTTGTTCATCTTCTCTTTTTAAGCAAACATGATTAGGAAGTCTTGGGATTCTTTAAGACTGTTTTCCCATTTGCCAGTGGCTTGTAAATGGAACCCTGTGACGATTAGAACTTTATTAAATAACGGTGCTAAGAGACACTGAGGATGGTGGCACACATAGGCACGAAGAGGCATCCTCAATGCCAGCATCCCCTGAAGAACTCAGTACAGACCTCAATATACTGCTTGCTAAAATAAAATGCATGGAGAACATGCATTTAGAAATACATAGGCACAGGAAACTCCAGCAATTCTCTTTGAGGGGCAGTTTCACAGACAGCTGTTCCCTCAGCGCGTACAGTGCTAAGTGTTTAACTGATGTAAATCAGGACATCTTGTTTGTGCCCCAAAATAGAGCTATGGTGCTTTACACCAAGAGAGGATCTGGCCTGTAGCTTTCAAGGTGGCCAAAGACCATGCTTTCTTTGCAGCGTGTCTGGAACAGATAGAAAGGTCTTTAAGCCTGAAGGTCCTCGGTGCTGGGTTTATGTTTTTTGCTTCACTGAGTCCATTACTTGCTGATTTGATAATGAGAGAAAAGTGTGCTGTTAGCAGCTTCTGAGCAACACGCTGCAAATTTAGGAAAATGAAAAATCTTTAACAAGAATTGAAAGGAAATCATTGATTTATGGCGGGAGCTTCAGCTAACCGTAGATTAATTAAAAAACAATACAAAGATGAACATGGGTTGAGAGATGAGAAAAGATTGAATTTTGCCAGGAGCAGGACTGTTGCTGGACTCAGGCATGTGGCTGGAGCGATAATAACACCTGGCCGTCTGCATACAGTGCAAAAATCTTGTTGGCAAATGCTGAAATGTTGCAAGTGAAATGCAACTAGCCAAGTCTGAGCAGCTGTTCTGGAGATGCTGTTCAGGATAAAACATACAGGCGTCATTCTCTTCCATCATCTATATAGGTGTATTTTTGTCCTATTTATAGACCCGATGCAATGTGAAGGTAATCGGGCAACGCTGTACAGCCAACTTATTTTAGGAGTTGTATCAGACATCTCTTGGCACTGTGGTAAGAAAACACAGAGGCAAGGAACTATCTTCAGCTACAGCGGTGGGAGCGATGATGTTGCTCAGAGGAAAGGGCAGCTAATGGCAATCCTCAGACACCCAGACCACTGCTGACTGTCAGGGCATGTGCATGAACTAAAACGTGGGACAGTCTGGGCAGAAAAGAAGGGAGGCTGAAAACAGAAAGATGATGGAAGACTTGGGAGAGTGGAAGGGAAAAGGAATGTCCTCTCTCCCCGTCCCTGGACCCTGTTTTCTACTAGGAGAGTATTTCATGCCCAGCCTGCCCACTCACAGGGATGCGTGAGCGCTGCTCAGACCTCCCGGAGGTAGGAACACACACATGCAGCCCCCTGCAGAAATGCAGAGCAGGAGTGGCATGCACTATGAACTATATCACACACCCTGTATTTTAATTGTGTTCCTGCTCTTTGCCTCCTTTCTCTAGGCTAGCAGAGAGGGCTGTGGGGTATAGGTGACCTCTGTGGGGTCAGGCCTGTAATTCTGGTTATCTCCCCCTCTGCCAGACCTGCAGGGACAGGCATAGCTGCCGCTCCATCGAGGCCCACTCCTCTCCCTGGGGCGCAGGAGATGTCATAGTAAAGAACTGTTGTGAACAGCCATCTTAGCCCCGCCTCTGTAACAAGCCCTGCCAGACAGGTCCTAGTGCAAGACCTGCACACCTATGTGCCATGGTGTTTGTTTTGTTTGGGTTTTTTTTTTTTTTTTTTTCACGAAGATTTCTACTGTTAATCTGTAATTTTCTCTTTCTTTGTTGTTAGCAATGGAGTGTCTTGCAGATAGGAAGGAAGCCAAAGTCAGCCCTGAAGATTTTCTAATTGAGACCTGAAGTTGTTGGCAGAGCATCTGAGGCTGTTGCAGAGAGCAACTCAGCTGCCCAGCTTTGACATTCTCAAACGCATACAGCTTCAAATGGAGAGAGAAGGAGGTATGGATCATGCACGCCAGGGAACAGAAATCTTACCATTTTTTAGAAGTGGGTTCATTCTCATGCTGTAGTGATGGTGGTTTCACTTTGTGGACTAAACATAAGCTTTCTTAATTATCCAATTCATTTAATTTGTAGAGTGGAGGATTTTATGAAGTCGGATATTGTGGCTCTGTTGGTGAGGCAGTAATAATTCAGAGGCACAGTTATGAAGTGCTATTTAGTAGCGGTGGGTTTATAATTTTGGTTATTGTGTGCATTTATTTTTTTATGGTTTTGTAATTATTTATATTGGTAACAGTAAGTTTATGATCACAACTTCATTGTTGTGTTCATATTAAAGAACAATATAGTTTGCATAACAATTGTAGAAGATATTTTTCTCTATAAGCTACCTTATCATTCAAACATAAACATGTAGGCTGGCTGCAGTAGGAAAGCAGTGACATACACTTACTAAGGTCAAAAGATTGTGTTTTACAGAGGGGGAATAGAGATAGTGTGTTACAACTGTTCACCCACCCTTTCATGCACTTTAATAGCGAGGCTACCAGGTAGCTTATATTAGGGGAGAGATGAATTAGCATGGGAGCCCAGAGGAACAATTTTGTATTGGACAGCTAGTGACAGAGCTGCCAGAACCCCTCCTTTTGGCTGCAATTCAATTTCAGTCCTGTCACGCTCATCACTCTGGTACCTGAGTACCTTGTCTACCTCTACTTGACCATATAGGGACTTGATTTTTAGATCTGGAACTATCAGCGGCACATCCTCTCAAACCCAGTCGATGTCTTTTATCCCATCCCATTAATCTATTTGGCTTTTTATAATAAATAGTTCAACTTTAGTATTTCTCACAGATTCACAGAAGGGATGAGGCTGGAAGGGACCTCTGGAGGTCATTTTGTCCAGCCTCCTTGCTCAGGCAGGGTCACCTAGAGCAGGTTGCCCAGGTTATGTCCAGACAGTTGTATCTCCAAGGATGGAGATTCCACGACCTCTCTGGGAAACCTGTGCCAGTGCTCTGTCATCCTCATGTCTCAAGTAGAAACATGTAATCCTAAATCCCTCTGCAAGTCGAGCAAAAAAATAATTTTTGGTTTTTCAAATCTTTGTGTCCTATTAATTTATCCCCATGCCAGTTCCAAGGAGTTCCCGGTAACTATTGGAGTGATACAAACTCTACAGAGAAATGGCAGGATAAACAACTAGAGACAAGAGATTAAAACCTCCTAAAAGGTGTAGAAGCACAAGTCCTGCTGTAGAATACTGTGATTCAAACCCCCATTTATTAACTACCATGGAGAGATACTACATTGTATCCCAAAACCAGAGCATCTTTATCCAGACAGCACACCCCTGGACCTGAACAGTCCTGCTGCGATGAGAGTGAAGTCATTTCCAGATAGCTCAGGTTTCCCTGTGCCATGTCCTGCTGCAGGCTTCTCTTTGGTGTCCTTAAAAGTATTTTCCTTTAGTCATCAGTAATGAGTCTTTTGGAATGCTAAGGAATTGCAGTAACATTTAAATCAGCATCAAATTACTGTGCTCTTTCTCCTCCCCACATTGTATTGTAAAGAGCTTGAATTAGGGTTCTCAGGGAACAGTTTGGAGAGTAAGTAATGGTGGGGAAACAAGAAAAAAAGAAAGGGGAACTTTGTGTGATCAGTTTAATCTGGCTAGCAAAACAAATTACTCACTGAACAAATCTTGAAAATTTTGTCCTTGACTGGAGCATCCCAGTATTGGGAAAAAGGCACTTTTGGGAACAGCGGAAGGAAGTTTACACAGATAGTGTGAGAGAACTGGCATTGTGCTTGGAGATGTGGTGGGGCAGAGAAAAAGGTGCCCTAAATAGAAAGGACAAGATGCTGGGTTTAATTTAGAAATGCTGTTGGCATTTTTGTTACTGGCATGAAGGGAGCCACAAGTCTGCAAATGAAACAACCCAAACCCTTCACCACAGTCATGGAGTGCAGCAGAAGTGCAATGGGTTGGCATGTCCAGGCTTTGATTTTTTTTTCTTCTTTGCCTTGCCAGATTGTGGAGTGCTTTGTCACCTGTTTAGCTGCTTAAAGATAGCTTTTAAAGTACAAAATGTCAGCCTGAGCTGAATATTGAAGCTGTAAAGATTTTCAAGAAATTCCAGCCATTCCTTTGGTTTAGCAACCATAAGCTCTTGCAACTGTTATCATTTGTAGTGGTCACAAGGAAGTGACATTGTCCTATAAAAAAAGCCTACCACGGGTCAAGCCACTTAGTAAGGACATAACTTAGACACCGGTTTGACAGCTTTTTTCCTACTCTATATGACTTGACCAAGTTCAGTTGTTTGTTAGATGCATTTGGAGGTGTTTAGGGTTCTTTACAGTACAAAAGAAAATGGTTGCTAATAGACCGTCCTTCTCCTTGCTTATGAAAATGCGCTTACTCATAAAACTACTGGGAGAACAGAGAAATAAGGTTAGTAACTCCTTGATAAAGCTGGATTAAGATTTTGCTTTATTTATGTTAGCAATAATCATTGTGGTTTAGTGGCATTTCCAGCTGATGTTTTGATATGTCATTTTTTCTTGGACTTTGGTCCTGATTTTCTGGTCTATGTGAAACAGGCAAACCATTTACATATCTCAGAGGAGTGCTTTTAATTTAGGAATTTAGAGAATTATCAAAGGTGGTTATTTTAATCTCTGCCACTCATTCAGATGCCTTAGTCACTAAGTGCTAGTTTAGAAAATAGATTTAGGAATATAAATTGGTACAGAAGTCAAATTCAAGTACTGTTTCTTTAAACTCAGTCTAAATCCTGAAAACCCTTACTCACCTAATGCCTCGCTCCAAAGGTATTTAAACAGCATGCCACCTTTTTTTCCCCAGCTTTAAAATGTCCAAGTTTTGAAGTTCTGCACTTGCTTGAAGGCACCTGAGGCTTGATAAAGCTCAGTGGCGAGATACCACGTGTATGCCCAGATCTGTGCAAGAGCTGTGCACCAGGGGTTCCTTTGCTGGAGGAATCCAGCTGGGAAAGAAATCCTCCATGTCACTGTCATCTGAGTTTATTGTCCAGGGCTGAGTGAATGTCTGCAAGTGCAAAACTGAAAAATGTTTTGATGGAGCATCTTTAGTTACAGTAAATTGGGGCTGTCTAGAATACCACTGAAAAGTGTTGGGCAGGATGCACGGACCAGTCATTGATTAGTTTAACTCTACTGGGTGCATTACAAAGATAAGTAGTAGACTAGATGTCAAGTTCGTTGTACAGTGGCATAGGTTCCCAGACTTTTCACGTCGCTGCTTATCTTCTGAGAGCTCGTGCCCCATTAGGCAGGGCTTCCAGGGTAGTTTGGGTCTGAAAGAAAAACATCATAATATGTGGCAGTGCAAGGACTAGCAACGGTTTGTGAGCCAGTCACAGTATTTAACTAATCCTCAGTGTCTGCTTCCAGGTTGCAGAGCCTGGACAACTCCAGATTTTATAACCGAAGGTCAACTTGTTGAGGTTAAAACCTGTGGAGATTGCAGAGCAAAAGTTTTTTTATAGGGACAATCTGAATATCCAGGGGACCTGAGAAACTCTGAAAAGGGAATTAAGAGAAGGTTTATGACCTTATCTGGTGCTGCGTAACAAAATATTGGTCATAGTCTGTAATTTGGAAGTTAATCTATTTGGGAAAATGGGCCTGAGACATGCAAGTAGGAGATGCTGTGCATGTTACATCATTGTAAACTTGGAGTCAGGAACACCTGTTCGCACTCCTTGTGGGTGTCTACATGTAGCTATTCACCAGCATTATTCTGGGGATGGATGAATTGCTCAGCAGCTGTCTCTGGAAACTATCAGTTCATTCCTTATATGACCTAATTCCAGCCTGGTAGAACTTTGCTTTTGTTCAAATTAGGCAAAAAAATACTGGAACATGAATACAATTCGGTCTTTTCACAACAGCTCTCTGTGTTGCTATCGCAGTCGGTAAGCAGTGTGCTGAATGGCATGCAGTTTTCTGACCTCAGGACCTTCCATAAAGAAGTGGATCTTATGAGATGTGCTTTCATGCCGTGTCAGAGCATGGGATGAGTTTCACCCACTGGGGTAAGTGGTAACTATAACATCAAGCTGAGTTTCCTTTAATATCTGTCATATTTTGCTTTCGTTTTATTCTGCTGCTCTGTAATAGGCTCTTCGCCATGCTTTTGTGTTTAAGGTCGGATTCAGCTGTACTGTCAGGGAAAAAAAAAAAAAAGAGACTGAAATCTCATCTCTGTTGCATTTGAAGGATGTAGGACTCTGTGACTCTTAGTCACATATGAAGAGAGGTTTCCATTGAGGAACCTGGGCTGAAACACGGCTATGAGGTGAGACTACCTCTGTTCCACAAAAAAAAAAAAAAAAAAAAAAAAAAAAGCTCTAGAAAAAATAAATTAAGCTTTACTTGCTTTATGTATTCTCTGATAATTGCATAGGATTTACATGAAATATTGATGGCACACTTTCAGCCTGTACTGGGGATAAATGGCACTGCTATGTGTCTCTGTGCCTGCCTTTCTGAGAGACCCTAGGGTGAAATGGTAAAGATCTTCTCTAAGGACTGAGTCCTTTATGGTCCTCTGTCAGACCTCCTGCGGGATGTGCTCAGGGATACCTGGGAGACTAGTGTAGGCTAAACGCTGATGTCCCAGGAACCACCCTGCCCCTGTCTTCCCTGCTAAATTGCTGTAGGGCGCTTCACAGGAGCCTTGCTGAGACTGGATCTTGAGTGAGGGCTAGCTGGAGAGGCTCAGGCCTGACCAGGCAGAGGTAATGTCGGCATGAAAGGGAAGCAAGCAAAAGGAAGTGCAGATAGGATCTATCTCCGCTGATGGCTGTGTCTGTGTAAATAGTTAATAGATAAGGTTTCAGGAGATAAGTTCTCTAAGACCAATAAAATTCCTTCTTTTTGTGCACTGCAAATGGTTTCCTTTGTTCGCTTCTTTACATCAACTCTTAACAGCATCAGTCCTCTACAGGGTGTTGCACCAGCTCCTTGTCATGCAGGTTTGCATGGCAGGGTTGCCTGAGAGGCTTAGCTCTGGCTCTTAACCTGTAGCCCATAACCCTCCCCATCTGGGTTTGGTTCTTAGGGGTGTCACTTTTCTTTCAGATGCAAAGTTTGTGACTATTTCCCAAGACTTTGTCACCTTGAGATTTGGCTGCAGTGATGCCTCTTAAGCCAGGGCAGAGCCAAACCTTCTGTAGAAGGCATTGGCGAGTGCAGGTGGAGTAATAGCTGTCTGACTGTCTTCTAATTTTGGGAGTCTCAGGTCCAGTGATAATGTAATTTATTCCTCTTTAGTCCCAAATGTGGATAATCAACGTGTGATGTATTTGCTGTGTGAATTTTAACAGAACTGGTAAAGAACAGCAGGCTGTAATAAAACCCTAGGAAAAGCCATATCCCACTGTCATTTCATAATGGACATGAGGTTTGACCATACGGTAGTGTGGGATGTTGGGCAAGTTTTGTACAGGACTGGCTTGGAGGGCCTTTTTGAATAAGACATTGAACATACTCAGAAAGTGAAGCTAATGAAAAAATGCTCTAACCAAAACCCAGTGAGATCCAGATTTTTCCTTCTCAGGGAATGTCTTATGGTTGAGTTTTATTTCCACTCCTAATGAAAGCAATAAAACAATCCAGAAAGCTGTTACAAAACATGATTATGAATAATTGTTGGTTAGTCAAGTGATCTGAGTAAAAGCAAAACATTTCATTTAGATCTCAGCTTAGTATGGAAAATAGGAAAGGAATTTTGCAATGCAAAAAATGCCGTTCTGGAAATGTAGAAACATTTAATTTTCGGCAAGCTGATTCTTTTGCTTTTCTCTTCAAAAGGAATATTAGTCAAGATCATCAGTTATGCAGATTTTTTTTTTCATGAATTGACAGTTTCTTAGAGTCTAAATGTAACCAACTTGTATGTAAACCACCTAAGGGTAAGTCAAAATGGTGCTCTAATCTCAGTGAGTTTAAGTGTTGCTAAGAACTGAGAGTATCCGAAAATATCTGAAACAGTCCTATAGATAAGGGTGTGGGTTTTTTTTCTTGGCCAGCCAGAGTATTTGTGTGGACGAAATTATAATAAGGAAAAGAAAAGGCTTAAACAAGTTGCACTGATTTTTCTCTTGGTCTAGAACTTCTTTTTATCAGATGACATTTTTTAACTCAAGTGGAACAAGCCAGAATACTGTGTTACTTTCAACAGTCTGTTGTAGCTCGCTTTTATTTTCGCCAGCTAAGTCTACAGAAACCTCTGAAATGTTTTCAGGCCAACAGAAATGGTATCCTGGAAGAGCACGCGTTTCTTGATGAGGTAAATAGAGTTTTCTGGTCAAGCCCAGCTGCAGCTGTTTGCATTCGTAGCCATTGATCTGCCTCGCAGTCTGGTGTAGCGCTGCTCCCTACTGCCTGCCAGTACGAGAGAAGTCGCTCCCTGTAGCTGTCCAGTGGTATTAATGGGGGCCCAATGACACCTATGGGAGACTGGTTTTCTTACAGTGGCAATTAAGCTCAAAAGTGGCTTTTTTGAATCAATGGAAATTAAATGCAGATAACAGGCATTAATTGAACAGTTATTGGAAATAATTTAAATTATGTGTAGTCGTGACTTAATGGAAATTAATGACTACCATTTGGGTATAAGCAGAACTGCTGGAATGTAACGGAAGTCAATACAAGCAGTTACAAATGGCTGAGATAAAGAAGTACTTATTGATATTAGTGATCTTCAATATTTTGCATTGAAACTATAATACAGACTGTATTGCTGTGGACTTCATCTAGAGTACAGGGATAAGAAATTGTTCATATTATAGATGTAAAGTGTCACTAATCTGGTAATTTGCTACACTGAGTATTGAAATAATTAATGCGTAGATCATTCTTAATTATAGTCTCGTATTTACAGACAAACTGAAACCGAGGCTGTTATTGATTAAAAGAGGTGCCGTATTGCAGACTTTTCTAACCCTGTAACTGTATTGTTCTTGAATTTCATATAGTGTAGCTTAGATTTTTACATCTGATTTGAATTACTTGAATGTCTTAAAGATCTGTGTTCCAACCAGATGTGAGAAATGGCTTTGGTTTGGAAAGTTTCAAGGAGGACCACCAAATAATGAGGAAAAAACCAACTCTCTATTATTTTTTCCCCTACACCTTCAGTGGAAAATAGAAAAAAGCCCAAGTATCCCAATTTATTAATACGACTTGGGATCCTGTCAGGAAAATGTTCTCTACCTGCAAAGTTTCTTTATCATTTTCCCAGCCCAAGGTTATATAGTAGTCTTGATAAACCACTGTAATTGAAAGAAGTAAACATTTCTGTACATACTATTACTATTTACTGTGATTTACGCATGTTCTGTCACAAAGCCAGTGCTTTAACTATGCAAAATTTCTGCTAGTTAAGCACTGCTGGCTGTACTCCCTACAATTATTGGCTGTACTGATAGAATATATATATTCTAGTTAACCATAATAAAACCACAACTTTTTTTCTCTTTTTCGTCATTAAATTTTTGGATTTTTAATTTAACTTAGTTACTTTACAAAAATTTATAAATTAAATGGACATATTCAATTTAATCTGAAGGTGTTACATTTTAAAGAGGAAGATTAGGTCATGCGCTACTTTTCTACCACATTTTGTTTTGTTGTCTTTACTTGGTGGAAGTACTTTTATCTCTCAGAATCGGTTTTGTGTTGCAAAATTATGTGATAAAGATTAAAGACATTCTGGTTTTTTAAATATTCTGAGAGATGTAGAGAAACCACTCTATTCCTGTGAAATTCTCATTGGTGAACTGGGGGTGACTGGTAGAAATAGACCACAAGAAGAGTATGAAAAAAAGCAAAGAGAATTTATCTACAAAGGGTAAATAAAGGTTGGAAGTTTCTTTGGAAATACTTCTAAAGCTCTGTTGAACATACCATTGAAAACTGAAAGAATTAACTAGTTTGTTATGCCATATACAATGTTTAATACTGGTATGTATTGCAAGCTAATGGTAAAAACAAAGGAACTCGAACAGGTTACTATTAGCTCACAAAGATACAATCTGTACTTATCTTTGAGAAGTCCAAGAAGTACAGAGACCACGTTTCAAGTACCGAAAATGACTGGAAAATATAATTGGCATTATTCCTTTTAATTATACCTGGTGATTTGTTCCAGGATTTACAATCATGACCTTGATATGCTATAAACAGAACCTTCATTTAAAAGGGATTAAGGTTGGTTATGTGTGATAACCCACCTTAACGTAAACTCTGTGAGAAGATGCCAAGTCATGAATGCCTCCTACCCATTGCCTTTCATTGCCAATGGCCACTACGCTGCTTCGGAGAACCCCTCTGCCGCCAAGTGACAACTGAACATCCTACAGACGAGCCTTCTCAGGGTATAAACACAGCTTTGGTAAGACCGTTGGCGTCAGCATCACTTGGGGTTGTCAGGTGTGACATGCACACTTCAGTAAGCAGTGCTTTGTGCATTTTTGTGGCAAAGCACCCGCAGAGAGACCCCCCAGCTGATTCAGCCGTTCTGAATCCCATGTTCTCAGGGAGGCGGAGGCTTGCTAACACAGGTTGGCTTGTGAGCTTGGACAGGGGCAGACTGTGTGAGGCTCTTCTGCACCCTCTGAGCTGAGCTGGTGGAGGCTGCTTCCAGCCCAGGGGACCTGTTGAGTGCCCAGACTTCACACTGAGTGTGGCCTCCCTGGCTCCCAAACTGGTGCTCAGGTCAGGTCAGCTCAGAATTAAAAAGCTGGGGCTGCCTGTACGTCTGTCTAGTCCTCTGATGTCTGAAGTAGAAACCGTAAGGGCACCAGCATCTCTACTCCCAACAGAAAAAAAAAATGCAAAGAAATAAGCATTTTTCCTGTGTGCAGCTCTCAAAAGAACTGGCCTGAGCCCTGGTCCTGATTGTGGCTCCTGTCCAGCTGGAAATTTGGGGAAAGATGGCTGTTTCTTCTGCAAATTCCTTTCCACATACTGCACACACGCATGCACACACATGGGGTTGTGAAGTGGTTACATCTTTACTGAGGGTTTTGCTATAGGCTGGGTGAAGCCTTGTTGAAAATGGTAGGTCTAATCACCGCCCTGTCTTCTGAGCTACAGGAGACAGTTCAGCACATGTTTCTGCCCAAAACAAAGGCAAATGTAAGGTTGCCCAGGAATTTAAAAGATCTGGGTGGGGAGCCTTGTTGAATTTGTTTTGGGCAGGGATGCATGTGGAAAAGAGAGGGAGCAGATTGAGCAGCAGACTGGGAGGAGAGGTGGGCAGTCTGCAGGAGCCTGGTGCACAGCTTTGGGAGCAGCCAGGAGGGGGATTTCAGTCCTGAGGTTTGCTGGAAGGACCTTGGGAACTCGAAGAAGGAATCCTTCTCCCATTATGTGAGTCAGGATGTGTGATTTAGTAGTGGTTCAAAAGTGGGCAACCGTATATTCCATCCCATTCAAAGCCATACACAACTGTAATCATCCCAAGTAACAAAAAATTGTGAATAAAACAAGAGAGGAAGGAGAAAGTCTGCTTACCTATATTTTTGAAATGCATGACCAAAATACCTTGCCTCTACCTTTAACCATTAGAGAATTTTGAAAGACTGGTTATTTATCAGGCCAAAACAGAGTCAACGTAAGGAAGTCCTTACAGATCTATTTTTATATTCATTGAAAGTCACAGTCTGAACAAAATTATTTTAAAATTCCCAGATAATTCAGTCTCTGTAGATTATGAACTACAGGTTTGGTAAATTCTGTATACAGCCAAAGCAAAGAGTCCAAGACCTTTAATTAATAAACTTAAGTGAAATATTTGAACAATCTGATAATAAACACTGAAACAGGCCCTGGACTGTTTATTTAAGTCACAGTTGTAACAACAGCCTTGGAAGATTTACCTGTGGTAGGACTGCAGATGCGGTTACTCAGAGATTTTGGTAGGATTTTTAAACTCGTATAACTGTACTTTTATTTCTATATATTCCAGCTAGGGCTAGAGTCCTTATCATTGCAGAAACAGGGATTTATAGCACTTTATTCCCTTTAGTGTTCATGTGGAAGGCCACGGAGCCCTCACTCGGAGGCTTGCTGATATAAAGATAATCATCTTTGAAGTGAACTTCCTAGGAACCAAGTCCTCCTCCAGCTGGAGGCAATGGAAATGCTATTGCTGACATCAGTGGTAATAAATTTCAGTTCTAACATTCTTTATGACACCTCTTTTTGGAACAGATACATTTACTGGAGCAGTCATTACTAATTGCCTGCATTTTTTTGTTCGTTTTGTTAAATAAGACTTGTATTTCTTTTTTTTTTTTTTTTTTAAACCCAATGCTCATGGAAAGGAAGGACGGTCTATGTTGGCTAAATCTTTTAAATATTGAACTTATCTCCTTTGTCTTCCTTTTTATTATCCATCCATTTGAAAGGAAGGTGTTTATGATGTGAGGTTTGGCAAATAGATCATGAAATGTAAATTCTATTTTATTTTTTGTGATGCAGACAGAGAGGGAGAAATACTATTGTTTGACCAATTTATTTCTTTTTTTTAATTCACACTGAGTTGCAGCTCAGCATGACTTGAAATGACAGTGATACCAAGCCCAAGAGTCAAGATGATACAGTGGAAATGCCAACTGACTCCTCAGAACAGCACTGCCAGTGGCACCACTCTTTACTGTTATTGACTGAATTCAAAGGGGCCTGGGTTTTGCTCTCAACTCATGCATTATGTTATCATTTTTCTAGTCTCACATAATTTATTTAAAAGCAATTGTTTCTCTGATTCACAGCCATCTACACATATGCAATTCGAAACGTTATGTGCCATATTTTATCTCTCCCTGGGTACAAGTCTACAATGTGTTGAAGTTTACGTGAGATGAGGATGCTCAGCACTTCACCAAGGCAGGCCCCAAGCGAGAGGTGGATGTCATGTTTCAGCAAGTGTGAGTAACAAACGGGCACGGTGAGGGTGGTGGTTAAAGGTTGTTGGAAATACACTTTGGGATTCTGATGTTGCAACCCTCAGCTGCTGCTATGTTATTTTTGTGACCCATTTCTTCACAGAGTACCTCTGATAGCCTTGTCATTTATTGTTAATGCTTCCATGCTGATCATTTACATACTATTTTTATTTAATGATTCTTCACCAAGGGAAGGATTCTGCTGAGGATAAAGCACTGACCTCTGCAGCGCTGTGTGTTTGTCCTGACTCCCTCCTCCACCAAATTTCACATTGCAGAGGGTGCTCAGCAGACACCCTCTGAGCAATGGATCTCGCCTCACCTAACATGGAGGTAGACAGACATTTAGCTACACATCAGCTTGGTGCCTCACGTTCCCCTCATAGCTGATGGGAAGAAACAGACACCTGTACGCTGTGATTCATCTCTCCTGACTCAGGTGTTTAGGAGAACATGAACAGAGACCCAGCAGTGCCTCACACCATGGCGGCTCGTTCAGATACCGTTGCTGACACTGTGCGTATCTACCTTTGCTCAGCTGAATCTGGTACTTTTCTTAATATGACCTTAAGTCCAAGACAACTCCACCTCAAACCATTTTCAAGATTTATACAAACTTTTCCAGTCTTTTCCCCACTTGGAGGCATTTCGATAAACAGGCACATTTCTAGATTTCAAGGACAAACTGGTCACCTGATGGCAAAACAACATTCACCGCACACTGAAACCTGTACTTCTGGCTTTTGGTCCTATTAATATTTTGGTATCAGCTTAAGATGTTAAGTGATATGTTCAGGGCTTCTGCCTGAAATAGTCTGGGATTTCTTTAAAAACACAAAATTAGTGTCTTTGATGCTATCTGACTACAAAGCCACAGAGTCTCCGATATTGAATTCCATCCTTTGAATCGGTCTTTTAAAAAAACTTGTTTATCTATAATTTTGGTCTGTGTTTTTAGAGCAAATTGCCTCCCAGTTCTGAAAACTGACTGAGCAAGATGTCACTTGGGAGGACTGGTGTAATCTAGTCTCCATCTAGCAATAAGCTGCTTAATTTTGCTGACTGGGCTGGCCAAAATCTCGGTGGGGATCCAAATCCAAACTTTGCAAATTCAAACTTTTATCACCAACCAAATAAATAGTCTCATTTTGACCACAGAAAATCTGGCTTTGAATCTGAATTTTGTAGTCTGGGTTTCCCTTTACTTCCTGTCTGAGAGCATCGTTACGGCAACTCCTTGTACAAGTTCCTATCTAATTGAAATGCTAGTGGCATGCATGTGTGCTAAACAAAGGAATGTAATAAAAAATTTATGAGTTAGTTACACTTTGAAGCAATAAAGTGTTAAAGAGTTAAAAAGAGGTCTTTTTTTTTTCCCCCAGGTCCTTCAGGCCAGGAACTGTTTGCAACGCACGGAGCACATTTGGGATCTGACTGCTGTTATTATTCCCTTTCGCAGTGTGCTACATACATATCTTTTTTGATTTCCACGAATATGACAGGGATCTATGCAGTGAAGCATGCTGCAGTGATATGAAACTCTCTCAGCGATTTTCAAAATATGCAACCCATAAATCATTCACCTTAACCTGGGCCCAAATTTGCATGAAACTGGGGGTCGATTGTCTCCAAAGCTAATTTACCAAAAGTCCAACCAATCCCAGCTGTGTGTGAAGCACATAACGAAGTTATAAAGGCAGGTTTCAGATGGCTTCAGGGTCTGTAATGGATGCTTTGCACAGCTGTAATGATGAGTGGGTGAGGAGAGTGAAGAATGAATCGAGTGTGGGTGGTGGAAATATTCACTGGGCATGTCATGGCCAGGGGAGGAAGCACAGAGGCCTCCCAGCCTCCGTGATGGGAAAGACGTCAAGGCTCCCTGGACATGGGTCCTAGTTATTTATTTATTTCAGCCCTGACATGTTCCCATTAGGAAAGCAAAAAATGTGAAATGGATACCGTTTCTTTTGAAAGCAGGGAGCTGATTGTGGCTAAGCAGCAGAGCTGTCTTATAATCTGCTTCCAAACGTGTGGGTGCCTCTTGGGTTTCCTCAGCTATTTTATGGCCCATTTTCAAAGATTTCTGTAAAATCAGGCCAACAACGTCTGCATCCCCTACCACATCAGTGAAAAATTGGACCGTGTTTCAGAGCCATGTAAATTCCTTCTATAAGGAACACTTACGTTTTACAAAGTGTAAATTTAGCAGACCGGTTCACGGGATGAATTCGTCCCTGGTTTGTCCCCCTTGTTACATTACAGTTACCACGGGGACGGGGTGACTAATAGTTTATCATTAGTGAGCAGCCAGAGGAGCACCACGTACAACTGCACATTACAAAGGTTTCTTCCAGGATTGCCATGACGTGCTCAGATAGTTGATAAGATAATTCAGTCTTACTGTTCCCACATTTTCATGAGAACTTACCTATAAGTAAACAAACCCCGAAGCCTAGTTTATGTTTCTTAATTGTATTATTATAGGGTGCAGTAAATGTAATAAAGCAATCTTCTAACTTGGCTTTTCATATGCGTTGTTCCTAGACCAGTTTTCTTGTACATGTCAAATATATACATCAGCTTTCATGCCCAAGCTCCTAGCAGTTCAAATACTGTCCATTTCTTTATCGGCACCATATTTTTAGTGTTAGGACTTGATTGGGCTGGCAAATACTAGAAATGTGTTGACTGGCGCATGGTTAAAAATCTAAGATGTGTAATGCTTAAGTAACGCTAGATATTCGTGGCCCACATTGAACGGTTGTTCACGGTCCACAGTTGCAACCACAGCAGATACAGCGGTTAGAAAGATGCTGTTCTCCACAGCTCTGGGGCTGCCTGACAGCTGAGTTGCTCAGAGTGGTGGGGCAAGGTGGTGAATGGGGTAAGATGGTGGCTGCACTGAAGTCTTTGGCAAACTTCACCGATTTTGTAGGAGTAGAATGTTTCTTTTCGTACAGAACAATGTGCTCATTCAATCTGAAAGATAAGTAGGTTTCTCAAAGTTTTTTTTTAGCCAAATGGAAGTGTCTTAAAGGACAAAAAAAAAGTCTTTAAACCAGGGCAAGAATTAGTGACATTGATAACTGTCATGTTTGAGGTTTTAAGGAAAGCAATGAAAATTCGAAGCCTGCCAGTACTTCATTCTTTCACGCTCAAAGACTCATGCAGCAAGAATCTGTAAGTGACACTCAACCAAGAAAGAGCTTTCTGAACAGCTGATGTGAAACTTGAAAAGAGGCAACGTAACAAATGTAATGCGGGGGGAAGTGCTTTCATTCCAGTTCAGGAACATCTGGTTTATTGCAACAATAACTACTGTAATTATATCACTGCTGGAAAAGCTGCTCTAGGTTAGGTTAAGTTTGTGGTTTCTATAATAAACACTGCTTTGGAGGAGTGGGGGTTTCAGTATTTCAGCCATGTCAGATCATGCTGAACTGAACTGTGATTTGAGGCAAAAATAACAAAATATGGAAAACATGAAAGCATTATTCCTAACCGTATATTTCTTGAGATATACTCTTGGTTTATTCCTCATTATAGCAAGTAGAGGGTGTGCCAAAGAAGCAAATTGTTGGATGACTGGCCGTATTTCACTGATAAAAACTAAAGAAGTATTTTTTTTGTCAGTTGGAAATAGGCTTATTAATACTTAGAGTAATACATATTGTTGTAATGAATAAACAAGCGTCCTGCAAAGGACATTATTCTTACTTTACATACAGGGAAAAGTAAGGAACCTGCCTTAGGTCAGAGAGCAGCTTCATGGCGGAGGGTCTCCTCCTAAGAATACAGAGGATTTTTCCAGATGAGTGCCTGTGTGAGAGGCCTTACCACCTAGCCACTGAGTTATTTCGCTAGGTGTTTTAATTACACTGCAGTGCTTTTCTATCTAATGGACAGGCTGAATCTACATGAGTCTTAATACAGCAGAACCAACTGAATTCTCTCAGGTGCCAAGTGTGTTTCCTGACTGTTGTACAGCAGCAAGAGACAACTGTCTGTTTTCTTGGCAACAGAGCACGTTTACTGACCACAGCACCAGCAGTGTTCATAGCAGCAGCGTGGCTGCACTTGGATCTGTGGTGGGCTAGATGTTGCGCATGAGAATTTTTCATAAACTACAAAATACAAATAAAATGGTTTGTGTTCTACTGTTAGGGTATGCTTACTCTAGATTCTATGATAAATATTCTGTAAGTCTATACAACGTATAAAAACGAATGGGTAAACATCTTGCTGGTAAGGGGAAATAAGAACGTTATTCCCATATATGAATGCCCATTAAAATGCTTTGTTACTATAGAAAAATGTGCAATAGACCCAAAATTGCCTCAGACCTTTGAGAATTTGAGAATGAGGGAGATATGTTTTATTATTGTGGTTTGCTTCTCTACCTCAGTCTTGTGATTTCAAGTGTTTGCCCCTATGTGTTCAGATTCACACATTTGCACACAACAGATCAAATCGAGTCTGCCAGTTCTGTGTATGCAGCATTTTAACAACAGACCCAGATTCTTGCTTACACTGGCAAAATGGTACCTGAGCAAGAATTGACGTATATTACACATGCAAATGAGGGTTGGTGTGTGCAGAAGACTTCTGTTTTATAAATGCATGTTTAACACTATCTTTAGTTTTATCTCCTGCAGCTAAAATAATTTCTACCAGCTCAGTGCCTGGAATTGAAATGACTCCTTTGCTTTAATACAGATAGGATAAAATATTGCCAGAATATCACACGCTATTTGTCTGGGTGTTTATTCTACCAGAAGAGTTCAAATTAAGGGAGTGTAAATTGCATCACATAAATGGCAACTAAACTGCGTTGAAGGCAGAACAGTAAAAACATGCTATAATTTTCAAAGCAACACAGTAGAGAAAATAACAGAGTTGTTTTAAAGTTCCAACAAAAAGTAAATTTATTGTTATCTACAATTAGCTCTATCTGAATTTTCCAAGATATTATGGGGTTTAGTGCTAATGGTTATTAGACTTATCAGTCATACATGTTATTTTTCTTCCATAATGTTCTTTCTTTATATATTTCATATATCTGTGTATAGAGACCACTAATATATATGTACATGCATATATACGTGTATATCCTTTGGGGGGTGTGTGTGTGTGAATCAAGAGGGACCCAACTTTCTTAATTTTCATAGAAATCTTTTTTCACATAAAATCACATGAACCATAAAGAGAAAACTATATCTGACTTGAAAGTGTCATAGTTCTTGCCTGTCTGTCACCTTGTCACCTGTTTCAGAATTCTGGCTAGTGGGCTGCTGAAATTTTTATAAATATATATATATATATATATATATATACACACACATATGTGATCATATGATGGATACTTTTGTTTTGGGTATGCTAGTTCTGTAGTCTTTGACTACAGTAATTGCCGCAAATGGCTTAATTCTCTGTGGGTTTGTCGCGAAAAGGGTTAAATCTCAGAACCGCAAGTGGAAAGGCAGATCACAGCCATGCCAGTCATCTCATCTCTCCCCTGGAGCAGGAGGGCCGCAGAGCCATTTACATGAGCTGAAGTACGGAAGAGTTTGTAAGAGTTTGTTTCCAAGATATGTACAAAATACGATTGTCTGATGATGAAAAAAAGGAGGCGTAAGCTTGATGCTTGCTCTGCATGTGCTGAGTGCCAGCTCCAGCTCTGATCTGGTCCTTCAGACAGGAAAAGTTAAATGTAAACGCTTTGCAAGCTGCTGGCAACAGCACTGGGCATGCCTTAACTGTGCTAGCTTTAAAATACCACCTAGAACTGGGATGAACCCTTCACCTTTCTTTTTTTGGATGCTAAAAAAATCTACATCTTTGCTCCTGCCTGCCGAGGCACTGAATCTTGGAAGACGTTGACTGTTGCCTGGCTGATGCTAAGTGTCCTCAGATGCCTTTCTTGTCAATGGCTCTAGATACCTTCCAGCACCAGGCACTCATTCAAAAAAAGAAGGGAAGTTACTGCAGACTTTTCTTCAGTTTACATGTTGTCAGGAAGTCTGGCAGTACTTAGGAGTCAGTCCTGTAAAATGCTGACCTTTCTCTCCTTTTGCTCCAGACTGGGGCTGGGCTATTCTGTGTAATCTGTACGTTGCATGATTCCATATATAGGTTAAGAGAAAAAGGAAAATTGTTCTTTTTTTTCTTTCTTTAAACAATAAAAACAAAAAAGAAGATCAAATAGTGGGCTGAAATGTGATTTAAAAATAACCCCCAAACTGAAGATAAAATTTCCAAATTTCTGGCTTTTTTTCTGTTTTTACAGTGTTTGCTTAGTACATCTAGACAGCAGAAAAATTTGCTTGTGGCGGGCTGCCTTCCTCCCCTGGTGCTCATAAGTCATCACCCCTTGGTTCAAGCGCCTTTCATCTCTGCTAAGCTCATATGAGTTACTTGTGCCAGGGATGGCGCAAGCTCGTTCCCGGCGTTGGGTCCCACGCTGCGCTGCAGCAAGGGAGGTTTCCTGGCACTGACTGCTCGCGCTTGCAGCGGAGCTGGGCATGGGGAAGCTGGGGCAGCACCTGGGACCGTGCGAGATTCCTGGTCCTCTGCAGGTAGTGCTGGAGGTGTTCCCCTTGAGCTCCAAGGACCAGTTTAGTTTGGGGCTTTTCCCTTTTGAATTGCCAATATTGAATGGAAAGCTCTCTTCTCTGATGGCAAACCAAAAATAAAGTTTTCAGTGAGGCGGCAAGGTCTAGCAGACAGTGCAGAGATCTGGGCTATTTGCAGTGATATGCAAAATGTAACAGTTTTCCACTACACGTAAGAGCAATATGAATGAGAACTATAATACGCACACAGAGAATAAAAAAAGAAAGATAATTCTAGCTCCACTTCTACAAATGTCTGAGCGCTCTCATATCAAGCCTTTGAGCCCTCTGACTCCTCATTTATTTTTCTGATTTGCCGTGTTGTGATTACAAGAGCTGGTTGTACTTTGGGGCTGTACCATTCACAGAAGTGCTGAAGCTATTTTCTGCATGGGTAGAGAGTATCTTCACATTAAGGAAACTTGTGTTATGCGGACACATTTGGGGATACATGTTCTGATATTCAGACTTTATTCATTGGTGATAGTGCAGATGTTCTTCTAGAAGCCAGGGAGACAAAGAGACTTGCAACACAATCATGAGAAAAAAACTGTGTCCTGAAGTAAGAAATTCTGCGTATGTCACTGCGCATGCTCATGGGGAGTGAGGGGTTTTGGCTTTGTTATGCAACTTCAAAACGAAACATCTTCATGAAATAGACTTGGACATTCAGCACCACTTTGATGCAATAGCCTGGTTTTCCCACTACAGGTTAGAAATCTGAGCTAAATTCAAACCACAAAATTCAGACCATGAAATAAGAAACACTGCAAAGCTCCAGGTTCAGATAAGGAGTCTGAGCGTACGGAGCTGAATGCTGCAGAACACTGTCAGAATGTGTGAAGCGTCAGTACAAAGCAGGGGCTGTACGTACAGCTCTAGGCAAGGGAAGTGGTTTGTAAGTGAGACTCATCCGAAGTTCAGGCTTCAGATCCATGTCTGTTGAAAATGAGAAATATTGGGGACTATTATACTTCTAATTTTTACAGATGCTCAGCCGAGGGTTACTGAGAACAGATGTCTCTGTAATCATCGTACAGTGGAAGAATTCTCAGTGTTCAACAGCCTTCAGCTCCCTATGTCCTGCATGGCAAGATACGCACTGGGTAGCCAGAACTACTGGGGTAGTCTACAGTACAGAACATTTAGGAATGCATCTCAGAGCACGGTAGAAACTTGCTTTTGCAGGCAGACATTTTCATATTTCTCTGTTGTAAACGAAGTTACCAGGAAGACAAGAACAGTGTTACAGACCCAAATAATCACTTCACAAGCCAATTTTCAGCGCAGTGAGTACGTTCTAGGTGCAAGACCTATCCAAAGCTGAGGAGGGAATCTGTCTCTCATCCAGAAGCAGAAATGAAGAATACTTTGCTGATTTCTACTCAGACCATTAGATGAGACCTCCCAGTCCGTGGTTACAGATGCTTAATTCCAGCAGAAATTCACAATGCCAGCAAAACGCATGCTCCTGTCACTCCTCCCTGCTTCCCCACAAGCTCCCTCCACACGTCTAGTTGCTCATTCTCGCGTTAATTACCATGTGGCCAGGGCAGGCCACTGCTGCCCCTGCAAAGGATACCGGCAGCGGAGCGATTGTGTCCGTTGGATCGGTGTGCTGTTAGGCTCCCTGCAGGACTGCCCAAGAGAGCAGCAGGAATGCACTTGCTGGGACAGGGTATGCTGGGGCCACCACTGCCAGCAACAGCTTAGGATGGCGGAAGTTAACTTATGGTAACTTAATGTAACTATAATGTAACTTATTAATTTAAGTGATCGTTTGGCTATGCCCTCATTCATTAGGTGTTTGTCTTGCTGTGTTGAGCACGCTAAATTTTGCTATCCAGGATCATTTGATATTTAAGTGTATCTTTCCTGGCATCTCCCAACACCTTCCGTTTCATAGCAGTACCCACCAGCACTATGATAATGTACCAAATTAAGGTTGCATCTTTCTAGCTGGCTATTTTTTCATGTATTTTTCTTTTTCTTCTACTCCTCCAATTCAGAAATCTCACTCTCGTAGCCTCCAGAGAAAAACCCGCAGGGGAGAGCTCATTTTCCCTTCATCAGAAAACTGAAATGTCCTTTCAGTGCTCTCCCGTGGTGCATCGGCCTTTACTCTCTGGCCTGAGCTCTTGAAAGGCTGCCGTTTGCCCTGGAAGAGCTTTCCCACATGCTGTATTGTCAGGGGACTGCCTGACCGTGGTCAGTGGTTTCTGTGTGCGGACACGTAGGCGGGAAGGGGCAGAGGGGCCACGCTCGAGGAGAGCAGAACAACTGCAGGAGGGAGGCCTGGACCAGAACTGGGATTTGTGGGTGAGGAACTGCCGGCCTGCCAGGATACGGGGTCTGTGCAGACAAGAATCAATAAAGGCATTAAAAATAGAGAAAGTAACAGCTTCTCAAATGGCAGCCCTTGGTTTGCAAGAGGGTTCATCTGTCCCAGAGTCAGGCAAGCAAAGTTTGGCATCTGTCCACATCTGCTGCGTTTGCTTGGCGAGTCGCAGTGACAGGATACCTGACCTGGGAAATTACCCCGGCACAAACCTCAGGCAGTTTCTCACCTGCACCGTGTTAATAGCACTGCCTTTATATATGAGCTGCTGTGGTGGTTTAGGGTCCCTCCTGCCTTGTTTCTCCCAAATAAATCTGCAGAGATATTACAGAAAATAACGAGCAATCCCAAATCTGAAACTCAGAGACAGCCTTTCCCGTAGGTGAGGTGAGTTTGGATCTACAGTTGGAATCCACCTTTCATGGGAAGTTGTGAAATCCTGTGTTCCTGCTGCTGCCAGCCTGCCTCCCCAGCAGTGGCACACCAGACAAAAACCAGGCTCACTAGAAGCATAGCATCACCAGAGGCTGCAGGACTCAGATTTCCACGATCCTTAACTAATTGAAAAATAAAGTAGGCTTGCAAGTTTGGAATTTTTTGTTTTGTTCTCCGAGTATGTATTTGTGCCAACTGTATCCAAATGATGGCTGGCGATACTTCCTGATTTTGTAATTGAGATGTATAAATACAGCACAACTGAGATAATATCTGGTAATGTAATGCTTTTCCATCCCTAGGCATTGACAGGAGTCGGTTCTTAACTGCTGTACAAGTTCAGACCTAAACAAGAACCCCCGGCATAGAGCTGCATGGTACCTGCAGCGCTGGGTGCTCTGCCTGCGCCTCATCTTTTCAGTTGCCAAAGCGCAACCCTTAGTGCTCACCTCCCACCAAGGTCACCAGGGACCGTCAACACACAGCATCATTTAGAGGCACAAACTATCTCAGAAGATCCAGTTCTCGGGCTGATCCAGGTTCAAACTGAGGCTACTGATATTGTCTTTAAGTCAGTACCTTAGACCCTCGGTCACAAGAGGTTAGATAAGATTAAAGAACTAAGTTTTTTTTAATCTATTGAATATTAAAAATGGCCACTTCTGGCTTTTCATTCACACCATCTGTTGCTAGCAGGTTGTATTGGTGGTTTCAGGGCAGATTAATAATTGTTCCTGATTTTGGCACACTGAGAGGTTAAAAATAAATCTTTAGCCATACAGAAGAGTCCCCATCCATTGATTTCTCTAAGATATTTTGGCAACTTGAAAATAAAATATATGGTATGAGCCTTCCTAGAATTATTTATCCCAGCCACATGTGATATAAATAAAACAAACCTCAAGAATCTGGCTTAGAATATGGAATAACATTATGCTACAGTCATTTCTGCTGTTTACCACAGCAAATGTTGAATTACAGGCGTCACTGTACATAATATTTAAATATTTCAATGATACCCAGAGCTCTCAACACTCTTGTTTCTTTCCCATGTTCACGACAGTTTGCCAGCAACATTTGAGAGCAGAGCAGTCATTTTACAGCAACCTCTTTGTGTCAAGAAATGTGTACACACCACACAGCTGTATCTAGGATGTAGACAGCCCCCCGCTAGAGCATACTTATCATGTTCTGGGGTGCCAGGGGATTAAGATAGTCCTGAGATGTGCGTCTGAAGGTTCCCTGAGCTGGGGGACCGGCGGTTCAGAGGCAGCGCTGTCGGGCCCTCAGAGGCTGCGTTCCTCCTCCGATGAGCCCTGGCGCAGCCCTGCCCAAGCCATGCAGGCTGAGGAAGCAGAAGTTTAGCCTGTGTTAGCCTAATACGACTCTGTTAAGTCTCTGCTTTGAGAATAACCTGTCTAAACAAAAGTCCAACTCAAGAAGAGAATAAAAATTGAGGGAGAATCAAGAAGGAAGCCAAGCCTGCAGAAAGTTTCAGTTATCCGAAGTATAAGAATGAAAATAACCACAGAACTGCTAGATGGAAACAGCGCGCTGATCAAAGATGATCTCTTCAAATGCAGATACCATGTTTTAATGTACCAATAGCAAACAAGGGACAGACTGCAATAAAAAAAAAACCAACAACCTACGTAAAATTCATACGGGTGTTAAAACCAAGTTTCATTTAAGCATCAGCGACTTTTTCAAAGGATCTCCAAGCATGCATAGGAGTTGGGCCTTTGGACAGGATGCTGACTTTTTGAACCAGTTCTTCCTACAGTTACTTATTCCTTTCATAAAATTTTGTTTTTCTGGCTACTATAACCAAACTTTTCAAGAGAGTATTTGGCAAAAAATATGTAAAATGCTGAATACATCTAAAAAGCTGGTCATTATAAGGATGCCCAACTGGAAGTTGATCTTTTCTGGACAGTGAATTTCTTACAAAGTGCAATTTGTAGGAATCATTATTACCCATAGGACAGTGGACAATAATTCTGTATTGGAGAGCATCCATGGGAGGGTACTGTGGCAGGGAGGAGGGAGGGAATTTAATCACGGGACATTGAGACTAATTTAGAGGCAGGGAAAACTCTGACGCAGCCCATTCCTTCCAGCCTCTGCTTCCAGCCTTCTCCTGAACTCTCGTCTTGCTGGAGCCCCCCACCAATTCTAGTCTTTCCCCAGTGTGGAGAAGTAACTGGGAGAGCTCGACCGTAACAGCAGCTGAGGCCAGCAGAGGAAAGGACTGGGAGTATTGCTGGCAGCGCAGCTGGGTGTATTACTTGTCCAGTCGATGTCAACTGGAACTACATTATGTAGAGCTTAATGAAGAGCGAGGGAGGAACGAGGCTTGAGGGTGGGTGCTAGCAGGGATTAGGCAGCTAGATGGAAGGTCCTTATTTGATAGAAGGGAGGGAGCAGGAACGGGAAGACAGAATATCTTCTTCCGAGTGAAAAAAGGATTTTCATGTAGCTCTTCCTCAGCCTTTATTTCCTGCGGAGATTATGTGATGCTTCTGAATCTATGGGTTAGTGGGCCCAGATTCCTACAGAAAATCAGACATGTGCTCAGTCCTGCATCTACTTTGAACTGTTATTTTTGGTATGTGGTCATCTGACAGTTTCATTTGAGGGTTAGAAAAGCCTCCTATATACACAGAAATAACCTTCATAATGTTTTGGAGATGCAGGGGTATTACCACCTTCTTTTTAATGAATGGCTACCTAACTTGTCCAGAGTGACAGCCTGACTCAGTATCAGGGCAAGGAAAGAATCCAGGAATCCCAGCTCCCCATCACATGCTCTGCCCACCAGCAGGACACCCTGCTGCCACATGACCTTGCAGCTGGGATGGAGTGGACAACGGATGTTTTTTCTCCCTGGAAGCCAGTAGCAATGTCCACTGACAGCATGCATGATCAGATCACTCTGTGGTCAAAATAGGAAACGTTATTCATTCTTCTTTTGGGACTGCAGCAAATCCCTGCATGAAAAACAGGCAGCTAGAAAAAAAAAGTATGTTTCGAATAAAGCTAAATGATTTAATTAAACATCAGATTAACTCTCCCCAAAGCCACTGGCTAAAACACCACAAGCATATGCAAAAGGTGGACATCTGTGGATGGACCTACACAACCTTTTTCACAACCTTTTATGTAACATTAGTACAGGCTTAGACAAAAAGTAGTCTTGTTCTTTTCAAGCCGGCATGAAGTACAGCCAGGAAGTATTAGTCATCAGAGAGTTCTGGTAGTTGTAGTTTGGAACCCCAACCAGAGTGTTTGCTTTGTACAGGGCTAATAAAAGCTAAAAAATCTAAATCAAGTATTGGCCACTATCTTAGCCAAATCATATTTCTTTTTAGAATAGCTTTCCACCAAACTATGGCTATTAGAAGAAATTTTCCTTTTTACGCCCTCACAACACGACAAATGCAAAAGAAACAGCCCTCTCCTCTGCCCCAAGGAATTGTAACAACATTTTTTTCAGTAAGATTTTGCAGGATTTAATATTAAAATATATTCTGAATTGTGTTTTAATAGGGAAAAAAAAGAAATTATTATTTTTGTAACCAGAATAGAACAGCTGTAAAATCTTTCTCGGAAGGTTTTTACCCTCTAGAATGAAATCGAGTATTTTTCATGCATTAGTCTGAAAAACATACTTAAAAATTCTGTGAAACAGTACATGTCCCTTTTTTGTTATTGGCCATTCGCAATGGCACATCCATCCTGTAGGTTTCTGTGTTCTGGTCACTTTGGCAATTGCCAGTTTTGGCCAAACAAACAGTATTTTGGCACACAAATCGGATTTGATTCTACAATCAAGATGATTTTCTGCAGAGCATTTAAGCAGTAAGTACAAATGGTTATGTGTACTTTCAATTCCTGAAATGAATCATGGAAAACTCTAGCATAATAACACGCTCTTATTAAGTGCTATACAGCTACAGTTGCTATAAAAATGAAGAAGAAATCTGAGGTAGTGAAATAAATCTTCTGCTGGTATAAATCAGCACAGCCCGATTGAACTGGAGAGAACTACAATGATTTACGCAAATGGAGATTTTGATACGGCCCGTAGTTTATTCACTGTGCTGGATAAACTGTGGCAGAGGCTGGTGAGGTGACAGGAAGCACGACTGAAGAGGAATTTATTATTGGCATTCCTGCTCTGCTCCGTGCTCCCTAGATCGGTCACTCAGCGTGTCGAGACAAAGGGTTTGTGAGATAAGGCCGTCCCAACTGGGCCTTGGTACACAGGGATAAATAATCAAGTGGTCAGTGCCCAGCCACACTGTGATTAAAGGTAACTTTTTGGCAAAAAAACTCTCCCTGGTTTTGGTGGTGCAGGACTGGGTCCCCTGTACTGCTCAGGACCGCTTACCTCCTCCTTATTCACCCAGCAGCTCTCACCTCTGAGTGCTACATCTGCATGCGTGTTCAAACCAGCTCGCAGGATTTGCTCCCCCTGGCCCTAAATGACTCCACCGAAACAGCTCCCTTATGAGTGCTACACAGCACGTGGTGTAGGCTGACAAAATATGGGCCCAGACTCTCCCAGTAGAGTGGATTTTGTCAGTATGTGATCTCCTCCCATTACTGGCAAGCAAAACAGTGATGTGTTACCTCAAAGGCGGATCTGCCTTAAGCATCACCAAGTAACCCCGACCCATGAGAAGCAAGACTTCAGAGGAGGTCAGTTCAGTTTAGTTCAGATCATAACAGGTACGTTATTCCCAGCCCTGCAAACTTCTGTTTCAAGCGTTAATTTGCTGAAAGAGTAAAATTATTGTAATCACAAATGAAGCCTTTTCAGGCATGTTGCCTCTATTTTGTTCAGGATTTTGAGGAATTTCATAACAGTGCTCTTACATCATTGACCCAGACACAACGTTAGCCACTGTGAGATAAAGCGTGTTTTTTACATCTGCATAAGCATGTCGCTTTCCTTTCTATTAGCCAACATTTTCCTTTTTCAATTATGAATATTTAATTATTCAATTGTGAACATTCTTCCGGGGACTGAGAAAGACATTTGTATTTAGGAAAAACAATGCTGCTTCTAAGTGACACCAGAGCAGGATGGTTGTATGTTACCTACTGATAAATTATGATCGAGAGTATGTCAGAAAGTGGCACGAAGCAGAGGGCACATGAGAGGTGTGACGCTTCCAACACTATTCCCCACTTCATGGTAGGTCAGCTCCCCTGCATGCGGTATCTGGACAGCTTCGATGAGACACCAGTGTATGTTCCAGGAAGTTGGTAACTATCCTTATGGACTCCAGTTTGAAGAAGTGTGATAGCAATGATCAAGATAAAAAAATGAGATAATAGTTATTTATATGATTGAAATTCTGCTTCAGTGTTTTCACACAAAGACCTCTCTCTCTGTCTGACATGCAGGCACTGCATTCCCAACGCATTCTTGCAGCCTACACCACATAGCCGAACAATAGCAAGCCTTCTTTCATTTTCCTGCCTAGTTTCTGTGAACAGCACTCTGTTGACAACCAAGTCTGTTCTCATTCCTGAAGAATTCAAAAAATTGAACGATATAAGGACAGCCTGTGACTTTCAGGAGGCATCTTAAAGCATCCTGTTTTTAAAATTGTGGTTTGGTGCCTCGTTTTCTGGCTTGTTTCTGTTTCAAAGCAACCTACAAAAATGCAGTTACCCTGCAAATCCATCCTCAGACCAGAGAGCTGCTCTGAGCGCGGCACCACTAACAGCACTAGAATGCAAATACATGGATGATTTTCTCTGCTTGACCATTCCAGAACAGTCTTTCCCCTCTAAACTTTAATGTTAGTGATGAGCATCAGACTGACAGCCCCTGTGCAACTGAGATCTATTGCACAAGAAAAATAGATGTGTGGACATTGGTTTGCTTTCCTTGCCAACCAGTCCCAATGGGCAGGACACGTGCAGGATTAAGAAAGTCCAGCCTTCTTAAAACTCATCCCAACTCACTCTCTTGTTCTCAAAGAGTAACGAGTTTTGGTCAGATGACAAGGACTCCATAAATATGAGCAATGTGCATAAAAGACCCAGACCTCTCTCTCCTTTGTCACACACATGAGCAAATCACTCTCATCAAGACAGCGCAGTGTTTAGTCTTGTGGCTGGCAGCAAACTAAAACCAACCGGAAGAGAGGGGAAATCACTGTGATGAACTTGCTGGCATGTCATGTCTCTCCGTGGTTGACGAAACACATCTATACCTGGGCAATACATCCCATAAGAGGAGAGGAGAGCTGAACTTGCTCTATTACTACACTGTGCCACCTTCTCGTGGTACTACATTTCCTTTGCACTACCGGGCTAACAACAGAGACTTGAAAATCTCTCCTTATCTAGTCACCCGTGATAGTTTTCTATTTTGCAAAAAAAACCCAACAAAAAAAACCCCCAAAACAACCTGACACATTTTTGTGTATTTTCACAGTAATATTTCTGCTGTTGCTATCCTTGATTTTGAGTATCTGTGCATGTGCACACATGCTATTTCCACCTTTCAAGAAGCCTGATGAACTCGAAGCACCCTGTCTTAAAACAACTCATACAAAACTTCAGCGTTGTCTGCACCTTCCTTCAGGACCTTATGTATAAGGATGCTTCAAGGAAAGCCCACTCTTAATTTAGGCCCAACTTGTTCTTGGCTTCTGACTTCTCTGGGTGGATCTGGCACAGTCAAGGCCAAAATGGAACATCAATGAACAAGTGTGCTGGCGTCACTGAAAAATGAAAACAATTGGAAAATGACAATCAAAGGAAGGGGAAAGATCTAGTCCCAGGGCTTCCTGTTTCAGCGGAGAGTTTATTCAGATGGCCTCCAGATAATCTAAGCCAGATAGAGGGCACACTGACTTATTATGATGTTTATTCTCTCGGCTTTGTTAGCTGTCAAATGCAAGAGCAGTTTATTGTGGATGCATTTATGCCCTACCATTTCCACACATCTTCAGATTTAGGCTTTGATTTATGGTGCTGCCATGGAAGCATCATGGAATTGAGAAAGGGTCTAAGAAATATAAACCAATGAGAAAAAGGAAGAAATTTCTGTCCTCCATTATCTTTCATGCTGTGATTTCATAAGGCATTATTATTTCTATCACGTATTTCCCGTACAGTATTGTAAAGGGACCATAGTGTGCAGCAAATCAGTCCCAGATGATGCCAAGTCTCTCTCAGAAGAAGTGGTTAGCTAGTGCAGGTACTGGCTACTTTGAGTTACCTAATTCAGCTGTCAAAACAATCCTTAATACAAGGACAAGGACAAGCTAGTGTATTGGGACCCAGAAGTCAAAGTCAAGCCCTGTAACCAAGTTAAATACCTGGTTAGCTTATCTTCACCACATGTGAATTGCTAGCCTATGGTATCTTCACAGGGAGAGTCAGACTCTCCACTGAAGGAAAATACTGGCTCTAGCACTGGAAGTCAAGGTGTATCAAAGGGACAAATACTAGCCTAGGCAAATTTTAAAAAAGGACAAGGCTTAGAGCAATAACAGCATCAGTTAACAGTATACGCACATAGAAGAGATGACAGAATGTTTTGCCTGGCTTATCCCACTGTAAAGAAAGTAATTTTCATGGTTTTCCCAACAGAAATTGTTTGCATTTATCCCTGCTGTAGCCCTGCTGAAACCTGGGACTTGTACCAAGAATTTCGATTTCTAGCTCTAAAATCAAATTTCTTAAGCAACACAAAGGAAACTTTCTGTTAAGTGCAGCATTCATGGAACTACGAAGAGAAATGCATCTCCTCTGCGACTTCAAAGTTCATGAATTCGGTAGGTGCTAAAATTTGAACTAGTCAGAACTAGCAGTATATGCTTGAAATCTGTTTCTATCTTACCCACACACAGGGCCAGGAAGATCACATCCCAATATGTAAGAGTATTTTCAAAATATACTTATTACAATATTATTTTGAAATTTATCTACTTTGTTCATTGTTGTCACACTGCCTCAGGCATTTTATCCTAGGTTTTACATTTAGTGCTTCTAAATCTCGGATCTGTCTCAAGTATTACAGCAATCATACTAATCAAGTACAGCCACTTAGCTTTTTTTATGATAGCATTCATATTCTGAAAGCTTTTTTAAGTCACAGAACCCTGAAAGTCACCTGGCATAATACACACTCACTACAGGTCACTAAAATAATTTCCTGAAGGCTAGTTATTGGTAGCAATTTTAATAATGGTTGCTCATGTATTTAACTTTCAATGGAAGCTTAGGATGAGAACGTGAACCATACATCTGACTGAACTGAGAGCAAGTGATGCGCTACTCCCAGCAGAGACTGAAGCAAAGTTGTTACAGATACCCAGGTTGTTGTCTAAAGCACCGGTAACACAGACGCTGCTAGACATGCTGTGTGGCTGTACACGAAGAATGTAAATTATCAGAAACACTAAGCTCTCCTGATGATTTTTTTTTAAAATGTTGGCTGACTTCAACCTCAAAGCACATGTGATCTACTGTCTAATTACTGTCTATCTGAAATCACCCAACATATGACTATACCATACTGATGAAAATCAATCCTACGCGGTTCTACTTTTTAGGCACAAGTGATTTTGAGAGTCCCAGCCATGTGCTGGGCAGCCCCAAAGTGCAGCACACAGGTAGGGGGGTGATGGTGAAGAACCTGGAGCCCCCAGCAGAAGGCATGGCCAGCTGGCCATAGAGGGGCCCTGGATGGGCAGTCCTGCAGGCGGGGACCAGGGGCTTGTGTCCCGTGGGACTCCCTGCTCCCTACCTGCTGGCACGGCTGGAGGCTGTGGGCTGTGCTTGGCAGCTGGCATTTGTGCTTAAATGCCATGGCCAGGACAGAATTATATTCCTCTCGGCTAATGCAGGCCACCAGAAACCATGGTGAGCATACAACACGTTACACCTCCTTCAAATGAGAATATGAACGCTTTTGTTACCAGAAAGGTAAACAGTGACGTGAGGTGTTGCAGTGCATGAGAGCTGTGCCCCCCCAAACCGCCAGCCTGATGGTAGAGAGGGAGAGCGCTCTGGCCCACTGGGATGCTGCCAGCCCAGCCTGAGCTGCAGAGGTGCTCCTCTGCTCCCTTAATAGCTGGCAAATGAAAAGCATTTGAGCAAGCTTAATCTGCAATAATTATATATTACAAATGTATTTATTCTGTTTAGGGAGAAACTCCTTTAAGGCTCCAGATGAGACGTTTCTCACATATATTATTTAGCTTTTCCTGAGGCCTTAATGAATTGCTTTAAATTACAGACTTAGATATTGATTAGCCTCATTCAGCTGAAATCTTGGCTTAGCAATCTATACTTGTCTATAGTTTATTTGTGATATTATTCCTAATAAAGAGCTGCAATTAATCCACATCTAAAAAAATCAATTAATACAGATTTGTATCACAAAGAAAAAAATCCTCCTCATATCTGCCCACTAATCCTGAAGCTTAGCTCTTTCTTTGCTACCAAGGAGGACAGATAAAAAATATTGATTTCACCCTATTTTTACAACCTATAGTGATACAATAATAGCACACAGAACAGACGGGGCTTATCAATTAAAACTATTTTTATATATGGTGATAGATGAGGACACACAATGCCTTTGTTCTCTGCATTATTAATATTTATTAATATGATAGACTGGCAGTTCTGTAATAAGAATAATCACTCCACGCATAGCTCTCAGAGTCTGACCTCACTTCTGGTATGGTTACAAATTTTGCACCCTATGAATTACAATACAGTAATCGTTCTAGAAGCAAAATTGCAGTTAGCTGCAGCTGCTTGAAAGGACGACTATCCTGTATAATCTCAGAGTAATGGTACAATGTGAAGAAACAAGTGATTTTATCCGAACTAACATCTTTCTAATTTTATTCAGTTCTATCTGCAATTTCAACCAAGCTAATATCTAACCTAATTTATCAGAAATCAAAAATCTTATCAGAGTATTCTTGCAGGAAGCGTCACATAAACACCATGAATTAGATTTTGCAATTTTAGAAGGCAAACTTTATCCTTGTTACACAAAGAAGACGACAATGTGTCATTGTCCTTTCACAATTCCTACTGTAAACAGTTTATGTGATTTATTCTTTTACATGCTAGATAATTACATATTTCATACTAGTGTATCATCAGTATGTTGTTATTCTGACTGCCCCATAATAGAAGTTGTGTATTTTCCCACTGCAGTGAATGCTATTCTTAACATACATTGGCCTCAACCAGCTAAAAATATCAGAGTTCTGTTGCCTGTGGGAAAGTTTTGCTGGAGTTATTTCTATTAAAAGTTTAATATTGGTCTCTTCCATTTTTCATACTGTGTGCCATTCACATTTAATGCCGTCTTCTGTGATACACAATTATTACAAGTACTTAAGCGTCACCTATGAGGCAAATAATGCCCTAATTCACTCTAATGTTACCATTAACATAAATTATTAGGAATGAGATTAGTACTAAAGAATGCCATTTCAAAATAAATTTTGATGACATAGCAACAGCTGTATGATGGATTAAAGAGTATGGATTATTGCAGGTTATGGTTCAAGATATCAAATGATACGGCTCTGTGTCTGTTCTTGCCAAGGACACTAGACAATTAGAGGTTCAAACAGCCAACTGTAATTTTTATTCTGAATCTTTGAGTTGCTTGGTTTTTTTTAACTCCTATAAGTTTTTGACAGACAGTAGGTTCTGAAAAAAAATAAGGATCAACTTGCTGTGAGCTGCCTACAGCCACAGAAAGCTTTTTTTGAGAGCCATTTAATTTATCCGGCAACCTAGAGCCAGTCTGACAGCACAGGTACAAAGGAAAGGCTCAGATTTTATAAACATTCTCTTTTGAACCCAAACTCATACAATCAATGACGATGCCACTAAATCAATGACAATATTTTTCCTGCTGTTGTGCTTTAAAATTTATCACCTTTTAATAGTATTTCTGCCTTTCATTCTCCTTTCTCTGGAAGACAACAGAAGCCTATTTAGAAACCTTGATTTGTGCAATCAAACCAATAACATCCATGTTATATAGCTCTCTACCTACACAGTCTGATCCCCACTTTTCTTTTTGCATTTCAACAGCTTATAAATCAATACTGTTTCATTCAAAGATGGAAGTTAGGAGTTCAGAAACATTAATTATTCCCTATTGACATTATCAGAGTTTGGGAAGGATCAAAGAAGATACCATCAGTTTTTGGCTCACTCATCTCCTTTTTGACACAAAGGAGAAAGGTGTTTTAGCTCCTGAAGGTCTGATCAAGCGTTACTACCTTCAGCTTTGCTGAAGTTTGCAAATGAAGCAATATCAGTGATCTACATATCACGATAGTTAGCAGGAATAGGTGATGGTGCAGTTGAGAAAAAACAAAACAGCAATTAAATAGTTTTCGCTTGGCAGCTGCCTGCACTGGTATGTCCAGTATCAGTCTCAGCTTTGATATTCCACACAAGCTCAAGCATGGCATCCTCTGAATGCAACAGCCTTTTGATTATGCATTACAAATGGTGATCTCTGGAGCTCAGGAAGGTTTTGCTAATTATCTCAAATAAGAATCCTGCTATCAGGGTCTAAAAGTACTGTAACAAAACCCTCTCTTACCAGGTTGTTGCCAGACAGTTACTTAAAAAGTAGAAGGTATCGAGGTAAAAAAGTAATACAGTGTATACATGTAAAAAATACTGTTTGCTAATCAGTTCCCCATGGGCCATCAGCAAGTGCTTCACAGACAACTAGTTTTAGTGGTCCATGATTTTTTAATAAAATAATAGATGTATTAGTCTTGCATCAAAACAGAGAACAAAAGAAATAAGCATCAGCATCTATTCCATCATGATACAGATTGCCACATTGTTTCTCATTACTGAGCTTGTATTGGCTTAGATCAAAGATGATATGTTTAATTTTATAGGTTGATACAGGAGATTGCATTTGGCCCATCCAAGACAAAATTTACAAAGGAGACTTCAGCTCAAGTTGCAGCCTGTCACTCTGAGGTGTGCTGCTGGAGGTGCAGTGAGAGCCCTGCGTTAGGATCTTGGCTTTGCAATGCAAGGCATAAGGAAATACATGTTTAATGTATGTGTTTAAAAATAACGTGTTAGGACATATGAAGTTCAGCATATTAAGTATGAAGTCACTTCACACAGTCAGATTTTGAGAACAGAAAGCTAGGCATAAGTGTGTGCACATTTACCCCATAGTTCTCCCAATGTAATGTACTGTTGTAGCATTTCCTAAATGGACTCATACTAGAGTGTATATTTCAGAACATCTATTCCCTGATTTCAAATTTTGCAGCAATACAGAGCCCACCTTAATCTTCACTATGTTATTTTAGGGAACTGCAGGAGTAATACAAGTTTTATATCTCTATATGACAGCTTCCTTTTCATATAATCATAGATGGCATCTGCCACTTTGTGTTTCTGGAAGCTTACACCCAGTTGATATCTATTGCATGCACCAGCACTCCAGAAAACCACTGAGCTCCGTTAAAATTCCTGGGTACAGATATATGGCTATTTTGTTCTCAACTCTGATTTCAGTAGTTTGTGTTTAATAAGTTCCTGTTGGAACTTATTAAAGCTACTGTTGGAAAAGAAAACATTTAATGACTCCTATACTCATTATCTGATATGGATATTTTTCTGAAATAAAGCCAGTTCTATCCCTTTTACCTTATTGTTCTACTATATTAAGCTAATGAAAAAAGATCAGCATTTTCAGGTTTTCTTCTTAATGCATTAAAACATGAGCCTGCTGGATACAGGTCTGCCTGCTCTCCTTATGTTTCCCTTATTATTCTTCTGCAATGTTAAGCTTCTTACGCATATGTATTGCTACAAGCTCCCTCTCCTTCACATATGTAATTAAACATACAGAAATGTAATAGGTTTTTTTCCCCTCTCCACTCACCTAGAACTTGTTGATCTTGTTAACTACAGTGAATCTCTATTAATCGTGGCTTTTCTGAATACACAGTAATTACTGAGATTACTTATATGCTTAAAGTTAAGCACATGTTTAAACATCTCCTTGAATTGCGGTGTATCTGTTTTCAATGAAAGAGCAAAGAAAAGAAATAACAAAATTGGTTTGTCTTAATCTGGAAATCTAAATAATTAATATGGAATAAAGCCAATTTTTAGCATAACTTCCTCTCAGTTTGTTCCCTATTTTCTCCTCTATTCTGTTTCTCTTTGATCTTTGGATATAGTTTCACCTCTTACTCTGTTATTTTAACCCCATCATGCATGAATATCATCCATGTCCTTGTGAGTGCCCTCCCCCAGACAATGTGCTGTGTGGGGCTTAATATACATGTGCACATACACATACATGCTTGTTTCTTCGCTTGTGTACAGTGAATGCTTATAATATTTTTCCAGCTGTTTCTGTGAGCTCAACATGCTTAAATGTAATGAATATCCTATTCATTAAACAACAATCACCACTGAACATGAGCACATTTAATACATGTGCATTAAAAAAATATTTTCCTTTAAAGGTGAACTGCAAAGGGAATTGAGGCAGGGAAATAAATCCTTCCCCCCGTTTTTTATTTAGCACATGCAAGTATTGCCTGTAAAATTCCAGTCTCTCTCCCTTCCCTCATCTCTATCTTTCTGACATTCTGAAAGCCTGTCTGCCAGCAAAAGCTTTGCCAGTTTGAGCATTTCTTATGGATAGAAACTAGAGCTATTGAAAATGACTGTACCAACCAAAGTGTGTCCCCCAGATGCTGGTGAGGGTTTGGGTGCCTGCAGGGAAGGACTGTACATTAATGTATCAAAACGAATCTAAACTAAATTAGTTGTGCTGGCAAGAAATTTGTGTATACAAAAAGCTTGAGATATAGAACGACGACGACCAGTATATTAAAAAAAATCAAGCTGTGAACTCTTTCAGGCTTTCATTGTAAATCATCAAGAAGCAATGAAAAGCATAAATGCAATAAAAATAATCACTTGCAGGTCGCTGTTAAATGATGTAACAAATGCAGACAGTGATATTGTAACTGTGAACCAGAGAAGACTCACATTCTCCCTCATCAGTCATTTCCTTTCTCTTTATATTCCCATGCACTGTACCTCTTTTACGCTTTTCCTTCGTTGTATTAACTTTTCCATCTTGTCTGCTTCCTTCACCTCAGCCTTCTGCAGGAACATGCTGGGGTCTTTATAATCTCACCAGGCCTCCTCGGGGAGTAAAAGCAGAACAATCTTTGCCTAATAAGATTCTGGCACTTCCTCTTGAAGCTTCTTCTGGAATTTGGATGTGAAAAAGCATGTGAAAATGAGGACTACTGGGAATAAAACACAGCTCACATCTTTGGAACTTCAGAGGGACCTTGGACTGAGTGCTGAGGGCACAGCACAAGCAGAGTGAATTCCATGTCAGGACTCTGAAATCTAGCAGTTTCTGAAGGCTGCGATCAGGTGTGGGGAGCCCTGCAGGACTGAGCATCACAGCAATCTGTGATAATATTCATTCAGACAAATTCTGTTGCTGATACACTGCAATACATAAAACCGATGAGAAATGAAAGGTGTTAGGACACCAAAATTTACTACCAGCTAAGCCACTAGTCTGCCCTGTAGTTCTTACATCTTCCTTTCTCTTCACCTCCTCTGTAAAACATTTGCATCAAAGCAGCAACCGTGTGAAGATTGCTTAACTCACTCTGATCCCCGTTTGGTTAGGTTCTGCATTATTAATAAATCATTGATAATGACATATCACTGGTGAACTCTAAAACATCTTAGAGAACGTTCTACAGAGATGCTGGTGTTTCATATGTGTTCCAGGCAAACATACACCTATACTTATATGGAACATCTACATCTATATTTACACACACCCAGATATATATAAATCTGTGCATCTGCACACGTGTATGTGTATGTATCTGTGTCTACACAGGGAGTAGAGCAAAATATTAATAAAGTTTGAATTAATAACGCTATTTTAAAAAATAAGTAGCTATGATTTTTAACTTATTTTTTTAAAAATTACTTTTGTTTCAAAATTTTTTATGATAGTTCAGAAGGATACTAATGGATGGAGCTGAACACCACTCTATTATGAGAGTTGAGTGAAAGGTGCTACTGACAGCTAAGCTAGATCTAAAATGCTGCTGTTTAGTCAAGTTCATACCATAGGATACAAGCCCATGTAAGCCATGAGTGCGCACACTCTGCAAGTCTGTGCATCCTACCTGCTGGCAAAAGGTGTATGCTGTATCCATGAAAAATAACGCAGGCAAATCAAAGTCTAAGGGGCTGATCCACTCTTAGTTACATTCGTGAGAAATTCACTGGTGTGCCATGAGTGCTGGGAAAGGATGCCCTTCTGTACATACCAGAAGAGCTGCAAAAAGGTGCGGTCATGGAGCAGAAACTTTCTATCCCAAAGCTGGAAATCCCGCCAACCCAACCTAGCAAGCCAACTATGACAGAAGCCGTGCAAATGTGTTCCTGGTAGGGTCAGGGGGACATGGGCCACATGTTTGAGTGCATAAAACTAATTCAGCAATGGAAATCACATATTTCAGTGTGAGCAGGTATTTTCTTCTCTCATTGGTGTAAACAGCATCAGTTCCTGAAAGAATCCAGACTTGGCTCTATAGCCTGAAAAGGGTAATTTCTCTGATCATGGTTTTGCTTATTTTCTAATCGCTGATCCACTTTGCTTTTATCACACACATTTTCTACTGTGAGGACAGGTCATCCTGTCTTCACCACAACTTCAGAGATGCCTGTTGCTCCTGCTTTCTTCTCTCATGGTCTTTGCCCATTTCACTTCACACTTCCCATACCCCCAGCCAAAAATGGGGACTGCCTGATGGTGGGGAACACCATGTCCCTCTGTTTCCTGACTGCCACCTGTCCTGTACAGTTAGATGTGAGATCCACCCTGCAGCACTTTTCTGCTTCCCCTACCATAAGAAACATAGTCATTAATTACATTATCATATGCACTTTTGCAAAAATGGTGGTAAAATGGCTACAGCAACAGAAGAGGTTGATAGCAAGACTGTTACTGGAGTAGGCACCTACAGTGTCCACCAATACTGAGTTTAAGCCAGATTCAGAAGAAAGCATGACACTTACTACCAACAGTGCCTCCCATACACTCGATACAAGCCTTCTGTGAAGTACTGAGTTAGCACATGACATCTGATGAGATCACAGCATGGGGCACGCTTGGCTGTAGGCATTACAAAGGCTTTGGCATCTCTCTGTCAACAGTTTGGCTTGTTTTTTTTTGATAAAAGACAGCTTGAGAAGTAACTCCTGACTGATGTTGCTGGCCTTGTTCAAGGCCAGCCAGGATAACCACCGCAGTGCACGACCATACCTGTCCGAGACACACTTGCTGGCATGGTCCTGGAGCTAGGTCAGCCAGGTGGACAAATAACCTTGTTACAGGGGCTGTGATGAATGGCAGGTTTAGTATTGTAAAAAGGCTAATAAGCATCAGCCTCTTGTCACCTGCCTTTGCCAAACTGACTGTAGGAGTCAGGAGGTCTTTGCTCTCTGCTGTACCTACTTTCCAGGATTTATTAAAAGAATGGAAGTTTTTGCAGGTACCACTTAGGGGCAAACTTGCAAATGAACATTTTCAAGGTGTAATGTATGGAGCTGTGTGGGTACTCATAGGAGGCAGAAGGGTTTTTTGCATACTTACCATATAATGGTACATGGAGTAATTTAGGCAATAAATTGCAATAATGCAATACCTTAACAACATCTGCAAATACCACACTGGTAACATGCATGCCAGCGTATACTAATATCTGTAAGTTGACTGGTATGGAGCTGTTGAGTAATTCATGGTGGATAGTTTACTCGCAGGAATTTAGCTTTTTTTTGCTGCTCACATACATTGCATGCACTCTTTGACAACACACAATCAAATAAGCAAGGAACATTTCATCACCAGAATTTTCAGATAAACGGATACGACAGACACAACAGATCTCTTTCCTAGCTCCCTGTAACAGACACTCACTTTTTCACATTTTGCTTCAGCTTCAATACTTCAGAAATGCTACTTCTATATCCAGGGAATAGGCTTAACCCAGGTAATAGAAGAGAGAGGTTCTTGGCACAGATCAGCAGCTACTGTACTTGGCACTGATTAGATTAACACCAGGAACCACTTTAGAGAGGGCAGTGTAATCTTTATGGCCATCAATTACTTGCTGAGAAATTTCACATCCTCCAGTTAATGGCAGCTGTGCTGGTGATTTCTTTCATACATGACGCTATGCACTTAAAGGAATAGACTAAATGGCCTCTTGACTTTTCTTTAAGTCATCTAGTCCCTACTAGCAATGGGTAAGCTTGTCAAAAGAGCCTAGAGCCTATTTTCCAGAGTGACTTAGTCACAGGCTTCCACATAAGCTTATTCATCCTGCCTCTCGGGCTGTGGTTACACACAGATTTCTCCAGGACACAGAGTCAGCATCAGCAGGCGATGCCCACTCTGGCTCGCTGCTGCCTGCTTCCATGCTCCTGCCACCCCTCCGTGGAGAACAAAGAGGGCAGTGTAGGGACAGCCGCAAACAGCCCTGGGCGGTGGCAGCATGACCTGCTGGAGCCAATATCGCCACAGAGAAAAATGTTTGTGGAACCACAGCCTTAAGCACTTCTCAGCTGCATAAATTAATGTTTGTGGTGCTCCATCTTACCACAGCTTGACTGCTACCAATACCCAAGCTCTAGAGGTAACCCAGGTAGATTTTCATGTCACTCTGACACATATCCAGGTGCTTCAGATGCTTCTGATATGTTTTATGCTAGAGCTGCTGGTTTAGGTTTGCCTCATCTAATGGTAGGAACAGCGCTATTCACCCTTCCAGAAGCTAAGTCCCATCAATTATTATGTTTCAACGAAGCAAGCAAGCATGAAAGCACCTGGAGATGGACAGCCTTGGGCTAGCAAATCCTGATCCCTCAAGGCCTACTGCTTTGCCTACTGCAAACACACTATCTGACAACCATAAATCACAAACTTATTATGTAATGGCCATGCCATTTCATAGACAAAGATGCATTTCACAGAGGGTATGGTTTTAATAAACAGGCAGCCTTTCAGTGGCTAGACTGGAATAAGCCAGTGATCTCAGTCCAGTTCCTGTTGGAAAGGTAGTCACAGCACAAAAACCACCAGCACAAATGGGCAGATTGTTACCAGGCTGCAATAGGAAGCCGAACAGCTTTCTCGCCCTGGCAGTTTACGGCAGGAGTCCCAATTGCCTTCAGCAGGCTGGGGTGAGCCAGGCACCACGAGGGGCTCTGCGCTGACCCGGCAGTACCTGGCCCATAGCTGCACCAAGGACTCGGATACCAGGGGCTGCCACGCTGGAATTCTCATGCCAAGTATGTGCACAATTAACTTTGGACCTTTAATTAATTCATCAAAAATGTTACCATGCAGTAAATGGAGGGGATACATGGGACTGACTTAGTTATGACCCAAACTCACATGTGCAAAGCATGCACTTCTGAAATGCAATGGGAAATATTCATTATTCTTGGATAGAGCTCCCTTTTAGTTCGGCAGTTACAGCAGCTGTCGTCATTTACTGCATTAGCAAGCACTGTTTCTGTGAATTTATATCATCAGATCCTGGAGTTCTTTGCCAGCAATATGCTTAACCTACTGCTGCAAAATAATCCCATATATATTGGCCACATATTTGAGATATTATGATTAGACTTTTTTAGAGGGTGTTAGGAATTATTTTTATAAATGTAGCATGTGTGTATGCACAAGGCTTTTTACAATCAACCTTAAAAAGGAAAGAAATATATTTTCATTTTTTAACTTCTATTTTGACACGGTTCCCTCTGGTTTCTGATAGGCAACGAGCTACTACAGCCATGCTGGTCCTGCAAAATATGCAGGAAATGACCAAATACAAAGAAATAATAGTATTTTTTCTGAATTATGGTTTTCACATACTTCTCACAATTATTCACAACGTCATTATAATGGAATAGGTGTTGGTATCTGAGGATGTCTGGTGATATCAACAGAATACTGACAGATCTATGCCTTTAAGAAATAGAGGCATTAGCAAGCAACCTTAGTACACTGCACTTCCAAGCCATGCAATAACCTTGTCTTTCCTATAACATTATCTTCAAGGCATATTAGAAAATACATTGAGGAAATCCTAGATCAAAACATCTTCAAATTTTAGTTGTTATAATGATATAAGAAGTTGGATATTATTTTTTTTTTTACAACTTTCAGACCTGAAAGGCTTCACTCTGCAGAGAAAATGTTGTGTATTCCAGCAGAAACACATCTGCAGATTCGTGTCCAGACAAATCTGTTCTGGAAAATTAATTCTAAAAATTGATTTCATGGAGGAGTATGAATCTTACCGATAAAAATCACAAAATAGTAGAATCTAGTGCAGTTAAATAAAATGGTATGTGTGACTGCAGTTTGAATGGGTAAAAATAGATTTAAGAACAGTATATTTCCAAATCTTTTCAGTATCTTTTACGATAGACAATTTGTGTACAGGATACATTAGACATTCCCTTGTGAGTCTCATCCACTGAGGATATAAATTTGCCAACCATAGTCCAGCTCCAGGGTTTGTCCCTTGAGTCGAGTTGTAGAGGCTGGTGTACACCGCTAGAAATCGATGTGTTAGCCAGAATGGCATCCCTCAAAAATACCCATGTCATGGGGGTATTTTTATGTTTCTTACAAAGCTCTCAACATATTTGCAGAAGATACCATGGAGTACATTATATCATCTTTCAGCACAGAGGGTTGGAAAACTTAAGTTTCCTCTGCCCCTGAAATGCAAAGACCTTTCTACAGCTCCACACTCCAGAGTTTGAACCTGAAGATGCAGGTAGGTGCTTTACCCAGTGAACAGATTTACCCTTCTTCCATTTTCTTTGATGTCTGTGTTATAGGACAGTCTTCTGGTTTGTTTCTTTCTGCTTCTTTCCTCCCTCATACCTTTTTAATGAGACATTTATTTGTCAAATGAAAAAGACGACCCCGTTGAGCTCAAAGGACAACTACGTCTGCTCAGGTTTCCTGTGTGCCAACAGATTCAACACAAATATGCTTTCCCAATGGGCTAGCAGAGAGTCTTACCCCAGCAAGAGAAATTCAGGAGCTGTAGGTATCCCTGTTTCTCATCAGCCTGCATTTTCTTTTTCCAGATCTGCATAGCTAAACCTGGATAAAGATGTGAATGGTCTCCAGTAAGCCAGAACTCACAGTCTCTACTCAAATCAGCAATTCAGGACTGGCGTGGTGTCTCTGCAAATTTGAGTTGACTTGTTGATCCTCTGTGCTCAAAAGATTGCTGTCTGGCACCACCAGTGAGACAGATTTCTGGCTAGTAGGACTTTTCCATATGTCAGTGTGCCAGAAAAACAGGGCTACTTGCAACGGTTGCTCCCCGAGGGTGGAGGAAATTAGGAAGAGGGAAACACAGAGCAAATTACAGCTACCTTGCACTGCTGAATTGGCGCATGGGCTGGTGTCATCATCTGGCAGAGCCTTGCTCTAGAAGGCTGCTGTAGCCATGTCTCTTGCAGCTCAGTGGCAGGACTGTAAAGGATGTAACAATGCATGTAGGAACGAGTGAAGTAAAACTGAGGAGCCTGACTCTGCAAAGACATGGTGTACCTACCCTGACTTCTTCACAGGACACTTCGCTCCCTACCAAGCTGGATCTCCCAGTCAGAGCAAACTGTTGTAATAAATTCTAGATAGTGGTACGACAGCCTGATCCTGTAGGACACTGGATTCAGGGAAAGTAGTGCGTGCTGCAATTAGACTTTTAAATAAAGAAATCCTAAGGGATGTTCCTACCCAGCACTTAAAATTTCCAGTGAGTTACAGCACTGAGTGTTTTGGAAAAGGGTCTTAATTTGTTCTTATTTGGAATGGCAAGAGCCTCTGTCTACAAACCGCCTTGATATTTTTACATTAACTGCTATTAAAATCAAAGCTGTGTGTTGCATCACACTTAAGTGCTACCGGCAAGGAATAATCTCTCACTAACACAACCAGATAGTAATCGCTAAAGGAATGAATTGGGGTTACAGATCGTCTCCAGTCCCTTCCTTATGTAAGTAGAAAAAGGTGTCCTGAAAATAAATTGGAGTTTCAGAAAAGTCTTGGAAATAGCTGATGGTTTTCAGTGCAAACCATGTGATATGCCTCAGCAGCAGCTCTCTAGATGCTTCTGAACTGAATATTACTTTACTGCCTGGTCCCCTTCCTGGAGTCATTTCTGCTTATTTAAAGGCATTCACCATGCCTTTTATTTACATTGCATTTGTAAGCATGGGGGAGCACAAAGTGTTTTCCGCCTGGCCCCAAAATATTTTGTTTGCTTATCTAAAAGCATGATCAATTTCATGGAAAAGCCACACCTTCAACACTGTGAATCTACCCACCATCTATACATTCTGTCCCAAATTGAAAGTTATGCATGTTCTTGCTAACCTAGTTTTGTGTGTGTGTGCTTTTTTTTTTTTAACAATAGGCCTAAATCCATATTAATGATCCAAAAAGTGACCAGGCCTCAGCACCTTTTGTCCTCTATACATTAACTATCCAATAATCAACAGTAGCTGTCCTGTACTCTGGTGTCTTTGGCCTAATTCAGAGGGACAGATATTTATCATCACCCTTGAATTGGGTGACCCATTCTGACAGGTCGACATCCTTATTTATGTAACAATGTCATAGACAGTAACTGCTAATGAGTGGAGTGACACAGAGGTCTGTTAGATGGAAAGGCAGAGGAAAGCTGAAAAGGGCATGAGGGGTTAATAGGACTTTTCTGTTCCAGCCTCCTGGGATGTGTAATTATGTTCTAATAAGAAATGAATGTATTGATTAGATTAGTGTGCAATTGTGTTCGTGTGCACGCGTATAGTGCCGCATGCATATAGGCAGTAATTGTGTGTGCCTCTCTTTTCTCCAGTATGTGTTTTTAATGTTATCTTTGTGCTTTGGCCAAAAACAAGCAGCGCACTCCCACAGTCCTCCTCTTGTCTTCACTGTAGCAAACTCCCGGTGAATTCATCTGGAGGTTTTCTGAGGAAAGGCTGAGTTTAACTTCAGTAAACAGTAAATAAAGGCTTCAGGATTAGGTCCTCACAAACAAATGACTTCCTATTTGCATTGTTTGGTATAAACACCCACCATCACTTTAAAGAGCAGTAAAAGCAGCCAATACATTGTAAGCTGTAAGTGTTGTCTGCTTAGGAAACCTTCTGGCAGCCAAAGTAGGCCACGCTCATCCCCAATTTAAGTCCACTTCTAGCAGCCTGCTTACAGTAGGGAGGAATTTGGCCCAGCATTCTTTCTCATCAAAGTAAAATATGTTCTCTAACAGGTCAAGGAAAGCATCCTTCACATGCTCACAAAGGGCTGAATCTCCACCGCATCTCCTAAGTGTGTGTGATCTGAACTTGAGGGTGAATTCCCTCGATGGGAAAGACATAACAATAGAGCAAAGCGCGGGGGGGTGGGTGGGAGGCAAGCATGTCTGAGCATTAGAGCTGCCCATGGCTCAGGAGATGAAAGAATGCAGCTGATAGCGGTGCTCTTGCCTGCTGCCTCTTCTTGGTGCTAATAAGGGAAGGCGGCAGAATTGTGGCATTTCATACCTTATATATACTGTACAAATTCCACCTATAAGCATAGCTTTATTCGTCCTGTGGCCTTGTCTGTGATGTTTGATTAAGTAAAGAACAAACAGAGCTAGCCTGGCTGTAGTAAGAGGCTTTTTGGGTCACAGCCTCAGTCTCTTGTTCCAGGGATAACGAAGGCCATACACCAGCAGCCTTTGACAAATGAGTACCCCTAGTTGCATGTTGGAGAAATAAATTACTTTCTAGTGACTCCCTCTGGAAAGAAGCAGCATTATTAGGCTCTAATGGGATTTCCTTCTATCCCACTCTTGACTAGGACCTTTGTGAGGCAAAGGGGGGGTGGGGGTGGGGGTGTATGGGAAGGAAAACTGAAGGATTTTTAAGTCTGAGGAGGGCCCACTTTACCCAACCGTAACTTTTGTGAGTTGTGGCTAGGATTCCAGACATGACACTCGGAAAAGGCTATATTACAGAGATGTACAAAAGGACTTCCTAGGCAGATTTCCAAACATTTCAGAAATATTTAAGCTATCTAATATAAGAGCACACTGTAGGATCAGTGTCTTGAAAGAAGAATCTCTTGAAAATGGATTCTTATTAATCTATTTTTTTTCTAAAGAATTAAAGATCGATGGTATTAAAATACAGCACTAGCAACATGAAGATAATGGAGTCCTAAAGTCTGACCATTACTGAGGGAGAATGACTAAACACAATTCTTCCCCATTGCCATCTTACTGTAAATTTTTCCATCTGAGAAGCACTGAGGAGGCATTTTTTAAAGTACTTTGATGTAGAAAATATATATTAGGGAACATATTTATAAAAAAGGATGCATTTATATTCCCTACCAGAGAGACTTAAAATCCAAGTCAGATCTAACTCTGAAGGTCCACCTTCTAAAAATTTGCCTCAAGAGTCAAAACAAGAGAGTAAAAGCCTGGCCCTGGTGATGTCTTGTAAGAGCGTTCTCGCTGACTTCAATAGGGCTGAGACCACTTTTGAAATGAAAATGCTGGAGAAGGAACAGCCTAACAATAACGTATGATGCTAAAGCGAGTTCAGTATCCAGACTGAATAACAGAAATACCCTCTGAAGGAAAAGGCATTCCTAATGCTGTAGTTCAAATCCAGGTCTGAACGGTGGATGCAGGGGAGTTAATTTTTCAGCAACTGCTGGCCCTTTGACTCCTAATAGTTGAGGGTGGGTTCACATTTGAACGCTCACACAAAACTGATCTCTCCATTATATTGATGGGAACTTTGTAATGCAATGAATCATCTTCAGCTGGCCGATTTATTTCACAGGGCAACTTGAGCCAGCAAACTTGGAGCAAGGTAGCCCAAACTAAGCAGAAATATCCTTCCCTGTCCCATTTATTAGTGTCAGCATCAGCATAAGCTTTTCTCCTTAATGGACTGATCTTTCATTCAGGCCATAGAGGATCCTGAGAAAGTTTTCCTCGTTTCTTTATATTTTGCCAAACTTCTAAGTGAGCTCCTAAAAACTTATTGAAAGAGCATTACTCAGTCTGACACATTCCATTTATTTCAATATGGTGACAAAGAGGGAAGATCTAGTTAAAAATATTGCAATAGCCTTATGGGATACTTATGGGTTTTTTAAATGTAATACATCACAATAGAATACTTTGTTTTTGTAGAAGGGCATTCTGTATTCGCCAAAAAAGCTGCTGACTTAATCATTAGTTATGATGAGAAGAGATTTAGTGCTCTCTTTCTTTACACTGTCACTGAGAACAATGTCTATGAAAAAGCCTATGCTTCCCATTATAAATCACTATAAGCTCCATGAAAATTTCTCCTCTACCCTGGGGTTTAAGTGAGCAGATACGCAGTGATGCAGACTCCCAATAGTAGCACTTTATGCCTGGCTCTACAAGCTCTACATTTCATTTATGAAACGCTATGGTTCACTCTAAGTCCAAGCACTACCACCGCATGAAGTTTCCATTGTTCAGCAATTTATGAATGGCTAGTCTTTGATAAAAAATGAAATACCTACCAGTTTCCCCCCTTTTCCTTTGCAGACACTCTATATTTTTAAAATGCTTTAAAACTGTAACACAGCATCATTTTTAGCATTAAAAATATACATCACTCTTTATCCTTAGACTGCCTTTAAGAAACACAGTGTACCCTCTACTCCTTCATTCTCTGATGTTCACAAGAAACCATTTCAGATCTTATTTAGGCTAAGCAAGAATTCAGAAATAAAGCCATTCAAAAAGGAAATGGTTTATAGATGCTTCACTTCACTGAATAAAGAACATTGGCTCACATCATATTAAGAAGGCAAATTCAACCTTTAAATGCTTTGGGGGGGTGTGTGTTCTGAGATGTATAAGCACCTCTCAAAATAATTTGTATAAGAAGAAACAGATTTAGAGACCTAGAATTAAACCATCCAGGTTTGAAAGTCATTAACCTTCTTCCCCACCTTCTGTCCTCCCCCATTTCATAGTCACATACATTGGCTGGATTTTATTGAATAACTTTGTAAAGGAAAAAAAAGAGCGAGCGTTCTGCACATCTGCCAGCATTTTTTTGTTTGTTGACCCAAGCTGACAGCTTTTATTTTAGTTTCCTAGTTTATCAGAAGTCTACCAAAATGTTTTGAAGGAAACAAGCTGGGACATTTTTCCTAGATTTTAGTGGCCTCTAATATTTAAATTCATTCTGAGTTTGTTTCTCATTTATTGCTTTTCCCATTCCTTAAGATAATATTCGCATTCCAAGAGGTGGAGAAGTTGCTTGTTTCATCACAAACTGTCTCCATTTCCTCCTTTACTGGGTTTAAGACTGTGAGGCCTGTTCGAAATTCTTATCACTGGGTTCAATTTTGAAAGGGAGGACTTTGATTCGAAGTTCTCAGCCACCCACATTGGACCTGAAAGGCCACTAGAAATAGCCCTTGTCTGCTTTGTTTCTCAGGAACCAGAATAGACACATTCCCTCTGGTCTGCCCTGAGATATGGATTTGGCTTAATAAGCAAATGTCAGCTGCAGAAGCAGCTGGCTGCAGAGCAGTTTTCATGGAAACTGGGAGCCTGTGTCCTCCAAAAAGATACAATATTATTTCATTAATTTATTGTTATAATTTTTAATTTACTCTGAATGAGCTTTGAGGGCTAAGAATGACAGTCTAAAGTCAAATTCTTACTGGTCTTTGGTTTCACTTTGATTATTGACATTATGATTGTGAATAAAATTAAGAATAAATGTGTAGTGAAACACTGTATATGTCTATGCTGGCTATCTGCAAGATCTTTGTACCAAAAAGTAACAACATAAAGGCACAAGCATTACAGATCCTTAGCTATACTCACGGCTCCCAAAGCACATGCTGGCATCACGAATCTGATTTTCACATAAAAGTAAGACATGACCTAAATCCCACAGGTAACTAATGCCTGAAGATGTTACCTACCTTAATGGCTTTATGGATGTCTGAGTTTTCAAGCTGGGACAGTCCTCTTAATGGGCTGAAATCCTGCCTGGGAACAGAGTGGTTCCCAATGTCAGCAGCCCAGGGAGGAGTCTGCAGTAGCAGTCACCAGCATGGCCTCCCTCTCGCGGCTGTGGGGCTGAGCTGTCTGGGACACACCTCACCCTGCCCAAAGAGAAAGAGCGGTTGAGTAAAACACAATGTTTTCCAAAGAGAAGTCAACACAGATGATACTTTTCGTGTGGATAATGTCACTATTTAAATGTAAAGCAGAGGTGAGGCCCAAGTGCAACTCCATCACAGACTGCTGAAGCCTCAAACTATCTCAACCTATCTAGAGTATAAAGAGCTTGTACCAAAACCAAAACTCTTTAAACTTCTTGAAAGCACCAAATCCTCCACTAATCAAAATAATCAGCATCTGCAAACCCTATCCTCGCTAATCCCGCAGTGCCGACAAACAAGTTACTCAACCATGAAACTACTTCCCAGGTCTTTGTAGATCCGTGTTTCTGACTCCACCTTCCCCTGCTACGTGTAATTTTCCCTTTGTAATAGTCCACTGAGACTGAAAAACCTGTGGTGGAATTAAAGCTAAAATTGCAAGTAATAACATACATAAGAACGCAAAAATCTTTGCAGTCACCTCCTTGACTGATCGACCTGGCATCACTGGTTTCCTGTGGGTATGTGGAGGTTCCTGCCATCCCGTCTTACACTAATCCAGTCCTTTCCAAAACCACCTTGTGCTTTGCCTTTGAGTCCCACAGCTTCTTAAGACAGTATGAGGTCAGTCTATTCCCCCTTCCACGCAGTCACTCTCCAGGGGTCTACTCGAGCTGACCACCCTGGGTTTGCACTAATCTTTCCTGGGGGACGCAGAGTCAGATGAACAGACGGCTCCCTCAAAGGATCCTTGTCCTTTCTGCAGGTTTCCTAACTCTAGAGATGAAAAAAGTGAAGCAAATGTGACCCCTGCAATTGAGATCCTTTACTCGTACAAGCAGTCCTATTAAAGTTGAGCGGGAACATACATCATAATAATTAAAGTGGGCATGAGTTGGCTTTGAATTGCAGGAACTCTGGATGACCACATTTCACTTTCCCTGTCATTGACTAAGATAGAATTTCCTCCTTCTCATCAAATGGCAACTCTTTTATTTATGGATTACATATATGCCTTGGAAGGAGGTAGAGTTACTGATAAAGTTTTCCTAAAAAAACCCAAGCTGCATTTTGTTTCAGATTCACAGATGACTGCAGTTGATCACATCTGTTTTCCAGCAGACATCAGTGTATCCAATTAGAAAGATCACAGAATATTTTAGAGGTCTTGGGATCACTTGGTCAGCCAAATGATTTGGGCTTTGAAAAAGAACAAGACGACAAATATGGTATGTGCTATTGTTCATGACAACCATGGTAAAATAGTCTCTTAAAACTAGTTATGCAGATGTAATCCTTAGCATTATATATATCTGTGTGTAAAAACCAAGAGTTTGGGTTTTTTACTATTATCTAAAAAACCTGCAGTGACTCAATGAGTTGCAGTGCTGGCTATATCCATTGAACTGACAGGAAAGGTTGGGGTGTTCATGGTCACAACATCTCTTAAAGACAAAAAAAGAATTAAGCTCTGCTTTTCTGTGAAAGAATGCATGAAACCTTTAGTAAACAACATTCATTACGTACAAGGATGGAACTCTAATAAAAATGTAGCTCTTGGGTTTGATAAGTCTTCTTAATTTTCACCTTCACCTCCGATATGACAAATAGAAGAACCTTCAAATTATATATTTTTTTTAATATTTGTATTTCCAAAATAAAAATCCATTTTAATGCTTTCATTCTAGAATGTTAAGGACAGCAAGGAAAACAAAATTCTTAGAGAAATACAGAGGACAAGGTATCAAATAAGTTGTTCAGTTCTTAGTTCTGAAGTCTGAAAATGTCTTTGAAGCATGTCTTGCAATTAATTTCATGGTTTTCCACTAATGCTTATGTTTATGATGTCCTCTTGGTACTCTGTAAATAGCTTCACTGGATCTGACAGTTCAAAACATGGGGCAACAACAGTTGAAAATCTATTTATATATACCAGTTAGTTGAGTAGATTTAGTTGCTGTTGGGGTTTTGTGTTTTTTTTTCTTTTGGGGGTGGGGTGGGGAAGCAATAGCAAACAATTGAGAATTAAGGGCAAAAAAGCTGAACACAAAGTCAGAACAAACACTGGAGAAAAATGATCTTGAGAATAGGAAAAGCTAACTGAATGAGCTTTTGTGTGAAGTGCTACCTGTCAAAAGGCCTTTGAACTATAAACCAAAATATTCTCCCTTGTTGCTTGATGCCTGCTTGATGCCTTCAAAAAAACAAAATTTTGCATATCTGAGTAAACACACAGGACTATATGAAAAATTGCACTTTCTTCTTTATGAAAAAAATGGCAAAACCTGTAGCTCTGTGGCTAAATCAATCGATTTTAAAAAGGAAAGAGTTAGTCAATCTTCAAATTTATTGCAAGTCTTTTGGATGAACCTTGGACACTGAGAACTTCTTTCTTCCCAGTGTCACATTAGCAATATTGGAGACGTTCACCATTACAGACTCCAGGCAAACATTTCTGAAAAGCCAGAATGCTCTCCTGCACTTTGAAACTTTCTGGATTTTGAAACTGCCTTCATGGTTCAGATTCATACTCCATTAAGCATTTCAGCTACAGGTGAGACCCCTTGAGCTGACCACTTGACTAGCCATTATCTGCCAAAACAGTTTCTGTTGCAAAATGCTGGCATTCTTGGATGGATGATAGCTGGAGTGGGTCACAGATATGTGTTGGCTTGAGTACTGTGATGGAGCACCCCTCTTGCAGGAGCTGAACCCCCACTTTGGCACTGCCAACCTGACACCCTGACAAACAAACACATAACACTAGCAGTGTGTTGTGCTGCAGATTTCCTTCCAAAGGGCTTGGCCTTCCACTACTGGTGTTGGGACAGAGCTGTTAAACCCCTCAGGACGAACGGAGATCTGCAAGACCTTGTTATATGTTAAATATAAATAGGTATATTGTAGCCTTGCATGCAGCCTATTTTACTTGTGCAAGTATGTTTTTTGTTAAACACATAAAACACAGAGTGGGTTTTAATGGTTGATCAGAACCTGTTAAAGCAAATTGCATGTTTAAATACAAAGGATGAAAGGATCTCTATTATTCTACAAATTTCTAGCAGCACTGCACCTTAAAAGGAATTTTATAGCAAATTTGTAGCTTTGCAACCAGCTCATGAACCAGGGGGCATAAAAAGGACATGTGTTCCAAGAGCAAATGCATTCCATACTTTAGAAATAATAAGTTCTTGCTTGGACCCACATCCTGTCAATGCAGAGAACGGATTTTGCAGCCATGGGAAGAAGGACTTTGCTGTCTTCAGCAGAACATTATTTCATTAAGGTTGCTAACCCAGTCTGTGTTACAGCCAATCAAGTAATGTCCAAAAAGCCCCTCTCTATACCAGAAAGCCCCCATACTCTCCTTGACTTACGCTTTAATTGCAATCTACACAAACAATCAATCCATAAGGATCTATGGAAGTGGAAACACTGACCCTATTGATCTGGATCATCAGAGGGGAAAAGATTAAAAGCCCCTAACAGCAAAGGCTAGCAAGGAGGTTTACGAAGGAAGTACTATGTATCTGCAGGTGATGGCACTTTTCAGTACACAAACATTCATTTTTGCAAGTGAATCTTCACACAGCCAGAAAGAAAATTCTCCTGTAGTCTTAGAATTAATGTCTTGCCATTAAATGAAGGTTATAGGATCAGAAGGTGCAAAACATACATACATCTCATAGCCTTCACCTACAGTAGTACTTCAGCCTCTATCCTCTGTATTTATACGGATGTTTGTAAACCTGTGAAAATGCTGTTCTCTGTTTTAAATTGAACTGTGTTTAAGCCAGTGGAATATTATGCACACTGCAGCCTACAGCTATCAGGAATGCAGGTGCCACTTAGCCAGAAATAAGAGCAGGCAAATACTGAAAAAGGTGCAAAATTATAGAAACTGAAGGCTCTGGCAGATGAATCGTGCTGGAGCTAACAGCTGGGGTTTAAGGCATTATCACTGCCAGCTATCTGCCCCGTCTCTGTGACAGAAGCTATCACCATGATCTCCTTGTCACACCACTCCAGCTTGCATAAATTTTACTTGAAAACGCTGTGCTATAAACCACTGTACCAGAGGATCTGAGACAGATTTGATCCTTGTGCTTTTCTAGAGCCACAGGTATCCCCTTCTGCTGCCCCGGTGAAGTTTGGCAGAGGTTGTCAGCTGGAGCCCTAAGTGTATCACTTGGACAAGGGCAGTGAACATGAAAATACATGATGATTTGCTGTCTTTGAGAAGGTATGTGAAGTCTTTGGATTTTTAAGTGCAGAATAAGAATTCCTGCTTCTCCACTAAAAAGAAATGTTTAATTAGTTGTAGTCACAGTTCTTGATTTCTGCCCACAGCTTGCTTTCATATTAACAGTTTTCTTATATGCACTGGAAGTTCTTGGCCCTCAAAGAAGAGATTCACAGTGCTGATTAGAATAAAGAAAATTAAAGAAAGACTAAAAATAAATCAGAAATAGGAAAAGCAGATTTTTAAGGTGCAAAATTATGTTCTTCCATGAGAAAAGTCACACTGGTTTGAAGTTGGTGAAAGGTGTCAATGTCTTGAAAAATACCTAAGCCACAAACAATAAATCACAGAACATCGTCTGGAAATTCAGTGGGGCAATAAGTGTTGTAGAGAATATTATGGGTTGTCTGCACCATCTGAGCACAGAGTAAACTTCAAAGTTTTAAGTAATCTTCTAGTTCTTAGGTATGTAAATCTTTATATGCACTCATCTTTGAAGTGCTCGTTCAGTAGTCCACCAAGCAGTGACGCACAAAGATCTGCTCCATCTCGTCCTCCACAGAACATGAAATGTAAAAGGATGGGCCTTGACAGTCAAGCAGAAGGTGGAGAGCTCTGTGATTGTCAGCCCTTCCCAGAGAACTTCATGTCTGAATTATGCCCTCAGAAATGTTGTATGTTGCATAGATCTGCTGTATCTATTTAGGAAAACCCTGTTGTGCTAGAAGAGTAAAGCTGTTGAGGTTTTTTGTGACAGGCCACTAACCTGGCTTTGCTAAGTGCTGAGGGAATGGCATGAAGGTTCATTTTTCTTCATCCACAGGGAGCAACCCATAAAGCTTTACATTCATATGTAGATGTACATTTTGAATGGCATAGAAAAATCAAATTGTGGAAGAAAGATCTTCCAAAATACATCACGATCCCAAATGCCTTGAATAAAATAAGCCAAAACTTTGACCACAAACTTTATATGAAGTAAAGATGAAAACATTCTAGTTCGTTCTTTCCCACTTTTCCACTACATCCAAATTTCAGTTAATGTAAAAAGAAAGAAATTGCAAGCTAGAAAGATTCCCTGGGCTCAAAAGCAGAGTGTCTCTTTAAGCATGCTATCCATGCCTCCAAAATCCCATCACAGGTGGCAATCTATATAATTCCTTTATTTTTAATATACAGGATGTGTAGATGAAGTCTGGCTTGATTTTCTTATGATGTGTCCAAATGCTTCTGTTGTGGAAAACTCCAGGTTTTCAGTGGCATAAAATCTTATTGTGAGAAGAGAATTGTCTCACATTTGGAAGCTAGGAGGCTTGCTGCTTTTCCATTCTTTCCTGCCATCTGCAAGATTTCATATGGGACAAAAATGGGAAATTACTTGAGCAAATCTTCAGCTTTCCTCCCTTTTCTTTCAATAACGACCTCATCTTTCTGCTTCATGATTTACATAATAAGGAGACTGTGTTGTGTTATTACATCAGTTTCATTTCTTCAGGGAAAAAGGCTCCAGATGTATTTGACCAAGTCATTAGTGCAAACATGCCATTTTTGTAACATCATTCCCTAGATCAGCTGTAAAGACACACTGTTGATTTTGGCTACAGGCTTAGGAGTGGACAGACACTGCCACTTGATCTAAGCAGCTGCCTCCTCATTACTCCCTCCAACTTCATTGTCATGGAGAGAAGTACAAACCCCTAATGCATCCACAACATGAGCACCAATTCATAAAATCTGGCAGATGACTCATCTGATAAAAATCACTATTGTAAAGCTATTCGAGGAATCAGGGAAAAAAAAGATTTAGCCTTCCTGAGAGAGATTACTTCCTTTTGTCAGGGTGTTTTTCTTCGGTCATATGGGAATGAAATTAGAAACAAATACAGGGTGCTGGATGCTGACACCTCAGCTCCGGTGGGACATACTGCCAGTAGGTCTATCAGAAGCTGTGGTGATGCTTGTTGAGTAAAGTACTACTCAAGGTGAGGAAGGTTACAAAAACCCTTCCTGTCCAAGTCAAAAGCATCAGTGAAGTGTAAAAATGAACAATATATGATCCCGTCTAGTTTTAGACGTAAAAGCGTTATTAATTTCACTGTAGTATTTGCTGTTTGATCCAACTCATAGCAAAACCTTGACTACAGTAAATTATTACCCACTACCACATCCAGCAGGAAGAAGTTTTTCTAACTGCAGATAAAGCATCATTGTTGATTTACTTTTGTACCCTTATATTCATAATTACAAATGGAAAAAGTTAATTAAAATATGCAATTTAAAATTGTTAGCAAATTGTTCCAAATGGCACATTGTGATTTTGTCACAATGCACATGACAAAAATGTGTAAAGGAGTTCTCTGAAATACTTCAGCTGCCACAAAGCTGTTGCAAAGTAGAAGAATATATAGAGTTAAGTAGATGAGCAGCTTATAAAAGGAAATAACCTAAATATATTATTTATGAAAAGATGTCTTAAGAATGAGTATTTCTTGTAGATGTTAACATGCCACAGCCTCTATTTGCTTTCTGGATGCAATCACAAGATTGAGATTCTTCTGTAAATGGCTGGAGTTACAAATTGGATATGGACTGACATGTCCCCATACAATAAACGTTGTATTTTTCATTTAGAAACTCAGTAAATACACCTAGTATGATACAAAGTTATGCAATGATTACAATGTACAAGTATGGTAACGGGCAAACAAAATAGATATAATATTAATATTTGGCACATGCTCTGCTGTGGAATTAGACCCTGTTAAACGGTAAAAAATTGCATTTACTGCTGTCTACTGGATTTGTCATAACTGTTCAGATCCCTGTTGCTGTGCAGGAGATGTGGTCTTTGCACTTAATTGCATCATTTGAAAGCCTTAGAAGAGGGTATTCTAATGATTAAATCAATGTAAACCAGGTTTCAGAGCCAAAATAATCAAAAGTCTGACCAAGGCAAATGTTCTCAATAAACTGAGCTTGCCAAACACAAGTGCTAATTAACACCTGATTCTAATTTGGTGATTGTGAAAGTGTGGCAATGGAGCCCTATGATTTTGCAAGTGGAAATAACATTGCTTCTCTCCATTGGTGAATCACATGAATTGCCCTCGTGGCCAAAATTCCTCCTTTTTGCTTTTGGGACAATCCATCAACATGGTGGCAGCTATACTCAGGTTATACAATACTTCTCTGTCTAAGGATATTTACCATTCCTTAGTGTTTTCCCAACCGTAATGATTCTGAATGAAATTTTCTCTTGCTTGAAGTTGGTCTTAATTGAACATTTTCAAAATAATTATTAAAGTTTAAAACATCACACTGACTACAAATGGCAAACCCAAGTGGTCACATTCTCCTTCTGTATTTCCTGTTATCATTGTTTCAGATTTTAGAGAGAGGAAGAATACTCTTTCAGCCAGTTTTAACACATGCACCTGAAAGCTCAGGACCTCCTGCTTACCGTACCATATCAAGTCTTATGTTCAGCAAGACACTCATAACAAAAGCAAACGTATTAGCGTGTGACTAATTCTTGAAGTCATTGGGTGTTTGATCAGTCACATGAATAATTACGGCTTTTGCCTTGCATTGCAAAGAAGTTCTTTACCCTCCTGACTGTGGGTGAGGACACGTAACAGACTCAGCCAAAAACTGACACCAGACAGTATCTTTGTTGACACATGCAACAGCCAACCAAACAGCCAAGACTGACTTTGCAAACAAAAAAGGACTGGAAGGACTGCTCTCTTTCCTGAAGTAAACAATGAGTTTTTCCAGTACACACAGTGCATCTCTTCTGTGGCCAACTGGAATACTTCAGGCCTGGGGACCATTAATCTAGCATCATCTCCCAAAATAATCTTTTCTTTTTAAGTGTACCTTCAATGATACTCTCACATTTCTTTGCACAAAGAAATGATTCAGTGGCACCTTTCCACCCTGAAACAAAGGTGGCACAGCACAAAATAAAGTTACTGCTACTTTAAACCTAGAAGTTGTAACACATCTCACTTACGATACCCCTAAAATAACATGCACTTGATCTTCATGTGCAACATACATAGTAATTACCAAGGCAAACAATATATGAAGCATCTTCAAATACAAAGTTACATAAATTTAACTTCTAGCTGACTGATGGTGAGTTTGGTTATAAAATCAACACCTCATGTACTTGATCTACACGACAGTGACATTATACCATCTACTGATTTTTTTAATAGTTTACTCAGTCTCCCATTTTAAAAAAATAATATGAAAGCCAAATTTGTAAGTTCAGGGTCTGCAGAAATATTTGCAAAGTCTCGTAAGTATTTTATTACCTCTGCAGTGCAAATGTATTTGACTGTGCATTTAAAGCAACTGCAGTTTGTTCTTAATAAGAGGGAATTTGCACTAGAAATGGCATCCCCTTTTTAGAAACAATACTTCCTTTATCTACTTTGTGTTCAAAAGCGCCTAACAGGGAAACCTAACTTATCTGTTTCATCTTAAAACTGGAGCTGCCTGTCAAGCTTTGACAATCTTCAGATTCTTTTGGAAATAGGAAGCAACCCATTGTGTTCAAATTTGCTCTTAGTGACAGCTGATCCCACAGGAGCATCTAGTTAGAAAATAATTGATAGCACTTGAAACAGAAAAGATTGCAAATCAGGTATGACAAGTTTGCATTCGATGGCAGTCCTAAAACTAATTGTCCAGTTAAGAAATCAGCTTCAAAAGAGGAAAAAACTTAAGGGGAAGGAAATGAGAAGTTTGTTTATTGCACATACACTTTCATTCTGACAATATTTTCCTTTTAAAAGGCAGGTCTGGTATAAGCAGTACATTAAAGGGATGGGCCCAAAGCAAAACCTCTAAACCGAATACTCCGAACTTTATGACTCAAGCCCATCTGCAGTTTGTTATAAACAAGTCATAAGGCATAAATGAAAAAATCTGGATGCGGAAGGATAGAGGCTCGATCCTGCTACTACTGAAGTTAACAGAAAATCTCTTGCTGACTACAGAGGACTTTGGATCAGGCATTAAAATTCCAAAGTAATACTGGCAAAGCTTCAATCGTGTGAGTGTGCGCGCGCTTGTGCATATACACACACACACACGCCAATATTAGGAATTTTTAACCCTGACTCTTATATCAGACTATACCACCGGATGTCAAAAATGAAGATAACATGGGAGGAAGTTTATTTTGATGAGGAAATCCCTAAATGCTGTTGAAAATATGCTTGGAACGGTTAATTAGTATGTAGGGGCTTTGGAGGAAATGATATCTTGCAGCTTGACCATCATCTTTTTGCCAGGTTTCCCTTCGATTTATCTCTTATCTGCAGGAAACTGTCTCACAGCTTCTGAATCTGCTGTTGGCTAAAAAGAGAAAAAGGACAATGACTCATTGTTGGGCAACAGGACAAGTTCTATTTGGATTCTAAATTTCCACATTAATGCTAGTTAATGTCATATCTAATGTACTTCAGCCCATCCAGGGGATATTCACGGTGGGCTCTGAAACTAACCAAAAGTGAAAGTTCCTTCACAAAAATAACGAACAGTAAATTAAAAGAAGATACAATACCCAAGGGATGAAAACAGTGAGTAATCAAAAAAGTATCTGCTGTATTTTCTATGACTAAGGCATCAAAAAGGCCTTATTAATAAATGAAAGTATTGTAAAGGGGTAAGTAACCGGTGACAGGATGCAGCAACTGATCCCCACCAAAGTTATTGCCAGGGAATATTAAGCTCGTTGATCGATGTGACATATTTGGGGGACTGTTTTCACGCACAATCAAGCGGTGCAGGATTCCTTACTCTGCAGCATTTACTGAGGGCTGGCAATGAAGCTCTGGCGAGCTACAGGCAGTGCGGGAGGTTGCTGTATGTAGCACCCACAGACAGGAGCAGGGGCCGGGGAAGCGCACAGGCGTAACATTGGAGCCTCCCAGCCCCTGTGCTGGAAGTTAAACATGTATGAAAATGCCGAGCTTGAGGAAGTGCTGGGGGAGGGATGAGATGCATCAGATGATAGCTGTGCCAAGACTAATGAGTACATCAATGAAAGGATTAAGAAAGGATAGGGACATGTTGCTCCCATTCCCTCTCCTACAACGATTGCTCCAGTGCTCAGAGGTGTGGCTTGATTTGGGTAATAACTGAAAATTCAGCAGCTTCTCCAAATATTACATAAAAGGAAAGAATGACATAAAAACACGATCTAACCGTGTAAATATTTTTTCCAGTTTCACAGACCAAATCCCAAGCATGTCATACATCTTACATTTTTTATTCCCCCAGCTCTCTTTCCCCAGTGCTGAGCTAACATCTGAAATAAGAGTACACAATCAGTATGTTAATAATCAAGGAGTCTGCTAGCTGCATTATACAGACATCAGAGGAATTTCTTCCACTGTCTGATGAATATTATAAACAGGCCCAGTTGTATTAACAGAGCCTTATGTTGCAAATCCAAAAGTGACAAACCAAACAGTTTTAAGTGGTTACATTCCATCTCCAAATGTCCCGAGTATCAAACGGCACTAGAAACCTGCATTCTGGCTGCATGTGAGGAAAACAAAGAGGCCCACAGTCGGTTGGACTAGACTCTTGGTGCTGAAGCAGATGACTATGACAAGGTTTTTTAACTGCCAAAGTGACACTGCAAATGCAATCTGGTATTGCAGCCGGAGAGCCAGAAATACTGTATCAGTTACCAAGAGGGAAGGCATTTGTTCTTGAGAGCAACACTTCAGGAAGGGTTTACATCTGAGTCATCATCTTTGACAGCATGTGTGTCCATCAGCAGGATGAACAGCAGAGCTTCTGCAAAACATTTCAGGGAAGTTTTAAGATCTGCAGATCACTGTGGACCTGATTCGCTACCCTGTGAAGTCACAGGAAAGGTTCCCTTTCTGTGGGCTGAGGACTGACCCTTAGATGGTAATTCCTGGGCTTAGAGATGATATTAAAATTTCCAAGCAGGTGGCCAGATTGACTTAATTATCACCCGAAACCTAATATTTTAGATAAACTGAACAAAGAGGCACACCTCCTTCCCCATCCCGCTTACAGTACATAATATACAAAAGCAACAAGGAGTGGGGGGGGGACAGCAGGAAAGATGAGAATCATATGAATGCTCCTAAGACTAGTGGAGTTTTATTGCATATGTTGTGATGGTTTCTGTGGGCTGCTCCTGCATCAGTTGGCTGTGAGACTGATGGGTTTTCCCCTTTTGTTATGAGTGCTTTTCCCTCTCCACCATCTCAGTCCCTTGAGCGAGACTGAGAGTCCCCCCGGGAGCATGTGCACGCAGGCTGCAGTGAGACGGGACAGCCTTCTTGCTGCAATCCATCAGCAGCAGATGCTTACGTGTGGAGGCTGCGAGGCTGCACTCCTGAAGCACGGTGGGCTCTCAAGATTGCTGCATTTCAGAAGCGAGGGTGCTGCAGGTCTCTTCATGTCAGATAACTGGGTGGAAATGCAGGTTCAGACTATTTTAAGCCTACCGTGAAGGAATGTCTTCTCTATGACCACCGTCTGTCATGAGGCTTGTGCACCTTGGGAGTAGGGAGAACTGGACCAGAAGTGCTGGGAGAAGGGGTTTCATTCACCAAAGCTGGCTGAAGCTTAATTGCTGTTTATTTCAACCAAGTCACTTGGGTTTCCAAAGTGGGCTTGGAAACTGTGAGGGAACAGTCTCATGAGATTTCCTGTTGGTGCTGCATCCAGTAGCACCGGAAATATCACAAGAATAGCTTCTCTTGTGGTATTTTATTACTTCTGCTTCTGCTCCTGGCCGGAACTGGGAAGTAAAGGGGTGCATGGAAATGAAATATAGTGGTCAGAGGAGAGTCTGCCAAACAGTTGGAAATGACAGCAGCAAGAACGGTCATTCACTTAAGCCTCAGGAACTGCTTCTGATCTGCTCTTATTTTATTTAGACACATTTAAGTGATGCTGCTTCTAAAAGTCATTCACTCAAGGCTGGCATCAGTATGCTTTCAAACATCGACTATCTGTGGTTTAGCTGTGAGTACTTCTGGTAAATTCCTATAGAGAAGTGACTTCTGTTTCCTAAAATGTTTAACTGACATAATCCATCACCAGAATGGTCTAAGCGAAAAAACCCAAAACCACCATCCTGCTGCATCACATGGTTACGCTGCCTTTATTTAGTATTATGGCAGCCCGATTAGCCATATTAAACAATATATAAACCTGTGCATATCCTTTTTTTGGTCAAAAGAGCATCTATTTACTTGAATTTATTTCCTGCTCAAAATTGTTTGACAAATGATTTGTGCAGACAAAAACTGTCTAGCAATTGTTTGTAAATACACATTGCAAAAACATTTTCAGCTATCTCAGACCGGTTCCTGGTGGCAGTAATGACTAAGCAGCATAAGCAGCTGCTAGCAATTCTCCCCCAGCCATGTTTGCCCTGAAGGCACAGTAAGGCAGCTCAGGGGCTTGATCCAGATGGAAGGGGAATGGCTCAGGCAGGAGTGGACACCTAGGAGCAGTTAGGAGGAAGGGGAAAGCCAACAACAGCTCAAGCCAGCAAAAGCTGTTCGGCAATTTACACCCTTGGCATTGCAATCAAAACTACCTAAACCACATGGGACTGTTTCCATTTCCTGTTTGGTTGATGTAATCTTTACAAGTTACTCCTGTTTCTTCCTGAAGTGAATTCTCCTTCTCTGCAAAACTAATTTTGTTCCATTATTAAATAGGTGTTGGCTGCTAATCAACACTTTGCCTTCCTGAACAAGCTCCATTTGCAAACAAACCAAATTAAAAGGGGAATGAACACAGATGAAGAGAAATTCAACTTAAAAGCCAGGGCAAGATTCCTCAAGTTCATTTCCCTTATTATCTGACTGTCATCCTAAGAGCACTTTGTTTAATTTAGATTAGAAATGTGAAGTTTTGCTACAGATATGCCAATGTCATAAAGAATAATCATGGGTACTTTCAATTCCTTTTTTTGCAAGGGACACAGGATACTTGCCTCACTTGTGAATAACTACATTGAAGTTGAGGGGACTATTCCACAATGAAAAAGATAAGACAGATTTGGCCCAAGCAAGCTGTTCTTCTCCTGGTGTTTTGGAGAGTTAAAGGCACACACTGACTGAGGAAAAAAACCGTGGTAGTTCGTTCCATATACTCTGTAATAAGAGGGGACCAAATTCTACAACAACCTGTACAAGCAAGGCAGAAAAAATTTTCTTTTATCATTACAAAATCTGTTTTGTTCCTCACTCCCTCACAACTGCACAGACACTCTGAAGCACAGTTCACAGTTCAAAGTAATTCTTGTTGTAAAATACCTTGGTTATCACCAAGGACTTTGTTGTTGCACTTCTCAGATGGTGTGACTCCACTCCCAGACATCTGCTCTTGCGCTTTCGCCAGAGTCACTCGGCACAGATTTCTCTCCCCGCTTTGTGCCAAGGAAGAGGACAGTTTGAAGCCAGCTTCACTAGTTTGCCTTCCTACCTCCCCAGGCCATGGGGTATTGCATAGGCAGTCAGGTCACCAGCCTACTCCTCTCTTGCTCCTCCCTACCTGCAAGTTGACCCTGACACAGAATCCCACAGTTTTGCCAGCGAGACATGTCAAATCTAATTACCTTCTTACAGGGAAAGGTGGAAAACAGGAGGCAAATTCAGGTAGATCCTAGCATCGCAGAAAGATGAGCAAAAGGAACTCAGAACACTAGAAGCCAAGCAGAAGTAAAACCTCTGACAAAACTTTACGTTCTCTGTCTTCTTACAAAAAGGAAAAAGAAAAAAAGGAAAAAGAAAAAGAGAAAAGCATCCTTCATTACTCACTCATACAAACAGGAGAGATCAAATCCCTTTTGTTGCACATTCTGTATTGTTTTGAGTTGATGCTCTTGGGTGATACTTGGGTCATATCTAGCAGCTACCTGTGCATTTATTGCATACCTATACCTTTCACTGTATCAAAAGCTGGGACACTAAACTATAATTCTGTGGTAAGAGAGAATTGCACGGTATGCTCTATTGCTGTAGAGTTGCATAATATATACATAAATTGTATGAATGTATAATAAAAATCGGGTATCTTTTAGAAGTAAACTGAAAGACATTCTTAAACATCAGCAAATGAAATCTGATGAAGGACTAAAGGTTTATTATAGACCAACACAAACCAGTGTACTCTGTTTCAATGTACTTTCACACACATTCTAACTTGATACTGACATAAAACATTATAAAGATGCATATTTGAACCTTCAGGAGCAGGCAGCAGCAACCTTCATCTAGGGCACAAGATTGACTCCCCATCATTATCCCAGAACTGCAAAGCAACTTGATGGTCTTTCCTTTACACTTTGTGCTTCTTTCTTATTCAAGTAAAACTGTAAGGGTCTGCAAGGGGAATTTTAAAGTAAATGAGAGTTTTGACTGAAAAAGAAAATTTCCTTTACCTGGCATTTGTCACAATAGAGTGAAAGTCTGAAAATTCATAGCTGGGTTACATGCATCCAGTGCACTTTTATTTCACAGCACTGCATAAAATGAAAATACTGGATAGGAATGGGTGGTCCAGATGAATATAACCATCTCTTTCCACGATATTCCTGGAAAAGTCGAAAAAAGTGATTGTTTTTCATGTTGCTTCATAACCCTGAAGTGTTGATAGTACACTCACAACAGAAAGTTTGCAATGTGCCTTAGTAACTGTTGTGGCCGGATAGTAAAAAGTTTGAATAGCTGCAGATTCCACGTCCAATCTCTAGCTATGTTTTTGACAGACCTCTTAGGCTTGCATAATAGATACAGAAAAGCTTAAGCAAAGACACTGAATATCATTATCAACATTATTACGCGAACAGATTGCAAACCACTTGGCATCCTAAAATGTGTCATTTAACAAAGACATTTTCCTGCCATTTTTTTTCTATTTTCTAGAGAGCACCAGCAACCCTGAAGGTATGTACAGGTCTGAAAATTGCGGCTGTACTCGGACCTCAGATTGTGCAAGAGTGACACAGAACTGCTCTAAACCAACCTGCTACTCGTACTTAAATAAAGCTTTGCTGAGAGTCTTTTTCAGCTGACTTTGCTCCATTTAGAAATCAAAGGATGATTTCTTCTAAGTGCCAGTCCTAGAAATGCTAACATTATTGAATTAAAGATTAAAAATAGGTGCAAGTTGCAAAGCTCGGATGTGCCAACAGATTGAAAACTTCAGTGAAATTGAAGACCTTGACTGAAAGGTTCAGATGAAGCCAGAATCGGTGGGGGTGGGGGGGGTGGGGTTGGCCAGTTCACGGAAAGAGGTAAATCATAATGTGTGAGTCTGGATTCACTTACATATTTCTCTGGCATTTGGGAATGTTTGGGTCTGAGGTTTTGTGTTGAAATTTCAGCTACCTATTATTATGATTTTAGTATCTATGTTTTAATTCTTTTCTAACACTTCAGTGGAACACAGACTTTCAATTAAATCAGTGATCTCTCCAGTGAGCAGAGCACAGAAAAAATCAGTGCTGACTTTTCAAAATAGCAACTGTAAATTACAGGATAAAGACTTAGAAATGGTGTGAGGGTCAGCCCATGATGAGAGTTCTGCAGTCAATTAGAGCTGGTTGAGATCCTGGCCCTCTGAGCTGCGCAGCTAAAGCACCGGAGAGAATTCGGGTTTAATTCCCAATAGCCTCATAAAATTCTTTTGGTATCACTTGTATGTTATGCAAATGAAGGACCAAACCCAACACCCTTATTTCCCAGGAAAGTTTCAAAGATAAATTAATGCATGTTCACAAATATTTTGGATATTTTTTTTGGGGGGGTGGGGGGGGGGTGGGGGGAGAATGGAAGAAACACTCTGATGGGCCAAGAAAACCAGTAGATTCTCTTCATTCTGTGTTCAGCCAACTATGTAAGTATGCACTTAACTTTGAGAATGTGCTTAAATCTACCCCATAAATGAGAGCAGAAGCCCACATATTTTTATGTGCTTTGGTGCTTTTCTAAATAGGGAAAATAACAGGTATAACTGGAAAATGCAGAGTATACATATGGACTTAGCTGAGCATAGCAAACTGTCTGTACCTTCACTGCTCCATCAGTCTCCAAGCCTGGCACAGCCTTTACAGCATTGAGTCACTTTTCAAATACTGGGTATACCCAGAGGATGATCACAGGCAGAACATTCAGGTACTTGAAAGCAGAATTTGCCTCATTATGTTTGAAAGGTGAATTTTAAAAGTCCTCAAGAGTAAATTAATAGAACAGTGGAACAAGCGATACCATTAGGGAGCCTGAATTATAACCCTGAACGCAGGACTTGGGGCTGGGGGGATTTGGACTCTAGCTGAACTTTGCAACTCCTGCTTAGCTGTGTGAAATGAAATTGAACTGGAACACATACTTAATCAGTGGTTCTCAGCACAGCAAATGGGCACAGGCTTGACACTGTCCCAGCTCAGCTCTGCAAGAGCTCTCACAGTATGTATGGAGCATTCTTTTAATATACTTGAAAGAAAGCAGCTCATAGCCTGCCAGATTATTCGTACTGTGCATCTCAGGATCTAACACATTTTGGAGTTGGTTATCAGTTGCACTAAAATCAACATTTTATAAGCTTCTATTCTTGTGCCATATTTGTAAAAGCTGAAATGCTATCACCAGAACAAATGCTTCTTTCATTGGTTTTCTGGAAACATATCGTTCATTTAAAGCCTAGAAAATTAAATTGTGTTCGTCTGGGAGACGGCATGTAGACAAAATCTGCTTCAAAAGTCAGAAGGCCCCTGAGTCAGAGGAAAGTTCAATTAATTTGTCAGAGAACTGAAAACAGATGATTTCAATCAGCACCAAAGAATGACTTCATGGCAGGCGCGCGCTGGAGAAGGCAGGAGTTTGATTTCCAGCGCCCAAACGCGCGGCCCCGCAGGCTCACGCTGCCCTGTACCCTGTAGCGCTGGTTCCGCGGCGGCGCGCGGGGGCGCGGGAGCGCGGGCTGCCGGCAGCGCTGCCATGCTGGCTTTCATGAATGGCCGGGCTGTCGCGCCGCCCCATTGGCTGCGCCGCCCGCGGGACTCGCCAATCAGCGGCGCGGGCGCTCCCGGGGCGGTCCCGCCCTGCCGGCGCGGCGCGGGGTGTCCCGCCGCTGCCCTGCCGGTGTCCCCCTGGCCGTGCCGCCCGTCCCTCCCTGCAGCTCGTCCCGTGGGGCCCCATGCGAGCGCTGCTGGGCGGCAGCAGCTGCCCGGGCAGCCGCCGAGCGCTGCTGCAGGAGGGCGGCCGGGGCGCCCTGCGGCAGCACTCGGCGGGGAAGGACGGACTGCGGCTGTCGCGACGCGCGTGTCTTGTGCACTCCGTAACCAGGGGTGACCCCCCGGGGAGCCCTGTCCCCCCCCTCCCTCCGTGCCTGGCGCGATCGAACCCGCCTGGCCAGACCCTCCCGATGCGTTTGTGTCAGCCCTCCGGGTAAGAAATAACCGAGCCCTTGCCCACGGGCGTCAGGAGCTCACGGATGTTCTGCTGTCGGGCGGGATGTTTTCGCTGTTCCAGACCAATTCCAGCCAAATTCAAACTCAACTAATCTCGTGTTTTTGCCTAAACTCGGCATTTGCAGCCGGGCATCGTTCTGATTTCTTAACACACACCTTTACTTTTTATTGTGGTGCTCTGTTTGAAAAACTAAAAGAGAAGATCCGACATAAGGAATTTATTACTGTGGTGGTTGTTTTCCTGTGTTATCCAAACCCTTAATTTAAAAATTATTTTAAACCCCAAATTAATTGTGTTTATTATTGCCACTCAGTCATCCAAAAATGCAGCAGAATAGAAGTCACCAAGAAATACGCATTTTTAGGTAAGATATTTAACAGGGGCTTATAACCCCACACAACGGCCACATTAAACCAAGAGGAAAACGGATGTTGAAGTGTCTCACTTTTTTTTCTCAAACTGCATTAGCTCCCTGGCACTTCCGACCAGTTATTAACGTTTCTCTGGTGTTCGTGGCACAGTACACCAGGGAGAGAGGGGCTTCCTTGGGAATACACCCTCCTTCCACAGGCAGGGAGAGATTTTTCCTGCCTGCATGGAAAGTATGGTGTTACTATACAAACCATACAGACATGCTGGTGGCAAAAACATCATGCGTGGGTTAAGCCAAAACCCTGTGAGCTCCATCACTGCAGGATTTGGACTGTAAGGACTTCGATACAAAATGTATTTTTGATCTTCCCCCTAAGATGACCATTTTATGAATAGAAATAAGGGACAACCACATGAAAAAGAGGGAACAGCACTTGAAGGGTTTCCAGGGAAACATCTGTTCCCTTATCATGTGTTTTTCTCACAAAATTATGTCATTACTTCTTCCCTCAAACACAATTAAATGAAAGGGAACTTAACTATTTAAAGCAATAATTACTATAATTTGAAATAACTAAAATACTGTTTTGTTTTCTAAATCAATTAATCAAGCTTTCCCCAGGTTCTACTGAAATTCTCAGATTTTGAAACAGCCTGCACAGAATCAATATTTAGCCGGTTTCTGCAACTGATCGGAGTCTGTTTATAGAAGAATATAATTATTTCTCTGCTTTACTTGTTACTTGAATGGACATGACATTCCCCACAAGTTTAACTCACAAAAAGGAGTTGAACTTGAACATAACACATTAGCATATTTCCTAGTATCAGGCTGCTGAAATGTATACTTAGACACACATATACCTCCTCCCTGTGGATACAGTGTCTCTCATACAAATAATCCATACCCAACTTCTTGTTAGGTTCAGCGTTTCAATGCTGATTACAATTTCCTGAAAAGCAAACCTTTTTTCTACCCTAGAAAAAGTGGGTGATTCAGATTAAGTTGTACCAAGTAAAAACAGCCACAGTGGTGCACAGAACAATTTTCAATTGTATATAATAAACCCTTAGAAATAGTTTACTATTTCCAGAATTTAAGGTATAATTAACAAGACAGCAATCTGCCATTTCAGCTTAGTCCTTATGTGTTTTCTCAATGGCCAAAGAAGCTAATACACAGCTTTGGCTTTCAAAGGTGTGTGTCATTTTAGCTCTGGCAGTACCTCAGAAAAGAATTTTATGCCAAAAGGGATGCTTTATCTGATGGATAATACTAAGGCACACTTTTTTTCTGCCACAAAGTATTTTCTGTATTTTTGCTTTTTTTTTTTTTCACAAGAAAAAAAATTTGCATTGTTTTTAGACTCTCTGCTAGCATGATTTCTTTATGTGGTGTCTTTGTGGGCTCTCTTACATCCAATGGTCCTCTCTAAGCAACGGAGAAACTTTCTGTGCACTGAGTACAGCACGCTCTATGACAAGCATTTCTGGCTTGCTGTTCATTATCTAGCACTCACTGGACCTTGCCAATTCCACACTGATAACCAAATACAGCTGAGCAAGGGGTAGCCCCAACAAAACCCACTGAGGTCAGTGAAGCACCACTCTGCAGGACCAAAACCTAATGGCCCTGGTTCCTCATACTGGCTTTCTGTTTCAGCTAGCTCCGCCTGTGCTCCCATGTCTCCACTAAAATTTAATTTGTATTTGGTACTGCGGGATCTTGAACCAGCTTAGAAATGGATGACATGGATTCCAGCCCTTCTACACAAAACTGAGCCCTGTCGCAGCATCTGGACTGGTGGTTTGATCACTAAGTCACTGAAAAAACAGAATTTCTCACACACAGCAAATTTTGTCCTCATCTATTTAACTTCCATTTAGCACTAACTAAGTGTCGACAGAAGACAGATAAAATGGATGTTATAAACTGCCAGAAAAAACTCTGTCCAGCTCCTAGCAAAGTGAACAGAGAAGTGATTGATGACTTCAGAGGATAATCAACGAGTCATATGTATGGAAGCTGGCCAAGTGAGCTACACATACCTCATCCTAACATAAAATAAAAAGTATGTCCACAATGGACAAGCTACTGCACATCTAGCTACTGTCCCTCTTCTCGGCAAGCTACCATCTTGGACTCAACGCCGGCTCAGTACATGTCCGGACCATTGCTCTGATTCCCTTTGGGCACTGAAACGTGCCAGTGCTCCACAACCTCAGAAGGCACTGGGATTCCCAAAGGGAACAGAAGATCTGCTGCTCCCTCTGCCATGACTGTTTCCCCGTTATTCCTTCAGGAAGGTCTGACACTCTGTGGCATCTGCTCACTCTTTGGGCACCCAGGCTTTACTGTCCCCTTCTGATAGCATATGCTTATGCGTCAGACATGACACAATCTGATTTAAAATTAATTTCTCTGGTTTCTCAGTGCCTGAAAAGACCTAACCTGGTACAACTACTTACAAAGGAGTAAATACAAACAATATTATGAAATAATTTCTCAAAAAATAAAGACTAATACAACAAAAGCAGAAAAAAAGAAAGTCCCTTTAAAAATATATAAAAGAGGGTACTGTCACCATTTCCTCAATGGCAGTGACAACATTCTCACTGATTTCAGTGGAAGCAGGATGATCTCTGGCCTTGAAAAGTGTTGTTTGCTGCTAGTGTATGTCAGCCTATTCATGAATAAGCAAGCACCCTGTTGCACATGGGTTTGTTGTAAAAGCAAGAATTGGTTTTCACTATATAGTCTTTTCCAAGTTCAGACTTTAATGGTAGAAGTTAAACTCTACAACTGCTTTAATCCAAGCAGATAATCCTGCTATTCAAGTCTCAGTTATTGCTATAAAACTATATTTGTACTATTTATGGAATGTGCAGATACAGGGGAAATGTATTTATAGCTGTTTTGACTAGTTCTACTGTATGCTTAAAGAAGAAACCATGGAATTTGGGGTTTGGCATTTTTGACACCAGGCAAATTAGAGGGCCCCTAATTATATTGACTGCAATTTGCTACTCTGTGGTTATCAGGTCAGTCAGGCGTCTTTCGCTGGAAGTGGGATACAATTCTCAGCATCAGCTATGTCCTCTTCAGCTGTAAAGTGCTGTGGCCAGCTTCTCTCCCTTGACTGCAGGAAATACCGACTTACATCACATGTTGGAAAAGCTATCTGACATCTTTGATTTAGAAGAAACTTGGTATTGAATTTAATGCTTCTGTTTAAGTCAAATCTTTCCCCTGCACTTGGCATGAGAAAAGATTTGTAGCTTCTGTCATGACGAAATAAGATAGCTAAATCCCTTCACTATGCCTATAAATTAAAATTCTGGTTTTCCATCACTTTGGAAATGAGCTTCTTTAAGCATTTTGGTATTAAGTAATTATGTCAGCCATATGTTCTTTATATATGTTTTTTTATATTCTGTTCAGTAAGACATAAGTTAATTAATATTTGTTAAAGTTCAAAGAATACAGTGTAGCCCGTTGGTTTGATGAAGATGGTTCACAAGTATGGAGTCCTGGGTCCTCCAGTGAGCATGAGGGAGCTGATACTTTAACCACTCCTTCCCTGTAAAAGGACACAGTCAGCTCCTGCTACACAGGGTTTTGAGACCTGCACAATGTACCCAGGCTGTGGCTTGACTTTACAGTAAATCTGGGGTTAGGAGTGCTACCACCAGATGAAAAATGTCACAGCTGTGTGACACAAAATGCAGGTCATTCTCATGGTCTCAGTTGTTCGACAATCTGTCGCGAGGTGGATTATTCACAGGCAGGATTCTCACTGGATCAAGGTACTGTCTATCTGCACCATTACTCATTGGACAAAATTAGAGAACAAAATATTTAACCGTTACTTTTTATCTGTGAACCAAATAGAATATTCTACTTGTTGGATGAGGTGTGAATTGGCAGGTAAGTTGTGGGATACTTTTGGTGTCCTGCAAGCTCTTACAGTGTGGTTGTTTGGATGGAGAACTTTAAAATGCATTTTCAGCTACCATTCATGCCCGTGTAATGAAATCATATGTGTGTATGTCAAAAAAGGGCTATGACCATGGTCCAAGAAAAAACTGACCAAATAGTCATGGGTTTTCTTTTGCTTTAAGATTTAGTGTTATTCAACTGGCATATGGGAACATCTCAAACATTCCTGAATGTGGAGATGCCATACCACAATCTTCAGATACCCTTTCCCTTCACCACATGACTCCAGTGATAAGTAGAGTCAGATGAGACTGCTGGGCTGATCTAGGCGCCTGCTCCTGCTGAAAGGGAGCGGGTTGCACCCCCCACCCCAGCAGTTACATGGATGGATCTGCATGCCACCGTTGCTGACATTAGTGTTCATCTGATTCCCCTGTGAGCTGATTCAACTCACTCAGGCACCCCAGGAAAATAAAAAAGAAAAATTTAGGGTTTTGCTGGCATAGGCAGCTGAATCGGTTTGCTAAGGGGACATATGAGCACCAGCTCCAGCATAAGTGCAGCATCCTGCTCAGGAAGGGGAGTATGGATTTGCCTCTCTCACTGGCAGCAAACCATTCAATTGCTTCAGCCATCTTACATGACTCAATCCAAAGATCAGGCACTGGGACAGAGAAAAGGGCCATTTTAAAAAAATAAAAACATAGTTTTCATTTCATTTCAAAATTACACTCATTTTCTCAACATATCCTTCCCAACATTTGTAACACTACTGCATTATTATGGAGCCTGTGGTCTTTATTGGAGGGAGGATAGGCTATTTTCTCCAGTAATTCAGAATGCTTCCTTTCCTCCTTACTGAGCAGGAAGAAAAATCATCATCATAAAACAGCAATTAACCATAATTTTTTTATCATCATTATTTATTTGTAAATACTAGTAGTGCTTAAGAAAATCCAACAAAAAATCAGGCCTCCCTTGTGTGACACACTAAACACATAATAAACTGCCAGTTCATGCCATCAGTGACTTTATATAGTTGGAGTTTTATAAAACCTTCAAATTGGTGTATTTTTGATGAATCTAGACCTTCCAAAATGAAGGATCTGAAGTAATAAGTAAAGGAGCTTGTATTGGAAAATGTCATGATTGCATTTAAATAAATTGGCCTAGTTAGATTAAATGAATAGCTTTTAAAGAAGTAATTCTTTCTTCATTCTGTGCAGAGGTTCTGTCACAGACCACCAGTATTCAAAGTAAAAAGCTTGTGAGAAACAGCTGGATTGAGTGAAAAATCGAGAAACAGGCTGATACGCAGTCAAGCCCATTTAATTATGCTTGCTAATTATATTTCCCATGATAATTATATACAGTATTTAAATGCAGCATGCTATTTCCTGTTCAGAGTGATTAAAAACACCCCCGTGATTGGTGAAAAGATCTTGGTAAAGCATATGACATTTCAGATGTTGCTGATAAGCCCAGCTCCCTCGAAGGCAGGAGAAGCGCCCCAGCTAGGGCAGCTGGGATCTGGGAGGCAGCCGTGGGCAGGGTAACCACATGGCACCTCCAGGGTACAGGCCGCACAGCCTGCTCCTCACCTGAGAAAAGACTCCCAGATAAATCCCTGAAACTATCTGCTCTATCTGTGCTTGTGGGTCAAAATATTTAAATCTGGGTTCTTCAAGTTCAGCATCCCGCTCCTTATTAGCACATCTAAGGAAGACTTGCAGAACACCCAAGACTCCAAGGGAACAGAAGCCAGAAATCCCGATCCTTTGCCCTTTCATTACTGTGATTATTATTTACAATTACGATAGTGGCCAGGTCCTCACAGGTATTATACTCTGCACCTACACCAGAGAAGAAGGAAGCTGAAGAGGAAAAGGAAAGGCAGGCAGCAGGGCAGTACAGTCTGGGGGAAGCCATGCTGCTCTGGGAAGCTATCATGCCCCACAACAGCGATCTGCAGAGACATGAGGCCTCTCTGCAAGCTGCTCTTGCTGTGTCTCACTTCTCAGGTGCATCCACAAGTTTGTAGGACTACTACACCTGGCCTCAGGGCAAGCTGCATGATAGAACAGGAAGGGAATTCCTGCATTTCATCACGTGGATGTTGCTTATAGGAAAGAACTGGACTTCCCAAGTCCCAGCCCTCCTCCAGGACAGACAATGCAGCGAAAATCCTTTGAATAAATTTCTCCCTTTTGGTTTGCTGAATTCACACACTCTGGTTTTTTTACTAGACATGAAATATTTGTCATTGTTAAGAAGGCATGGCATTTAGCTTATAAGCATGGTCTCCTGGACAATCCCAAAAGGGAAGTATTGCTTCTCGAAATGTTGTGAAGGAAAATGCTTCCAGGAGTTGGCCTTTGAACTAAGTTTCTGCTTCATTTAACTGCTGAATTTGACAGCAGTATAGCTCCTAATTTCTTTGTGGAATGAAACGCTTTCACTTCTGATCAACACAGGCTAAATGTATTTGCAACACTGCAGGGTACTCCATGGAAGAGTTATTAATATTACATTAGATCTAAATAAGCTGAATACAATATGGATTTCTGGGGACAACTACAGATCCTGTTCTAATTAGGCAGAATACAATGGGAATATGGAACAACTGTTGTTACTGTGGATGCAGCTATAACCTCAACAGTCAGAACAGAAATATCAACCCCTTAAGTCTCGAGAATGTTTCTACTGGAATCTGCATCTAAAATTAATGAAGACAACCTCAAGTAAGACTGAGCCATCGCAGTGGATCAGGCATTTTTAACAGGAATAATCAGATAGTGGTAGCATTTCAATTATCCAAAACTCCGCTTTTTACTGGTAGAGATGGAATCTGAACGCATAGTAATAGCTTCATTTGTCAATAATAGAAAACACAGTCAGTAAGAAAAGACAGCACAGTAAGATGGAAAGTTGTGTGTGTGGAAGGAATACAGTAATTTATTCATCTACTGCTAAAGGTACCAATGCAAGATATTTCTCAAACATTGACTGAAAGTGAACGGGAAGCAATTATAACAATTTCTCTATTTTAGCTGTTCTTGAAATTTGAAGTACTCTTGATAAACTAGCATAATAAGAGGCAGCAACTTTGTTATGCCGGCATAACTCATGTATGAAGGCAGTGTTTACTAATCCTGAATAATTCCAGATTTACACCACTCTGATTGAGATCGGTATCTGGCCCAGAAACATTATACAAGGCAACTATTTACATCTGGGACAACATAAGTACCAGAAACACCAGAACCTTTGATTTTTTTAAAAACCTATCATTCAAACTGATTAAGACGTGTCTTAATTTACTGGTTTGAGGCTTTCCAGTTACATTCCCTAACTCTCTCTCTTATATGTTACTTTTTCCTGTCTCCCTCACTCCCAAGTGAGAAAATATGCCTTTTAGGCCTTTCAAAACAGTTTAAACTCAGAACTAAAGCTCCATTCCCATCTCAATCCCATGAACCAAGCTGCTTCCACTGTTTCAGCAGTTAATTAACAATGAATGCCTGCCTTTGGAGACTGGGTGAAGCAGGGTGGGGATAAAAGATGAAGAAGGCTGAGGACAGACATAACAAGAATGGGGAGGGAGCAAAGTGGGTGGCTTATCAAATTCCACAAATACCAGACGTGGAGAGGTGTTGATTTGTTGCTGGGAAAACCCTGTTTGTTTATGGAGTTTAATCACCTGTTTTATGTTTGTTGTTCGAAACACATGGGAGACAATGGGATTGTTTGCCTGCAGTGTACTGAAATAGAGTACAGTAGGAGTTGTACACACAGGAATTTTAAGTCACTGGTACGTGTAAACTGGAATAGCTCAGATCATTAACAGCTAGCCTCCTGGTCAGGCTGTGTGCAGGAGGCAATGAAGAATGTGGCCAAGGTTGACTGTCAAAAGAAATTCCTCATTTGTGACCCACAAAATAAAAATAATTCTCTGAGGTGAGGCAAAGAATCTTGGAAAACAATGTGTCCCGCATTGCCCTAGTATCTTATCTGTCAGCAAGGCACTGGCTCTCCAATAGTTTGGGCTTCTTTTTCTCCTACTTCGTGTCTTTTTTTTTTCTTTTTTACTTTTTTTCTTTTTTTTTTTTTTTTATAAGAGGCAGCTGGAGTGGGTGGGCAAGAGGAGAACTCTCTCTGCATCACTATACAAGAAACACCAATTCATATTCTGTTTCTGAACAACTCCACTGCCTGAGCTGCTTGTGCAGATGACACTTTTACACCTTTCACGCCCTCCCCAGAGAGCACAATTCACATGCCCCATATACAAACTGTGTTGCTGGCCTGCAAAAGGACTCTGCTACTTTCATCTTTTATCACTCTGGTCCTAGCCTCCTGTTTGTCCTTTTGGTCCACCTCACTGCTATCTGATTTTTTAACTTGGTGACATTTTCTCTCCTAGCACTGTAATTCACACCTACATGCCCCTTCTGGTTTCTGTACTCTCTTTTCTCTCCTTAAAATTCCCTGTCCTCTTTGCTTATCGTAAGAACCCATATCCAAATACAGCAATTCTGTGAAAATGCATCTCCCAGACAAAAGTTATAGCATACTTCTCTGGCTTACCTCATGAATAATCTAGCAATAAATGTAAACTCATAATCTAGCTATACATGTAAGCTCAACAGGCTTAAACAGTGTTGTGTGCTTTCTCTTGCAATTCCATTCCTTTTTCTCACCAGTATGCCATCCATCACACAGGTCTGCAAATTCAGCAGCATCTTCCACCATCTCTCAAAAACCTTATCCCTTCACCCTCCCTGTCTATGAGCTCTGTCAAGATGTTATCTTCTTCCACTAAGAGATGCCAGCATCCCTCACCAACAAGGCAAGCTTGCAAACAAGCATTATGTTTTTTCCATACATATCTTTAAAGCCACACAGTTACCTTTTTTCCACCCTTTCTCAGAAATAATGCTCAGAAATAATCTCGTAAAGAAGAAACTGTAAAGAAGAAACACTGATTGCTTGAAAGAGCTTATTCATTTATATATAACCACTTCTCAGCTTGAGATTAGTTTGTAATCTTTTTGGGACAGGGACCATCAATATGTGCAGGTGCTAACACAGCTAATTCCTGTTCCATCTGTAGATGGAAACATGTCAATATAAAAAAAAGGCAAATATATAAAAACTCCCAAGATTTTCTAAGAATCTCAGCTTTCATTCACAGTTGAAAGGGAACTACTTAACCCACGGTGTTGTCTTAAAAAAACATGCCATGCTGGTCCACATTCACTGAAAGGCTCTAAAATGAGAGGAAACAGGAAACCAAACATCCATTCATTTTTTAAAATATCAATTTTGTAAGCCAACCCCTATTCTAGACAGTCCAATTGATGAGTTTTGAATGTTTGGGGTTGGCTGTACTGTATCAATTCTTATGAAAATAGAACACATCCCCTCTATGGGGCAAGGTCTTTAAAAGTTCATGCCATTCATACTTTATTTCCAGTTCCTATGGCAAATAAGTACTTATTATTTTGTTAAAAGAGGAGGGAAACAACATCAGCATCACTTAAATGATGTGGCTCATATTGTTGACATGTTTTGGTAATAGCAATAGTTTTTATAAAGTCAGAGTGATTAATGATGGAGGCTAAAGACTGTCTACTAAATTGGGTGTGTGTGTCCACGTTGGCAGCGCTGGAAGTGTTATACATAATAGTGGGGTTTGTGAACCTAGATTTTAAACTCGAGCCTTGGATTGAAGCACAGTAAGTTTGTGAGTTGTGTTTTGGAAACTGGAATCCAGACCAGGATTCAAACTTTGCAAATTTCCTATCTTTTTTTTTTTTAATGGATGACATTAAAATCTGAGCCTTGAAAACCTACACTTGTAGGGAACACAGAGGAAAACTTGACTCTGTAGCATGTGGCATCAAACCAGTGTGAGGAGGTTGTGACCTGTGCTCGTGGCAGAAATAGGGTTCTTCCACAGACAAACGGTTCCACATGAAATAGACATTGTGATCTTGCACAGTCTCTGAACAAGGCAGCACGGCAAAGTTACCACTCCTTGGAGACAACTGTCTATCTTTATTCTGGCTGCATGTGGATGATGAAGTCGGTGTTTAGATTTCATATAACATCTTCTCAACTTAAAAACCAGTGTGATGCTCAGAGTCATGGACTTCTCAACTCTGGTCTATAAACAGGCTCCTGATAGATTTTCAAAGGCATATAAATGATGCGGGAACCTAAATTCTATTTTTCAAAGGGATTTATACATATATTAGGAATGTATGAACTTAGCACACTTGGGCAATAAATCCAATTGATTTCAGGAAAGTTCCTAGGCAGCTTTGATATTTTGAAAATGCAGCCCTTTGTCTTACGGGCTGAACTTTTTCTCATTTCCCTTGCTATTACAATGAAATGAATCTTGACTATCTGCCATGACCTAAAACATGTGCTAGAATTCGATCAGCAAAAATAGAACAGTGACAGTCACAGCTGACGTCTAACTTGCTTTTTCCTCCTGCTGAAACAATATTTCTATATTTTTTTCCATGAGTGCAAAAGAAGTTGAGTTCACCTAGAGAATGAATTTGTCTGCTGGTTTCCTACGGGGCAGCTACGGTGTGAGTTGAGCTGGGACAATGTAACATTTGCTTTTATGTGCCACTGCTTCTCTGACGCTGACACCTAAAGCACTGCAAGAGAAGACCATGCTCTAGGCTCTCCAACCCTGTGCTGTTTTCATTGAGCCCCTCCATGAAGCTCAGCCAGTGTGTTGTAACAATGTCTTGAAGTTATTTATACCACTTCTTGGCAATTCAGACCGACCCTTTTTTTCTGAAACTGTTAAGACCAGCATCAGCTGGTTCTGATTGTGAAGTGGCTTCCCTGAATCAAAGTTTCACTTTATGTACACAAACATAGTTATTAAAGTCAGTAGTGAGTGACACAAGAGCGTGACTGTCCTCCACAGGACGAACAATGTCCCCCTGAGATCAGTAAACTTCTTCAGATACTGTTCACCATCAAACTGGGCTGGATTTGTCATAAGCACCCAGAGATAAAAATCCCATTGGGATTCCAAGGCCACTGTTTCCAAACATTTGGAAAAGGTGGCCCCTTTCTGAAACATTGGTTTTCATGCAGCCCCCTGAGTTCATGCCCCACAGGGCAAGAGGAGAGTGAGATTCAGCTGTAATTTTGGCTTTAGGGATAAATGCCCACTCCCTTTCTCTGGAGGAACTGAGCTGCTGCCAGCAATTAAGGCACTGAAAAGCAATTCGTCGTTCCCTAGAGAGCATAACCTCTTGCCACCGGTAATTAAAACTCTTCTTGTGGCTGCGGTTTTGCTGGCACGGCTCTCCAGCGGCACTGCTTGTGCCGGCAGTGTTCCTGATCCTCATCCCTTGCTCCAGGGTTGCAACACACCACTCCCTGTGCTACACCAGCACAGCTATGGATGCATCTGTGCAATGAACTGGAGCAAGGAGTAAGTCCAGCTTAAAAATAGCCTGGCAGTGAAACACTTAGGTTTTTGTGTGTCTTCCTCCAAATTGGATCAAATTCCTGATCCGTTTCACAGCAGAGCCACAAACCAATACGCCAGGAGAACTGAGGGGCCCGTGCACTGCAGGAGGGAAGATGAAACAAGCAGTAGGGAAAGGCTGGAAAGGGAATACCAGAAGCCAGAGTTGGTGCTGAAGACTTAATCTCGTGAAACCACAGCCTCACTCTTCCAGCCAGGAAAAAGTCAGCAGCTGCTGACCAGCGCTGTTTTTTCTAACACTTCAGAGCCCCCTTTGAACTCTTTCGTGGCCCTGGGGGGATTGTAGCCCACAGTTAAGGAAACTCTGCCCTAGGCTGGCCATTCAGTCTTAATGCACTGGGACCAATTTTCCAAGGAACAGAAATTTCCCTAACTGTTGGCACACAAAAGCTATCTGCTAAGGAACATGCTTCTTTCCACCCAGCACGGTGAGAAATCCTGAGAATTCTGATAGGGAAAATTGTAAGAAATCAAATATAGGTCTGGTTAGAAGACTGTCTTCCCCCACAACATGTGTTGACAACAAGGGCTCAAAACCTATTTTCTTTAAAAGTTTTATAGGAAAATATCTTTTTTCAGACACATTATAATGGCAAAATATTGCACTGGTAACAGTAAGTCATTCCTTAGGAGAACGTTCAGTTTTGGCTGGCTGTATGTAAAACACCACTGAGAAGGAGAGGGTTTGTTTTGAATTGTTTGCCTGTAATCTACAAAAACTTCCTGAGATTCGTAGGGAAATGGAATGATTTGTGACTCATAAGGAAAACATGAGTTACTTCTTTTTATTTTAGAGTATAAATGCAAAGATCTGTGTATGAACAAGGAACTAAACAAATGCTTTGGTTGTTAGTAGCAGATATTTCATCCACTTTGAAACCTGAATACTGCTTTTCTGAAGCAAAACAGACTGCTGCAGGACAGTCTGAAATTATCGATAGGAATATTCATACACATCTAGTTGCTGGGGCAAAAATGAATGCCAGATTCTTGGAAAGACTTGCATATTTTACAGAAAAAATTAAAGCCATGCTGTTTAAAGAACATTGTTTAATAATATTCTTTCTTTCTGCCACCCTATGTTCTTTTAGTTCTTTTGTTATTCAGTGTTGGTATTCAGGACAGATATTTGTGTGTGGATAATACTAAGCAAATGTTTCAGTGCCATTGGCTTTAAAGTTTAAAGTTATAAAGAGCATATTTTAGTGGTTTCCTGAACAGGATTTAAATATTTTTATTTTTGCTTGAGCCATGACCTTTAGCTAGAAGCTTTTTAAGACTTTATATTATGATAGCACTGATCTTGACTTAGACCTATACTCTATAAAACAAATAGTAGGTTCACATTATTCAAATGTTGCCCCTTGCAGTATGTTCCATTCCCCAGTACAAGCCAATGAAAAAAAGTCAATTTTTCTAAATGAATTTCACACATCCTCTAAAGTAACATCATTAGCAATTTGTTCTCATAGCTTTTCTGTTTCGCTGAGCATTCAGTTTCTTAACATGAGGTTTTTATTTCATTTCTCCCCACTAACATATAAGAATATATTTAAACTCAAATTGGATGGCATTGGATCCCATTTAGAGTGACCAGAATTCATCTGGACTGTACTCAGTGTTAAAATAACTAGGCTTCTACCCCAAATGAGAAACTTGGATTTGGCCAATTCTACCATAAATTATTTTAGGCAATGCCCAAAATGTAATAGCTTGTATAGAAAAGGCCCAGTGCCTCTCCAAGGACTCCGGCAAGCCCTCTGCAGTTTTCCAGTGGTCCATGAACAACAGCTTGGAAAACAGAGCCAAGAGAAAGGAGAATGGTATGGTTTATCAGACTCCTTCGATCTACTACAATTGAGGGGGGAAATGTACCATTAGTTAGATTAGATTAATGCTGCTCTTATAGTTAATTTACTAAGCAAATTTCCCTTTATGTCTGTTTTCTCTTTTGTCATTTCCTTTTTTCCTTTCCTTTTCCTTTCAAGCTCTTTTTCTGTGAGAAAAGATGTGAGATCTCTAGCAAGGGGAAGAGAGAACCCGTTAAATGCCTCATTATCTCTGAGGTCTCTGTTGATTTAGACTTCTAGCAAGAGAAATGGAGTTCAGTTCATCTCTGCCTGAACTGACACTGCAGATAACCCCAGCACATCCATCTCAAATTGTCAGCTCAAGACAAATTACCTACTCTCCAGGATACTCTCTTTCACTGATTACCTACTACTCAAATTAAATGCCATCTGACTTCTGAGAGTCTTTTGTTTGTCAGATTCCACTGGATTATGCAAAAATGATGGGGGTAGAATCTGGTGTGTTTGAAGTCTTGAGAACAGAGTGCACAGGCTCTGCTTCCTCATCCAGCTTTGGTGGAAGAGCTCGGGCTTTTCCTAATCTGTTTGCCACCCCACAGTATAGTAAACTTTACTGTCAATAAGAAAGATAAAACCTAAAAGCCTTCTGAATAATGCCCTAAAGCAAGAAGATACTGTGAAATCCTAATGTTTGGTGACAAATATTTCACACAACTAAATCTGAGACGGAGTTTGGAATAAAAACCCCGGTTTTGGTTCATTTAAATCTTTTGCTTAATTCCTCTATTTTAATGTGTGAGAGAAAAAAACCCAAACCTGTCAGGAAATACTTCAAAGATGGAACTAGTAATTGCAATCGTGTTTACCTAAAATTTTGTCTCCAAGACTTTTGGACTTTTTGCTTCATTAAACTGTAATTGTTTGCCCAATATTTTCCATGTATTTACCTTAGGCTCTTTTATGTGTTTTTTTTTTGTTGAAACTTTCTCATTTTCCAAAGCAAGATAAGAGGAAAAAAAACCCCAACGATTTAGATGTTTTGCAGAGAAGCACCTTCAAGAAACCCATACTTGAGAGAAAGGATTTAAATTATAACAGATCAAGGGCTGCCTTTTGCCTTACTGTTGAGAGTTTGCCCAGAATTGGCTAATTTACAAACTGTTGAGAGATTAGCCCGCCCTACACTCTGACAATGCAACAAGAAATACATAGGTGAAGGCTTTGGATATTCAGCAGGTCCTGAGCTTGCCACGTGCACTGTCCTGACACGGGTTGTAGGGGCCCAAGAGCCTCAACCTGACAGGGCTGCAGGGACTAAAAAGCCTTTGGCCTGATCCGGGGGCTGCCCAGGAGCTTCCATGCAGTTGTTGCTTATGGCAGCTGGGGGCTGCTGTGGTGTTGGGCATTGGGAACAGGAGCAGAGAAATGACAAGGTCGGCATGTGCTCCCGCAGCCCCCAGGCAGACAGGTGAGCTCTCCTCAGCAAAGCCCCTTGGAGCTCTGTCCTCAATGTGCAGAGTGACGGTGGATAATTTTACATCTAAAGCTGTATTACAAAGCCAAGCAGTTTAGAACTAGAGTAGACCCTCTCAAGTGGAGCACACGCAGTTAGCAGTTTTGGAAGTAATGAAGTCTTCTGCTGAAGCAGCACCCCAAGTAAAAATGCCATTCTAAGTGTACTAATTGCGACCCACTGGAAGACAAAACCACTACATGAAACCAGTACTGCAAGGTGTGATGGTTTATATTATAAAGGCCTGGAGACACAGAGTCCTTTGCAGAAATACCATGCCTAAGCAGTACCAGAAATGTAACAGGCTGAACTGAGATGACAACATTTCCTTGACTCTGAGATTTTGCGACATTTATAGATTAGTCTGTAATAGGCAAGTTTTTCTGTTCGCTCTGTGTTCATAGGCATTTATGTTACAGTCTGCATAGTTTAGCTAAAATGACAGTGCAGCCTTACACTCATTTTCATACACTTATATAAATGCATATATATGCATACACATAAAGATTAAATTTTAGTATTTGAAAATATGTTAGAGCTGGTATCATTCTTTCCACATTCAAGGTGAACTTCATACCAATGCGATACCTTGCTGCAGTTTTCCAGTGGCAGTAAAGGCTTGCCTACACTGCTCTCAACAGGAACTGTGGCTCTTACAGATATATCAGATTTAGTGTTAGGTAGGTCAGCAAGTCTACGGATTGCAAGGGTATGGGTAGGTAAGATTGCATCCTACAATGTTTACCCGAATTCACAACCAAATGTTCACTCAAACAACTGCAGCTGAAATGTTGCAACTATTTTAAAGGTACATTAACGTCTTAGACTACCAACATTTAGATTGCATGAAATATTACTCACTAACACTATTTGGTGAGTAACCCACTAGTATCAATATCCGATGAGGCAATTCCAGTGAAGCCAGTGAGAGTCTTACCAAAGTAAGGAGTGAAATATAAGTCCTGTGATACAAATTCCTTACTTTTGGGGAAGAACAGTTTTTGAAATTATGTTAAACTGCATATACCATTCCTGTATGAAGCAGCTTTTCATGAGACAATCTAGAAAATCTCCAATTTAGCAGATACTATTTTCTTGTAGACATAGCTTAGAGTTCTTAACATTGATTGATTGAAGGTAAAAATTAAACTTTTTCATTCTGAAATTATAACAGAAAAGCAAAGATACACTAATCTGTACTAATAAACTGTCTATGGAAGCACCACGTTCATGCAGTTAACTCCCCGTGCTTTTTTTTTTTTTTTTTTGGTATGCTTAAATGTTTTCCTTAAATGTAGCTTTGAAGATCTCCACTTTGTTTGAGAATGAAAGCTCCTGGTGGTAACATCTCTGGAGATAGGACAGTGATTAATAGTCTCACCTTGTCCATGCCAAACTGATAGAGCTTCAGACAACTGGGGAGAAGAAGAATGGCTCTGCGGAGAGCATGGGGGATTTTATTTCACATAAATACAGAAGCAACACTGACAAGCACTCAGGTCACTCTACTCAACTCCCATACTGCCACAGCATACCCCAACACACTTGTATTCTTCCTCTGACTTCACAAATTCCTTTCTGCTTAGTGGCACAGCTTGGACAGGATGGAAAGAGAGCATCCTCACCCAAAACAGCGTACTGCTCATTGGCCAGAGAGCTCTCCTGGGAGGTAGGACATGAGCCTTGAGTCCCCTGAGGCAGAGGAAGAAACTGAACCCTGACCTTCTCTATACAGAGATCAATGGTCATGGGCCCCCCGCATGTCCCATGTCATGGATTTCCCAGGGCTGTTGTGGCTTTGGTTCTCCAGCCTCCTGCAAACCCAGTCCTCCCAAACAGGCCCATTGCCTTTGCATTCAGTCTCACACTCCCAGCTCCCTTTTGGCCACTGAGAGCTGACATTCCTGGTGTCCCTTCTGAGTTTCTGCATGCTAGAGAATAAAATACAGTAACGAGCCCGGTCCATAGTTTAGTCTCTCTGTTGCTTATGTGGAGTTTGGGGCTTCCACTGCAAGTCCTTCCTGAAACCCTCTTAACCACTGCCTATGATGTAGAAGGGAGGCTCCTCTGTGGCTGAATTTTTGAAGGTAGCAGCAGCCACCACTTCTTTAGGGACTTAGATGTGTTAGGTGTTATAATGCATGTGAGATCACTGCTGTTAGGGAGCAAAGGTGGGCAAACTCCTCTTTTCTGAGTTTTTGTGATACCTGAGCTTGAAACAGGCTTTGAGCTGCTCAGGACTGCCAGGAGTGATGTAGTAGTACCGTGCAGAAGCAGGATTTTAGGTCAGTGAGGATTTTTACATTAAACTGTTTCCATAGACACAGTGTCTCTAGAATATAGGCACTTCTGAGGTATTAACCTGGGATACTTATGATCACGTTTTACATGTAGGTGCCAGATTTTCACTCTGGAACTCCTAATTCCTTTTTTTGGATCTCACCCACAATGTCCTACATCTCATACATAAAATAATGCCTTCTTCCCTTCATTTCTTGCCTGCCTGATTTATTTAGATTACAGGATCTTTGGGGCAGAGATTAATTCAGGATAGTATTAATGTATACAGCGTGTAGGTCTGTAAACCATAGAGGCTTTTTGTCTCCTTGGGTATTCTAAATGTAATTCATAAAGTAATTCAGATGATAGAACCATTCCACTATCAGTGTATGCATACAAAGGAGAAGAGTGACAGCAGGAGTATGTAAGGGTTTTCTGGCTGTATATAAATATGGAAAGTAAACAGGCTACAACATAGACTGAAGCACTGGAACCCAGCTATCCTTCCTGTTAAACCATCAGCATGCTCCAGGTACGGTTTTGGCTTAGGACACCTAATGCTCTCCCAGACAACCCTCCAGAGCAGTTTCAGGAATGGAATGAGACTGTCATGGTTTCCATTAGGTAGTATGGATAAAACCACCCTCTTTGGAGAGGAAAATGGTTAGCCATATGGGCACGTGGTCATACTATACCACCTGAACTGAGAAAATGGGTTCTTCCCCGTTTTATTTAAGGGTGGAGCCATTTTGTGCCTTGCTCAGCTCCATCATTACAGAAATCTGTAAGAGAACACTTGGCACCTTGCAGAATTACAATTGTAGCTCTTCATAGCATCACTGTCTTATTTTGGCCTTCTGTCCATTAGGACATGTTGCCAAGAAAAATACAAAACTGCACAACCACACTAAAATGAAAGGGAGTTTCATTTCGTTCATTTAATTCACTAAAATGAAAATGAGCTGTGCACATCTTGGGATCAGATCTGCTCTAATTTACACTACTTTCCCCTCTATTAAGCTTAAATGTGAATCTCAGTTGCACAGAGGGCATGTGGACTGACCTTGAAGGGCCCAGCAGAAGTCTGTATGGCCAGGGCAGGGGGTGTGAGCTCTGCCTTTTGCAGGAAGGGCTCTGTATTCTGAGCATGACTCTTCCAGACTCAGGCGATTTCAGCAAAGACTTCTTGTGGGCCCAGATCTGTTTGTTCAGGAGGTGGAGTTTGTAGGTGTTACAAGGAAGGTATGGCGATGACAAAGGAATTGATCAAAAGGGAAGAAAAAGCAAAAAGGGCTTTTTAAGCCAGATGTGGTTAGAAAGAATTTTCTAAGAATCTAATATATAATTGGGAAGAATTTGGAAGAATAACTACCTAAAAACATTCAATCGCATGGACCTTTCACAACTAGATAGCGATCAAGCATTCTGCAGAGAACAACCGTGCACTGGGATGAATATGCCTTAGGTGACCTCAGAATCCTTTTGCTTCTTTAATTGCTATGACTGTAACAATAAAAAAGACAACAATGTTGTGCATGATAAAAGGATCATTTGCAACTAAAAAGAGTATTTCCACATTAAGAAACTGGTTGGTTATCCAACCACAGTAAATATTTAAAACTGCACCACGGTGAGAAAGGGCAAAGGAGATAGTAACAAAGAAGAGGGGGAAAAAGAAGAGTAAGTAAGGTTTCAAAGCCAAAATTTTCCATTGTGTGTGACCTTGTTAGTATGAAAAGGCAGGGATAGAATCATCACGCCTATTAACATTATCAGGCATTAATAAATTGTTTTGCAAACCTGGTACTGAAATTCATACCTAATCTCCAGAATGAGAAAAAATGCTTGAAATTATTTTAATTGCCTTTTAAATCCAGTGGCTATTAGTTCAGTGAATCTCTGATAGGCTCTGTTTACTAGAACTGTTTAGAACATTGGGCCCAAGTTCTAAACACAAGCCAGGTGTTTCCATTTCTAGCAGGAAAAAAAGGTTAGTATTATTGAGCAGCTCCGAACTGTACAGTGAAAGCATTCTTCTCCCCAGAAAAAAAGTTTTACCATATTTACATAAAAAAAATTAAAATATTATGAATCTAAGTGTCAGCAAGATGTATGCTAAGCAGCTTGGACAACAGCTCCCAGCACTGCAGGAAATGCAGGTTAAATACCACTAAATACCAAGTCTACTCTATTTAGTTCACTGATCTGCATCTTTGCATCTAGTGAATGTTTTAGAGTAAATTCCCATGCAGATTTTCCTCATATGCCTTCAGGAGCTCTTCAATTCATTACTATTCACTGTGCAATTGTAACTGCAAAATCAAATGCAGTTCAAGAGACAGTACTGTGTAAGCCAAAGGAGACCCTTCTGTTTCCCCTAAATCTAACTCTTGCATTTAGCATCTAATTTCAAAAGCTGTGGAGATATGCTTTTGGCTTTTTTAAAATGGCACAGAAAGGATTTCTTTTTTTCTTTCTGAAAACTCTGCTTTTGCTCTGTGCATGTGTCTGGTCATTTCTTTGACATATGAAGACCAGGTCTATGAACTCAAGCAGCTTAAGCAGCTGTTTAAGGTTAAGCATAAGGCTATGAATATTTATGTTGGAAGTACTATTTCACAGCATAACAAAATCAAAGTCCCCCAAACTCAGTAGCAGGCAACTGCTTGTATTTTGGTTCTGCTGAAATTATTAGCATTTTGTGATTTGGGAGAAAACAATTTTGAAGAAGCCTATTTTTTTTCAGCCACCTTTGTTAGATGAAATCGTTTTCCAGCCATATCTCATATATTTAAAGGCAGTCACATTCCTAAGTTCAGGATTTCTTTAGCTCCAAATACATAATTGCAGCATAGTGAGGAAAGTCCTCAGTAGTACCTATGTCAGAGTTTGTTCCTGTCCTGAGCGAAGTTACAGTCAGTAAGGATGAACACTGCTTAGCCATACATTTCAATAACATTCCTTGTTTCTTTTCAGTTTGCTGACCACTTTGTGGAAGAATAGTCACCCAGATCCCAGCCCTTCCCTCCTCCACACTCACAGCTTTTCCTTTCTTCTGGCTTTCTTTACTTTATCTCTCCTTTTCTTAATTATTGCTCTCTTTATACTTCTTTAGTTGTGTAGATGATTCAGCAATGCTTTTTGATCTACCTGAAGACTGCTCAGCTGCTGCCAGGTATAAGGCAATTATTTTGGCAGTTTGTGTGATATCTCACTTTTCCCTGATTAATTTTTCTAAAAAGGCCAATAAGGGGAATCCAGCCAACATTTCTTAAGTGGAAATTGTTCAGCCACCATGTTTGCCACGTTAAGTAGCCACCAGATAATCTGTGTTGTCATAATCAGCTACCACAACATTTCTATATAACGCAGCCATTAGAAAATTATTAAATATTTCCTCATATTAGCAGCTAACAGGACAAATCCTAGTTTTATGTTTGTAATCAATTCATTCAATACATTTAAATAATAAACATAGGCAATTCTGATTTGATCATGGATGCCACACAAGTAGAGAATAGAATTTCCCTTAGCTATTAATCTGAAAGTGATTTTGCAACAGAGGTGTCTTGCCTAAGATTATGCTCAAGGTGTAAGAAAAAAATGAGGCAGCAGAAACCTCTAGTCCTGCCTCCTCTTTCTGTTATTCTCACTGAAATCCATCAGAAAGACCTGGCAATCTGACAAAGGTCAGAAAGGTGATCACTTGTCTAGCATTTGGGGGAGATTTTGTTTGTTTGCTTTTGTAACCATAACTAGCCTCAGGAATGTCCTTTCTTGCAAATATTCTCGTTTCTGGCTTGTTTATGTCCTTGAAAATTTGGTCCAAGAAATTTGATTTCAATGAGAAATACCAGCTTTGCAGGGGTTTTGTAATCCAAGACGTAGAAAAAATGAATCACGGTTATGTCAGGCAAGGAGACAATAATGGCAACGGTGTGGCACAACTGGGTTGGTCACCTATTCAGAAATCTGGGATATTGAAGTACTCCAGGAAAAAATCCATGCTGCAAATAAGCTCAGTAAACACTTTCCTGATGGTCAGCAGATGAAGTAAAGGGATTGCCTGAAGCTGAACTAAACAAAATCAAAATGTCCTCCAACACAATATGGTAGCTGTTTTTTGACAGTGACAGAAGATCCTCTCTGGTGGCATCACTTCATTTGAAAAAGTTACATTCAATGAAAAAAAAAAAAAACCAATGAAAAAACTCAAAGGAAATGTAAGAGAGAACAACCTCCTTTAGGTCAGTCTGACATTGCTGTCCTAATTTTGAGAAAACATTCCCAGCAAGGAATGGACTTTCTAGTCATATGAAGGTTCATAGTCAAAATAAACAGAGAGAAGAAACTGTGGATAATGGACAACCACGAGTACTCTTGTCTGTTCTACAGAAAGTTTTTCATTTTTATCCAACTGTTTTGTACACAAAAAGATGTTATAAAAAGACTCTTGGCATTACCTTTGCTAATGCATCCAGGATCTTTCACGGAATACAAACACAAATTTAGAAGGCTGTTTTATTAGCTATCTTCAAAGGTTAGCATTATCCTTAGCCTGACGTGAAAGGTATGAGGCGATTGTTCCCAAGACCACAGTAAGAGGGAAAAGATTTTAGTTAACATCATATTTTGAAACAGTGCATTTCTTTTATCAAGACTCACATACTGTAAAATGTAAAAGGCACCCAGCATCTCAGGGGCTAGAATGACTTAAAAGCAGGTGCTGGCCTCTGCTAACAATGTAAGTGGAAATTAGACTGAGGGAGTACATGTGAAAGGGACAGACACTCCATCCCTTAATACTGTAGCCTGGAAGAAAAGAAGTCATTGACATTCCAGAGGAGGCCAAGTTAATCAGTAACACACCTGATCAGTGTCTCACAACTTCACAACAAAGATCCTTTCTCCCACTGTTCACATCCCTTGGACTATGGGGTGAGATCGAGGGGTGCTGCCGGTTGGCCCTAAGCATTCCTCCTCAGCCTAGGGGACAATCGGTGCAAAAACGTGGATGGCAAAAAATGAAGTTCTGGGACTGAGATTGAATACGGAAATTACTGATCGTGCTGTAGCAGCTTGTTGTGTCCACATGGATACATCTCATTATCAGAGATTAAGGGTCATTGAAATCACCTTCTTTTTATGCAAATTAAATGTTGCAGGGGCCTCCTTTGCAAATTGTGAGTATGTTCCCCCCCTTTTGGCAAAGTTCAAATAGTTGCTTGTGTGTGTGACCTGAGTCTGGGGCATTTTCCAACACCTCAGCAAGTCATTCAAGTGAGAAGACTTTCTTGTGAGTCAAGAAAATTGCAATTTACTCTTCTCTCTGGAAGAGGTTCTAATTATTATTTCCCCCACACACATGCTTTTTCTCCACCACCCCCTACCACACAAGCTCTCACCGAAATCTTCGTGAAAGTGTTAACAAAACTATTGAAATACATTGTGACTTCAGATTGCTCAGCAGGAACAACCCATAGATCTGAAAGGAATTTCCTCTTTCCTGAGGGCTCCTGGAGCTTATATACGCCTGTGAGAAGAGGAATGAAAACCTTTCTCTCCCACATCCCAAGTGATGATGAAGCAGCACAAGGAGGGCTGCTTCGAAATAACAAATACATGAAGCAGTTCTGAAATTTCCTCATAGGACCAGCTTTCCCTGAAAAGAGGTGAAAATGGGACTACAATTTCAGTGCTAGCTTCTAGTTTGTGAAAGAGTGGACCAGGTATTTGCAATTCTTGCAAAGTGCTTGCAGATCCAAAGATGACAGACCTTCAGTTTTAGCTATTTTTGGCTGGCTCTGTAACCTTTTTGCCTTTCCCAGGTACTTCCCAGCACCTTGTAACTATTAGGCTAGCAAAGCAAAAAAGAGTTTAAAGGACAACAATTTAATCCTTTCCAGCGCATGTATCTGTCTCATTAAAGCATTCTCCTGGAGCGGTGTAATGATACATCAAATGGAATCTATTTCAAGGTAAAATGAGTGCTGCTGATGGCTAACACACTGCTCCCGAGGCCTGGCTTAGGCCCCAGTCCTAGTGCAGCCTAGCACTGAAGTAGATTAAATATCAACCCGGGTCACGTTCTCATGGCCCAGGCACAAGTGCCAACATTCTTCCAATTATTCAAGGCCAAAGAAAGAGCAACCTGCCTGACAGAGCTGTGACACAGCTTGATTAGATTTAGCTTAGAAGCCTGCCGAAAAGGATACTGTGGTATTTAACTCAGATGGAGAAAGGAATGGCATCTCTGTTTAAACGAACTGGGGGGGAGGAAACAAAAAAAAAAGTCCGAATACATTTCTGTAATGAGGAAGAACATGTTTTAAATTTAAAATTGTCATTTCTCCATAATGCAGCCAGTATGTTCCACATGTGTAAATCGGTTTAATTATAAAAGGTGGCTTCATACACGCTTTATTTAAATAATAGCATTTTTTAGTCTGTGCAGAATCTTTCAGACCAAATAATTTAATCTTCCAGTTAGATTAAATCACCTTGGGTAAAAGGGGCGGAAGCTGGCAAATGGGACAGAAAAGCATGGACAGAAACTGGGGCTGAGTAAACACGCTTATTTCAAACAGAAGTTGTAAGAGGAATTTGGGTAGGAGAACACACGACTCCAAAGATCAAATTATCAAAGTGATTTGGCTGTGAGTTTAAAGTCTAGGGAAAAACATGACGCATGTTCTGTGATTCAGCCCTGAGTTTCACATCTAATCTGACTGACAGGAATTCCAGGAGCGTAGTAAGTCAACCATCATATTGCACTGCTGATTTTGCACTGACTGGCAGCCAGAAGAATGCTGCTGCTCCATCTCCTGACATTCCTCAGAGGCCTGCTGCCCAAGCATTAGGCAAAGCTCAAAAGGCTCTTTATTAGGGCAAATAGACACATTTTTCCATTGAAAATTAACCTGATTTTAAAAAAAGAGAAGGAAGAAAAATGAACATAAAAATCACACAAGCCATTTTTTTTTTCAAATGAAAAAAACACCTTTGTTTCCACCAAAACGTTACAGTTGCCCACCACGCTCCCCTGTGTCTACCGGGGAGCATTTGGGAAACATTTTTCACCTTGGTTATTTTGTGAGGTATTATTGGACTCCAGTATAGGATTCAGTATAGGATTACTGTGTTCATTTGTGGGATTTGTGCAGGGCATGATTATTTTTAGGTGCCTATTGATGTTGGAGAAGCAGCAGAGTGTGGACATTTCAATAAAAATATCAAGGGACTGCTTGTAATCACTTAGATGTATTCTTTGTAGAGGTACTGGCTGAGAAAGCAATAACTCATACACCTAGCAGGCTACACAAAGTTTTACATGACTTCAGTATTTAGGACTCTTGGCCTACCTAATTTGCACCAATAGCTATATTGCCATAGTTGGCTTACCTGTACAGAAAGGGAAGAACAGATAAAATATATTCCTGTAAGATTGTAAATTAATAGCAATCACTCAAATATCAATATCATTACTCTGGTTGAAGGGAAAAAAAAAAAAGAAAAAGAAAAAAATCCTGTTGGGATCCAAAATTATTACACCAAGGTATAAACTACATGAACACCAGATTGAAGAGGAATTATAATAACGTGTGTATATATAGTGACCTAAAGCCCAGTCTCTAAATTGACACCTACATTCCAGAAAGCTGCTCAATCAATTAAATTCTGGCATGAAAAAAAAAATCTGTGAAAAAAAGAAATTGATGAAATTTTCAAATACTTTGTTAATCATATGTAAATATTCATAACCAAAAGGATTAAGTTTTTGTATTGAATATTCTTTCAAATATTGGTTTTATTTTGAAAATTTATATTATCTATCTCACAGTTTTTCAAAATTTTTTTATTTTGTATGAAACTTTCACTTGGAACTTGTTATATTTTTTTAAAAAAAAGGCAAATAAAATCTTCCAAATGAGATGTCTCATTCAGCCTGAAATGCATTTCCCTTCCCATTTCTTGCTTGCAAGCTGGTTTCACTCCCCCCCCCCCCCCCCCCCCCAATTTCTTCCTCTCCCTCTTTCCCCACTTTTGGTTCTTACAGAAAATGTATTTGCACAGCTGTACTCATAAAGTGTATATATTTAGGTTTTACTAGCATTAGCCTGGCACAAAAATTCTATTAAAAGTAACTTTTTCGTTTTAGGTAATTCTAAACAGGTATTTAACCACCAGCAAAGGGGCAGAAATCATACCAAGTCCCTGTGTAATAAATGTCAATGTATTCTCTTCCTAAGTTCCTAAGCAGTTTCATCTACTTTGGGACATAGTTTATCACCCTCTTAACAACCCTATCCACACATCAGCTTGTGGAGTGAGCTGTTTGATGATGAATTGTACTGTATCTTTCTACACCTAAAGGCTCCTATGTGGTTTTTGAAAATATTCTTAATTTCTTTTGCTTATTATTCTCTCTCTTTTTGTCATCACACTATTCCTCCCTTCCCCAAATTTTACCTGGCTCAGTTGGCTTTCATAATTCATTTCAATTTATGCTGAAATCTAATAAAGGTTTTCTTTTTGACCTAACATGATCAAGACAGTTGAAAATAGATGGCCTTGGACCTAGAATCAGAGCCACTGCACATACTCCATTTAAAACCAGAGCCTAGAGGGACCTATTCTTTTTTTTGTGTCTAGAAATGGGAAAAGAAAGTTCATTCTCAGCATTCAGTATCAGTCACTTCATTTTGAGAGGGTTACTGTGACCTACATAGTTTTTAATCTCCTCTTTGCCTTTTCAGGCTTTTATGGAGAAGCTAATTTTGGCCTTCTGACTACAGGATTTTTTTTTTAATGTGAAGGCCATGTGGAATGTGACACTAACTAAGCGTCCACTTGGGAGAAGTAAACACCTTGCACCTCAAGTGCAGCTCTTTGCACTGTCTGCCCCAGAAAGCAGATGGGCACCCATTTGTAAAACAGAGGTTTGTTTTCATGGTGGAGGGTCTCTGTGCCCTATGAAGCTGACTGTGAAGGGAGCAGCCTCATGATGCAACCCATTTTCTCAACTTCATTCAAGCAGAAGAGCCCATAAGTCTTGACATTTTGCCCCTGGCAAAACAAAATCCCTTCCCTGCCTTTGCCTTGTCCCAAGGCCACTGGACTAATTTTTAACAAAAGAAACATTTTTAAAATGAATGAGTCAAAGAAAGAGCATCCTATTTCTTCCACCTAGCTAGCACGTGGCACCCTGAATGAAATAAATCCAAATAAAACTTCATGCCATGCTATGAAGTAGCAATAATTACCAACTGCCTTAAAAATATAGAGCTTTATCTATTGATGTAAAAATGAATTGATGTAAAAACAAAAGACCAGTCCTACAACTCCTACAAACACAAATGATCCATTTTGACCAAATGGGATCATTCATCTGAAAATGAGTTGCATAATCAAAGCCTTCATTTTCCATGTGGTATCATAATACATATTTCAACTTGTCAAACAAACTGGAAAAACCACAACGAAACCTTGGGGATCCTGGGTGTAGTATCATGTCTACAATCAATCAGATACGATGTGTAGTCCTGAAATAAAAGTGCTGTTATTTCATGTCCAGTCCTGCTTCTGGCAATGTCAGTTGTATAAACAATTATTTCAGATAGATTTATTTTAATTTACTGTTGTAGCACTTAGACTGCTAAGCTATAAGGTGGTGTAATAACTCTGCCCTTAGATATGGAAGTAAGTTCTATAATGTTTTCCTTACGCAATGATCACACAGACCATGAAGTACATTAGAGGTCATTGCAGACCAGGCAGTTCCCAATTCTCAGTACTACTTATATCAAATACAGATGTGCTTTTTAAAGTGCCTACGTGATTTAGAAGCCTGAAGCTCACCGATTGCAGCTACAATTTCATTTCTGAATTATGTAGGCATTTTTCAAATTTCCTCTTTTTAGTAGAGGACATGGCAGATATGGAGATACTGACTTTCCACTGGTGGAAGTTGCTGCTTGCTTCTAGTGCAGCCACACTGGTACAGCCATAACTATATTTGTATAGCATTCAGCTGAGCAGCTACACAAAATAATCAAAGCCATTTAAACAGTCTGAAGATGGAAAAGAAGAGTTTTGCTTTCAGTTTTGAAAATCTGAATTCACTCTTGTGAAAGATACTGGACTTGAGCACAGAGATTTAACAGTTTCAAAAGCATTCAGGTCTGCCAGAAGCCTTGGTAAGTCTTAATCTACCACCTAAACCCTCAAGTTTCTTCCTGGTCTCTGAAGGTCTACCCAATTGCATAGGAAAGGTGAGGAACTCAAGGGGGAATTGGTTAGTATGGATATAAACTTACATCTCATTGATATACAGTGTAACTCAGGCTTCAACATATCTATTCATAGTCTTCAGAGGGAAAAAACAGATCTGAAGTTCTGATTTGGGTCCAATTTTAGCAGAAACCTTAATTTCTAATTTTAAATCTAAACTTTCCCAAATGTTGTGATTATAGATTATTGCTGGTTTGGACCCTTTCCTAGTTCTGGTAATTTATTGAGGTTCCTAGGGAAACAAGTCTCAGCAGAAAGGAAGATCAGACCAGGCAACTGACACACCTACTGCCAAGTAGTTGGAATACTTTTAAGTTAGTAACAGAAATGTTAGAAAACAAACCCACCCGAAGCAAAACCTCAGCTAATAGAAACTGGAACAGCTCTAGCATGTGAGCTGTGACCAGCTCAGAATCCAGCCTCCTAGCTCCCATTTGACCCCAAACTCATCATTACACTAGAGGAATGGCCCCAGCTAAGCCTGGAGCTTTCTGCTTACCCACTGTTTCCACTTCACCTAATAGAAGCCCAAGATGAGTCTCTTCAAGCTAGATTTAAACTGAAAAAACTTTGGGGGATAAAATCCAGCAGAAGAAAGAATAGTGAGCTATTGAAACTCCAAGGGTAGAAACTCACCGATGTGAATGCAGCATAGAGGCAGTCTCAGGAAGGATACTGTGTCATGGTTTGTTTCTGGGAAGGGGCAGCAATCATTATGTCAGCTGATGACAGTCCTTTGAATTCTGACATTTGCCACAATGCAGAAGAAAACAGGGTGGAACATTTACAATAAAGAAAATGTTTAAAAGAAACCTCAGACCAAGAAGACAACTGGTTTAATAGCTTCATTGCAGATAGGCAGGCAAATGACTGGAAGAACGTATATGTTCCACTGCTGTGTTTCTCCTGCTTACAATTACTAGGAGCTGTCCCAGTGATCATGGGCTGGATTTTAGGATTTTAACCTTAGAAAATCTTGTCATAAAATTCACAGGGAGATGGTTGTGATGGAGTTGAAAGTAACAGAGCTAATTTAACACTATGTGCTTATGAGTCACACCACTGATCCCAAGTTAAATACATCTAGGTCTTAAAGCATGTGCATGAGCGGCATCTTGGAGCAGGTGAACTTAAATTGTCATGATTTAAGTAAGATTATTGCTGTAGAATTCCTTTCTTCAGCCCCACTTCTTATCTAATCATACACAGAATTAAAGTAACAGTATGAATTAGTCTTTGAAAGAGCAAGTTCTGTTTAAAATGACAGGAAGGCAGTATATAAATCATAATAATAAACAAATAAGCTCTAGATCATGAGGATCTTACCTTGCTGATGAAAATTCATAATCAGACCTATAAAGTCAATGCAACTACAGCTGTTTATAGCCACTCTCCAAGGAAAAGGGAGTTGGCAGTCTGGCCTGAAACTATCCTAGTGACAGAAGTAGTATTATATAGACACAGGCCACATGGTCATACTCTTGCTTACCTTTTGGTAATGCTTTACCTGTGAGGATCCTAATAACTTCAGTGCTATGGAATACGGTAGTACTGAATGAATATAAGGGAATCTGAATCTCATCCAGTGCTGAGAAATCTGTGAAAAAGTACATTTTTTGACCAAAATGTCCCCAGTCACACGCTCTCCTCTCAGTTTTCAACTAAATGTGTGCTATGGATCAGGGAAGCGTATCCAGGAAAGATTACATTATGTGCTTAAGATCTGATGTCAATGGGAGTTGGCACCTGAGGTAAGGCTCTCCTCTATCAGGACCTTGTCTACATCTCTGTTCCTCAGCGTAGAATTTTAGGTCATGGAGTGCCACAGGAGTAGCTCCACGCTACCTGCGCTGCCTTTGCTGTCCTGCCTGGTTTCAAAAGCACACTGCTCTGGGAACTGCAGGCCTCCCTGCTATCAGAAACAGGATGGTTAGGTTGTGACCCCACACACCTGTGTCTCTACAGCAAAGAAGGTCCCCACACACATGATACTAAAGTGGCCCTCAGATATGTCAGTACCTTACTGAAGTTGTGTCCTTACTGAAGACCCTGCTATAAACAGCATCACTGAAATGGTCTGCGTACAGCACATTCCTCTTCCAGTTTTTTTTTTTTACTGTTGATCAAGTCATATTGTCATATGAAGAAACACTTCAGGTCAATGTGACCCAACATTGCCACCTGCAAGAAAGCCTCCTGTTCTTCCCCACCTGCTCATTCCTATTCCTGAGCAGCATTTCTTCATCCTGGCACAAGCAAGTGCACAGTCTTGAAGTAAAACAGATTAGGAAACCAGTCTGGCTGAAAAGAAACCTGGCAGGAAAAAAATGTCAAAATATCTCCATTTTCAGCCAAAGTGGTTCTCCAAATTGGTTCACTGTGTAGCCAGTAAACCAATCATTCTCTGCCAGCATATGAGACAAAGTGCTGCAGGGTGGGAACAGAGGACATGGCCCAGGGGACAAGAAAGGACGGCTCCTTCAGAGCAGCTGCCCCAGCTCCTGCTGCCTGCACTGAACTGCAGCCTCAGGGATCCAGCCTACAACGTACCCCCACAAACACTTTTGGTAGGACAGCTGAGGGGAGGTGCAAGGGCTTTGGAGTCAGAGTCAGGGGCTTCTTTAGACTGCTCCACAGTCATGAGTAAGCCTTGTGAAATGGCTTTCAAAATGGTACCAGCTACCTCCAGAGAAATAATACCTTTTCGATGAGATGAAAATCAAAATTCTTATTGTTGATTGGTTGTAGTAACGAGAACTTTCTTTTCTCTTTCTGCAGTTACAGGCTATACCCCCAGGGCATTGCCTATGTTCCAAGTATTCCCCAGTACACAATACAAGTAATCTCAGCTGATGATGATGATGGGAGAGTATAAATCAGATGAGGAAACTCTGCCAACCTAAACCAGCTTTGTAGTTTTCAGATGCAATTTTCTTTGACATAAATAGTGTTTAGCCACACTTTTATTTAAAAACAAGTGCCACCTTCTCCATAGTTGCCTGGATTTCTCTGTGGCTGGTGAAGTGTCCAAGTTCCCTTCCAGTCTTTACGGTTCATTCTCTCTCCCTTGAAATCTCTCACTAACAATTTCTTGTACCTGCACTCCAACATTTCGGTCTATTCACTGCCTGGCTTTCTTACATATTTCAGAGCTGCTAAGCAGCAGTGGAATTCCCTAGGAGGGGTTTGATCGGGAGAAATGCCGAGAGTCATAGTAATAAAATAAAAATAACAACAAAAACCAACAGGGTATTATAGATGTTCAACACTCTTCAGAATCAGATACTTAGTGTATGAATTGTGGCAAGTTTTGCAGCCGCCTGCGCAGTCTAAAGCAACCCTGCAAAAACTGTATGTAATGCAATAAAATGGTTATTCTTATTAGCTGATGTAACAGCATAGGGATCTCTGCCAAGAACTATGGACCTTACATGTGGTCCTTTGATAAATATCTTTGTATGTGCTTGGTATTAACAAAAGCATTACCATCTGTTTACCTTGCACTAATACACATCACATTTTTGCACAAATCCTAGCTTGTATTGCATAAGCCTAAACTAGGCACTGTATCCATCAGAATGGGTGACAAAGGTTTAAATCAAGCAGGCCGTGTTTCAGCACGTTATTCATAAAACTAGGTCATGGGATAAATGTACTGCTGGAACACAGCTTTATACTAATTTTCCCAGTAAGATGCATCATAAATATTAACTGTCCTGAACACATATACACAGGCTCATGGCCTTGGCTCCAGGCCCTTCACATGGAAGCTGGAGAATGAGCTCTGACTTAAGGTAGTGAGAATGCGAAGAACTCCAAATTATCATCAATAATAGATTCTTTGCTGCCTCAAGGTTTTTCAGCCAAACAGTAACACAGTACCGCACTTGGGAGCTTAGCACCACGGAGCCTGGTCCTACAACACCTCACTGAACGGAACAGTGGTTAATCAGGCTGTGTGGGACTAAGGATTGTTTGTCTTAACATGCTGCCCCTTTAGCCACTTTGATCAGAGTGCTCTTTTCAAGCTAGCTTTTAAACTTAAACAAACTTGTACCTCTTTGCTATCTTCAGCGCAGCTCTACTAATAACGTGGGCTCAGTAATATGCAGCTTCCTCTCCTCCCTCAAACACTCACACACACACACTCTCCATTCTTTTATCACCCAACACATTTTTCAGCTCATTTGTGATATCTGAATCAGGTATGTCTGCACACAGTACGTCTCATATGCTGCGGGAACTTCCAGAAACAATAGTGTAGCAACATCTAATTATTTACAGCAGCAGCACAAAGGAGGAGATTAAGATTATTTGTGATCATGGGTACGCATCCTTCTTTCCATTCTCATGGTATTTCCTGCCTGAGTGAAAGGAGGAAGAACCAGAAATCCACTGAGAATGTCTGTCTAAATTTTTTCAGTCTCGAGAAGTATAGCCAATAATAACAGTATTCAGAGTGCTTTTCCCTGATAATTTTCAATGTGCCTCACAAAGAGGGATAAGAATAATGATCCTTATTTTATAGACTATAACACGACCAACAAAAGAGCCAAGAATGGAACCCAGATAGCTTGCCCTTTCCTCTGGGCTTTGCTATTGTTTAAGGATTAGGACCCACATTCAGGATAACACCTCAACCACATGCCTGACTTCAAGCATTTGCTTAAGTCCCATTGATTTAAGCACATGCTTAAAATTAGGCATATTCTTAAATATGTTCCCTAACCAGGCTTTAAATAACCATCCAGTCTTCTGGGTGCATATTCAGATAAGGCCAGATTTTATTTAAACTCAGGAAGAGGAGGAAGAACAGACTGGGTGCAGCTGTTTTGCCCTTAAGTCATCCTGGTAGAAGTTCCCATATTGCAGTTAAAAAATATACAGTGTTCTTAGTTTTTGCCAACAAAGTTAGTAAAGTTAATGGAATCTCACCAGAAGGAAAAAATGATGATGCCAAATGTCACCCAAATCGACTGAACTTTCAAAATCACCAGCATTTCCCAATGCTGCTTTCCCAGATTTCCCTGTGAGAATTACACAACCTTGCAGCTGAAACTAGAGCAGCAGCAAAAAAAATCTCAGCACATGGCCAACTCTCACCTGCTAATGCTTCTGTGAATTAGAGAAACCTCTTGCTTACTCAAACCACAATTTATCACTATTATCCCCACAGTAACAATGTTTACCTACTCTTAAGTATATTAACAAATTCTTTATGTTTACCTAGACTTAATGCTTCTCTTCTTTTGCCTAATTTTGCTCTAAACTTCTCTTACTTTTTGCTGATCTAACAGCCAGACATTTCTACATCGAATTTAATGAAATATTTACAGAGGACTGTTATTGAGGATAGGTGAAACTCACAAAATGTGATGCCTGAATTTGAAACTTTCAAACTGTCCCACAAAGAAAAATCTCTCACCCATTTACAGCCCTGGAATTTTTAGTCTGGGGTACTCCGGTTAAAGAAAGCGATTTCTCAAATCAAGGCAATTCTTTATACACCGCTCAGATGGAAGAAAAAAAATGTTTTGCAACAAACACATTTCAAATGTGCACCCAAGCCTTTGTTGAAAGACATATTAAAAATTCCCAATGAGATTACAGTGAAGATTACCCACATCCTTACTGTTAGCCACCTTATTCTGTTTATTTGTTTCCATTCTGCTGTGGAAAAAGAAAAGAATTAAGGGATCTTTTTTCTCAGTTTAGTATCCCAAATCTACTGGAGTTGCAATTTAATACATCCAAAATGAGACAAGATTAGGGCCAACTTAATGAAATATGTCCAATCTGAGTAAGCTGACACCCGATGGCATAGTGCAGGTATGCAGACATATAATGTATGTCTATACATGATGTGATATATAACTATTAATATCTGGTCAGAGATATTAATAATAAATGAACATAAGAAAACAGTCAAATCTAAACCAGACAAAGACGCCATTATGCTGGCACCATACAGGCAAAGATCAGGAGACCCTCCATCTCCAGGAAGTTTCTCACTGTCCACCACCAGTTTCATCACATTTTCTGACTTATGCGCGAGGTTAGTCTGCTCTTTTAGATAGCACTTGCTCTGGGCTCTTTATATTGCATATACATTGCTCTCTAAAGATCACCACTGAGGTTCAAACATTCTGGCAGTATCTTACCGGAGAAGAAGGAAATGTGTAACAGTAAGACCAAGCCAAATTTATTTTGAAAAGTTCACTTGGCTCTTAACTGACCACAGAAATATCAAGGGTTAAATCTTCTGTCTCACTCAGGAGACCTACAAATGGTGTAAAGGGAGAGAAATTTAATTTACCAGCCACAGAACAAGTAGAAAGTTAGCATGCTGCGTTAAACACAGATTAAGTATTTCAAACCTGATTCTTTTGCTTGGTGAAAACATCCGTTCTAGCTAATATGCATGACTTAATTATCATGACAGATTTTACAAATACTGCCAGTGTGAATACAAACATATCTGTCTCAAAAGCTGCTCTGTTGCAATAATGCAATCAAAAAGTTTGATGTAATGTGACTATTTAATAATAATGTCTGTGATGCTTTTGCTCCATAACATGAAGCTGTTCCTTTTTTTCACTCTTGTTTGCATATAGGCATACACGGTGTGAAGCGAGATATAATGAAAGACCATATATAGGGCACACAATTGAGTACAGAGTCATTTCCTTTTACCATTAGGTGAGAAAAATTCTGGTTATCAGGACTTCTTTGTAAAGACTTCAGATCAGCCAGTACATATGCCTGTGCTTCCTTTTAAGTCCTTTAATAATGCAGCTGAAATCAAAGGAAATATTTATGATTTAAAAGTTAGATGCACGTTTAAGACTTCTGCTGCCTTTGTAAAGAAGTGCTACTGAAAAATGCTTTGTCAATAGTAAACTCAGAACAGGATAGTCCTACTGAGTAAGTGGGAAGGAATATATTAGCACACGGTGAGAAATGACAGAAATTTTTTAGCCATATCCACAGCTTGAGAAATTCCAATCCCTGTAACAGAGCCATGCTGATTTCTACCAATTAAAGATCTGGCCCTTTATTTTCTTTTTGATATATTTTCCCCTAACACATATACAATACTTTCCCAAAGGTAAAAGCAGCTTCAAAGCATTTTTAGAGGAACATTAAAGAAAAGGAAGTTGTAACACTGACTGCCATTATTTTATCTAGGATTTTACTGCAATTAAAAAGAATGTAAAATGTTGTTGCTACCCTGGACACATACTTTTACATTTTTAGCCTTGGAAAAACACAGACTCTGAGTCCTTGTGTCAGAGTAAGGGCCTCCGCACATTGTCCCTGCATTACGCTTTTTGATCCTGTTAAAAAATGTTACCCTGTGCAGCTCCATGCATCAAAGGAACGCTTGTACACACTGGGATCTGTTTCAGCCCTTAGGCAATGAGACCAAAAGACCCTTCTCATAAATTCTAATTCAAAAGTTTTTAGTTATCAAGAGGAAGTTTCCAATTGCTCTCTCACATGTGGGAAAATATGTAAGCTACTGAGAGGACCTTTTGTCTGCGACTTTAATGGGGGCAATTTGCAAGGGGGAGTGCAAAGGTTCTAATATGCAGTGTGCACAGACAGTAAGCAGGCACATACTTGGTATTTAATGAAGTTCCATGAATCATTAGCCATACAATAACCATAGGGTTCTATAAATCACCTGCAAAGATTTTTAGGCCAATAAGTTGAGCAGCACAGTGGCCGAGTGGAGCACCTTAAGGAGACCAGGAAGCAGGAGGAGGAAGGAAAAGAAAAAGATAAAAGGGGGACACACGATGTATTATCTCTTAGCTGGCCTGCCAATCCAAAATTAAATCCTGTTGTTTTAACTTGTTGGCTTTACAGGAAAACAAGGCAATAAAATGAAACTTGTCCTAATAAAAACCACTAGGATTTGCAAGAGGAAAATGTAGCTGGAAGATCACATGTATTTTAGACATCTGAACTGGAAAATATGTGTGAGGGAACATTCAATTTTCTTTCTTTTCTTTCTTTCTTTTTTTTTTTCCTTTTTTTTTTTTTCCCCCTTCTTCTTTGTTAATTCACCCTGCTGATGAAACAGCCTTTCTGGAATCCCTTTCCTTTAAAAACATCAAACCATATCTGTACAGCTAAACAAAAGCCTGATTCTTTCCAATTAGTGAAAATGTAAATGTTATTTGCAAGACAGACTCTCATGAGTGGTTTTCTTATGCTGCAGTACATTCTAGTAACATATATCTCTGTACCTAACCTGAAAAGGCTAAATTTTTACTGTAATTGTGCAGGAAACAAACTTCCTACTGTGTGTTTAAAAGGCAGAGTGGCCACAACCCTCTGATGAAACCAAGACCCATTTTAGCTGGTTGGGAGGCCAGGGCATGTTCTCTTGATTGCTGAAAGCCCTGCTGAAACACACTAAACAAGAGAGGAGCAGCATCTCACTCCTCTTATACTCTCATACTTTCTGAGGTGCCACACAATATGAAGTCCCACACATTCATTTATTATTTTTTCTTTACATTTGTAGTCTCAAAAAGACATGGAAAGACATCACACTAGCACTGGCAACTGGCAATGCCATGTATTAGGACAAGCAAAAAAAAAAAAAGAAAAATCGTATTTGGGGTTGACACTGTGTCTTGCTCGCTTTAGAAATCTTAAAATCTGGGAGCCAAAACTACCCAATTCACACCTGTTGGAAGGACTCTAGGTACAACATTTTAACACATCATTTTCATTTGCCTTTCAGCGAAAGTTAGAGCCTAAGCCACTCAGACCCTAAGCCTAACTGCAGCACAGGCCACCCCCAGCTAATAGGATACATTAAAAATGAGAGACAACACTGCACCTTGGCCTCAGCCTCCACGCTTTGCCTGCATTTTCCCTCTCACTCCTATTTGGAGATTGTTGTAAAATGCAAACAGCAGTGATCAGTTCTTAAGGTGGCATCCTGCCTGACTTGCCCGCAGCATGCTGGTGGGTGAGATAAAAGGAGGTGGCAGTGCACTGTTAATGCATTTACCTTTAAATACCACCACTGCAAGCTAGTATATTCAAAACTTTCCAGCTAGTCCCTCATGATCATTTGTCCACATCACAATAAAACCACCACACAGCATACTTGCCTGTCTCTGCCCAAGAGAGGCCCCAGTACTAAAACAGCAGGGAGGCTGCAGGTAAAGAATCCAAATAAATTAGCAGAGCAGTATGTCTAGAGTGCTTGCCCGCCTGCACTGTGCCAGGATCTAGACTTTGTTTTAGTTTCTCATCCAATCCATCATGTCAGGTACCGCAGTAGGGGTAAAGGGGAGAAAGATGGGAACCTGAAGAGAAACTGAGTGTAGGAAAGCTAAAAGATAGATACTACCATAACTGTTGCAAGACATACTACAAGGCATAAAAGAGCCTTTTATTGTGACTATTCTCCATCCTGAAAGTGAGATGGCTAGCAATAAAACAACAAACCCACCAGTGTGATTCCTAAGCTGAGAGCAATGTAAGAAGCTTGGTTTGAAAGAACAATTACTAAACTTTAATTCACACAACATATTCCAAGTTATAATGTAAAAATAGCATAACCACAAATACTTTTTATGATACAGCTGCAAAGAAGATTGCTAAGCAAGTAAAATTTTTCACAGATTTGATACAATTTTAAATAGCTATAGTTCATCAACACAATTGTTACATTTCCATGTTTTTGGTTTGAAAATGATGCCCATTGAGTAAAGAAAGCTCTTTTCTTGGGCAGCTTTTAAAGTTGATATTCAAAGCTGAACTTTAACCTGAGGGAAATAACTATTTCATTGACACTGGGGCAGTGGGGAGGGAGGAAGGACTGAAAGGAGGGGAAATATTTGAGAGGAATAACATCACACAAACTCAGACTTCAGTATTTTCACATGAATATCAATGGAAAATATTCAGTAGTTTTACCCAGTCCTAGTTCTGCCCATAATTCAATCAGTCTTGTCTTGTGATAAACCCTTCTCCTTTCACTGAAAGAAGAGGCACTTAATCACTTCGTGCAGATAGATTGCTAGGAGGTTTAATTAAAACAACTTATTTTAAGTGATCTTAAACAAGAGGTAAATGTATTTATTGTTCTAACATTTGGAGTGGTATAGGATAGAGCAGTGGAATAACAACCTCTCTTGGTACTTGGTATCAGATTGCTTCTTTTATGAGCCATACGGTAGTGATTAGGAAGCTTAGTACCTAAAAGTTTGCATACAGCACTGAAGTACACTGTCAGGATTTTTTGTCTGTGTTTCTAAGATTCTGCTCCCCAACATCAATGCTGAAGACAGGAGTAGGTTGCATGTGATAATGTTTATGACTAAAGTCATTAGTGCAATGTCATTTCTTTGCAGGGAGCTTCCTCTTCCCACTCTTGTAGAGGAAGGTGTGTGGACATCTGTGTGTGGGCAAGCTGATGAATGTGTGCTCATCGATGTCTTTCTAGACTGATGGCCTGAAATAATACCTGCAGATCCAAAAACTTCCTGTTGCCAAGGGAATTCTGATCCATCTCTAAATGTTGCAACTGATCTGAATTTGAATTTCAACAAGCTAAGCTAAATGTCTGGATCAGAACCCCCTCTCTGTTCCACATTTGCAAACATTTGTGTTCAGATCTGGATCTGAACTTGCTAACCCTGCCCAATGTGGATTTCAGTCTTTGGCATTTCATGCACTGAATTATGCAAACACATGCACAAATGCAACATGGATTTTCAGTTATTATTCACAAATTCATTCACAAGCAGATATAGAACAGGCAATTTTTCTGTTAAACCACAGAAAATTGGAACTCACAAGTCCAACTAGCAGTAACGTCAAGAGACACAAAGGAATAAGATGATACCCATTATGGTCAGAGTTACTTATGCATAAGAGGATGTTTTTCCAGATGAGATTTCTAGGCTAAGAAACTATGCTTTCTTAACTTAAACCCATTTATTGCAAGTATTTCAGTACTATGCCTTGGATGTTTAAGGGATATCTTGTGTTGGGGAATGAATGAAGGAATATATACAGCTTTCTCCTTGGGAAAACTTCAGCCCAGATAGCTGGAGGAAATCTAGATCTCAGAACAGCCCCTTGAAAAATTCCCACTGATTTCACTGGGACTAGGATTTCACCTTGTTCACTCATCTGGATGTTTCAGTTATTGCCAGTTCTCCTGTGATAATCCTTGCAGATGAATGGAAGAACTCCAGTTTGTAGCATTTAATAATACAGCAACACAGTGGCTGGAACTAAATTCAGTGTCTGAGTCAGTTAAGCCTTAATTTAAACACTTAAACACTGTGTATTTTGAGCATGGGCCAAGTCTTGTTCATGCTGAAATTATATGACACAAGCCATGCTAAGATGTCAGCTCCAGCTAAGCGCTAGAATGCGGTGTAGCATGAAGAAATCCCAGACTTGTACTAGTCCTTAGCCTGAGATCAGTTGTATGCCTGCCTGGCAGTCCTCGTGGCAGTACCTGTGGCCAGCACTGAGCAAAAGAGTCAGCAACAGTGCCGTGACACCACGTGCAGCAGGGTCAGTAGGATATGTAAGACCGTGCTGATCCCACTGCCAGGGTGTCTGCAGGTTCTGGGTAAGGAGACTGCATCCAGCCATGCTCCACCAGGATGTCTGTCTCTAGACTTTTCCCTGACCAACTACCTTTTCTTTCAGCACTGCATCACAGTACATGTGGGAACCTGGGAACCGCAAGCTGGCAGGGTGCGAGCCTCCGCACTCGCACATGGCTGTGGAGGGACATGCAGCCCACCCTTTCAACAGCAGCACGCGCCTACGGCACTACCTCTGCCCAGATGGGAATCTGGTGCCATCCCAAGGAGACCTGAACAGGGATACAGACTTTTTTTTGCATTATTCCAAGATAAAAGGGGCACTTCAGACAGGGGAAGTTAAAGGTTTGTATTAAAATCAACTGTCTGCCTTGAAAATTATGGAACTTGACAGATGGAGAATGAAAGGCTGCAACAGAAGAAAAACATAGGCCACCACCCTTGACACTGCTGACCACCCCGTTGCTGACAGCTTCTTCCCACAGCCTCGCTCTCTAAAGCGTTTCCCACTTTAAGGAAATGTATCAGAACACAGGAGTTTATCTGCCCTGACCTCTACCCCCAGACTGAACCCTCTTTCATGTTAATTCTCTTCACAAAACCCACCGCATGTAAGGTCCCTGCAGTGCTTTGGCTTATTTGGTTCTCATTATTTGTTGTTGGTGGTTGTTGCTGTTACCTTATAGGAGATGAAGCACTGATCAAGAAATCCTTGAAGCACTTTAAATATGATGAGTGGTTTGCTGCTTTCAGTGGGTTTATGGTGCAGAGAAAAGACACATGCTGACATTAGAGAAGCTTTTATGAAAAAAGAACAGATGAGAATTTTATTTCTGCATGTTTCAAATCAAGCCAAAAGAACAAACTTCCATGATAAGAGTGACAGGATTCCTCTGCTAGAAGCATATATTTGGGTTACCTGTTGAGGTGGTACCTTTCCATGTTTATAGCTTAATAGTTCAGAAGTATATCTGAACTTCAGAATATTCAGGGCCTGATTCTCTGGCACAAGTAATACAAATCAGAATCTGCCTATTTATAATTCAGCTTAGGTTCCCCAAAACAAGGCAGGCATTAGGGAAATGAGCTGAAATGAGGGAAGTACTATATTCACATAGACAGTCATATCTGGAATAATTTTTTCCAGCAGATCACAAGGGCTCTGATGCTCAACTATTTTAAACCATTTCCATTTTTTGTTTTAATGAACAAAATAATGTTCCAAACAACACCCCAAAACTTTACAAGAGAACTTAAGAAGGGCATAGTAGTGTAATTTTAAATTCATCTAGCAGTTCTCCTGACAATGTGAGGTCACAACACAGCTAAGAAAATTCATCCTTAAATATGGATCAATGCTTACAGGACTTTTTTTTTTTTTTCTCTCCCCTTTTTTCCCCAGAGTTGAATTTCTGCAGATGATTCTCCTCTGTTGCTCATGCTTAGAAGATACACGCAAATCTGGGAGTGGGGGGAGGGACCCTCACACTGAACAGGAAGAACTGAAATAATAATTAAGATACCAGATTGTAACACAGGAAAGTAAAATGTAATTCCTGGTTTTGCCCTAGTTTCTGTGTGACCTACAGCTACTCCTCAAAGGGACTGGGAGCAGTAGCTGGCACCGTGGGAAGAAGCCACAAGCAGGGTGACCTGCACCATGCCTGGGCTGAATTAAACATCTTGGTTCTAGAAATAGACAGGAGGCTGCTGGCTAATGTGAGGTGCTGGACAGGGAAGCATTTTGAACCCAACTTTTTGGTAAGGAGCGGTCTAGAAATCACAATTCAAGCTGCATTGAACAGATGTCAGATCAGGATGTTTGCCCAAAACCCTCTCCCAAACACATACAGCTACATTTCTACAGCTACATTTCTTCCTATCAAACACCAAAACAAACAAAGCGTAAAGCAAGCAATAACAGAAAACAGAGCAGAGTTTGCTCTCACAGTCCAGATAGATGATATGGCTGAACTAATCTAAAGCATCTCTGTTGCTAAAAGGGGACAATTCTCCCTTTTCTCCTTCCACATAACTTTCTTCTTGCTCCAGTCCCTCCCTTCTGCTGCATGTGTCAGCTCTAGAGCTCATCTGCCTGGGCAGTGAGAAACTGAATTCCCTAACCCAGTGAAACAATGATCCATCAAAATACAGCAAAAGACAAATTCTGCAAGGTTAGTGAGTCAGATTGCCTCAGCATGCGGTCAGATGAAAGCAGACCTGCATGAGGCAGGGGCTAGGATCAGGGCTGGAGAAGGAGGGCGCACTTGGCTCTTGGAGAAGGTAACCTGTGCCTCTGACACAGGATATGCACGCAGATTTTATTCCTACATTTAACTCAGGCTTGTTCAAACCCAGGTATACATATTGGAGCAAGGCTCCTAAGCTTCTATTTTTACTGCATTTTGCTCTGTCTCCAGTACCAACACATCACTGTCACTCTCCAACTTCCCTGTTCCAACCAAGTGAGAAGTTGCCACATTGCACATGGTAACATTAGTGATTAGAGCTGCATCAGATAGTAAAAAATGGGCACCAGAGGCAAGGGCAGCTATCACTGACACTGTGAGCTCAAAGCTCATTCCCATCTCATGGCACAATGCAATAGTATATATTTCTCACAGGACACGATGGAGAGGCTGATGAGCTTATCATTCCCATAACAGATATGACCAAGCTGATGTTCAAAATCACATCTTGAATCTCTCTCAACCTGTTCTGGAGCGCAGAGATAACTTCGGCATTTTATCCAGCAATTGTTTCTTTTCCAGTCTTTGTCTGGTGTAGGGACTGGAACTCCAGTCTTCCCCCCACGTTAAATAAATGCCATCACCACAAGCCTCCATACAACTGTTATTTGAAATGTATCTCCTGCTTCCCAGGTTAAAAATCAGCTTACTGGGCTACGGGCTGAAGGGAGGAGTTTATGCATAGAAACGTAGGCCTCCAGGGAGTTTAAGTCAGGCTGCAGCTGAATAGGGATTTTGAGAACCTACATTTTCAGCTTATGGAGAAAAGAGAGTGTTTAGGCACCTGGCCTGCCTGCCCTGTCAAACTACCAATTTGTTATACAACATAAGATAAATCTGACTCCTTTTGTTTCTCAAAATAATTATTGTCATTGTGATGTTACACTGGAGAAGGACAGGGTACTTAAGGAATGATGGTCTACACACGCAAAAGGGTGTTTTTTTCTTTAAAGAAGCTGCATAAAAATTTATTGCTGTTCAGCACAACATGTCATTTGGACACAGGACCACCAGGGTGATGGGGATGTTTTTCTTCTCCATTCATCCATTTTTAAGTCCGTCACCTACTATAAAATGAACAGATGCTATTAACACTTCAGTGGATTTGTGCAGAAACTGTGATTCATTCTTAGCAGTAAGTTAAACACATGAAATTGCTTTCCGATCTGCTTTCCAAGCCCTAAGAGGGCTCAGAGATTAAAAAAGATATTTTTGCAGAAGATTCCTCTTGTTGCATACCCATAATAATTGTCTAATTTAAACATGGATGCCAGTTGCTTGTAACTGAATACCTAATATGCCTTTTGCTGTGGGATAAGGGGCTATAAACATTGGACTGAGCCATGATGATATTTACAGTGGTATAGATATGAAATAATTACACCAGGTAGGAATGAAGATAGAATCCTTCATTAACTGAAGCCTGGAGGAAGTAGGTATTTTTATACCTGTATTCAGAGAAATAAACTGAAGCATAAGCTTAGCCTAAGTTAGTAAAACATAAGTTAGTAACATAAATGACAAGAAATCTTTTGAATCCCAAATACCAGACAATTTTACAGCCAGTGATTTCTAAACTGTAGATGCCATAGGAAAAAACAAGTAGAAGCCACTATTCAGACAGGCACTGGAACAGGTAGATCTTTCCTAAACCATTTCAACTTCTGTAATCGCTCTGTCTAATACATGTTCTGTAAGGCATGCTTAGAGGAGACAGGTGGCTTTACTTGTGGTCAAAGCCTGGGACACCCTGCCAAGTTTGTTTAATCCCAGCACTGTAAATATTCCTGTATGTCCTTGGTCAAGACATGTTATCACTCAGTCCCCTACCTGTGAAAATGAGTCCAACAACAACATTTACTCTCTCTGTTGTACCATTTAAATTATTTATCTGTTTCTTAGGATAAGAAAACATGTGCCACATGGCAGTAAGCACCAAAGAGCCCTCTCTTTAACTGCAGACTCTAGGCTTTACTGTGATCCAGATAACTATGCCTTAGAATAATTGTTTTGGGGTGGTGCTAATTATTCTGCCACAGCATATTGTAAGTAGAGACAACTGGTAATTATTGTGTCAAAAAATGCAGATGAATGAAAAGCCATTTTATTGGTGCATATATTCAAGAGGATATTGTTTGAAGATGTCTTTCTCGGAGCTCTGCTGTGTGCTGGGGCCAAAACCAAAAGAAAAAGATTCTAAAATAGCTGATAGCCTGGTGACTGAGGTATTAATCTGTAATGCTGGAAATCAACAGAGGTAGGCTTGAGTTTGGATCACCCATCCCCTAAGCACCTGGGCCAACCAGCACCAGGCCATTTTTCAGCATTGTGTTTTCTTTTTCAATGAAAAAATCCAAAACATCTTGATTTTGTCAGGCTAAAGAACAGATTACTTTTTGAAGCTTTAAAACATTGGCAGGATGTAAAAAAAACCCTCCTCTCATCTCTTAATTACAACTACAACTCCCTAATGCATTCCAAGTCTAAAATCCCTTGTGTTTGTGCCTGACCACTGGAAATATCACAGGTATGAAAAAATTTCATGCAATTATGCTATTCAGGGCACTTCCAAGACTTTTGCTCTTTTCTCTTAATTGTCAGGTTCTGTTCAAATACATGAAGTCTGTAGCTCTTTCCTTTGTGTGAATAGCTTTCTCAATCCCTATACAACTTAATATTCTGTTGCCCTATGAAGCTAGCCATGCAGAAAACGGTTTCTAGCCAAATAATAGGAATAGCAAACGTATGAACTCTATACCTCAATGAGGTGTTAACTTCAAAGCCTTGTTATTTGGGAGTTGGGGCCATTTAAATGCTGACATTATTAGGCAAGGAAGTCTAAGAAACAAGCACTCAGTGGGAGTCAAAGATCTTTTTAAAAAGCATTTTCTTTATGCTCATCACACCCCAATTCTTTTAGGATGGGCTCCTGTTCTATGCCTACACATTTCCTAATTAAGACTTCTTTCCTTGCCACAATGTTTAGGTTAGAAGGAATCTGAGGCTCTCCGTGTACCCCCTTCATGATTGGCATATTTTTTTCTTTCCCCTCTCCCATCTCCTTGGCTGTAATTACATTACAGTGGCTTATCTCTCCATCAAAGGATGGGTAAGTGGTCCCTTTATAAAACTGCTCGAGCAGCTGTTGGCCAGTCAGAGAACACTGAGGCCTGACCAGAGCTATACTCTCCCCAAAGGGCTTATCTATATTGTGCCGCATTGAATGCAATGTGAATCGGTGTAGACAAGAACAAATAGCATTCAGCACATGTCAGCTAAGTGCAGTTTTAGCCTGGCCTCATCAGTGTTTAATCATGATTAGCTGACACGCACAGTTTATTGTGGTCTTCACCAGCCAACATATTATGACCAGTATTACGTCAATTACTTAGTTACCCAAAATTACATTCAGACACGATTAAATCCTGCCATTTGTATAACTTTGTAGAGACCTAGCAACACAAATTTACCTCTTTGAGACCTGAGCAGCAAAGGCTTACATCTAGGTTTGACCCTGATTCTTGTCACAGAGTGATGCAAAGTCTCTGGACTATCTACTCACACGGCAACAGCAAGGCACGACTGTTACACATGTAGGTATCTCAGACTAGCTGTAAACTAGGTTTGAGTGTTGAAAGCGATGAGGTCAGAGTACCACAGGCTTCAGCTGTCAAACAGGCAAATATTTGTTCATGACTTCAGGTAGGTAATATCATTTGTAGCTTACCCAAAGCCCAGGGTGTTGCAGCTTTTCTGCTACCAAAAGCCATGCTAGCTAAAGCAGTGCATATTGCAGTGACACGCCTGAGTGCAGCTTAGGTACAGCCTAGGAAAGGAGGCGCTAACTGGGGCTCTACCATGAACTGTCTCAGTCCTGCTGGGAGAAAAAGTCATATTTATATTCTAAGTAGTATGAAATAATACTCTTTTAGTCCTTAAATTCTTGTGTCACAAACATTTAAATAAGGTCTGCACAGATGCACAGAATGAGTTCTGTATTTGCAGCAGGAGTTCCACTCCTTAACAGGTCTCACTGGAGCTGCCCATCCATTCACGTGCATGAGTTCAGCCTCGTATTTTCCCCATTCAAGTACAATTCCAGCTTCAGTTCCAAAAGTAATATACTCTTGGCAAAATACTCTGCTGATACTAATGTACTCAAAATCTTTCTGTGTACTCAGCATCTTTATATAACAGAATATCCACATCCAACTCATCAATGGTAGCCTTTTTTACTTCTTTTAATTCTTTCTAGAAATCACGTGTATGTATAGCACCAGCTGAATGATGGAAATCATAACACATGTAATCTGTCTGGCCCAAATCACTTGCAGGGATTTCAGAGAGTCAACCGTAGCCGTTAGTCACTAGCTTTTCAGCTGGAATCAGAAGCCCCATTCTATTTCTGCACGCTATAACAACATAGCCAATGTATGTATTATCCATTTGAGAAAAAAAAAAAATGTCCTGTGGGCCTTTCTGCGTCTGCTGAACTTGCAAGTTATGGGGTCGATGGAAGATCACCTCTTCTAATGGTGCCCGTTCTTCCTAATGCAAAGACATGTGGTTTGGGAACAAAAGGCATTATTCAATGCCTGGAAGCAGAACACTGGCATCTATGTTTTATAGACTATTTGAAGCTTGAGGTTTTTAGGGGTCAGCAGCCTCCCCAACCCCGTGTTCATTTTGCTGGCACCCCTTGGGCAGGACAGCTACAACAGGAACGGTCTTTTTGAAACCTGGGGATCCTCAGGCTCCCAGAACTGACAGTTACTGTGTGCAGGGAAATTCTAAGTCATGTAAATTTGAGACCACATCAGGTGTGAAATATATTTACTGTAAGCACCCCGACCACACTGAGGCAATATTTAAAAGCTTCAATATTTTCAACCAAAACATCATGAATCAGTCATCTGCTCTTTACATTTTTTTTCTTCCCAACACAGCAGATCACTAAAATATTAATGCATACGTTTTCTTTCATAATCTTCCTCTTCCTCCTGGCCTGAGTCTGAGGAGCAGGAAAGTGTAATATGCAAACCCAGAAATATTTGTTATATTTGGATGTCTGACTATAGCCCTAAGTTGTGGTATCACTGGATGATTCCAGGCGAAGAGAAGCAAGCTGCTCACCAAAGTTAAAATCTGGCACCAATTCTCCTTTCGCTTATTTTGGTATAAGACAGGAATTTCTCCTCTCTAGTCAGTCAGTGGGGTTGTACCACTGGGGTAAATGAGAGGCGAGGTGACTCTTCTGTGTGTAATAAACAGCAGTGAGAAAAGAGAACCCTGTGGGAAGTGAATATGAATCAGGTAATTTCAAAAAAATAAAATAGCCTACAGGAATAAACTGAAGCTACTTTGTTAAAAATAAAGAAGACTAAAACTGTCCTTACTTGGTCTAGGACAATCAGGTCTAAAGCCTGATGAATTTAACAAAGAAACTCCTACCACTTTCAACAAACTTTTCAATCACTGGGTAAGAAGCCAAAAAAGCCTTTCCTGCTAGTGTGCTGAGCAACTTCATCTTCCTCTGTCATTGCATTTCCCCTGCCCACTTGTGGACAGGATCCCTAGAACCTGTGTGTGAATAAGGTGCCAATTGCACCGATGGTTTTTAAAAGTAGTCATTAGGAAAAGAGCCACAAGACGAACTGAAAGATACAAAATCGGGAAACAGCATTATCAACTTCACAAAAAGCAGGTTAGGGGAAAATAAATATGGGAAACGGAAAATGCACTAGGCAGATCATCAATGTAGCAGTCATAGGCATACCTGGAATTTGAATTGAAACAGCTCGAGACTAAACAGGCAAGCCTGCATTTCAATTATTAAGAATTAGGCTCTGTCTCTTCCTCACCTCAGTATTGATGGCAATGATATTATTTCAGAAGGGGTTTCAGCCCACAGCCTTTAGATCAGGGTTATGGGTCAGCTTATCAACTGTTTTAGCAGAAATGTTAAAATCAGTATAGCATATTTTTCCTAAATATCTGCATTATTTCTGACAGGAGTTAATCCAAAGAAGTTCTCTAGCCTGCACTATAGAATTGGTAATGAAAGTGATCATTAAGTATCATCACATGAAGGATTTCTGGATTTATAAACCCTGGTTTGATTATTCCTGTTTTACAGAGGGGTCACTGAGGCAAAGGGAGTGCTTTTGTTCCATCTATGGCCATAAATGGAGTCTCCAAGCATGTCATAATTAAGCACACTGCTCTTGAAACACCGCTAGTGCTTTATCACTAACTCATACTTCCTCCCAAAAGATGTGGTTATTTAAACAGTCACTTAGGACTTGTCTGCACTCATTTTAGTTCTGCTTTTAAATATGTCTGCCTCTGCAGTCAGGGCATTCAACTTCTCCAACGCCATGATGAACACATTTACACCAGAATACTGGTTATTACTGGAGAAATTATTTTAATAAGAGTTACCTTTTCAGTGTTACAGTTGCTTCCAAACTAAGAGCTGTGCTAGCCTGCTCTGTAATTGCAGAGCTAACTGGAAGAGTCAAATCAGTGCAAAAAATTAAGGACAGGCTGGGCCTTAGTTCTACAAGACAGTCTCATCCTGGTTTTAACTAACTTTTCCTCTGGTGAGTCCTATCCCCAACAGTGCCTCCTGTCGTTAAGGGTTGCACTGAACTGCACTATCAGCAAACTTTCAAGCCTTACAAAGAAAAAGAGAACATGAATTAGCTGAAATAAAAGACCTTGGACAGATTGCTTTGTTGGATAAAGCACCTTTGTTGTAAGTATGTGGGAAAGGAGAGTCCAACCACAGCTCATCCAGATTCTTTAGACACACACGCCCAGTGATATGTATTTGTGAATATTTTCCACATTTATATCTGCTAACCAAAGTAACCAGTTTTTACTTGTTTAATTACTGCTGAAGAAAGAGGAACTGTCAGTGCTTTAAGAGTTATGCCAAAGCACAGGGTGGGTTCTCTCTGATTCATATGCTGCATGGCTACAGAAACCAAGACCCAGCATCAGGAATGCCAAGCAGATTGAAAAGCAGCAGTCCAGCTCTACAACATATTTTTAATCTCTCTCTCTCATTAAATGAATGTTATTCCTAACTTTCCCAGCAATTTAGCAGTATATCAGCTATTTTATCAAAACACAAGGAAACAGGAAGACCTTTGGGGGGAAAAAGTATGGGACGTAACAGACTGTGTTATGCTAATGAAGTTTTATTCCTCTTATTTTCCAAATATAGTAAATGAATGAAAGTCATCTCAGCACAGACTCTCTCTTTAGCTTCATTGGTACATGACATTACCACAGGAAGTAGATTAAATAAATACATATGGTTGTTTTCAAAACCAAAAAAATCCCTCGCACTTTGCACACAGAAAGGCATGAAGATGACCCATAAGCCTTTCTGAAAACCACCACCACCACTAAAAAAAAGCCCCAAACCATCACAGTCCAGAAAATTATTAAGAAAATTGGCAGAATTTGATCCTTCCATTCCCACTGAAGACATAAGCTGATGGAAGAGTAAGGTGAGGATGTCAGCTGCCTCCTCTTTATGTCCAGAAGCTGGTTCTAAATCTCACAGGCAGTGTGGGAGATGACATACAATAAGAAGAAAAAGTTGGGGTATTATTCCATGGACATTGGAGTAGATTAGTACCAGAATGGAAAATATGCTCTAATAAAGCTCCATAACCTTATTACCATAATGACATCTGCACCTGGCTTTGTGACTACATACATCACATTATAAGGAGAAACACAGGAAAGCAGACACTTCTAGACACACATGAACGCAGCATTTAGCTGAATTTGCACGGTGATCCTGAACACTTCCAGAGGCCTGAAATTTCTGCCCATACGTATTGCTCCCATGCTTGTTATCTCTGTCTATTATTAGACTATGCCATTTAACCTCTTTGCTCACTTTTTCCATCTGCAAACTGCAGAGAGTAATATTTACCTTTCTTGCAGAAAAGTTTTGGGATTAGAGACACGAAAGTGCTGCCTCTCACCACAGTCAGAGTAGGAAAAATACTGGATAGATGCATAAAACAAAGTCAAGATTTTGATGCAGGATGGTCACTACTTCATGCACTCTGGAATGAAGGACTGACTGGTGGACAGGAAAAGATAGATACTTCTGGGACCTACAAAAAATAGCTGTCTAAACCTAGAGATTTCATATCTAGAACTACACATTTGATACCCCTTTGTAAGTCCTCCTGCAATTTACTCGTCACAGCACCCAAGACAGGTAAATTACCATAATTGCAACCACCTCACACTTGAGAAAACTGGGACCCAGCAAAGAAGCAGCTCATTGTCATCACTAGCCTTACAGTTCAGACCTTTCTGATTAGTAAATATCTTGTCAGAAAAAACCTAACTCAAGCTATAGTTTCCTAGCATGGAATTCAACCCAACACCCAGAGATTAGCCAAGTGTCTCCAAAGTTATTCTGGGGTAAATCAGGAATTGTCTTATTTATTTAAGTGAAATTGCACTGCTGGAATGGTGTTAAAGAGAGAAGGGTCTAGTTCTACAAATCTTGCACCTTGCAAGCTCAAGTAGACAGTCTAGACAGTGTATTTTATGCTGTGCTGACATGTATATAAAATAATACTTGAAGCAAGAAGCTTCATACCCATGATTTGAGAAGGAACAAGAAGGATAGTGTTTAGGTATGATCGTTACGTCCTTAGACCATATTGGTGATGCCAGTATGAGCTTCCTGGGGCCAGGTTCTGAACGCAGTTGTGCCCTTGTGAATTTAAAATGACCCCTGGAGTCAGTTATCACAGGCCTTCCCTTTATGCATACAATTAGAGTCGAAGTGATGTTGCCACAGTTGTGTTCACAACTAGTAATAGCTGCGTTCAGCACAACGTGGTTATTACCATTTCTATGGTAATTGTAGCTGTTGGGGGCTGCATTACTTTCACAACTAGTAATAGCTGCGTTCAGCACAACGTGGTTATTACCATTTCTATGGTAATTGTAGCTGTTGGGGGCTGCATTACTGTTCAGAAAACAAGGGATGTGTATTGATAAACTCACGGTCGAGGAACTGGGGAATACACAGTAACAAGTGAAGGCACAGAGAAGCCAATATTAGAGAAGCAGAACATGTTTTGAAAGTGACTTTTGCTTAATAACAGCTCCTACCCAGTAGAAAAACTGCACTGACAGTGGAGAGGAAAGATTAGGTAACTTTCATCACCAGAAAGGTCATCCCAGAGAAAATTGCTGTCTAGGGGGACTGCTGAAGAGAATCCAGTCCTTTTTCTGCCCTGCGCATATCAGGTTTTGAAGGTTTTGTGCATGGCTTGAAACAACTTCCACTGCCAAATGTAAACAAGGCTTTCAGATAGTCCTGCGATGTCGGGATGTAAAGACCAAATGAGATCCGTTTACACAAGCAAAATGAATATTTAAATAAAAAGCAGCCACCATCAAAAATGTTTTAAAAAATGCTGTTTTGGTTAATGCAACATACTGTATTTCTGCCAACAAAGGCAGTTTCTGATCAGGACATGCCGTGTATTCCTCTGGAGGTTTTGCAGGCAGGGTGGTCTTCCATGAGGGACGGGAAAGGGCTTAGTTAACATTACACATCTTTCATATATGCAGGCTGGTAAATGTAAGGCATTACAGCTGTGCAGTTTGTCACCAAAAACTAAGCTGAAAGGAGTCTAAATACAGAAGACTGACAAGAATATGACCTAGTCACTCTCAACACCTTTTATTCTCCCCTTTCATAATAAAGCAACTTCTCTTGTATTTGTGCAGCCAGAACTACTTGGTCCTTAGAGGCAGTGGTCAAATGGTAAAGACAGGGAAAAAAGGGATAGCACAGAAAATACCGTAGTAAGAGATTTATTATTTTCCCATAGACAACAAAAGAAGACTGCAGCCCCATTATGCTACACTGTGTTTATTTTGATAGGAAAAAGCTTTGGCACTGGAAAGACCGCACTTTGTACCACAAAGAACAAAATCCATTTTAAAGGCAGGAGCTGCTATAAGAAAGACCTCAGCTTCCCTTTTCTTTACAGATGCATGTTAAAATCACCTTTATCTAAAGAAGGGGAGTAGTTGGCAAATGAAGTTGACTTCACTGGGACAACATATTGCTTCTATTTAAGAAAGCATCCTCGATCAGTGCACGTTTAAATCCAGTGAGACCTGAGCACATGCTTAAAGTTAAACATATGCTGAAGCCTTTTCCTGAAACAGATACATGTGAGGAAACACTTATCAGTTGGAATATGGTATTCATTCTCTGGTTCATCCCCTCTTTTCCTCCTAGAATTTCTAGAGTTTGAAATGCAAAGAATCCAGCTAAGGTAATAGGGAGATGTTGATGTAATTATGTGTATAGCAGCTACAAAGAACCCATTTTCATTTCATCAACACAAGAGGTACAATATTCACCTTGAAGGTGAAAAAATTTACTAAAACCACTAGGTTTTGTATTGAATGATCTTTAAAAAATCTGCAAGTTGGAAATTGTACGTCTCTCTCTGAGAGGTGAAGCAAAGTAATTGAGCAGTAATATCTCACAGATACTAATTCCGAGAAAATAGTTATTACATCTAACATCCATATTATTAATGTTATTAATAATAGCAGTGTTTTCCATCCTGTTTAAAGAAAGCATTTGGAACAAGGCATGGATGTAAGACCAGTACACCACCAGGACCATTCTCCTTTACTTCTGTGATTAAGGCCAAAAGGGTTTAGGGAATCTGTTATCAGATTTCTTAAATTCAAAAGGTTTTAGCTGTAAAAATTTAGCTCATGCAATGAAGAATCATTTAGGAAAAGATGCTACTATTTTTTTTCATCTCAGCCAAAGCTTATTCTGAACTAATTTCCACTGAAATAAATGGGATTGTTCATAAAGCCAAGTCTATTTAGTATACATGCAAGTGAAAATGTTGCATGCAATTTAGAAGCATTTTCCTACTCATTTATTCCCAAGTTACAGTATAGTCAATATGGCTGGCCACTTCAATTTTCAGGTAGTGGCAGGATCACAACTTGCAGTGCTGCTCCAAAATCACACGCCTTTACAACTCTAGCTAAGATGGGATGTCTAGCAAGTGAGATCAGTGTATGACCTAGCACCTCTAAGAGCACAGTTGGACACACTGTTCAGGCCATGGTTAATTCCAGTTAAGAGTTTGTGACCCTTCACATTCTTGGAGTGATTGTGTTACCATCCCTTTTCCCTTCCAGTCCCTCAGACTTGCCACATCTTTTGGCAGAATCTCCTTCCAGCTGGGGGGGTTAAGGGAATGAATGAAGTGGTTGGGATAGACAGGAACAGTAACCTGAATCAGCAGCAGCTGAGGCAGCACATCTGACCACACACTGAACCTGAGCAGCAGTGCTGAAGTCACACATCAGCTCGTAAGCTTGTATAACTAGCTGTCTGTGATCCAGCTGAGTGCATTATCCACCAAAGCTACTTTTCCCATCGATTACTGTGGTCAGTGGCTATGAGGAGGAGGATTATACAGCCCCATTACAAACTAGGATGATTCTATTTAAGGCTGAGGCGTCCTTGCAATGTATATTCACAAACATGTAGACAGAATAATGATTTATTTATAGGTTGTACACAAACCCTAGGACCATTAATAGGGTTATAAACCCAAGTATTCAGCAATTACACCATGATTTTACTCACCTGTGAACCATAATTCAGTCCTTTCATGACAGCCTTTGAGACATGGTCAAATCTCATTATTTTCTAGCCCAGCCCCATTCACCCCATCTCTGTGGGGATATGTACCAGGCTCATGCCATAATAACCTCCACAGCTCACGCTCAGCCCTTTGCACCTAAGTCTTGCTCTTTCAAATATGTGACCTCATTACTCTGCCAGGCATATATGCTGCATATGCAGGACAGAAAAGCCCAAAATCTTGTCACTGCACAAGAGTAATTTGCTTTTAGAACTTTTTTTTATTAGGCATATATTTGTACCAGATAGCCTACTTGAAATGGCTAACCATGAAAATCTTGAATTTCTTTATAAAATGCTGAAATTGCTGGGGATTGTACCAAGTAATCAGTCCCTAGATTCTAAAATAGAACAATTCAAAAGTCTATGTTACAAAAGCCTTTGGTGATGCTGGCTTTGGAAGATTAGGAGAATGACACACAGCTACAACCTGCTCACCTTGAACAGTCTTAATATAGCACTCACATAACACAAAGACACTCATTATTTTCATTAAAATTTCTTGGAGGAAACTTCCCAAGGAAAATGCCAAGATTTTGGGATACTCATTCAAAACATAAGATAGAGAATACAAGGAGCTATTACAGTGTGGAATTGCTCTATATCACTTTCAAACAGCAGGGGAGAGCAGTACTTTCAGACACAATAGATGTAAATGTGGCCTTTAGAAAGAGCACAGAAATTTCATTTGCTGATGTAGTAAAGATTGCAGTCTCCTTGCAGTCCCCATTTTTCTCTTCTCATTCAGATACTTCAAACTCAGGGTAGAAGACAAGAACTCAAAGTATAAAAACGTATCATAGCGTAAGCCAGTAAAGAACACCAGTGAGTAAAAATTATGGTTGGAAATCCTTGGGATTCTATAAGCCTTACTAATCAGCTATTTGTGATGACCGAGGAGGCACTCACAGGAAGAGGAAAGTCATACTTAACAAAAGGCACTACAAAAAGGCTAAGGTAAGAGAAGTATAACAAACTAAAACGTCGGTCCTGCTTTTAAGAACTGCGGAACTTGACTTTGAGAATACAGGGGCTGCCAAAAGTACCTCCATGAAGCATTGGGAGGCCCTGATTCTGCAAAGACTGATGCACATGCTTAACATTACACCCTTGAATAGCCCATTGATTTCAAATCCTTTGCAAGAGTAAAACAGAGGATAAAACATCACTTATCTCAGGAGTGAGCAAAGACAACAAAAAATGCATTGCAATTTTCTTCTTACATATGTCCTTATTTTTATCATGGTACTTAATAAACCATTAGCTTTTCAGGTATATGCATCTCATTTCCATATTTTATAAACCGTAGCTATTTATCATATGGCGTTTTGTTGATATTTTTCTTAGTGCTATTTCAGAAAACCAAACTTGAAACATAGTTTCTGCAATAAAGTTTTTCCCTCTGGATAGTGTATTTAAAAGAACAAAAGAACAAAAAAGTCTGATTCTCAAATTTGCTGAGACTGCTGTCATTACTAAATGAATCAACTAATTGCACGCTGAAAAACATTCTTATAAGGAAGTTATCCAAATGCTAAAATCTCCCTACACTTTAGTGGGAACCGGTAATGTTAAATTCCTGCTACGTTAACTGATCAGAAATAGCCACATAAATTAATAAAACCAATCTAAACTGATCTGGTTTGGTTCCCTTCTTTTTTTTTTTTTTTTTCTGAAGGGTGGAAATTTTTTTCTGCTTTTTTTCCTGACTCATGAAAGACACCAGACAGTGATGTGGATGATGTGGTGAAAGCTCCAAAAGAAAAAAATCTACTTAAGCCAAGGAGTAGGGGAAGTGGTCACTCTGCGAGGTCATTTTCCTGTGAGACTCTGTGACAGCTGGAGAAAATTAACCAAAATATCTGCATTCCAGAGAGGTATAAAAAGAAGAAAGAAAGGGAGGGGAGGGGAGGGGTCAAATGTCTTGTGGAAACCTGTAGGAACAGCAATGGCATTTTCTATATGGGCTCGTTCAATCTGGTTTCCTGACAAAATTCTACAAAAATGGGAGGAGATTTTTAAAGTCTCAGAGGGTAGTCAGGCAGCCAGCTCCCTTAAAAGTCAGCAGGACATTCATTAAACTTGAACAGATTAGCTGTATTGGATCTTTTCTCTGATGCTGGCACAGGGACCACACAGAAATCCTATTCCTAACACTTTATTACCATTTAAAGCTTTACAGATCAATCACACTTCCAGAGTGGAAGAACTAGGAAGACGCAATAATATCAAGGTAATCAGATGGATTCTTTGGTTTCTGTGTTTATAATTTTCAAAGAAATAGCCAGTGAATGACAAAATTTGCTTCTACGCTAGCTCTGAATTCCTGTCATTGCTTTTGTTTTGCAATAAAATAAAAAAAATCAAATATTTTCAAAATTAATTTGTATTCTCTTAAAAAATCCCACAGGTTTTCATGTCAGGTGACTATTTCTCCCCAGTCAGAAGCATATCTGAACTTCAAAGTCCAAATCCTGTCAAAATTAGTGTATTTTTATGAAACATTTTAACTCTGCTAAAGCCAAATATTAATTGAAACCATACCTTCCTCCTTCAGAACACTTCCATGCCCATGGATCTTCTGGTCATTTCAGACTACTCTGCAAAAGAACACAAAACAGTCTCTTTGAGATGAAGCAAATTACTGTTGTAATTTCAAGCAATGACAGTAGAGATCAATTCATGTGTAAGGGATGAGGTAGCATAACTCTGTCCAAGTCTGTCTGCAGACCCATGCTCAGGAACTCCAGTGTGAATTAGACAGACAGAAGGATGCAGGCAGGACTTGGTAGCTGACTCCCATAGTAGAAGCAGGGATGCACATTAAAGGGACTCAAAAGCAGAATTAAGACATTTTTCAGGCTTCCAGCCTTTACAGTTGAAGTAATGATTTTAAAACAGCACAGCTGTCATTTGGGCAACTAAGCGAATGCCAGATTTTACAGACCAGTCTATACCCGTGACCTCCCACTGTAAGATACAGAGCCAGATTTCCCTGTGAAATTCCATCTACCTCTTTACTTTATCAGGGAGCTAACCTTTCCAAAAGTCATGTGTTAAAATTACAAGCCTTTCTAAAAATTCTGGGAAAAGACAGAAAGACAGACAAATGCTACAAACAGTTTAAAAACATCGTAATCCTGTGCCAGATTATCTACAAGTGGAGAGCCAACTACTTCATATCTGCACCAAGGCTGTGTATTGTGGTATGGTCTGGACATTCCCCATTCACTTCAGGAGGTTTCATATTCACTACATTAAGGATAAAATAGCATAGCTGTAAATAAACAAAAGCAGCATCGTTGGAGAATGTTGCAGAAAGATCTCTTCTAGTCTCCAAAACCTAACTCAGCAACGCTATATTCTTTCCATTGCAAAATACCACCAGTGTCTTTTCCTCATAGCTTGACCATTTTGTTCAAAGTCTCTGTCCTCAGTTAAGACAACGTCACTACTCTTCATTTAACCTAATTTTCTCAGGCAGTTTATCTATTTTGTGAAGTGAAAAGAAAACAGTATTGACTTAAGGAAGACAGATTTGTTTATGTTTTACTAAAACTTTATTTTGACTTCTCCATTCTCTCCTTTCCTTTTTCCTTCAGATGATAAATAGCTATGAAGGAAGTAAGAGAGCTCCAAACGGGAAGGAGGGGGTGGGGGGCAAAAAAAAAAAAAAAAAAAAAAAAAGGATGTGGAAATTTGCTGCTAATCCCATTGAATGTTAACCCCATGCAGTATCGCTTTGCAATCTGATACAGATATTGCCCAGGTAGCTAAAAAACCACCCAACTATTTAGAGAACAGATAATGGTTTAAAATAAGCATAAGATGATCCAAAATCACAGCTAAACTCAAAGTTAACCAATTCAAAACACAGTTAACTATAAAGCATGTTGCATTAACTTCCATTTTAAAGGAAGTATTTCATTCTTACACTTCTGTTTTAATTTTTAAATGGGACAGAAGCAGAAGTTTGAAATGTCATGTGAAGCCTTGTTCTCATAAGATTGCAGCTTGACTTTCACCTCAGTGAGATTCAGAGAACTTTAGATAACCTATTTAACCCGTTATCTAAACCAAAATGCTGAATTTCTTTTGAGAATTACTCATACCCCTATCTTCACCAGACACCTTTTTATCCATTAGTGCCTCTAGGCCACCATAAAACCTTTCTCCATACTAGGGATTTTCTTGACCTGGTCATGACCATGCTTATTCCTGCCATGAGAATGCCAAGTTTACCAGAGTAGCTTTCCTGGGTACTCTAACCACTTACTGCTGTTCGTAAGGAAGGAAAAGGAAAATAATTCACAAGGAGCTTACTAGCACTTGCCATGTTTCTATCTCAGTATTTTTACTGCGGTTAACTCGATTAATTTTTAAAAGGTAAATATTGAAATATGTCTATTGACATCCTATTATCTGTGGTTGTTTATATATGGAGGATAAATCCTCTCCTCCACCCAAAGCCAAAATAAACAGGTCTTGTACAGGCAAGTCCCAAACTGGTTGAGAGTGCTGGATTTCTCACCACAGGCTGCAGAAACATTCAACGCCTATTACTGCATTTGAGGTATGCTTTTTTGCAAAGATGCTGTGTTTCAAATAAAATCTTCAAATGCAGTCAGTACCTTTCAGCCTTGATTGAAGCAGTGTCAGCTTAGCAACATATCACTTTACATTCTTTATTAATAAGAGGAGAATGACATAACTTAATGTTATGAGATTTCTACACCTTTTTTAATAAGGTGTGCAGTATTGTCACACCAGGTATTTGCAAGTACAAAATTATGTGAGATTATTATAAAAAAATCACAGAATAATTTGTTAACCGGTCTCCTTATTCTTCACTGAATTCTGTGTTTGAAATTATACTGTCTTCATTAAACAAAAATAATTTGTAGACAATCAGCTATAAGTATATATATACCAAAATTGGTGACAGTGTTCTGCTCAGGAAAAAAACCCACTTTTATGATTCAAATGTATATGTTAATAGCCAAGTATATTAGTCTAAGAACATGTATTTGATAGAAGTATGGAGACTAATGTTGAGCCTTGTATGAATCTGTGAATTGCACTGTCTGCAGTATAGTTTCAAACTGAAGCAAACATATAATTAAAAGTTACCAATGTTTATTATACTGGGTGATGTTCTGGTATTTGCTTTGAGGTAACAGCTTTCCTCATCATAAACCTATTTCTCCTGCATTACCATTTAAAGACAGGATAACAATCCTTTGAATTATTATCTGCTACTAGAAAGGTGAGTAGGTTATAACTATTTTTGTTCCATGGATCAATTTCCATTGCTTTGTGTACAGAGTAGACTTAAAATGTTACCATTAGCAATTTACACCCACTTGCTGGCCATAAATGACTTTCAAGGTTCAAGGCAGTGGATTGTAAAACTGCTGACTTCACTACTGGAGCACTAAAGAGAAGAAACTGGATGAGACAGAGCAAGTCCTAAATGCCTTCCATAATTAACAAACATGGCAAGACAAGTTATGAAAAACAAAGGAAGACTGGACAGATTTATGCTTGAAGTCTGGTACTTTTGAAAGTCTGTCCAACTACAAAAGTCTCTTTTGATCTACATTAATTGAAAGCACTTAAAATTCAATCACACATTTATGGCCACATGTTTAAAACTGACTCCTAATCTTGCATCTGTAACCCACTGGTCAGACTGGAATGTCTTCCTTCTGCATCCAGCTTACAAAGGATACAAGTCTAAAAGTTGTCTTTAGTTCCAGCTGTAGAGTTTCATACTTGTGGCATCAGAATTCCCTAAATTCAGTCTTAAGTAGTATCCACAATGATAGTTGTCACATACCTCTGGCAGTTCACGACAACAACCACTTGTGGAAATGGTAAGCCATCTGCAGATAAAGACACTTATCCTGGTTTGGTTTCTTAGGGCAATGAGAGAACATGATTCAACTTGATATGACACCCTGCTTTGCGAGCTGATCTGAGACGGAGACAGAAGCACCTCTGTCTAATTGCTAGGAGGTAAGAGAGCAATGGAAACGAGTTTGCAGCTTGAAGTGACAAGTGGTCAGCAAAAGCCAGCCACCACACATATGGCAGTGAAGGGATGCAGCAAGCCTCTCTTTTGACCAGGTATGGGAGAGAAGAATGAGGAAGTCGCATTTCTGTGAATAAGGAGCCACATTTATTCCCAAAGATTTGCTCTTAGATTAAAAACTGCAATGCAAACCTTATATACTGCTAGACAACAGGACTCCATCTAATGTCACAGGAACCAGGAAGTCATGGAACTGCTTGCCTAGATCAACTACTCTGCGCCAACAATGACTGCAGGAGTAACACTCAAGCCCACTTTTGCATCTTTTTACAAGTCAAGCCACTTGTGTATATTATATTCAGGTTTCACGGAGCCCTACCCTTTCAGTTCCCCCACAAACACCAAAAGATAAAAAAAATACTGCTTGAATATTTCATTACATTATGTATGAGGAAGAGCTCTGTTAAAGGGCTTGTACTATTGTGCTGTCTTGACTAATAGTTTGTGTGACAAGCATAAGGAAGACCAGATATTTGCACCCATTATATTTAAGGATTTTTTTGCCCAAGGACAACTTGTAAAACCCATTAACATGAATTGTGTCTGAGCTGATGAGGAAAAAAAGAAAACACTGAATCCAGACCTTCAATATTTTATTGGTGTTTCTGAACTTTTATTAGCTGTACTTGCTTCCATAAAATCAATTTAATAAGGGAAGCAATGTTTTGGTAATGCATCAAAAGCAGTTCTTCTCTTCAAAGGGCATCTTTTTCACTCAATCTCTTCTCTAAAGACAGTGACATTAGTTTTGTAAATTAATAAACAGGCCAGCATCTGAGGACTGCATGAAGCCTCCATCACCCCTTATTGTGCTTTCTCTTCTGACCCCACTTTCCAGTGCAGGGCCCTCATCTCGACAACAATACCCTGAAAGCCTGTGTGGCACTCTGGGATCACACTTGAAAAGGCCTTTGGCTGAGGCTGGCTTTCAAGAAGGGAGGACAATTGGCAAGAGGCCTGTGGCTATTCATGCAGAACAGGCAGTGAAAAATGCCTGAAGTCAGTTTCAGGGGTGGGCAATGCCCAAAAAAGAAAGCCCACATAACATGAATGGCTGCTGCTAGGAGACTAAAACCAAAGGCATGCTACTAGCAGGCCTCCATGTGCCGACATCAATGGGTTCATCCTATCCCTATTAGGGGCCTAAAATGATGGAGAAACATGAGAAGGGACTATAAGCAGGAAAGGAAAATAATACCAAAGTACACAACGGTCAATGCTTATATTGTTATACTAAACACTCGGGAGAAGGAAATAATATTTTCTATGTTTAGTACCTTTTCTGTTAACAATAGTTACATTGGTTACAAAATCTAATAAGCTAAATAATTATGGCACATTTTCTTGGGGGAGGAAAGCTATGCACTTTGATAATTAGTTATTTCTCATGCACATAATTAAGCATGATTATGAAAACATATTGGAAAAGCCAAGTCTGAGTTAGAACTGCTCTAGACCTGGTGCTGGATCACCTCCAGCCCCCTGGATGAGCACATACAAGTCCAGTTCGGTTCGAAACCCAGCGGTACTACTCAGAAGGGAACAAGAGGTCTATGTGTTTTTTCAAGGAAACCACTACAGCACACCACAAAAGCATTTCAGTGGCATACAAATGACCCAAACTTCAACGGCACTTTGGGTTAGTAAACCTGAGGGGTGCTGTCTGCAGTGCAGATCCTCTGTGGCAAAAGGCCTCCAGGTCCACAAGGTTAACTGTGAAGAATTTACCCCACTTTAAAGTCTCCAGATAGCTCTGGGTTTTTATCTTTTATAAAATACAGCTAAAAAAATAACAGCATTCTAATAATATTTCAGACTGGAAAGCCCTAGTGTGGACTGATGGACTCTTTTGAAAGAAAGGAGACTGTCATTACACTCATATTTAATTTCAGCAGCGTTCTGAATATGACACACCAGTTTCTTTAGAAACAACCCATCTTCACTAATAACCTTCCCACTTCGTACAGATGTTGGCTCTTGGCTAGCAAAAACCTTGAAAATAACGTATTACAATGTCTAGTCATGTTTGGACTTATTTCTAGGCATGATCTCAGCTCTTAAAAAATGATCATATTATTTAGTTTATGAGTAATAATGTCTGACTAAAAAAGGTATAAAATACAACATGATACTATAATCAAGTGATTTATTTCAAGTGGTGATGTTTGTTATTCAGTGTGGAAGTTCAAGAAACGTCTCCCCCTTGCTTTTACAGTTATCTATTCCCAAAGTCTGAATTTCCTGTAATTTCTGAGTTTAGTAACATCTTTCTGCACTTAAAGCTAACTTGGTACCTCTGCTGAAAGGAAAGTAAGACCCTCATTACTGCTGTACTCAGCTCTACAGAAGGCATAGGAAGAGAGAGGCAGCTACTTGCCAAAAGTGGCCAGAGAGGGGAGAGCAGTGGGTGGTACCCTCAGATTTCCCTCTCATTTAGTTACTGGTTAGGGTACCTAGCTGGGTGAGTGAGTGACAAATCTGATGTTCCACTGAAGACAATGAAGCAATCTGCTGTCCTCCAGTGGGAGTCAGGAAGGGAACTGCAAATGCTGCAGAAACAAAGCTGCTATGATCTATTGATACCTCAGGGAAGGTTTTAAAGTAACAATCCAATGCTTTGTTTGTCCATGAAAAAATTCTAAACGTATGATAGCGTAAATCTTACACTCCTACGTGTGATCTTAACACCTGCATGTGTTTCTTTTGTATCTAAAATTGCTGCTGTAAATGACCAGTTCTAGCAGAAAATCTGTTCTTTTTCTGCATCTCCTAGTTTATTGACAAGTAACAATTGCAAACGTTAAAGCGGTTAAGCAAAGTCTCAAGAACACTAAAACATTTTTGGTTTTATAAATTAAACAAGTGGACACGGGTACGGCTAAATGAAGCTAGGCTACTATTCTGCCAAAGATATACCTTGTGAGGTTGTGATTCCTGTAGCCTCTCAATGTTGAATATTTGGGGACTTGATATTTAATTCATTTAGAGGGAGGGAAACAAGTAGACGTTTTTGTGATATGTGGGCCTGTTTGACCCGCTAAATCAAGAATTTGAAAATTCTGTCATAGGTTTCCCACATCCTGTCTCAACACCACTGCTTCTCTTCCTTTCTTCTTCACAGCCAAGCAAATAATTTCCCCTCCAACAGAATGATGCATCCTTGCAGCAGCTAGAACATTTGCAAAGCATAGAATTGTATTTGAGAGATTTAAGATTTCCTTTGAATGTGAAGCACCACGTGAAGTAAAAGAAGATTCCAAATCGATGAGATTTAGCCCTGCCTCCATGGGTGAACAGTTAATTTTCTAAATTTCTAAAGCTGGAATTTTAAAAATTACGTTGTTTGTATCTTATGATGGAGGTGTAAAGAGGTTTTCTGTGAAGTCAATATAGAGCTACATATGCACCGCCATATAACAGGATAGGTTAACTCTCTAGATAGGTCTTTCTCTCTCCAGGGACTGAACTTGTATTAGGTACCACGGGTATATACCTAATATTATTTAAGGTGAATCTATTCTACAGTTTTAGACATTCCACTCCAAACAGCAGGAACTTTACTGTCTGGGATGTGAGTCCAGCTTGCATAGCATTCTGAATGTCCTTACTAGCGTATGTATTGCAATGGGTGTTTTCGCCATTTCTCTTATCTATTTATATTAGCACACTCAAAGTAATATATTCAGCACACACCAGATTTAACAACAGAAAAACTATTTGAATGTTTCAGGTTTTTCAGGATTTTTCAACAGATTTTTAATATAATCTGTGTCAATCAAAGGAGGACCTTCCTGGCTTTGGGAGTTGTGAAAACAGCCTTCAAAAACCTGAAGAAATATATCTTTTTTAAATTTGTGAGATCTGAAAGGAGAGGGGTGGGTGGTCTTAGCCCTTCAGAAGGTCTCTGATCCTCTGACCTATTAGACCATTAGTTCACCTAACTCAACCAATAGCTATTCAAGTCTAAGGGTACAAAGAAAGGTGGTAATAAAAATAAATTACTAAACAAAAGAAAGAGAAATAAGCAGTTCAAGGTTTTTCTCCTCCTGTGAAATCCAAAAAAGCGTATAGCCTATTCCATTCTATCTGTTCAGCCAAGATACCTATTTGATCTTGCCAAGAATAAGTAAGATTAAACTACCATGGGTACCAAATGGGCACCCAGCTACAGGAATATGGTATGTTAACTGACACTTAAAGTATGTGCTGTGTGTACACTCTTAACCCAGCTGCTCATTTGTTTGATGTTTAGCCACTGTTTTCTGCTTAGGTCAAGGGATTTTACATACTGAAGCCACAATTCCTAACTAATAATCATTTAACTGCAAATACCAAGACTGTTGGGAAAGAGCAGAAGTCACACATGGATCCCCTGGCTGGTCTACAGGGGCTGCTCTTGTATGCGTCTCCCAGCTTCAGCTTCCCGCAGAAACAAATTGTAGCTCTCAGACATTTGGCCAAGGGTGCGTAAGGCAGCGTCTCATGTAACTTGCTGTTTCCTTGCCATTGAAAACATTGAGGAAAAGCAATACATTGCACTAGGGCTAACTTATCATCAGGTTTGGCCCCCTCTGATTTGTCTTCTTTTTTTTTATTCCAAAGAGCATTCTCCAAACATCTCATAACAGCAACCAGAGCCAGACAGCATGTGGAAAATGAGAATATCTTCCTAATACATAAACCATTAGACAGCACTCACTCTCTATTTGAAAACCAGAAATAAGATGTTTTTTTCAGTCAAATAGCAAACATCTACAGTGAAATCTTTACTGGGGTTTTGAGGCTAGGGGAAGACTCCCAAGCCTGATTAGAAAGCACAGCTACTAAGGAAGAAATGTCATGGCTGGGCTGAGGCACTGGACTGGAGATTCTGCCCATGTTTGCAGACCCTCTTCTTGCTCTTGGGTAGTGCACTTAATCTCCCTGCTAATCCCCCTGGTTCCTCTGTGCAGAATGGATATAATAATATTCTTGTCTTTGTTTGCCTTTTAAAGCACTCAGTGAGGGAGTATGTCTTAATATGGGTTTGTAAAGCACTTTGCACAAAAAGACTTTCAGAAACTACTAAAATGCAAAGCATAAGTATTGCGTATTCTCACAAACATTCCTTTATCTCCCTTTCAACCCCACTCTCAGTTCCTTATTTTTAATAGTTTATTGGTATTTTGCCAATTACCAGAGAAGGGGCTAATCTCTCTGGCGGTTAGTGTGAGCAATTGAATTTATGCTAGTGGTGTCTGCTTAATAAGCAGCCTTCTGCAGTAGCTCCACACAGGTTGCACAACAGACATAGACCTGTGTATGCCACCAGTACAGCAACAGAAAAGATGTGGTAGAAATACCTAGCTATAGTGTTGGCTCCAGTGATGCTAAGCAATATTGCCTCCATCTGTATTTTATAACCATAGCTGCACAGTAGCTTTATTTAGAAGATGGATACATGAAATACCAACCTCTGGCTATTTTCTACTCCCCTTTGGATTCAGCATAGATTCAAACATCATAGCATGTTTCTCTGAGTGTAACCATAGTACTCGCCACATTTCCTAGGTTGTTTGGTCATTTCTTGGAGAGTCTCATTGCTATCATTTTTTTTTTACAGCTGGCTACAGGCCTGGAAAAAAAACTGAGCTAAGTTTCATGCCAAGACAAAATATTACAAAAAATAAGCTGAGTTGTCTGCCCACTGAATCTACTCCACTAGTCCTTTACTAAATTAAATGTGCTGAACTGATGTCAGTAGAAGTGTTAACTCAGCAATGAAGATAGGACTGGGCTTACCTAGGCAATAAGTGCTTAAAATCTTACTCTTGCCTGAATAAAATCAGTGCTATAAGGATTGAGAATCCAAATTAGTGGAAGAAATTTATCACCTGGATAAGAAACAGTGATAAAAGTGTACACAAACCCAGATTTTGGGACATACTTTGAAAACATTTGATAAATGGCCATATAGAAAGGTTCTGAATAGTGTTTAATAGTGGTTAAAACCAGACTTGAGGTACAGCATTGCTAATTATTGCTAAGCACCAATATCATTGTTTCCCAAACTAGACATTCTTAACCATTCTCTTGTCCAGGGCTCTTTCTCTTTTTGCTGAAGTCTGAAGATAACTAAGCACATGCCTAAATTTAGGCATTTAAGTGGAATAGCAAAGTCAATTGGACTGTTCACAGTCTTGAAGAAAACATTCTTAAATATCATCCTGAATGCTGAGTCTTGGACAGGAGAAGTAGTAGGTCCTAAGCCCAAAGACTAAGTTAGTCCTTTCTCTTTTCCTCCCAACATACAACAGGGGATTCCCTGCCCATTCTTTCCCTGGATAAGTGCCAGTCACTAGGCTGGCAAGAAGAGGCACGAACACCAGTGTGCCAGATCCATCCAGCTCTACTCCAACCTCTTCCCAGTTTAATTTCAGATAACTGCTCATGATGGCAGTGGAAAAGTACACAGGGGATTCTATAACAGAAGAAAGCTTTTGAGAAAAATCTTCTTACTGCTTGTCTCGTTTGCTGCTGTTCATTTTTTCCCACTACGCGTTGTGTAATTTTAAGGGCTGATAAAGCTACTGCTTTTCTACCTGAGGAAAGTAGCTGTGCTATCACAGTAATAGCAAGTTTTTATTAGCTGAGCTGACATTTGAAGTTGGGAGAAATTCAAGTTCCCTTTCTCTAAAGAGGAAACTCTCATTCACTTTTATAGGACTTTTATTGTGTCTTACAATAAACCTACTTAAGACCTACTCTGAAATGATCAGTTTCCCATAACAGGAAAAACTGTTACCCCAGTGTAACACATTCAAAATCTAAAATCAGAGATTTTATTTTTCCTCTGGATGCAATACAATCCTCAGTATTTTCCATATTTTTCCAGACTCAAGTTGCCTAAAGTTGATCACTAAATCTTGCTAGACATCAATCCAGTGAATGTTTCAGATCTACCAACTGCTACTTGTATTTTTATAGATTTTATGTATATTAATTATATATATTATATATAATATAATTTTATATATTAAAATATGACAAATTTTATATAAACCATATATTACACCCCCTTTCATTTATATCCATTTTTTATTTTATCCCCGAAGAGTAGAAACATCAACTACTCAAAATCAATAAAATCCACATGTTCAGGTCACAACACAATACTTTGCCTTCCCAATCTGATTATCTACTTAAAATAAAAATGATCACACATCCCTTGCTGTGATTATAGACAAAAAAAGTTGTGTTGAAACAGAATTTGACTAAGATGGTTGTAGCACAGCACTTATGCTGCAATAGATAGCTCATGTTGGGTGAAAAGCAAACAATAGCTGTTTGAGTGGGTATGAAATTATCTCTAGCTACCTGAAGCAACTTGTTCTAGACAGCACCCTGAAAGGACATTTGTGCTTGTATGAAAATGCTGATGTCCAGAAGATGTGGGGAGGTGATCGCTGAGGCAACACAACCAGCTGAGATGAAGAAAACCAGATATAGGTTAAAAGAAAAAGTGGAAGTAAGTGAATTAAAAAGGAAGCTAATAATCTTGGGAGAAGTAAGAAAGCATCTGCATTTCCAGGTAACATCATTCTTAAGAAGTAAGAATTACAGGACATGGTTAATTTTTTTCCTCTTCTATGTTAATTAAAGATAGGACAAGTTGAGGATGTTTGTTTGGCCAGGAACTTGGTAGGCACTCCCCTTCTGACCTCACATAAATTTGATTTGTCTGTACCAGAGCTGGGACAAATTTTGCACCGATGTAATACTTCATATGAAGTAACTTCATTTATCTTAGTGGGTTTACAGAGGACATTCTTCATCATAGCCTTTAATCATTGATTTGTGCTGGAAAAAAGTACTGTCTTGAAATACATTTTTATGTGTCTGCAAGGGTACAAGGCATTTTGGTAGGATTTCCTTGCTGGTGTTCAGGAAACAGCAAAGAGGTTACCCTGATCTTGACAATCCACCCAGAGATTAAAACACTCAGTTTATCTTAGATTCCCCTTTGCTGTAAACTAGCTGAATCCAGAAGCAAGGCACAGGACAAGGCGGATGCTAACAGACAGGCAAGCAAAGGCCAGGCTAGCACAGGAGCACACCCAGGCCAACCACAGTATAGACAGAGACACTCTCCCGGGTAGTGGCAAGGCATATGCAGCCACATTCTCAGGCTCTGGAAAGCAAAACAAACATAGTCCAAATGCTGTGGAACAAACTTGGGCCCATAAAGTCCAGACTGAATGAAACAGAGCTCAGTGCAAACATAGTCCAAAGGCAGTGGAAAGCAAACTCAGGCAAATAAACTCCAGGCTCTGTGAAACAGAGCACAGATAGACACACTCCAAGCACAAGTAGAAAAGCAAACAGAGACAAATATAGTCTAAACTTAATGAAGCAGATACATGAACCAGTAGCTGTCTCACTCTCCAAGCAAAATCTAAGCAATTTACTCCAAAATCACCAAACCAGAAGCAACTGTGGTTCTCTTACAGGCAAGCTACAGTGTTACCTTCCCTTCTCATATCCTTCATGCCTTCCACTCACATTCAGTGGGGTAGACTTATTCTTCACTCTTCAATGATCCTCAGTAACCACTGTGGATCAAAAGCTTTCAAAGTTTCGTGTTCCTTCAGCAAAATGTAAAGACTTACCGTGTTTCAAGGCAACATTAAAATGGATCAAGGAGACCTTGCACATGTATAATGTTGCTTCAGAAGGAATGAAACAGAGACAGCAGAGACTAGGTAGCAATCAACAGACATACAAAAAGCAATGAAAAGCAGAGTAAAAAGGAAGCTAAAAGCATCAGAGACATTTCTATACCCAAGAGACACGTAACTTATATGAAGATAATTCCTGAAGTATTTAAGAATCTGAGCAAGCTTCCAGTACTTCAAGTTTTTTGAAGAAGGTAACACTGTTAGTGATGCAGATAAGTGTTCAGCAAATGTTCCTATCTTATATTGGGAAAAAAAAAAAAAAAAGAATAAATAACTTTTTATATTTGAGGATGACGGAGTACTTCCCAGTCTGTTAGTAACTGTAGAGTATGGTGAAGAGCATCAATTACTGATAAGTACTTTAAACCTGGCAGCCTATAGATTTGGTCCTAAACAGTCCTAGAGACCTGTCTGAAGAAAATCTCTGGCATATTTTTAACGTATCTTGGAAGATAAGGAAGATACCAACGAAACACAAGAGTGCTATATTCAAAAAGGGCAAGCAGGATGACACAGGCAGCACCAGGTCAGTAAAGCTGACCTCAGTCTTGGGTAAAATAATGGTTCGGTTGATGCAGGAGTCAACTAAGAAAGAAAGAAAGAAAGGAAAAGAATTCCTGTCATTCAACGTAGTTGACAGGAAACAGGTCATGTCAGAAAAACCTGATTTCATTCTTAATGGAGATTACTAGTAATTCTGTAGATGCAATGTACAGTACAACACTGGTTAAAAATAGTGCCGCACAGTGACAATAAAGCACATGTTAAAAGCATTACGAATAGGCTGAGTACTTTTTTTTTTCTTTTTAATTCATCAGTGGGGAGTCACAATAGACCTGATGGCATTTTAGGGGATTCCCCCATGGCCAAACCTTTTCAGTGTTTTTATCAATGTTTTGAAATAATTTTTAACGTTTGTTAAAACCAAACCAAAACAAACCAAGCAACCTTGTATCTCCACCAAAGGCTAGCAGAATAAGTGAGGGTAAGAACAGAACATTTGGACTGAAAAAAAATGAAGCAGGGGTAAGTGTGGCCCATTTGACCAAATAAAATATGATATATATATGATAAAATAATAGACAGAGGAAAAACTAGTGACCTACACTGTGGAAAGCAGTGCTACTGAGAAGGAGTTAGAACTGCAAGGTGCAGGTAGCTCCAAGACAAGACTGAAATGCTGAAGCAGAAAGGTTTCATGTACTCTCAGAGAGACAAACAGGAGGAGAAGCTTAAGGAGGAAAAGCAGAATGGCTGTACTCCTTGGTAGATCATGGGAAACAATGCCAAGACAGCATTATTACATTGCGGAGGGAACAACTCAACTGTCCATGGAGGGTTCCTGAACCCTTACTGGTTACACCTGGCATGAATATCCAGAGTGTACAATGGGCTGCCACCTGCTGTGGTTCAACTGCTGCCTCCCAAAACAGGCTGAGAATCCTGGGAAGGGAAAGAGAATAAGTGGTTGGGGACCTGAACCCCTACTCATGTCCCTCTCTGAGCCAGCCCTCCTTATGAATCAGAGCTATTTGTATAACGTCTAGATAGGTCTTGCATGCTACCATGTCAGTAGCCCTCGCATGATGGGTACAAGTACATTGTGCCAGCAAAAACATTAATTGTTTTACATGAAACTAAATTATCAGCGTCATCTACCAGCTTATTATGCTTTCAGGAGTTTCCTCCCGTGTTCGCTTTGCCAGTTTCCACTAGATTCAGAAAAACTTAGTTCCTCTAAAATAGCAGAGTAAATGCAATATATCCTAAGGGATCTATTTTACCTTTCACCTACTAGAGCAAAAGAAATGCAAAGCCAAAGTAACTAAAAGCCATCTATGGTACCCAAAATAATAATTAAAATCCCACAACTTTTTAATGCTTTTCAATTCTTTTCTATGATAACTAGATATCATTTTCCCTATTCTAGGAGATATTTGAGTAGAAACTTCAAAGCAAATTCATTTTCTACTTGTGTTTTATTTTACCACACATTTTTATTACTTGCAGTCTCTTTCTGAGTGCAGTTCCCTGCCACCCCCTTTTATTTTCTTTGCAAGTACCATGTGCTCTCTAGCAGAGCTCGGTTTATATGTTGTACTCAAGTTGCGTGGCAAAATGAGAAAAATTGCTCTTGCCTCTATTCATTTAAAGCTGTAATTACAATGCACATCATACATTACTTGATAATGTATGCTAAACCAGGTCCTCAGCTGATGGAAATCAGGACAGCTCCACTGTTGAGCTATGCTCAATGGCCACCCATCAATGGAAATTAAAAGGCAGTGCTGTTTATTTTGGTATTAATAGTCAATTAGCTTTTGTTTTCTCTTAAAATAATAATTAGCTAACATACTATTTTGTTTCCTCTAATTGAGGAGATGCTAGGAAAAAAAAATCTGGTAGCTAGCAGCAGACCTAAATAGGTATAAAACTCAAGTTCTGTGGACGGACTGTCTTCACATTCACTGACTAATCTTCACCTTTTATTTCCCTGCATAAATGCAGGATGGTTGAATGATCTAGGTAATGGGAAATACATTTCCTAATCACTCATCATAACTGGGGAGAATACATTTCTTTTTGTATAATCTGAAAGCTTGAATCTTATTGAAAACAGAGAAAAATAATTACTACCTTCCTCCTTAAGGCAAAAGGGTATCTTAGATACTAAGCTTTAATAGATACATCCATGCAACAGATAATCAGTGAACTTTCTAGGTATGTTCCTGCCTATGTATTCAAGTATCACATACAAACAATACTCAACTGATACCCTGTCATAACTACTGAGGCATATATTGCTCAGCCTTATGTTCTCAGAAAATAAAATAAAATAAAATCTTGTGGATTGTCTATACTCACTAGTCTTACAACATTTTGTGTTGGATCTTTGGTTCATATTTATGAACTATAATTATAAATAATCCTTTTATGGGAATGCTTGGAGTTTCATCAGAAAGTTAGAGGAGAATAATTCAAGGAGTAATGCAGTACAACGATCTGAACAATTCCCTCACTTGCCATGCCAGTGACAACTAAACTAGCATAAGATGAGCATAGGCACCATTCCTAGAAAAGTTCATTAAGCAAAGCCTCTAAGCAATTTGTATGCTCCAGCGTCTGCTGGGTGTGGAAATGAAGGGTGGCTGCATGCTGTCAGAATTGCTTTGCCCTTGCAACCCAGTAAATAGTGATACAGAAAGCAAAAGGAAAACATATTGTCTGCACACACCCCCGCCCCCATCTCCCCCCCCCCCCCCATCTAAGGTTGCCTTTTTTTATAGAAACAGATCTCAGGGCTCAAGCTTAAAAAGCACAAGGACAGAAATTCACAAAAGCAGGTAAAAGACGAGCTCTTTCATGGCCTTCCTAACCATAGGGGGCTACCTACAAAGCTTTGTGTGTCAGGAAGAAAGGGATAAACTCCTGACTTTCCTATTGAGACTCTTTCATGAGGCCAAAAAATGGAGACAGTCTCCTGTCCGGGGTTAGGACATTGTCTAAGAGAAAAGAGGCCTATCATGTGCTTATGTTCAGTGACTTCTCGTCCAACAACTGTTCGTTATAAACTGTGGGAACAGTCACCACTGCAGGAATGCAGGAACTGGAACCCAGGTCCCCTCCACAGTTGCCAACCAAGGACTCCAATCCATCATTAGTACACCTTCTCTCAGTCTCTCTAGTCCAGCAAATTCATAAGGCTTTTCCATAAAGCAGAATGGCTTCAACAGGAGGGATAAAAAGTGCTCCCTCCTCCAAGTATGGTCTAGTGGTTAGGAGATCCTCAGGGCACTCGGGCCGTATGGGCCTGAAACCCAGCCAAGAGAACAGGGAAGGGGCTATTCGTATTCTGGGGTTGTGAACACTGCATAAAAGGGTTTGGCAGTATTTTCTTGGCTATACCTTAAAAGAAAGGAATGATCGTCATGATAGTTTCCAAGAAAATGACATAAATACCTTGTTCCAGGAAAGGTTTCAGGGAAATACCTCGCTGGAGCTCACAGTTAGGCACTTAAGCCCAGGCGAAGGAGCAGTAGAATTGAAGTAATTTCCTACTGACCAGCAAAGGAGTCTCACTGCTCAGGGTGCTCACTACCATGAGGCCCAGTCTGAGGCAGTTTACTTTTCTCATTCCTTTTATAAGGAGCAGAGATGCCTAATTCAGTGTTCTGGATTACACACTGGAAACCAGATACGCAAAAGCTGCAGTAGAATAAAATAAACCAGCAAACACCAAGACCTGAAAGACTTGGCTCTGAGGAGGAAGACATCCAGACATAAAAGGACCAAGCAACGGACTATATTCAAGAAATACAGAAGTAGCACCGGCACCAGTGTAACTGAGTGCACAATTTGAGATGAGCAAAGGATGCTGGATTGTTGGAGAGCTCAGAAATGCAATGCCTGTATGTATGTACACATAGGGAGAAGTGTCAAAGCAAGTCTATGTTCCATTCCCATAGGGCATATTATCACCATCTGGGAGACTATTGATATTTGTCTAGCTTATGCACACACACCAGTGCCGCATTTTAGATGAAGTCTCACAAGTTAAATAGTAAAAGGAACAATAAGACAACCTGCTGACAACTCCAGCTCAGACTAAAAAAAAACAGCCAGGAATCTCACAGCTTAGAAGTGAAGTAACTCAAAACAGTTATTCACCCATACATTTTCACTTCAGTGATAAAATGGCATCTTTCTCTGTTTATATACTACTTAACTTTGTAGGGATATGGACTGTATTTTCATTATGTAGACTTAAAGTGCATGAGGCAAATAGAAAGGCCCCATATATCTGGAAAAAGGAAGGGTCAAACTGAGCTCCTACTTTGACCTTCATGGTTTTTGTTCCACTTAAACCAAGTGAGTTTGGACCACAAAATTTTGCAGCAGCTGTGAGGTTCTGCAGTTAGTTTATGTAAGCTTTACTGAGTTTATGCTTGGAGTGTGCTGAGTGGTTAGGGGGATACTACACACTAAACCCTTGCCACTTTTGGGAAAAAGTGTATTAAGCTGTCATTTTTGTGTGCATAAAAAGGAAATGTTAAATCAACTTCTGACTTTCTAGACATCTCATTTGTTTTTCAGCTGCATTCTTTTTTTTTTTTTTAGATTTGATAATTTACTTAGTAACTTTGAACATTTGCAGGAAGAAAGCCACTGAAATGCCATTCTGCTCATTTACTTGAGAGCACTGTCGATGGAAGGTGCAGATGGCATGCATATGTAAAGAAACTGGGAGATACAAAGTTTTGCGGGAACTTACTCCTCCTCTGCTTGCTGAAAGCATGTAAAACGTTCCTCATCAGAACTTGGACTGGAATTATTATATAAAATAATGTCTCCTGCCTAATAACTTCTACTTTTGAAGAGCACAAAGCAAGATATAATAATATTGTGTTTTCTAATGTCTTGGTAATGCTTATTTCCACAGCAGTCCTAAAACCTGTCTCAATCCTGAATTCCAGATGCTGAAAAAAGAAGGGTCACACACTGGAAAGTACTTTGACTATACTAAGAAAATCTGTCACCATTAGCAAATACCACTCTTAGACAACAAATTACAGTCCTTCAGCTAAAGCATTTGGCACAGATGGTGGGACAGTTTCTTTGTTGCCTACCACACTGTGTAGTCTTTTAATGTGCCACAAATGTCTACTGAAGTCCCACAATCAAAATCAGATTCTGTGCATCTTCCTTGCGTGGTGCAAATGACTAAGCAGGACACGAGGCAATAAAAAGCTGTATTTGTAGGCAAAATGCTCAATTTTTTGCTGGTGAAACTCCACCTTTTTCGACTGACTTGCATTTGAATAAAGCCAGACTAATAAAGTGGTGAGACAGACCTGATATATCTACCATACTTTGTATCCGTGATTACAGCTCAAAAGATCAGCTTCAAGTAAAAGAGATGTTTCAATTATGTATGTCAGCATATAAAACCACCATTTTTTTCATATGGGTGGCAATTATTTCATTCTTGAATGTTACTGTTATGCACCTATCCAAATGAATATAGTACATTTAAATATTAGCAGTGACTCATGGACCACTAACAACTACAGAATCCCAGATGATGAAAAGTTGGAAATACATATTTTTACAGATCCTTTTTGTGGTTGGTATCTTTAATAATGCCAAATTATTTACCAGTGTCTCTTAAGAGTAAGGCAGTAAAGACTCCCATATGTTAGAGGGCTGATCCAGCTTGTTCTCAACTCTTTGAGTAAGTTTATTATCATCTGGGAGTAGTTCTCAGTTGGGTGGTTCTTCTTTTGTTTTCATTCCTCCCCTCCTCGCCTTCAGTTTTGGGGCGATAGCATAAAAAGAATAAATCATGAGCTGGAATTGGGACTAAAGGTTTGTTGGATGTTTTTAATGTAGGAATAGATCTTTCAAGAATGGTTAGGATTTACACAAAGCAAAGGCTACAGACACGTTCTTTTTCTAGCTTGATTTTTTGCCCCTAAAATATTAACAGCCTAGAAAGACTGGGAAACTATGAAAGCTCTATGTAGAAGATTTAAACTGAATCAGAATCTAGCCTTTATCGCTCAGTCATTCACCTTCCACTTTTCTTTTCACAAGACCATACAATTTTGGTTTTCCAGACAGTACAAGAAGCTACTGTATCAAAATGCAACCAGATGGTTCTTGTTGTGGCATGACTGACCCCAAGCAGGGCCTCATTTCAGCTTCGGACAAGGGGAGCTCTAAGGAGATCCCAGTTTATCCACCCGTCACAGCCTCTCCCAAGCACTACTTTGGTCTGGTTGTGCTTCGCACCACCATCAGCAGGTTACTTCCTCCTGAGACAAACTACACCAACAGTTTAACCCGACAACACCAGTCTGTGAAGCTGGGGATTGTTTTTTTGGAAGCAGATGCAGGACAGAAAGTAGGTAAAGGAGAATGAAGAAATGAGTTATGTAATGAAGCAGATAGGAAGATGTGGAAGAACTTTACATTCTTGATACATGGTTACAGGGTTCCCAGCAGTGAGAAGAAATGGGAGATGAGACCAGGCAAAGCATTTTTGCACCAAAAAAAACCCCTACACACAGCCAGTTGATTACATTCTTCAGTAACAGTTCGGAACGATATGTGTGAGGAACATCTGAATAACTACATAAGCTTTTCTTAAAAACCTTCAACTTTTTCATTCCCTCTATTCCTTATCTCTTTGAAGTTTTCATTAGCTGCATCCTTTCTTTCACATTTGCCATTTCAAAGTTTTATTAAAACAGATTCAAGCTAATGTCCTGGCCTATTCACCTGGTGACTATTCAACTGCAGCAAGCAAAGATTTCTCTCCCTAAGACCAAACAGCTAAAACCAAGGCAGGTATATGGATCTCTCAGCTTCAGTTTGCATCACAGCAGCCAGCTGTTTCAACTGACAGAGAATCAAGCCATCATCTCCCAAACCGCAAACATACTACAACTTATTCAGAGTGAAATAAGAGACGTGTTTCCTTTTGACAGTTTGGGGAACAGGTGGGGAAAATTATAGCGTCATTCTGAGCATTTTCTTTTGGGCTAATTATTACATAGTGTCTATGCTCTTACAGCTTTTGTGAACATTATCAACAGATACTTTCTTTTATTAACCATGAAGAACAGAGGCTTTATGTGCAAAACAGAAGTCTGGAATTTCACTGCATGGAAGACTGTGCTATTTTAGTATTTATTCCACATTTTATCCACTTTCCATTTATGTTGGTCATGGGGAACTTTGGAGATGAAAGCCTGAAAGCCATGCAGAGTCTGAGCGTTGGAGAATGTCACGGCCTGGTCTTAATGCACATAGGCAGCAAGCTGCACCCTGGTGACAGAAGAATCTACACATGCAAATGACATGAATGTCTTTCTTGTGCCTGATTTTTGCTTCATTTTTGTAAAAAAATAATAATTTAAAAATCTACAGCTAGAATAAATCACCAGAAACCACTAATCTTCCTCGATATGGGCCAGTTGACAGAGGGTGAGAATTTAGCCAACCAAATTATTCACTTGATCTAGTACTTGTTATTAAAATGGTGCTCTCTGTCTTGCTGCTGCTACTCCAGTTTTTGTTCATTCTGTTCTCATAAAAAACGTTTTTATGTATTTCCATAAGAAAACACAAAGCATGCAAGTACGCAGATGCGCCCAAGTGTAAAACATCACTTCTGCACTCAACTTTAATTTCATGATTTGAATCACTCTTCCTACAGCACTGATTTTGCTTGTTTTCCCAATACTCAGTCTGTGCTCTTTTTGCTTTCTGGTCCAAATCTCAATCCTCATCCTTAATTGCCTGGTGTATTTCAAACTCAAAACTTGCAAGCTGATGAGCAAAAAAGCCACTCAGTGCCTTACAGAAGGTGTGTTTGGTAGGTTGCCAGGTCAGTTCTTTACACTGTAGAGAGCCTCGGGTTGGGGCTATATCTCCATTTATGTTTGTGAATAATCAAACACATGTACAGCACTCTGGGTCTGATCCCGTATATCATAACATCAGTGATGTGGGACCAGATGCTATATGAACAAATGGGAATCTGTTGCATTCATATAGTGCCTTTTTTCCAAGGAACTCAAAGCACTTTACAATCTTTAAGCCTCACCACATGCCTGTGGGGTACAGCAGGGTAAGTAGGCCTGTAGCATTCTTTATAGAGCCAAGTACATTTATTCAAATGTAGCTGAATAATAATAATGCAACCATGACCTTCCATGACACTTACGTTCCTCAGGAACAATGAAACTGTCAGCTACAAGGGTGAGACTCATGAGTCTGGGTGACAAAACTTTTTCGGCAGCTGGCCCACGACTGTAGAACTCACTTCCGTAATAGATTAGGATGACCACGAACTTCACCACCTCCAATGCAAAATGCAAAACTTACTTCTTCAATTTAGTTTTCCCACCCCATCAACAAATAAGCAAAACAACCTTGACTGAAAACAAGAACCCTTCTGTAGGGTTTTGAGAGTCATGCTACAGTTTCTAACAGACAATTACTGCTCCGCTACAGGATCTGTTCAAAAAAACCCTGTTTCAAGGATTTCATTCTTGAATAGCTTCTGGAGATTTTTAATTAATTTAAATAGAGCATGATAATATCCTTAAATTTACTTTTACAGAACTACTTTTGCAGAGGTGAAGTGGTGGCAAAGAAAGATATTATACACTGTTATGAAGCAGTGTATACTGAAAAGTAATATACTTGTTTCCTATCCAATAATGGAAATGAACACAACATTTAACAAATACCACTCCCTTCAGGAAGATGAAAACAAATGAAATTCAACCTGCAGGAAATATTTGGAAGCTAAGACACCAGCCTCCTTCTCTGGGAGCAGTATGAACTTTGGAAGTCTAGGAGACAGAGGTACAATTATCTATGGAAAAAAATCTACACAATATTGATTAATACTGGCACTTCAGATAACACTCTCACCACACGTACTGGAATGGCACGTCACCACATGAGTGCTTCAAATGGGCCATTTCTCAGTGAAGGATGTTAAAATAAAAATTGCATTTAATGTACCAATCACCGTGTAATGTGTAATGCTGCTTTGCTTTCCAACTGGTTTACTGTCTTCCAGAGACAACTTAGAGTATTATACTGAGGAGAAGCAACTCCTATTCCTCACACAAATCTCTTTTTCGTCCATTCTGGTTTTGCTAAGATGCCAATTTCTTCCCTTGTTTCCCAGTCTCCTTACTCTTTAGCAAGCACTCCTCCATCCCCTTATGTTCCCCCTGTGCATATAGTAAGGCTGGAGTTGCCACAGTCTCCTTAATGTCTAATCCTTTAACACTGGGAGAGCATTGTATTGCAGCCCTAATGCAAGGATGAATTCTGGAATGTGGAGCCTGGAGAGAGGCTTATAGAATAAGAAAGAAAGAAAAAGGGAAGAGGAAAAAGGAATTGAGAAGAGAAAGAAGTCAAAACCACACATGGGACAGAAGGAAAAAAAGGGGATTAGGTGACAATATCCGACTGCACTGAAGGGTCAGGCGAATTAAGCTTCAGAGCAGCTTGCTCAATGTGTGCTGGGATAAAAAGACTGATATGAATGGAGGTGGTTCAAGTGCAGGCACATTGTGGAATGCAATAGGAGTCTGCTAGGGAACATTTAAGAGAGTTGTGCACCACTTTCATGTAGCAAATAATATATATTGTTTGCTGGGCAAAGATCTGAGCCTCCCTGTCACTTTTACAAGGTTGTTACAGAGGAACTAGAAATACAAGAATGGAATGAAATGGAATAGCATTACACTAAATGAAATAATAAATCAAATAAACAATCTGAGTATATGCTTCTAAGATTTATTATTGCATATTATGTTTATATTGAATATAAACTTAAAGCAATAGATCCCTATCCAAAGAAAATCAGCACACGTGACATCAATGGAGTTAGATCTGTTTTTAACAAATACTTCAGAGCCTGATTTTTAATACCAAGTTGCACTGCATGTGCAACTGAGTGCATAATCTTTTCATCAGGCCAGCTCTACATGCAGTTATTTATCTTTCTAAGCCATGTAGGTGCTGTATCTTGAAGTACACTTAAGTCATTATGATTTTCATATATAATGATAGTACTTCTATACAACTCAACCGTGTAGTTGAAAAATTACAGATACTTTAACTTCCCATGTAGTTTATTTTAAATCTATTTCTTTATTCACTTATTGCAGGCAAAAAAACTTAGAGATAGCTAAAAATGGCAGCATGGTTACTTTATAAACAACAGCTCTCTAAATCTTCTTGAACGCAGGCACTGGAAGTTAAAATAGCTGGAATTTGAGAAAATGCCCTCTGTCCTTCTGACATGCTTTTTGCCCCAACATGGCTTCCTAGTATAAGATGAAATAACAGCCTCATCTCAATCTGGCATGACTATCCGTCTCTGAAGCAGAGTGAAAATTGAGAAACATGAGAGATGGAAGAAACAAGTCATGAATAATAAAAGAAAGTGATTCTTAACTATGTAAAGAGAATTCATTCAAGTCAACCATCTGGCACAGGGCACATCCTGCAGAGAGAGCAGCCATGGAAAAATGACAAAGTCAGTTCAGTTAATATTTCCCAAGAAGTCACCACAGGAGACAAAGCTAGAGTGCCACATCCAAGTGACTGGCAGCAAAACCAATCTGATATTGGTATGAAACACAGCAGTCCCTAGTGCCTGCTTCGGACAGATCCAAAGCACTCAGGTGTTTTAGAAAAAAATAAATGCTTTCTGCTCACTTGTGATACTATTGCCTTTCCTTTGCTGCGGAGAGGTTTGGGAAATCTCGCACAAGTAAACCTGAAGGTGGCTGTGTATGTAACTTCTGTGCACTTTGCTTTGGTTTTAAAATAGAAGGAGGAACAAACCAAACCAAAACCTAACCCTAAAACACACCATCCCTGCAGAAAAAAACCCAAAAAATCTTGCTCGGTTTGGAGTGAGTAGGATATGTTTCCTTCCTCCTCCCTAGTGGTAACACCTATGACCCGACCCAAGACTTGACCTGGAAGCTGAGAAAAGAAGAAAAAGGACAGAGTTTTCAGCATTCATGACAGCATATTTAGAAAGATGTATGCCTGTGCGTAGGCATTATGGAAGTATGGTGTCATTTCTTCCCTGGAGACAGAGATGTGAAATTGTTGTCAATGTATATTTTCAACTATTACTTTCCTCTGACAGAGGACAAAAAAAGTTTCCACTGCATTCAATGGCAGTATTTTTATTGACTTCAGTGGAACTGGAGTTTTACTCCAAGGTTCTAAATATATTACAAAAGTTCACAGTCATATCAGCAGTTCCTCCCCCATCATCCATATCCTTAAAAAAACATATATTTCCTTTATTTTCTGCATCCTCTTTGAGTTAGCTGCATTTACTGTTTCTCCAGTGTCCCGTTATGGTACAAGCCAGCTGACACCTAGGCCCCAGAGCCTCAAAATCAAAACAACAGCAACACATTATGTAGTCTGCTGTCTGCAGGCTATGTCTGACTAAGCTGGGAGTGATGTAGGAGCTGAAGAATCTGCTGCCTTGTGCAAGCGGGCAGCGTGGCTCAGCATGGTCCCTGTGCTGCTACGTAATGTGCTTTCCCAATCTCTGTCTGTGTATGTACACAGACACAAACTATCCTGCCCAAATCAGCCAAAGCATTCATCTCAAATAATACAAAAATCCCCAAGAAAAACAAAAGCATAATTTTGCATCATATTTTTGATTTTCTTCACAAGCCCCTCCCAAAGAGATAGCTATCTTAGAGCTGGCTTTTTGTATCACACACAACTACCCCCCACATCCCTTCTCCTGCCTCCTTTTCCTCCTCAAAAACACATACTCTACTAATAAGTAAGGAGAAGATGGGGAAAGAAAGATAATGGCCCTCTTTAAAAAAAACAGCAAAACACTGAAAGTAAAGGGCAGGATTACTCATCCTCATTCAGAGTCACCCTACAGGTAGAAGAAGCTGGGAAGGAAGAACAGAAATTGCTTTTTTTCCTACTATGACATAGGAACTGTTCCACCAAACCTCCCGAATGCTGCTTCCTCGGAAGGGCCAAACTGGTCAGCAGAGTTGAACTGAGACATGAGGAGCCCATGAAGGGATGTAAGCAGTGAAAAGCAGTCTCCACAAATGCAGGACCTCTAAGTGGCAGTCTCTCTCCTCACCAGCCACCTGTTAACATGGTGCAGCTCTTTTCCGTCCCTTATTTCTGGCCTGTGTATAGAACAAACAGTCAAGCCTTAAATAACATTTGTATGACTTGCTTTTGAACTTAACCCAAATGCAAACTGTAAGAGTTCAATTAAAGTTCAGGTAGAATTTTGCTCTCATTTTCAGTAAATCATAATGCCAGTTGGAGCCAAAGGTAGCAAAATGTATGTGAAGACTAATTTTATATTGTTGTCATCAGAAGGAAGATACTCTTGGAATCTCAATAAGCAGCTCATTATCAGCTACCTGAGTCAATTCTACAGATGAGAGACTGTTTGGGTAGTCCAAATAAAATTTGACAATATCTAGACTGTTGCGTTCTTGTCTAAGTCATAGGAAACCATGTAATATAGTCATAGCACTTATAAAACCCCTTTCACCATAAAAGTTTTCCTGCAGTAGATAAGGCATAATATAAACTACAGTAACTTCAAACTATTTTGAGTTTTTGCAGAACACATAATGATTTTGCATGATTTTGCTCCACGTAAATCACAGCCCATGCCTAGGAATCAAGCTCATCTTTCTGGGGTAAAAAAAAGCATGGGAAATGATATGGAAATGGGAAAAAAGAAGAGAATGGCTGATAAAAAGATTTGCTTGCTGTCAGGCACAGGCAGGCAGTATTTATTTTTGGTGAAGAACCATTGGCTGCTTTTGCTTACAGTGCTCAGTGGATGCTTGCCCTAGCATTTTTCCAAAGCAGGTATCTTTAATTCAGGCCTCTTAATCATAGCCAGCAAGAGAGAAAGCAACGTGGTACTCAGTCGGTTTGTGGTGCAGCTACCAGCAAGCTGATTACATTTATTTCCTTTTCAGTGGAACACAGCTCTTCCTGTGACAATACTGTCTTTTTTTTCCATATTGCCCTTGAGCGCATGAAAGCAATGTGCACATTCGGTACCACCACATCAAATGAAGACTATTGTTTAAGAAGAGAAAGTGTCATCCTGACACCTGAGTATTAAGCTTTATCTGGAAAATGAGCACTTGGTCTGGAAGCATAAAATCTATTTCCTAAAAAACTCAGAGGACGGCATTTAGAACAGAGCCCTAACTGCATACTACTTTTCTGTCCGTTCCCATATAACCCACAGGTAACCCAGCCACTGGCAATGGTACCTGTGAGAATTGCAGGCCTACGTGCACTCCTCAAACAGCCCTCGCTCAAGTGAATGCCTGGAATCAGACCAACTATTGTTTCCTTCACATTCAGCACCACTGCTGAAGCATGAAGGAAACTCCCACCCTCGTCCTCCCCTCCTCACCCTCCTTCCCCTCCCCCTCAACCCACACACAGAGATGTGAGAAAGGAAGCAGATCAAATGAAAGCAGTGAGAAATTATGTTTCTTCATTTCGCTTTGCACTGCCATCTATCTCTCACTGCAGCACCAGCAAAAAACAAGGCGATGGCCTCTTGGCTTGTAACTGATGGTCAACTGCCACAGGCTTGTATCTGCATATTTTTCTACCTTGGAGCATGCGATTAGAGAAATGAAAGAAGAAGAAAGTCTCAGTTCATATGTAATCTTGTGAATACCCCTCACCAATGGCAGGATTGCGCCCTACTTCCTGAAAAGCATACAGCACATTTTCAAAAGGTGTTGCTGGACTTAAACGTCCAAAACTCTGATCACAAATAAGCCTGAAGTTGAAAAGTGCTTTGGTAGCCACAATCACCAGGGGGTGGGGTGGGAACAGTAATATTCACAATCAAGTGATATAAAATTCCCAAAGTGCCTGGTATCTTAAGGATATATATCATCTAAAACAGTACAATGGTTTGGTTTGGTTTTTTTTTTTGGAATGCTACCCTAATCAGTAGTTTGCTAGAATAACACTGTTTTGTGAAGCATCCATCCTTAATTGGAGTGTATCACTCACATGATAAGTGCACTTATATTAGAACAATGAAAATAAAAATGATTTGCAAGTAGAATCCTAATTAATGCACTCCAGAGTAACATGCAGGCAGCTTTGGAAAGTGGTGTATATCATTCGTTTCTCAAGCCTAGTTTTCCTATAGGCTTCAAAATTCCTTCACTTAAAGTGCTTGTAGTAGAGGTATAAATAAGAGAATACAAAAAGTCATGTTATATGGGCAGAAACTGGAAAAGCCAGTGTCTTTTAAACAAAAGGACCAATCAACAGGTGATTTGGGTCCAAAGGAAATTCAGTAAAGGATCAATGATCAGTACTGAACCTCACGGAAAGGCATAGGGAAAGCAGAGCCAGGCTCTCCTTAGGGGTGATTTGGATGAGAGGCAGTGGGCACAAGCTGCAACATGGGAAATTCAGAGAAGAAAAAAACTAAAAATTTTTACCAGAGGGGTGGACAGACACTGGAGTAGGAGCTCAGAGACGCTGGTAACTCTACCCCCTTGGAGAGACTGAAAACTCAACAAGTCCCTGAGTATCTTGTGGTAACTGGACCTGCTCTGAGTAGGAGGTGAGATTAGATGACCAGAGGTGCCTTCCTCACTCACATACTCTGGCCCTCTCAGGTTCTGTTACTGAAGGCTTACATTGGGCACTGGTAGATTGACTGTACATGAAATTTTGTTCTAAATGCAAATGGGGAAGAAAATTTAATGAATTATTAATACATCTATTTTATTATATACAAAAAATAATGATAAATGTGTAATAAAATATTGTGCAATTTGCAAATTATTAGTTTGCTTTTAAGTCTTGCACATAATCATACTAATGGTGTGCTTATAATCCCTGCTGCTCAGGTTTTGCATGTTCCTAGCATCTACTGAGATACCTCTTCATAAAGTTCACTGTGAAGGTTTTAGTAGTTTTCATCTTTGTAACAGAACAAGGTTTATTTGGGGTTTGTTGATTCTTTTTTTCCACAGCATAACCCAAAATGAACCTTAGATCAAAGTCACTCTATTCTATTCTGAATGCTATGCTCTTCACTGCAGTGTCTGAGAGCCTTCCAGTAATATATTACACAATGTGATTAACAACTGTCACGTGTTATTTGTTTCTCATCATCTCCCCAGGGATAAACTCAGCCTAAGTGTTTCACTGGTGGGAGTTTTTGTTTGGTTTTGTTTTGAAATATGTGAGAATGATTTGGCAAATGAATATTGCCAGGTCATTTTCATTAAGTACAAGATCAATCCTGAACACTCTTCCATGTTACTGTTTCACAGGGAGATAAGAAGATAAGACACATGCTATTTAATAGAAAATTTGAGAAAAAATTGCTTTGACAAGGTTTAACTGGCAGCTCACAAAGAAATTAGATCTGTGATTCAATATGCTCAGAGGCATTGATACTGCAATGTGCTGAGGATCTTTTGACTGGTTCTACTTACTCTTACCTCTTACTGGCCCAAGAGGTGTCAAGGCCATTGTAGACCAAATCAGTAATTCATAGGATTTGACTTAGAAAGAACAGGTGATACTAAGTTGAAGTCAACAGGTGGACTTGGTTGGAATATCTCCCCATGAATAGAAGACCTGACCTTGTTCCCGCAGAAGAGGCAACAACCAGAAATCTTCACCATGTGCAAAATCTGCTAAATGTGCTCACCTTCCCAAATCCTGAAACAACAAACAACACTTACTCTCTCTGTATGAAAGGTATGTGACTTAGATGTAGTGAAAATAATGTGATGGCTTCTGCTCACGGACAATTCAAGTCAGTACGAGTCAGATATGCTCATTAAATCAGGAAAGAATCTTGGCAGAATAAATGAAAACACCAATTCAGGCATTTTCAGTACAGTTTTAATGTATATTTTTCTCAATCTTGGCATATACCCCCTGTCACCTCTCCACCATCTTCTCTATGATGCCCCAAGGGCCATTAATCCAGCTTTGAAGACAGCGCTTTCTTTCACAACCCAAACAACTGCCTCAACATGTCTAAAGTAGTGCTTTTCTTTTTTAAAATAAAAATAAATAATATTCCACACTAGGTTAAGTCATTCATTCACACTAAGTTAATTATTTACATGGGATTTATTATGTATAAATCCCCAAAATCCAGAATGACAAAAGAGAGGGAGCTCTCCTTATTTCACAGATGGGAGAAACAGGAGCTGATGCTAAAGGGCACTCCTTTATTACTTTATAACTCCTTTGTTACTGCAATAAGTCCTAACAAAAGTAACTGGAGCTTGCATATCTGAATGTCTCAGGGACTTCTATACAGTTTGACTGAAAGGTAAACTATTCTGCACACTACAGCATGACACAGAAATACCAGAAGTAGCTCAGCTAATTCCTGTAAAATGTAGGAAGAAAACCAATGACAGTAATCTGAAGAGCTGCACTGCTCCAGCAAGGTAAATTTGACTCACTAAATTTGTAGTGCATTTATAGACTTGTGCAGAGCAACTGAGCTTTGAGACTCCAGCCTGGTACTGCAAAGCAGAAAAAGTCAGTCAGAGAAGAGACAGTGTTAGGCCCAAGATCTCCTCAGTTATCTCCATATCCCAGTCTCAAATGTAGAAATTCAGAGGGCTGGAGCACCTCTTCTATGAAGACAGGCTGAGAGAGTTGGGGTTGTTCTACCTGGAGAAGAGAAGGCTCCAGCCCTCTGAATTTCTACATTTGAGAACATATGTCTACACCATACATCACTTTCCAGCAGCTAAAGTGGCCTGCAAGAAAGCTGGAGAGGTACTTTTTACAAGGGCAAGTAGTGATAGGACAAGGGGGAATGGCTTTAAATGAAAAGAGGATAGATTTAGATTGGATATTAGGGAGAAATTCTTCCCTGTGAGGGTGGCGAGGCGCTGGCCCAGGCTGCCCAGAGCAGCTGTGGGTGCCCCATCCCTGGCAGTGCTCAGGGCCAGGCTGGACGGGGCTGGGAGCAGCCTGGGCTGGTTCAAGGCGTCCCTGCCCCTGGCAGGAGGGTTGGACTAGGTGATCTTTATGGTCCCTTCCAATCCAAACTGTTCTATGATTCTATGATTTCAAATTCATATTTAACAAAATTGTGGACTCCCTTTTCCTACAGTTTTTACAACAAATATCTCTGCTGACAAACTCTGGGTTTGGAGATGAAATGTACATTGTTTTTGCCTGATACTATCATCTCAGCATGAAAGATGTACATCCTCCGCTCTCCACCTCATCTAACTCCCATACTGCTTGGAAACCATAGATTCTGAGGTAGGAAAATTGACTCTCTGATATACAGCTTGGGATAGGAACCAAATTATTTAAACTACTGATAGTAGGATAAAAAACCCTACCATCACAAAGTAAATGTTAAAAAACTCATCCTGTCACCCATACAAAGATAAATTTAGAAGTACCCGAAGACCCACGAGTAAGTGCCCCTATCAGCCTGTATTTGTCACGAGATGCCAACTCTGAAATAAACTCAGATTTTGTATTTAGAATTATATCAGAACTCTTTTTTGCCAGATGACTAAAAACCAAAAGTAGTGATTTCTTTCATTATTTGTGCTTCAAACTACAAACTTACCTCAAACTTAAGTAGATCTAGTTCCAAGCAATTTTTTCCAGTCTTTTTTTTTTATTATTTTTTTTAATATATTTTAAACTTAATTTGATTTTTAATTTTTCTACAGTTCTCAGCATGGATGACAATTTGTCTTTATATCCTAACAAAAATATTTGATGCTCTGTCAAAGCAAATCAATCTTCCCTTTCTCTTTAGATACTAATGATGCCATCAATAAAAGATCTCATCATAAACAAATGTTCTGCACAAAATGGGATGCATAATGGTATGACCCCTCAGGATGCAGGGCATGTCATTTTGAATTTATTTAATCTCTGGGAGCCCTGTACAGAGCTAACTTTTGAGTCTTTGGAGTCTCAAGCAAAACAAGATCATAATGCCCCACACAGAGTCAGAAACAGAAGAGCTTGCACCTGCAAGAGCCCCTTCTTTACATTATTGTTTGATGGGGCAGCTCGTTTCAGTGCTTCCTTCCGACAACACTACTAGCCCTGAGGTGGCAATTCTCTCTTTGGGAGGTGAGCCGAGGAACGGCTTTGGAGGGTCTTGCCTTGTACTGCTGACAGCTTCACAACTGTGTTCTTCCTTCACGCTCCCGAGACTGAGACACTGTGTTCCATATACACCACTTGGTATCAGGGTTTGTATTTAATATCTCATTCAAATCCCACCAGACTGCTGCAAAAGCATTTTCAAATGCTGATCACAGGGGACAGCAGTTTGGTTTTCTATGGATCCTTTTACACTTAAGGAAGCCCAAAGTGCTTTAACATGCATCGATTCATATCCCAGCATATACAGTGACTGAAAAGGTGACCCGAACGACCAGCAGAAATGCAGCTGTGATCAAGGACTTTCTTTTGATGCAAACTGCTTACATGTGGAAGCCTTAGCAAAAGATGTCCCAAAGAGGTAAAAGTCTAAGTAGAAATATGGACAGAAAAAACATGTCCATGAAAGCAAAGAAATGTTGGTTTGGACGAGAAGCAAACGCCCCAAGCCTCAAGAACTTGTTTGTTGGTTTGTTTATTTGTTTCTCATTTTGGCCTAGAAAAATTAATTATTTGGTTTCTAAGTTTTTAGGTAAAAGATGAAGCTGTGTAGACTTCACAGCATTTTCTGTGAAAAATGCCAGTTAGTCAAAAACTCTATTCTCCATTCAAAATCAATTCTGACCACCCTTTGTGGGATACTAGGAAATTCAAAGGAAGATTTGGGCTCCTGGTGGATATTTGCATTCCAGATGAAGCAGTATGAAAATACAAAAGATAATGAGTAGGAAGAATCACTTTTATGATAAGCCAAGAGGGAAGAGTACCTCTAAGTCATGCAGGGTCTCAACAGTAAAAGACTAGGTTGAAGGTAGAGCCTCTGAAGGGCTCAAAGACAGCAGCTGTGGGCAGACTGGTGAGCTAAGCATATGATATTAGAGTAAGACATGCATACTACTGAGGGAATTAAGAAATTCAGTACTCAAAGACTAAAAAGAGAACATGAAGAGATAATAATTTTCATTTCAAAAGAGCTCAGTACAGAGAGGAAAAAAAATCAGTATTTAGGCATATTGTTTAATACCATGCTTTAATTCACTTTTTCCACAATCAAAAGCAGGAAAAGAGACATATTTTATTGAGGAAGAACAGGAATCAGGCTTGAAAATGCAAGAGGTATTGAACATTGAATGTACCGATGAGAGTATAACCAAAGCATTCTTTTGCAATCAATTTCTGATGAGAGACCAGTGTATGAAAAATATATCTGGTATGTGTCCCCAAAGGAGAACAGAATGATTCTTCAAGGCTCTTAATTTCTATAGAAACCTCATGTAAAACTATGAGAACTTTTAAGTGTGCATTTTGAAAGAAATTTCCCATAATTTCAGTAGCTTAGTAGTAACTGTGGTAAACTGAGGTTCAGAAGCACAGTCTGCCTTTCTAACCCTCACACAGCACACCAGCAGGGAGATGGACTAGACCCCAGGCATTCTGACTCCCAGCTACAATCACTAGTTATCAGCAATTTACAGACCAAACCTATTCAGACTGATGAGGGCTTTCTGCACCATGGGCTCTGGTTTTTAGGATCTGGCTCACAAAGCCCCACTAGTGAGGGTTTAATTGCATAAGCATTTGCAAATACTGCTATTATGCAGTGAAACATCATGACAGTTGTAAATAGTACAGAGAGAAATTCAAGATACAGAAGCTGAAAACTGGTGTCTTACAGGCTTTCACATACCTCCTCCTGGATATAGAATTTAAGAACCAAAACAGTTCAGGGTCAAATGTTTCAGGTTGACCTCTATAGCAGTGCCCCTTTTGAACACTTTTCCTTCTGCTTGCTACAAAGGTTAAAGAGTAGGAAATGCCCATTATTGTTTGACCTTGTGTCACAGAGACATTTTAAGGCCCAAATGTATAGTTATTTTTAGTTCATGCTATTATTTTGAAGCCAGGCTCAAGCGAACAAAATCAGCAAACTTCACAAAGAGAGACAATGTAAAATGGTGTCTGGCATTATCTTCCCTTTCAGCTTGACAGGAATATTTGTCTTAATACTAAGAGTTAGTCCTATGCTTCCTCAAGGAATGTTGAATAACTTCCGCTCATGTTACACAAGCGCCTGTCCGTATATCACTTTCCTGTGTGGCCACTTGGCTGCAATGCATACAAAAGCTTTGTAATCCTCAGTTCTATTATTGTTTTCTAAGGATGCATCCTGCTTGAAAAACAGCAAAGGAAGTGAAACAGTATCTAGCATTATTTCCTAATTAAACTGTTTGTATCATTCAGAGTCTATGATGACTTCCTTCCTTTTCTCTCCTTCCCTTCTTATTTACTAAAATCAGGAGATACAAAAAGACAGCAGGAGAGAGACACAGTGAACCAGATCTTAATCTCTAGCACAAAAGGTAATAGAGCTTTTTCCAGATTTTTACCAGCATCCTGAAGATCAAATTCTTGTCAACTTGCTACTGTAACCTTGCTGAGGACAACGTTCTGTGCAGACATGTAAGCTTCACAAAAATAATCTAACTTCTGGAGTTTTATAACTGGAGGTATGGGAAACCTATTTATAGCGTTTGGGACAGTTTGGAACAAGGCTCAGTTCTGGATCCAAGCTTTCCCTATATTTAAAATTGTTTGTTTGTATTCCTGTCTGGTGTTTACAGAGATGGGACTGAGCCATGAGGCTCACATCCAGGTCTGAAATTTAGAACTGAGCTTCCCCAGAGTTTGGGTATGTTTGATCCAAAGTCTAGATTTGGGCCCACCTCCAATAAATAGGTCAGCCTTGATGAACAATGGTCCCTCTTGGCTTTATAATCTATGCATCTGGGAATGTGGGATTTCATAACTGCCAAACACTCAACAAACATTAACTGCTGAATACTGCCACAAACTCTGGATGGTCAGTCTTAAATGTAAGGACTACCATTCCCCACTTCAAAAGTAACAATACGGAGAGGCAGAGACATGACACAATAGTCTGAGGTTGCAGAGCAACTCAGCAGCACTAGGGAGAAGCCTGGGTCTCCTGGCTTCGCATGCTGGGCTCTCACCGCTGGACTAGTCTACCTCCCCAGAACGAAATTAATGCAAACCCAAATGACTATGCAAAATAGGACCCTTCCAGAACACTCCAGGTAAGTCTCCTTGAGAGTTAAAACTGGAACAAATTTGTCACATGAACTATTTACTTCAAAAACTGAAGCCTTTGACCCAGACCTAGAAATTAGGTCTTGTTTACAAGTTATGTTGATGCATATTTATTTATCAGTATTATTTAGTCAGTGAATGTGTTAAGGTAAAACTAGAAATAATTATACCAAATAAATACAAAAACTAACTTTAGGACACAGGAAGATTGCTTCCATAAGCCGAAGTGTCCTAACAGGGACTCTGTTAATAACATATCAGCATGCAACAGTGAAATTCTCCATACAGTCAGTTCAGGAACCAAAAGCTGTGCAGATGTTGCACCCGAGCTAACATTCCTCCCTGCAAACACGATGTCACTAATGCAAGCAGCATTTCAAAACAGAAACATGCTACAGGTTCACACATCAGCAAATGATGCAGGTAAAGGACTACCACACTGGCAACCACAGTAAACACAGATAAATGAGGTGAGTCAGATGGAAGTGTTCAAACCTAGACAGACTGCCCGCAACTTGGAGGACTTTCAGCCATTACTAATTCAGCTGTTGAGTGACTTCTCTAGGGGCCTCCATCTCCCTTCAGCAAGAACAGTCCTCTAGGCTTTGGCAGAATTGCTCCTGATTCACATTCACCCAACTGAGTGCAGGATCCGGCTTTTATCTTTGCAAGCATCATTCATAACCCACAACTAAGAGCTGATTGCCTGAAGAATGGGTCAGAGTACTGAGCGTGTCTCTGTGGAGGGAGAGGTTATATACAACTTCTGCTGTTCCTGTCTGAGTCTGAAATACTTCAACCTGACTCCTACAGCTAGCCAGACTTTCAGCTGCATATTTTCCTTCTTCCATGTGTACCTGCTGACTTAAGAGTTCTTTACAACGTTGAAATGAAATCTCTTTTGGACAAATTTACTGTTCTATGAAGTGCAAAGAGTTCATCTGTTTACATTCATAACCACTACTGACTGGGAAAATTTATCACTCTTTCAACAGAACCAAAAGCCACATATTGTGCAATTCCTAGTTTTATTAAGCTATGTTTCAGACACCTATCAATGTGTAGGTTAGGACAGAACCTGGAATTTCTGTAGCCTCAGTGTATGCAAGTTGTTATCTGTGGGGCAGAAACTTTCTGGGATGAAACATGCCATTACGTGAAATTACAACTGTAAGATTTAACGGTCCATGCTGCAAAGATGAACAAGGAAGACATGATTCCATGATTCTTACAATGTTCCCTACATCATGGGGAAAAGAAATAATAAAAAAGATGTCTTTCCATGTTTTAAGGATTCCCTGACAGCCTGGGCATTTACAGCTGTCACTAGGGCTGCCTCGCAAAAGCTGTGAACAAGTGAGAAACTGCAGCAAGAATTGCTTTCATTCTTCAACAAAAATGTCAGTTGTTTTTAAACTGACAGCCAGCAGCAAACCAACTCTAACTCCCTTACCAAACATATAGTGGTTAGGAAAAGCACTTCAGTACGAACGTAAGAACTCTCTCCAAATGGTATTAAAATCACTGGGAAGGATACCACTGTTTTCTGTGGGTTTTTTGGGTCACATCTCAAGACCATTCAGGCTGCCATTTAATGACTCTGGAAGAGTTCTAGATACCTACATCCCTTCTCATCATAAGCATTCCCCTAGCTGTGATATAGAAGTATGGGTGCTCTAGAAGACATTGAAAGCTGGCCTACAAAATTACTACTATCTGTATAGCTGTATATAGAGAGATACATACACAGATATATATGCAATCCTACTAGCCAGCTAATATGAGAAGTTATAAAGGCATATCCAAAGTTGGGTGTTCTTTTATTTGGTTGTAGAAGAAAACTATTATAGTAATGCTGTATATGGGGATCAATCCCCGTGCCTCCGCACACACCCATAGCAAAAAAAAAAAAGAAAAAAAAGAAAAGTTTAGGAGGCTCTTCAGTTGAAAAAGTCAAGTTGCTCTGCTGCAATATATAAAAGTGAGAGACAAACATTAGCAATGTCCCTGCATTCACCCAAATTTCAAAGGATCACCTATAAACCATTCCTTCTGCTCCACCGAATGTTGAAAAAACACATGCAGAGGTTATATCCATAAAGGAAGCTAAAATGGATGTAAAAGAAAGAAATTAGATATGTAAAGGAGCCATTTAAGGAAGATGATCCCAACCAGTATGCTAACAGAAAGACACCGATGAACAAATAGAAATTAATAGCTGCCAACTCCTTTCCACTATGGAAAATATATGATTACTATTATTCCTGTGGGGAAGACATTCCAGCAGACAGAAGTACAATTCTGCTTTCCCTGCCATTCGAGACAGACAGAAAAGCAGGGAAAGGGCAACACTAGAGCATCAGCAATAATTGCTGCAGCTGCAAGAAGTTATAAAAAAAATCTCCCCATCTAATAGTCCCAATCCTAGCAACAATTTCCTCTTTTTTTTTTTTTTTTTTCTATTCTAGTTGTCTTTACCACTTGCTGGTTGTTGGCAAAGTTAGTAAACTTTTACAAAAATGAAGAAAACAAAAAAAACCCCACCACACAACCAAAAATAAACACACTCATCCCAAAGTCTTCAGACTAATTTAGAGCCTGATCTAAAGCCCATTGAAGTCAATGGAAAGACTCCCTGGAAGGAGAATGAGAGAGAGAACAAACCACACGTGACAGATGTTAGTCATGTCACTTAACTCACTACTGGAAAGCACTCCGATACTACAGCAGAAAAGAGGGTATGAGAAGCAATCTGGACTAGGAAGCAGTACAATAGAAAAGGTTCTCAATTTAGGCCCATAGCTTTGGTGGGGTACTAAAAGGAGAGTAGACCAAAAAAAAAAAAATGTGGTGAGCTTTTGTAAAAAATGAGATGTTATTTCACAGTGGAAGAATCAACCAGCGTGAAAATATGCAAACTTGCTTAGTCTAAAACTGTGTTGGAGGTTTTCTGAGAAAGTCAATCTATTTATTATAGTTAGTAGCAGTAAGCTTTCCACAGACTTGGTCAAAAGCCAGTGGGTGTGGAACATCTATGTCATTTAGGTGCAATGTATGAATGAGGTGTAAAACAAAGATCCTGCTGATCACCAAAGGTCCAGAGATATTTTTGGTATAGAAACACTTGTTAAGGGCAAAATGTAATTCACCTAATTACATTCTGCACTTTGTCATGCATACCTTAGGCATCACATGGCAACTAAGGCTACTACATTACTACAGAGACAAATGCATTTCAGTAATAGTTCACTACACTTTCTTGTTAGATCAGTGCTGAAAAATATTGTCTTTGAAATACCTGAATGTCTACGTTTCTGAAAGACTAAAACTGTGTTGCATATTTCACTGCTGAAAGAATAGCAGCGCTGCAATAATCAATTATTGTTAAAGTAATAAAAGATCAGAAAACTGATACAGTGTCATAGACAGTGAAGACAATACAGGAAAAGTAAGTAGTCTGTGCAAGGCTACTGAAAAATCTACAAAGGTTTATCTGGAAAACTACCTTAAGAGCAGTCTCTTCACAAATGAAGTACATTGAAAAGCATTCAAAAATGAGCTGACAAATAAAAAGAAAACTTTCCTCACATGAAGAAAAAGAGAACCACGTGGATTAACAGAGAGGAAGCACAGGCATCAGCAGGAAATCCCAGGGAGAGCCCTGGCTGAGGTGAGCTGATGTGTAGTGATAACCAGCTACTGGTAGTACCAGTGACAACTGAAAAACCCCATCCTGACCCTGCAGATCACAAAGCAAAGGTCTCACAGGCAAAGGCCTCTCAGTCGGGTTAATCAGCTTGGTCTTTGCCCTGTACTGACATGGTCACACTATATCTGTCCAGCTCCACTCCATCCTAGCACAGGCATTGCTGAACATCACTTTATGCTGGTCAGGAAGGTGTCCTCACTGACACAGAAGTGCACAGCCAGACATCTAGGTTAAAAACTCAGGTCTCTCTTACTGTCTCAGCTATTTTATTCTGGTGTATTAAGCAAAAACATTATGAGAGGCCAAATGGGCTTACAGCTGTTTCAGACATTCACTTTACCTGAGACCATACTCAGGTCAGACCCTATACTCAGTGTCCTATGGATCTAATGCAGGAATGCTCTAGCGCATTATTTTCTAATTAGATTAATCCTCTGTGCTAAGGGCTTATTAACTCGGTGTGCTGAGGATTTACTAACTCAGTTTGAATGAATGCCACTGGCATCAATAAGCACAGGTATCAGCTTAGGTAATGACACTGTGGCTCCCCGTTCCCTGACAACGTCATACCCATACATAAGGAATCTTCATCTCCAGCCCGCCCCACCTAGTTGGCCCATCCTCACCAGCTACCAGGTGGTCACAGCTTGTGCAGAGCCACCTACCCAGAGCTCCGGTCAGTGCCTCCACACTGCCAGTTACTGGAGTTAATCGCTACAGGCGGGAACTGATTTGTGCCACAGGGTGTCTGCACAAAGGCACAGAATGACTTCCAGTAACTGTGTGGAAGTACTTACCCCATAGCTTTATAAGCAACTTCACATAGGAATGGAGAAGCTGCCTTCATCTACCATCTGGAAATGGTTTGTGTACCACCAATGGTATGCATATCACAGTTTGGAAACCCCTGCTTTATACTGAGTCTTACTAAGGGTTTCTCCGGCTGCCATACAGCTGCTGTAAAGGCTTTTCACCGTGCTTTGTACCAAGAGATGATGAAGACCCTTCAGAGCAGCTGTATAACTGTCTGTGAAACCTCATATCTTATGAATAACTATTTAAACCTGCCTTAAACTCCATTGGCTTGAAGACTGATCTAGCTGATTTATATCTGAGTAAGAGAAAAGACAAACAGATTCCCAGCCTTTCTGAGCTTCTCATCTCACTAAAGCAAGGAAAATAATTTCCTTCGAGGCATACTGGAGAAGAGATCCATTAAGCGGTTACAAAGGGGAGCTGAATGTTATTGTTACATCCAAATAGCTATAACAGTCTTTAATTCCACTCCCATTACTTTCAGCCAAAAACATGGGGGTTTTATGAGCGTGTTACTAGGGTGTCCCTTAATTGTTACCTTCTTACCATAATTATATTGAATAAAATTTAAAACTAATAAACCAAATGCATTTAATTGTTTAATAACAATCACAAAGCAGTCCATTTATATCAGTTTCTCTGTTGTGTGTCCACTTGTTGTCCACTTACAAATGTAACATAAAGCGAATACTGACCCTATAATTTATAGCAAGTTAATTCCTTTTATTATTACCTTTTGAGTAACTAGGATGAGCAAAAGGTACTTGAGGACCAAGATTTAAACTGAAAGGAGAGCTAAAGGAAACAGTGGATTCATACAGGAAACTGTATGTCAAGTGAGCCATGAGGCGAAGCAGGGTAAGCAGTGCTGTCAGGGCTGTGTGCCTTGCGTGCACTGTGAAACACTGGGCTCCAGGCGGGGTGTCCTCAGCCACCCAAAGGCTGTCATTATGGAGTTAATAGTGCTTGACCTGGAGCGGTTCTTTTGACAGATATTTGTTTGCAAGTGGGTACTTTGAAGGAAAAACACAATTAAACCCAAGTCCTTTATTCTTGCATTCAATTTTTATCAAATATTTCCTCTCTTTGGCGATTTAGGATTTATTTGCCCCTATCAAAATATTTTAATGGGGATTATTTCACATGTAAATATTTCTGATTATTTTAGAGGAGGATAAAAAAGGGATGGATTAAGGGAGAGCACTGGGGCATCCCCAGGTATGCAAAGTTGTAAAATAAAATAAAGGCAACTAACAAACTTACATTTGAAGAATGTGCAGGATGGGTTTCTTACAAAGAAGTAACCGATATGTTCTTTGCTATATAGGAAATGGATGAGTATTTTTATTCAGTGGACCTGATCTTTCAGACCTTGATCATACACACCATCCCTTCTAAACAGCTCCAGGAATGAGGCAATTAAACTTCTGATGCATCATTCTTACTTTCTACCACTGTTTTCAGCTTCACCTATCTGATCATCCTGACTTTCTTATTCACTGATGATAAAGAATCACATGCAAAGGTGAGAAAAAAAAGAAAAAAGATGAACAGACAAAAAACACCCAATCATTCACTACCATTCATCTTGGAGGTAAGGAAATACATACATACATACAGCTGTCTATGAGAAGCAAAGGAAGGAGCCTTCCAGTTCATTAATTATGGACTTAAAGCTACAAGGATCTTAGTAGAATAAGGAGTATTACTTAGGTTATATTAAAATAAACTGGAGATCAGCCAGAGTCACAAAAGCTTTAGAAAGACTTTTTTTTTTTAAAAAAAAAATCCATATATTTAGCAAAGTGTCAGGAAAGAAACCATGTGGCTTGTGAATAGAAATGCAGGACTCATGACTGTAAATATAAACACAATTTTTAAACATCTGCATTTATTATTTGACAAAGTCTGCTTGTTTACATGGGCTTCTGTATCAGGTGGAGAACTGAAGAGTGTATTTTTAGTGTTAGGAGGTTTTAAATTTGAGTACTTTGGGACTTATGTGATTTTGATTAACCTGTTTAGCTACTGGGCTTTGTGGTGCACATAATTTTTAAACAAATTCAGACTAGCTAAAGTAATCAAATTTTTAACGTCTTACTGTTTTGCAACTATGTATGATGCACATCATCCCAGTTTTCAGCTCAAGTTTTAAATTCTTTGTTTGCCCATATTTCAAAAGTATGAAGTTATGTTTCACAGGAGAAAAGTCATGCATTGTATTCACAGTTTTATGTGAAGGCTAATGAAATAAGAATAAAAAATATTCTATTCCTTTCAATGGATTTTGCACCCTTTTTGTAAAACCTGACAGAAGATTTTGGGAGTCCTTGATTTTCTGCTCCTTTATCTCCCCTGTTGCAGTCTCCAGCAGGTCACTTTAATATTCATTGCCATTAATCTGTCTCAGGCAGATGTACAGGGACTGTAGGTTTCACAGGTTTTAGTTCACTGGTAAAAAGGTACTTGACGATGGGTTCACATACAAAAAGTGAGAGTACAAATGAAACAGTAAAAAGAGCAAATAAATTGCTAACATGAAGAGCGTGACGTGCCAAACCATCACCTTTTGAAGGCAACCTGAATTATATCTAGTCTATAGAGTTATTAATTTATGTATTCATTATGTATACTTTCATAAAAGTTAATGGAGAGTGAACTGGCATGAATAAAGTATGTAACAACCCAAGAAAAGTCCACCAAATTCAACCACAAGCAAAGCCTTTTTTTTTTTTTTTCTTTCTTAAAAAAAAAAGAAGTTCATGAAAGTTTGGTATTTTTCATTGTATCCTGTTTGTTCTGGGTTCCCTCTAGAAGGAGCAGTGCCAAGATAGTATGAGAAAGGCTGTTCTTGTTCTATTTGCAGCCCAGCTAGAAGCAGGAAGCACTATAAATCTTGCAAGAAAGTCTGCTCTGCCAAGCAAGGCTGAATCTGAAGTTAACCCAAGTTGTGTCATAGCCTTCAACAAGGATCCAGTCAGGCTGAATCATCGCATTTATAGAAACCAAAGAAGCTTCAGAACAGTTTGAGTAAAGATCAGGAAAGTATCTGAGCACTGATCATAGGTCTCCAAATCAGATTCACCAAGCAGTGTGCAAACCAGGGACATGGTCAGTACTAGTGACGTTGAAATCCAGTTCCTGATCAATCTGAGGGAAGGATTCAGAGGCAAAGCACGGGACTTCAGAGAGAAATGACTTTTGGATAGTTTTTTGTTTCTTTGCTATTTAAAGAAAAATATCTATCCTGCTGTAGAGATCAATTATGCAATACACAAGACTGCTAACCTGCATTAATCCCAGGTTTGAACCTTGGAGAATTATATAGACTGTTCCCCACTATGCAGCTTCTTTCCCATGTGTTAGCCCACCAAGGATTAAACTGAAGAGAAATCAGGCCCTTTGAGGTGGAAGGATGCTTTGTTTCCAGAAATGTATGCCCTTTTTGGACAAGCAAACCCATTTCTGTTGGATCTGTTCTTATTACATATATTAACTGTGGTCTATTTGACTTGCGATATGAATGCATGTGCTTGGAAGCATATTCTCAGGCAATGTGATGATAATTTCCAATACGTTAACACAGGAGGAACAATCCAAATATCATTTACACACTTTTGAATTCAGATTACATATAAATGAAAGAAAAATCAATGCAGAAAATCAATGCAGCCTTTGACTGAAAATGAACATGAGGTCACACTGGCAGGGCCTCGGGGGTAGAAATAAGCAGCAAATTGTTTCTCTGCCCTTGAAAAAATGATCAAAACCCCATTAAGGAAAAACTCCAGTAATGTCTTGACATTTTTTCCCCCAGAAACAGAAAATGACCATCTCTGCCACCTCTACTTCCAAACAATAGAAAATCAGAAAAATAACAATATACTGATTCCATGGTTGGATGTCATCCTAAACTATGAGAGATTCAGGTTCTAGTAGCTACTTCTTGACCCTTCCTCCCTGTCTGAAATATAAAACACAGGGACATTCTAGAAAGAGGAAAACCTTTCTTTATTCACCGATCAGAAATTACATTCTTATGTTGAAAAAAGTTCTCCTGAATAAAACATCAGACATGGTACGTTCCTACAACTCTACCAAAGACTACTGGGTTTATTCTCATTCCATCACAGGATTTCTAGTCAGCTCTGATCACAAGGAATTTGGATGTACATAATCCAGACCCTTCTAAACTACCCAGAGGTAAACCAATGAAACATCTCAGACCATAAAGATTTCCCCATGTTCACTGTGACAAATGCATTTGCAGAAAGCTGAGCACCCTGCGCACCTCCCAGACTATGTCTACATTGATAAACTAGATAGGACCAGAGCACAGATGCAAGCCTGGTCGATGCTTGTCCACACCAGTGTTAGCCCACTCACAAACACTGTTTTGGCTCTTGCCCACTACTATTTTCCCAGATTTGCTTAAACTTGGTCCAAGAGATAGCAAAGGTCACCAATCGTTTCCACCAGGCAGTGTGGCCAAGGTATCTTGGCTTTTTGGGAGGGAGGAGGGTGAGTTTAGCCATACAGATGAGTCATATCATGTTCCTTGATCTCCAGGCCAAAGAATCATCCATGGATCATTGTGTTAGGCTACAGACATAATCTTGACAGTTTGGACTGAGAAGAAAAGGGCATGTTTCTCTATCTCTCCCTGAATCTCTTATGTCTTCTCTCAAATGCGTTGGTAGGACTTCTGGTATGACTCTGGAAGATCCCAGTTTAAAAATCGCTAGAAGTAGCCCATTTTCTTACAGAGAAAATGAATCACCAAGAATTATAATGTAGATCTAGTTCAGGCAGTAAGACAAGGGGATATTTCCAGAACTTTGACTTTCAGCTTCGGATGAAGCAGCAGGACATTGCCTTTCCCTACCATTTTATATCCAAGAGTCCAAAGGACTTTCAAACACTGGAGCCAGAGAACACCTCTCTGACAGGGTTTGTCCTATGTCGTTATTCCCATTCTACAGAGGGGAAAATTGGGTCACAACTATTGAAATACTTTTCCAAGGCTTTTAAGCACATAAGTGGCATTGCTGAAAACAGGATGCATGAGTCACAAATCCTAGACTCCTGCTTAACTATGTGATGAAAGGAGATCCTTATTTGAATTTTATATAACAGTAGGTTGATGCCACAGAATGGCATGTACTTACTGAAGTTACCTGAGCTAGGGGTGGCTGGGACTGGCACCTCCACACAATACACCACAGTACCAGACCGAAGAACTCGCCCTACTCCGATGGCAATACAGCTGCAACTACACACCTGGGTCATAAACTCTACCTCTCAACACTAGACAGCAGGGGGCTGAAAAGTTAGATACTTCAGCACACAAGGTCACCAGGCCAAAGTCTTTTTATGGATTTAGCCCTCAAAACAGGATTTAATAGCACGCAGTAAATAAGGCCTTGGGCCACACATGGAACAATGAAGATATAACAAACTACTGAATAGCTGCTCATTAAGAGTGCTCTGAACATCCTGTGCACAGAGGTAGAGCCCTCTGCGGAAAAAATAGTATGTGATCAGATAATTAAAAAATGAATCATAATTAATTACACAGGCAACCTTAATTAGGGCATTTCCTACCTTTTCCATGCCTTTCTTTGTGACATCAGAATGTTCTTTCAATGCAATTTTTGTGTGCACGGTATAGAGCTCTGCTCAGTTATGTGCTAAAGGCCATAGCAATATTTGTGTTGCAAAGTCACATTAGGTTTCCTTTGGAGGTCTTTTCTCTACAAGTCATTAAGTTCTTTTCTCATGCACACCACCTTTGCATGGATGAGTCTCTGCAACCTTTAAAACAAATTGCTTTGATTACTCAAGACCAAGAACAGATTCAAGCCCTGCGTCTTTAAGAACTGTCAAAAGGAAAAGACAGAACAGCAGAAATACTAGTTGTACAACTCAGCTCTTACAGCTACATCAGCTTATAACCACACTGGATTCCAGTGCATCCGTGGGAAAGTATTTATTTTACCTGTAGGTATAATTGTAAGCAATAAAACCAGTTCAAACCTTGCCAGAAAGGGTGTGAATTTCTAAAAAGAAGGAAAACCTTTGAATTCCAATACCTGAGCAAACAAGTTAGTATAAGAGAAAAAAAAAGTAAATGAAACAGCGTTGCCAAAACAATAAGGTTATGATTTGCCAACAGTTGGATTGAACTTTCACTTATAAATGCTGCAAAAAAACCTGACTTCTGAGCACATTTTCTCTTCAATCCAATCATTTTGTTTGTTGAGTGCAAAGGATGTGTAGAGAGGGAAAAAAAAGGAGTAGCAGAAGCTTTGAACACCCAGATAACTCCCTATCTCGCTTCTTTTGAAAGTCATTTCACCAATTTGGCAATAAAGAAAAAGCGTGTCTTGCCAGCTTAAATATTGACTCCCTGAAATCAGCTGCAGAGAAGAGGTAGGAAAAGACAGTAAAGCTCCCAAAACACACACACACAGTTAAAAACATTTTCTGCCATCTTTTGGTCTACCTTGCCAACTAAAAGGTACAGCTTGTCTGAGACCAGGAGCACAAATGTTGCAAGTGGTGCTTGTTTTACAGTCAGCTTGTGACAATTGAGTTTGACTGCTGTCTTACTCTGTATCATCCCCAGGTTATCGTGTCACATAAAGCTTCACTGTGCATCACAAAATGAATGAGGAATTTAACTTATTGGCTCATCATTTGAATTTGTATGAATATATTTTTAACCAAACCTCACCAGACAAAAGTTTCCGTTGGCAAGCTCTTGCATTTCCTCATGTATCGCAAAGCTAGCCTTCCTGACAACTCTCATTTCTACCCCTGAGTGAAAGCAGAACATGCATGAAAAGCAAACTAGGTGGGGGAACGAAGTTAATCAATCTCAGAAGCCCTTCCTGAAGTCTGTTTTATAGGATGGCTTAGGACAGGTGTTATTTCAACTAAGCACATTCAACTAAGCCCTAGCATCATGGCTTGATAGAAACATGGAATATCTAAAAATATTACTAATTTCCACCTGCCAAATGTTTGGCCTTCAACCTTACACTGATATCTTCTTGATCAGGTCTGTACACCTCTGTAGTCAGCTCCACCTTCCTTTAGCTTCTCAGCTGTGTTTGGTTTTTCATATGGAGTTGTCTTCTCCTTTGTGGTCTCATAATCTGCTAAATCTCTTCCCTGCTTTGGCACAATCTTGTTTGCAGCTATTTCTCGGCTCTGCTTGGAGGGCTTATCAAACAATATTGGAAATCCTAAAGATACTGCCTCTTTCCTACTGGGTCTCTGTATTGTTGTATATGCACCTGCTTCTTTCTGCTGTGTATGCAGACAAATGCAAGGTTTCTCTTTTATGCTGGTTAGCCCCTTAAATACGAAGGCAAAAAATGGTGCCATTTTAGCCCAGAAGGTCTGGCAATGGTGGAACTCATAATGGCAGCAACAATAACGTCTGGCCAAAACACTCCTTTCATTAGATTTGGCAGGGCTGGCCATATTTGAAAGGTATCATGCAGCACCCTCTTTATAAAATTCATCATATAAGGAAAAAAACAGCTGAACTTTAAAAATTAGATGCATTGGTACTTGGCAAGACTGGTTTTCTGATTGTTTTCTAATGGCAAAGACTAAACAAGATGGCTGCAGCAGCGCAAAGGAGACAACTGAAACTGAAAGCCAAAACAAAAAACCTATAGACGACTCCACAATAAAGACAATTTCCATGCAAACCGCAACTGTTGAATTTCAGGCCTTTCAGCTGTCTATCTGCTTAAAAGCTTTTTATTCAGCAAACAATTTACTTTGTAACAAACCTAGGCCTGGAAAATTTCTACCCGAAACATGCTTCTTTCACAGAATCAGAAATTAGCTGATGACTTAATAGCAACACTTACTACTAAGCATTATAATAAGGAAGTATTTATGTACTTGTATTGCATGCTACCAAAGACAGAGATGTGAGGCTTGCACTGTTCTTGTATCACATATATCATGGATCTAAAGTTTGCCAGTAGGATTCCCAAATGGTGTTGTTCTCTGGTGTTTGTGAAAGGCTAAAAAGCCCCAGAAGAACTAACAACGAAAACTAGTGGTTAGTATTTGTGATAAAAAGAACTAAATGAAATTTAGTTTGGAAACTGAGCCTTATACCTCCAGAGAATGATAATTTAAGAGAGATGTTTAGGGATGAGTAGCAAAGCAATATATAGATATTAACCAATATAGAAAGTCCACAGTTCTTTTCAACATATTTGGTAACTTACTGCCACAGAAATAACAGATGGAAACAAAAGAAGATGTAGTCATTTTAACAATAATATTTCAAGGGATGGAAAAAAGACAGATGCTCTCTGTATTTTTGTTTCAAAAGTCCCGTTTCAATCACACTAAAATCTGCTGTCTAAATTCTCCAGATAACACTAGAAAGATGACCTGGAAGAAGTCTGGAAATATCAGCATGAAATCTGGGACCTGGAAGACTGACCAAGTAAGAAAAAAACATTAAGGTCTGAGATAGCAAGGGTTAAAATATCTTGGCAAAACCCTACTATAGCAGATAGGTATATGAGCTACAGAACAGCCATCTGGTTCAGCATCCTGTCTTCAACAATGGCCATAAGCAGACCTCATGTGTAAGTTAAGAACAGGGGCAAACATATACGATACTTTCTTTGAGTACTTTCCCAGTCTGTAATTACTTTAAGCTCAAATATTTCCTGAGCTTGGTGTGGCCATTTAGTAACCTTCAATAGAGCTGTCCCTTCCAGGTATTTGCCCTGTCTCCCCTTAAAGCCATGCAGACGTGTTTTGCATCCAAAGCATCTGCTGGCAGGAAGTCTACTTCCAGAAGTCTACTGTTCTTTGTGTTGAACGTGATTCCTGCTAACTTCATTTGACAGCCCCTAGTTCTTGTCCTGTAAGAGCTGGCAACCAATACCCACCCGCCCATGCCACTTGTGATTTGTAGACTTCTATCAGATCCCAGCTTGCTCACTTATTTTCTGAAGAATCCTGGGCAGTTCAGTCACTCCTTGCTCAGACCTTTGGTCATTTTTGCTGCCCTTTTCTGGGCCTTTCGTGGTGTTTGGCTTGTTTCTTACTTTTACAGTAGAGGGAGCAGCACTGCACATGGTATTCATGCTCTGTGTAAAGTGTGAGTTTACAGAATGACATAGTGGTGACTCTTCAACACTCTGGGGCAACAGCCTATGCTGTTGGGGACAAGAAGTGAGAAGAACCTATTGAAACTACAGGAGAAAGGGAAGGGTACAATTCTTGCCATAACAGTAGCTATAGAAGTATCTACTCATACTGTAGTGATCTGAACTGCAGTTTAGCGACACCCTGAATATTAACTGATAATACTATAAAATACATTTTGAAGCTTTGGTGAACAAACCCAATCAGATATTCATCACTGCTGATCTATTCAAAGGTATAATCTTCCCACAGCTGACAACATTATTCAACTTACAGAAGTGGCCATTTTGCTACAGATATTTTGCAGTGGCAGTGCTCACTTTTTTCTGTTATTTCAAAACTTCCAGAAACCACGGAGTAGCAATATGTACACAGTTGTACCTATTAAGTTCACCCTTATAAATAAATTTGGTTCTCTAGGATTCAAGTCAGTATTTGTGTTTGTGTCTTACCACCGCAACAGACAAAACCACCTAAAGTTGGAAATTTACACTAACCTTTCTCACCCCTTGACTACAATTTTGCTTTTTGTGTGGCAGTTTTTCAATTCAGGTGTTATGGTCTGATGAACTTAACAACAGCAAGCAGCAAGAAGAACTCAGTAACCAGAGTTATGTTTGTGAAAGGCTTTTTATGCACTTTCAAGTGTCCCCCTAAAGGGCCCATATTCCTATAAGCTTTCTTCAGAATGGTTGCCTATAATTATTTTTCTCATCTTTAAGTGCATTTACACCACACTACAGCAACAATTGGCACATATGAACAGCAGACTATCTGTGTTTCTGATTAGTGTGGCAGCAACATATCCTTTGTTTTTCAATCCTGGGCTAAATGAAACATCTTCCACAGAGACAAATCTTCACAATGATTAATCATGAAGCATCCCATATGGATAGTGATATCCCACATGCTTTAAATGAGGCTGGGTGGGAAATCTTCTGCTTCACTCATTTCTCAACCCAATAAACTGCTGGAAGGTACCCACAGGTTCATTCCCCCATGATTATAATCTCACTGCAGAATTGGTTGAGACCAGGTTAACTTAGAAACCTTTGCTGGTATAGCATTAATCATTAATGGTGTCATTTTAAAATATTTTTTTTTCCACAAAGAACTATTTTTGCTGAAGTAGCTTATTTCACTGATGGACCCAATGTAAGCCATACCATTGAAAAGTGTTTTTCAACAGTATAAACCGCACTTTCATTGTAAGAGCTTAGTATGTGACAGCAAGCTTTGGCTGTGCAGCATGGAAACCTGTTTAACGTTCTGTGGAGTACTGCAGCGTGGAACCTTCCTCTGATACAACTGAACCACACTTAGGTTTATATTTTGCATGAATAGTTTCACCATGTACTCCAGAGGAGTAATTTGAAGCACAGTCAAACTGTTCCATAATGCAGTGTATTAAGCACAATACACCAGCCAAAATCAGCTCTAAAATAAATAGCCACAACTTGATTGACGTAATAGAGGTCTATTTGCTTATACTATTACTAGTTTGGCCCTCTCCATTTATATAACTTCAACTCAGAAAGCGCATTAAGAGTCTAATATCCATTTTCCGAACGGAAATAGAAGCAACTTCTTCCTATCTACATATATAAATTAAAACACCAGAAGTACAGCACAGTATTTCTTTACTTTATAACTATACCTCAGTCTGAGGTATAGGTTCAGATTTGACTTAATTTTTCTTTCTCCCACACAAATCTACTGTCCCACTTTGTCAAAATCAATTAGTGATGACAGACTGCTTAATTGGTCAGTGACTTTTACATTTCTTTCATCTTCTGACCTGCAACAGTTTTAATGTTGTTCTGCAGCTGGGCCACTGCCATCACAGCATATGATAAAACCACCAGGTCTGAGCTTCAGCAGGCAGAGCAATACAAGCTAGATCCTTAGATACTTCGTACCCCTTACTGAAGCCCCATGGGATAAAGCTGGATCCTTGGGATGGCTTCTTTTGTCATTGTTTTCTCCCATCCAGGAAAAGTGTCAATGATCCAAGGTCTAACTATTTGTGGGACATCTAGATGCAAATACAGGTAAAAATGAATCCATATATTAATGTCCCTCTAGGACTAGGGATAATTAGCTTATATTATTATGGTGTTGGCCCTTGCGGGGACATTTCAGTCATAACTCAAACCAAAGATTTCATCAGCTTCTGGTAGTTCAGTACTTGCAAGTGCCACAAACACTAACAAACAAAACACCTAAAAGATAATATTTTCCTTTCTCCATAGGATTCCTGTCACAGTGTGCTCTCCATCTAAACAGCTCAAAGGGCTAGTTAGAAAGAGAGAAAAATAAGATTGTTTCAATAAGGAACTTTGAAGGATCAGTTCCTGCAGTGATCAGTCTATGAAGATGATGACAAAAGGCTCCTAGCAGCACAAAGCAGCATCACTGCAGAACACTGTGGGGACTATTAAGACAAGCTATAATGAACTTCTCAGTATTGGTCACCTGCACCTGGATAAGCGGGATCAAACGTCTTAATATGAATGTTCAAGATGAACACTAGTGTTTTGAATGGAGACTTTTAGCAAAATGGAACAGATTTATGCTGTGATATCTGTATATTCAATTTTTATTTGCAAATAAAAATACAGCAGGTATAAAATGCCAGCTTAAATTTTGTGGCATTGATGAAGACATTCAGTTTGCTCTTTACTAGCATTTATAAACATTAGTTTCTTCTACTTATTTTTTAAAAAGGTAACCAGATTCCTACCTAGTTTGTGGGGTAGATATTAAGCTACATGAGTATAATTCAAGAGTCAGTCTTACCTACCTCACTGGAATATTTCTCCATTCATTATGTTAACTGAGAGGATGAGAAAAGCATAAAATACGGTGTTCAGAGGCTTCATAGTGTTCTCAATCAAAGAATAAGGCTAATCTTCACCAAGTTAGGTCTAAGAAGAGCCAAGGAGAGCGTTTCTTTACAGTTTTCTTCACATCATTCCATTTATTGGTCTTGAACTAATGGCACTTTACTATGAGTAAATAAGCAAAGTGGGACCAACTGAATTAAATCAAAAAATCTAAGACATAAAGCTACTCTGCTGTGAGCCAGTATATTGCAGCTGCTGAGGCATGAGCTAGAAGACAGCTATACTTGCCGGGTTCACTAGAAGACTCTGGTGTGGGCTCCATTATAAATCAATATAAGATTAAAGAAAAGAAAATCAAACCTTAATGTAACTCCATCTGAAAGCAAAATTATCAATGCTGTGGAGACAGTGATGTACACTAATATTCAATTTTAGGGACTAAAGCATCCCATCTAAGCATCAACAAAATATTAACCTATTGTTAATAATTTTCTCCATTATTTAAAACAGAAGCATTCACATAATTCAAAAGCATATCAAACATGCTATTTTTTTAACCACTGTGAACAGCAAAAACAGGACTTCAAACCATGCTTAAACCACAGCGGGGGTTTTACCACTGCTCATTGAAAACAACAGTCTGACCCGCACAGTAAAACTCTAACATGTTAATCTGTGATTTGTTTTGCACTTAACTGAAGTTTCAAGCAGAAATGGCTCAGAAAAACAATGCCAGCAAAAAGCATTTAAATCTTCTGTCTTACACAACATGGAAGTCTGCCTGCATCAGTGGCTTTATTTTAGATTTATCACTTTCCTTTAGTCCATGTTTGAACTCTCCTCTCTTCCCACCCCCGTAGTGGTTTCCAGCTCTGCACAGCGATTTCTCTCTAGCTGTGCAAAGGTAGCAGCTTCTGGCAGGCGGCAAAGGTCCATCTAAGACATGAAACAAAATCACCACCAAGTATTTAAAAGTAAATGGTACTTTCATCTGAAAGGGAAACTGCATCTTCTATCAATTATTTTTCCATGGTTCTTCCTACTGCTTAAAGACTATTAGAAAAAGTACGAAGTCTTACAAATTGTTAAATAGAGAGAGTTTCCGGATTACTGCATTCCTTGAGATAGCTGAAGAGTCTCAGGAAGACTACCTTCTCATTTCTGGACTTTCTGGAGTATGAGTGGAAACCACCAGGTAATTTTGCCAGAGGAGTTAACATCTTGAAACTGAAACTTAATAAGCATTGAAGGAAAATTCCTAGCACAGTGATCAATTAGATCCTCAACTGCAAGTGGTATCAGATTGTCTGGCACTGAATTTTTTTCCAGGGACTGGAAAAAAATTGTCAGCTATGGCATTACTGCTGCTCTTTTTGCTACACATATCCTGACTCACCCGCATTCTGAAAGCATGGGCTACCTAACTCATTAGGTCTGCGACGGGTAAAGTACTGAAAGCCACTCAGATCAGAAGGGAGAACTGCGATCCTTCATCCTGATGTCCTATATAAGGAAAGCTACAGAGCTTAACCCACTAATTTTTGCAGTGGAAAGAACTGTTTTTCCCTGATATCTGGGAAAATATTATCAGACCTTGTGTTAATAATAACAATCATCATAATAATATTTATGAATGTTACTGAAGGCAGCTTTGTATGTGTGTACCAACCAAAAATTCAGTAAATTTTATATTTTTTCAGAACAACAACTTAACCCTCATGTCACTAGAGTACTGGGGCCTTAGGACAGATCTGTAATTACTGGTAGCACCACACCAATTGACATCAGGGCAGTGGATTGGCAGCCGTTGGGGAGCTATCAGTTTCCATGCCACCAGCACAGACAAGACCACCAAGGAAGCACAGATAAACATGGTAGGAGGCTGAGAACTGTGCTGGAAACTAGGACTGAGCTTTGCATCTAACTGTTCCAAACAAGATGTTGTTTAGGTATAATGAGACAGAGTTATACACAGCAGATACACATTGCAATAGTTGCAGATGGGATCTGAACACTTTCTTCTACTGGAAGATACCGAAATTCATTAAATACCAAGAGATATCCCGTAGAACAAATAAACCATGGTACAAATTTAGACATAATGCTAACTTCAGATCTCACTGTGAGGTATATGGCTTTATGTAACCTTGCACTTTCATTTGCTTAATTTTGGGTTTGCTCTTCTGTTAAAACCATTATTGTCTGCAACACACAGTATAAAATGCGCTCCAGCCAAATTTTGGGTTCTTTCCCACTTCCTGTCCATCTTTTCAAGTTTCTCCCTGTCACCCCTGTGTTTAACCTGATGCCCTTTGTGTTTCTTCCTAATGTTTCCAGTCTGAATGGATAGCTTCCCTCTTATGGACAGAATGTTATGGTAACCTTTTGTATTTAATAGAATCAAAAATTGATTTAAAAAAACATCCCACTAATATTTGCAATGGCATTAAACATACTCTAATTCTCAACAGCACAAATTGAAAAGGATGGACAGATAGTGTAGACAAGCAACTAAGAGAACCATGTGCTCTGTCAAACAAGCTCAGTCTATCTGGTAGAATGACACTAGCCTGCTCACAATTACCCTAAATACACAGCTTAATCTACTGCAAGTCTTGTGACAGAAAAAAAACCCTGACCTTTCTAACAGTCACAAACAATAAGGATGAGCTACAGAATAACTTCATTTTGTCTGGATAATTACGTATGGTCCTCTTCACAGCAACTCCTACCTTATTCTAGAAAGGAAAACTGAAATCTGGTAGCTATAATTTAAAGGAAAACTGAACACCACTCACTAGGAGTGTCAGACACCAGTTTGCTGGAAACACAAAAACAATATCAATCACACCATTCTGAATGCCACTAAGTCTTCTCTTCAGTATACACCTAAAAGCAGAGAAAGAGAGAGACCAAAGAAAGCAAGGCTGTTAATACCCTGAAGATAATTTCTCAAGTGTTTATGTAAGTTTTTCATTATCTGAATATAAGGGCCTGTCTTGTCAAGAGGTGATTCCGAGAAGAGAGGGTTTTGTTGTAGAACAAGGCTGTCCACACATGGAATTTTCTTCCTATTGTTTAAATTCACTGTAATAAAAGTAATTTGCAAGACTAGCCAAGTCCCTTAACACATAGTATTTTCCTAAAAGAAAAATGAAGTGATCTCCCATAACCAATGGCTTCGCTCCTGAATTCCTGGAAGATATTTTTGTGTTGTCCTCAGCAACTACAAGTAGACTTCCCACCTACTGCAACCTTTTGTACGCTGGCAAAAGGTAATGTTGAGGGGAATACTAAAGGCTAATGTCCCACACTTGACCGAAATCTGGGAAATCACATATCACTTCAGAGGTTGAAACTCTGGTGAAAATCTCTAAGAGTGGCAACATCTTTGAGAACAACCTTACAGCACGTAGTCTCTGCAGAGTCATTACTTTTGTCTTCAGAGTCTTTAGATTAACAAATCACTCAGTGGGCAGTACAAGTTAAACACTGTTAAAAACAAGTACGTTATGGGAAAAGAGACCACTATCCTGGGGAAGCACTGGTTGAAAGAATACCAAGAGCAACACTAAGAACTAGAACCACTAAATTAATGTGAGAATTCAGTTAAACCTAAGAAATATGAATATGTCATCCTGGAAAAGATAAAATGTACAAACAGGAGGCCATCAGCCTCAGGGAACCTGACAATTCCCACCACATGAATATCTGCTATTAGCAAAGCCTGTGGAAGTAGTTGGGTAGTGACTGCGACCTATCTCTTGGCAAGGAGCTAGCCCACCACTGTCTCTCATTATCACTGGTGTGTTTAAAGGCAAAAGGGCACACTCTTCCACCAAATCTTTGTTCTCACACATCATGCTTTTATTTTTCCCTTAGAATGGTCCTTAAAATATCAGAAACAGTGGGAACAAACACCAGCAAATGCAAGACAGGGAAGGGATTTACTGCTTGTGGCATTAATTCTTTCACTAATAAACCATAACTGCAAATTCAGTTGCTCTTAATAGCAAAATTAGGTTCTTACCTGTTACTTTTTGCCATTCACATGACCTTTAGTCATTGGAACTGGAATTGACTTGTGTGGGTGTAGTTTGGTATGAGAATTGAAGGCTCTCATAATTCTCAAACACACCTACATTGATGTAAGAGCTGCTTAGTGTTTCAATGGAAAAAAAGAAAAGATAAGTAAATCTTGATAATGTAAATAGTGTTCAAGCTTTAGAGATCATTTCCTGAATAAGCAGAGTAAACTAGGTCAGGAGGGTGGGAGGGAAGACTTAAAACAGATTTGCTATCAGGATTTCAGAAAGCAACTGAAAAATATGCATAGATTGACAAAATTTGTTATTTAATATGAACTGGGGATACTGTCATGGCAGACATACAGATCAACTGATCAGTCCTGTCATGACCTGTGACAAAGCTTGGAGCTGATCACAGAAACAGTCAAATTCTTGCTTTTTCTTTCAGCACGTGATGGATGCAAACTGGATTATGGTATGATTTTATTTTCCTGAATGTTTGCAAATGTCTCACTATGTCTGCTTACCCTCAGAACTACAAAGCTTTGCATTTATCATCAGATAGTGGTGCCATTTTTTTTCAGCTTTCTTTTGCAAGGCTTGTTCATTGTCACAAGCTGAGAGCATGCACTTACACTGCTGATGAGGAACAAGCCTCCCAGGCAAATCTGAGTTAGCACACAAGCTCTGGAGCATTTCTTCATCCATATAATATACAAGGGACAGTTTAATATATGCCTTTAAACCAGGTTCAGAACAGCTTTTTTTTTTTTTTTTTTTTTTTTTTGGTGCATGTACATTTGTTAGAACTAACCTCACAAAGATAATGATATGGCAGAAGGCTCCTCTGATGCCTACTGCAGCAATGGGAATTCTACTAGCTTTTCCTGTGTACGACAGGGAAAAGCTTTTCTGTATAAGATTTGTTTTATTTAAGCAGTGAAAACTGAAAAGAAAGAAAAAAGGAAAAAGAGAAAGAGGAAAAAAAAGAAAGAGGAAAAAAAAGAGGAAAAGAGAGTCAGTCCAAAATCACCTTGATACAAATCACATTTTCTTCCCGTTCCTGTTATTGAAATGAAAAAGGATCTTCCCACCCTACCTACATACAAACTTAAAACTATATAAATGCAAAAATAACACTTTTTCACTCCTCCCTCAAATGTCTGTGTATGATAACAGATATTAGAGATGAGAGATATCAAGAAGATCCTCAAGTGAGCCGTTATTCGTGCAGTGGGAGGGAAACACAGACTGAAGTCCCTCCTCTGTGTGAGCGTTTGAACCCTCACTTCCCACCTGAACACTGTGTTACGTGAGCTGAGCTACTTTCACATATTTAGGACAGAGTAAACCACAATACCACTGAGAGGTTCAAACTCCTGATGTGAATTTAGGAAGTTATACCATCGTCTCACTAATCATTCCCTCTCTCAGCACCTCTGCAGTCTGCCCATCCCGGAGCAAGAGGTGAGTAATTTTCCTAACCAGAAGCAATCAAACAGGCAGGCATCTGAATTAACTCTTTCTTCCATGTGTTTCCTGCTAAGTGCTCCGGTAACAAATGTGTGCTGGAGCTGAGTGCTCCAGACTGGCACCAGGCAAGTCAGTCCAACGTAGTTACCGGAGGATCAGAGCAGAAATCGTATTATGATTCAGAATATGGACATATGAGTAAATTATCCTGAGGCTGTGAATTTATTTACATGTCAGCTTCTCAGCAGAAAGTTAACGGTGTGTCTGGACCCAGGGAGTCACAGTTGTGGATGTCCTTCCACACCACCGCAGTGCCAGGGTGTAGTGCCCCTCTTATGGCCTTCTCTTTGCTTCAGTCAGCCTAAGTGCTGGCTCAGAGGCAAGGCTCACACAGGGAGAGATTAGAGAATCACAACTGCCTTCTTAATGAGATTTCATTTCCCTAATGCAGTGACTTGGTTTGGTCCCACTAGTCCTCCAACCTTTCAAAGACTCTCCGGAACAAAACAGGCTAGGTCAAAGTAAAGAGAACAACTAATAACTTATATATACCTGAACAATTTGGGCATCTAAATTTCATTTTCAAAAGCCAGTTAGACTATAACTGAAGTGAACAGTCTGAAAAAAAGAACTTTCCAGTCTGAAAAAGCAACTGTTGTTGCCAGCAGAGAGGAGCGCACAATGTACCTAGTGCTACCTCACATCAATTCCAGTCTTTGCCTATTCCCTTTATAGTCAAAGGAGAGAGGCAGCTTTTTCCCAAGATCAACTCAGAGTACCTTGGTGAGGCGGCTGAAAGACCACTTCTCATCCATATTTTTGAACTTTATTTTAAAACCCAAACCTTTTAAAACTGCTAAATTATCCCAACCTTCCTCAGGCATGAGCAAAATACCCCTTTTTATCTTCAACTTGTTTATTAACAAGCATAGTCTTTAAGACTTTAACATCCAGTAACAAAAGCGTGAAGCAAAACATTCAAGGCTTTGTATTTGGCCTACATAAATAGTTCAACTTTCCTTGACTTTAAGGAGGAATCTGTCATAATAATGTATACAAGAGGCAAATACCATTTATCAGCAGCAATTAGATATTTCTGGAATGCAGTCATATTTTTCCATATTAGTGTTCATTCCAAGGCACGGTATATTTTCTATAGAGGGGACAAGACCCTACATAATCTTTTGGAGGTGAGAAATGTATTTACAAGTCTGTGTGTTAGCTATACTTCCTACTACTGACACTGGATTTGGAGAAAGGGATCTTAGCAGCAGAATAAATACACAGCAGTTTACTGCTGGAGACTTGGGTTTAAATTCTTACTCAGTAAGAAGGAAAAATAAATGTTATAGCCTCCATCCTAGTCAGCACAAGTTATTTATCATCACCGACCCATCAAAAGTTTAGTGCAGCAGCCAAACACTCATCTGGCAGGAGAAGCCTTAGTCTAGAGTAACTGGAGATTTGCCTGTCAGCAAGAGAAGCTCATACACCGCCTGTCTGGTAAATTAGTAAGGTTTATTTTTCAGAGCATCAATATCATTGACAATATTAACAAAACTAAGTATGTAAAAGAAACTTGGACAAACTGAAATTACTAAAATACAGCTGCCTGGAAAATAGGAAGATTTTTTTTTCCTCCCCACTACAGAAAGCGATAACACATTTTTCCTCAGAAAGAAAAGTTGCTATTTCAGACACTGAGCTATTAGGCCAGCAGTTTCCTTTGGACAGGGCTCTGGGACAGGACTTCATCCTCCTTCACATGCTACCATTTCCATGCCTGATCAGGGGAGACAGTGCCAGGATCCAAGGATCACTGTGTCTTTAGAAGTGACATCTCCTGGGAGTCTCACCCACAAAGGAGTAATGAGGTAAGACACAGCAGAATTCGTAACTTCTTTACAGAATTACAGTGGTTGAATGCAGGGCATCCAATATTTCTATTTTCAAGTTCTGTTTTTCAACAAAATTATAAATGTGTTTGCATTTGAAAGAATTCCTTTTCCCAAAGCTTGACAAAAGAAGTAGTTCCAAGAAAAAAAAATTCAGTTTGGTTTAATTGCTTACACTTCCCAGGTCATCTCACAGAACTGAAAAGCACCAGCAATTCTCCTTGTCAGTTCCATTTCAGCTCTGTCACTGGTGCTGCAAAATCAGATCCCAAGGAGAAATACTTTTATAAACCAACGACTAAATACTTTAATGAGATTTTTCCCCAGCCTTATCTTTAAAGGGTAACGTGTGACTGGCAACATTAAGGAAAGAATTCTTGTTATTGTCCTCAGGCTAGGCACTCTTCTGGCAGCTACAAAATAAATCTAGCCCAACCATAAACCTCAGTAACTATAAGCAATAGGCATTATCTCTACTGAAAACTTAATATTGCTCTGCTAGTTTATTAACGAGCAGGCATTCTCAGTTAATTTTTCAGTAAACTTGCTATGTCTGAATTTCCAGGCTTTGGAGAAGCGAAAGGGAGTTTGTACATATAAAGCAGGAAGAAACAATCTGACTTCATCTGCTGGTGACTGGGTTTTTGTCAAATATATATAGCCAAAGAGCTTTAGAAAAGCTGGAAATTACTGTTTTCACCTTCTTTGCTTGGATAGCTATCAAACATTTTTTATTTTTAGCATCAAAGTAGCTGAAAGGGCATTGTTAGAAAGAATGGGCTCTCTCTCTTGGCTCATGCAATAAACTTCAGGGAGGGGGCTTAACTTCAGAGACTGTTCTGAAAAAATGTTTTTTCATTCCAAATCCAGCTCAGCAAACTTAAAGCATTTATTCTGTTCCTCAAAGCTTGTGGGCTCACTTAATTGTACAATATGTTTTTATATATATGATTTGGTTCCTGTGGATATAATCAGAGGAGGACAGTGATAGTACCTTCTAAGAACATAATGACCACTCTGGTTCAGACCAAAGCTATAAGTAGCCCCATATTCCATCGCCATCAGTTGTCACTGGAGGATGCTTAGTCAAAGAATATAAAAAACAGGGCATGTAGAAAGTGGTTCCCCCCTCGGTTTCCTCTCAATTTCTGGAAATTAATGATGTAGGGACTTCCTGAATCAGATACTACTGTGGATTACTGTGCTCGATAGCTGTCTTATGCCAATGCATTGCTCATAAGCAAGGCTACGATTGCGGCTTACTTGGTGTTCTGTGCGACCTCTTTGATCCTGCCCTCCATACCACCTCCCTATCTTGTTTCTTGCATCATGTATTGGCATCTGATGCAAAAAAAAAAAAAAAAAAAAAAAAAAAAAAAGCAAGCATACTTCAGAGATATTGATCTTTCAAGAGCAGATCAACAGCACAATCATTATAAAGTCATTTGCAGAAATCCATTACAAGTGATTTATTCTTATATAGCACTGGGTAGAAATTACTTACACACGCACTTAAGGCACTGGATCAGGAAAGAAGTGGTCTGGCCAAAGACCTAAAAATTAGGAACAAAACCTAGGCTCTTCAGTTGCTACATGTGCACTTTACTGATCCTACAGAATTTTGTGCCCAAATGAATTCTTGCACCTGATGGCAATGAAATATAATGACTGAGGCTACTGTGTCCTGAAGTCACTGAGTACAGGAACCATCTATTTCTTCTATCCTCAGCACAGCCAGCACCTTTGGACGCAGCCTCATTTGCAAGTGGTTGGGGAACTCCCCTGCCTTCCTTTACAACAGGATTTGCTAAAATATCCCCTATGGATATTTTAGCAAATATTTTAAAAGGATAGGAACTCCCCTATCCTTTTACAACAGGATTTGCTAAAATATCAGCTTTTGTGCTTCTGTAAGATCACCAATTGAAAGCAGGAAGGTGATAGTGCCTACGGTCAGATACACTTCTGCATTTTACGCTTCTGTCTTCTCACAACCAGTCTCATAAAATAAAGAATAACCCAGTTTTGGGCTAGTTTTGCGAACTTCAAAGATGACAATCTTGGAAGCAAAAATATCAATAACGCTTAATGTTTATATTATTAATCTTCAGTTGGTACAAACATTAATTAATCAATCTCAGTGGGTGAAACTCTGATGACTCTTGTGGATATTTGCCAGAGAGAAATTTAGCCTACAATTTTTTCCCTCTCTCCTTTTGGCAATCCTGCTCTCTCCTACACTTGGAACATTTTGTATTTCCTACTCTGTCAGTGCCATATCTTTTGGCAGAAGCAAATTTCATGATGCACCCGATGGCTGCATTGAGCCAAATCCTGCCCTCCATAGCAGCCCTGTAGCCCCAGTGATTTGCTGGGTGTAACAAGTGGCACTTATTTGGCCCACTGTGAACCAAAGAGAAGAATGAACTTAGTGGGAAAACAAGAATAAACCTCTTCCAGCTTGCTCAGTTCTACCTTAAAGTTTAGAAACTTCTGCAATTCCTAACCCACATTTCTCTGGGAGTGAAATACAAACAACAATTTTGCCTCATTTCTTCCGTTTCAGCAGCTTACTCTTTTTAAATGTCACAGACAGAATCAATGTCACTCATATAAGAAATTTTAAAGTAAAACTTAGAAAATGCTTTCTTTTAATTCTCAAACCTGCAGCAGCAAATATAAACCATTGTAAATGAAACCTAATTTGCTAACATGCAGTGCTAATTTGATTACTCTAGATAAAGGTCTTAGTGGGACCAATTGGCACTTGCTGCAGTGTGAAACTAGAAGGATAATTTGCTAAGAGAAAAGTGCAAGCTCTCTTTGGCACCCTGAAATGTGTTCAGTTGGTTTTGTGCTTTTGCATTTGAGTGAGTACTCCAGCACAAATTGGGCACAATTAGCAGCACATTTAAAAAAATACAGCTCAGTTCTGGTGCTAATTTGTCCTTGCAATAACACCAATCTCCCCTGTATTTACACTCAGTAAGCGTACAGAGGCTAACACTGAGGAAAGCTTTGGACAATTCTCATTTGTAAAGCACAGAGCAAATAATTCATTGTACCCCATGTGAAATGAGTCGAATATCTCAGCCCACTTTCCAGAGAACATGTGTCTACATCACAAAATCTGCCACCACAAGTTGGCACTAATTGGCAGTCTCAGCAAAGTGGCAAAGGGATGAATGGCCCCTGGATACCGAACTAACATTTTTCCCCTACAGGTGGTCTTTTCAAGTCGGAATTGAGACGTACATTGTTTAGGCAAGGTGAAGTTTGTACTGCTGGTACATGTTTTGTTGATTCATAGAAGATTTCAGTGTATAGTGAGCGTTTTCATGAGCATTACATTCACACTATTAAAAAAAATAAACAAAAACCTTAAATTGTATTAAAAAACCCAACAAAACAAATTCCAGCTGTCCCTATTTTTCTCCCACTTTGCCCTCTCAAAATTCTTAGTATGTTCAAAGACATGACCAAATCTTTTCAGTTCTCTTCAGCATATATTGATGAAACAGCTCCCTTAGATCTGATACCAAACTGAAAGACTAGGATGCCAGCTGCTTTTATCAGGGACCTGACTCTACAGACTTTATTCACATGTAGCCCCATTTGTGCCATTTTCTAGGCCTTGTCAAAAACCCACCAATATCAGTGGGAAGTCACCAAAACTCCAGTAAGCTTTAGAAAAAGTCCTTTGGTAAGAGGGGGGTTAAGGAGTTCAATCTGCATATTACTGTCACCGAAAAAAAAAAAAAAAAATCATCGATGCTTTGATTATGGAGTATAATCACATTTACAGGGAAAAGAAATTGGATACTGAAGAGGCTTTTCAGAATGACTGAAAATTAAATCCAGATAAAGCAAAAGCAGAAATAAGTTACATGTTTTTCCTTTTTTAACAATGGCAATAAACTAATTAAACAAGCTTCCAAAAGAAACACAGAATTCCCTGTACGTTGCCATCCTCATCTCAAGATAAGATGTATGTTCAGAAGATGCGATTCAGCTATCCTCAAGGACTGACTGAAATGTTCTGGTATTTTTTATATGAGCTCAAACTAGATGATCTAGGTTAACTATCCTATAATTATTTTATGCACTTCTAGATAGGTTTTCAAAAATCACCCCATTGTGTACAGTAAGGTGAGTTGATTGGTTTTTTGTCAATCCCTATTCTGCAACTTCCAACTGCTGCTTGCTTGATTGTATTTTCTGGTAGGAACTTCTCCTTTTCAGAGGCTTGTAAATGTGAACAAACACTGAACAGCAGAGGGAATGGTGTGTGTAGTAATTTCTAAAATGGAACAGATTTTCACCAAACTGAGAAGCAGCACTTACTATTCAAGGGAAGAGAGGATTCATTCTCCTCTCGTGGTTCAGTCACTCAGTCACTGGCACTCTTAACATGACAGGTAACAAGCACAAATCAGTGGTTGTGGGTTTCAGCCAGTGAAAACATGTTTGTCAGGAACCGGACTGGAACTATCTCATTTCACATATGCTGCCACGCAGCAGATGGACACCATTTTTCACTGCAAACAACTCAGCCATAGGTAGGTATAACCCCAAACTCTTACCTCGCACTGATGGCAAAGAGAAATGGAATGTTTCCTCCGTTCCTATAGGAAGAGATCTTTTCCTGCCACTATTCACAAACACATAAAGCACCCTGAGCTCTGCCAGTCCTCCACCATTCATTCATTCAAACTGAGCAGGAGTCAGAATTAGCAACCTGTAAATTACAGCGGATAAAATCCTGCATGGCACTGGCTCTGAAGCAGGCCAGCTTCTGAGCTGTGACTCTCATGTGTCACATCTAGGTCTATGCTTGCCGTTTATTCACTCAAAGAGTTGAATGTACCAGTCCTTTTGCCGATACATCCTTCAGGCCAGCTTAAAACCAGATTCAAAGATGAAGTTCTACTTTTATGGATAATCACCATCTGACAAACAAAAAAGTATTTCTGGACTTCTCTTGAAGAACAGATTTTCAGATTATCAAAAATAATGTTAAGCTGCCTGGCCTTTTTATAGGATGCAAAAGGGAACTTCTTTATACAATACAATTAGATTGTCTACTTAAAGGAATGCAATTTGATATCATCAAAAATTCTCCCTGCACTTTGACCTGTAACTCTCTTATATAGTTTTCATTCAAGTTTTGTATGCATGCTAAATAGAGAGATTGGAAGAAAACAATACTTGGTTGTTAGCAAGTGCAACACATACCACACGAAACCTGCTTTGTGCCCCTGACAATCTTTGTTCCACATATGCCAGGTCGGCTTGTTAAACCAAGTCAGCTGCTGCACCATTCACAGCTTGATGGCACGGTCCCACTGAGATCTGCTGTTAACAGTTAAAGCCTTGTACCATCAGTTACTAAGCCTAATCTTGTGGGTATCAGCCATGATTTCTATACACGCTAGAGGGAAACTGATACCAATACGACAGGTGAACAGATCCAGCAAGATAAGGATTGGTCTTGCTGTAAGGACTACAGCCAGAGCATCAGAAACTGTGGCTTTCACTGTGAATGGAGTTTAAAGCCAATATAGCATTTTCTCACCTATTAATGAATCAAAACACCACCCTGTCCTTTGACACTTCCCACAGCATACATGACCAATGCCATATTCCTAGAACCTCACTCCTTTTCATTCCGTTTTGTCTCTATCCCCTAGGTACAGAAATGGAATAATCCCCTCCAGAAAGAAGATAGTTATCCTGATGAAACAACACAACATTTGGCATGCTCACCTTCTGCACCATGCTTTGAAGAAGCAAAGAACTACATACTCCAAGTGCTAAGTATTTCTGTTATTATTGCTCTTGGGCCAGATTCCCAAGGAGCCCTGTTTGGCAATTAATTCGGGTATTGAGACTCTAACCCCTGGTTGTCCTCAGTGCTATGAAAAGAGCATTAAAAGGAGAAACCAAAACAAATGCAACCTTGGAAAGAGAACAGAGTCTAAGAATGGAGTGGGAGATTCAACTAACTGAAGCCGGGGAGGTCCGGCTTTGTGGCATTGCAGCACCGTTCCAGCTGCTACCGTGCACTGACTTCTCCTACCTGCCAAATTAATTTCCCTCCTATTGATGTTTAATTCCAAAAAACTACGCAGAACAGCCACTAAATGAATGTTATGTTTTGTAACAAGTCAGTCCGGTCTGTGCTCTTCCCCTTCCCCTAGGCCCTACCTGTTTTCTAAACAAGCCAGATATTAGACATGGTAGCAGGCTCTGTTGACTGATGTGAGTGTTGAAATCAGAGCTTTGCTTACTGCTACCATTTACATTTGTTTTACACTATTTGGAAAAAAAAATCACTAAATACATTTGGATCACAGGTCAGGCTGGTTAGCAGTATTTGTTTATTTCTGTCCTGTGGGAAGGTCTGGCTGAATAAGAAACTCATAACAGGGACGAGTTGGCTGGTATGGGCAAGTGAGTTGCGTTTGCTGCTTCCACTTATTTTGTCCCAAACTATTTAAAACAAGTTCACCCTCTGGAGTTTTATATTTTACAGTGTGCCAGGAAGGTTGTTGACAGTTTGTTTGTTGATAATAATGGAAATTTCTTATTTAAAACAATACTAAGATTCTATGATTCTAAGCTAAAGTAAAAAGCCAGATTTTAAGACAACAGATGATACCTGCTATCATAGCTATGACAGACTTCTGTTAGAAAGAAAATTACAATAAGAGCTGAAAAAACAAGACTGCAGAATCCTCCCTCATTTCACATCAAACTCCTAGATGTTAGGTACGGTGAAGATATATTACCATAAATCAAAGCTAATGCCACGAGCCAGATGGCTCAAATTTGTGTACTAAGTGTTAGGCACTAACAGAGCACAACAGTCTGTTGTCTTTCCACAGGAGGTTTCTCAGTTTTGAGCAGCTAATTAGTCTAAAAATAATGAGGTCCAACGTGAACATTTTTACACACACACAAAAATGAACGTAGGCAGAAACAGGCCAAAATCCCCCTCTGACTTAGAGCAATGATGGCACTGAAAACAGGCAGGAGGAAATTGTATGAGAGAACAGTACAGACAAGAGCCCACACAGACAACTGATGCAGGCAGATTAAGAGAAAAAAGGCAGAAAAGAACAAATCTTTGGAGAAGAGAAACTTCCCATCTTCAAAGTTTACTTGCGAAGCTGCTGCACCGAGGCCCAATTTGTCACAGACTTAATCCAGATGGTTGGAATAAGTATTTTACAGGTGCCATACTTTCATGGTGCTTACATTTCACTGAGTTTTCTGTTACAGCAGTCCTACAGAGACTTAGAGACAGGGACACCTAATCTGTGGATCTCAGATGAGCTTAAATAGCAAACAACTCTGCCCTGCTAAGAAGCTGACAACTTTGCTCAGGAGCAGTATTCTCTGGGAACTTCACCGGCAAAAACGCTGACAACTAACCCATTAGGCAGCAGACTTTCTGGACTGTGTTGATGACAGAGATACTAAATTCTACTTCATTTCCACTTCCTCCAGGCATCCAAGACTTTTTTTGCAGATTGAGGCTTCAGCTATTTGGTGGGCCGCAAGCCAAAAAGATCCTGTAACATGCAGAATTATTTTTTGGTTCTTTTTTCCTCCAGAGAGCAAGCTTCATACACTCAGATGTGCTAGGCACTTTGGCAACGCTGAGATCCGGGGCACTGCAATAATGTTTAATCCCATTACTAATGCTTATTTTAGAATCTGCTTGTCCTTAAAGACATGATAGTGATCTTAATTATTGTCTCCAACATGTATTTGCCTGAAATAATTATTATACTTCATTCCTATAGAGACAATGAGATAAAACTCTAATTTTGTTTTATTGGCCCTTCTATCCATCAAGAAATGAGTTTCTTGTGAGAGCTTTGAAGTAGTCCCCTTCACGGATTAAACCCCTTGAAAGTACAAGAACAGAAGGGCGGGGTGTGGGGGAATTGAAATAATTTACATCCCAGCAGACATGTAATGGGAATCAACAATGCAACTAGACCTACATGATGGTTGAGAGGAAAACGTTGAGACATGCTATTCAGCATGAAAAAAGTCTGTTTAGCTGCAGCTTTTAGCTTACGAGACAGCCAAGGGCTGCACTAAGTCAGAGGAAATAAGTAGCAAAAAGGAGCTTCTCTAATCATATTTTTTTAAAAAGAAGGAAAGAAAGAAGCAAAAAAAAGCTTTATTGGATAAAAGAACATCAGATGCTTAACTGCCACTTGGCTGGCTGCCAGGTCAGCTCAGACTCACAGCATCAGTGTCAATATTATACAATGTGCAGGAATAGACAGCACAAACCGTCTAAGCAGCGGCTAGATTTGATGTTAGCTCTACGCAAGATGTTCACTCCAGATCTCTCCAAAATATGAAAAGCATTACACTCTGAATTTAGTTATAAACAGAATTTCAGCCACATTTTTCTCAAAAGAGAGTTGTGAACTTGACTGCTGAGATTGGTTTCTGTATTTACCTCCAAATGAATACAGGTCAGTTTTCTTTCTTATTTTTAATTTCAAACAAAATAGAAAAGAAAACCTATCCAACTAAAGGAAAAACTGAGCACAAGAATAATACAAGCTGAGATTACAGTAGCAATGTGATTTCAGCTTGTATATGCAGAGCACAGAAGTATGCAAGGAGGATCCCACAGAACCCTTGGAGCTGTCTCCTGGGATGGAAGGAACAGTTTGGGCTAGTCTTTTTCCATCTTCTAGAGAGCTAGTGCTTTCCCACAAAAAGCAATGGTATCTAAAGTTTTTAGGAACTTGATTGTAATGGGTGCTCGGCATCCTGCCCTGGAGCTGACAGAACAGTTACACATGCTCTGAACTTTAGGTTTATGAGCAACTCAATTGATCTAAAATTTAATCGTGTCTTTAACTCCTGAGTCTAACTGGAACCAAGAGTTCTGAGGCCCTACTGACTGGAAGCTATATGGTTAGGTTACTTTTAAATATAGATTAACACATCTTCAAAGAAAGAAAGATAATCACATAAAGAACCTGCACAAAACTTAAGTATGTTCAGAATAAAGCTTTTCCAGTGCTAAGCCATATGTAGCACATGTGGCATATAAAGCAGCCTTTCCTATCCACCTGCCCATCATGGATGTAGCTATAAAACACTTATTTTCTTTTTAGTATGCTGCGTGTTTAAATTTCTGTCTAATATCCCCATAAGCAGCTGTCATTTTTTTTCAAGGCACAGAGGTAGAGATACAAAGACTGTGCATTACCTCTTCCCCCCCACACACATAGACTTTTGCTCTTTCTGCCTTCTGGCCTTAATGATTCTGAAATAAAGATCTTTCTGTCTGACAGCAAATGGCTGCTCTTTTTAGTGAGCCTTCCCACTGTACTGCAGCCTCGATACTACTGTGCTATAAGAAAAGTATATTCACTTCTTCCAAATGCAACCTAGAAAACCCAAACAGTGGGAAACCTCCTACTTGGTACCATGCCAAAAAAGCTTGAAGAGAAAAATGGTAGTGCACAGACAATGGTACAGATGGTGTTGGCCAGAAAAATACTATATATGATTAGATTATCACAAGAAATGCAAGGCAAATGGTAATCACATGTATGTCACCGGTGCTAAATATAAATGTGTCAGAGGCCTCCCATATGGAGAAAATCCAGCTGATATTGATAAGATTTTGTGCTTCAGTTGTTGATTGAAAGGTTTCAGTCCAGCTTAAAGGTATGTGCTGACACCTTCACTGTATTTTTTTGTAAGGAAAGGTTCATCTGCTCCATAAAAATCATCTTAATCCCACAGGAGGCAGAAAGCTCAGGGTTTCACACCCCACAGGTTTTACAGCTACTCTTTCTATATGATCTCTCACTGGGCCCGGGAATGCTGTGCAGCAATTTTCTAAGCTTGCATTTTGCAGCTCCTAAACGTGCACACAGCAGTCTCATGCAAGAAGAACATATGGTCCTATGAAACTTTCCTGTTCTTAAAAAATAAAACATATGCTGAAAGTAGCTTCCTCTTTGCTGATTAATATTCTTTAAAATTCTCAGCACTGTTTAATCATGTCGTAAAAAGTACCATTTCTGTTACTGTGTGAAGATCCAAAAGGCAAACTTTTCTTACAGCTCTGTGGCGTTGATGGGAGGCAATGGCTTTTGTAATATCAATGCATAAGAAATCACACCGTTGCATTTAGGGAAAAAAAATCAACAATGTTGTTCAGGTGATACAGTCCACAGGAGCCACACCAGCTGCCTGCCAGGCAACCACCATGAGTTGCAACTTCCTACAGAACTGTGCCATTTTGTTAGGAAGTAACAGGTCAGGCAGTCATATGCTATACAATGTGGTTTCAGAAGAAGTGAGAGTATTGTAAAATTAAACAATAGATAGAAAGAAGTACATCAGTCAAATTTCAAATCCCTCTGTGACTACTGTTGGCAGCAGCCTTGCAGATACAACAGGCTTTTGCCCTTACTAACATTCAGGGGCTTCAAATCTTACAAAATCATCATTACAACAGAACCAGGGGATCAAATGTAGAAACAGCTGTGGGACCAGACCTGGTATCTTCCATCTCCCAAATGACTGTCCTCACCACTAATTTATGAAGCAAGGGCTCTGACAGATGTCAGCTATAAAAATAAGCCTAGTTCCAGAGTGTGAAGACACTACTCCCCTCTGCTGTTGGCTCTTCACCAGTACCATGTTCCCACCCTCTGAGGAGAGCCAGGAGAACTGAACCTCTACAGGGCACTTCAGCCACTGCCATTCATAGCTTCGCATCTTTGCCCAAACAGTTGCTAAAGGGGGCAGATGCAGGTGCACATGTGGTCTGCTCTCCTGCATAGGGAGGATGAACCTCTGCCATGGTTTGAGCACAACTGAAGGTGGAAAAAACTGACACCTTAAAAATCCCAGTAGAATTAACATAGGACTTCCGTAGTACAGGCTCTCTCTCTTTTGTGTGCAAATTTTCACATATCTCATGGGAGGTGAAACTACTTTCTTACTTGCAGTCAGACATTTAAATGCAGAAATTGGTTGTCCCCCCATTCTTTACTAGGAAAACATCTGCACTGGTATGAACATTTGCTGTTGCAGTACTGGGTTTACTGTAGTTCAGGCTCAGCTAAGCAAATATGAATAGAGACCGTTGCAAACTGCTCACACTATACTAAGTCTGAAACTTAGGAAACCCCCAGCTAAGTTAAATGCATTGTCAATGATTTCCTTCAGAGCCCGTGTGGTACAGCCTAGGGAAACCTATATAGTACCTGCAGATATACTGAAGGAGTAAACAGAAACATTTGAGTGCTTTCTTCCCTCCCCCATCCCACAGGAGCAGAAAAGGGAGTGGAAGTTCCATGGACACTTTTATTCCTGTGCTGTTACATAATTGCACCGTGCCTTTGCACAGTTCCTCCTGCTTTCAGCATGATCAAACCCATTTGCAGGCTGGGAAACTGAGACAGGGAAAAGGTATGTGACTTGCTTACGGCTACGAAGCAAACCAATGGCAGAGGTGGGAGGAGAACTTACAGGTCCTGACAGAGCCGCTGCTGAACCCCTACAAGGCTCCACATTCCTGCCATTCTTTGCACATACTTTTTAAAACCTGAAATGTTGCTGCATCACGGGCTGACCATCCGACTCAATATACCACCTACTTCCTAACGATCCTTGCACCATCCCGGGGGCACAAACAGATACTGTAGCTATTTCTTGCCTTTGTTTCAAGATGATTTAAGATTTCTGGAAATCATGCCCATCATGACCAGCATATTCACTGATCAGTGATTTTTCTTTTTGGTAGCCTTCCCTAACCACAGGCCCCATTTAAGAGTCATCAGCTGAGAGTCTCCTATTCTTTTAAAATTCTGCAGTAGATTCCATTTGCTAATACTAACAGGAAATCCCATGAATCTGCCTCATGCCCTTTCACTGACTTCACAAATCCAATTGATACAGATAGAGCCAATTTCTGAAACTGCAGCTGTCCACACTTACAAAGCTCTGACTGTTAGATAAGAAAGTGCCAGCTGGAACAAGAAGTTTCTCCTACTACTAGATGCCACACTCTTAGCCAAGCGGGCAGCTGTCAGCTTGGGTGGCGGCAAAGATGCATAAATGGGAAACCCTTTAGATCCAGTCCCTTATGCTCACCCTAACACAAATGAAAAGTCCCACAACAGGAAAAGTGAGCAAAAGCTCAGTCCCAGAAGAAAGCAATTATACTTGTCTCTGAGTTTCCAATTCCCTCTCCATACCATTGCGTCCCCCATGGACCATAGGAGCTGGAGCCCAAGGAAGGCATGTTACTTGGGGAAAAAAAGCTATGCTGGCCCCTCTTTGATCTGAGAAGGGCTGTGGTCTCAACTTCACTGAAAGAGAAGCTAAAGGCCTCTTCAAGTCTGAGCAGTGTTTGGTGCTTCACAAAGTTAACACATGTTTTTATGATGATTTTCACTGCTAGTTTCAGATCTTGCATGAGTTTTAATCTGCATATGATTACAGACCCTAAGATGTTTTAATAAATAGATGCTACACGCTAAACAGGGAGGGGAGGGAATGGGCACAGTGGTTGGCTCCACCACCCTCAAGCCAGATGAATCAAAGAGGGAACATGGATCATCTCCCACTGTGTGGGATCAGCAGAAAATAGTCTGCCCCAGCCCAGCCTCCCCATGCCAGGAGACAGCGAAGGAAAGCTGAGCCAGAGGCTCACTTTGCCTTCCCAAGGGGTCTCTTAAGTCAGAGCTATTGAGGTGTCACCCCCACCCTGGGGCTTTATATAACATCAGAATACAATTGGATACACATTTGCACCTGAAGCTAATAGCACTGTGTGCTATACCTGGAAAGTGGGTTTCAGAGAAGTGAAACAGGCATTCACTTTCAGCAGAGGTGGTTCTAATTCTCTGTCCACCATGATTACTCCATGATACGGCTCTGCTATGTGCCACTAAGTCTTTCCGCAGGCTATGGCTGTTGGCCACCTGGCTGAATACCAGGAAAACAATTTAACAACCCTTTGTGCATCCCTGCTTAACCTACCCTTGGTCCAGTATATGAATAATCAGTATGAAAAAAAACCCATGTCATTGATGATACTCAACAGATTCCATCCACAGCTTCTCAATGGATTCCTGTTTTAAAACCAACGGCACATCACGGCTCACTGCTCTTTGCTGGGGTAAGGAAGTAGGACTTGACTGGTTTGAGGCACCGCAGTAAGGCACAGCATGAAGGTCCTGTGTCCCCAGAGAGGCAGTGCCACTCTGCTTTTTCCCATTTCTCCCCTTTGGCCAATAGGATAAACATGACACTGAAAAAGACTTTCCAGCTCTTTAAATGAGCTCTCCATTGAGCCACTGAAAACAACTCCAGAAGCTATTTTCTATGCAACTCTCTCCTTACATTAGCTATATATATATTTACCTGTGAGGTAACTGAATTTCATTTGATTCAAAAGACATAAGAATACTGACAAATATTTTACAAGACTGTATATCTTCAGTGAACCCTTAAAAGTTACAAGGAATTTTTTATTTCTTCCCTAAAATAAGATAGCTGCCTCTTGGAAAATGTTTATATGCCCATCCATTCAGTTTTGCCTATTTCTGAATCCTTTAGCTACTTTTCTGAAGATATCTCAGTGCCGATGTTTCCACTCCCCCACACCCATGTCATCCACTGAGAGAATTTTTAAAGAGTTTGTAAGTCTTACCCTTTGCATATAGACTTTTTTCAGGTTTTTAATTTTCCTAACCTTCCTCCTAAAAGAGGACCTTCTCAAAAGCATCTTTTCTACTTGGTAAATAGCATCAGTTGAATACTTTTCACAAATGTGAACATGAAATCTTCAGTGCCTTATCCTAAGATAAGCAGGGAAGAACATTAAACCAATAGCCTTTAATAACTTTGAATTATCCATGGGAAGCTCTGATATCAGCAGGATAACTAAGCGATTTGATCTAATGTGATAGACAGACAGACAGGTAGGTATCGTTAGGTTTCAGAGATCTTAAACCACTAAGAAGAATGGGCAGCCCATACATCTGATTCTACAGCCTAGAATTCATAAAAGCACTGAAAAAAATCCATTTATATATAAATATATATATGCATTTAAGCCTAGAAAATTTGTTAAAAAAGTGAAATACTGCATAAACACATCTGTGTAGATACTTTGACACCCATAATTGTATATTTCTTTTGCTTTTTATTATCCTCACACCATTCTTTGTTAAGATTTCCTGAATGGGAAAACAATCTTCAACAAAAAGCTAACAGAAACATAAACAAATAAATAAATAAATAGAAATTAAAGCTCAAACAGTAAATACAGCACTCTGCTTTTTTAAATGGAAAATTTATATATGGATCCATGCAAGTTACGTGTATGGAAAGTAGACTGTGGCTTTGTGGGCTGCTTAATACAAATATGCCTGACACAAAAATGACTATTCTAGAAGGCTTTGTGGAAGGATTGGAAAAAAGCTCCTCGTACACAGACCTATGTAAACTGTTTAATAACTAGGGAGAGAGTTTTCGGATAGAAGCGAGAGAGTTTTCGGATAGAAGCAGTCTTCCCCACCCCCCCACCCCACCCCCCCTTTGCAGACTTCTGTCTCATTTTGCAAAACTGATTTGCTGTGTTGTTTCAGAGGGGGCAGCTGAACAATCCGTTTCACTGCCTCTCTTTCCCATGGAACAACCCCCTCAGCCCTCCTGCTGCATCCTGACAGAGATCGCAGGCCTTTCTTCGCTGAATTCTTTCAATAATGCTCTAATTGCAACATTAGGAGAAACAATTAGGACTAAAGAGAGCTGCTTCTGTATGCCAGATCTGCCTAATAACTTAATTAAACAAACAAATATAATTATAATGTAAATATTTCCTTTCTTTAATTCCTAGACATCCTGAAAGAACATTGCTGAAATAATATAAAATTATTGAAAACCTTTTCAGTTCCTCCACATTTAAAACCCATTTCATTGTCTTCCCACGCCTACCCACTTGTAATACTCCACTTGTAAGATTTCAGAACCATCTATCAGACAGAGAAAAATGCATCCTTGGAAATGAATACCCCAGATAGTCAAAAGTGTTTATAATTGAAAAGGAACCATGAGGAGTAAATTGCTCTGTAATTTATAACTGCAGATTTCCTTCCTCAAAATATTTTCATTCAGCAGTTTTCTCTGAGAACTTTTACAGTTTCAAATGTTTTTGAAAAAAATGCAAGAGATGCTCGGATCATGTTGTCTTTTGGCACATACACAGCCACTCAGAGACGATGACCCTACCTTATGGCTTTACATTTAATAAACTCTGATGGCTTCAATACATTTATTCATGATATCCATCAGTTCTGTTGAGACCAGGCTTAAACTTATCATCAAAAGATTATTCCCCCTGTGCTTTCAATATTTTGGCTTCACCACACCAAAATTCTGAAAACGACCTGTTACTCCTAGTAATTCAGAAAGAATAATAAAAATGTAACCAGCAACAGTGATACAATCCTGAAACAACAGCATGCATGATACCACCCCAGGTCAAGCAGTATGAAAAAATCTTTCTAAACTAGTAAGAGTAACAATTAAAAGTTTCCTTCAAATTAGGAATAAAATTCCTACTGCTAGCTAGATATGACTCCCAATTACAGTAGTTTTAGCTTTGTTCTTTATCTGTCAGAACAGCTAAAAATAAAAGCCAGAGTGTAGACGTACAAAGCCACTTAATGCTGAATCCTGACTAACACAAGCTGGAGTTTCTTGGGGACTCTTCATGCAGAAGCCTCCAAGAGCTCCTGGACCTAAGCGAGACACTCAGAAATTTGCAAGCCACAAAAGAAGCAGCAAGTTACAGCTGCAATAATTATTGCCAAAACAGATTTTATGGCAATGTTTTCCTTCATTTCACAGTCTTGACCCTTGTTTTCCATCTGACAGTCTCCATCCTACTCTTTTTCATCTATACATATGACTTAACTTTATACCACAAAACGTGAGGTAGTTTTCTCTGATGTCTCCTGTGATTGCCCTAGATCCACATTTGGCCTAGTGACCTCCTCCTACACCAGATCAACACACATGCTATAATACACTGTGCCAGCAAACGGTGGTTATGCTATTAACTATGTTTCTCAGCTGCAGAATGCAAGATGCAGGTGTAGATTGTGTGTTTAGGAAGAAGCACAGAAGGTGACTTCATGCCGTACTTTGGAAGGAGGATGTAAAAGAGTTCAGGCAGTTAACGCTGATAAAAGGAAGGACAAGCTATACTCCATGAAAGGAAGGAAGATCATAGGTTACTGCTGAAATTCACATGACCGTTTGATAAAGCTGCAGCAACCACATTCCTCTAAGAGCAGTTAGCACACACAAGACCACATGGGAGAGAGCTCTCAGCTGGCAAACACTCCAGTGACAGTTTCCCCTCGCTGCTTCCATAAGAGGCTAAGCTTTGGCCCTTGGTCACACAGCCTGTCAGCTTTCACAGAGCAGAAAACTTTTAGTATCAGTTCATAGCATGCTCTAGTTTATCCTTACTATTGCTATTATCACATAGTGCCCAAATGTGCCATTCAGAGGCTAAATGCTCATATGCCAACTGCTGTACAAACACATGGGGGGTTATGACCTGTACAATGAGAAACCTGCCTTCTTGCTTCTACTGTGTTTCCATGTGGAGGCACCTCAGTCCCAGCTGAAGTTCAGAGAGCTCTACACAGAGCCGAGTTGCAAGTTTGGGGGTTAATTAGAGATTACAGCTACCACAAAAAGGGGTATGGAAGAAAAGAAACAAAACTGATTAAACCCAGCATTGATACAGACCAGTAGTAAGATTAACTTTGTGGCTGTAAAATGGCTTAAGATCAAAAGAAAAAACAAACAAACAAACCAAAAAAAACCCCCAAACCCAACAACACCAACTTATAGAAAACATGCTTATTCACAATTCCTTGTTCCTTTAACATTCATCTCCTTGTCTTCAGAAAAAGTGACTCTGGGCTTACTGCCATCGTTGCTTGCATCTTTCCCCTGTTAAGACTATTCTTGTTTCTACTTAATGCTCTTAATTCCTTAAAAATAAAAGTTTATATTTATCTATATAGTTATAGTTATACACACATATTCCATTTGGTTTCCTCAGGATATGACTCTTCCATGTTGCATAAACTTCCTTCCCTGGGCTTCTCTAGCTCTATCATTCTTTTTGCTACTGTCCAGGGTGCAGCTGTCAGGGACAGGAAGCCCCTGACTGTCCTGCTCATACACAGATTGATCAAGGTCAGGAAAAGGGTAGCCAGTACCTGCTGTCTCCTACCCTGCCTCCCACCCTCTCAAACCTTTCACATCAAAACAAATGAGTCCACAAATAGCCTGATGAACAGCCAAATGCAGAAACTGATGAAGCAGTTGGTGTAGTAAGGTGAACCCCACCTCTGGCAAGGATGTCAGGTTACGGTCCTCCCAGAGATGGCAGAAGGCTGAGTAATGGGTAGAGGAAACCCAGGTGACCACCCCTAGCACATAAAAACTGCAGTGTGTAATCAGGATGAGGAGGCTTCTTATTTAAGAAAGCTTCAAGGCATAAAATGAATGTGCCTGAATACTGCAGTTGCTGTATTATTTCAAATAAGGAACTAAAAATGAGATTAGATAAGAAGTAATTTATCTACATTAAATATAAAACCTGTTCAGCACTTCTAATTTCCAGAGATTTGCAGGGACATACTTAGATTAGAAACTGCACTTTTTTTTTTGTTAATCAATCTTGCTTTAACTTGTAATAGAGGACCAGAGAATTAATATAACAAGTCCCACAGAAAACTTAAAGAAGATGAAGTTATGTGAGCTCTCATTCTGTGAACATGCAGACAAGAAAAAAAAAAATTCACAGTTGTTGGTGTTTTTCATTGAGTTTCTAAAGTTTCTGTTTTGGAGCACTCTCACAGTAAGATTAGTAAAATCTGATGCTGAAACACTACCTGAAAGAAGGAAGTGTTATGAACGGATTTGGAGAAAAAGAATAACATAACTATGCTGACTGCAGAAAGACTGAGGCATGGAGAGCTGCATGAAATTAAAAAGAATCATCTTAAAACTAAGGGATCTTCAAAATATTTCACATAAACGAATCATCATGGTTTCTGAAGAGTGAAAAATTGCTGTTCAGCAGAACTGAGTTTGAACTGTGAAAAGGTGAACTGGAACTGAAATGAACTTCCCACGCTAAAGAAAATGCTTACATCCTGCCTGGCCAGTTTTACAGAAAGAAGTCAGCTACGACGTTTAGATGTAGAACCAAAATTCATCAGTCAGAGGTTCTCTAGTCCAAGGCCTTCATTGCAACCTGTTTCTGTAGATACACATGTACGCTTACGTGGCAAAACCGCATCAATAAGCATTACCAAAGACAGATTCTGCAAGCTGTCTTTAACTCCCTGTCAATTTCAGAAGGGGAAATCAATGGGCATTAAAAACATAGCACCTTGCAGGATTTGGCCACCTTGAGCAAACACAGATCTGAAGCTATAATTTCAATCAAACTATAATTAGTTGCATTTCCTTTTGTAATCTCAAAACGCTAAGAAGCATGCAATCTTGTCATTGGAGCAATAGGATAATTATTATAGCACCAAACTGTTAAAAGTCCTCTGTTTCCCTTTGATGTTGAAAGAAGAATAATTAATTCAAAGACATGCAAAAATTAGTGGAATTTAAAATACCAAACAAATGTAGTCTAGTCTTGTCAGATACAGTGTGCCTTTTATAAGACATTTCCTAGCTTGCCCAACCACAATGGAGCCCCCACAGCTTTTTCAGAGCTACTCTCCAGGGTAGTTAGATTATCCTAGAGTACAGCAGAATAATTAAACCACACCAATTAAAATGGATGTGACTTAAAGGGCTCTTTCCCAAAGCATTGCTCGCTATCAACTGGCTCACTCCAAGCCACGCAGAACATAAAAGTAACATCGCACCTCAAAAAGGAGGAGGGAGAGGACTTCAGGATGAGATCGTATCTTAAAAGATCATATCACTGCCAAAGCCCTTCTGAATAGAACAGATGCATGTTCTTTCTTTGGACACAAGGTCAGACATACAATTATGAGAGTGTTGCCCTATAATTAGCAAAAGTCTCCAGCAAACTAATCTACTCTTCAAGACTACATCATCCCACTGAACTAGTACCTCTTCAGCAGTGCTGCAATGGGTCGACAGCAGCCATTTGACAGTCCAGTGGCTGCACCAGACTTTTCCCTTCAGCCCCTATGGACACCCATCTCACAAATGCTAGTGCAATTTACGATTTGTAATTTGTAGCAAGCGTATGATTGGCATTAGTAGAACAAAAACCCTTAAAACACGACCTATTATTTCCTAGCACATTCCACTTTCAGCAAGTAATAATATTAAAATATTCTATTTCCACTGGGACAAACATTTTTGTAATTTGAGTTACAACTCCAGTGCTTGCCTTCTGATGATGATTTAGTCCCATTAATTCTACCTTGGATCCTAATCTGCTGTTATGCTAATCTATTTCTTACCCTGCATGTCTATCTATAACTGTAATCTTGCAATGACAACTGCTGAAAGGACAAGGTCTGAATGAGCTACCTCAGTCACAGCTTAGCAGTGTGGCACGAAGCTTAGCTCAGGCTGACCCCTCCATATAGTCCTATTTCTCAGGAAGGATTTTCAGCTGCTGTTGTGTTCCATGTGCTTCAGTGACTGTAATTTGGACTTGTCTGCTTTATCTCCTTATACAACCCTCATCAGCGTAACATTTGCCCTGAGCTCACAGAAATTCCACGATTTGGTCTTAGTTTCAGAAGGCAGGGTTGGAGAGCTTCAGTAAATTGTGGGGTTGATATGTGAAAACTGGCAGACAAGTATTTTTGACCCTCACTACTCAAAGACCAAGTTCTTCTTTGATGCTGATGTCCCTCCTGGGCACTTTTTAGTATTACGTACAAGACCGATATTTTGGCGTTTTTTTTCCTTTTTTGTTTTCTTATAAACCTAACTTTCTTAAATCTTAGTAACATGCTGGTTTGTTTTCAAATCTGCAAGCATAATCCCTGATATAAACACCCTCAAATTCTGTATTACACTGGAATTTCAGTGCAATTTTCAGTGTACAAGTGCTTACATAATTGTCACTTCCTAGTACATTAGTCTCAAAATAGCTTACTGAACTGATATTCATAATATTTATCCAACATTCCAAAAATACCTGATGTTGTCATCATTTACAACAGACTTTCCCAAAAGCCCTGAACTTTTACGTTAATGTTTTTTCTTTCATTTCCATTTGGAGTGCCATCCCACCCCTACCACATACCTGTAAAGGTGCATTGGAGCTACAGATTCTGTTCTAGGATTATGGAAATTTATCACCCTCTAATTCTGTGAGTTAAGAGTAAGAAAGATATAATTTAGATCAGGATCAGTATCTCTACCATTCTTTTTTTGCCAGATATGTATTCACATCTGTCCCAGAAAGCTTTCAATCTTACAGATTCATTATCTGAGCAAAATAGGTACAATTTATTTTCCTAAAATAAATTATGGAAGCACAACTGGGCTTCAGAGTGACACCTTTAGTTATGGACGGTACTAGTCTACCATCAGTGTGACTGCAGTGTGGATGTGGCCCACATGTATGTTATGTAGAAGTTATATCTGCCTGTCTGTGTCTTAATCCATACCAGATTAGGGCGTTATATTCCCCTTCCCAGTACTGAGTGGAAATGCACAGCTGCCCTCATGCTTTTTAAGCACTTGTATGTTACGTATTACCAAAACATGGAATATCCATCTGAAGTGGCGATGGATTTTTAGTTTTGTTTTCTATTGATAACTCTGTAATTAATTGATCAAATAATCTGTGAAGGGATGGTGTGCTTCATATCTGTAGGACAACAGATAAAAATATCCCCTGTTCAAATGGCATACAAGGTCTTAGAGCTGTTTAGCACTTAATCAGCATATTTGTCCCAGTTAGGTGCAATGACAAAATAAATAGGCATTGGTTCTGGGATCATGCTTTTAGTCAGCTGCGTATTTCTTCTTATAACGTAGTCACACAGCTTGTGCTCAGTGTGGTATGTTCTAGTCTGCCTTCCAAGCCAGCCATATTTCTAGACTCTGTCAGAATTTTCCTATGTAATCTTGGGTAAATCTCTTGACATTTTCTTGATCCAGTTTTACAGCTAAGTTAACACTTGACAGCCATTTTTTTCACTCAGAGGTGAGGTGAAAATTAACTGACTCCTATTGAGTATTCTGAGGTCTGTCGATGGAGGGGATTATCCTTGGTATTGGAAACACTGTCATACTTTAACTATGGTAGATTTTTAATTTTGGCAAATGCAGAAATAAAAAAAAGGGGGGGGGATGTCCCTTAAAAGTTTCCTTTCTTTTCAGTTTAGGCCTGCAGGTGACATGGTTGCACTTAGAAATTAGCTCATTGACCAAAGCCACCCAAGCACCATTAACTGCAGCGGAGGTTTGTCATTTGAGACCAAGCATTGCTATTGATTCTGAGGGTCATCAGATTCCCTCTAAGAGGCTCCTCCACTATTTCATAATTAAATTTTCCAGGCCTCACTAAATAGGACAGTATGACTAGAATGAAGGTAATACGCAGCATATGTATTGTGAAAGCGTAAAACAACAGCAGAGTTCCCTCTAACTGATAGCCATGAATAAAGGACATTAATCATATCAAATATTAATTTGCTTCTACAAAATTTTTGTTTGAGCAATTTTCATGTTCATGTCTCTTTGGTCAACACATATCTTACTACTTTATTCATCTGATATTCATTATGGTAAGCAATCATTCTTACTATATTTATGGCCACTCAGGCTACATCTATAGTTACACATTAAACAGTACCAGGACTCCTTGCCTGGCCTTTACATCAACTAGCACAGTTTGGCCACTCCCATACCATTTTTTCTTCTCCAAAAGAGGCTGGACACTTCCAGCTGCCTACTAGGAATAGTCTGTGGTTCTTCTTATCTCTCTGGCTTGCTCAGGAATAGTCTAGAGCATACGTAGGCCCAAACCATGCTAGGGGTCATTCCAACAATGTTACACCACAGAAGAACAGGAATACTGACTGGTGCTGTGCTATTTCCTAGTAGGCATAAGCTCTGTGACACCTTCCTCCGCCTTAAAAAAACGCACATCCTTTATTCACCCAAATTGCTCCATTAAAGAATATATAGGGTAAAAATGTTATTAATAAAAATTACTTGCTTCAGCTTTTTCAAGTGTATGTGCGTTAGTGTTCAAGTTGGAGTAATGCTTTTGAAGGAACCTCCTCCTTCAAATGTTCCCGTTTACTATATGTCAATTCCCATCACACATCGGACTAAGAGCAAAGATTCCCTTCCTTTCAGCCAAAACAAAACTGGAAGGGCACTAACACTTTCCAACCAATAGTGGACATTCAGCCCACAAAACTGCTCCCACCCATAGTCAGTCCAACGTCAAAATGTGCAATGTGGACAGCTTGGTCCTCAGCACCAGCCATTTTGCTCTGTAGATCTGTGTCTGTCATGCTGCACTACATGCTAACACAGACATTGCCTTCATCTGCAGTTCTCTCGCATTGAAGCCTGGGTACTAACTGCTGTCAGGCCCCGTGGGCTGGTATCACCCCACTGAGAACACTAACTGCACAGAGAAGCGGATCAGACTCTCAGAGCTGGAAGTCATTTAGTCACTTCAAGGAAGTGAAGGACTACTCTGGATGAAGCCTGTAGTGCCCTCTAGTTTGACTCCATCTTCAGAACAGACTAGGTTCAATTCCTCTCTCGCTTCAACTGGTTCCACGCTAGACTAAAAGGTTAATGTTGGTCTTCAGTATAACCTCTCCTCATTACAAATGAACAAGTCCCACTGTTATCAGAGACAACAGCCACCCAAGCTAAAAACTCTGCACTTGATTATAACTTACTCCTGCATTTTGCCTTGCAAAGTAAAAAAGACTACTTGCAAACAGTCATTTATAAACAAACTCATGACTGGACCCTATCAATAGACATAATCAATGCATATAGTGTTACCTATTATACTATATATAATGGGCAGTCTTTTGCAGGGGGGACGGGGGATATGAGGGGGAGTTGCAACTATGCTTGACACTTCCAAGTCTATATGTCTTAAATTGAGTTTAGATTTCTTTGATTTCTATAGTACATAATCTCAGAATTTTTGGATCTGATTCAGCTTGTTCCACTGAACAAAACAGTTTCACTGCTCTAAGACCAGAGGAACACAGTGGTGAATCAGGCCCTTTATTTGACTCCAATGGCTTACTATCAGGCCTACTGCAAACTACCTATTGAAAGCATGACAGTAAGCACTATGCTCTATAGTAAGCATTTGGAGTATCATGCTCTAAGTATAGGTCATATGAAGAGGTCTTTTGTTCAGGAAAGCAAACTGTACACTGTTTAGTAAGCCACACTCCAAATATAGTATCGATAAAGCATGGCTAAAATCAACTATTGCCTCAACAGGCATTCACAGATTTTGTCTGAATTAAGCACGCTTGAATCTTTGGGCTACAATGTATTCACTCAGTTCTTTCACAGACAGTTCATGCAGAAATAGAGTAGGCTGGGACAGGGTATCAGGCAACGAACAAGAACTTGAGGCTCCAAGTGGGGAAGAAAAAAATTAGAAAAAACCAAAATAAAAATAAACCATATGGAATCCACACTCAGATGCCTTTAAAACAACCACAAACATTCTTGCTGCCTCAAGCTGCAAATGTCGTGAAACAATTACTGGGCTGGGGGACTTCAAAGGTTCACTGAGAGCAGCAGTTTTATTTTTCAATCAAACACAGGAATAGGGCTTTTTTTCCTCCCTCCCTCTCTCGCTCTCTCCTTTTTTTTTCTGAATGAAACAGCGCCCAGGCTTCCTGATTTCAAAAACCCTGTTCCGCTTCGCTTGACCACTCCATAACCTTAAGAGACGCTCAGAAACTTCAAAATGAAACTGAGTCATACAAAATGAAAAAGACATTCTTATATTTCATTAAAGTTGAAAATTGCTGCATTCCTTTTTTGTAAAATTTACATAATGAGATTTAAGAGCTTGCAGCTGAACACCAGGGAAAACTTGAACTTCCATAAACTCTTATTTACTTAATTATTGATTCTAGAAGGTGACTGGCAGTTATTCGTGGGGGTTTGCAGATTCATAGTGCACCATGCACAAAAACAACTGGACTCCTTCTTGCCACTGGCTAACCTATTTACACACCCCCCCACAGCCCCACCCCTTTTTTGAAGGATCTATGCACTTTTATTTCATGCTTTCATTTCCAAAAGGCAACGGTTTAACCTCAATTTCCTTGCAAGAGCTTCTGGCAAGGGCTGCAGGGTGCAGTGGTGCTCACCTAGAGTGTTGGCTTACTGGTGGAAGTAGCTGTGCTTAACACCATGTTTTCTGATGGCTGAAAACACAGGGCATTTTTGGCAAAACAGATGTACACCCAGCAGACCAAGTTCTGCAGTAAGGAGCACACCTCCCCGCAGCCAGGAGAATCCAGGCTGCTTCAGGAGCCTAGATCCCAAAGGGTTAAGTTGGCACTGACCCCTTTGTACAGAGTCATGCACACAAAAATCATGCAGAAATAACATGCTGCCCCCTTTGAAGAGAACTGAGTCAGATTGTTAAAAATGAAACTGACTCATTGTAGAAACAGTGGTCACTGGAAAGGCATCTCCACAACTGCTGCGGTAAGAGAGGAAGCTGCCTGACCGCAACTGCCTTTGTGCTTATTCTAGCTGTTTAAGTTCTAAAAACCACAAAACCCCATTTGAAATTCCGCTGTATAGCAAGGTTTGTGTAATGAGGTTACAATTCATAATAGGATCATTGAAAACTGAAACAAGCAGCATTAATATGTGGACTGCCTGCAACGAGCTAGCAGCAGTGTGATGATGTCATTTTTAATTAAAAGTCTGCTCCTGTTTGATACGCTAAAAAAGAGTGCAAATCAGGGAATATGTGCTGATCCCATCCATAGGGAAAGACTGTCAAGCAGCATAGTGGTATCATAGAGCACCCTGCGAGCCATATGGCATGGCTTTAATGGAACTAATTCCCACGTACTCTGCTTGTGTCACGCGTATCAGGATTCTGCTCCCACACTGAAAAGACATTAGTCAGAAACAAGGGGAGGGGAGGCTCAGTGATACCCAGCATCGTGTCCTTTATCATGTGGCATACCGTAAATGCAACTGCAGCAGTGTCGAGATCAAGTGGAAATAGGCTGCAGGTTCATGCTAAAGGAGAGATCCTTCATTCATGTAAATCAGAGTAACTCCCTTGACTACACCAATTTACAGCCAAGCAAGTCTAGGCCTTGAAGCAAATGTGACTGACCAGCCCTCTGAAATGTGAATTCAAAATGGCTGGTACTTGCAGAGCTATTTACTCATCCAGTATTGCATTTTCATCCAAGACTGAGAGACATGGAAGACACTGTCCACAAAAAAGCTTACTTTTTAAGATCAGATGTTGCCAAGTACTCAGCACTGTCAATGCCCTTTCAGCTACTTGTGCTTTCCTTAAGGCAACTAAGACAACCAGCTCTGGACTTCAGTAGAAACAGGATACATTCCTGAGTGTCCCCGGCTGCTGAACATACTCTGCATCCCAGAATGATCAGGCACCAAGTCCCCAGTCAGCCCATCCTTGGTTCTCTGAACTGCCCTTTTGACTAGAGAGAGATTCTTCTTACTCCACTAAGTAAGAATTCTAAGATGTTAGTAGCGATGAAGCATGACACAACTTGGGTGAAAACAGTAGAAGAAAGGTGACAAACAGAAAGTTTATGCTTTACTTAACTGCCATTTCCATGTCCTATAAATATTTCAGATTTAACTTTGCTATTTATTTAGAATTTTATTTCTGGATTTTTCCACCCTAAATCACTGGCTTTGAGTCCAAGTCATGAAGACTATTACATGAACAGTCCTTATGCCAAGCTGGTCTGCAGACCTGCATTAAACCAACAAGATTTAAGTTTCCTTTATAACATTTCAGTGTAAAGTTTGATGTGAGAGTATATGTGGATATCTGAAAAACGTTAAGAATTGATCACGATCAAGAAACAAGCTTGGGAATCATTAACATAAGGTTTTGACATCAGGTCTTAGTTTTATAGAATCCTGCCTTCAGTCAGGATATACATCACCATTAACATCAGGGATATTTAGCCGGGAACTTCATTTGGAAAAGTAGCTCTATTTCACCCAGTACTTTAAGCCCCCCTCCCCAGTTCTTCACAAAATAAAAGAATGGAGAAGTCTATATCCTGCCCCAGGTACCTGCAGGCCTGCAGAAACCTTCCTTGCTTCCTATTGAAAACTAAAGAGATTTTCAAATGGTTTCAAGTTTAACCTAACCAGGAAATGCTCAGGTGTTTCAGTGCTAAGCACCTGGAACAATTCCGCTCCCTGAGCACCATCCTACAGGATTCCTTTTAGTGAGACAGAAACAAACAGGACATGTCTCTCACTGCAGCAGCTAGTCTTTTAAAACCCCATGTGCAGGTGCGTGTAGCTGCAAGTACACACACATGTATGAAAGGCAGAGAGTATGTATAATCAACTTTCAAAGTCAGTAAGAGGAAATGATTACCATAGGATTGGATGCCACATGTTTAATTTTCACAGAGCCTTAGCATGAAAAAAAATATCACACCTAAGATAGTAGGTGTTCAAATTCTTATTAACCCCAATCACCTTAAGTCTAGCGAGTCCAGTACTGCATATATAAGGTTTAAATTACACTTGTAGAATGTTTCTTGTTGATGCTGAATGCAATATGGGGTTTTTTTTGAAGAAATAACATTTCCTTCTTGGACCACAATCCAAGGTCAGACAAATGAAGTGTGGTAGAACAGGTTGCAGTGTAAAGGTCTGATAGGGTCACATAGAATTTTGCCATTCAACTCAAGAAACTTGGCTGTTTGTCAGGGAATACAAAAGAGCCTATCTTCTTATGCTAGTAGGTGACATAATTCCATATATTCATTACCGTGAAGCCAAAATTTATCAGTTAAAAAAATAAATCTATCTATCCTATGAAAGACAGATCATTCTTCCTATAAACTTTGTCCACTGAACTACAGCCAGATAAACAATAAAGAGCTTTCAAATTTGTTCTCTTGTATGGAAAAATACTGGTTGGAAAATTAAATTTAAAGCTGTTCTCAGTGAATGTTCATCTATAAATAAACTGCTGAAGATCCTTAACATCAGTATAAATTTTCCCACCCCTGTTCAATCTCGCCTTACCTTGGAGGCATGTTAAGAAATGAAACTGCCAGGATGTTTCTGCACGATACCCTTTTTGTCTGTTTCACAGCTAGAAAGTGAAAGGCTCAGCAGGTTAAATACCAGCAGAGTAAAGTATTTTATTCAGATATCAGTTGCAAAGATCGGGGGAGGAGGGGGAATGCAGTGAGGCCTTTCAGCCTACAATGCCATGGGAGAAGAAAAACGAGACAGCAGAAGTGTGTGGTAACACAAAAAGAATGTTATCTCAGCGGAGGGGAAAATACTTTCAAATGCATAATTGCAAACACATACCCTCAGCAGCTAACCCAGAGCCCTCTCAGACTGCAAAGCTAAGAGTTTGGAAAGTGGCCAAAGTATCAGTTTTATTTGAGAGATCAAAGTGATGAAAGAAAGAGAAAGAATAGCATCAAATATGATTGATAAAATGTATTGCTTTCTTTGATTGGTTTCTGCTCCCCCTCCCTTTTCCACCTCATTCTTCTCTCAAGTTCACTAAGAAGAATGTCAGATCTGTGGTACATCTAGTAACACATGCTTGCATGTGAGATGTGCCTATAGGAAAACACCTGCTTACTACACATACCTGCTTAAACTCATTATGGACACAAGATTCCTACTCCCTGCAGGTAACTGCTGTTAGCTATAATACAATTATTTGTAACACTTCACAGCTTGCACATACAGGTATTGTTTCACATTACGATATTGAGCTGCTTTGCACAATCTTCCTCATACTGCTGAGCACCTACATGATTACTCTGTGGATTTACAGGGACTCTGACCTGTGTGAGTTGGTGCTCTCATTATTTCTGGTCTGTAATTATTCTATATTTATTGTGCACACCATCTTTATATAAACACATTGAGGAAGATAAAAGGTGTATGATGGCAACGCAGTTGAGTTTATGGTTCCTTTCACACATGTAGGTGTATGTTACCTTAAGCACTGACAACCAGGATGAAGACCTTAGAACTAAAGGGCACTTTCACATATGATGAATTCAAACCATTACTAAATTCTCACAGGAATCATAGCTGATGGGCAGGTGTTCGGCTATGCCTAGACCCATATATTTAACAATATTATACAGGCCAGGACCTGCAAATGATGTACATAGTCACTTTATATGTGGATACATGTTGCAAAATCAGTTCTTTGCATCAGGATTTTGCAGGCTGTGGAGATGACATTTACTAGAACCACTTACATGAGCAAGAGAATAAATTATTATTACAGAATAAAAGACACATCACACTGCAGGAACTTAAGAGAAAAAAACCTGTGGAGATTACTGGCAAGTAATTAAATGGGAGGAAAAAATTGGAAAAGGTATCAGTTCCAAGGCAATACTAAGAAAAAGAGAAATTTTACAAAGAAGGGACAAGACAGCTCTGAGCCATGACAGGCAAGAGAGGGAGGGTAGAAAGAGAAGAGGGAGACCACAGCAAAAGGGAAAGCAAAGAAATAGGCCTGAGAATATTTGAAAGGGAAGTGGAAATGACTGTAACTAGAACAAGATATTGTAGGTCTTTCTGTGGTAAAGATGAGCAAAAGAAAATCACAACAATTCAAGGGGGGCACACAGCCACTATGGTAAAATTGGCCATTAAAACAGATTAAGATAATACAGGACAGCAGGTACAAAATGACAAAGTAGTAAATATTTTAGCAACAAGGAGAGAGGGTTGGTGGTGGTTCAGGTTTTTTGGGGTTTTGGTTTTTTTTTAAGGAAGGAAAAATGATCCACAATAGTGGATTTGAGCAACTCCCTTATGGATTTGATAAACTCAGTCTTAACAAGATGTGGTTGTGAGCCTGGTTCATTAATCATTCAGCCATCTAGCTAATCGTGCATCCAATATCTCAAAGTCTGCAATAATCAGATGCTATCTTGGCAAGCCTGAACCACCAGGCAAACAGCAGATTAGGGGCTGCATGATGAATGCATCCTACTATATGACTCTGCCAGGAGAACAGGAGAGAGGCCTAGGTACATGTAGGATGATTGGAGTCACAAGATAAACCTGTAGCTTGTAAGTGAAAGTGCTAGAATGAGGATGAAGAAGAGGGCAGGGAAACTGTGAAGACAGGGTAATGTATGTGCAGTTAGGAAAGGTATAGAAAGCTGAGATAAAAGGGAAGGGGCAGGCACATCACGAAGGAGAAGGACAAGAGAAAGTTTCAAAGTGGCTCCAGTAACAGCTTGTGTCATTGCTGTAGGGGGTTTTTTTGTGGGTTTTTTTTTGTTTGTTTGTTTTTTACAAAACCATATATCATCATGGCAGGGCCAAATCAGGTGTGCTGGTTACACATCTGTGCAAGACCTGGAGTACTTTAGAGGATGTGCAACATTTCAGACCATGCTGGGTATAACTAATTTGACAGATGAGTAAACTCTTCTTCTTCTGCCCATTCCACTGAGTTCTCCCCCAGCTCTCCCCCCACCAGTCTATACATCTGTATTTGTGTGTACTGAGATTTGTAAGCAAACTGACAAGTCAAGTGTTTCCCAACAGGAAAGGGCACAGGAAATCTTGTGGTAAATGTGATAGAGCCATCATTTTGGGATGAATTCAACCAATTTCACTGTTTCCTCTCTTGGTCCCTGTGGTGTTCAAACACTTTTTCATCTCCAAGTACTAATTAGTCTCCACAACACTCCATGAGATAACCGAGCAATTAGTATTACCTCCATTTAACATGGAAGAAAATTAAAACTAATAGGTTGAACTATTTAACTACACCACAGGGAAAGTTAATTCCCAAAGCAGGGATTTAGAAGAGATGATTTCTTAGCACTATTCTCTGACCATAGTAATCAATAGTATTGCTATTTCTACCCGAGTACCTCAAAGCAAGATAGATAATTGTCATAACATTTTAGGACTGCACCTGTTCTTCATTCATTTTACACCCTACAGTTAATCAGAAGGAATTATTCACACAGCTTAAAACTGTGCAGCTTTCAGGGTCTTGGTCAGTAGCCCATTACTCTCTTTTCTGAAAGCTGACTCAAACTGCAAATCTACAAAGTTCATTTAAAATGAATAGAGCAGAAAGAAGCAAACACATGAACAGCAGACAAGGACAACAGCAAATATGAGGAAAGAAGCAAGGACTGTACTGAAATCCAACAAGAGAGGCCAAGTTATTTCAGAAACTGAGATTAAATGGACAAGAAGTGAAGGGAACTGATGTAAGAGGAACTACACAATGAAGAGCAAACCAAGGCTGTGAGCTGCAGGGAAATCCAAGCTAATACAGAACACAGCACATGTATGCTTAATAGCTCCAAGGCTGTGAGACAGCAGGATTCCACATACCCTTAGCTCCCTTGAGAGTTAGTTAACTCACTGGTTTCAAAGTCTAGCAACTGCAGTTATCAGGCAATAACACAGTAACGTCTGCCAGGCATGTAAGTGTATGTAGTGTTCACCACCACAGTTTGCCTAACAAGCAAGTGCTGTCTGTACCCAAGGAGGTATGTAGAGAAGTCGGATCTGCAAGAAGTACGTAATTACAGCTAGACTGCAACCATCATCTTGATTTAACTGTGTGTGCTATCCACCAGGTTTTGATCAAGGGGATGATGCCTGGCATTTCCACAGAGCTTTTCCTATAATCAGTCACTGGTTCTCAAATACCCTCCTTACTCCATAAGAAGTATGGTGAAAATGAGGAAATATGAAAGGAGGTTGCAACCAGAACACAGAATATTATAGTCCCTGTACCCTGCCCAAGACAATCTTGCTAACCTGTAAGTGCTCATTTTTTGCCTGTGCAGCCTGTGGCATTCTTCTAACTCCTGTGGCAAGAAATGGACTAACAGTATCTTAAATCCACCTCACATTGCTCACACAAATAGCCTTCACTTGTGCATACCTCCAAAATAGTAGCAAAGGTACAACAAAAAGCTTTTGATTAAAAATGGCTATTAGGTAAACCTTCCACTCCTCTCTTGTCCAAGCAAGAAATCTGGGCATCAGAATGGGGAGTGCAGAAAGTGTTGCCTTTTTGGGGGGTTCTCTTTGGGCCTTGTTATAAAGAAACAGCAACTGGTAGGGAGCATGTTGCTGAAAACAGGTAAATCTTTACGTAGCACCTCAGAGGCTTGAGAGACAACCAAGAGATGTTATGGTTGAATTAAAGAAATTTTCACTTTGCTTCCCCCTCACCCCCCCTTATTTTTAATTGTTCATTATTTTGTCTGGTAGTTACTTTAGTAGTGAAGCAACATGCTCCCTAATACTAAAAGAAAGAAAGGAAAAAAAAAAAAAAAAGGAATGGCGCATGTAATACCCCAGTGATTCAGGAGAGGTTGGTGGTGTGGGCTGTCAGCTATATATCCTGTGAAATACTTTGTTGGCTAGACCTAAAATTATTATAGTAAAAAGATAAATGGTACTCATGCTGTTTCTGGGAGATTTTTCTGTCTCTTATTTAGATGATATGCACATGATCACAGGTTGGTAACTGCCCGTGAAACACATGCTGGTGAACCCTGAGATTTATCATTTGGTCTGAGAGGAAGAAAAAATCACCCATTAGTTTTATAAATATAACCAGGAAGCAGCTTTGTGCACTTAAAAGAAATCAGGAACAGCCTCTGCACCTCAGAGATTAATTCTGGATGATGTTTCAGGCACATAAGGTCCAGTAAAGTTGATCCCAACCTAAAGAACACAAGATCATTTACTCCTTGAACAATAAGCAGGGAGACTGAAACACAAACCTTATCTCGTTTTGAAAATGACTTGAATGGCTGGGACTAAACAGCAGAGGCTGTAGCAGCCCCAGAATTCAGGATGCACGCTGCCTAGGCTTCTTTTTTAGACCTCAAACCTCATTTAGGACAAAAAAATTATTATCAGAACTAGTTTTAAGAGCTCACTAAATAACTACTTATCCAAAGCTCTCCTATTTTTTTCATCCTGTTCTAGCCCTCTTTTGACACATTAATAACATTTTTGTTGCCATTTCCCAACTGTAGCAAAAGAAAAAGTCTATTTCAGATCAATTGCAGACATTCATTTACTTAAGCAATGAACTTAATTTGGAACTGTCAGTTCGATTAATTCAATGTTGAAATTATAAAGGCAATGTATAAAGTATAAAGGCAATGTCCTACCTGGCTAAATAATAATCACAACAAAAAAAAATTTTAAAAATATATGGGTCTTTAGTGATAGTTCTTGCAAAGGACTTTAATACGGGCAGGATTTAGCTCACAGATAATTGTCCCCCCTTCAATAACCCCTTGAAAGTTTGCGGACAGAAGCCACAGGTGCAAACATTGATACAGACAACTACATCAAACTGTGGCAGCTAACAGATTAGTACGAATTATCATCTAGTCAGAAAAAGATCATAGAAAAAATGTGTGAAATTAATTGCTTGCAACTTACAGTTCCTCTGTGACTGTGTAGCTACCCAGATACTTTACCTGTATTACCCATGCTAATTGCCTAGAGAAAGTGTTCTAGTATTGACTGAGCATTCTGGAAGGTTTTCACTGGAAAGCCAGCTTTGCAGAGGGTTTATTTTCACAAGAAATGTAGAGGTACTTCAGTCCAGCCCTCTTAAAAATGCTCAGGCCCTCTAGAATCTACACAAATTTCCACAACTTGTTCTCTCTGTGACAGCTCCATCCTTTTAGATGCATTAACATTTCTGATTACTCCCATTACTTTAAAATACCCTCCTGTGAATTAGCACACGGAGATGGGAATCACTTGACTGACATTTCATATGTGTTTTCCTAACTCTGCCATAATCACAGTTCTTGTCTTCAAGTTCTTGTCAGTTTGACAAGAAAAATAAAATAAAATAAAAAAAAAATATCTCTCAGTGGCTTCACACCAGTCTCCTTCAGAAACACTCAAAGGTGCTTGAGACACCTTCCCAAGCAAAAAGGAGTTCATTGGAATAAACAATCTATGAAGGGGAAAGAACAAGTGTCTTGGGCAGAAAGAGAACTACATGTAGCTGAAACAAATGTGTCCTGTGAAACAGGAAGAAAAGGGGAGGGGGGCAGTGGAGAGGGCAGCAGACAACTCTGACTTGCTCGCTCTTTCCAGGCTTTGTATTTATTTCTGTCATGGATCTGAAAAGGCAGGCAGCAGACTTTGTAGAAGCGCCTTATGAAATGGGGTAAATAATGGACCCCAGATGCCCTTGTTTCCTTCATTATTCAGTCTAGGCCTTCAAAGCTGTTTTGCAGTGTGAGGTATCAGAGGGAGGTAGAGTGTTCTGTTAACAAGATTTCAATGAGCTTTGGAAGCAGGTCCAGGGAAGCTGCTGGAAATGTTTCAGACATACAGTACTTTTGTGCTTTTCTGACCTGTATGTAGTGAGAAAACATGAGACAGAGGGTGCCTTGATTTTTTCAAAAACATAATCTAAACAATATGTAAACAACAGCAGCAATGTTTTGTATGTATGTGATCCCATTAATCCAATGATCTCAAAGCATCTAAAATACAACAAATCATTGAGCCCAAGAACACTGCTTCAAACTGAAGCACAGAGTTTAAAATACGTATTAAAAAAAGCACAGTGAGCAACTGGCCAGTCACGGCCATGAAACCAGGCATTCGATCTTTCATTTTCCCAGGTCCTTCCCCTGCCCCTGCTACGAGGCAATACTGCCTGCCTGCTTAGCAACAAAATATGGACAAAATATATTTCACTTTTGCTTTGAGACCCACCCTAGACATTTCTCTGTGCATATTTCTAAGATTCCTCATGATTCATCATCAACCAAGAGTCATGTGAACCCAACTGACATATCCAGTCACTTTACTTTTTGGATAGGTTTAGCATTGCCTAACAGTTGAAATCCAACCTCCATGGATCACACCCATTGCTAATAACTATATATATTTCCCCCTACTTGTTCACTTTTCCTTCCCGACTGTCATTAACATTTAAAAGCCAAACCATGTCTCAGAAAGCTTTTTCAAAAAAAGGGATTCCTGGCTATTTCAAGTTGCCATTCTTCTTTTAGCTTTTGCTTTCTTCATTGTTGACACCAGCTGCTCTATATTTACTCTAGCAACATTACATCCTGTACGTGGGGATGGCTCTGTACACTCAGATGTTTCCGAGTCACTTAGGGTATAAGGATGTATTGAGCACCACATCCTTTCTGTTACTGTCCTACATTTTGAGTGTGCAATCTTATCTTAAAAAAACACAATGGCACCACCTAAAGGACATACTACGTATATAGGAAGACTTACTAGATGCATTCGCAGCACCTCTCTCTAGTCTACCACGTCCCTGTGCGCGCATGTACACACATGTGCTTTTGACAACACTGAGCTCTATGGTGGCAATTTTCATTTTCTCAGGGATCAGTGCAGCACAAAGCTTATTCATGATTATAAAATCATGCATACAGAAAAAGATATCCATATTTTTATAGCTCCTCTGATAAGACTATAACAGAAAAGACAACTGTTAGAGCAGCTGCCCTCTTCTTTGCTCTCAAAATGAATGTAACAGGCATGCCTAACATAACAATTTAAGCAGTTTTAAGGAAGATTAAATATAGGGAGAAACACTCTTGCCAACAGAATGGCAAACTGACATAGTCCATATAAACCTCTCACAAGACAATGTGTGTTAGAATACAAGAAATTAAAATAAGAAAAGGGATAGGATATCCTTTTATTCCGTTGTATCTAGGTAATAGAGCAGCATATATACTACTATATATCTTTCTATATGTTATGCAATGGTCTTAAGTTCCCAGAAGAATGGGCGAGTTTTTTAAGAGCAAGTTTAACTTGTTCTCCTTTCTCAGCATCAGTCATAGCTTTCATGGTTCATTCTTATAGATCATTTTTGTGAAAGCACTAAGTTCTTTCACAGCTGAGGACAGTCATAACAAAGGCTCTTCCTAACAAATATTTGAGGGTTTGATCACTTGGAATGTACATTTTCCAAAACAAAACAAAGGCAAACAGCTTCAAAGCTATAACAAGCAAGAGTCTACTAGTGGTTATAGTTCCATGTTATATATTCATCTGACTTGCTCCATTCACAACAGCAAAACTGAGAAGAAAAAAATATAATTAGATCCTTTGAAACAGCATTTGTATATAAATATACTAGGGATAAAGTGAGTTACGCATGGCAACTAATTTTCAAATGCTTATGACAGTGGCCATACAACACTTCTATGCTTTGGTTTTAAAAGGAGAAGACTAAGACACAAGCAACTGACCGACAAAAGACTTTGCAGTTATTGTAAGTGGTATCGACTAGTTCAACATGTTGTGAATGGGTTCTGGAGACTTTGACGTGACAATCTAAAGTCATTACCATGCAGTACATGTACAAAGCCATTTAATTGCTTCAATTTGGTTACTAGCTGGCAATATTGCATGAGAAAAACTGCTTCTTGATAGCTGAAGAGGCGCCAAGGACTGATTTGGCATAAAGAACAAACTACTTCCTACCTCCCAGGTCAGGATGCAGGCATATTGGTAGAACTAGGTGGGGAACTGCAGGCTGTAATTGCTTGTTCAGTTCATAAATAAGAGACTTCAGTCTCCCAGAGAGCAACATAAGAAGGAAATATATTTCAAGGCTTGCATTTTAAACATTCTTTTTCAGAATAAAATGAAACCAGAGCCTTTCAAAATTTTTAATATGGCAGCTGTCTAAGAAGAGTGTGCCAGCCTTGAATATAGCCGTTAGGGGCCAGATATTCAGAAAAACTCAATTGCCCACGTGCATCTCTGAATTGGATGACTAGAGTTCCTGAAGCACTAGGCCTCCAGCAGAAGTTTTGATTATTTTGGCATTTCCTTTAGGAGTTGAACTGGAAGTTGACAACAACGGCTAAAAGCTGGCCTGGAGATTAATAGTTATGCAGTGCTCTGCATACGGATTGCCTTTTACTCAGCATGTCTCATAATTTACAGCATTAGTCACTTAAATCTAGCAATAGCTTTTGGGAAGCTGACCACTAGTTTTCCCACTTTACAGACGAAAAAACAAAAGCAAAAGTACTTGCTCTAACAATAAGTTTAGAGTAAAAACTTATCACGGACACAGAATCCCCAGTCTTTCCATTAAAAAGTAGTAGCAGAAAGGTGAATATTTCGATGATAGCAACAATCTCAAGGCCCCAGGCAAGACTGGAGAGACAAATACAGATGTGAGAGAGAAAAATCTTCCATTCCCTACATTAATTTGAAGCTCCATGCTCATTCTCAAGAGAGACTCTGTATTAATAACTTTCACCTGTGTAAGTATGCTGACCCTTCAGTACATCCCTGTTTGAAGAGAAACTTGACATTATTAATGGAAAAAGTGAATAAACATCTTGTAAAGGACGTGATAGGTGGCAAATCTATTATATAGGTGGGAAAACAGGGGGCAGCTGTGGTGTGGTGTACATCTTTTTGGAGAGCATTACAAGGAAAATGTCAAGCATTCTAAACCTTCAGCCATGCGCTGCTACAGCCCATAAAAGAATTCCTGCTACATCCCCCAAACACAGTTTTTGTAATGCTAAAGGGCAGCCAATCAACTTACAAAAACTTTTAAAGGGGACAATAAAACTATTCCTTTCATTTCAATTAGAAATGAGGCAGACAGTTAAGAAAAAATTGGTTACCTCAAAACATAAGGATACCTGCCAGCCTTTGGGTGGGATGGATGTTTTTGTGCCAGTGCATTATGTATTCATTTCTGACTGAGTGGTTATAAAAGCCCATCAATTCAAACTGCCTCATGAGGAATTTAGCTTAACATAGGTTAAGACTCCCTTATGCAACAGTCATCACCTTAGCGATAGGTTCTTTAACTATTTCCATAATTGTCAACTCGGCAGCAGTCACAATGCCAAGCCTAGTAGTTTTTTCTGAAGCCAATATCCTGTTAAAGATCATAGGATTTAACCTGAGTAAAGACCCCAGGATTTGGTTTTCAAGTTATGTCTTGGAGTGCAAGATGTGCAAAGCTGACATTGCAGCACTCAGTGGAAAAGCAGAGTGGGATAAAAAAATAATTATTACAATTAACTGTTCTAGTCCCTGAGATCAAATGTTCTGAGAAGAACTTTGAAAATGTTTATTCTCCTAGATTAGATGGAATTCTAAGCAGTGTTTATTAGAGAGAAGAGATGGAGTGTGTGCTATGTCTTATTCTCGCTTCCTGTATCCGCCTTTCTCTTAAAAGTGCTAAGTAGTAAGGCTGCAGGGATTATGGTGCAGAGGGAATTCTTGCCACTTTCCTTCTCTCTCTCTCTCTCTCTCTATTTAAACATGACAACTCTTGGCAGGCCTCGGTCACATTGTTTGTGTAGCCAGGACAAGAGGGTGGAATTCTGGAACACGTTCCAGCCCACATTCCGGATTTTCCTATAAACTAGCCCCTTATTTTAAACACACGCCTCTGTGAATTACCTTTGTGTTGCTATGCCATTTGAAAATCTGTTTCAAACACTCCTTGTAAATTAAAATCTGATTCAGCTTGAATTCCAATCAAGGTATTTCTTCATGGTAAATAATCTACTAAAAAGACAGTGTTTGATTTTGTAGGGGGGGAGGGAATTAAGGGGGTGGGGGGGTGGGGTGAAAGAGGGAGGAGAAATGGCTCAGAGTCAGCCAGGGAGTATGGAATCTTTCCCTTTAAATTAACAATTTGAATAATTGCATGTTGATTGCATAAAATTTATACAGCTGGACTTAATTACTTATCTTGTCAGAGGAATGGTCTTCCCTTTTGTGAGTGCAGTTCACATTCTACATTTTTTGCGCTTTTTTGTCAAGTAAGTAACAGCCAAAATTTCAGCAGTCATTTGCCTGACAATTGGATGTGTTAACTTGCAGCTAAAAAAAAGTATAAAATGAAGGTCAAACCAAGACAGTTGAAAATTCAGTCCCTGCTTTCTCTTACTTGGCTGATTGTTGCACAAAGATCAACATTGCTCAATCTGGTGTGTGTACTTTCAGCTCAATAAGTGCTTTCATTCATCATTCACAACTTGCTTTATTATGAAAGTTGAACTATATCTTTAACACAAACCACGCTTCCTTTGTCCTGAATGAAAGATCTGCCTGGGCACACTGGAGAACAGGCTCATTGATGCAATGTTATCACACGCACTGAGGCCAATATCTTACATCTTAAAGCCCACAGCAAAAACTACCTCTGTTGAACAAACTTCCTAAGTAGAACAAACTACCCAAGCAGAACACTTTTAATTAAATGATGGAGGTAAAGGAGCTTTTTCTCCACCAGTGGCACCAGGTTTAACAATTCATTTGTCACACAAATGTTTCTGCATCTTCTTTCATGAAGCTGCTGATGCATATTAGGACCTACATTCCCTGCAGGCATGGCCCTCCTGGATACCATCTGCATACTGTATTAGAAACTCATTAACCTAGCACTGGTGTAATTTCAGCTTTACACTTGCGTGCCTAACACTTTTTTTGTTAGTTTCTGTGTTGCTTTACTTCCCTTCAATTCACTGTCCTTTTGAGTGCTTTTCCATCCTTAGATAATATTTGGAAAGGGTATTGTGTTCTGTGTTCAGATACTCCCTAAACTCTCTAAGGGGGAAAGTCAGAAATAACAACAAAACATGGATGTTTTAAGATATCACTTCATTTTTCTGTTAGCTTATTACCATTAGAGGCACAAAAGGCAACAAAATCAGGCTGTCTGAAAGCAGGGTAGAACAGGACAATAGGGAGGTTGAGAGGAAAGAAATAACAAAGTAAAAAAGTTGAAAGACAAGGAAGAACCTACTTACTTTTGTCACAGCAAGCACCTTTTGTGAGTCTGAAGGCTGCCTAATGAAGTTAGAATAAGTTCAAGAAATGCCTGTACTGTCCATATGTAGAGCATGGATTTCATCTCACTGTATTTCACAAGCCACTTCTGACAATTGAGATAAGATATGTCAACGCTCTTTGCTTGTAGAGTTTTTCACTCTTTTAGCACATCAAATGCATTTTATATCTTAGCAAAAAGCACAAATGCAGGCTGAGCAGAGAATAGGTTGAGAACAGCCCTGAGGAGGGCTTGGGGGTGTTGGTTGATGAGGAGCTCAAAGCGACCCAAAAACGTGCACTTGCACCCAGAAAACCAATTGCACCCTAGGCTCCATCAAAAGAAGTGTGACCAGCAGGTTGAGGGAGGTAACTCTCCCCCCCTACTGCGCTCTTGTGAAACCCCACCTGGAATATTGCATTCAGCTCTGGGGCCCCCAACATAAGAAGGACGTGGACATGTTGGAGTGAGGCCAGAGGAAGGCCTCAAAGATGATCAGAGTGCTGGCGCACCTCTCCTGTGAAGACAGGCTGAGAGAGTTGGGGTTGTTCAGCCTGGAGAAAAGAAGCCTCTGGGGAGACCTTATAGCAACCTTTCACTACCTAAAAGAGGCCTACAAGAAAGCTGGAGAGGGACTTTTTACAAGGTCAGGTAGTGATAGGACAAGGGGGAACTTAACAAGGGTTTAAACTGAAAGGGGGTAGATTTAGATCAGATATAAGGAAGAATTTCTTCACTATGAGGGTGGTGAGGCACTAGCACAGACAGTTTGCCCAGAGAAGCTGTGGATGCCCCGTCTCCCTGGAAGTGTTCAGGGCCAGGATGGATGCGGCTTGGTCTGGTGGAAGGTCCCCAACCCATGCCAGGGGGATCGGGCTAGATTATCTTTAAGGTCCCTTCCAAACCAAACCATTCCATGAAAATCTCTTCCTCCTCCTCTGCAAACATAGATACACTGTTATGAGCATTAGCTGGAAGTGGTATTAAACACAGAACTGTGTCATGAGAGAGAAGAACAACTGGAGAGTCACGCTTTGAGGGTCCTTCTCACCATGCAGCCGAAGGAGCCTGTTCTGGCTATTAACTACAAAAGTGCAAGAAGCGTTCAGGTATTGCTGCTTTCCAAGCTAGTGCTGCTTGGTTACTGTCCATCCAAAGAACCCTCCCTGCACAGTATCATAGCATGAGTGCTGTGATAGCCTGAGAAAACCAAGTCACACATGTACTGCCATACTGAATAATACCTGTGCACTCTTCTTATCTCTCCTCCTCCTTTTGTCTACTGCTGAGAAACCATTAACACTCTCAGAGCTCTTAGGGGAAGAAAACAAACAAGTATATGGATTTCAGGTGACACCTCCTGGATTCTCTCAGCTGATGGATCAGCAAGACACTAGAGTAAATCTACCTTGTTAGTCAAGAGCAGCTTCACAGCCACTGGCTGACTAGCCTACACATACCCTACCTGAGACTTTCTTTTCTTCAGCTGGCTTGGATAACTCCAGTATTAGCAAGATTGCAAATGGAAGGCAGCCCCAGGGCAAGCATGTACACTCATTTTCAAGCACAGAATGAGATTAAACAGTTTCTGAAAATAAAAGAAAGATCAAGAATATAATTTTAAGAAACAGAAAACACCCTGTAAAAAAAAAGCAAAGGTAAGAGAAATGGGTATGGATAATTTGGAACCATCTCTAACTGTAGTAATATACATCACACACACACCCCAACAATCAAATATGCAAGTTCACAGGATTAAGCTGTTATTAATTTTCCAGTTTTTGCTAATAAATGTATTTGTAAAATTTTAACAATATGTACAACTCTTAGACATTTGAGTGTCTCATTAAAGGGATCTTGGATAACATTAAGCTGTAAATAAAGCCCTAATTTCTGGTTATCTTCCTTACATGGTCTGAGGGTTTCACAGAATGTGGATTTTCTTTAGTTCCTCAGCATCAAAAAAACCCAGGAACTTCCTGCTTAAAAGGGTGACTGATTCCTGATCTGCTACAATTGTAATACACGTCTATTAATAAAATTTCAGCATTTTCAGAAATTAGGGGAATATACTCTTTACACTCAAGACCCTCAACACCAGAAGTATCATGTTGGCTGCAGAAGATTGACAGTCCATCCCACAGGTCTTAGAATACTAACAGTGTTGTTACCTTTATGTCATCATAGCTATATTGTAAGTGCACTAGCAACAGCACATTTCCAATGACAAATTCCATATAAATAGAAAACATACAGAGTACACAGAAGCTAAGAATATTCCAGCTTTGTCATACAGGTATGCTAGTTTTCTCTGTAAGACCAGAACTATAAAATTGGCAGTTCCTATAAACAAGCATTTATCAAATAGGAATCTGTTTGTGTTGAGTGGATGACAATTTGTATTTAAATGTTCTGAATGTATGTTTCGTCATGTGTTTGGCATCAATCTATAGTTAAACTAATTTCTGTAATCAAATGGCAAGAACTATCATGTTTAAAAGGATAGTAAAAGCAGTGAAAGTTTCCTGACAGTAGAGCTCATTAAAAATGCATTTAAGTCCTGCACGGAGCCCCCTGAAAATTTCAGTTAGATGCCTAAAGGTTACAGGCATTTTATGCCCTATTTAAGTCATATTCCATAGCACATTTACAGCCAGTCCTTTGCAGTGCTGGTTTAAAATTAAACCAGACACCCAAGGACTCTTCATTTAAACTTAGAGTTAATGCAATACTTTGAAAAATATATTCCATCACTGGAAGATTTTAAAAGCAAAGGAGACAAACATCTGCCAGGAATGATAGAGGTAGAATTGATTCTGCCTTGGGGCAGAGGGATGAACTAGAACGTCTTCTGAGGTTTCTTCCAATCCTATTTTTCTTCAATTCCAAGGTGTGGAGATGGGAAAAAAAGAATCACAGAAAACTGATTGAACAACAGGAGGGAAAGTATTTGCGTAATTGAGACCAAACCATTCACTAATTGCAGCTTCTATGTTACATTGAAATTCAAATTAGTAATATATAATAGTACAGAATAACTAAGATAAAAAAGCAATGGAAACAAAAATGCAGAAACTTTTTGTATAATTGAAGGCAAACATTTATTCACCATACATGTCCTGTATGTTACCTCTCAGAAGCCTGTGCACAGCTTACGTTTATTTTGAAAATCAGCTTGGAATTTCTTGAACATGTCCAGCCTCAGGAAAAGGAAAAACAAGTCATGCATTTTATAGCTAAACCTTCAAAGTGGGCATAATCCTAGACACAAGCAATAAATTATATCCAGGTACAGGCCCAAGCATAAAAACCATGTCTGTGAACTGAGGCTGTACCATGCACCAATCGGCTCCCTTTGCAGCAATTTATGCCTCATTCACAGAGGAAAGGTATGAAGGCAACCTTTTGAAAATTAGATTCTTAAACCTATTCTGCTCCAACACTATTGCCTTCCTGCAGAACAAAAAGGAAAAAGCCACCTTTTGCTCAGGAAGGGCAAGCATGAAGCAGTTCACGTGTCTAGAGCTGACTTCCCAGGAATTATTCTTGGGTTATTTTACTTTATTAAATGATTTGATAAGATCATTGTGCAATCAATCTTAATTTCCTGGGACTGGAAATTCTTTTCCTCTATCTCCATTTGCAGTCCCAATGTATCTCATGGGTTTCCAAATCATGAAATCATGCTGCTTGTAACTCAAATCCACCAAGCTCATCGGTTTTTAAGAATAAGTAATTCAACAGCCTGTCTTGCTTATGCTGACATTACTGCACCCAGCTCCCAGCAGACAGTTTTAAAACAAAAAGTTTCTTATTCTTATAATCAAGATCTTGCAGTTATTTGATGCCATTTTTAGAGAATGGTTGTAAAAAAACCTGAAAATATACGTTAAAAAGTCAAACTCAAGAAATGCAGCATATAGAGTATTACCTTAGAGCAAAGGGGATACCAAGATGTTTTTTCCATCTATTCCATACTATATGCAGAGTTAGTATCAAGGGGATGCAGAAGCTCCAGGGAATGCCCTTTAAGAATGAGAGCAGGAGTTTGGAAGACAGATTCCATTCCCGACTTGGCTACCAGTTCCTTTGGGACAAATCATTTAACATTATGAAACAAACATTTTGGAAACTGTTGTGCTTGTACTCCCTAAGAAGTATGATTGACCTGAAAGTGAAGAATAAACATAAGCTATATGATGATCAGCAAAGTCATAGATGTGTTTTTAATTCTAGCAGGCAGCATTAGTCAGTAAGTACAGAACAGCCAAGAACAAAACATCTATACTGCAATGAATATCTCTCCTTGCCTTTCCTACCTTCATTTATTTTAGCCTATCGCTGCTGGTTTTACGTGTACTCTGTTTGCATAGAAAGCAGGCACTAGGATTTTGGAAGCAGAACGTCTAGGCCACAGAAATGTCACAATCTGACCAAAAAAACTGAAACAGGCAATGCAGTCACAGCTTCTCTTTCCACCTGCCTAGTGCTTAACATGAAAAACAGGGAGAGAGGGAACATTAATGGATATGTTATTGTAAGAGTCAAAGGTTGTGGCTAAAATTGTCCAGTAAACACAAGTCTAAACTGTAAACTGGTCAAGTAAGAGTGGCTAATAAACCTTTTCTGTTGGTTGTAAAGTGGAGACAAGTAGTTATTGGCTAGGTGCTCTGCACAGCTGTAAAGTGTGAGGAACTTGGAAGGCATTGTGACTTAGACACTAAGGGATTGAATGTGACTGCATAGTAGTGAATAACTTGTTTGTCGTTCATGTGAATAAAATGTGGAAGTAGATCGATGCTTTTCTCCATAATATGGGTTCTCTGCTAAGCACAGTAAATCTCCGTCTTACCACAATAGTGTAAGATCATTCATGCCATTAGTTTCAATGACACTGACTCTATACTGCATGCAGTTTGCTGTTCTCTTTCCTCAATATAACAAAGCCTGAGAGTGCCAGCTGCCTCTTGAGTCTTAAAAAGAAAGAAAGAGAGAGAGAGACTTTTATTTACCATGATTTTGATTGGTTAATTTCTCTCTATTATTTTGTTGCTTCCTCCCATATGAAAAAATGCATTGCCGTTCCAACTAACACACACGAGAAAGGCCACTCAGTTAGCATGCAAAACATAAATTACCAGCTTGTAATGACACTTTGAACATGTAGCATAACACCACCATCAGCCTCAGGTTTTACTCCAAATATCACAGATTTTTTTCCTTTTGTGGCTGGGGCTATAATCACAATCCCATCTGCTGAGCTTTAGTTGAGCCGTACACACACACAGCAATTGGGTTTTATGAGTGTAGTATTATAATTATTGTAGTATATTGTTGGCACGTGAATGAAAGTCATAGTTCCGCCATCTATAGATAGGAGTAAGTTATAAAGATAACTGTGTAACAGAGGAATTTTCAAACCATTTTAATGACCTTCTGGCTTTAGTGCTATATAATTTAATATGCCGTGCTGCTGGCAATCCTATGGAAAAAGCTGCATCAGCACACTTACCAGGGACCCTTTCCCCTCCCAGCACCGCCATAGTTGGCGTTGCAGCTTGACCATTAAAATGTAGCTGCATGCTAGAACTTTTCAAATAAGGTACCACGTTCAGATGCATTTTGTTGAGAAATCAGAACAGGGGGATGGCAGTAAAATCAAAGGAAAAAAATTATGGCACCCACATTTGAATACATCTCAGTGGGTGCATCATCACAAATCTGGTCCTTAGACTAAAGATAGACTGAAAACGTTCAAAATAAATGACATCTGAATTCCGAGGGCATATTCAAATGCATTAGTCCATACACTTGTATTCCAGACGCTGGTTTTTGAAGCCCTGCTCAGTAACAGGAACAGAAAGTTGGCTGTTGCCTACTTGCATGCACGATTATTTAAAGAATAGGAGGCGGCGAGACAAAAGGTACAAAAAGCCCAGGAAGTTTTACTTTGAGAAAACAACCTGTTGCATCCCTGCATCAGCTGGTTAAACTTGGGCAAGTTATTAAATCTTTCAATACCACAGATCACTCAGCTGTAAAACAAAGCTAACAGTATAAAGCTACCTCGGATGCAGAGATTAAGTGGTTACTGTGCAGAAAACACACTGTTTATATTACGTATGCTATGTATTTATATTGTTTCTGATCTCTCATAAGGATTTCAGCAACACTGAGGAGTTAACATGGGGACCTGGCACTAGTCTGAGTACCCAAAGTGCCTGGGAGTGAGCAACAACAATCCATCTGTTCAATTACCAGCAAAACAAAGCCAGTATTACATAAGACTACAGTAATATATAGGCTTATTAGGAACTTGGTTCCAGAGGTTGTTATATGCAACATTACTGTGCTATATACACGCATATTAATAACAGCATACAGTTTAGCAGTTTGGCACTTATATTAGCTTTGAAAATGTGTATATTTTCCCAACAAATGGTCATGGCAGCTTTCTCAAAATTGATATAGGCTTCTTAGTTTGAAAAAATGAAATATCAGCTGTTAAAAAAACCCAACCCTAGACACACATTTGCCTAGTTCACTGGAACAGCTTCTCTTGGGTAAATAATTCATGGTTTTTGACATAAGTACACGTTCCAAAGTATGTATTTACCTGATGGACCATAACAGCCTTGAAGGAGCCTGTCTAGTCTACTGGGTAATATCTGATGGATTTTTTTTTTACAATTAGTATGCATGCCACTAAGCATCCTAAATCATAAATAGTGTACCTTTAAAAAAGCCAAAATATAAATTTAGACAATCCAAACACACAATTATTTGGACCTCAATGCATGGAAAAGCTAATAGTTCAGGGTTTGTACAATAAAAGTAAAGACAGATAGATATTTTGTACTCAGTTTCACTGTAACACGAGACAGCATTTTGAAAAAGTGAGCTAAATTCTATACTGGTGCCAGTGATTCAGCTACCAAAAATATTTCACAGAGTTTTGCAGTAACCTCATGGTAGCTACTCACTTAACTCATTGGAAATAGTGAAACTCAAAAGTAGTTTCAGAGAACTTGGCCACTGTGGTCTCCTGTTTCTACATAACATTGGCCTTATATCACACGGGCCAGAAACATTCACAGCTCTACACTGCACGCTGAAGAGCTAAGGTATCTGAGATCATTTCACCTTGATGCACACTAATAGCACAAGACTTGACACGTTTCTAAATCCTCCCAAACAAGGATGAATTTCACCTTTGTCATGTAACCCAGGGGCAGGGAAGGAAGAGGCCCTTGTAAGACACATGTGCTTTCCTCTCTGTAGGAAGGAGTTTAAAGGGAAGGGGACAACCATTATCGTTCTTTACAATGCTTACATTTTCTACGGAAAGAGCTCGTAGTTAAAAAAAAAAAACAAACCACAACCTTAAAAGGGTGTACCTTTTTCCTTTAATTACTGGCTTGTATCTTTGTGTTTTGCATACTGTTGTACAGTTGTCTAAAAGAGTAGTCAGCTAAATAGAATCTCTGGGCTTTACTTATTTTATTAGTGAAGTAAAAGCATTTAAGAATACTTTTGGCATTAAGGATTTCATAGAAAGCCCCATGGGACGTATGATACGAATAGCTGCCTGAAGGGTGGAAGGACATACGCCCCCATGACTTTCAGGTAAATGTACCATAGTTGTCACTGCCATTAGCATCTCAAATTATACTTCGAGTGTAAAGTATTACCAGCACTTGCACATAAGGTACTACTATGTAGTTCATGACTATATTCTAATCTATGGTCTACGCTCCATTTAAGTTCCACTTAAATCCTGATGGAGAACCCAGAACAGGCTTTATGCCTTCTTTAACATCTATTGGATGTGTGAACTTTATCCAAGGAATAAAAATATACCATATCCCTAATAACCAGAAAGCTAAATGGGATTCATTGTATATATAACAAAATAAACAATAGCGGATGGGAATGATGTTAACAGTGACAGGCTTTTAGGCAATGAGGGCATTTTGCTACTATTACTAAGGGCCCACCATGGCTAGGCAACACTCCCAGTTAAATGCAACTGCAGACAACCAGCCACAGGAGATACTTAACAGCACATCTACACGACTATCTTCCGCAAGCTTCCCAGGCCCAAAATGCAGAGGAGTGCTTGACATGCAGCCTGAAAGGCCAGCCAACAATCTCTGTGCTTCAATTCATACTCCAAAACATATCTTCGTATAGGTTTACAGGCCTAATCTCAGTTAACTGGCACTCAGTTAGTAAAATTCTTTATAAGTGTCTAATAGGCATCTTCTTGAATCTCATCATTTCCATTTTCACCACCATTAAGACTAGACATCTGTTCTAAGCTCCTCTGTTTCTCAGAAAGAACTACTGGCTGCTTGACTTATTAGAACTGCTGACAGTAAAGTCAAGACCTAGCACATCCTATCACACAACTTTACAAGAAACTCATTAATCTGTGAGAAAAAGGGATGTGTGTAAAAGGCTTATCTTAGGAAAAAAGCTTTTCAAAATACTGAATTAACAACAGTATGAATATCTCCAAATGTACACTGAAGAACCAAACAAGCATCTACATTTCCTTAAAAATAAACTGCCAGTCACATAAATTGTGCGCAATTTATCCGCAATGAATGTAACTGGTGTGCTACTCGTGCTTTATTACCTTGCAGGACAAATTTTCACTGTTCAGAACTGGAGGAAGTCCTTTCTGTTATGCTATTCTCAGCTGTCACTTACTTTTGGTCTTCTAGATTGTAAACTCCTGAAGTGAAAAGCATGTTGTTCAGAGTATTCAGAACCTACCTGCAACCAGCAATACTATATTTGGAATCATCATTTTGAGACAGAATTAAGAAACTCCAAGAGCAAATGATCATTCAAAAACCAATTGTGAACTTAGGGATACTTGTGAAGAGCACCTATTATTGGTAAATTACCTATTTTCTGCATTTATTAACATACAAACACATATATTTATGCATAACTTGCCAATTACCTCTGTTGCCCCCGGAGGATGTAAAAATGTTTTGATTATTTTTCATCCCTTCTTTTTAAACAGGTGAAAATTAAACTTCTTCAATCTTTTCTATTTGGAGTGTTTCCTTGAAAATAGGTATCAAAATTAGGCAGATTTTTTAAAAGCTACCATCAAAGAACTGAAGGTTTTCTACCTCTTGCTTTGTTTGTTTAGGGTTTTTTGGGTTTTGTTTGGTTGTTTGGGTTTTTTGTTTGTTTGTTTGTTCTTTTTAATTTAGCCAGGAAAAGACAACTGCAGAGTAGTAAAAAAAAATATGCTTCAGGATTTTTTTTGTTATTATATTCATGGAAAATTTCATCAAAACAGAAAACATGAATAACAGATAACTGCAGTAAAATATTGGCTATGTATATCTCATTCCTCTGGGTGCCTGAAGAACAGCATGAACAAACTTCAGCTACTGTAACACAGAGTAGACAAATGAATTGGAATGTAAAGCTTCTTTATGACTGGAAACTATTACCTCTAGGTTTCATTTAAATGGGTCCCTAAAGGCAAGCAAGAGGCTGTTTCCATATGTATAGGCTTCATTGGACAAAGACTAACTGGACTGACCATTTAGTGCAGCCTGCCACCTATGACAAAGTACTTCCTCCTGGATACCGGGGAGAAAGGACATTTGCCAGTTTGCCATTGGCCTGTATCAGGCTTATAAAGTTGCAGTTGAGTGTGCTAGACACCCCTCCTCTCTTCAACAGGCATTTGTAAGCAGACACATTGTCAAGATTTTCATGCTACTTTTGAAAAAAAATAAAACAAACGGGACTCAGCTTAAGCATAGAAGAGTCCATGTGTAAGTCTAAATTCATGAACCCACGGCAGCACCCCTGCAATACAAATGCTAGCCAGACAGGTAGCAGGGAAATTATAAATGGCATCAGTTTTAGTCACAGTGGTGTACTAGTGAGAAGGAAATAAGGACAAAAGCTGATGTCTCAGTGTATAGTTGCAATCAAGTCTTGTTTCTGGAGAATACATTAACACAATACTTATTAAAATCAAATAGCAATTCTTTTGACAATTAGTACTTTTAGGTCAGTAGGGGGTTTTGGGTGAATGTTAGATTTCATTTGGTTTAGGCTATGGTATTGCATTCATCTACTTTCCTCCTTCACGGAATGTTTCAAAATTCAAAGAACCCCATAAGTGAAAAGTGATAATCCTCTCTAGATAAGAGCACATATCTTATTTGTCAGTGAAAACTGTGTTACTTTCTTCAGCTCCACATGCTCATAATTAATCTGAGCAGCTTGGTGCCATACAATTTTCACTCTGACAAAGGCATTTTCAAAGGTAGCGCTCTGAAGCTGGGATACCAGTAGAAATATTTCAGCTTATCAAGCAAAGCTACCAGCTGGTCCATTACAATTCAATCCTGTAAGCAGGTTTGCTCAAGACAGGGTCAGTAAAACATTGTGCAATATCATTACAGGTTTTCAGTCATGCTTTCTTCACAAAGCTTATTCCCATTGCTCACTCTGAATTCAGAAAAATTGCCATCAGCCTCAATTTTTAGCACATTGTTATTATTTGCTTATCTGCTTATCACATAGGTCATTTTTTTCCTATTGTCTCAAATTCTCTATGTTAGTAAAGGAACTGCTGGGTTAAAGATGATCTTAATGGCTACTACTCAACTGGGAGTCAGGGAGTGTTCCCAGGTTGTGCCACAGATTTCCTGTGTCATCCTCAATAACTCACATAACTTCACTGCTACAGAACACTTGTGAGTATTCACTAACATCTGAAAAATAATCTTTGATTGCTATAAAAGAGTTGACATTAAGTTAATTATTTTTTAAAATGTTACGGTACAGGAGATACATTGTTTTCTCACACTGGAAGAGAGCACCGCCAAGGTCTTTCATTCTATTTTAATGACAGCTCCTAGATCAATTCAAATTTTTACTTACATTAAATTCTTAATTCAAACTGACTCATCTACAGATGGAAGAATGAAACAAAGGAAGAATTCAGGGGTTTAAGTTAATACTATAAGAAAGTTAAATTCACCAATATACATGTAATGTTTATCCAGAGAAAAGGTAAAGACCGTTAAAGAACACTGCAAGTTAGTGTTTGAAATCGGCTGGCTATTTTTTACGTTTCCCATTGCTCCCCCACCCCCCCAAAAAAAAAGTTTTCTGCTCTCCTCCCAAAAAACTGAAAGCAAGTTGAAAAGCATACAATGTCATGGACACCTCTACTAGTAAGATGGTCAAATGAATACCCTTTTATGTGGAAAGAATATTACTCATTGTGGTGAGTACTTTTAATAACAAACTAACTAGACCTCATTTGGTTTCAAGTAAAGATTCTCACCACTTACCTAGTGTTATGCTCTTTGCATATCTTTGTGCCACAGAAGAATATAACAGAGATGGGGGGGGGGGGGGGGGAAGGGGGAGCAGCAAAGTTTTTATCTGTGATTTTCCCTCACCATCCTTCCTGTCTCTTATTAATAGCCTCCATTGTTTATCTTAATCTACTCTAATACATGAACTCATCTGAAAGACAGGTATGGAAGAGATCAGCAATTTACTTGTAACTCAACCAGCTGCCTGCAGCAAAATCACATAAGTATATTTCAGAGAACAATCTGGTTTTATAGGAGGGGAGAGGGGGAGAGAGATGAAGATCAGGAGAGCAAGTGAGCAATTGTGTGCTAAGGTAACACACTCTCCCCTCCTTGTGGTCTCAAGATGTTCTTGCTGTCTGAATGCATAGATTTGAATCTCAGGCAGCTCTTCATTTTGGGCTAAGTCTGCCCTCAAAGAGATGTAAATCTAATAGAGTTACTAATAGAATGCAATTATATAGCAGAATTGTTTCTGCAAGGCACATTTGTAAGTTCATATAAAGAGCAGTGAAGCTGCTTGCAAGACACATTTCTTAAAGAGCAACAAATAAGTACATCTGGTATAGTTTGCAAGAGCAATTGCCAGATATTATATCATTAAGAAATAATTGTTCACCATGAGATTTGCATGGACAATAGATACTTTAGTCTCTAAGCTGATGTCGAGATCTTGGTAGTTGGCATAGATATTCGATGAGTTATGTGTAAAGCAAGCTTGAGGGTTTAAGCCAGTTCCCATTGGCAATCATCCACATTAACAGTGAAAGCCGCTTTTGATATGAACCTCAGCAAAAAGACCAAGGTGATAATGATTGATCATTCTGCTCACAACATGCTGAACAACACTGGCAAGTACAAAAACTGATACCAGTGCTGGCAAGCAAAGGGCATTTGGACATATATGGTGCTCATTTCATCATTTTTAGTCACAAAACATTTATTTAGTACCATAGATCAGAATTACGTTAGTCCATTCTAATTATCCTATTATTTTATATTTCCTTTCATTATTTTGTGGCTGCAGGACTAAAGAAGGAGGCAAGGCTCTAGGGAACTTATATGTATAGCATAGCTAAGAAAGGAATATAAGAAGGGAAAGTTAAGAAAGCAGTACAATGTTTGATACATGACAGGTTAGTCCCATGGGTTTAGGCATTTGTTTTAGCTGTAGGTAAACACATCAGTACAGGAAACACAAAAGTTCACAATGGCCCTGGTGCTTTTTCTAAGTAGCCTGGCCAAGTGCATCTGTGTGGGTTATTAGTAGAGGAAACTGGAGTAGGAAACAGAGATGAACAAGGTTATTTAGGGTAAGCAGTAAGAAGAACCTATTGAATAACTTACCAAATGGTTATGAACTCATTCCAGCACATCAGCCATAACACAGGCACTACAAGTCTACCAGCATAGTCAGAAAACTAATAGATGGCAGAAACTAGGAAAGAAGCAACATTCCCCACTAAACAGTCCATGATGTGCCCACAGGTCAAATACTGCAATTTTGGTTTCCCCATCTTATAAAACATAGAACGGAAAAAGAAAAGTAACAAACATGATCAAGGGTACAGAACAGCTTCCACACAATGAATAACATAATAGTCTAGGAGTCTTCATGCTGGAAAACAGATAATTATGAGGGACATGTGGTTAAGATCTCTAAAATCATGACTGGCACAGAAAAGGTGAATAGCAAACAATGTACCAACAGAAGGACTGAAACACGCAGGTGACAAATTTAAGGTGAACAAAAGGATAAATTTCTTCATACAGCGTGTTTAAGCTGGGGAATTCCTTACCATAACACAGAACTTAAACTAAGGGTTTGCGTGTGTTCAAAAAAATTAGTGAAAACATTTACAAAAGAAAAAATTCAAATACTTCTTGTTTCTCTGGCTCAGGAAAGTGTTCTGAAATAGTATCACTGTTACATTTACCATGCTCTTTTTCTCTTCCGTAAGCATCCACTATCAGATTCAGTATAATGCACTGCATGCACCTTGGCTCCAACTCTGCACATCCACTTGTATATCATAAAACTCCAAAATTTAGACATTTGAATTTCAACACTTCAAATACATGCTGGAGTATTTGAATAGATTAAAACCAAACCTTGGAGCTTCCTTAACTCCAATAAGTTTCAACTAATGCATCAAAGTCTTTCTGGGAGGTATTTCTGGCATGTGTCTAGATTAATTAAAAGAAAAAAAGTTTAATTTTTAAAGCACATTGATATAATGAATGGGGCTTCATGAAATGTTGGTGTTTTGGTATGGTTGATGACCTAATAAAATACATAAAATCAGTTCCAATCAAAGAAAATTCTGTATTTGTTATTTTCTTCTGGTAAAACAAAGAGGAAAACATTTGTGCTTCAAATGTCACATTCCAGGAAAGATATTATTTTCAGTTCACTGTAAAAAAAGCAATGGAAATTAAGAGTTTGAGTGGCAAAACTACTAAACAACAGATCTGCTCAGTGCATTCATCAGTTCTGTGATGAAAATCCTCACTCAAGTCTGGGGAAATCCTCTTTCAAATCTCTCAACTAAACCATCAGAATCTAAACTTAGGGGATCTGTGTCCCAGCCTTCACTTCCCATGGTTTCCCGTTGCAACTCTACTAGCAGCAGCTGCAGTAGCTGTTCTACATCTGTCCTGCAGCAAGCCCCAACCCAACTGAATTTTCACTGATGGTACTTTTCAACCTTCAGAACAATGACAATTCTAGTTGGGACAACAGTTTAGGAACTGCTGCTCCATAGCACTCTGGAAGGGAGGGTGATGGACAGAGAGAAGGAATGAAATTCTACTTTTTCATGTTGATACTGATACACTTCAAATATTTACGCTGTGGGATAAAAATTAGTATTTGCAACTCCTTAAACAGCACCATCGCAAAGAGACATAAACTCATTTTTAAGATTCCACAGTTTTCCTCATAATCCATGATTTACAATGAAACAGACTTAACAGAAAGGATCAAATGTGCTTCAGCCAAAAATACTCCCTTATTTGGGGGTCACCTGCACTGATGAACATCAAACTCATTTCCCCCTCTCTGCTTGATTCCAGTGAATTGAACCATGACCTCCTGTTTACCAAAAACATTTCTTAAATGCTAACCATTGGTATTTGATTTAATTTATAAATTAACTTTTTGTTAGGCAAACGATTGCTGACTCTACTATGTTAAAGATAAAAACTATTGACCCAAGCCCTGTGCATCCTAATACAATGAACCTCACTGTTAAAGAGACCAGGAAACTCTATGCATGTTCTGGGTTATTGCAATTCCAGTTCAGCAGCTTCATGTAATTTTTCAGACTCAAACAACAAATTTCATTATGTGGCTCCATTAATAAAACCCTGCTGTACTTCATACTGGTCAATAACTTGGGGTCTAATGATAAGATACTGATTAAAAGAACTCCGATCAGATCTGTTGAGAAGTTTCTATACTTGACAAAACAGAAATGCAATACCCAAAGAAGTCCTTTCAGATACTTCTGTCCCCACCTACAGATAATAAGATCCTGCGAGGACTGGTAACAATTAGTTTAATAGGAAGCAGGAGGAACAATTGCTAGTGCTCCACCTCCTGAACTACTGCATTACAATGTGGTTCTCAGTATCTGGAGTGTTTCACAGATATATTGTTTATTTATTTAAGTCATGATTAAAGTAAAACATCCTATAAAACTGTAACAGCGGGTGAGAGAAGGCAGTCTGTTCTCTTTTCCTCAGAGTAAACACATCCTCAGAATAACTTAATATCCTTAATCAATGTGTAAAACAGACATTCACAGAAATTCATTGCAAGGCTCCATTTTCTATTCCCCTCTTTTTGGCCACAGGCTCTGGTAGGAAAGATCAATATATTGCAAACAAATCCCAAAGCAGGGGCTTTAAACATAAAGGAGATGCGATTCCTCTGGTCACATTGTAACACAAGCACACAAGCTGAGGAAAGACCAGCATGCACAAATAGTGAAGGAAATGAGCATAACCTGCACATTTTTGAAAAGATAACACCTACACGCTCACAGGATGCTACAATCCCTGTTGCATGGAGCATCCTTTTCCTGAGAATTACACTGGGGTCTACCTAGAAGCAGGTCTTAGTCCTGGCCTACAGAGCCAGGAGTCTGCACAGCACCACAGGCTACAAAACTGCAATATAAATTTAAATAGACTAGATTTTACTCTAAGCTTTTCTTCCTGCAGGCTATGTACAAACCTTTATCTGAGTTCCCACCACACCTCTGCCTGGGAATGGTTAGCTTTCCCTCAGGTTCATTTGAAATGGAGTCCTTGTTTTATATATAGGAACACCCACATCTTCATTATACTTCTGCTTTATTTTCCTCCTAGGCTTGCAGTTCATTCTGTCCTAGCGATAAGGACATAAGGTGCATAAGGTGCTTCACTATGACTCTACAATTCAGACCAGAAGAAATGCAAAATCCACTCATTAGCAGAGGTGTTGACTAACAAGTCACCCATCCCCTCTGGTAAGGCTATAACCCATCCCTAGCCACAAACCTTCTCATGGGCCATACACACCTTGTCAACTAGAGACACCATAGCCTGGCTACAGTGACTAACCCCATCCTCCTTCTTCCCAAACCTGTTAGCTACAGTGCTATTAAGTCTTTTACTCAACATAGTCAAAAGCCTTCAAGACAATGACAGACACAATGGTCATGCATTCCCAGGAGATCAGCAGCTATTAGATTTCCTTCTGTGCTCAATCAGGTCAGATTAGCCAAAGTCAAGAACACACCACTTTCCATACTGCTGAAACTTCTCCCTGCAAATTTCTAAGTGCTATTAGTTTTTAACACAAAGTAGTATGATCTAAGGCAAAATAGTCCATGGAAAGCATGTGTTCAGTGACAGTAAGCCAAAAAGAAAAAGAATCACAGCACAAGCAAGATGCTGTATTTCAGTCACCTCTAGCAACTCAAATACAGAAGACATGAATTGCAGTCACCCAGGAGCAAATTTTCTTCCTGAGAATTTGGGCAGTTGTACTCAAAGAGGCGGTTTTTAGTGCATAGAAGAAGAAAAGGTGAAGAAACAAGCAAGCAGAGGTGTCCCATGCAGTCTCTCAAAGTTCAGTCGCTGGGATACAGCAACAGAAGGAAAGGTCATCACATGTATGACAGTTATGCAGAGCTTCAAGACTTTAAATAGCAAAGAGTTTATGTAACCAGGGTGCCCAAGTGCTTCCTCATGACAGTCTCTCACAGCCAAACCATCACGGTGCAATTAGGAAATGTTACCTGTCATGTTTAAGGGGTTCTTTTATTCACATTGCAGTTATATCAACAGGCAAGGTGTAAGGTGTAGCCTTTGATGGAATTTTTATGTTTTAGAACAGGAGAGTAATCGCCAAATCTATTTTCATGCTATGGTTTATACTACAGCAATAGCATAATTCTGAGAAATTTTCATTCTACCAACCAACACAGCAACTGCAAGTTTCCATCTATTTCCCACTGTGCCATTCAGAAGACAGCTTAACTGGATTTTACAAGATTGAGATTTACCAAAAATACATGGTGATATTGCTAATCCCTTCATTTCCTATAATTATATGGTAATTCATTGCATTTTACAGGGAATTCTGCTTTTTTCAGTTAAAAATCAAGCTCTTCTCCCCACAAATCTAAAGCAACAGATGCATACAAAAGAATTTACCACGTTCAGATGAGAAGTGCGTATGTCCATGGTTTAAGCATTCAAAAATTATCTTCAGGAGGTATGTTCAGAATTTTCATTAAATACGTTATCACTATAATAACATGAAATTAGCTAATCGAGAAATTCATCCTAGAACCCAAGCAAACCAGAGAGTTTACATAACCACTCAAACTGAAATAATGTATTTCACAAACTAGATTAATCCATCAGTCACCATTAAAGACTTTGTTGCTATACAAATGAATAACCAGATAGTTCTTATGCTGACTAGTAGGATCAGTGCAATGGCTTTCTTCTCAGATCTATTCACATACCCACTGCTACAGTAAAATCATGTACACAGACCTGATGTCTACCTACCTACCCAGAGCACGGCAGTTCCCAGTCATGCCTAGTACGTGCAAACATTGCTATCCTAGCTGCAAACTGCACTATACATTTTGATAGTCTTCGTAGAGAATATTCCACCCATGTTACTAAAGACATCATTTGAGAAAGACTGAACACGTGAAAACTATTTGCCAAAACAGATATCCCCATTTTAGATGCACCAGAAATAACAGGAGAGCTGCTTTAAGCAGCTGGCCAGAGGTTGCCCACATACAGGATAATCTACTGGTTGCCCAAATTAATCATTGCTGGCTTTGTTGTCACACATTACCTTGCTCATTTTGTGAGGGCAGGTCTGTAAGAACTAGGACTCTGAAAACGATCCATTACCAGGTCTTCAGACCTTCCAAAAACACCAATTTTAGCCCCAGACCTTGAGTCATTTTAGGATGGACATATATTCAATGTATTTTGGATTCAGTGCAATTGTGTATTAAATCTGTAATCAAAAAGGGATGGGATCATTATGATACTATCATATGACAGAGATTCGGGGAAATGATTCCTGAAGTAGTGAATGTACTGATCATAGTGGGAAAGACAACTAAAGAACATTTCCTTCATGGAAAATGATTTTAAAAGCTGCAAGCATCTTCAGCTCTCCAGTGAATTCTCAACCTTAAAAAGGTCTCTGTTGTTGAAATATACATCCATTTCATTGAAGATAAAAGAAAGATGACAGATTCAAGCATAAAAATGTAACAGCTCAGACAATTGTATCACCGTATTTCTGGATGCTAGCTTTGTCTCAAGAATGGTTGAGGTAATCAGTCAGAATCAGCTAAGGTAAGCCATTTTATCTTTTTAAAAGCTGCTGCAGGCTGGGGGAAGGGCAGGTAGGAAGGAGAGGGAGGAGAGGACACTAATAGTTTATCAGTTTCATAGGTTATCAAGAAATCAAAGCTCAGTCCATGACAGCGTGCATAAGAAAAACCTCTAGCTTTATACAGAAGAAAGTAATTGGTAACTACTGCCTATAAAGAAAAAGTTTGGCAAACCCAACGACTGTCTTTACAGTATTCTTTGCATACCTTACATTTGTTGAATGGTTTCCAAAACTAAAGCTTTCCCATGGGAAGGCAAAGAAACAATAGCAATTTCTTCTGAATGAAGCTCTCCTAAAGCCAAAGAGTAAACATACTGTATGTGACCTGAAAGTTTGCTTTTAACTGTACAAGTGGCTAATTACATAACTAATCAAAATACCTTCAAAAGCAATTCCTAAGGGAAGACGGGGGTTGTGTGTGAGAAAAAAGGAAAAACAAAAAAGAAAAAGTGCAGCCCAGCAAAGAAAGATAAAGATAGATGGTGATTGATAAGCACTTACACTGTATAAACTCATGTGTGTGTGCACATACATTCAAGTTTAATGATGTTTAACGATTTATTGTTCTTCTGCACAGGACTGTGTAACCCACAGGAAATCTGTATTCTACCTGAGATTCTAGTGCAGGTTGAAGAGATGGATCTGTACACGATACAGCTCCTATTCCAAAAATGAACATGAGCTGATGACGTGGCAGCTGTGGAATGTGATTACTCCATGTCCTAGGCATACTTCTTAACATCAAAGAGTGAAAGAATTTGATTCAAGACTGATTTTGAAAGGTGGATGTGTTTGCAGACTTTAAATTCTCTCTTAAAAATTAGAGGGGTGGAGGAAAGTTTGCTTCTTTACTAGAGACACATGAAAAAACTTGACGTTTAGAGAAAGGCCTTTCAGGTCAGTGACATGAGTATACTCACATCCTGTATGTGTCTTCCATAGCTATGCAACAAGGGAAATTAACCTAAACAGACTTTCTTTCACATTGGTTCTTAAAGAAAACCATGAGCAGGTGTAGACCTTAAAACCATGGAGTTGTGTCTTTTTTAGGCACCTGTATTACAGGCAGAGAGGAATTTAAATATTTTGTGCTTGGTCTGTATAACTGTCCATTTATATGTCAGTTTAACAAAACTGTCCATTTTTGTGCAAAAAATGGTTGCAGCTTAGGTGTCTGGGTTTTGTTACAGCACCATTCCTTCGGGTGCTGGAAGCAGGATTAGCGCGGGCACTCCCTGACCCCTGCTGGCGGGCTGGCCCCTCCAGCTTTGCCTGCAGAAGGAAATCAAGGGGGAAATACACTTTATGGCTTAAGGAATGCCAAGAGAAAGGTATAAGGAATTGGAAAGCCAGGCTTAAAATATTTCACAGGTAGAAAAGCCTTCTCTGGAGACTATGGCAGGCTGAAGCTATACTCGAGAGAAGCCAGGAAACTATTTTGAGATTGGGATCCTCTTTTAAACCCTTTTGGATCCTCCTGACCAGAAATATCTGAGGCATAAATACCAACTGCCAAAACAGACAAACTCAGCTGTCTGAGACACAGCTCAAGGAACTTCATCCTGCTGCAGAAGAAGTGCTGGTGCACACAGTGTTAGAAGCATGAACGCTCCCTGACCATTCCTGAGAGCAGGAGGCCAGAGAAGATCGAGCACAGTCTCTGGTTTGGCTCACCCAACCCAGCAGGTACCTAGGGAGAACAGGCAGAGAGCCCCTGGCACGTGGCTCGCATTGCTTCATCACCAGCTCCCTGGCTGAAGTGGTGATACATTACATGGGGAGAGGTCTCTGCAGGGGGAGGCCAGAGAGAAACCTGGAGGATCTTAACAACTCCTTCTGGCTTAAAATGATTGCTTCTGTCAGGGAATATAGTTATTTAAGGAATTCTGCAGGAAAGTAAGCCAAATAAATTCATCCAAAGATCCATCTGTTTCACAATGTGGTGTGGAAGGAGATCAGCATTAAACTAGATCCACTCACTTCTGAACAGATGAGCCTCCCTCTGCCACAAATGCTCAAGATACGCAGCTTTGGAGGCAGAATCTCCTGAAGGTAGTTGTACAAAAGCAGTCCAGTGATTTCACATTTCAACAGCTAAAACTGATCTCAAAGCAAATGTTATCTATGACGCTGAAATTAATAGTTGAGAATATTGTTTTTCATATTTAGAAAATTTCAAAGGAGCTACAGAGAATGAGTTCAATTAGACTAATTTTTTCATTATAATGAAAAGTCAACAAATTTTCCACTAAGCACTAAAAAATAAAAATCTTACTTTTGACCATTACATTTCCAGAACAGCAGGCTAAACAATAGAGATGCCAGCCTTAAATGAAATAAATCCATCTCCAGTTATTAAAATAAAGTCTATGGGTTTATATGGGATAATTATTTACTAATGAATAAGTGCTTTTAAAATCTTGATGCATTTGCCTCACCAAATATGCTTCAGTTTATTTCAGCAACTAGCCAATCATGTCATATTTAGCTGGAAAATATACAGCTCTGAAAAAACACAAGGAAAAACCTGGAGATGTACAGTATAATTATGAAAAGAGACTTGCCAGTACCTCCAACTTTATATGCCAATATCAACATTCTTAATGAACTTCATTTTCCTCATATGCTTCCACATATGGCCAAAATAATAATGTATTAGAACCTGTTTATGTCCCGAAAATCAGGCTCTTAGATTCACCCCCTGCTACCCCAAGACTAAGCAAATCTCTATTATACGTCTGTCTTTCTGAATAAATCTTTGAACTCTGGGTTAACTAGCAGACATTCCACGTTTTCTGACATCATTCTGAATTTTACATCAACTATATTTCCTGCTAGAAAAAAAATAATTATTTGGGAAATACATTTTCTGTCAAGATAACTTGTAGTATTGAATGCCCAAACTGCAAAAGATCAGATTTTTCTGAAGTTCTCTTTTCCAAGTAATGGAAAGGGTTACTTAGAGCATCTCCAGATGCATCTCTCTACAAAATGATGCAATGCATGTTGTTACCCATTTCATGCTGCATCTAAAAAAAAATATCTTTTTCCACTCATGTTCTCTTCTGATGCCAAAATAGACTCTGTTGCTCTGCTAGGATATAATCTTCTTGCCCTGCTGAGTACCACACTCTGAACCAAGACTGAATCAGCAACAGAATATCAACACTGTAAATCAAGTAAGGTGGGTTACTTGCAAGTGGAAAAGGCCCTTAGCAAAAGCCTGGGAAAATTCCTCTGGCTTTAGGGGGCCTTGAATTTCACCAGTTTTTGTTTCTAGCATGGTGCTTAGTTCATCAGAATTAAACAAGCCACTTCAGAAGTAATCAAGAGTTCTGAATATTTAACTCAAAAGATTTGCTTTCACAGTTGTAACAGTATCACGTGTGTGGCTACGCATGTTTTACCTTTCGGAGCTTATCCACAAGAAAGAAGGCAGACTTACTGGAAATGAAAACAAGGAACTATAAAAATATACTGTCTATACTGCACCTCTGTATATCTCTTCTTTTCTCAAAGTAGCCCACCACATGTTCTTTGTCATGGGTCCACATTATCTGCATCTCCTTAACTGATATTTTTGGAAATTGCTGTACAATTAAAAGTGTCCAATTCATCTTCCCTCTCCAGCCTCTGAACTTACTGTTGTTAGATAAACTTTATCAGAATCCATGTTGACCTTTCCCTCTACTGAACTCAGAAACATTGATTAACTTGAGAGTTACCTAACAGTGGGACAACTTAAAACATGCCCCATTTCCTGCTGACTTCCTATTTCAGCACCTGCAGCTCCTTAAAAATGAACTCAGCTAAAGCTGAGAGAATTACAAGAGCTATAATTTGGCTTATTTCCCTCTTTTTTCAACTTGGAAATGTTGAAATGTGGAAATGGAGAATCTTACCAGAATAGTAAAAAAAAACCAGTGATCAATTTTTTCCACAATGATCTCTGTTTAAGCTGTCAGCTGCTCTCTGACAATTTCCATTAGTAGCTAGTCAGATCCAAAGTGACAAACTGAAGCAGGGCTAGTCACATGTCAGAAAGAAAGAAGGCTCCTGGAGTCATTATAGGCAGAGCTTTAAGGAAATTCTAGGGTTTACAAAAGGAAGATACTCTGATAACAGAAAACAGTATAAAATCACAGCCCTAATGCACAAACAACAAAGTCTTGTGTGGATAAGTGAATGAAGTTCATATATTGACTTAATTTTATAAATTGTATTATATCAACATAACTGTACAAAAAAAAGGCAGAAGAAAGCTTCCATATGCCTAGTCATCACCTATAGCTGTGCAGCCACATTAATGTTCCATTAATTCAGATTCCAAGACACAAACTGACAGTTTGCATTTGTGAGTGTCATACTGATTACATTTTCTTCACCCCACCCCCCACCCCCACTCCAGGTAATCCTGCTAATTATTTTTTTTCCTACATACTGAAGAGTTCTTAGGAAACCGATTTACAACTAGGTCCAGCTATCAGGTACCTGTTTCTATGAGGTCTGACCTGCTCATCTTCTTGGACAGCTCCAAATTATGAAAATCATAGAGGATAATTTACTTGCTGTTCCAGAGAAGGGCAGCAGGATTTTTCTCACAGTATGGTCAAAAACTGCTCAGGATCTCCATTTTATATCCTATTCAAAACCAGAGATTCCAGTACAACAACAGCCAAAATCTGTAAGGAAACCTCAGTTGATACAATTCTAGTGAAGAACTGGTGCATCTCTTCACAGCATTGTAGGTCCTTCAGCAATCTCTTGCATTAGAATGGAGTCAGATTGATATACGAGCTAAGAGGATTCCAGCACAAGCAGCTGTAGCTGCCATTACAAAATGCTTCAAAAGATTTACATGCAACTTACCAATTCATAAGTATTACACTGAGGGACACTGTAAACTGTGCTACCATTTCTCACAGTGCCCGCTGCTGCAAGTTTATTTTTAAAGAATCCTCTTTTCTTTTGTAGTTCAGCCATTTCTACCCTTTTGCCTTCCAGTCCTGCCTCGTTACAGAGTTCAAGAGATAATTTCTTGCTAAGAAATAAGGCCACAATGAATAATGCTACTAGTGTTATTTATGTATGGATAATACATTCCATGAATGCTTTCACCAAAATTATTTCAAAATGCTGTTTTGATATTCAGATTTCTTTAATGAGCGGTGTCTCATGTTCACAAACTAGAACATAAAACAGCGCAACACGTACAGAAGCTTTTATAGTGGCGGCATCACAGCTAATAAGAATTAGTACAAACACATTCTTTTTTTTGTGACATTACATTTTTGGAGTTCAATGGCCCTTCTTATATCTCAAAGCAAGATGAAGCTTCTCATGATTAACCATATGCTTGATATGACAGCAGAATCTAAAAGAGGTCAGTTATCTACATCCAGTAGGTTCATCCAATCACTTTAATTATGGTTGGTTGGCTGTTGTTTTTTTGGGGGGTTTTGAGGGTGGGACAGGGAAATGGGGTGATGATAGAGGTAAAAGAGAGGGTAAATAATCTTGCCGCAAAAGGTATTAGATCTTCCAAATATTTCTGCAGTACACATGTCAAAATAGCCACACCATTGTCTGGTGCTTCCCAGTTACAAAACATCAAGTTTCAGAAGCAACTTTTCCACTGAATTCTTAATTTTGCTTGTGCCCATAGAAAAGTACATCAGGTGACTAACAGGTGGCAGGTTTGGGCTAGGTGACTGTCAAGTCTTTTCCATTACTTAGTGAGTTTTCATGTCTTTCTTCAAAATGGTCACGTATTATTTTATAAAACAAAGCTACCTATACATCCTTATTAATGTACTAGGCACCGGGGGAAAAAACAACTGCCATAATCCTAGAAACCAGAAGAAAAAGACTCATTCTAGGCACTGCTTGCTTGCCATGACATAGATATTATAACTTAATCCTTCATTTTTATTTTCCCAGTTATGTGATGGGCAAAATAAATCACATCTGCAGGGTCATTAGAACTATTTTAGTTCCCATCTGACAGCATGTATATCTGTTCAAGCACAAACACTTAGAATGTTTATTAAAAACCTATAAAAGAAGCCAAATAATTTACTGGTGTATTTACCAGTGCTGCTATAGCACTCAACATCTTTAGAGTAGTGAGGTTCCCTTTCTGTTTTGCTCTGCACAAACAAAAGGACTTTGCTCTGAAAAGCTTTCCATCTGTGACCAAAACCATAACCCCCTTACTGTATTTTTTACCTGATGTACTTCTATATTCATATATTTTTCCATAACCAAGTGTAGTTTTAAAAGAGTTTATACTGGGCACAATTCTAGAATCCTTCCTTCTCTCAGAGCTACCTGGGAAACTTGGCTCCTCCACTCAACTTTGACCAGGTTATGAGCTTTCCCTCAGATAGAAAGAAAAAATTTACTCCCCAGTGGCCAGTCCAAGCAGCTAACAATCTCCCTGCATCCACTACTGATCACAGGTGTATACATAAAAGCCATAATAGATACCAATGAATATTCTACTTGTCAGCCTGTACTGTAGAAGCCTAGAATAAATTTGGCATTATGTCTAATCCCCATTCTTAAACTCTATGAAATGACTGGTACGTTTTGGCTGGGCAAAGCAATGAGCATCCTTCACTCCCTACTAAATTTTGACTGAAGTCAAGTTCACATAATATGACTTCAGTTCAGGTAAAACCTCAGTGGCATTTTTCTTTCTTGAGTAGGAACCACATTTCTTGTCTCACCTGTGCTAGTTCCAAACCTTATCACATCCCCTTGCAATGTAGAAAAACTTGGCCTTTTACCAATAACATTCTTGCAAGACTTGTATACATTAAGTCTAATTAATTTAGACTCTCTTATAAAGAGCTGCTTCTAGAGTAACAGACGCACCACTGGAGGGAGGCTTACCCATTAGCTAGAACGTACAGCCCAAATATTAAAAAGGTAGAGACTATATCATCAACACAAGCAGAAGGATGCCGAGGTATTTTGTCTGCACATAGCTCTGAAATCTGGAGAGACTGAGAAATTGCTTTATGCACCACATACCACTGAATCAAGTAACTTGCAAGTTGCACATCTTTCTGGCTGTCACACCATTCAGTTTGCTGAAAGGCACCTGGTATATTTGTACACAGGTGAAAGTCACTTAAAATATTTGTTCTTGATTAGTTATTATTGTTGATATCACCATCTCTGCCAATATGACTCACCCATTCATATATCCTTTTGGAAAAAGGCAGGGGAGTTATTGGTGCATATAGCAATCATTTCAGCTTTATGAATTAAAAGCTTCTTCACTTTTGTCGCCACCCAGATGTTCAGGGTGTTAACCACTCAAACTCAAGAGATATTCAAATCTATAAAAGAAAGCAAATCTGTGCATTTTTAATGGAAGAATGTAACCAAGAGCTGCTGAGTGACATGAACCAAAAATAAAAATACAGATGACTAAGCACACACTTGCCAAACAACTTCTAAGACCAATTTAAGAATCAAACGCACCACTGCCAAAGCTTTGAACTAGAGGAAGCAGATGCTTTTGCTGCTGTGACATGCTTTTCCACCCAGCAGGTAGACGGGATGAAATCCGGTCTCATCAGGTCACTAACAAGGATTCAGGACTAACAGCAGATTGGGCTAAGCCAGCAATAACAACACTTTTACATATGATTTCCTGATACATGGAAGTTAGATATTTCCGCTATTTCATCTTCTATTTTTCTTAGGACAAACTGCTGAAAACTAAATTGCAATGGAATGTAGGCATCTATTCTGATACACAATAGTTTGTTGAAATAAACTGCACAGGAAACATTCCTTCCCTGTATGTACGTATGATTACCACCAAATGAAGTGACCAGTGTACAAACAGGCAAAGGCAAAGATATTTTGCTTAATAAAAGTATAGGTGATGCAGGTGGGATTAATTCCTGGTAAAACAATACTCCCTTCAAAGTCCACTTAGAATAGTAATTGCTGACAATATAATTAATTTGATTGCTTTATTACCATCATATGTTTTCAAGGAGTCAAATCTTTAGAAGTTTGTGTCTCAGCAAAGGCAGAAGCCACAGAAAGGGCTGTGAACTTCTAAGAGCCAGGTCTGCATGGATTAAACCAATTTTTTTTCCTTCTACCACTAACAAATAGATTTGCTACAGCAGTAGCAAGAGGAGAAAGTCCACTTGGGGCAAAAAAAAAAATAATTAAAAAATCCACTTTCCACAAGATATCTGTTTCATCAAGAAACGATTCATGCTACAGTCAGTTTCCATTTCTCTGTTTTTCTCCCCAGAGGTCCCTAATGTCAACTACAGGCTGCTTCTGGTCACTTTCCCAAGGGAAAGCTTTGTGTGGCATTAATGGCTGGAAAGGCATGGATTGAAAACAGCATGAAAATACATGGAATATAAGGCTATAATGACAGCAATAGCTTATTTTAAACTCAGGATTCCCCAGGGTATTACATCAGTAACTCAACTGAGACATTGAACCAAGAGAAGAATTCTCACATAATTTAACTATTTGCTATAAAACAGCAAATAATCGAAAAAAGACATTTTGATTAAAGCTCCTCAGCAGTTAAACCCTAAAGCCAAACACTTCCTATATAAACCCACTGACCCCACATTGGCATAGTTTTGTTTCAATGCATTCAGAGGGGAAAGAAATGGGAAAGAGCAGTGCAAGTGCAGGGGACCTGCTCGGCCTCCTGCACAGACAGTCCTTTCGGAGAGAAACAACTTCGCTGTCTCACCAGCACAGCAGCCAGCCCCTTGTGGGAGCCAGCCCCTTGTGGGAGTGCCCCAGCCCCTCACACCCCTGCCCATGCGGAGCCAGGCATAGCCATGGCAGCTCCACACTCTCTGCAGGCCATGCACAGGAGGGGGTGGTTGGCTGTTGGGCTGCCCTTCACTCTCCAAACAGCTGCTCCCCATCTTAGCTTTGAAAAAGGCAAGAGACAGAGTTCCTGGTACCACTTCAGAAGCAGCTCGTGTCCCAGTAGTGCTATGCATACACTTCAGCAACTCCTGCTGTCACAGAACTGTTTAGGTTGGAAGGGACCTCTAGATATCACCTAGTCTTACCCCTGTGTTCACTTCATTCACTTCCCCCCCGGAAGCATCACAGACCCCTGCGTACAGGACCTATTGATCAACCACACAAAATCACTAGCTACAAGCAGGGTGGTTACACGTTTTTAAAAGGTATCCATCTGCCAGTGCTGAAACAGTAACTGAAATACATCCACAGATTCCTTGAACACGTAAGTATACATCTTATCTACACAAATTTAAACCAACACATTTAAAAACCAGAGGTGAATTAAAAATTACCCATTCCAGTGCACAGAAGTTCATCAGGAGGTGAGAAGGTGGTCTTGTTTATTCAAATGCACTTATCAGATGCAGCATAAAATCAATTGAAAATGTGACAGTAAACCTGTGATGAGAATAGTAGTTAGCTGGAACAGACAGGCTGGGTTTAATTCAAATATTAACTAGCATTTTAATAACTCTTAGCAGCAGAGCAGTAACCAAGAGCAACCCAAAATTCTGGAGACAAGCCACGTTTGAAGGTGTTCCAGCCATGAAGTGATGTGTGGCACTTACAACCAGCAACAGGCACATAAATGACTATGGATGTTCATTTGCTCTTGTGTTTCCTTGTCTCAACTGTTAAATGTTTCTCCAGCTTATGCGTGGGCTACAGAATACAATTCTATGTTAGAAAAATGTCTTTCTCATCAGAGGCGCCTGGGTTTCCTAACCAAGAGACTCCAGAATTTCAACTGAAGTCAACGAGAACAGTGGCAGCTGTTCTTTATTTCTGAAAGATAAATTGCGGACTTCTCGGACTTCTCAAACTTCACAGAAATATTTTAAAAGTCAGATTTACTGTCTGTTCTCAGACTCATTGACACAGAAAGCAAAAGGGATTATATCTTAATACTCCACATTCAAAAGGGACTAATTTCATTATAAGGCTGCATTTTGTTCTGTGCAAAATTCAATAAACTGTGGTTGTGCACTAACGAAATATTGAAAAGGAAATGAAAAGTATATTCAGTCAAGTTTCATTTTCATGAAAGCATAAGTATAGACAAGAGGGAATATAAATAGTGCACATTGGAAGCCTTCATTATTTAAGTTGCATGTAAGCACTCCTTTCATCAACAAAGACTAAAGAAAGGAGAATTATGCCACAGATCATTTTTATTTTTCTTCAAAATTAAATAGGTAAAGATAGAGGAGTAGAATTTATTAATAAGTGAAAGGAGGCCTTAAAAATCTGAAGAAATAATAAACTGATTCGCCCAGCTGTAACTCCTCCAAGTTATTCTGTCTCAATCCAAACACCTTCAGCACTGGTCCTCTAAAAAGACCTTTTCAATCTTTCCTTGCCTTTTACAATACACCAGTGTTGCTCAATTCATTTAAGGCTTAATTCATGAATAAGAAACCACATTTACTCCGCGATCCTGCTTGGGATCTATCACACAGCTGGGATGAAAGGGCCTCAATTCAGAAGTTGCCAGGAAGCTAGGTCACAGTGGTACAGGGTCAAAGTTTAGGCCAATACAATGAAGCCCACAAAAATTTGAGTAATATGCACTTCTCATCACAATACACGGGAACTTACACTCACCGAGACCCTCAGAATATTCCTTACAGATTCCAAAAGTCTCATTAAAGAGCGAATATGAACAGATGCTGTGGGCATCAACTGTTTCTCACCCTCAGCTGAAACTGCTGGGATGGGGGAAAAAAGGAGATGGCAATTGTAGCAGAATGTAAAGCAGAGCACTGTCCGTTCTCCAGTGCTACATGGCTGCTGACCAGAATAAATAATGATTTTCCTCATCTGAATCTTAAGAAACACTTCGGGGATCACATGCATGTCACACGTTTAGAGAGAGGGGAAAGGAAAGCACACCACAGTCTTGGACAGGAGGGGTTGTGAGCGGCTCTCAAAGCCCACTCATGACTCAGGAACACTAAAAGCATCTGTGTGCTTGCCTCAGTTGGGCAGCAGCCCCCCTCAGTATGCAGTTCACACACAGCTTTACCTCCACAAGAAAAAGAAACATTCAGCAGGAAGGGGAAAAAAAAATTTTAAAAATCCATTAACGTTCCAAAACATAAAACATTGGAATAGAGTGTTTGCATCTTACAGAGTGTTTGCTATGAAATTCTCAACTGCCAAATTAAATGCATCAGTGCAAAAAATAGCAGAGAAATACCAAAAGATGCCATCATGCCCAGAACCGCAAGCATTTCCTTGTATTCACTATCCCCATAGCTAGACAGGGAGGTTCCTCCACCCAGTGTGACTGTAACTTCCCTTATAGAAATACCACGCGGGCTCTGAGTAAAGCATTGAATGCGGTTTTTAATGCTGATGATTCAGCTAAGAAGTGGCACACAAACAGCCAGGCTCACTGGAACTTCATTCTGCATTTGCAAGCAGCAGCCAGAGACACTGGGAGTATCCTCTACAATTGTTAACCAAATGGAAAGATCCCCCTTCATCCATTTCAAGCTTGAGCCACTACACAAATCATCACCTTCTCTTGCCAAAGCAAGTTTCTGCGAGTGAGATGCAATTTGCAGCTGAATGGGAAACTTTTTGGTTACAAAGAGATGAGTGCAGTTCCAGCAGCAATAGGGCTGTCCCTACCTACACACCTGCTGCTGCTCTCAGAAAGCTGTGCTTGATCCTTCAGCAGAACGACAGCCAGTGCAAACTGAAGACATGAAAATGCTCCTTGATCAAGGGAATAACTGCTGAGCATTGCTCAGTGCAAAACTTATCAGCTCAACTAATGGTATCGTACCCCAGTTCCCATTCAGCCTCTCCTAGTCTTTTTACTTAGGAATGCAGAAGCCTCACCCTGGCAAAACTCCAAATCTCTTTACAGTCACAACACCCTTTCTTGTTTCCCCTTCTGTCATCTTCTAGCTCCTCTTTAGCCTTTGTATTCAAGTGTCCCCAGATACCAGGCTTATCGCAATCTTACTTCTCTCTTCCAGCCCACATTCTTCCTCAGACCTTTCTCATCAACTATCCCATTGGTTTCTCATAATATGGCTCTTGCCCAAATTGTTTTAGCCTTCAAAACCCTACTACTAAACATTGCTCCTTTTCCTTAGTTGCAACTCTAATCCATTGAACTAACATCCAGATTCTGGTTTTCACTTGCATTCCCAGCCCCTATGTCCCATCAGTAATCCAATTACTTTGTTCCTTTACATTGTTCAGGAACAACTCTTAAAGAGAAAGGAAAATAAAATTTCCTTTTACAGTTGTCCGTGCTTAACATGGGACACAGCAACCTAGGATTGCAATTAGATCTAGGAAGATCCCATTCAGCTCTGGACTTGAAACCAATTACATTGTGCATACTTTAAGGCATGAACTAATGGCAGTATCACAAATCTTTAATAAGCATATCCAAATTATGATTTGGTTTTAATGTCCCTGTTCCCCCATTGTTGTTTCCCTCCCCCCCCCCCCCCCCCCCCATGTAAAACCATGTTCCATTAACAGAAATGGCGGGGGCGGGGGGGGGGGGGGGGATTTTAAAGAAATCTTTCACAGGAAGCCAATAATCCTGCCAACTTTCAGATACCAAATCCAATCCAAGCTTCAAGCATAAGGACACCTACTGAACAAAAATAAGATGATCAGAATATTTTTGACATGGGCAACAAAATGTAATTCCGTTTCCATTCTGAGAAACGGCTGGACTCTTACTGTAATGTCCTTAAAAATCAGCCTAAGGTTGTTACTCCAAATAGAAACCACAGGCAACATAAAAACACACTGCTCTTTGCCCAGGCAAAAAATTACAAATGAGCTAACAGTAAAACAATCGATAATTACTAGCTTTTCTATAATCCAGGGTTTTCAAAAGCCCTAAAGATAGTCAAGTTAAATTTCATAATGCCCTTGAAATGGATCGCGCATCAGATACATATTGTTGTGGAGGACTAAAAGGCATGAAGGTTATTAAAGTAACCAGCTCTGCATGAAATCCAGTGGAAAGAAGTCATGCATAGGAAAGAGGTAAATACTGCAAATAGACCTTGAGCAAATTTATGAGAGCAGACTTGGAATCCTGGAAACCCTTGCCTGAGCTGTCACCTTACTGCTGGTGCCTGAATGTCACTCATGCCTCAGCTTTGGAACGATGCACGCCATCATCCAAAATCCTGTTCTGCACCAACACCCACTCAGAATTCAGTCTTGACAGGGCTGAAGAATTCAGTTCACATATTGTGGCTAAGCCAAGGCTGAGTCCAGGCATTATCTTTTTTTGCCCATCTGGATTGAGAGGCTTCCATTTGATGAGTTTCCTCAGATTGTTCTAAGATGCACTGCAAGATCATGTCTCATAAAATTCATTTGCATTGGTTACCATTTAGTTTTAAAACAAGTGGAATGCAGTACCAATGACCTGGATATATCTTATAAATTAGTTTATTTGCCACGCTATTTATCTTAAAGGTAAGGAGACAGAAGAAACCAGTGGAAAAACGAGAAGATAGAAGACAGCAGATTCTAATCTTCTATTTTATCCATTGGAAAAAACCCAAAACGTTTCTTCCTAATTATAATCCTGGTCCAAGTTCTCCCTTTAGTAATTCATCCTAAACAGAAATTGCATGCTTCCACATTGTTTAATCCTGCCCTGTTCCAGAGATAGTTCTTGAGTTTTGCCACCCTTTACAACAGCTGCTTTTTCTTAAGTTATCCAAAAGGTGAAAGGAGGAGGCAGAGGGAGCGTGGAAACAGAGTTCTTCAGAATTGTCTTTTGGCTTGGGCCAAACATCATCCGTGAGAGTAGGAAACGAGGCGACACGATGGGGTGAAGGTTCTTGACTGTTTACAATTAAACACTGAAACCACAAGGTATTTATTATTTCATCTTTGACGCGCAAATTTTAGGAGTCCAAAAGAGAGCTTTCAAAGACCTTTTTATACACCATTGAAATATGGATTATAGTTTTGATCTAAAAAGAAAAATCACTTTACCTCAAATGTATTTGCACTGACAGTTCTAACTAAAATCTACTAAACTTTGCAGAACATTTTAAAAACTGTTGGATGAAACACCATTTCCATTCCATTGTAAACATTTACGGAATAGTTTTTATAAACTTTACGGATGCCTGTTCTTGTTATTTCAGCAGAACTCCCCCATGACTGCATGGATCTCACGCCATACCTGCAACTCTCAACATCCCTGTGTTCCTCTGCAGTCATCTAAGAATCTCCTCAATCCCCACAGAGAGATAAAGGGGGCTCTAATATATAAAGGGGGAAAAGTAACTATTTCCCATAGCTAGGAGTACCATTTCTGGTATGATTTCACTCTTCATTTCAATAAACAGCAACTCCTTGCTGCAGCCAGAATTTGAAATACCAAAGGGGACTGAAGGACTTGTCTATTTCTAGGAGCATCGAGGATTAGGTCAGTTGAAAGGCTGAGAGAAGGTTCTGTGAGGAAGCTGCTTGGCAGCAGCCTGTTGTATCCATCATTGTGAGCGCAGCTCTCCAGCTTCCAGCATTACATTTGCACGCACACACAAATTAATTTAAATAGGCCAAAAGAATACTGCGATACCATATAATACACACTGTAAATTTTTAATGTAATTGCTTCCTATAACCATGTTTGCCTTAACACTGTAAATACGGAAGGGTGTAACCCTTAAACAGGTTCTTATCAGTTAACTACATAGAAATAAGAAACAGTTGGTGAGGTTTTAAATGTATTGACTCAGCAGTTTACTGCAAGGGATGACTTGGCTCCTCCAAAAGAAAAGACTACGAAAAAAGAAGAGTTCTCTGTAGGCAGTTGGCTCTCACTTACGCTCTTTTTAAGACCCTACATACCAAATGTAAATGTGTTGTGAGGAAAATACTAATAAATCTACTCCCCCGCTCTTTATACCAAAACAGTGAATTATTTACGCAGTATCTGCTTTCCAGATTTCTGAATATCATTTAAAAAAAAAATTTTTAAAAAATCACAAAACATCACTGTTTGATACTGGCCAAAGTACAGAGTATATGTAATAAAACACAGCTTATCATCTGGTGTGCCTGATCTCACAAAAAAATGCATGTGGGCATTTCCACTGAATTAAACAAGACTGTTCACTTGACTAGCTGCTCATGCAAGCTTGCAAGACTGGACTTTTAAGTTTTTACACACAAGACTTAGATAAGTCAGTTTACAAGGGAATCTGAAGCAAATGGTGATTCATCAATCACAGACAAGTGCAACATATGGTCCTGGCTACTCATAAGGCAAAAACAATAGGAGAAAGAGTGCTTGTCCCTTTATATTCAGTAAAGTTTCACTGACACCCAGAAAACAAGAGTATGAAATCAAGTAGAAAAATTAAATTTTATTTACAGAAATCAGTATTTCCAACTTCACTTCATCCTCACCATTGTTTCTAAACTGCTGACCATAAAAAACACCCAATACTGAGCTTATTATCGATTATTATTAGACTGTAGAGCTGAAGTCTTGGGTATCTTACTTTCTGGAAACACCTCTACTGTTCCAGAACCGTTCTCTCTGGCAGCACATGCTTGAGTCAAAATGTCACAAATGACCTCATTCTTTAGCATTTTCCTTTTAGTGAAGTTGGGTCATTTATAGCAAAGGACTTTGCCCTGGATTTGCCTGCAACTAATTTCTCTGGTTTGCTAATATTTTGGTTATAAAATAAAAATTATACCTGCCTTAATTTGACTTCAGAAAAGCTACATTGTGGCTGAGTTTGACTACACACAGCTTTTCCCCCTTTTACTTCACAACCCTAACTTCTGTTAGCTACATTTTTACTAGTTTAGCACCTAACTTGTTTTAACTTCAACCCAAAACCTTTTTTCGCACCTTCCTTACACTTCTTAATTTTCTCGATTTTAATCCAGCAAGTCAATGCTAGCTGCCTATCTACCTTTTTCCCAAGAGAAATAACCTTACTATTCATCTCACTAAATCAACAATACATAGGAACATAATTCATAGACAATCTATAGAGATGCCTTATGATAATACATTATAATTAATTCTGTGTTCCTGAATAAAGTTGGTTTTAGTTGCAGTTAAACAGAGCTGTGTAAAATCACTAGGTTCTACTCAGAGTTTTGTTAACTCTCTAAGCATTAGGGGACATTGGCCCAGCTCACACTGTTCCTAACCATCTCTAAAAATCACTGACTGAAGCCTTGAAAACCATTAAACCAGGCTCAACTTCAGTCCAAATCCCAGAAGAAACCATGGTTCAAGAAAACGCTCAAGTTACCCTATGGACTCCAGTAGACAATCACATTTTGACCTAAATAGTTTACAAACAGGTATAGCTTGAATTCTACAACCAAAATTGAACTAGAAACAGACATACTTCCTCTCTGTGGCATCTTTGTTAAGGGTTTACAAACTGGAGCACCAGTAAAGTCAGAGGAAGGAAGCTATGGAACCCTGGACAGCACATGAGGGAGATGGAAGACTGAAACATCAAGGAAGAACAGTAATACCAGAACATAGCTAAACAGAAAGAATCTAATGGGAAAATCTGAATTTAACACTTTGATCAACAGCAACAATGGGAAACATCTTACAAAATTTTTGCAATACTGAACTCAATAAGTTTTTTAAAAAAAACAGAACAAACCACCCAACCATCAGTCTGTAACCTATATAGATAGTCTGTAACACCTATATAGATAAAGCCAGCATTCTACATGATCACAGTTTAATTAAAGCCTTTGAAGCCATGCACCTTTGATCTGAGCCAAGCAATAAATGTGTTATACTTTAAATGGATTATTATATGTTATGTTTAACACAAAGGTAGGTTTGAGCCAGTGCAGTCTTGGTGCAATGAGGAAATAACCTGGCTGGAACAGCCACATAAAGTAGAGGCATCTGCTCTGCTCCTTTCAAACATACAAGGCGCTTGGCAGCCTAAAAATTTCTAGAGAGTCATGACAAATAACACCTACCCAACCTGGGGAATGAGGGACTGCAGTATATATTATTTGCAGAGGAAAACTCTTGCCTTTGCATTTTCAGTTGCCAATGTGAGGAAGTATGACTTGTAGATGTTTTCCAGTGTAGCCAGAGAAGACTCAGAGATGACAAATCTTGTAAGGGACCCACAGAAAGGTCCAACAGAAATGAGCCAAACTCAGAGTATTTGTTAAAAACCCCTTTCAATTTTGGGAATTCCCATTCAGGTCCTAATTTCGGTCAATGGGAATACAGTTGTCCTGAATTTAATTACCTGAGGTTTTTCTGAGCACATCAGATTTTCCCAGCTCTAATAACAACAACTGTCAGTCACTTCCAGTTTGCCAATTTGGAATTCAACCCCCTACCCTGGGAGAGGTTTAGTGGTTTTGTTTTTTGGGGTTTCTTTTTTGTTTGTTTGTTTGGGGTTTTTTGTCCCTCCCCCCCCCCCTCCCTTCCTACACAGTAATCAGCAGTTTGTTTCTAGTTTTAATTGAAAGAATGTTATGACCGGGCAAATCTGAAGGCAATAAAAGGCAAAAGGCTGACAAGCATACTTCAAAATACTACAATGTACCAAGCTTAGAAAAATAATTTACTTTCTGTTCTGATGCCCTAGGTCAGATTTTAATAGCTCTCACTAGAATCTCATATACCAGTAAATATGACATTCTTCTTTTATCTTTCAAACTTGCCAAAATAAACTATTCTAAGCTATTGAGTCTCTAAGAGCTTTTTTTTTTTCCTAGTATCAATACCTTTCTCTGCAATTCATCATACATTTATCCACCTAAAAACTGACAAGCAGGCTGTAAAATAGTGACAATAAACATGCATGAATATGAAATGATTTTCCACAGTGACAGGCTAGTGGCATACATGTTAATAATACTATAAAAACAACTACTCCAATAACAAAGCTGCTGAAGTGGAAGAAGCAAACAAAACCCAGTGATTACCAATAGCCCAGTAAAAGGTATCAACTGCAGGGAACTGTGGGAATGCGAACCCAGTGTACCAATTCCAATATTTAAAATACTTGGGCTGAATGCCAGTTAAGTTTTCTTTGGAGTTTTTGTTGCTAGCCAAATGGGCATTGGTGGGGAGGGGAGTAAAAAATACAACCAATTTTCCATCCTAATCATATTTCTCAATGTTGTCACTGTTTAGAGGCTGACTGAAACACTCCCATTGTTGAGGAAGACTCCTCCTGAAACAAAGGAACAGTACAAAATCTCCCTTCTGATCTGTCTTTGGCCCCACACTCCCCGTTTGATAGGAAGAGAAGTAACTTTTGGTGGATGTATTATTTTCCTCTATCATACATCTCTTTCTGCAGAACAAAATGCTATCTGAAAGAGTCATTGGTCTACAGTACAGAACTCTTGAACCTGCTGTATTAGAACACAGTAGAAATTTAGTTGTATGAGTAAAGTTATCATATTCTTATTTCTAGGAATAAATTTATTTAGCAAATGAACGTGATACAGAAAACTTTACCATCAGAATACAGGTCACGTGAAAAAGCAGAATATGGAATTATTAATAGACTTCTTTTCATACCTACAAGCCATTGCAAATACTTGTTGAGTAAAGTGAACTTTGTAATCAGCACATTGTGGACAGCTTTACATTAACTAAGAAATAAATGCCTCTGACATGCATTTACTTATTCCTTACTGTGTACTGAGAACAGCATGCAAAAGCTTACACTCAACCAAGTATCTTTTCCATCACTGCTAATTTATACCTAAAACAGTCCTCTCTGTTTTTCCTCAGAATCCTCTAATAATTTCATTTTACAGTAATGTTTGTATTTCATACACAACACCCCCCCACCCACCCCACCCCTTTTTCTAATCTAGGGCCCCAACCCAGAGGTCTTGATGCAACAATGATGTTATAAACAGGGTGGAGCAGCCTTAGGAACATTCACAACAGGACAATCCTTCCTCCTCTTCCTGGAAAACCACTGTGAAGCACAAGGGTTCATCAGCACTCCTTTGGGACTGAATGAATTATTCAAATGGGATATTTCAATAGGTACAGGAGAAAAAAAACAGCTTGTTTTGTTCTCTCAGCAGCACAGAGTCTGATAAAGTCAGGCACTCAACTATAAGTACCTGAGCACTACTAAATACAAGCACCTAAAAAGTGCAACTCTGAAGGGACCATTTCTAATTTGCCTCCATTCACAGTTCCATCACTGAGAGCTTGGCAGCTGGTCTGGGGATTTTGCAGGTATATAGATTTTAAGACTCTGAAGACTATTAAGGTAAGATGTGTAACTACTATGTTATGCAAATGCTGCATGTGCCTTCAAACTACAAAATGTGAAGTAATGATTATTTGCCCCTGTACCAACAAAGATTATGGCTTGTTTGTTTGTTTGTTTTAAATACACTGCAATAGTGCAGAAAACTCAAAATTAGTTCTTTTTTCCTCTTTCATACCTAATATTTGTACATTTTTACTACATGAGTTCTGAAAGTCTTGCATAGTTCAGCAGTGACTAGATTTCCACTAATGGGATTTGGACACGTATTCCAGCCTTTTCATCAGCAACAAGGAAACTGAATGTTCTCTGTTAATCAGCTCAGCACGGTCATTATTTAAACCCCAGACAAAGTATGGCAGCAAAGTTTAAAATTTCAACCTTGAGAAGGCGGCAAGCTTTCCTAGCTGACCCTGCTGAAGGCAGGCAGAAGTCAGAAAGGCTCTTTTTAGACAAGAAATGGCAGACAAACTTAATTCCCAATGAGAAAAAAATTCAATAAATCTGACCTCCTGCTAAACTCACAAATAAGTAAAACCAATAGATCGCATACTAAATTATGGATATGAACTGCACAGCATTACACAGAAGAGAAATAACACAAAAGGTTGTAAGACCTCTTTAAACTCCTCCAGGCTAACAGAGTTAAACTACAACACTAACAGAGCAATAGTGCACCAGCTCCATCCCTTTTTCTGGGCACGCTTCACCATCAATAACAAGGATAGGCATTAAGAGTAACTGGAACAGCTCTGCACTGCAGGGAAGTCCCTTTATTTTGGCCAGTTCCCATGCCAGAAAGCAGCAAACAGAAAACGGAGAGAGAAAGAGGTATCAGCTCACAGTAGACTGCAATGGAAATGCTCTTTGAACACATCTTCCTGACCTCTGTTACAGCACTTAGATGCAATTTTTTAGTGGCAAACATAAATACAGATGCATCCACAGATACTGGCATTCAGAGACACTACCTGATACCAAGCAATAAAATAAACGTTGTCAGAACCACAAAACAGACTGATCCAAGAATCTTCAATAGGTTGTTTAAATTCTAATACATTTCAATGTACAATTTTTATTTCAGCCTCCAGAAAGTACTTTGCTATAAAGCAACAACAGGCCATTGGTTTGTACAGTTGTGTTTGTACTGTAACTGAAATTGCACAAGGAAGATGAGACCTATATGGTATCAACAAAACTAAAAAAGCTAAATTTGATTATGTGCAAAGGGTTTGATTTGCTTTCATTTTAAAAGCAGGCATTCCCTACCTCTGCTTAAACAGAGCAGATAAAGCATACCACTCAGAAATACAAAGAAATCAACACAGGCTGAGGGAGGACGCATTCCTAATCAAGTGTCAGTTTATGTTTCTGCAACAGAAGAAAGTAGCAGAGATAGTTAGGTCTGACCCCATTCAAAAAAGACACAGCTGTTTAATCAGAACATTAATACCGACCAAAATAGCAAAAGGAATTGCTTTTAATTCTTTATATATTCTGTTCTGTTATTTTAAACCTTGAGCAACTGCTTGGCTTCAAATGTGTGAATGTTGACAAAATAGAAAGGAAATTTTATATCTGAGGTCCTGAACAAACTAGGAAGTTGCTGGGAAATGAATTTTACATGTAAAATTACTGTTGATTTGTATTCTACATGTGTTTCTGCTTGGTCATGCTAACCGTAACCTCATTTAAAGTTGAAAGTAAAAGAATCCACACTTATCTGCACAAAATTTCAAAGGGAAATCCCAAGCCATGGGGCAATGTGGAGGTGGCTGCAGTAGCCTCCAAAAAGGCCGGGAGTGTGCCAGCTATGACTCCAAGCATCCTGTCACGTGAAAGCACAAGTCCTATTTCAGTGTGCGGCAAAACAGTTATTCAGGCTCTCAAGCAGAATACTTCGTGTATGAACACATTTCGTGAATACATGTCATTTCTTATCTGTAAGTGAGGTTTGGTGGTAGGAGTACAGGGCCAGGAATTCTCCATTCAAGTGCAGGTTCAGTCAAAGCCTTGCCAAGCTATCTAAACTACTTGCTTCTTTTTAGTATTATCATTAATATTCTGATTTTTATGATCTTAGGAGGTTAGAATGGTAGTTACATTAACCTCAGATGCACAGAAACATGAAAGCTTTTGTTATTGCTAAGTTAAGTATATTTTAAAATTATGAGAATGCCAACATGGAGCTAGATAAACAAACACATACCTTTGCAAAAGCCACGCCGATTCAGTCTTATGCCAAAACAGTTCCATGCTGTACGCCATAATGGCATAAATGACACGCTCCTAGCATCACTGAAATTGAACAGCAATTCACTGCGTAAAGGAAGGATTGTACATTGGACTACAGGCAGCTTGACCAAATGCTTTTCAGGATCCATTTCACAGCTGGGAAAACAGATAAGAAAAACAGTTTTTTCAAGGTCAGACAGTATCAGAGGCTGAATTGGATTTCCAGAGGTCTCCCCTAACCCACAGCTAACACTCGGAAACTTTTCTGAGCCTATAATACTGGGTATAAACCCTGGGAGTTACCTCTGTCCCTCCTCCAGAACAGGCAACTCAACCTTCCTTTTACTCTTTGCCTTTCCAGAGAGGAGGCAATTAGCAACATACTTATTACCAATGATTGGAAATAATTACCAGGTGAGATTACTTGCTACAAAGGACCTGATATACTTTGCATGCCCAAATACAGCCAGCACAAAAACCTTGTTCAGTAATTCCAATTTCCTATCTGTAATGCAAATCAGTACAATATATAACAACACACTCAAGTTACTCCTGCGCATTTCATTTGTTTTGTTTGTTCCCCTTGAAGTGAATTCTCTCACCCTAATGCTAAAGCAGTCAAAACAATAAATGCTGCAAGTCAGGTTTTAAGAGAATGGGGCACCCCTTTTCACAAATAGGTTGCCATATGGATTCCCTTCATGAATATGGGATTTCCTTTTAAAGTCACAGTGCTTTAAGCATTTAATGGCTAGTGCTACTGCTGTTCAGGTTCCTTTTGTGATTTGTACCCTAGGGACACATTGCTCCATGCATTACCAGCTTTTTTCCTTATTTTTCACCCCCCATTATCAATCTGTGTAAATAAGATGCACAGCATCCGCTAGTTAATAAACAAACTCTCACTTTGATTACACTTTCAGTTTCCAAGCGCAGAGCTAACTACAAAGAATAAATGTGTTTGGGGTTTCAGTGCTGGCCTTGGAAGATTGTTCACAAATACGTGATTCATATCCCATCCTGAACATTAACACTTTCCTTATGACTCATACATACAGTTAAACAATAAAACAGACCACTTACTGAAGTTTTGTTTAACATGCATAAAGCACCTATTATTAATATTTTTCAATTTAATTGTTTAACAATGTTGATCCTATTATTAGCTGCAAGGAGGGGCTGTTTCCACTCCTGTCTTGAAATAAATACATGCTTTTGAATTTACTCTGACTTATATTTAGAATATTAGAATATTTCAACAACAGCTCAGAAAAGAAATAATAAAAAGCCATTAAAAAACCACGGAGCAGGGTATGTACCGTACCAACATACCCATAGTACATTATCTGAATTGATAGAAGGCAATTGCTCTGTCTGTCTCATTCTATAGAACATCATGTGTATAACATACTGATCAACACACCATTTCCTCACATTGTTTTCCTCTCCAAAGTGAAGGATAAAACAGAATATATGGCCTTCCTCACACAATAGTCTTTAGGTCTTCTATCTGGTCCCTACATGTTAGGATGTTCACTGTAATACAATTCCCGGATAAATTATAACGAGCAACTGGCAAATCTGAAACCCGTTAAGAGTTCAAGTTCAGCTAAAAAAATCCCTGAGGGATTATTTTTAAAACTTCATCCTTCACAATTCAGTTTTCTTTTAAAGTTTGCTAAATCATCGTAATTGGAGATTATTTGCAGCTTGACTGCAGAAAAAAAACAGCTCCAGCTTGACATGCAGGAACCACAGAGGTACTAAGCAGAGTTCTTAAGAATCATCTTGTAACGTAGACATAAATTCAGGTAAAATATAAAATTTTGATTTCCAGCTTAAGCCTGCAGGATAGTGTCTTATCTTGGGACATGTATGTCTGCCATGAGTGTATATTCTGTTACCTACACGAAGCTTTCAAATTATTTTTACAAATCTGCTGGCTTAAGCTGGAGATCAAAATTTTATATTTTGCCTGAATGTATGTCTGTCTATATGCAAGCTATTTATGAACAATCACAGAAGTGTTCCACTGCAGAAAAAACTTTTCAGTGTGCTATATCAAGCTTTTCCAAAGGATAAATTCTTCTAAAATACTAGAGGACAAATTCAGGAAACACACTGATGACACAGGAACATGTTCTGCAGATGTTCTTCTTGTCAGTAACCCATAAAGTGATGAGTAAGAACCTCCTGGGCCTCATCCTAACCCCACTGAAGTTACTCACAAAATATTCACCGTATGGGTGCAAGGCTGGCCTTAGGTTCAGAGGTTGGCTCTACCATGGTAATATTTTCTCTCTGCCTACTAAAACTATGTAATTTCTAAATACTTCCTAACAATTAGTGTTCCTCACCAGTTGTGGAGCTGCAGTCTCAGACACATTGCCTTCAGAAGCTGACCTTGCAGAGGCAGAAACAGTGATTTGCTGGTGTTGACAAAGCCTTTCTGCTGCAGCCGCTGCCCTTGTATCTGCAAATGCTGTTTCAGCATGGCTGAGCAAGGACAGAAAGGAAGGGGGAGTTACTTGCAAGTAGACACAAATACTAGTCATTGCCCCAATATAGCTAATAATTAAATCCCAGAAAACTACAGTTTAGATAAAATAATACTAACACTTTAGCTCTGTCCCATTAGCAGGCAGAAAATAGAAAACACTGGTATGTCAGGATGAAGCAGCATTCCCACTTTCCCTCTCAGACATAAGGGGGTGGAAGGGAAGACATCAAAGGAAAGAAAATGGTGTTCACACTTCATCAGTTAGCTCTGGGTCTCAAACCTGCTTCCAGTCACCACATTCAGTTGAGAGGGCCACAGCTGAGCCCCACTTATCTGCTACCGACCCTTTCCTTTTGACTTCCAGCCCCAGCTGCCCCTCTGCTTACCCAGGCCCAGCCAAAAGAAATGCCTCAGGAGAGCAGCTGAGGCATGCCACAGCACATACCCCTTGGAAACCTGCCTGTCAGCCATGGAGGGACCCAGCAGGGACCTCCTCGGGAGCCCTGCGGACACAGGCCTCCATCATCTCTCCTCAATTTACCTCAGAAAAGCACTGGCAATGTTCCTACCTGCACAGCCAGGGCTTTGACTCATAGCCTCCCGGGGTGGGGTGGGCTGGGCTGCTCATTCCTTACACCTGTGAGCCCTCACCTTTACCCCTCATTAATTATCCCATTTTCATTACAGTAACATCTAAGAACCTCACCTGTAGCAGGGTCTGCGGAAAGAGGCACCTCAGGCAGCACCCACTGTACTACTGGGCCAGGGTGCAGCCACCATTTTAAGGCGAATTACCTCAGCACCAGCCGGTGGTGAGCAGCGCAGCAGCGGCCCAGCAACCTGGAGGACAGGTGGCACAGCAGGCAATGTGTCTGCCTGGCACCACGCCGCCCTGATTTCAGACAGCCCTCCGTGCTAGTTAACAACAGGCACAAAGGTTTTTTTACATCTTCCTCTATTCCAGATTGCCTTGCAAAACACAAGCAGGTTTCACCTCACAGCTCTTATCTCAGTACCAGATGACCGAAAAAACTGAAGGGAAATCTGAGTGGGGGAAGCATTTCTTCATGTTTTTGTGTGCCGCTTGTTGCTAGGAAAAATATTTCCTTAGTATCTCTCTGGGCTCTGCAAGTCAGCATCGGTGAAGCTCTGCTGGTTGCCAGAGAGTATAAAACAGCAAATGTCAGGAAAAAAATAGGAAGAAGTAGTAAAGCTTTAAAAATGTGTCCCATAATGAACGCCTGTCCCCTCAGTACTGTCCCTCACACAGTCAGCGGAAACATACGCACATGCACCTTCTTTCTTCGCTGGAACAAATCTCGGGAGCTTCTTCCCAAAGGTACTTTGTCCAAGCTATATTATTTTTCTACCTGGGGTTTGGGTTTTTTTTCTTCTTTGGAAGCTTGAAAGCAGTTATTTCTGTCAGGGCGGCACGCAGCAGAGAAGAACCCTCATTTACCGGCTGCCGAGCAAAGGAGCCTGCACTTGCAATCAGCAGAAGAAAAAAGGCGGGAACACACTGAAAATGGCGGAGGGGCAGAGCAGCCTGTCCTCCACGCAGCAGGGCCCAAGTCTCCACCTCACTGCCCTGGTGTTACCAGTGGCGCTTCTAGTCATAAATGGTCCCAGAGGCCCAGGAGAGGAAAAATGAAAAGACCTCTGGTCTGGATACCCCATGTAGCTCTGAAGCCTGCCTGCCATTTCAGCTGAAAATGGAGGTCTTTTGCACAGCCACACATCTGAGGCTGGTGACAGCATCACTGTGTTTCAACCTTTTTAGCAGCCAAGGGACAAGTCATTTCCTAGGCCAGTTATTCAGCTGTCTTTTTGCTAACAGCTGGGGCCAATGACGGTGATGAGGGGCTGGGGGGTAGAGAGTTTGAAGCCAGTTATCACTAAATTTTCTTCATACCAGACACAGAGCAACAATTCAGTGTATCTGCTTGAGCTGGATATTTAACCCCCATTAAACAATTTCCAGTCCCTACTGATCATCCTCCAAATTGTCCTGTGGCTGCTGCCATTGCTGACTGCTGTTTAACTTCACATGGTGCTTTTTGAATTTTCAGTTTTTCACAATGAAGGGGTCTTCCTCAGTCTCCTTGCATTGTTTTATAGGCCATTTGTTTTTAAGCAAGGCTCTTTCCCACAAGAAGAGCAAGATTTTGTCTGAATACAAATCCCATGCCCAACAGTGTGCTGACATTTGTGCACGGAGTTGTGCTTTCCAGTTTATTCTATTGTGCTTTACTTTTTTTTTTCTCTTTTTTTTTCTTTTTTTTTTTTTAATAGTTCAGTGGAAACTTTGGATGATTCCAGGCTTCTTTTTTTTTTTTTTTTTAACGTAAATGTCTTTATGTTTTTATGGCTGATAAGCAGAGATTAAATTCAGGTGCAGCACCAGCAGCTGTACTTTTATCCACCTGGGTATGTTAATGCAAGTGCAGGATTTCTGCTGGCTGTCACCTGCCTTTTTAGAGCCCACCGTTGGGGTAAGCCAAGGCTCCTGTTGCAGCAAGTACTGGTGTCCACGGAGGACTGTAGCCCCATTTGTGGTGGTACGATTCCAGCTATGGGTCCTTGCTGATACCCAGGAGAGGCTAGGCACTCAGGAGGATTTAAGAATCTGAACAATTTCGTTGACTTAGACTTCAGTTCCTACAGATGAATTTATTACCAAGTCATTACCTGACCAAACTGGGTTTGCCCCGGTGCATCCCCAGATAAAAGGCTGAGGCATTAATCTACGGCGCCATCTAGCTCCCACGAAAGAAATAGTTTCAATAGCTCTTTTCCCACGTTATTATGACTCAAACCTTATCTAGTATTTCGCACAGAAACACAGAACGTGGTAACAACGAGGAAAAAATCAATGCTACTGGTCTCGCTTCTTGTCCTCCTGGGGGACAAGAGAACTAGCGCATGGCAACTCACCTCACAGTCCCTCCTGTACCTCTTGATGGATCTTCTTTTCTCACTCCTGGAACAGCAAGTGGCTTGATCCAAATGTGGGTAAAAAACCATTTTAGGTACAAAAGCTCCCCCCACACTGTCTTCCCCAAGTACCTTTCACCTCTCTGTGTCCACAGCCTGTGTTCCAGCTCCAGGACACTGTTGTGTGAAGGACAGCGGCTGGCACCAGCTGTTTCAGAGGAATGCACAAGAAGGTTGACACTATGAAAAAAAAGACAAAAATCATTGCAACAGAGCTTTGATTTCCACTAATTACATGTAACATATGCAGCGTATATAATTTTATTTTTTTTTAGTGATATCCACCATGGTTAAGCTAAGCATTTCTCATCTGAAATACTAAAAATGATTGGCAGCTTTCAGACACCTGAGAATTCAGAATCATTTCATATAAGGAAACAAAATCTGAAGGCTGCCTATTTCTTCTGTCTGAATATCCTTCACTCACCAGGCTCTCACCCTTTGAGCCTGTTTCCTGACCTCCGTGCCTTTCACTAAAAAGACATGGGGATCTGCTTGTAGCCCCAAAGCAGAAAGAAGCAGGATGAAATCACACAAGCCAGGAAATGTTTGCAAACAGTGAAACGATAACTATATAATCACAGGTAACATGCAGGGAAAAGACCAAATTTAAAACTCCAGCTCAAGCCTGCAGGACATTTGCCAACCTGCAAGCTAGGCTCCAGTGATGTATGGAATATATTTGCTCTGAGTCTATGCTCTGGTGTATGCCAGAAGCTTTTAAACCATCTTTACAAATATGTTCCCATCTTTTGCCAAGTGAATATACAGTCTTTTCCCCTCACGTTGGTATCTACAGTTGTTCATACTAACTTCATGATTTCTGAGGCTGTAATTACTCTTGAATAATGTCAAATGTTTTTCTGATGTCCACCAAAATTAATTGCTTTCTTATTCTAACTAAAGTAGCATTTGCATATGCTTTACGAAAAGACCAACAGAATTGCTAAAAAATGCTTCAGTGTTCAGGGGTATATTAGCTCTGCAAATTGGCAGACTATTCTGCTTTACTGCATTTCTCTGCAATTAGTTGTTTCTCTGCTCTTCTTTGCCTCTACTTCAGGTCCAGTGTGACCCCCTTCTCCTCCCACACAGCTGCCGCACTTTGTCTGTGTCTGCAACAGCAGTGACTTTCATAAGCCTGGTCTGTTCTTTCTGCTGTAACCCTCAATGTTATACATCACTCCTTTACATTTTCCTAGGTCTGGCAAGATATATCTTTTCCTGCAACCCCTCTCTTGCAGACACAGACTTTCCTAGCTGTGGCTGTTCCTCCGGGTTTCAGTTCTATACCCAAAATGCAAATGTTCGTGCACTCAAGCCAGACCTCCTCAATCCCTGCCACTCCAGGCAACGCCTAGACCACAAGGCAAGTGCGTGCTGCACGGCAGCTCCTACCGTCCAGGAGGAAAGGTGGCATTAGGCCACAATAACCTGATGACATGGGCCAGGGCATGCGATCAACTTGAATCGGCAATGTCTGGATAAAGATAGCAACTCTGTCAGCAGTATGTAACCCTAATGTTCTTTTTGGTCTTCTTCCATGCCCATACCTCGTTACTCCTCACCCTTTATATTACAAACAATGGGGCAGGGTGAAATGCAAGCCCTCCTCTCTGGATTTAAGTAACAATATTGGATAGCACAGTTGAGTCCTTCTCTCTAAAGGAGATGAAGCAAGACCACGTGTTGCTCAACTGCAGGATGTTGATCCCATGTAAAATCCCACATCCAATAAGAATGGATAGGAAGGTCCCTGCAACTACTTGTATTTATCGTATTTAGGGCAGTGAAGTACTGCCCTGGTGTTTGTTAACATTTAGACTCAAGTGCTTGTCAAATATTAATACAGAGGATTCCTCCTTTTCCAGGGGTTGCAGCTGTGCACAAAGTAAAAAATAAAATTAAAACCAATGACTTTTGCTAAGGAATGCAGGAAATGTTGTATTTTCATTGCAACCACTTGAAAGCAGAATTGCTGTGGAAATAAAACAACTCCAAATACACTGAACTTGCTGACTCAGTTGATCCAGAAGAAAACCTACAAGTCAGCAATTCCAAGCAACAGCAGTACCAAATGTATTCTATCTGCAATACTGACGTAATGTGCATTGCAACATCATACTTCCCCGAATACTGCACCAATGAGTTTGATGAGCCACAGCTTTTAGATGAAACTTAGGACTTGCTGCAAGTCACATAAAGGAGTTTGCCTTTATAGCTTAGACTGTTAGATGTTGGACACACCCAGCTCCTTAAAGAACAGGACATTTAAAGGGAGAAATTTCCTCCAGCTTCCTTGTTACCCTAATCCGAGGCACCTATCAAATTTAAAATGAGTGCAGATCTAGCCAATTCTCCTAATGTATCCAGAATTAGCAGCATTACAGCAATTTCTATTCAAAACAGCTTATGCAATTAATTTTCTGTTGTCATATGCAAATGATTAAAGCACTTTTTCTATCTGGTAATTTTTCAAACAACTTCCTAAATTTTATGAGCACCTAATAAGTAAAAAAGTAAGATAAAAGTGGGCACATCTTCACTTTAAATTTTCCATTTAATGTTCTACTTTAAATGTCTCCATAAGAAATTATTAGCAGCTGTTAAAAGCCTCTTAACAACAAAAGGATATATTCTAATAGGGAAAACCACTTAAGTTTTTATTACAAATTTTTACAATTACAGTTTTAAAGTAATTCATTGGAGTCTATATACCTATGTTAGGTGAGAGAGTGCAGAATGACACGTAGGGGGAACAGGTTATGAATCAAACAGAGATGAGTTAGGGATTCTTTCTCCCAGCTGCTCTCACTTCAGAAAAACACAGGAAATGGCAAAGATTGTCGTTTTTAAATGGTGGAAGTTGAGAGCAGAGAGTGGATTCAGGCATCTTAGTTAATGTAAAAAGTATCCAGCACGTAGAACTGTCTCCATAAGGAGCATCAGAAAACCAAGGTGGCAGATAAAAATGAATTACCTTCTAAAAGACGAGAAAAAGACCTAAACAGTAAGTGGACAAATTCAAACTGAATATAAACAGAAAACATAAATAAGCAAAAGTTTCTCCTATCTCTTGTTTATATGCCTCTTCTTTTCTTTTTAGCTGTTTCTACTCATTTTATCTATTTATTTCACAGAAAGATCATGTGATATGATAAACTTCTCTGGTCTATGGAAGAACCATACAAGAAAAAGCTACAAGAGAATTGGGGAATAATAGGGCCTACTTTAGTATTATAGTACATTTCTGCATTTCCTGAAGCTGCACACACTACTATTTGGAAATTTAATGATCAGGAAGCATGGCAGTATATAATAAATTTATGCCAAATATTAGTATGAGCTATTTTAAAGGAAGGTAGTTTTGTTTAAAATGTGAGTTGTAAGGCTCATTTTCTCTTTTGCAGACTACTATTTGGCAACTGTGAAATATAAAGTATCCAGAAATGAAATACAGAAACCCACTTGGATGGTTTCTTTCCCCTTTGTTTCATCCTTCTGAAGTTCATACCTTGCTGCTTCTGCTGATGAAAATCATGGAAAAGGACTTTATTCACCACTGTCAAAATCCCAAGCTTCAAGATTTTTTGTGGTCTGGTGAAGCTGGCCACTCTTGAAAAGTCTGGCTTTACTTTCTACTGTTCTTTTCTCTAACTTATCTGCATATATCCCATTGTTTGTTTGGAGGACTCTGATTTTCTCTATGATAGCAATTGATTGTGTTAATTTATCCCCTAGCATGGTCATCACATGTTATACACCCTTTCCTCCTTCCCAGTTTCCCCACTCTTTTGGTCACTGGGATACACACAAGTGGAACTGAGAGCTAGATTATGCACAGACAAATATTTCTCCATAATGTCAGAAAACCTTGATGTTGATCTGCTACAAGAATAAGGCAAGAAGTAGCAAAGTACTTTGAAAAAAGAAAAGAGCACCTAGAATACTACCAGGATTAAAAGAATGCTACAAAATATTAGAGGCCACTTCTTAGAAAAGCTCTACTTATGCTAGAATAGTGCCTCTAGCTTTTGTTTTCCAGGAAAATTGCCATGACCATATAACCAGTAGAATGCAATAGCTTGCTTATTCTCATAGAAAGTGAGCTTTAATAATGGTGCTTATTCTCCCTGAAGAATATTTCTGGATACTAGACACTAATATTTTGCTTTTCTACTTATATTTCAAAACCGTGCCAGGAGAGCCATGATTCTAACCAACAAAACTGCACACTGAGTTGTTGCAATATATCACTCATGAGCAGTTGACAGACCAAGTATTATGCGTGGAGGCTATGTGGCTGTGCAATTGGACTCAGGACGGCTGTGGTCTCTACAAAGGGAAAGGAATGTTCATCAGAAAAATAAGATGAAAATCAGCGGCAGCATTACAGCTGAGGAGTTCTCCAGCTCCAGCTATGATTTACATGCGGTTCTTTATATGGCTTGGCTAGTTGCTCTCCTCCACTTTTGCTGAAGAATACATCACTGAGCAAGTGGTTTTATGTAATAATAATGGCTATTAGTACTAATATAGTTATTTTATTTCATAAGGTCAAGAGTAATTGTGTTCAAACTTGTTTCTCTTAAAATACTGAAAGTAAACTCAAAACGCCCCATACTTCTAATTCTTTGCATGACTGTGACCTTGTCTTCGAGCCCTGAAATACCAGGTAATTTAAGCTAGAAGCGGCTCCAACAGAAAAATAAAGACTTAAACAAGAATACATTAATTCAAGTGACATTTAGGTCAGTACAATCTTTGGTTCACTCTGAAGAAACCAATTCGAAGTCCAAGAAAGCAATAAACCTGAGTGGCAAAAGGCAGCTCCAAGCTAGCACTGTGAAAGGAAAGAGAGAAATCATTGCGCTAGAATCTTTTGTTTCTTCTTGTTTCAAGTAACAGATGGAGAACAGAGAAGCTTGCAAAAGTATTATTATTTATTTTCCATACAATACATACCTTAATCTGGTGTTGCAGCATGGACCCTTAGCATGTTTTTTAACACTTGTTTTTGTCCTTACGTGGCCCAAGTGGAGCTGTCTTCTGATAGTGAGGCGTTACATTTAATTTACATAAATCACAACCTCGGGTCTGAAGCTCATTTTCATAGGCAAAAATCAGAAACCTGTCAACTTGCATTTTGTTTTATTTCTCCACAGGTTATTTGCTTAGTGGAGACTGCTTCCCCATCCTGATACAGTACCCGGATGAATGGAAAGTAACGAAAGAATTCCTGTGGTCTAGGTCAGTAAATAAAACAGAAAGTCTTTCTGATGATTGTAGTTTCTGCACTTAACAATGTGCTGTCCCATCCTTGCTATTGCAACTCTTGGTTATGTCTTATATAAACTAAACCCTATTTCTCAAAGGTATACATAAACACTTTCACATAGATGACTGTGAAGTCAGTAGAATTCGCAAAACATTTTGGCATGCAACCAATACATGTGGCAATATGGCTACAGCAGATCTAGCCAGGCACTGTAACTAGATCATGGATTTGGAGCTGCCACACAGAATTATTTCTGGCCATGCTTTTGTACAGTATGTACAGCTGTAACTTTCTGACTCTTACATGGGTGGAAACATGCAGGAGCTCCTTCAAGCATGAGTTGTTCCTGAGAGTTCTTCCACTTAGAGAACAGCAGAAGAATATGGGCATCAGTGTGAAACAGTGTTACAAATATTTGCATGTTGAATTCCTGGAACTGAACCTGTATCACTGTGCAAAGTTTACTTGTATTATTTTTACTGGTTGTTTCTTAAGAATGACTGGGCAATTTGATTTTCACTCCAGCTAATCATTCCCAGATGCTTAAGATTTTATCCAAAATGGTAGCTAAACATACTAGCCTGTACTCCTGATTTTTGTTGCAGTATCAGCCAACATTCAGTCAAAGAAGATGCTGCAAATCTAATCAAAAAGGGCATATGAAATTCAAGCTTCGCAAAAATCCTCTTACTATAATGAAGAAAACTGTCTTCTCAGTTTTCTTTGTGTACAAATTATAAATCAAGGAAGACAAGACCACCTTATTGAATAAAATGTCTATGCAAACTAATTTTTCAAAAATAGGCATGAACTATTTGAAGAAAGTGAGAACAAGAAAACAAAGGGATTCTCAGGCAAATTTTAAATGCAACAGCAGAGGTTATATACATTGCTTTGGGAATGGATATTTGTACCTCTATGGTCCTTCATGCAAGCAGGCTCAAGTGGAAAATACAGCTGCTTGAAGGCGTTCTGTGTCTAGAGGTACCATTGGAAAGAGAAACATGAATAATGGAATTCTTATGCGCTTTTAGAATCCAGGAGATCTTCAGCAAGCTATCAAACATTACAAAACTTCAGTGTTCGTAGAAGAGACTGACTCTAATATCCATATGCTTAAGGCATAATAGCAGCCGTAATTCCCACAGCTTCATTTTATCAAGGACAATGACATTAAAGTTGGTTCAAAGGAATAAAACACCACCATTTTCAATCTTGAAGTTTAGATTTAGCCTTTTTAATCCATCTTTAAGCACCTAAAAAGCAATAACCTACTTTTTAAACTTCTGAGACCCTGCATCTCCCACTGACTCAGGCAGGATTTGGAGGAGCTAGACACTTTGAAAGTGGATTTGATGAGGGTGCTCAGATGTTGATCTAATTCTGGAAATGTTTACAAAATTCCTACTTGTTGATCTTTAGGTAACCGAACCAATGTAAAGAGAGGAAATCCAGATTCCACTGAGACGAGGCTTGTATTTCACTATTGCAGTCACCAAGTATCCTTTGAATGAATTAATAGTTAATATGCTCCAGATTATCATTCACTGAAAACTTTGTACAGACAAACATTTTATTCTTTGGAAAAGAAGTGATGAAAAATGAAACTACCTTTCTTAGCACAGAAAAGAAAAAAATCACCTACATCAAAAATGTTGAAAGCAAATCAAACAAAGGATGCACTATGCTGAGGGACATGAATCCATGTACATTCTGCAAAAATGCTTAGATAATAGACAATTCCAACAACTGAGCCTTTGTTTTCAAAGCAAGAAAAATCAACCTGGATTTACATTTTTGAATGGGTTGGTTTGATGAGAGTGCAGGGGTAATGACAGTCACTCAGAATACGAGACCTTTAATATTAGCCGACAGGTTTTAGTCATAAGTAAGATTTCTAAGCAAGAGTAGAGCATAAATAAAATTATAATACAAAATAATCTGCAAAATGCAAAATGTATATGCTCAAATAAAAGGATACGTGTAGCTTTGCTTAAACGCTTTGCTAGGTTAAATCTTATTTCAAATGTAGAAGAGAAAGACTAAAAACCAGAAAATACAAAGTGTTTCTCAAAGACAATATTTCATAATTCATCTTCTCAATAAAGCCATAATGATAGTATTCAAGAGACTTAATTTATTGCAGTGGTTTCCAGGTGCTGCCATCTGTACTAGCTCTAGCTACTCAGTTTTACTACTGCGCTTCCATGCTTTCCTTACCTTTTGGAAAGATGAATCCTTAAGCATCACACCCACCTCTTTGCTTCAAATCGAGCAGAAACACCATAAGGAGTGGCTGCCTGTTTCAATTCTCATTAAAATATACACAACAGAACTGGAGGCAATCAGACAGTGCAAAATCTAAGGCCCAAAATCAGGAAGACATTTAAACTAATGGTGTCTTTAAGCATGCTAAGATTAATAGCATGCAGAATTACAATACACAAACACATTTCATGAACAGCAATACAATTAGACAAGCACTCTTCTAACTGAGATTAAAGTCTGTTAAATGCTGACTATATCTCTTGCTCATTTACTATACAACCCTTATTCAGCTACCGTTGTCAGAAAAAGCCCAAAAAGCTGGGCGAAAAAAAATAGGAAAGAAAGTTATTCTTCCCACAGTAGTTATACAGAAGGTCCTATAACTCCTGAATCACCTCCTGGTTTTAGCTGTCTATGACCTAAATAATACCTAACTTCACTGACTTCAGTGTGACCTTAAAAGATCTGTCTTATGAATTCATGATTATTATGTTAGGAATCAGCAAATCTCGGAAGTTTCAGAATTCAGAATTCAAAATTCAGTATTTCCGATCAGATCAGATTTGGGTAGAAATTCAAACTATGTGACAATGAATCATGGCAGACCTCTAAACAATAAACATGGAATTTCACCCTGTTAACTGTTCACAGGACCTGAAGAGATAAGTCTCCAGCTTGTACGAATCTAAGGTGGTAGGTACAAAAATCAAAGAGCAGATTCCCATCTATTCTAGTGGGAGACTGTATTGTTAACAAGCAAAGGTTTGTACCATATGTGGCTTTTGGGCTTTGCTCTTTTAGTTCCTTGAGTAATAAGCAGCTGTGAGCAGAAATCTGTGGCACACTAATACAAATCTGGCTGCATGCAGAACACAGAAACAAGCACTCCATGCTGGCTGGAACTTTGCATCTGCTCCATTGCTCATGTGAGAGAAAACATGGGTAACTTTAAAACATGTAGATGTGGTGCTTAGGGACATGGTTTAGTGGTGGACTTGGCAGTCCTGGCTTAACAGTTGGGCTTGATGATCTTAAAGGTCTTTTCCGACCTAAATGGATCTATGATTCTATTCATCGCGTTTGACCTTATGCTTACAGACACCTGCATCAGCCCTCCAGAGAACTCAGGCCCGCAACACGGTAAGGCAGCAGCCCTAGCCCTGCCCTGTTCACTTGTATGTCCAAGAAGTGACCACACCTCCATTAACACTGTGTGGCTTTGCGAGGAGTTCCACCACAGAAGGCCTAGAGCAAAAATGCAGAGAGTCTGCTGTGTCATTCACAGGCGGTGTCCTTGTGACAAAGGGGGAACACTGGGCAGGCTGGGAAACCTTGCAGGCTAGTGCAGCTGAAGTGGGCTGGACAGTTTGGTTCCATAGGGCTGATCCAATCACTTTTAGGAATTTTATCTTTGCAGAAAAAACACCACCAAAACACACCATACAGCTATAAGTTGTAGTCAGTTATTTAAAGGTTTGGCCAGCATAGCAGCTTTGGTGAGGGGATGTGACTTTGGCAGCTGTAACTGCAACAATAAAACTCTTATGTGCCTCAGGCACTGAAACCTTGTTGCTGTTATACAGTGTTACCTGGTCCAAGTGCTTTTCCTTAAGACACAATTTTGCTTCCCAGTCTTGCTGGTTTACAGAAACTCTGGTAAACTTCAAAGAGTCAATCTATTCTGAGGCAAAACACTTTCTGCTTAGAAAAAAAGATTATATAAAAACATACTTGAGGTGTTCTTGCACAGACCTATACACTTTGGTCTTTCCTGGAACTGAAGAAAGGAAAATTATCTACTTGTTCTTAAGCTAAATTTCTCCCCTCCTCTTTGTCCCAACCTTTTTCTGGAACTTCTGCAGCTCACTGAAAAGAAGCTGCAGAGGCAACAGGCGAACAACATTTGTTTACTGTGGCTCTCCCTTTGAAGAGTGATTACAACATCATCATTCTGCATATCTGGAGGGTGGATTTCTTATCTCGCTGAAGGAGAAGGAGAACAATCACATATTTGATAAGTTCAAACAAAAGCGCACACAATTATAGGAAGTGAAATGTTTGCTAGGAGAGGGCGGTTTATACAAACCCCATTTTAATAACCTCATGTATATACTTATTTCTCGACAGCTTTCAGGAGCAATGCTTTATAACTGTGCAGTATCTCTGTTTTGTGGTGGCACATGAAATATTTTCCATTTGAAAATTGACACTGAAGGGGAAATACTATGCAGAAAACTGTCATTGCAATAACATTGCTCAGTGGCTACTTTCACCCCCACCCGCCTCACTCTCCAAGGCAACGAGGTGTAGGTAAATCCATACAGGCTGCCTTTCCACCTGCAGGAACAGTGGAGAGGTGTGTGGGCAGGAGAGGCACTCGCTTCCACATTAGCTCTGGCAGAGACCTGCTGTTCCAGGCCCTCTGCTCCACCCCAAAGCAGCAAGGGTGCCCAGGAATAGAAGTTACAGGCTGGTGTAGAGGCTGCACACTCCTGACAAGATGGGCCAGGGCTGCTTGGCTGCAGGTACAGAAGCAGCACTGCTGACAAATGTGATCACATACACAGAGCATCATATTCCAAAGGCAGAGTCCTTTATCAAAGTCATCCACCTCTAAAAAGGTATTCACAGACGTAGATCAGTTGGATTATGAGAGAGAGAGGAATTTCTTCCTGATGCAAGAAATAAGAAGAGAGGAAGATTTTGATTCTGTCCTTGGCGGTTTCTAAAAAACCTCCTAAGAACTCGGTATTTTAGAAAGACTTTTTGTCTGTGTCTGTTTCATTTCAGCAAAAATGTATTACCTTATAGTAAGAATTAAGACAACCTGTAGTCTAACAAAAAATATTTTCCATTTTATTGTGCTGGGGGTCTTTTCAACCAATTTTGGAACATCTTACTAGAAACATCCCTCTCTTTTTCTACAGAAACCTCAAAACCCGTTACTAATCTGATCAAATTCTATCAGAATTTTCTCCAGATCATAATCTGTAAAATTAGACCAATGCCTCTCACGTGCGATAGTGACACTCAGCATATGCTTTATTATAAACTGTAAAGCTTTTCGATACCCTTAGGAATAAGGCAGCACAGCAGTGAAAGATGCGATCAGTCATTCATATACATACATGTTGCATATCAGGAAGATGTGAAGCAAGCAGTTACAGTGGGTGCAGAGCACTATCAGTGAAGAATAAGAGCTTGTATTTTCCTTGAAAACCAGACATAAAGTGCAGGACAACAGCAAAGCAGACCGTGAGCAGATGCTTCATCAGTTTGCATCATCACCCAAACTGTCAAACATCAGAAAAAAGGCCAAAATGGAAGTCTCAGGATACTACGTTTTCAGATGAGATTGTTGTTCCCTACCATCTCTGATCAGGTCAGAGAAGAAAGAGAGTCTCTATGAAAACGCTAAGTTGAGTTTGCTTTGGATATAGGGTAAAAACAAGCAGGCAAACACGCAAAAGTTTCTTCTTATGTATTCAGAGTTTTCCTCTTATGCTTCTACTACCTTTCCCATCATGAACTATTGTCACTTCTGTATTTTTCTTGTCACATTAGATGCAGTCTGAGAGAGGCTGCAAACTGTCCTCTTGCTGGATTTGGTGAGATCTTGATGTGCAAGGACTACGAGTCATTAACGAATAACTAGGTAAGGTTACGTCCTCTTATTTTTAAGGGTGATTAATTTAGACCAGAGCAGAAGCACTTTGGTAGGGCTTAATAATGAAGCTCCACATTGTTCCTGCTCTGTATAGGAGACATCCTCACAATTCACAGATCAGTCCCCAAAGACAGCATTCGGCTATCACAATAAAAGAATCAGTGTAAGAGGTACAATATAAGATTACAAATTTGACATGAGTGAACTCAATAGATATTTGTGTAAGTACAGTAGCTTAAAACTAAATCAATGAAAGGCATATCCCTGTATACTGTTCTATAGGCAGCGCTAAGAGGCGACAATTGTTATCAGGTTCACTGGGAAACACAGAATAAAGCTGTGACACACTTTGTCTACACCATTCAAGAAACCAATAAAGATATTATATAGTTTCCATATAATTTTTCTGTTGGAAAACTTCATAAAACATATGATATACTAATTGAAATATGATGAAAGAGGCTTTAAAGCCTTTTGAATCCATTACACCTCTTGCAAGGGTCAGCCTTTTTGCTGGCACATATGAACTAAAAACTAAATGAGACTGTTAATTTTGTTATCTAAGTGCAAGGAAAAAAAATAATCTGTAAGTATTCCAAATGTGAAAAAAAACCCAAAACACAAAAACCAAACCCCCAAAAAACCCACACCAGAAAGAAAGAAAAAACCCACAAACATTTAAACATTTCCTACAGGGATTGACTCAGAAAGACTTCCTCTGTATTACCTGTAGCTTTTTTTTAAGGCAATCCTCTAGCCTGAAAATCCAGATTCCAGTGGGAGTGAGAAAGGTTTTCAGGATCAGGCTGTAGCATTTAAATACAAAAGAAAGCTCATCAAGTTAGATAGACAGGCATAACACAGTGCATCTCACTACAGTGTATTTATACCACAGTTGTTGTAGTATAAAGATTCTTTAGGCATGTATAGATAAGTCTAGGCAAAAGGGAACATACGTTAGACAGGGCTTATTTGGATCTGTAGAAATTCAGATCTGCATTAATGCCATACCTGTGTTTAGGACTTTGAAAAGAAAAAAGGTTGATGGCAGCAGTTGTTTAGTGACCACAAAAAGACTGTACGCCACAGACTCTGTTCAGCCTTCACTGCCGCTACTCCTTTATTACTTACAAGGACTGCAGCCCTTTCAGACTGAACAACAATCCTGTGTCCTGCCTGCACATAATCATTAAGACCTGATGCCTTCATAGTTTGCGCAGGAGATGGGGAAGTTAACCCAAGGATCCTGGCCAGATGCTCTATTGGGAAATAGCTATGTAATGCTGCCCGGAGAAGTGCTCCCCACATCTGACATCTTATTGTGTAAAGGTAGTCTTCCACATACAAGTCTTTCAGATCATTTAGTGTGAAAGACTTATGCAATTGTATAAAACCATGTATGTGCATTATTATCAATATTATACTGCTTTAAATGAAAAGTTAGAGAAAAGTTCTGTACATAAAAAACTCTCATAAAGACAATGGCAAAATCAGTATACATTTAGATTAAGGCTTTCAATCCTGTAAACATTACTATCTTAAAACACACCTACACTTAGGTTTACAGTAGTAAATATGTGCTTATTTTTCTGCATGCACAAGAGGGTTTAAAAGTTTGCCAATGAATGTTTCTGCAAATAGAAATAGGAATTACCACCTCCATTCATCACAATTAGCGTGTACCATTCACAGCATGTGAAAAAAGATTTCAAGTGCTCTTTTCCTGGACCCTAAAGACTTGCGTGCACATGAAAAATGGCGATACATCTTTCACAGAATGAAGACCAAAAAAGAGATTAGTTTAGGCACAAATATTTCTTCTGCTGGAAAACTTCAAGTTTTCTTTTTGATGTAACGCACAAGTAACCACTATGGAAATGTAATGCTGGAGTTCAATCCTGACCCTACTGAGATAAAAGGCAAAATAGTCTTCGACTTCTAGACATGGAAGTTATTTTTCTGAACTCATTGGAAGATACAAAAACTCAAGACATTTTAAGGCAAGTATATTCATTTTTTCTTCAGTCATGTGCAACTACCTGAAACAGAGACACCTTTCTTTACTAATTTATGCAGGGTAACTGGGAAAATAGTGCACAGAAAAATATCTTCCTGCCTACATACTTATACTGATTCTTGTCCCTCAGCCTATATAGATCCAAAGAGTATTTTCACTTCCAAGTTTTTTAAGTTAATGATTTACTTTTGGTTTCCTGTAAATATGAAGGATATTACTGTATTTCCCAGAAAGGATAAGGAATTATCTTCAGTTGCCTTTTGCTATGCAACATTCTGCAATCCTAACATTGACTTCTGTAAGGTATAATTGCACAGAATGTGGAAGAGAACACAATCCAGTAAACTCACCCAGAGATTTGCTCATTTTTTCCTTCCTTAGACAAGGCTTCTCAACGGGAGCTTTGGCATTCGAGAAGCTGTTAGAATAAATTAAGGGACAGAAGTGTCATCTGGTTAACACTCTAAATAAAAGCAAAAGCAGAGTCACAGGCATGAAAAAGATCACAGATATCCTAGTATTTATGATGTGATTGTAAAGTGTAAAGTGTGCTACAGTTTAAGGCAATACATAATAATTACCCTCAGCAGATCTCTGCTGCTATAAAAGCGATTGCTAAGATTTTTTCTGTATTGCTGATAACTATATCTATCACAGCTTGATTTTTTGTTTTAAATTGCATTCTTATAAGCAACAGGAACTCTCAACAATATAACTCTACAGAAATAATTTCTTTTTGGAACATATCCAATAGGCCCTTAGCACTGTTCATCAAAAGACCACAGCAATCTTGCTGGGGCAAAGGTCCATAAATGCATGGATTTGGTTTGACTCCGTGCTACCAGCATGGAAATTTTTTTCCTCTAAGCCTCCAGGAGAGCGAGAAAAAGCCTATAGTCCGTCATTAAGAGCACTCTAAGCCTATAAAATATATAGAGACAAAAATTCACAGGTATGGCTTTGCTATGTATAAGCAAGCTCCCAGCTGCAGTGGTGAGGTGCATATAGATGGCTACATACCTACAAGAGTGGGGATAATCGCTTAAGAGAGCCTATATTCCTGACAGGCAGAGATTGATGCTGGACCCCAGATGTGCTTACTTACACAGTCGCCAGAATTAGTAAATTACCCCAAAGCATATCCTATTCTACATGTCCTTAAGAGTAGGTCAAAACTCCTCCCACGCCTGCAGGAGATCTAGTTTGGGAAAGGTTAGAGTCAGTTTGGCTCAGGTACAAAAGAATAAAGATTTGTTTCCTAATATAACAAACATCCGAACATTTGCAAAAAAAACCAACCAAAAAAACCCCCAAAAAAAACAAAAAAAGAAAAACCAAACCCAACCAAAACCAAAAAAACCCAAACTAAAAAAAAACAAATAAAATAATCTTATCATATTTTTCATAAAGCACTAGAAAAACTGGGTTGATAGGCATCACTTATGCAAATCAAGAATGGGTCAGGAAGAATGAAAAGTGAGGCTGTGAAAACAAGAGTTGTTTAGAAAGTAAAATGAACTATTAGTTTTAAGGAAAAAACTTACTTTTAATTGTTACCTATTAGTTAGCAAGTCTGCCAGTGACTCACACCCATCACCTACCAAGTAATCCTACAGCTAAGATGAATTGCCTTTCTGTGATTGCTGGGCTTGGGCAAAGGTATTCTGTGAATATTCTGGATAATCTGTGAGAGAGACCCTTTTTCCAAGAACTGATCGGCGCAACCTCATTGTATTCTACTTGCACGCATTTCAGAAGGACAGAAGTAATAACAGAAACGGGATTGTGAAATATCTTGCCCCACTCTCACCCCAAAAAAGCAGGTGTTGACATTGAGCTCATTGATACATCCTAGACCGAGCCAAAACGTGGCACAGAAGAAGTTATAATATATTTAATACTTCTCCTAAGAGAAAGCACATGAACTTTAATTATATTACAGGCAGGAATGCCACTGAATTATTCTGAGTTTAAGACTGCACAGCAAGATCCAGCAAAGTACAGAACTATTTGATGGAAAAGGAGCAGATACTAAAATATCTTTGTCAGACAGAGCCACGTAAATTTAAAAGTAATACAGAACAAATCTCTGCAATATCTGCTGAAGTAAGATGAGTTTGTGATGGCTCAGATGGTTCTGAGAATATTTAGGTGACCCAGTTTCAAAGAAAACAGTTTATGAGAATAAAGCAAATACAACCTATTTCCAGCACTGTCAGACAGAGACCCACATCCGAGAGGCAGGACTCCCCAAACCTTTCCCTCCAGTTCTGCCACACAAGCAGTTCAGCTGACCAGAAAAGGACATTGCATTCTTCTTTGCACATGCAGTTAAATTGTATGAAGCTAAGGAAAGCATGTTGCATTTAAACAATGAAGTCAGCCAATAAATCTTACAGTTGTCTGGTTCTTCTAGGACTGCAGCCTCAGTCCATGCGTCTAAATACGTGAGGATGTTCAATGTGAACTCCTGAGATCAGAGCCAACAGCAGTCCTACAGAGCGACTCCGCTGATTTTAGTCATGTTACTTCTAGCTTACTCTGCCGTGAATGCAATACCCATCCCCTAGGCTACATCTAACCATCGATGTGAACGGCAACCTGCTTACGGACTTTCAAACATGTGCTGGCCCCTGGCCACAACCACAAGAAACAAGAATTTCAGAAGTAATCACAGCTCCTCCTTGTCTGTCAGTGCACATTGGAAGCAAATCGCTTTTAACACATGTACTTAGTTTCATTAATTAGTTCTCCTATGACATTCGCTTTAGTTCTTGTTACTCCTTTTTAGAAGCGGATTGGCTGTAACTAAATGGCCCTGTACTTTTCCTGTTCGTTAGTAGCTGGGCCACTCAATATGGGGCTGCAGCACCTCCAGAATTCCTCAGAAAACTATGAGTCATCACATCTCATCAGAGGGAGGACTGTACGGCTGGGTATTACTGCCACCTAGTTTTCAATTTTTAATATTATTACCTAAAGTTGCATTCTCCATCGTTAAAAAGTATATGCATAAAACCTGAAAATTTTCATTCTAGTCATCTATTAAATACATCACAGGATATGTATAAATAGTGCAAAACTGTGCAATGATAAACTCTTACTGAACAAACCTACATGCATCTAGATGCGATCTTGAAAAGCATATTAGGATCAATAATTGCCAACCCCAAATATAAACATGCTGTGAAAATCCAAGTCAAGTTCACTATGCAGGGTCAGCACAAGAGCAGAGTTTGCAGCATCATAGAAGTTTGTAGATCTACAGCTCATCATTGCCAGCTGACACTGAATCTAATAACTTTTATTATGGACCTTTTTCCATTGCAAATGACAAATAAAACCTAGCCACTTAATATAGGTGCTGTACCAAAATCTTGCAGAAAGGCCTTACAAAATAAGACTCCTCAGTGAGATACCATTTATTTTTCATTTTGAGATGTACGAAGAGCACATTTATAGTGGGAGAGTCTTTTTTAGACCAAGACATGAACTAAAAGCTTAGCAATAAAACACAGAGAAACATGGAGAACAATTAAAACAACTTCTGAAACCTCATAAAAATTCCATTTTGAGGTCTGAGAAAGGAACTGTCAAGATTCTCCATTCTGGCGACCTTTCTGCTTTTATGCTGGTTCTGTGGTTTCTGACTCTGACTAGGAGCGCCTGTGGGAACCCATGAAAGTTGGAGGTTAAATTCAGAACCCAGCTGTGCAACCTTTCACAAGACGAGAAATCATAAGTACATTGCCACAGGCAGGTTCCAGTTTAAAAAGAAATTTTAAAAAACGCCCATAACTGAAATATCTTACAACTGTTAGAGCTGGGGCTCGGTTATGCTGAGACAGTGTTAACACATTTTATAATTTATCCAGAGCAATTCTGCTAAACTAGATGAGGAAAAAGTCTGTTCTTTGCTGCAACTGAGTTTTGTCCATTCTTTTAACAAATAGTATGGCAGAAATTAGGCCATTGCGTTGTGTTTGTGTGCAGTAATCACACCCAAAAGCTGGTCAATAAATCTCATAAAGGAGCCTTGAATTCTCCTTCATGGAAGCGAAAGATCTGTGTGACTATTTTTTTGTGGCAGCAAGAGCAAGTACTGATGTTCTTAGTCTTTATTTTTACCAAAGGAGCTGTAATGTCTGAAAGTAAAACAAGATGTTTGTGAATTGCAGGCATGATGCAACCCGAGGAATTTTGCATGCTGGATGGGTTGACAAGGCATGATTCTGAAGCAGGCTTTTAAAGACAAAACTAAGACATCTATATTAGCACAGGTTGAGAGGCCACAGATGTCCCCAAACACTCTCCCCCTTTTTTTTTTTTTTTTTTAAATTGTTATTGAAAGACGAAATTCTATTTGAACTCCGATCCTAGGCCCCTGGGCTTGAAAACCATATTGTGCACCCCCCACCGTGCTCAGGTTAAGTTCATTCAAACTATTTTATGCAGCTACAGTATGGATCACACTCAGTTTTTCTTTTTTCCCCTAACAGGTTTGTTTCTGGTCATAAATTCTCAATCAGTGGGCAAGCCACATTGTACAATTTAGTAAATAGTGTAGTTAAAACATGTTTAAAGTCAAAAGAAAAAGGTTCTGACAATGGAGCATTGTCCCCTTTTGCAGAACTGAAGTGTACCTTCTTTGATTCAGTAACCTTGCTGCACTTTGGTATGAAATTGCCCCTTTTTCCATCAAAGTCGCATTGAAAGTGCCTCATTAGCATGTCTCACCGGATCAGTAATGATTCTGCTAACCCAACACTCATTTCAGTCAAGCCACCATGGTTTTTCTATCTGTTTAACATCTAAAACTCCTTGACAAAGTTCCTTTTAAAATTTACTCCTTTTGTTTCTCCTTGGGTTTTCTGCAAAGATCTTTAAACTTCGATGTACTCCGAGATGACTCCTGAACAAAAATCATGTCTAGCCCAGCTAGTAAATCTAGCCTCCATTCAATGGGATTAAATAAGTGCTTCACGGCTATTGTAGAAGCCTCTAAAAAGGATCTTGCATCTTTAAGAGTTTCCTACAATAAATTAAACACATCTCATCCGTTGTGAAAGGAGGAAAAAAAGAAAAAAAGGAAAAAAAAAAAAAAAAAAAAAGAGAGAGACTTGATCCAGCACAGGGGAGCCACTGTAGACCCAGAGTGTTGCCACACTTCTAGTACCCAACACCTACAAATAACCGCCTAAATTAATGGCAACAGGCAACGGAAGCAGAATTTTATTTCTTTCAGAATTCAGCCTTGGACTTCAGTAAAACACGGCCAGTAAAATAAAATAAATACATAACGGATTAAAAATCTGTAATTGTATGTGTTATTAAAAAGGAATGTGGTAGGATTTTAGCTTCAATTTACAGTACCTCAGCCAGGAAATTCCCATTTCTTTTCTAATACGCAAGATCTCTGGCCCAACGTTCAGATTCATTGTAGCATCTGAGCCCTGTTTAAATCCAGGCACGTGAGTAACCCTACTGCTATCACTGAGGCTGCTGCCCTGCTTGAAGTTAAGCTTGTGTTTAAACTCAGAGCCAATACACTCATCCAAACCTCTAGATCTTTCTGCTCATTTCTGAACTGAAATGGAGAAATCTTAAGCTCTTTTAACCATAAGGGTGATTGAAAAAAACAATTTATGCAAAAAACTCCACCCAAGAAATATGGGCAGAGAATTATCTTTAAAAGTGTATCTACATTTATCATAAGGTCCTGTAAGCTTATAAGAGGCTACAAACCACTGCATCTTCCGCGTGCCTGACCTAAATTAACAGTTGCTCCCTTCAGCGGCCACTGAATCAACTATCTGAAAATCATTTCCACTTCATGAGTGTTGAATGGCCTACCTGAAGTGAACCAGCATTTCAAAGATGTGTTCAGAACACAGGGAAAAAAAACCTGCCAGCATAGTCACTAGTTTAGCAAATTTTTCTATAGCAAAGATATGTATTCAATAAACCTTGGAATATCTTTTAATTCTTATATGAAGACCAAGGCCTTAGCTGTATTCATTTTAATAATTTGTACTGCCATTGTCCGCATTGCTGAAGTTCTACAAGCTTTATGGCAATTGTGTTTAACCTCCCGGGTACCTATAAGGATAGAAGAAAAAGGAAAAATTAAACCTGCTTGCTTGTTTCTTTGCTTCCTTTAAAAACTTGGTCATTTGGTCTGTGCTATCAAAGTGGACACCCACAGTAAGAGTCTTGCTTTCCCTGTTTATGTCACACAAATCAAGCTGTAACAACCAGCATCCAGATGGGACCTTCACGAATACTTACTGACTGGCAGCTGCACGTCAAGAGAAAATCAGCCTAGGGGGCAACTCCATTATTTCTAAAGCTTGTAGAAAAACTTTGTCAAGCCTATTATTCAAGCACTGATTTTCTTTAAACACCCAGTACAAGCCTCAAAATATTTGAAAATTTCAAACTATCAACTCACAGAAAGCAGCACAATATTTTATTAAAAGTACTTAAGTTTTTTGGATTGAAATTATTTTAATTATTTTGTTCTCCTTATCATGATTATGGACAGATGAATACTAATACTGCTGGTACTATTGTTGCTATTACTAGATGTAATACAGGGTAGGAAATACCAGAAAGGCCATGCCTCTGTGATAGCACAGCCCCAGCAAGCCAAACCAGCTGTTAGTGCCACTGGGGGAAAGAATGTGTGTGAGCCAGCAGCAGCTGGTGGAAGGCTGCTTCATCCCAACAGCATCCATCACTGTCCCTCTCTTTCCCTTACCCTGCTAACAAGGGAGGCACGGCTGACACTTCAGTTTTATCCACACTGCCAGGAAGCCATGAGACAACCATATACAAAAGCCTGGCAAGCATAGCTTTCTTGTAGGGATGGCTGGCGTATAAAAATAACATTATCTTTCCAAAGCAGACAGCACCAAGTTCACCATTCATTGTAGGCATCTCAGTCTGTATTTTCAGGCACCCAGAGAAGGACCTAGGGGTCTGGAGTTTTCTGCTGCTCAGTTTCTAGGATGAAAAAGAGCAGCCCTAAGACTATACTTCTTTAGGCAGTCAGTCACTCCCCAGGTCAGATCTCCTACATCCAGAGGGAAGAGATGTAACCCAACAAGTTCAAGTGTTTCCTTAACAGCACCGGGCTAATCAACCGTGGAATATTAGCTGGATGCTCTGTATCCTGAGCGTAAATGCAGTGTAAGCACTGGAAGAATAGAGAGCAATTTCCTCATTAGCAGCGATTAAATAAGACTGAAACACAGTGCCTTGAGTTCACGTGCCAAGAAAATGGGGAAGCACAAAAGGAAGTGCTTCTTGTATAAACCAGGCAGGAGAGAAGATTGCTATCTCCTCTCCCCACTCCCTCTTGCTTTAATGCCCCACAATTTACCGGTATCTTTATCCAAGCATTAAGGTAAACTTATTTTGCTTCGTGCTTTCCTGGTGTATGTGGTGTGACCGTGTTGTCCCTGAAGTCTGTCAACATTCCAGCTAAGCTGAAAGCAGAATCAGTCACATTCAGTCACTATGCCTGTCCCTCAAGCAGGGCAGTTTGCAGAGATGGCAATGATGGCACAAGTTTGTCACCCTTTCCCAGACAGCCACTCTTGTAAGCCTAGTCAGCCGAGTAACCCCCTCCCAAGGATCCTGCTTCTGCAGAAGTCATTCAGAACTGTAACTGGTATCAATTTTCACAGCTGTATTGGACGTTATTGGTATTTTCTGATAGTTCTGATAGCAGTCTTTTGTCGTAAAATAACTACCCCTCACAAGTTTCAAAGCTCGATAAAAGTTCAAACCCAGACAACTAACTGATTCACAACATACGCTTGCTATTTCTAAGCCAGTCACATCCCTTCTGAAGGTCTAACTCCCAGGTTTTGAACCGCTTGCGTTTACAACATTCAACCAAACAGCAGCCGATGTGCTGTGGTCCAAAGTAAAATAGACCCAGTTCACAGATGGTAAGCCATTTCCTTAAACCAAAAGCATCTAGACAAGTCAATATTTTTATAGTATTAGATGATAAATATTGAATCTTGATATATAATGTGCAATATTTGGTATCAATATTAGTTATTCCTAACTTCCAGTAGTAACAGTCATACATTACAAATCTGCAGTTCAGAAAAATTCACTGAGTGTGGGAATTTCTGGTGAAATAGGGTTCCCAGCTAATTCCTAAGGTTCAAGTACAATTTAAGGAAAGCAGTGGCCATGAGATGCCTCACATAATTCTATTTTAACAATCCTATTAAAAAAAAAAATCTCCATAAATATAATATTAATTTAATGATAGATGGGTAAACAGTTTTTTCCTAGCACCTGAAAGCATTACTTATTCTAAAACAGATTAAAAAGCTACCTTGCACTCCAGGATGAACAAGCCAATACCTTCTAGAAGCAGGACAGGACTTTCAAATTAAAGTCAGCCAGCAAAAACCCCTCATGAACACCCTGACAGACATCTGAGGGGTTGTCATCAGCCCTGCAACAGGGTTATACAGACAGTAAAATAATCCCTGGATTCACAAAGCCTTCAAATGTCCAAATACAAGACCAACGCGGCTAGCTATGAGATCCCCAGAAGAGAGAAAACAGGTGGGAATTTCATCAATTCATCTTACAAGAAATTATTCTCCGTTCTGCATCAGCTTGTAGTCATCCACTGGCCAGGCTGCACCCACTAACAATCTCATACTCTGCTGGAAGTTCTTTAAAGCAGGAACCATGGTTTTGCTCTGTGTTTTAGGGCAATTAACACAAAGCAATCCCCTCCATGCCTATGATCCAAATTCCTGCAATGCTATATCAAAATTCCTAAGAATAGAGCAAGCATTACTGTCTGTAGTAACTAAGCATTTTACTCGCAGCTAAATGTCAGTACTCGACATTGCACAGAGTGGGGAAAAGGGGGAGAATGAAATGTGTCTGACCACGTTTTAAATACTCTATACCTTAGCCAAAAAGCTCAGACCCACCAGGTAGGTATTCTGTACAGACAATGAAGGGAAGAAGTGTTTCTAAAGGACGATCCCTTTATCCAACAATAAACATCTGAGGTATTTGCAAGTTGCTGCATTTATTACTGACCCTTTAACAGTGATTCTGTCACTTCTTCCCCACTCAGAGCGACACACGGTATTAGACAACTAGTCCAGACCAAAAGCTTTAAATTGCAAATCTCTAAATTGTGAAACAGTACTACAAGCTACAGAGAGCCTCTTTTGAACCCAGTGGGCTACTCTTCACCCTGCTGTTCTCTCTTGGTTGCTGTACTCATTCACTTTCGACACAGACCTTGCATCCCCTCCTGCAGTTAACCCTGCTCACAAGGTTAGCCGTCAGAGTTGCATCCGTTCCACCTCACCCTGCAGGAAACAAGAACTGTATTTTCTTTAGTGTGGCAGGACACCGCAGTTTACCATCCTGACCTGAAGACAGACACTGTTCCTTTTGGCAACCTCCTACAGCAATTACCAACAGAACAAAGTAATAGGAAATGGTTTGCCTTTTTTTTTTTTTTTTTTTTAATTCCACTGGGTATGTCAAGGACAAGTTTTCCTGCTCTTGCCTTTTTATAGTTGATAACTTATATGGCCACAAATTCTAAAAAAGAGAAGGAAATGCAAACCTGTTTGCCAAAAGACAGCAAGCATGAATAAAAAAAAAAGAGAGAGAAAATAATAAAATGGAAAGATGGAAAGGAACTTGATGCCTTGTAACAACAGAAGGCTGAAGACACTGCAAAATTAAGAAACCTTTCATTGCCTATCTTATGCTGGCATTACGGGTCAAATAATGTGCACCATAGTAAATCAGTGACTTCAGAGACAAATTACCACAAGTTACAGTTGGAACAAGGGAGAAAAGTATTAAAGCATGGGCAGTTGCTTTTGGTTCCAAAACCAAACAAGTTGAATCAAATCTCAGTTTCATTTCTTCTGAATTTTTAAGTTTGATTTCTTCCAATCTCAGCCAGAAAAGATTTCAAAGCACCTGTCACAAAATTATGGTAGCCACTTTGAGAAGCTGATCATTCAAAAAAGCATCACTTTCATATTTTAACATGACAGAGTGGCAGTCTATCATGAGGGACCTTGAAAAAAAATCAGACCAACTGCAAGCTGAAAGAAATAAGTCAGTCTCCAATTGTAACTTTTCTTTCTCTTTTCTGTGTGCAGGTTGTGATAATAACGAACGATAGTACCTTACTCCTGTCACAGCCTTTGTACCACAGGGGAACATATTTTCACCAAGGAAGGGTCTTTAACACAGGTAACACAGGTGTAACTTTCTGAAACTCACAGAAAATATTCATTAGTTCAGTCAAACATCTAAAAGACAGGCACGTACAAAGCCAATTTGATAAATTAGGGCTCTATTGTTTTTCTACTTTTTCATTTTTGTTGCCTAAAAACCCCACAACCTTTTTCTTACTTCAATCATTATTTCCACAACATCCACAAGAGTTGTTGAGCAATAATAATTATTGCTGCAAAAAACTTTCTGTTGGAGTCAAATTTCCAAATGGGTCAAAGGAAATAATTGCTACAGAGTATTTCATCTCTGTGCTTTCCATACTAGTTTTTGATTCATTCCACTTGCTACATTACTTTTAAAAAATGATGAAAAGTCCTTTGGGCAGAGAAAAAGGCTTTGTATTGTTTCCATAGAGCACTTATAATCATGTATATACTGTAGAACAACAACAAAAAAAGGCAATTGTATTTCTCTTATTTCAAGCCCACTGTGGAAATCATACATGAGAAAGAACAGGAAATCCTGTTCCTGAAATGCAGATGTCACAGCAGTAGAATACAGCTCTTATAAACACAGGACACTGAGCAACATTTTAGGACAAAAGTAAAGATAAGAACAATCAAGTAAAATATACAGGAGGATTAATCTGTTATAAGAATTCATTAATGCAGCTGAAATTCAGTGACACACCAACTCCTGAGGAAAGATTGATCAGCAATACAGGTACCAAACACAAAATGTGTGTCTGACCATAAACAGAAAAACAAATGACTTTTTAATAGGAAATGCGAATGCAAAGCGCACAAAAAATGAAGTTCTCTTCCACTTTGAATTTGCCAGTTAATTACGACTTCAATTAATAAAGCTAGAGGTAGAATCTCTTTGTAATGAAATAATAATTTTGGTCCATATTATGCTTGATGACACCCTGATTCCACACCAGGTATGTGCTCAATAAAAAAAGTTCAGTTATGTGTAGGTGAGAATTCTGTAGAAAGCTCATTAAAACTATAGCCAAACATACCTGAAGTTACACAAGTGTGATTTCATGACCTACCAAAAAAAAAATATGTTGTAGCCTGAACTGTCTGCCCTGAAGAAGCAGGTTCATCAGGCAACACCATCTTCCAGTTTGGAGTCATGGATTTGAAGCAGCCTGCAGCAGATTGCTAGTGACCAAATGTTCCCAACCGACAGTCCTTCACTGATCTACTTGAAAAAAGTGGAAAGCCTCAGTTTTCTTCCTAATGGACAGGTGTTGCCCTGACACAAAAACCCAACCCATCGTTACACTTGGCTGCTAACTGGAATCCTTATGGGTAGCCTAAAAGGAAGACAATGGAAGTGACCATGGAAAGTTAATGACTTTCAGCCCCACAGATGGTCACTCTAACTCATAAGTCTGGGAAATTGTCTAAAACTCTGTTATTCAATTAGAACCAAAAACCAAGAAAATCTCCGTATGAACAGTAATTTAGACATGAGTTTGCCATGGGATAAAATGTAGAAAAAAGGACAAAGACTTTTTGATACTTACCCAGGCAGGAAGAAGGCATTTTATCACCCTACGGAGCAGGGATTTTACAGCCACCACAGGGCCGTCATATATTAACATCTGAATTTTGTATTCACCTTTCATACATTTCACCACCAAGAAAATCTTGTCTCACTGGAAATTGTTCACAGCCATGCAACAAAAATCATAACTAAGCCAGTTTGATATGAGAGGTCTCAATTACTAAATTTACATACTTAGATTCAATAAATTCCTTATTATTTAGGTATTCATATTATTTTCATATCTTTTAAAACAATCAGCAATGTAACCACATCTCCTTATATTCAAAGGGTAAAAGCACCAAGGATAAATAATGCAATATACTGAACACAGATGGATAGCGTTCATGCATCAAACACTGACATGACAATGAAATCTTTGAAACAGTGCTGATACCTCCCTTGGGAAGAGGACACAGAAAATGTTAAGAATTTAAGTTGATTTAAATGATTAAACAGCTCAATCTCACATTCAAGGGAGACTAAAGAGCCCAGAATCATATTTTAAAAAGATTTTGCAACACTCAGTACTTAGCTGCCATTGATTTTAGTGTGTTAAAACCTACCAGTTCAATTTCTATAGGTATTTGGATATCTGAAGTTATCAAGAGAGTCCTAAATCCTATTATTTTGCGTGGGATCTAAGCACCTAACTTGTTTAGATACTTCTGAAAATGCTGGTAAATGCCCAACAAGCATTTCTGAAGTATTTCCTAATATCGGTACAGGCTTGTATAGACCAGAAGACCAACCATTTTGTGACCATTTCTAACATCTTTTATTCTGTATGACCAAGAGACATATAAAGAGGCAATTAATTTTTACTGCTGCCAAGTTATCTCTTAAAAATAGAACAGAGAGACTAGGTGAACTTGAAAGAAAAAAGTAGTGAATCAGACACAGAATTATTTCTATATGAAGGAGGTGAGCTGAAGAAAAATCAGGTTTCATTCATCCATTTTTCAGAAAAAAGGATTTAACTCACTTTTCCCGGTGGATTTAAAAGATAACCCTGTTCATTACACTTCAGCCATTCCTCTGAGGCGTGTTTCCATCTTTGTTGCTAAAGCCCGCTTCCTGAGAGAGACAGGCTTAAATTTAAACTCAATACGCTGGACACCCTTTTTATGTTCCATGGTGTCATTGTTTTTGTTCTGCACTTTAAGCTGCCTGACCTGAAATTAGCAATTTATCATACTGCCCAGTTAAGAAAAAAGAGTGACTGTACAATGGAAAATGTTGCTGAGGGTCTGCTGCTGCTGCCAAGCTGTATCTAAAATCATTCCTTGATCAAGGTCCAGCCCATTTTATTTTTATCTCTTTCATAACAAAAGAGAAACAACTTGGCAGAAGTCTGAAAACTATTGGTGGAAAGATAGAATAGCTACTGGGTAGCAGAGTATCTGGCAAGCCCTACAAGTTTTCCCAGACATAACTATCATAAGCACGTAAATAAAAACATAACTTACCTGTAGCGCTGCCACAGCCCGAGTGCTTTTTAAAACCATCTCTGAAACTGCGTCCATTTCTGCCCAGCTCAGCTGTGGACAAACGAGAAGCAAAGAACATTGTTCATCACCAGCAGAACACAGAATGGCAAATCCCTCTATTCGCAAGTCACAGCAAGCATCACAACCAGAAAGTGCAGGAGGAAGTTCTGAGTCATGGGAACACGGTAAACGACAAAATGCATCATCTTCTCTAAAGAAGTAATATCCCAAAAGCAAAATTAAGAACATTTCTCTCACTACTCATGAGGCCCAGATTTTTCCAGAGACTGAATAAGCACACAAAATGGCAACCAGTGTTCTACATCCAGGACCAGCCTGTTAGTTGTGACTTACATCATCATAGATTGAAGGTTTCCAGACATTGGTCAAAAACGCACCAGAATTTTTCCTTCCCAAATCCAGTTTTGATTGACTTCCCACAATATGGTGAGATACTCCTCATAACTATCAGAACTGTGTTCTAGATCCCTGTCAACATCCTTCTGTGCCCATTTGTTCATTATGAACACAAATTAGTAAAACCGGAATAGTTTCCCAATAGAGCTCTGCGCGTGTGTGTGTTTAAAAATAAACAACAAAAAAACAGCCCCAACTGGGCAAGAAAGCACCTGGCAGTATTATTCACCTAAGATCTCGGAAGTTAAAGTGTTCTGAACAACGAAGTTGAGTCAGTACTCCATAAATAGTGCCATCTTGCAAATTTGCTCACGCCCAGTGTCCCACTAGTGCAAGAGCTACCTTGGTAAGTGCTGTCTGCAGGGTATTTCCACCACATTCCAGAAGAAAAACTGACAGGTGTCTCTCTTTGGACTGTCTTGAAGTGAAAGCAAGGAGGTTCAATACAATGTGAGAGGTGTGAGGAAGAGCTCAAAATCACATTTAATCCCAAACGTTCAGCACATTTGATGAAATATGTGAGTTTCGCTAAAAGATAATTTGGCATATTGAACAAATACTGTGATGAACAGACTGTACCTCTTCCTACTTTTCTATAACAGGCAAATCAAGTTTGTCTTTAACTCCATCAGTTGCCATTATTTCACGGGAACGAATATCTGACCTCTATGTCAGTATGCCTAAAACCCAGCATGAAAACTAGTCTTAAATGAACCCTTTCAACGAAACCCAAACAAGCAGTTACCTGCATTAAACAGATAATTCCCAAATATAGAAAACTCATTCCAGGTTACAAGTATTCCGCATAGGTAGATATACTGGCTTTTTCACCCAACACAAAGAGATCACAGTCAGACAAGGAAGTATTTAATTCCTGTTGATTCAATCTATTAATTAAACAAATATTTTAAGTCCCAGTCAATTCACCTATTTTTGGCCTAGAAATGAGTAATTATCTTGTTTGTGCCTAATCTCAGGAGGAAATTTATGAGGGGCAAGGGCCACTTCAGAAACACAGGGTCTAATGTGAGTACCCAAGACTGTAGTAGAGGCATTTTTCTGCTTGCAAAGAGTAATTTATGATTATTACCATTTTCCAACTAAAAAGGAATGAAACGAGCACAGGCCTCTCAAATTATATCTGACTTTGCTTCTAACCCTAAACAGCCTCCAGATGACTTCATGTCTTCCCCTATTCTCTGTCACAATTTAATAATCATTTCACACATGCAGATTCACAATTCATGTGTGCACTGCGTCAGCTTCAACATCGGGAGAAACCAAGAGGCATTTTTTCCTCTCTGTTCTCATCAAGGTCCTGGCACTATTGTGATTCAAGAAAATGCTGTATTTTAAGCCTGCCATCACATACACCGTTAGGTGCTTTGTGTACTCGGCGGAGACAAAGGCTCAAGACCAATTCAATCTACAGGAACAAAAGGAGGGAGGTTCAGTTACCTACACTAAGTGAGAAGATCAGTCTTTCCATGACACAAGTTCAGGCTGGTAACTTTACAGTGCATATTAACCAAACAGTTTCCAAAGACATGAATTTCATGAAGCTTTCCAAGGATTCTGGGGCTGGAAAAATAAGTTCCGTTTTGGAGTATATTCTGTCTGTGCCACAGTGCCTGCAGTACAGATACTTTTTGTACATCTAGTTCAAAGCATTCATCTCCAAGGAGTGTGACCATTGACATCAACAAAGGTGTTCCAAGTTGCTCCAAAAGAGGTGTCTGAACATTTTCCATAGGTATTTGAACAGAGTAAACTATGATCTCATACAAAAATAGTATTAAGAAAAAGGTAAGCCACGACCATACAGCAAAGCAGAACATTTAACTCAGAAAAAAACTCTCCCTTCAACCAAGGCAACTCCTCTTTCAGTATTACCTACAAGGCTGGCCTCAGGAAGTTGCAAAGTACGGAGACATACAATAGCCAGAATTTTGCAAGCTTTTTCTGGAAAGTAGAGTAGCACACCTGGCAGGTTCACGTGTCAGACGTTCCCTGTTTGCACTGTCTGTGATCTTGATAGCTTTGATTCATGTATCACCAGACTTGTACAAAATCCAGCTGTTGGAAGCGTAATGAAATTTAAACGTTAAACCTATTCTGCGTGTTAAAACTGTTCTCCAAAAAGGTTATGGCAGCCCAGAAAAACGGACTGGCAGGAATCTGCCAACTGTGTGTTCTACTGAATTTTAGGTCTTTGTATAAACGTGTGATGTGTCATAAAGCCCACCAATGTCAACACACCTGCAGTCAGGATAATATTCCCCTGTGCACTCTGTCCTTGTTAGATACAGTTATAATAGCTAACAATAAGCATACTCTAGATCTATCAAATGTATTAAGTCTTTACCCATAATGCTTGGCAGGGATCAGAGTACGATACCCGTTTATTATTATTATCATGAATTATCCAAGGGTGTTAGGCAAATAAAAATATTTGAGATGAAATCCCAATTCTCTTAAAAGACCAGGATTGTTTCCACTGGTTTTGACAGAGCTTTCACTCCTTATCCTTGTCTTAAAAAAAAATCATAAAAAAAACCCCAAAATAAACAATAGACAGCACAATACTGGGAGGTTGAGAGGAGTTGATAGCAAATCCAGAGACAGAACACTACATGGTTATGCAAACTTGTTATGAAACATCACCATGCTTTTTCAAAGCAAATAAAATAATAACCCAAAATAGAAGTGGAATAAAGTGTTAGCAACTGTATTATCCCATTTCACAAAAGGGAACCAAAGATTCACAGAGGTTTGCATCAATGCCTTGGTTTTATGAAAACCAGATTACTTTGCAGCTGAAGGAATTTAAGAAGGAAATTTAGAAGTTGATTTCCTGAGAAGGAATTTAAGAAGGGTTAGGTAAGGATTTCGAAAATACAAGCTTCACTAACTTTTGCCCAAGGTCAGTTAGCAGAACCATTTAGCACGAGAGGGTTTGGATTTTCAACTCTTCAGTTCTGACTCCCAGCCCCATGTTCAAAAGAGCAGATTTCAAACTACTACAGACTCTCTAGATGTTTTAAAGATAGTCTACCTGCCCCGGTGGTGTCCTCGCGTAGAATGGAGGAAACTGACTTCTGCAGATTACTAATATTTTTTTTTCCAAAGCAGAAAAGGAGAGGGAAGAACACAAAGGGGCTTGGTGAGCATCACCAAACTCCAACACAGAATTGTTCATCAAGGTCTGAGTTTCCCTATTGTGGTTGTGCCAAGATTTATTAAAGCACAGCATGTGTTCACTTATTTCTATCCAAAATGAACTGAAAAGGCACTTTGCATCTGCTCTCGGGGAAAAAAGTTTGCTTATTTGGCAAACTTTGTTTAAAAATCTGTTTCTTCCAAGATTTGTCTCTTTAGTTCTTTTTGTTTGTTTGACTGGGGTTTGGGGGGCTTTTTTGGTTCCGTACATGGGTGTGTAGCTTTCTTCCCCTCCTGTACCTCTCTTCCTCCATCTGTTGACCTCACTTCAGCACATAGTTTCCTACTTAGTTTGCCAAAAATGTATAAAACTTGGGGCGTCTGCTCCGATGTCGTTGTGACTTGTAACTGTATAATTAAACTAACATTTGCTCTGTTATAAAGAAGTCCCTGTAACTTTAATTAGGCTCTTCTGCTCCATTTGCTCTTGTGCAGTTGCAAGTGTGAAGTAATGCTTCCACATGGAAATGATAGGGAATGGTCTTTATTACAAACACGCCATGTGAAAAGCCAGAAACCTCTGTACTGAGTTTCTCACAGTACCTAGTACTATACTTTCTACATACAGGATGCTTCCCTGCGCTAAAATGTCTTTTCCTTACCTTGCATTTCCACCAAGGCCCCCTTCTCTCCCTCTACCACCCCTAAATTCAGCTCTTCTGTGGATAAGCCTGTTCCAAATCCTCTCAGAGGCCCAGGAAAAAAGGCCATTCCTTGAGAATTCAGTTTTCCAGCCATGGATATGGGTCACACAGCAGCTCACTAGTTCCCTCATTTTCACAGTTAAGTCTGTGGTCTCTAATGTGATTCTGCATATCAAAAGTCAAATTAATACCTTGAAAAAGAAAGATTTCATCAGCTAGAATTCTCCTGCATCAGCAGCACTAATAGAGGTAGGCAATCAAAACACTTACATATGAAGCAATGCTACACAACTAGTTTGGGAACAAGTTTCCCTAAAGTGGAAAAATAAAAAAGTTACTGAAATAAAGAAATGTCACTAGTATCAGAATTTGCAGTCATTTTTCCTTTTTACAATGATTCTTCACTAAATATAGTATGTACAGGTAGACCCAGAAGATATATTTTCTACCACTGCAAGTAACCTCATGTTAATCCAGCAGTTGCACACCAGAGATCACGCAGCATTGCAGGGAACATGCTTTGAAATCAGGTCTAGTTATTTTTGTTGATTTATATATATCCCAGTTAATGTACCTCCTTTGAGAAAGAACGTTTACATGCTAGACAGTTTGGCATAAGAATATGATGTTGGTTTATCTTTTACATGGAATGAGGACAGTGGTGTTTCCACTCCTGCCCTGTGCTCCCTTCTCATCACAACATCACTTCTTATTCACATATGTGCAATTCAGCAGGTGTTATTGCTGTCCTGTACTAAAGCTATAATTATTCCAAGGTGCTCCCTTCCATTGCCATATACTTAATGAATATTTTCATGACACATGACACACATAATTCAAAAAATAGGAGCCAAATCTCCCAATTCCTACTATCCCGCTCAATTTCTTAAATGCAGTATGAATCCAGAGGCACGTTCTCTGAAGAGGTCATACACTGAAAGAACAAAAGACAGCAGAAGCGAGAGATCCATATAAAAATATGTTGGACAGGCAATAACTGACCACCCAGCAATCCTGGGAAAGCACATTTCATTAGAAAATTCCCAGGAGGCCTGAACAAAGGAGAAAACATACCTGTGGCAAAACCAGAAAAACTGCAAAATCATGACTCTAAATACATCGCTGCTTGAACAGAGAATCTCAAATCTTCGTTTCTTAGAGTAAAACATACCTCAGCAGCGAGGTACCTAGAGACCACTCTGAAGTAGCCATTGCTCTAAAAGTATAGCCCCATTGATACAGAGATCAAGATGCATCAAAAGCAGACGAAAACCAAGCACATGACATTTCCCCCACAAGGCTAGCACTGATCTATCTGTGCTAGATCTTACAGAGAGCTATGTTCTGCAGATTTCCTCCTCCGCTGTGTTCAGAAGCATTTAATCATCATACAAACTGTAAACTCAGATATAGTTTCACGGTCCTGGACAGAGTGAGGCTTCTACAACCAGGTGGCCTTGGAGGTCATCCCCAACCAGGCTTCCTCCCGACTCCAGGCACTCCAAAGGCAACCCTGGGAGTGTCCAGCTCTGCGAGCGGGGAGAAAAACAGCAAGCACTGAGGGCAAAGAGACACACTATCACGCCAGAAGATTTCTTCTGGACCCTGCAAAGGTTCTAGTAGACATCTTTGCCACTGCAAAATACACAGAATGTAAGACAACCACGACATCTCAAAATGACTGAGCAAACAGGAATGAAATTAATTTACTTTGCTCATTATTCAGTTGTGAGTGTGGGTGACAAGGTATCTCCAGTCATCTCTTGCTTCCTCCATAGAAACAGACGTTACTTCGGAGAAATTAATAGGTGTTGCTTTTGCACAGACAATCACATGTGGCTGTTTTTTCAATAAAAATATAATGTCTTTAAATGAGCATGAAAAGTATATATTATCAATATATATATAAAGTTCATGTATATGAACTTCCCTCTAAAGTCCTCACACACAAAAAAGAGAAAGACACAATAGGCTAATTTCTAAACAAAGAGTTGTGTATTTTCCCATATTAAACTGTTTATAAAACCTAAAATCCAGTCAAACTATACTGAGAGTGAGAAACAAGGGCTTTCATTTCATCCATGCTTCTTCCTTCAAGCATGCCTTTCACCATCTAAGAAAATCCCAAACAATAACAACAAACTAAAAAGCCTAAACTTTTGGCTAAGTTTCCAGTTGCTAATTTTGTCTGTCATGAGCTGCTATTGTCAGTCTGAGGGAGGGATTGTTCCCAACTTTAACCAAAAAAAAAAAAAAAGAAAAAAAGAAAAAGTAGAAGATGCAAAATATACTCAAAGTAACATCTGTGTTTTCTGATTTTATTAAAGCATTTTGTCTTTGTTATACAGAAATAACAAAACACTGAACCCTTCCCATCAGTATTCATGACGTCTGCCTTTTCATACAAAACCCTCTGAAAGAAAATTCCCCCTGGAAAAAAAAAATACTTTCCTTATAAAAAAACAGATTGTGGGACAGATGATTGCATTGTTTAATCAAATTTCCATCTGAAAACTCTTTTCCTAGTTTCAGATTTAGCTCACCCAGTAAGGCACAGGCACTAGGAAGCACGTGGAAGTATAAAGTAGCAGCTCCTCCATTTTATTATCTCCCTTGAGCTTTGCAATTGGCAAATGAAAAAGAAAATGAGGAACAAAAGTAGTGGACATAAATTAAGCCCTGCTTTCTAAAGTTCAAACTGAATTTTCTTTATTTTTCTACAGCTGTCAGATAAGCAGGGTAAAACCACTAATGCATGTTTAATATATAAAAACTCATAATGTTCAGTAGTACGACCTCCATTGGAGACATTAGTTCAGGCCAGTGAACTTGGAGCAAGCCAAGTGTGGAAATGTGGAACTGGGCCAGTGACCCCCACCAGTGCCTGTCATATCTGCTGAAAGCAAACTTGTCAAATATAGAAGGGGCAGCAGGAGGACAAGAGTATCCTTAAACCAGGGAGCAGCAACAAAGCAAAGATGCCCATCATCTATTCACAGTTGTCTGTTGTTCAGTAATGGCTCTGGCCGTCTCAGGAACAAAAAGTCTGGTTATAGCCTCAACCTTTCAACCTTGGCCAGTCTGAGGGCCTTTCAATTCACAGGCTCCCCAAAGCTGATGAGTGATCATAAAGCTATGATACGCTCCTCACTGTTATCTCTTCAAACGTACTCCATACCAAGCAGAAGAGGAATAGAATATTCCCAGGACTGCTAGCCTGCCATAATAGAAGGGCCACTGTTCTTCCCCTTCGGCTACAAAAACAGTCTTTAAAAATAATTGATCAGTTGTATTAACAGCAGTTCCTGAGGATCTTTTTTTGTTTTAATAAACAAAATAATATTAATTTTCTGCCTTACACCCCAGCACTGGTTTTAACTTCCTCATTGTATTCCTCTACCTGAGCTTTGGCTGCGGCCTGCTTTCTTTCTCTCCCCTCCGTTTCATTCACTCACTTCTATTCCAGAGCAAAACAAGATGCAAATGCCAAGGAAAATCCACCATGAGCATTTGATTTCACAGACAAGGAACCAGCTAAACCCCCCTCATTGCCAACAAAGGACAGAGAACCTGCACTGACATTGTAAAAAACCCACGAAACATGGAGGCCACGTCCAGGTCTCCTATCAGCTAGCCTTGATGACCTCGCTAGTGATTTACACCGCTGTTACTACTTAGCAGTGCCTGAAGGTGTTTGGTGAGCAGTGGTAGGGGAAGCACATTTTGGTGCCTCAGAGCTGACAACACGCTCTGTGGGTGCTTAACGTTCCCACGACAAGTCCTGAACTACCAGAGTCCCGGGCTCATCTCCCAGGTCTTGGCCTTCTACTTCCCCTGCAGAAAGCAGCAGCCTCAGCGCGGGTGGCAGTACCTGCCTCTGCTAGGTATAGAGGGCTCCAGCTTTCCACAAGCTCAAAGCTCCTGCGCTTTTTCCTGGGATCAGGTGCTGCCGTCACTGAATGACATTGCACTGTAGCACCTTGTCCCTTCACTAGAAAAGTCTCGGGAAGCACAACAGGACTCCAGCTTGCCCATATCCTTCTCCCCTTTCCCTAACTGTCTGAGCACCCCATCCATACATTCCTCCAAGATTATTCTACCGTGTTTTTTTCCCATTTTCATTGTAGTGCTTTCACCACTATTCTGTATTTCCAATTCTCCTTTTGAAAGAATGCATTGCAAGCAGAACGTTGCAAGTTAGTTAGCAGATTCTCTCTTCAAAAGGGATCAGCGGTGCCTATTCTGTGAAAGCAAATCTCTGGGGGCTGTTTTCACCTACGACTCCTGATGGTTACCCATCCTACCGATTGAGCCACACATCAGTATTTTCAGACATGATTGAGCCTTACTTACTGGGGAATACCTTAGTTTGCCCTTTTAACACAAGAAATCTACTGAAGCTTACCATTTCCAGCTCACAAACGTCAAATAACATCTTCTATTTTGGAGGGTGTATGCAAGAGAAAGTAAGTTTTATTGTAAAAGAGAAAACCTGATTTTATCCTTTTCAGTATTAATTCCTGCAGATCAGATGAGAAGCCTGATGTTTCTTGCTATACAAACCCCTCCTTGAATCTGTCCCCAGTATCTTACACCATACCGTGCAGGCTGCTTACATGTTTGGTTTTGATCATGTTTGCTTATCTTAAAGGTAAGGTTATACTGTGACAATTTTCAGACTTCTTGTGTCACGTTGCCAAAAGAGAACCATCATTTCCAGGCTAGGTATTTTTAAGATGAAGATTAGAGATTTTAATTTAATAATTTTTTTTTATTATTCTATTGCCTGAGAACTTGAGATAAGCAAACCTTGACCAAAACACATACCTACAGTATCTGCAAACACAGCGTGAACAAAATACATACTATCACACGTATAACTTCTGGCTTCAGTGTCAGAGAGGTAGGTGAGGCAAAAAGTATCAGGGTAATGTACCTAAGAATAGATTATCAATGCAGACATAAGTAAAGTATTTTTATGCGGTGCCTGGGGACACGGTTCAGTGATGGACTTGGCACAGTTAGGTTTATGGTTGGGCACGATGATCTCAAAGGTCTTTTCCAGTGTAAATGATTCTAAACTACAGAAATGGAGAGAATTGATTTCATACGTGCACGAGTGATTTATTCCTTATATGCTATGGTATTTCCCCACAGTAACCAAGTCTACTAAATGACAAAGAGGGAGTCACAGGTGAGCTCATCCAATGAACATAATCTATATTTTTAGGAAAATTCTGGGAATGTAATTAAAAAAAAAATCACCTTTAAATGGAATCACTTAAAGTAAATAGTGTCATCCTTCTACCTCATCACTGCTTCCTACTTTAAAATAAGAAGTTGTAATTATTACTATCAAAATAGTCATAGTTTCACAAATCCTGGGGATGATTAAAGTGCACCCAAGCTGGTGAGACTGACCTTAATCTGCCACTAAACATATGCTTTCAAGTGGGTCTGGTAACATGATTATGAAGCTGATTTATTTTTTATTATTATGCATATTATTTATTATGCTTATTATGTAGGTTACAGACAGTACAGAGAACATCGAGAGGATCCTGAGATGGAAGGAACCGGTTGGAGAAGGGGACTATGACTGGCAATTGCAGCTGGAGAGCAGACTGAGCCAGACATGGCCCTCAGCCCGAACACAGTACCTGCAGCTACCTGTGCACATGGATTTCTTGGGTGTTAACACACCAGAGACACAAACTGAGAGCATAAGCAGACATGCTGAGACTGAGCTATCATATGGGTATAGGACTCAGGCTAAGGAGACTCCCCTAAAACGCATATCTAGGGTCATAAGCAAGAGTTGAGATCTGACAGAACTGGAACAGGTTTGAGAACGAGTCAGAAGAGAAGCTGCAAGATGGACAAGTGGCAAAGTGGCCCAAGATGACAATAGTGCAGCAGCAACCAGAGCCAAGCTTGGATCCTGCCTACTGTTAAAATACCTGCAAATGTGTTCCCTGTGCACACACTTTTCAAAGCACACTAGAATTTGCTGTTTTGACCAAAATATATATAGATATAGATACATAGTTTGGTTTTTTAAGGGTAGGAAGTTACGAACTTATGGAAACTTCTAAACACAGAGACGTAAAAAGGATGGCAAGATCAAATTCCCAACATTCAGATAGCCCGAGAAGTCAGAATTAAGGTTGGCTACACAACCTTAATCGAACTCTCTGTACAAAAAAAAATAAAAAAAAAAATCACCTATCCCATTGGTAAGCCTCCAGCCCCCTCATTTCTTACTTATCTTCCAGCTGCTCAGGCTGCAGCCCCGAGCCCTCAGCGCTCAGCTCCAGCTCATTCCCGAGCAGGTCTGTCGCATCATCTGACCGGATCTGGGGCCCTGTAGGAAACCCGTGCACGGTCACACCATTGAAGACCACATCCTATTACATCCACACAAGTGGAGCCAGTCCAACAGGCAGCCCAGCCCAAGCCTGGCATTTCTTAAAGCTTGCATTTGGCATTCTATACTAACACAGTTTTGTGTGCGTAGCAGCATCAACGCATATTCCACAGCTCTGCCAGCTGCAAGAGGCCCCCACTTGGAGGGAGGGGATTCTCTGACCACACAAGCTCCTGTCACACAGCTGGGGTAGTGGGGAGAACTTGGCTCAATTTCACTGACCATACATGCGTGTGCCCTTGTTTCCCTTGGTACTTTCGGCTTTGCCATCCAAAGCGTCAGAGTGCATTACTGAACCTGATGAAAACCTCCCCACATCTGGGCAGAAATCTCTTCCCTTTTACTGCTTGTAAAGACAATAAGAAAGAATAAGATAGGTAAGAAAAAGAGTTTTACCTCGTTTAAAGGTCACAATGCAAGTGAGTGGCACACCCAGAGATGGGACTCCCTTTGCCTCACCTAAGAATTATAGGTAGTGCTATCTGGAAGGTTTAGTGGCATTCTTTTAGCAGATCGTACTCGCATACACCCTTCTCTAGTCCCCCTTAGCTTTGTTTTCAGTTTGCTTTTCTGCTGGTTATTTTTGGGGAATGAGGTGGAAAGTGCTTGTTTGTTTATGCAGTGTTTGGCTAGGCTGGTTGCATCCTCAAGTCACTTCCCATTACACTGATATTAAACATTCCTATAAACCCTAACACCTTTTCCCATTCTGTTCCTAGCTCATCGACTCCAGGTTTTACTCTAGAAACTACTTCCTCTCTGTGCTACCTGTTTGTCCTGACTGAAGACCCTGTAGATAAGCATTTAGGATACAGGACTAAATATGGTAAATTCCCAGGGTTTCAACAGAAGAGTTGAAATTCAAAAGGCTTCTCACAGAGGTATTTTATGAGGGCTCGTATCTCAAAAGGGCTGCAATACCTGATTTAGCTTTGTCCCTAGCAAAAGCTACATCTTGTTTCCTGCAAAGTTGTCTTTTTTGATTACTTTTAGGGTTTGGTTCTATTTTTGACGCAATTGCAGTAATCCATATGTACTACTATTTTTTTTTAAAAAAGACACATTCACAGGCCCACTTCAGTACCAAATTTTCAAGACCTTTGCTTGCAAATGGGTTTATCTTTTATTTTATGGTATATACTGACAATCAAAAGGTAATCAGACTTGTCTAATAAAGAACAATAACATTTATCTGCAGCACAAATGATTTTATATGGTCTGAACTCCTCTACGTGTTATGGCCACGTCTTTATTCTATCTCTTAACTTATCAGCACCACCCTACAGTGTTTGTTAAGGAAAAAAACAACTTTCAGTGGAATCTTACAAATTGTCTGCCAACTTTAGATGAACAAGTACTGTTTGGATGAGACCTGCCTACCCCAGGCCTATCAAACAGCTCTGAAAACACTTCAGATCTCTGGTATGTCAGCAGTTTAAACCCTAAAGATGTAATTTTTTCTTTCGGAGTGCCATCTCCTCATTTTGTGTCTCCCTGGTCCTTCCCTGTACCACAAACATGTATCTCATTAGACTACATAACATCCATGTTTAATTATCCTCAGCAGACTAAAATTTGCCAGTTTCCATATGGCTGATCTGTTCAATCTGCCAGGTTTTTCATGATTTATTCAGAAAAAAAATGGCAATTTACAAAAACAAATTCTTTGTTTCCCCACAGAAAGACCAGTTTCTATTCTCTGAGCCAAAAAACTAGAACTAAACAATATGTACAACAGAAGCAGATGTAGCTATTATAGTGTGGCCTGGTGCTTTGAGAAAGGGGACAGCATGAGTAAAATTAATGCATTAATACATTCACTTCAAAGCATTTAACCTTTTCTACTTAACATCACTCACATTATTCTTTCAAGTGTAAGAAAATTTAAACATCTTCACCCCGGTTTGCTGGTCTGCAATGCCACCACCAGAACCTGCCACCGTGATGCGTAAAACAAGGAAAACGCCGAGCGCGCACATTTCTAAATATAGTGACTGGGAGCTTTCAGCTTGTAAGCAACAATCGCTGCTGTTGTCAAATTCAGCATTAAACCAATGGATCCATTTTGTATCAATACACTTTAATTGGTTTTCTGGATGACATCTCCACAGAATAATGCCAGGATCAGTAGTGAGTACCAGGGCTGTATTAGCAGAGTAAACATTAAGTTATTATGTCCCTTTCAGAGAACACAAAAGTTACTCTAGCTTGAAGCCATATGGCCTAGAAACATGTTGACATATCTCAGCAATAAAGGGTTATGTTACAGAAGGGACCAAGTCGAGGAGATCAGAAAAGCTGGATCGGCTACTTGACCAGTGTCACATCACTGAACCTGGCGTAAAGAGCCCGAACAAAATGACATGAACTCATCTGCGACCACTGTCTAGGAGCGGAGACCTTTAACAATGGCAGCACCTGCCAGATCGCCGTTCTCCTCCCCAATAAAGTCACCAACAGCCCCCTCACTGTTCTGTCATGTGCCTGGCACAAGGCCCCTATTGTTACCAGCCACTCTCACTCCAATAATTTCTCCTCTAAATGACACTGCACCACCACAGGTCATTTCAAGGGGACTGAAAAGAAAGATTTTGCATCTGTTTTGAGTTGTAGGCACCAAGGGGGAGGGGGCTCGAAACCCCTTGATAGCTGGCAAATGGTAATAGCAAAATGTCTCTATTGTTTGTGTCTGAACAAACAACCATACTACATGAGAGTTTTTATTGTCCTCAAGGCAATCTGCCACGAATGCTCCCCTTTGCCCATACTCTACAGAGAGAGAGGGGAGGGGAGGGGGGGAATCACCACAATAGTCACAGTTAGGAAACCTTAGTGAGAGTTTAATGACCAGCTACCAACTAATGGATGGTGAGTAACATATGGCAGAGCTTGGCCTCTTCACATATTGATTAAAAATAATTTAAAATTTAAAGCCAAGTTTGTTTGACAAGGTTCCAGCTTCTCAGCAGCCACTTAATCTGAATAAATCTGAAGGGGAAAAGCTTAAATTCTAACCTAAGGCAAAGCAGAACAAATTCATTCTCACATTACATAATTGAATCTATTACATTCGCCCAAGACTAACAGCCAACACTTCACAATTTTCTCCCTCTACCTAAAATATTTGCTGATGTAAACAGCAAAGCAACTCTTTGTAATATTTGGTAACCTTTTTAGAGTGCCTTTATTAGACCCTCCTTATTAAACACAAACATTAATGGCCATAATCAAGACCTGTTAGTCACATTTTAACCACATATTATTTAATGCAACTGAATGATTCTATTCTTATGTTCTCCAAGCACCACTTGAGTTAAAGGGTCATACTTTTATAAATATCTTTGTGTTCTTTTCTAGCGCGATGAATGTCAGGAGCTGAAGCACTTGAGATAATTGTTCCTACTGAATGAATTTAAATAAAGTCTAACTGGATTACTTTTTTATTTGCTTTCAAAACCAGCTAGACACACTAGAAAATAGATCAGATAACAGCATAGAAATTACAGTACCTGCCTCTATCAAGAATCAGATGTGGAGCTAAGAAGACTCCAAGTAAATGAAAGGAACAAAAAAAATGCTGGTACTGATTTTTAAACGGTGATTATTTGGGAAAGGAAAAAGGAAAATGTCCCCACAGCCCAGCTATACACACAGTAAGGATCTGGATAAAGACTTTGGATATTTGGCAACTGACACAAACCGGTGGCTAAAGCACTTCGTTAGTGTCAGGAAGCCTGTAACCTGCTCCCGGCTCGGGCGCTGAACTGCTCCATAACCCCCGCCACGTCACTTTGTCTCTGGCTTCTCACTTAGTCTTTTTGCAGTGGCTGCTTCAAAACATTCTGGTCTTTGTCGAGGCTCTACCTGCTAATTCAACACAAGAGAGTCACCAGAAAGAGCTGACACTTGCACTCCTCTTCAGTCCCACTACAAATTTTTCCCTTAGATGACTTGGCCTTTTGGAGAACGTTACACCCCAAGTACTACAGGGAATGCCATGGCCAACTTAAAGTACCAAGTATCCACAGGATTTCCACAGATCAGCTGAACTGGCATAAACCGCAGGATGTAGGGAGCACAAATACTGGCAGTAGCAAGGATCACCTGGTTCCTGCAAACCCTTGCCAGAAGACACAGTGATACCCAGAAGCTGAACTGGATTTTTCTGGTGTGAAGAAACAGCAGGTAACAGAGGGAAGGTGTTAGAAAGCACAGTATTGACAACATGTATGTAAAAGGATAACAGCAGAAACGGTGGGAAAAGAAACCGTGTGTCCTTTTTCTGAGTAGTACTAGCAGTGCCATGAAAGTAGGAGGTGCAAGGTTGGAGATGCAGTTTGGCTCTTCACCAAGACATCAGCCGATTACATATTTTAGAAAAATGACTCGAAAATATTTTTATAAAGTTTAATTTGATTACACCTCTATTTCTCTTAATGGAATTACTAAGCTGCTCATTAAGAAATCAATTTATTTCTAGCGCTTTTCTATCACAGCAGCACATTACTCCACGACAGAACTTTGAAAGAGATTAAGCTACACACTGATGGAGACAGAAACAGAGCTCCTAAACTGCCACAGGACTTAAGACCTAACTTGTTTAAATCCTTTTAAAGGAACACCACCAAAACCACACTGGATACCAAAACACCAACTTCAAGTATCTATGCATGTGTCAAAACCTGATTAGCAACCATGCATTATTTATTAACTGCAGGGTGCTCCTCAGAGATAACAAACACTGATTGCAGCATTTCACTGATTGGAATTGGGAATGCAGCAAGAGAATTTTCCAAGGGCACACAGGAAAATCTGTGTCAACACCAGGAATAGAAGCGAGATCATCTGGCTTCCAGCTCCATAAAATCACCCTTCCTCTCCAAAATAAAATTACTTTTCTTTTCTAATAATAAAAGCCACTACAGGAAGGAGTGGTCTGTTTTTATCTTTTAATTTCAGAAATATGAGGAATGACCAGCTCTGGTCCGCCCTGCACTTGGACTTCCTAGATGGTTCCTGAACACAGCCAATGCACCCTGAATGCAGGAAAGAAGTTAACAGCTTCATTCTCATGTCATTGCTTCCCCTGTGATCTCCCAAACAGCAAGCAACATAAATTAGGATTTGAGTTAAAATAATCCACGGCGCACCCGCTTTTCTTTTAGATATCTTTGTGGAACCTGACCGCATCCCGGTCTTTAGTGTATTTTTCAAATCTACAAGGCAGCAAGTACTGCTCTCCATCAAAAGATGGGGAACAAAGGTATAGACTAGTAACCTGCTAGAAATCAGACACAAAGGTAGGGTTCTGGAAGCAGTTTCCTAAATCAAGGCTAGCGCTTTGCCTGTTGGATCCACTTCCATCTCAAAAGACTGAAAGAGGTAACTGGGACTTGATGGAGATGCCAGGATCATCTTGTATTAACTCCTATCAGCCAAGCGTAAAACACCAAATGTATGCAAATCTGGGGCATTATCAATTGATTTTTGTATTTGTGGTTTATTCAATATAGAAAATGTTCTATATGTATGGTTGATTTTCATATTTATGATGTGTGCCACATTGGCATGAACACGCAAACAACTTCTGCAGGACTGCAGCTGCCATGTGAGCTTTCTAGCAGACCATGGGTATTGACTAAATGTCCACTGAAACTATTCTCTTCACACTGTCACACCAAAGATTTTATAAATCTGGGGTTTTTAAAACAGAATAAAACTGAAAAGCCTGCAGAACATACATAAACGTCTTCCACGGAGAATATGCTTGGAACATCAAGTGTACCATCATTTCCTCCCAGGCAATTGCATATTGCCCATAAACATCATTAGTGTTTATGTGCGCACAAATGATCTCTGAACTATTTGTCATTAAAGTTAATTAAAATCTCCTGCCTGAAGAGAAAAATAATAGGACCTGGGAGTGCATTTGGAAGCCATTAGGGACAGTCCTTGTGCTCTATGGTAGGGCACATGGCAGCTGAAACAGCCACGTGTTAGTGCAAGCGTGGAGGAGCAGAGAAACACATGGCACTGAAGGAGGACAAGGGAAAGCAGAGGAGGAGGGCTGCAGCCCTCGCATTTCCCAAGGACCTTGGGTCTTTCTGCCCAACATCGGGACACTAGAATTTTTGTCATGGCAAATATTCTCCAAGAGGCAAGAAAAGACTGCTTAAGGAATACTCAGTGAAGAGGTGCAATCCTGCACCTCACTGAGCGCTGTGAAGATCATCTGCCTAGGAAGGAAAGCACTCAGCACTTCCCAGGGAAAGTCAGGGAAGCACAGGCATTTGCATAACATTTGTAAAAACTGCTTCTGCCACAGATATTTTAGGCCCGTGGAGGACTTCCTCCTCCCTTCCTTACCCCCCTTCTCCCAGCAGGTCAAGAAAAAGTCTGCTGCCCTGAGCTATCTTTCTTAGCAATCTGATTAACATATGGACACACTCTGGCTTACTAAAAACAGGAAATCAATTTGAAAGGCAAGACAAATATTATTTGCTTTCTTCCCATCTGCTGTGATACGTGAACACGCCTGCTTTCAGCAGTGATACAGGGTTATTGATTTAGGATATTTATAGCGTATATGCCGTTATCAGGCCAACTATCAAAGAGCTGTAGGAAAGGCTGTTTGACCCTACAGGCTATTTAAATATGTAGTCACTTAAAAAAAAGTCAGATTTTCTTATTCAAGTTGACAGCAATACTATTTCATGTCATGCCTAAAGATACCATTTCCTGCTTCTCCATCTACTTCTGTTTGATTGCAAGTCAAATTAAATGTAATTGTTAAAGGACTCTCCTGTCTGCATGGTGACCCCAATGCATTTCCAGGCTACTGCTTTGACCCTCTGGGTCTGCAAAAAGCTGGTTTTCACAGCACCGTTGCCTTTTTACCCATAATCAGGCCGAGTCACTTTGCTAGAGGGAGCACAGAAAGCCAAAGGACCCTTTATCATAAGCACAGGCTGTCTTTTAAAAAGGCAATTTTAAAAAGTCTATATATAAATAACCAAACCAAATAATTCTGAAGTGGCCACAGATAACTATTTAAAAAGAGACAGCACTGTGTGCTCCCAGCAGTAGCCTGGGCCGAAACGTGAAATATTGGACTGGATCATTGCTGAGAATACATGTGCAGTATCTTTCATCATACCATTGCGTTCCATCCATAAACACTTCTTCACACCGCTCAAGCCTTACTAAAAAACCCACAAGCTGTCAGGAGGGCTTATTTAGCAATGTTAAGTGAATTAATGAGAGCCTGTGCTCATACAGAGCTCCATATAGCAACGTGAGGCTCTGCCAAGGGGCATGGTCTGCACACACATATCACAGTGTCTCCCACAACTGAAAGCCAAGATGTGCACTAACTTACACGAGGCTTATGCCCATCTGGTCAAGAAGCAAAAATATAATATTAAATACTGGTCCCATAAAGACAGATCAGCTTTCAGAGACTCCATACTTAAAGGAAAAACCTCAAGACTGACCCGTATTTTCCAAAACTTTTGCAAGCATGAATTCATGTCCAGGAAAATGAGATTTTCCTAATTTGCTGATCCTTTATGCCTCTCACATGGTTAATGGTTCATACCACACATTTACTGAGGTGCAGGTGGAACCCTCCATATTTCGCCTTTCTTAACTCTTTCCATGAGCTGTAAAGTGTTGGCATTTAACTTGCCTTCACCAACTCAGAATTCTTGTTCCAGACTCTTTGCAAACTCAGGCAGACTTCCACACCTTGGTTTTCTTCAGGTGGAAAACATCGTGCCTTTGACAATGCCACGGGAAAATTGTTCACTTGAAGGAAGTCTGGTGACTGGAAAACTACGGAAGTACTACCATCACTTTTCCTGCGTAGTGGCATCTCCCAGGAGGTGTGGTACATGGTCCAAGTGCCCTTTAAAATCGGTGCCATTCTTGCCATTAGCCAGAATGGAGAGTAACTGGATTTGGAAGATTCCCTTACATTTGAGCCAGGCTTCACTCCCTGCTCTGCTGTTTTGCTGGGCACCCAGCCCATCACCTCATGGAAGACCCTCTAGCCCAGCAAGTATCCTTAGCAGAACAAACTCCTTTTAGGAACGGATTAGCATGACTGATGCTCCTGGAAGCACTGGGCTTCCAGTGGTTATCTTTCTAAGCAGGAAATACCTGGAGAAAGCCACAAGGTACTGGAATATAAACTACAAATGAATATACATTAGTTATTAAGTAAAGCATTCAATAACAATAATTTGTGAATCTGTAATTAGGGATGGAAATTAGATATAGAACAAGTAATTCATGTGCCATGCAGATAAAGCACTGAGCTGAGGCACGGGAGACCTGTATATAGTTCTTGCTTCTACCAAGGACTTCCTACAGCGGTTCAGTTTGTCTATTAGGGTTGATACCAGGTATAGGAGACTTTCTAAAAAAGCTCTTGGGCAAAATAATAAACTCTGCCTTTTTTCTCTAACTAGTAGAGTTTCTGCTATTGGCAGTCAGAGGCAGATATTAAACACTTCTGTGCAACATTAAGGAACATTTAGGCTTCACTTCTCCCTTCTTACTTTCATTGTGGTTTAGATCCATGCTTTGCAAAACAAGAGAGCGTGATGCAAAAAAAGGAACGAAGTTAGAGAAATTGCTCTGTGAAAACTAGGCTGGTAGCTTTTGCCAAAGGGAAAAAGTCTGCAACACAAACACAAGGATCTCTAGCTGGCAAAAATGACTGGCAAGAAAACACTGAATTTGCCCCTTGATGGTTGAAACACAGGCCACTCTTCGGCCTTAGACCTAGGCACTCCATGTACATTGCCACTGGGTCCCAGGTAACAGAGCTGGCACTGGAACAGTGACTGGACTCAGCCTGATGGAAGCCTGGATCCCTCAAAAGGTCCAGAAAGGTCAAACTAAGGCAAAGCCCCTCTAGGAAATCCCCAAATCTGGAACAGGGGGGCAGGACCTGTCTGATCTCCCCTGCCATGAAGGATCTGCAGCCTTCACACAACAATGAGCGGGAGCTGCTAAGAGAATGATGTCTCCAGGGATTCAGGAGGGACCAAGGCAGACTCATGGCAGCCACGTGCAGCGACGGAGAGAAGCACTGACTTTCAAAGCCACGTGGCTTAAGGTAACTTGAACAGAAACTGAAGTTCAGGGAGCAATTCCATGTCTAGAATCTGAAGAAGCTACAAGGTCATGACAAGCTGACACCAGTAAACTCCCATCTGCAGCAGATAACTGGTTAGTAAACATCTGGCTCCAGTTTTAGGGAAGTCCAAGAAGAGGGAATGGAGCTAGCAGCAGGGTATGAAATCAGCTGGGGTTATTCCGTGTTATAATGCTACTCGGATGCAGCAGGGACTGCTGGAAGTCACTGGCTGAGCAGCACCCTGGCAGGAAAATTGCAATTCTGCGCACAGTGCATTTCTAAACGGCCAAGGGTTGTGCTGGGAGTTAACCACTGCCCAGACCCTGCACTGGCCTCCCGCCTAGGAATTAATTTTGACTTCTTCCATATTTCGCTATTATTTTTTTTCTCAATCTTTCACCTACGTACCAAAGCATCTTGCTATCCCTTCATGCACAAGAGGGTGTGAAGGATTGAAGTCTTTTCTAATAATAAGCGTAATTTTCAACAAAAGTCACAGAATTGATTTTCAGGGTCGTGTAACCCTCATGTCTCAAAGGCTCTAACACATTATCACGGGAACCACTTCTCCTGACCGGAAGCAGCATATAATAGGAAATCCTGACATCTGGAATAGCGCATCTGGCAACCATAATGTTTCCAAACTTGCTAAGAGTCCTTGTCAGCCTTTTACACCGAATTATTATTACTGTGTCATGTTCTTTCTTTACAAGGTGTGTCCATATCACTCATGTTTACACTGTTGAGCAGCATCAATTATATAGCAATCACTTGTTTATCTGTGGCACGGTGAAACTTTTAAGATATTCCTGGTGCTGGTGAGAAGTCAAGAAGTTTACAGTGAGTTGCTTCTCAGTTGTTTAGAATTATATGGCTGTTGAAAATATCCAGTCCAAGCTAATAAAAAGAGCATAGGAAGGAATATAAAATCTTCTGATTCAGGCCTTAAGCCAATCTCTGCCTACAGTGGATAGGAAGAAGCCCTCATGTATATTCAGGTCTGCTTAACATGAGGTTTCTTGCAGTTTTCTCTGGAGCATTCTGGGATTGCTGCTGTCAAACACAAGACAACATGTTCATAAAGGGATCCCTATGATACTTTTAAGCATGACAAGACCATCTTTCACACATGGTAGAATGAATTCACAGGAAAAAAAGGATGTTTCTAAACAATTACAGAGCCTATCAAAACAATGTGGCATTAAAAAAAAGTTTCCGCAGCCCTTTTACCAATGCAAATTGCTTTCATCTTGAAAGGCACCTCATTTGCTAAGTTATTGTTCTTTTCGTCTGTTCAAGTCCTTTTCTGTGATCATTTCCACTTACCAAACCAAGCTTCTCCCCTCCTGGCTCTACCTCTACCAATGGAACTCAGAGATTACCACCACATAATGGCGTGGAGCTCCCTTTCATCCTGCCCTTCGCTGCCTTGCGAACCCACCCTTTCATTCATTGCTGCTATACTTTGCCAGCATTTTGCAACTGCATCTGTACCTCTGGACTTGCTGAGAAACATCTGGCACAATGTTTGTTGGCAAATAGCTGATATACAAAATAACATGCAGTAATCATGTCTCCACTGTCTCCTGCACAGCCACAAAATACACTGTTACTGCTCCAAATGTATATTAAAATGGACCAAATGGTAATGCTCTTTGCCATTTCTTTTTTTAAACTGTTACTTAATCAAGCTTTCTGTTAAGGCAAGAACAAGGCAGAACCTGAGCTTGGATGTCCTCATGCCTGGTCCAACAAAACCTAGTTTTTCTAGATGGACTTAGTTGAAAGGAAAGGAGTCATATTTACAATATTCTGTGCATGTGTGGGAAGCTCACCTAAAATTACAATAACTATGTGATGCTGACTGTTGATTCACAGAGCCCTGAACAGACTAAGTGTTTGGTTTTCACTCTGCAACCCCGGATAATTATACTCACACATTACCTTCAAGTATCTGTGCCTTGACATCTCAAGAAATACCAGAGATACTTTCTCTAACTCAATGTGTGTTCCCTGTACAGACAGAGGGCATTTCACAGGAGTCAGTGGAACAGAAACATAAACAAACCCCTGTGCCCTGGTTAGGCCTCCGAACAGGAATGCCAAACACCTCCCCCCTGCTCTCTGTCACTGATACCTCCATCCCCATGGGTCACTGCTGGTGGCCACAGCTTTTAATCACATGCTGGGCCTCCAATGATTTATCACCCCTTAATAGTTTTTGTGTTGAAGATTCCCAGTTGGGAACTCTGCTCCCCTTCCCCCCGCCATGTAGCTTTACCCAAGAGCATCCAAACCAAAGCAGGAAAATATACTGTCCATGTGCAAGCAGAATTAATGCTGTTTAAGAAAACTATCTGTTACTGACAGGCACTTTTAGAAAATAATTAGTGACACCATATAAGATTTTAGAATTAGGCAAAGTTTATAAAACTAAAGACTTCAAATCTAGCATAGTGTTTCCAACAGACTGTGTGGCTCTCTGTTGTTCTCTGCACAGTGCATTTAAAAACACAGCCTTGCTTTTGGTAAAATCTTGCTACAAGATTCACTTCAGTTTTCAGCTCCAAGCTGCTTCAGTGGAACTTCCTACCAACGTACCGTCAGCAGAAACACTATGCACAAGAAGAACACCAACATGTCATGTGGCATTTATGATCTCAGTACATAACCAAGATTTGCCTCATAGGAAACACTGACGCAGCAATTTTCATCCACAGGTCTCACAAGTTTCCTGCGCTTACCTCCATTTTAAAGCTGAGCTTTCTTTCCAACTCAGTGTGGGATGCTGCCCGAACCAGGGTTAAAGCCAGACTTCCTTCGTCCCCAGCAAAAAGTCTATGTGACAGACCCAGACATCTCTCAGGAGCAGATAAAATTCTTCCACTTGTTCAGACTCATCAGGAAGTAACAGTTGTGATTCCACTTTGAACAAAGAATAAACCACTTGAGTCCATACCAAGTCCTCACGCCTATGTCTCCAATCCTGGCAGGAAGGGATTCTTCCCTCTCAGGTGGAAACAATCCCTGCAGGTGGTGGTGCTGGTAGTGATGAGGACAACATTGGTCCGTCTCCTCTGTTGGCGTTTGCCCAATGGATTCAAACAATCCATCTAGTTCATTTTTCTCTATAACAAAGCAGCAGACACCGTAGCTGTAGGGCTCTCAACACAGTTGGCCTCACAATTGTGTGCAAGAGCCATGTTATTTCAGCCACTGACTGGAAGAGTTTAACCACTTATTTTAGGATTTGTTCCTGTGGAACAGAAGTAGACCCTTTATACAAATGGGTCATATTTCACTCCTGCGTCTCCCTCCTGTCTCTCTAACACTACTCAGTAGTCTAATCAAAGCTACATAATGCTAGCAACAGAAAAATCAGGTTGAAAAACTAAGGAAAGTAATAAATTTCAGTGGCAAACTTACACTCAGAAAACCTGAAAATGAAGTCCAAAAGGCAAAGAAATCCATCTCATCAGTCAGGTACCTTGGAGGGAAATCATCTGGCATGCACGGGAGGTCTCCCATTGCCCAGGTAGGGGACACAGCTTCAGCACATCACTCCTTCCTTCCCATCCAGCTCTCATGCTCATAGAAACTGGGGTGACAACAGGGAAAAGAGGGATGGAGAATTGTTCTGGTATCATCCCGGCATGGAGCTGTAATGCAGCCAGGGGATATACACTGGCATAAGAACTCAGAAATACATGCAGATGCCTCATTTTATGTGTAGCTTTAGCAACTGCCAACATTTTGGAGGTCCTTTACTTGTATAACATGCAAGAAGCAGCAGTTATGTGCATGAGGTATGTTCCTGATACATTTAAACATAATCCCTAAGTTTCAATGATACTAAGCACTCGTAGCCATAACCAAAGCTATGTCATTCTTTGATGATAATCATAATCTTTAAAAATAAGACATTTTGTGTTATACTTAAAGTTATCACTTGTAAAACAATAACTCTGCATGTATCTAAAAATGTCTAACACCATGATGATTTAATTCATAAACCACAACCTGCAACGCTACCTGACAAATGAGGGTGCCCATATGCAACACAACTTACCCAGGAAAGCAGGCAATTAATTCACTTCTAACACAGGATTACAACACAGGCTGCCCTCTCACACCCCAGCAGTGTAGATCACAGCATTTCTCATCACTGGTGGATCAATCTACAAAGGCAGGGAAGGTTAAAAACAAAACGTAAGACTGTTCAACTTATTTAGTCGCTTATACATGGTATATAAATAGTGTTTTTGCATTATGTCATAGAGCTACCATTGCCCTAAATGGCAACAGGACCTTAACAAACAGGTGTCTAAGAGAATGAGGGCAGACCAGAACCCTTACACATAAAGAAAAATGCTTATTATAGTTTTACCACTTGCCACAGACTGTGACAGAAGTGCTAAAATCTAAAGCTAATACACAGGAGGTTTGTTTATTGCGTTGGATGGACCAAAGAAAAATTTCCTGCATATGACACTGAAGGCAGAGTGCACAAAAATTCCTCTGAAGTCTGCAGAGAGCATTGAACAGACCCTCCTCTGTTTTAGCCTCTCTCTCACATATCTGTGTTTTGAATTTTAACACAGCTGTGAAAGAAAAAAAAAGCAACACCAATAAGCTTGCCAATTAGGCATTCAAATGTCAGAGACAAAGGAAAGTTTGGTAAGGAGATGAGTTTGCTGTGGGCAATGACTGTGTCAGACAGCCAATGACATCACTCCCTGTGCTGTCTCCATCACAATTTTCCAGAACAGGATTACAGCGATGACAGATTCCATTCCAAAACTCCCAGGCAGCTCTTTACATAGATGTTAGCAGAACAAAAGCATTACATGAGATTTCCTCTCTCCGTCAGGCAGCATTTGATGTTCTCTAATCCTCACCTTGGGAAAAGCATTCAAGAACCATATGGACTTGCTGAAATCACACAGGATGTCCTGTCTCGTAGCTAAAATACACGACTTAAGGAACCTCTGTGGGGCTGAGAGGGCAAAGAAAGTAGGTTCTGGTTTTTATTTCCAAGAGAATGGCAGTGATAGAACCCAAATCTGTGCACATCACTGTCAGGTGCAATTGCTACATATCCCATGAAAGACTATTGTGGTAACTTAATGGGGCATAAATGGGGAGTAGAAAAAACAGAAAAAGCATCAACACTATCTGCTGTATTAGAGAATTCTTCAGTAACCAGAAATAAGTGACAAAAATTTAAAAATTTCTTCTGCTTTCATCTTTAAAGATTCAGTCTTCCACTTGTACTGAATTTTGACCATAGCTGGTTAACTACAGAGAAGTGAGAAGTCAGAGCACTTGACATTTGGATAAAAGCTTTCATTTAAAATAAGTAACCAGCATTTTCATGCATTTTAACCAAAACTGACCCAGTAAAGAATTTATGTGTTCAATTAATCTAGTTCCCTTTTCTCATTCAATTATCTATGACTTTTAGCACTGGCAGGAAGTTATTCAATTAATATTTTTATTTTGTATGGAAACTCAATCCTATTCGTATCTATTGCCAATCAAATCATCTTAATTAACATAATCGGCACCAATTGTCTGCAGTCTGCTGTGTCACCCGTGACCTGAGTAGAACTTTTTTCATCTCCTTCACAGAAAGATATTCAGTGAGTGAGCACAGGAACAGTTTAAGTCACGTTTTCAAAGTCTGATGCATGCCACGGTGCAGATAATGTATATCCCATTTTCGTGCTCTGGATATTAAAGGAATGATCAGAAGCTAAAAGCAAATAAAGATAATAGCACACATTCTTTTATAGTTACCTTTTTTTTTTTTTAAACTATGCTTAAAATGTTATAGCTCTCTTTCTCAGCCTCCCAGACTCATATACCTCTCCTCTGGAATTTAGTTAATGGAAAATCAAAGGAAGTTTAACAGGTGTTATTATAAAGAACCCTTTACACTTGAGACAACTGCTACATGGTCATTATCTAAGTATGTCTTATGGTTTGGAGCCACACTTGAAAGTTCAGGTTTCTTACATTATCCAGCGCTCCATTCCATGCACCAGTTTCCATTTTATTAATGCCAGCAAAGACAAGCTGTATGTTTCCGAGATGAACTCGCATGAAAGCGCCTCCTAATTCAGAGCTACCAACTGATTCAGGCCCATCCCTGCTTGGTGTGTAATTCTTTTGTCCCCTGTCATTCTGAGTGTATTCTGTTATATCTGCAGTGCGATGAATTTAGGTTAAGAGCACAGTTACTGGCATGCTGCCCACCCCAAGTGACTCAGGCATCTTCTTGTTTCGTTACAGTGGCCTCCCAAGCCCACAGGATTTATCTGTGTAGACAACACAATCACAACTCATCAAAAAGTGCAAGGAATAAGCAGTGCATGAGAAAAGGGTTTTTTACTTTTAACTGCAAGGAAAGGGTTGTAATAAGCAAGTATTACATTGCCTGGAATTAACAGGCATGTCACTGCAAGCAAAAACAGTTTCACATTTTGGGTAGTTTGAGAAGCAGACAAATACCGTGACTGTCTTTTTCTTCTTGATGTCCTTGTATAATTGATCTTGAGCTAGGAACTTTGCATTCCAGCAGAAGCCTGGATTAAAAACCTAGACCAACAACAGTCAGCCATCAATCTTGATGCCATCTATCCTATCTGCAACCATTTGTATCGGCCATTAGCTATTTAGTGACTCTAAGTCTCAGGCAGAGAGATCATCTTTCAAAGAGAATAAACTCTCAGTGCATATCCCCATTCATTCCTCCTATTCTTTTGCTAATTCCCATCTATTACTCCCTCAGCACTTGCAGTGAAATCTCATGCTCATTGCTTCACTCATATTTATATACCACATTACTAAGCTTTCTTTTTCCAGATACGATTTCCAACAAAAATTTAAGTGTGAACTTTCCAAAAATATGGCAGATCAGACTGCAATAACTCCTTCAGCATATATCCATAAGTACTTGCTTCTCAGTTATATTGATTTCTCTTTACACCGTTCCTGAAGGGCAATGTAGCACCAGGGGCAGCGGCAGTAAATACATCTTCACTGTAAGGGTTCTTTCCCGCTGCCGAAGCAGTGTAAAGTGAGAGGTTTGTGATATAAAGGAGACAAAAGGCCTTGTAATCAAAAAGGTACCTCTGCGTAAGATTCTCCTCTTCAAAAACTTTGAAGTTGTTTTTTCTGTGTCTGAAAACATCATCATTTTAAATACATACATTTTACTAAGAAAACACTCTGAATTTGCGCCGAAATCCTCTCTGCCATACTCTAGGTTCTCAAAATATTCCATTCTATGACCCCTTTGTCACCACAGACTACCTCACCCAACAAGACACTGTCCCGGTACACACACGACATGTAAAATAAAAAAAAATGGCAAAAAGCTCTTGGGCACCCAGCACTTCCAGCAAGACAGCCATACCTGTTCCATCTTCATCTGAGTAACGGTAGTCTCAAGTTCAGAAGGTCGCAGGACTTATTTACATACATATGACCATGCAAGTAGGTTTGCACCTGGCATAAATAGGTGCACCTGCTTCTGTGTTATTGCAGACATGCTTACTTACAGCAGAGGATAGGACAAATCAACGCTGCTCCGCAGCACAGGCAACGTTACCTTTTGTGCCAAAGTACAGCAGGAGTTAGACACATAATCAAGCATTTTGCCCTCATCTTCCTGCCAACAAAGCTCGATTTCTCAAGCAAACGGCAGTGGGAGCACACCCTGCAGCCGTGGGACTGCTCTTGCTCCTTGGCAGCAGCAGCAATTCCTCACCCAGAACTGCATCACCGGCTGCAGGTTTCTGTCTCCAGCCCGGCATGGAAAGGTGTTGGGACATGCAAGAGAAACGCTGCAGGGAGCTCCAAACACTGCCAGCAGTAGTAGCAGGGAAGCACAGGACAGGTAAGCTTGGGGAAGCCTGTACCCTGCAGGCTCTGTGAGTGCAGAGAGTCCCAGGCTGCCCCAACCGGGCTGCTCACCTCTGCGGAGCTGCAGGGCAGGCAGGGCAAGCGCTGGAGCAAGGCACTGCTGAGAAAGGGCTCAGCCCCAGCAGGATGCTGTGCTCCTCTCGTACCCTTTCCTTTCTGCCAGTTATGCAGCCTTCATGCACAGATCAAGGACCAGGGAGAAGAGATGCCCATTGCTGGGGCTTTTCGCTGCCCCCTGGCCTCTGCCCAGGCAACTCCCTCCTTCAACCAACGCCCCAAAGCAGCCCCATCAGAGTTTCTGGCTGCGATCGAGCCAGAATTGCAAAGGCCAGCCTGGATTTCTGTTCCTCTGTACTAATGAAAGAAAGATACTATTACACTTGCCCTGCTGACACAGACTCCTTCGAATTAACTGGACAAGCGCATTAACCAATGCATGTGTTCAGGGCGTCAACATACAGCACACATGGCCCGCGGTACTTCCTAAATAGTTATATTACTCAAGCTAATTTTCTTAATTGTTTAGGTAACATTTTCCAATTGTTGGCACTCCTCTAGGGCTTTCCCATTGGGATTCTTGTTCCTAAAGAGCAACAATAGACTAAAGGAACTTTTATTACTTTGGGATTGGTCATTAATGTTGTCATGCTGGGTTTTTTTCTTCTTTCGAGATAACGATTACAGGCTCTAGAATGTTATTTCTTTTTTAAAGTACACTACACTGAAGACCTGCACAACCACAACTGTCAGGGAACACACAACTTTTGACTAGCTTGTGATCTTTCCCTTAGTGCACCTTGTTGAACAGTACCAGGCTCTCCCACACGCTACCTTGCCGCTCTGAATGCTCACGAGAGGAGAGATACCAAACTGCCCACCTCCTGGCAGGCACAGCATCCCTATCCTCATCCTGCAATTCAGTGAACTGAGACACAGACCAATAATAAATCAAAAAGTCTGAAGTTAATCACATCACATTCAGACCTCTAACTACATTTCTAAGGCATCGGGTTCACGATACTTTCTGTTCTAGCTAACAAATTACTTCAAGAGGTGCTCTTTAACTTTCTATAAACTGAAATCAATTTGATCAAGCCCATGAGAGATGCAGTTTTCAAAGTCAAGGAAAATAATCAAGTGTCTAATCATGTCAAAAAAGTCAAAGTTCACAGATGCCTCTTAAAATTCCTAGTCTACACAGTCATATTCTTCACCAGAAACAGCAACACTGCAGTAAAAAGGCACGTTATCCGAAGTTTTTTCTAATATAATAAAGCAAATTAATTTATTGTTTTTAATATAAGAAGCACTCATTTTCTGGCTAGTTTTACTTTAAAAGTATTTCATATGCACAATTAAGATATTAAGCATGGGCCTGACCATGTTTTTAGGAATTTAAGTGCGCCAGTACTGACAAATCATTGGCACTTAGCAGTTCTGCCTTTAAAATCATCATAATTTGACTTCAGAGCACTGCAAAAAGCTAAAAAAAGATTTTTAAGAGCTGGAAAATTACTTTTCTTTCCAGACTGTTCAGAGTACTGTACATTCATTGTACTTTTGAAAGCAATGTGACTTGTGAAACTGGCAACTTTCCCATCCATAGCGTCTTAGAGATGTTTATAGCACATGATATTTTAATTGCCTGATGACAAAATTATTTGGAAGTATATCAATTTCACAATGCATTTGCTTCATATTTTAAACAAAAACTATGAGGTTTGAATGACACTAAGGCCTGGATATAAGCCCAACAAAACAACACAAACGTTAAGGAAAGGTGTCCATAATCCATCAGCCTTAATGCATCCATGAACATGTATGCATAAATTTAGGTGTTGCTAGGGATTCAATCTGCCCAATAACTATCCAGGTGTTATAGACACGCGTCATCGGTGAAGTCCACGGTCACTCATTAGAGTCTGAAGTTAAGTCCAGGCCAGGTCTTCTTAAGGGTGGGCTTCTCAAGGGAGCAGCGGCTGTCCAAAACCAGCATTTCTTTTTTTTTCCCCTGAACAAAACCCTAGTAACTTCTAAACGATTACTGGTTTTTTTAAAAATAGGGAGCTACTGAAATAAGACAACAGTAACTCAAGAAATGTATTGAGTCATTTTACAGTCAAATGACAACAATATGGCCACAGAACTTCGTCCAACAGGTAAGCTCATCTTTTGCATATATACGGAGGAACACTTGTTAAATAGAGCCTCTCTCTAAAGCTACAGGACACTGATTATATGTGAAAGGCGTGTCTACTGCCTTCTGAGCACAGTTTGCCATTTTTGTTTCAATGTGCAAAATCCTAACATGGCTTTGGATCCGCCTACTTGGAGGACTGACTTCCTATGTTGCATTCATAAACCTGGAGTCGTCTTCTTTACAGAAAAACTAACAGACATGACCGTGCAGACAAACTCGTGCTGTTGTGGAATTTATGCCTCACATATATGCACATACTTATAGATAATCCAACCTGTAAACCCCCCACCAACAGAACTGCTGTTAATAACCCCCCCCTTTTTAGCAGGTAGTCAGGGCAGTCGACTAGCTTGGTGAGTACATGCAAGGTGGGGGGGGGGGGGGGGAAGAGGAAATCATTCTAGTGATTACATTTTGTTGCAGCTGTCCTCAAGACATCCAAGCAAAGTCCTATAAACCACACTTGACAACTTGTTTAGGTCCTGCTGAAATACGTGAAAGCAAATCCTCTTATTGGTACAAATGTGATTTACAGCAGCTGAAGATCTAACTTGTAGATGAGCCTCATAATTATTTGTATGTAAGAAAAACACAGGCCCCACTCCTAAACTGGGATTTTACTGGAACGCTGTTGCAGAAAAGGAGCTACATCAGTGCTCCTTATCATATTAGAGATCATTTTGTAAATGGGGAACTGACCCTTAACTGTACCAACACTAGTAGGTGTCACTAGAATTTATTGCCTCATGGGATTTCCTCTCTGTGACTTCCTTAGGTCTCTGCCCTTGTTTATCAGTTTAGTAGCATTCGTAACAAAACATGCACATATATTCTACAAAGTACGTCACATCCTTGCAAGGAGGGAGGGTAGCCAGACACCCTGAAATATGGAATGTGCATTAGCAAGCGTGGTCCATAAAATTTCAAAGGCTGAGATCTTTTCACAGCCTGACAGATTTTCCCATATAGCTTTCCACATTCCTAGTGTAACCCAATACAGGCGCTGCAGGCTGAATGATAAACAGAGACTCCTTCAGGAAACCTTGGGAAAGTGGAGCCTCAGAATATTACACTTTGCTCTAACTATTCCACAGGTGACTGTTAAGGCTGCATAGCCCATTTTTTTCAACTGCAGAAGACAGGCAGAAAAAGTGAGAACGGGACAAAACAACTAACTAAAAAATGTCTGGCAATGAACTATCACTACCCTTGAACTCTATCTTTTATGGAAAATAAAAATAATTCAGTACTTTCCAATCCTGGAAAAAACAGAAGCAGTGTTTCAGCAGATACACGATTTTTTACATTTACCCAGCTTCTGCATTAGGTGCACCGGTAAATGTTGCTGTAAAATATGGTTAGTAATACCTGCAAACCACGAGAAGTGTGAGAGCACATTTCTACTACTTGACTCACTTCTATTTACCAGCTGTGTGCTTGCCAGCTATAGCTTATGCATATATTCATTGCAGCCCCAGCTACAAGCAATGTGCATGCAACACGTACAAGCACTCAGAAAATGAGAGCCTTGCCACAGCCAGCATACACTCACTGAGCCAGGCTCTCAGCAGCATTCAAACTGCACAAAGAGAGCCCAGAGCAGAGCCAAGGCAGGTACACGCTACCAGGGCTCCCCAGCCCATGAGAACGGCTGTCCTTCTGGTCAAACTCTAGTGTAAAGCGGAGCATCTTCAGAGCTGTTCTGCTTTGCATCAGCTGTCGGTGACTTAGAGCTAGTGCAGTTTTCAGGCAATGTTGGGATGTTTTGACCACACTCCCTTCGTTATAGCTTTGCACCCTAGGTAGCACAGGGACTGTTACAGCAACAGAGTGACAGCAAAGGATTACCCTGCTCATAGACTGTCTTTCATGGTACAGTTCCAGTAGACCGGTGCAAATTAACTACAGCATGGCCAAGAACCAGGGCCAGGATGACTAATAACGACCTTCCAAGCAGCCACGGCACGTAGTAAGAGCACAATGTACTAAAGATTTTCAAACAACATATTATATAATATACCACAGCCCCTATATTATGCCCATATGAGCAGTGGGGTAATGTTTTCAATAGCTGTTGTGATCAAAAGAGAGAGTACATTGTTCCCCATCTTGCAAAACCTATCATGCTTGTTACTCAAAATTATTTGTTAAAAAATATGTGCAACCATATTTCTGACCATGGATTTGGGCAAAACACTGAACCAGATCACCCTTTCGTCAGCTGTTATTCTGATTTATGACTGGACAGCAAACTCAGATAGTATTGCCTGCGCTCCCTCGTCACACGATTATGTGACACAAACAGGAAAGACTTCAAGATGGCTGAACAGTATTTCCAGGCTGGATCTTTAGGCAGCCACAACCTCCAGATTATTTTTAAGATTTCTGCTGCTTGTGGTGGTCAAAAAAATATTGGCAGGAAAGAGACTGAAATGCTGAGTGTCATTAAAAAGAAACCACCTGTCATGTCCTTTAGTATTCTCATATTAACTTGCATGCAGATGGGAAAACAGGTTCATTAATTATTAGATATGAAATACAATTCTTCGCATACCCATACCATTAAGGTCAAGATGTTAAATGGCTAACCCAAAATTCTGATATTTAGTACTAACCATAGGTATGTCAACATTCAATTTATCTGGGAAATTACACCCCCTATAAAAAAAAATTAAAAAAAAAAGAATAAAAAGAACTCTGAAGGAGGGCATTAACCACTCCAGTACCGTGAGGCACATCTGGCCTCTCTTATTTTGAGCTTAAGTTTTAGGCCGGAACCAAAAGATATCTTCCCAAACAAAATTCATTTTATCAAAACACCTATGCACCTTTTGAACCTGATACATTAGTATCTTCCTTTATGAAAGCCTCTGGCATCCAGAGACACAGTAACTCACATTTTCATGCATCCTTTCAAAAGGCAAGGCAGCTCTCGCAGTCATTTACCTGCCGGTTCCATTTGTATAGACACAACTTGTTTCCTGCCTGCACAGCTGCTGATCGTGGGCTGGGCTGCCACAGAACAACAAAGTTTCAAAGAAGGAAAGGCAAGCATTTCTTTATTCTCTCCCTCTCCTCTCTTGGTAACTACTCAGATGAGTTCTGTTATAGGCCACTGGAGAAGATAAAATTCATTAGCATAGAGCAGAGAAACACTGACTCCACTGTAGTACTCTTTGGAGGCCACAAACTTCAGTATCACAGTAGTTCATACGGCAGCATCTAAAAATTTACAGAGTGTGAGGTACTACAACTAAAGAGTATTAAATGCATATTTTCTTTCATATACCTATGCATGGCTCAGCGTAGAGGATCACTAGTCTGAATCACATAGGCATTACCGGCACGTAAATTGTCTTTGTATTTAGGACAGATCTCACAGCTCCCAACACTATTCTTTGAAAAAAATTTAAATTAATGGAAAGAAATAGTATCACAGGCTGGCTAACTGATGCCACAGCCTGTAAATGGTAAATATGTTTGTACGTATAACTATATCAAAAGTATACATTAGAGTCATTACAGAGTGCTGAACTTCTCTTCTTGTTGATAATATTACTACGACTTACATGACAGAAACTGAATTAGTCACCCATACTCATGCACTATTTTGCACCGTAAGTAAACTTAGCAGGTTTTATGGTGAGCTACACTTTGAATAACTCTACATCTTTGGAATCCAGCCAGCCTGAAACCTCAAAACTTTTCCCAAATGAAACTATGTTAATAAAAATCTCAAACTGATCAGCACAGAAGTTACATGTACTCTTTAGCTAGAGAAAAACATTATGAGTAGAATTTGGGGAAGATTAATTCCCCCAAACACACCAGAAATGTGCTAAGCATCTTCATCTTCACGTTCAGTAAATCTTTTCCTGTCTTATCGAAAACTACAAACATTCTTATGCGATTGTAATAAACTTGAAATAGCATTTTTTGAAGTAATCCACTACTTGAACTTCCCAATTAATTCAAGAGCCACAAAAGTGCCTCACATAACATTAGAATTTTTAAATCTGTGGTCACAGAAGCTAGCCAAACTAACATGTGTGCACACTATCTCCACCAGCAGTTGAACATCAAGCTGCAGAACAGGTGATGCCAGCATGTGTAGCCTTCCCTGCTAAACGAGGTCAACTGACAGGCATTATTCTCAACTAGGAGGACCAAATGGAAAGAAGAACTAAGGTTGGAGAGGAAGCTTTAGGAGGCTGAACAGCAGCATCATGGGCAAGCTCCTTTTGTGCTTGAAAACATAAAGAATTTGACATCTGGCCTCTCCTGGGAGAAACCCAAGCAACATCTCCAAAGTAGGCAGTGAAGCATGGAGCTGTGCTATACACACAACAAAGAACAGATAGACTAACACACTGGAAACACAGATAAACAGGTGCATCCCGGACGTCTTTGAGAAACCCTAAAAGATTCATGCTATGAAAAATGGTACCATATATACACGTACCATGAAAAGTTCCAAAACGTCATGGACATTGCTCCTAAACCCTGAAATTTCACAGCTCTGTCTTGCATGATTTTATGATTTCTTGACTCAGTTCTCTGTAAGACTTAGCTACAACACTGATTCTTATATCAAGCAACATTAATGCTCCCCTTCTCCTGTTTATCCAGGTGGGAAGCATGTTCTGTTGTGCCCACTTGTGGCCAAACAGGCCATTTATATTTAAAAGAGCAGTTAAAGAACACTTTTCCCCCATTATTATGGCTGATAAAGGCCCCAGTTCAGAAGCAGAGGTGGAAGCATTCATTACAGCCACAGCCAGTGCAAGGAATGAATCTCAATAACATCAAGGTCAATCCAGAATGACTGTTCACTCTAAGTCCATTGCAAGGGACAGGTTTGTTTACTAACAGACAATTCCCTAACTAGCTATTATTCATTCAACAGATGTGTGCAGTAGGGAGCGCTTTGCTTGTGCTGAAATGGGTGCAACCACATAGCTATAAGCTGCCTTCAAAGCAATTCATGTCCCATTTTAACCTTCATCCACTGAGTGCAACCTGAGCATCTTTAGCACCTCTGAAAACCAGCTTGGGTACCTGAATTCTAAAACAAACAATATTTAAACATCTGGATGCCTGCTCAAGTGAACTTACGAAGGCAATAAAATAATCTGAGCAGAATTTTGAGTTGCATCTAAGGTCCTCGCTTAATTTTGGACCAGAATCTCAGCCAACAGCTAACAATCAAACTGCATTGTCTAGGGCTCTGATGAAGCACACTTCCAAATGGAATGCTTTTGAAAGTGACTGGATTTCCTGCACCATTATTTTCACTAGTAGCTTCTTCTGTCAACTATACATGACTCAGGGGAAGGTGAAGGGAGAAGACCTAACAGACCTGAGCCTACTAACAGTGAATCTTGTCACACAGATTTTATTTTAAAGTTTCTCTTCATTGTGTTGTAAATGCTCACATGCCGCCTGAGGAGAGGAAAGTAGGTTTTTTTGCTTTTTTCAAGTACAGTTGGCAGCAGATCTCACTCATGGTCAGTTGCTTGGCAACAAAACAAGTTTCTCTGGCTACAAAATAAATATTCCACATCTGAAATATTTGAGAAAACACTGTTTTTCCTAACTACATTCCATAGTACTTGGGCCACAGGGTTTCCCAGAATAGTCTAAAATGTTAACAGGGTTATACAAAGGACGACATCCAATTAGATTATCACTAAGACAGATACAATACATCCCCCTACACAACACTGTTAACATATTTGAAAATAGTATGTTAAATCTACTCCGTGGTCTGGCGCTCATGTGAAGTAGTTTAACTGCCTAGGAACAAGTTAGCTAACTGGATCCTGCACCCTTTTAAATGTAGGCGTGGTGGGAGACATTTTGCAGGGACTGAAAATCTGGAAATCTCTATATTCGGTCTGAGATGCACGCCAAAGAAAGCATGTCTAAAGAAAGAGGCAGTGAGCGCAGACATAAAATCAGATATCTCATCAACTACCAGAGCCACAGAGGTACGCTACGGGAAATACCTGCTCTGGGATTGGTATAGAAAGTGTTTAATTAAAAAGTCACATGCTTTCAGGTAGTTCATAATTCTCACTGCCATCTTTCTCTTCATCCTTTTAGCATGACACTGCTTTGTTGAGGACACAGGCAGTAGAAGCCAGTTCTTCCAACCCTCTGCGAGCATTTGTTCCATTGACGAATTCTAATATAACGGACAGATTCTTATTTTCTAGATGCAAACAGCGTGCGTCCTGGACCAGCAAAGAAAAACCCTTCAGAATCAGCTAACTTCGCATGATTTCCCATCATGATCGACAGCGGATATCTAAGAGGCGGCTAAGAACAGGACAAGTATATAGTGATGCTTTTTTAATATTCTCTTCAGCTTTTGACACTGTAGCACAAGGATTTCCTGCATTTAATAGCCCTTGATGAATCTTTTTTCCATTAATTCATCTTAATACAAAGACTAGGGAGGAGAAATATATATTTCTAGATTTTATTATTCGTTAATAATTCCCAAAATATAGTAGTAATTATTTGGGGTTTTTTATTACCTGGTGACAAATTAAAAATTATTCTAAAACAACAAAAAGAGAGACTATCCACCTCAAGTATCAATTAGAAACTCTGATGAAAAGTTTTAAAGCTGCCAGTTCTCAAAGGGGAGGCAGTCAGGAAAACGGTCTCTTAAGTTATATAGGCCAGTCCTAAGTTCAAGCATTCCTTTAAACATAGGACTTGGGCTTCAAACTCACCTGGGATTATAAAAAAATAAAGTAATTCAGACATGCACGACTGATACACAGTCTAGAGATCTAAGATCAGCCGGCAAACCTCCTATGCATACCTAAATGCTATGGCTGTGTCTAATCTACATAAATTCCCCTTACATTTTTTTCTTTGGCATACACCCAGAGCACTTGCATCTCAGCGCTGGAAGCTCTGCTTATATCGCACAGTCAAGTGTGAACAGGATCTAGAAAATAAGACATACCTGGCCACTCCTCATTTGAGTAGCCTAATCTAGTGGACACATTAAAAGCCCACTAGCAGTTTAGAGACAGGCAGCTATTGACTAATTCATGATACATGAGGAGAAAAACTTATTATCTCTTCATTTTGTTATACTCATTTGCCCAGTAGATTACTTTTCCGAAGTATTCCGGTGCCATTTAGTGGACAGGATGGACAGCACCTGCTTGATGAGTTCTCATGTTTTCTTCATTATCAGTGCTTGGTCCTCTGTGCAAGAATAATTAATTTCCTCCTGAATGTCCTTTAATGTTTATGTGTTTTGCAGATGTGGATTAAAATTTTTGTTATATCCCCATTATACCATTTTGCAATAAGAAACGAAGCTACAGAAGAATTACTCTTTTTGCATCTACTTATTTTACATGTCTCACTCCAGATTCTCAGAATTTGCATTCTCTGTGTACCATTTTCTTTGTTAAACTAGTACTAGTTTATTCAATAAACTGATAATCTGCAGCTGCTAGTGCTTGACACATAAGCATATTAAACCCAGGATCTCCAGGTAAACAGCCAAAAAGCAAAGAAAACCTACCTGTAAGTGTTTTCACTTAACTCAATGAGAGGCAAAGACAGAATTTCTTCATCACTGCACTCAAAACTTTAGTCTTCCTAAAGCTCTGTCTTTCACACTCCATCTTGCCATTTCTGGAATATTCAAAGCACTGTTCCTGCAAGCTTCAGTCCCAGCCCATTTCATCCTGTGCAATAAGTAAGCAAAAGAACCTGTGGAAAAGTGCACTTCAGGACTGTATCATAATACTCAGGGAACAGAAAAAAAAAAATGCACATAAAGCCTTAAATCTATCACTATATTAATCTCGATGCTCAACTTCGTTACGTCCTATGAATGCAGCCCTGTGGATGCTCAGCATACAATGCTACGCTGACACTTCTGTGCTTCATCAAGAGAACCGGAGCGTGTACAGATGCAGAGCACTTTATGCTGGAGGGTTAGTGGTAGACTGGGACAAAGCAATTTTTGACAGTAGGTTTCACAGAAATTTGCTGATAGCCAAAACACTATGAAGTTTCAGTCCCAGGATTTATATCAATATTTTACAGGGAGAATGATCCAGCAAACATTTTATCCAGCGCTTATTCTTTTAACAGCTCCCTGGACTTCTTGTTCCAGGTCAAATCACTTGGCTCAATAAGTCTTAGCCTCCCAACTGCAGCCTTACCATAGATTTCAGACTCCACTTCTATCCTGTCTGCTAGCCCAAACTATTCTAATTTCATCCAGTCTGTCTCCTACCTCAGCCTGGTGCTCAGTCAACCACCCACACACTTGTATGTACGTTTTGCTTTCAGCCCCTATATCCAGCCACAGTGTCCATATACTCACTGGCTGTTCTTATTTCACTGTCATTCCCTGCTTCTTCCCAGCTCTCCCCGCTATACTGTTACTCCTTATCAGATCCGTACAAACAGCCTCCCTCATTCCTTCCTAGCATACTACCATTCCTCTGCCCCAGTCCCTCTGCCTGAACAGTCCTTGGTTCTCACCACTACTATGGCAGCTCTTGGCCACCCTCTTTACCTCTACTGCCCGTTCATAGTGCCAGTCCTCCTACACAGTGCGGTCCAGCTTGCCTTTCATCAATTACGCATTGCGCACTTTCCCTTTCTACCCAAAACATCATTACATTTTTTCCCTGCCAATTTTCTTATCCTCGTTTCCCCATCACATTTGGTCTTATCCCCCTTGAATTAGAAGCAGGTAGTTCCGTAGTTTCTTTCATGTGAACAAGTTACATATCCCTGACAAGGCCGGGGCGGGAGGAAATCATCTCCCAGAATGGGACAATTAGGTCTTTTCACAGAAAAACATTGCCAATATTTTTTTAGCATGGGTAAAACAATGTATTTTTCTCTAGTCTTGTTCTTGGAAGACGTTAAACTGTTCTGGCTGAAACTTTCTGAAGAGAATTCAGCCCGAGGCAGACACCCAATGCAACATGGAAAAATTTAGTTTGAAAAGCTACTTTGACAAAGCTGTGAACAGCTGAAAATAGGCCTTCAGGACTGGAAGTGCCTAGCTGCCTTAGTAATAGACGCTGTTACTAGCCCTGCCTGTAGCGAGAGTCAAAGGGCCACCCTATAAGGTCACCCCCTTTGGTGACAAGCAAGCATAAACCAACTGCATTTTATTAAGTAACTCTGGCTTCCTGCTAGCACAGCCAAGACAAGACTTCTGCCATTTAATTGTCCAACAATTTGATGCCTACATGAATCCTGACAGAGACACCCTAACAATACTTTTCCGTTTCCTCAGGCTGTGCCACAGAATAGGAACACGGGTAGCAGCGCTGCTTACAAGATTTCCCCCGAGCCTCAGTTTATGATGTGGCAGTTCATTGTAAACAGTTGGCAGACAAGCCACTGGGCCTCCAGCTGTTCAGATTCCTTCTGCGAGAGCCAACGTAACTGTAGCCCTACTTGTGTCTTCAGCTCCTCCACTCTGGAGTTTGCTGAAATGGACCTACCTAAAGTAGTTAGACCACCTGTTGCATCACCAGATCCATTTAAAGGAGTCCTTCTGCAGTTTGGTTTATGTGGTTTGACAGTAATTGTTTAAGTGGATGCCGTTGTAATGGCACTGCAAAATAAAATTGCAGAGTTATTGCAATCAATAAATATAATTACATGCTCATCAGACCACGAGCTTATCTGCACTTAGTTCTCCATACCATAATGCAGTCCATAAGGCTAACTTATGGCATGTTACAGAACGTTGGACAAATGACATTTGCAGATGACAAAATATTCACAATCAATTGAACTTTTATAGCTCAGAAAGATTTTGAGCCCTGGCAAAAAAAAAAAAATAAAAAAAATAATATCAGTTTTGGAACTTCAAAATTGCTATTTGGTTTGGGAACAAGTTTGATTATACCAGTATCATTGGTACCAGGAAAAGTCACAATAAATTAACACAGTCCTAACATATAGCAACGCAAATGGCATTTTGCAACTTCAGTTACATAAGCATGTAAATCTGTAATTTTTCTTTCAGAGCTGCACAAGATTGAGCAGCTTGAAGTGGGACATGCTGTTATCATGCAATATTCCAATATTAACTTCCCTATATGAAAATATACATGCACATACATGCTTATAGACACATCTACACACATACCTGTATGTACTTACTGCCAAGTTCATAAACTCGCTACAACTTCTATAAATTGACCCTAATATCACCTGCAAGGCAGACCTTTGTCATAACACTGATCTTAAGTAGGAGGAAATTCAGACACGGAAATTAGGATAACCTTTCTAAGGTACTCACCAAATGGGAAGCAGTACTTACAGACTGACTTCTATACTTGTGTTCAAATCGCTGGCTACAACCAAAGCAAAGCATAACCCTACAAACGTGAGAAACATGCAGTTACAATATCACAGTAACAGTTCTGCATCCATACATCGTACATTTCTATTTTTGTTTTACATGTATAAATGTAAACATGTTTTTATATATATACTGGTAGATGAGCAAAAACATATACAGAAATAAGTTCACACAAAGGACTTCTTTTACAACTAACAGTGGAATATTAAACAGGTTTTTTTAAACTTCATTACAAGAGGCTTATAAGCTGCAATAATTACACTTGCTTCTAGTAGTGCCTCAACAGGTCAACGTTAGCTGTTGGTTCCAATGGTACTGCAGTATCAAACACAGTATGAGACAAATCTGTAGTTATGCCTGTCGGCAGAGTCACAAAATCTTGATTTTTCCAAAAGTAAATCAGAACAGAATCTAACCTGATCTTAGAGGTTCTTTGTGAAAATGTCTTAAAGCAAAAAGTGGGGTTTGTTTCCAATAGATTACACGGTAATTTCAGTCACTGTACACAGCATGTTAATGATACAAATTAATAGATACATACTCAATGTATTTATATGTAGTAGATTTTAATCTATGCATATAAAATAATTTTACATTAGATAAGATTATAATGTCATCACACTAGTTAACTATTATTTTTCTAATTCTTTACGTTTACCTTTGTTTCATGTCTTGAAAGGGTGCTCCACACTGCAATCTGCATTCACACTGCCACAGCTCAAAACTGCCATTAAACACATGTTCATTTTTAAATACATCCTTAACCACAAACAAAATCAGTGGGCTGTAAGTATTTTCTTGATACCTAAATGAAACGGAATTAACTTTAAAAGACTCCAAAGTGATTTCCAGTCAAGCCCATTTGAATCCCATTGGAAATACAGGCTTCAAGGCAGATCTTAAATAAACTACAACTACTTGACATGAAGTGGTTATCCTCCAAAATTTGTTCTTCTGTTGCACTCCATCCACTAAACAGAAATTAACTGGTAAGCACAGACACAATCTAACTTTTATGTTTTGGGGGAAAAAAATAATTGCAATTTAAAATACTGTCTGTATAATATATTTTGCTGAAGAAAAAAAAATACAGTTAAATCAGGATATAACAAGATAAAACCAATTCATCTGTGAGAAAATTTCTAATCAGCATAACAATACCATGAGCTTTCAGACACCAGGAGAGTTCTTTGAGGATACTTTAAAAAGCACAAAGCAGGGCCAACTGCACCATTGGCGGTGACAAATCACTTAGACCTTCATTGTGGCTACGCTTGGGACAGAAGGTAGGGCAGAAGATGGCTCCAGGTGAGCTCCCACCAAAGCAACAGAACAACTCTGGTTTGAATTCTGACTCCTCACACCAACTGTCGGGAATAACAGGATGCTGCCTATCAGTGCCAGAGGCTCCCCACGCTCCAGATGAGATGGCCTCACCTTGGGGGGGGGGGGGGGGGAGGGGGCAGAAAGAAGCCCCCTCCAGCAGTTACAAAGGCTCAAGGAACACTCCCCAGGCCACCTCTGTTCTTTGCTATGTGAGAGTGTGGCCCAGGCACACCGCACGGACGTGGCTACTCAGTGTAGTGGCTCACCAGTACAACCTGTAGTGACTAGAGGACAATGCCAAGCAAAGCACAGCGGGCCCAGCTGGTTTATCACACAGCACAGTCCAGCAGAGACATGACTTTGGGGCCAAGCTTAGTCAAGACACATTAACACAGACCAGAGAAAATGGAGCCACATTTCTTTCAGCTCCAGAGCTAGCGTTCTCTCTCATCATCACGTACCAACTCTCAGAGGGCATAGATTTTTATCTCCATGAATAGAAAAAGGGCAAATGCCTATGGGAATAGAGGAAGATCCTCCTTTCCTTTAAACTTTGCACTCTTGAAAACATGATTGCTCTAATTTTGTAATGACAGAATAAACAGGACCGCCTCCCATGTTCAAAAGGTCCTGCAACACTGGATAAAAGTGATATTAATCTACAGAACCAAGATGTTAATAAAATTACTTTGAATGCATAAGGAGTTGAGTAGGTAACAAGATCCCAATGAATTCTGCAGTCAAAATATGTATTTTTTTAATTAAATGGGCCTCAAAAGTTTAATGTTCTAATAAAGTCAGAGTTCCAGCCAGTTTTACCTGTGTAAAACGTTGGCCAGACCATTCATATAATCAGAGTGAAACTCACGTAACACATGTAAGGTCCAAATTAAATTATTTAAATATACAAATACCAACAGAACCAGCCTACCAACAGACTCATCCCCACGTCTAGCCAGTGAGGAGTTTTGAGATAGGGGTTGTATCTAAGATAGATACCTACTATTCACTAAGCCTACCAATCAGTAAGTTCACCAAGTACCAGTTCTCTTTCCCCACAGTCAATGCGGGGAATAGTTACGACATCTCAGGCATGACAACGTTCTGATGATTCTTTCCTGACGGTGCCATGGAGGGCAACGAAAATTTGGCCTGCGTAGAAGTATGGTCCATAACAAGACCATGCTCTCTGATTTGGAAGACTTCAGATGCTGCTCCACAGACATAAAGGAATCAGAGCTGTGAATTCCATAGCAGTGTCAGTTCCCTGTATCACCAAGTGTTTAAGGCACTAACCCACAACTTCACCTGCATCATTTTTCATTACATCAACGTTTTTAAACAGTATGAATGTAACACCACCCGACAATTTCAATATAATTGAAATAAAGGATTAGAAGGCTTGTTTCTTAAAGGCACTATCAATTCATCTACAAGCTTTGTTTAGCATATAACAGCTAAGAATAGCGATGTTTAACTGAAGGAAGAAAAATGGATCACTGTGCCTATTTTCCCAGTTACTTATCAAAGTCAGGTCTGCACATCAAGTACATAACACTTCACTTACCCTTTGTGGTGTTGGTAAGAAAAAAAAAAAAAAAAAGGACACACTCATCATTAACATTAAAAACCACAGAAATGGATAAGGCAGTTAGTTACATCTACATTTAATTTATTGTTATCTGGCTACATTTCAAGTCAATAGCATGCATCTTCAGACATTGCTGGCTGTTTAGTAAACCGGTCATCCATCATAATTAAAATCTGAAACTGAAATCAAATGACTTGACATTTACCCTGTTCCACACCATAAACACACCCCATCTCTCATGTCCCCATTTCAGGAGCCTTTAGAAGACAAAGTGATAAGGGCTGTTTAACTAATGAGACAAGCCTGTAGGAGTGTGTGTTGTGAATGGGCCAGAAACTCTTTATTGGAATTACCTAGGCTGAACTCTGATATCGTCGTGCATGCTACCAAGAGATATAGAAGACAGTTTACTAAGTGGCAACCTTCGCTTTTATATGACTAAAATTATCAAAAGGACTATTATTTTTTTTTTAAAAAAAAGAGCCTAGGACACTGTCTTTCTCAGGCAATGCAATTTTCCTAGTTTTACTGTAGAAAAACTCATCTCTTAAAAGCATATGTTAAGTTGCATATGCAGTAAGATTTTTGGGTGTTTGACTTAGTATAACATCCATTTGAAAGCAGAGAGTTCACGTGGAACAGCTTATTTCATTTTTGCAAGACAAGTTAACCAAGAAATCCTAAGTTGCTATGGCCTTGGGGAAGTAGTCACATCCTTCAGTGTCCTACTAAGCTCCTTATTAAAGGCTAAATATGAAGATATTTTGCATGGCTTTGGAGTCAAAACTCACTGCATGCCATGCTGTCATGTGCCTCCCACCCCTTGTCGCATCTGAAACACAGCTAGAGTTCCATCTCTATAGCACAGATCTGTTTTTCATGGAACAGATTATTTCAGCAGTATCCAGCTCATTCTGGTACTCAGATCTATCACTTGCTAAGAAATGTGAAGATTTGGCCGGTTATAGTCAGTTTCAGCCAGTTTCAGATCCAACCGATCAGGAAAAATCACAAGGAATTTGGTAACAAATCAGACCATCCGGTAAAAATCCACTCCTGCGAGCCGACAGCACGGCACGTGGATACTGAGCGCAGCCAGCAATCTTCAGCTTCATTTGGGCGCTGTCAGTTGTGGCAGCTGACATCTTAACGTCCAGGCCAGCAGGCAGCAGGCCATCACATGTCATCTATCGAGGCTGGGCCACTGGCAGGCTTGGACTGCCCAGCAATAGGATTCCTTCCAGCTTGTCCTGATCATTTAACTGGCAAAAGTCTGCAAGTCTGCTCCCAAAAACACGAATTCATGCCCGAGCTCGATAGGAAGTCATTTGACTCAATCAGTTGGGGTTTTTTCCCCCCTGTCAGCATGAGGCTTTCTGAAGAATCTTCACTTGGTTGCAGTCTCAACAAGTCGTTTCTCTCTAATGGGATCCCAAGGTAAAATCTGCTTGAGCTCCATTTAACCTGATCCACTTCTCATCACTGTCGATTCAAATCTGCACAACTTTTTGAAGTCTTAGTGCTCCTTTCTTGTGTCAGGAAACCTTTGAGCCAGTTTATAATCTATATAAGCACTAAGACAGGACCACAAAACGAATCGTATTAATATAATTACCACCAGTAAAAACATCAAAAGGACTGATTCCATATTTAAACTAGAATAATGAGGTAATGCAAAAAAACCAAAAAATACTCTGGGAGATCTAATTATATAATGCAGTATTCAGTTCTGCACAGCCAGCCCAGCAATTTCTGTAACATTCCAATCAAAGTGATCTCACTAGCATGTGAGAGAAGAGTCCAGCTGACAGATTTGGGACATGTAACGTACTATTTAGTCAAGAGGCCCCATGTGCTATTCATAAAGAATTAACAACTCTTATATTGACAATGACAGTATTGTCAGAAGACCTTTGGAAGGGGGAAAAAACCTCCATAAACTCCGTCTCTGTGAAGTTGGACTTTTTTTTTTTTTTGCCCCTTTTTTCCAATGCTGATGTAATCTCCAAACATCTCCAGCAGCAGCTGCTCAGCGAAACCAGGCACCTTCTCCCTAGTCCCTTTCAGCAGCACACGCAGCACTTTCCAGCTCCCTCAAGACAATCAGGGCCTTTCTTTCACCAATTAGCTATCACTTCAAGAGCCCTGTGCTGTCCAACGAGCTCTTAAGAATGGTCTTTGCAGGAAACAACACTGGAGGAGCACTTTTTTTTTTTTTTTCCCTAGACAAATTAAAAGGGGAAGAAGGGAGGGAGGGAGAAAAAAAAGCACAACAAAACAAATCAGAACACAGAAGCTGTCCAAAATGCATCACTCATTTAGTACATCGACAACTGCAGAAATGTCCTCAAGAGCCAATGCTAGCGCAAGGCACACACAAGAAGTGCTCCCGCTTTCTTTAGGAGATAGTTTGTTTCATTAAATATGTTAAACGGGTTTCATAGAAACAAGAGCTCTTGTTACAGCAAGCCTCTGAGCTATATGAACTAAAAGGGAAAGAAACTCCTGTAAGATTATGTTCTATTTCCTTATTTGGCTCTCCAAATGTAAAGCAGCATTATTTGAAGGAGACATTATAGGAAAGAACTCTGTTTAGCTCACTTTAAATATAGATGGATTGATGAAATGAGTAATTACTGGAACTGCTAAGAATTTTTTGAACTTGCTCAACTAGCAAGCTCCTTTCCCCAGAAACCACACTTTCCATCTAAAAAGAAATTAAAGCCTGATTCAGAGACATAAAGCTCTGTGAATTTGACATTCTTTTTCCTTTAAAATCAGGGCATAGGTACAGCAATACGCTGAGGTTCTTGTTGAGGCCAAGTCCCCATTAGAACAAGCACAAACTCCAGGAACCAGTTCAAGAAGAAAATAGGAACTATTACAGAAATAATACCTTGCATGGGCCTGGACTTTGGAATTGGACCTGGACAAATGGAGTTCCAAAGGCACAAATATGAAAGACCACTTAAATGACTTGGACAAGGTCCAAGCAATAGCACAGTGTCAGGACCGCTTCCCTGATTTTCAAAACTGCATTAAACGAAATGGCATACCCAAATACTGTATGTCAGTATTCTCTTACAGGACCATTTTCTCATCAAATTTGTCCTGACTGGGGTAACCTCACAAGAGCAAGCACATCGCCTTCTACAAGGACAACACAAGCACATGTACATGTACTTATCATACACGTCCGTTCCCTTTTATTGACTGTGTATCAGAAGCCAAGCTCCAGGTTTTGCAAACAGTTAAATGGTATGACAAAGCAAATACTTTAAGGTATTTCAGGAGCTTGTTTGCACTAATGGGTGCTCTTAACTACTACAAGGATTTTTAAATGGAGTTGGAAAGTGTCAGAACTGATCAGACTGCTTAGAAAGAAAGTCTGATGTATTACCCTATGTGCGTTTATGAAGGAATGCCAATCAACTCAAATTCCTCTGCACGGGAAGGCTCAACCAAAGGATGAGTACATACAATCAGGATTAAGGAGGAATCTTTGTGGAGGTACGTTGAACAATAAGTGTCTTTTTATACCTACAAACTTAAAAGATGCTCAGTTTTAAGGAGCTACTCCTTTCAACTAGCAAAGTTCTTGCTGAAAAAATGCAGCAGGGTGGAAAGGACAAATATATGTGCATATATATGTTACCAGGGCTGCCTCCAGTTATAGGAGAAAAGTATGAAAGGTACCCAAAAAGTCTATCCAGCTTGCCCTCAAGCAAATCAGCTACAACCTATTTTCTTAAGGGACCTACATCCACACAGATGAAAAGACAGGACATCTTCATCTTTCTGAAAGGGATTTTAAGGAGGAAAAACAGTTTGACAAAATGTTCAGCAGCTTTATCTGCTACAATACAACCACTGTAAGCCCACAGCCAGGGGCTCTACATTACATATTCACTTGAGCAACTGGTTCATTTGGTAGCTGTAAAGTAATCTATTGGTTGAGGCAATGATACACAAGGTTTTCTGAAAAAGGGCACACCTGTATATCTGTCTCCTCCAGATGGATGTGACCGCTATACCTGAAAGCATCTCTTCTATCACAACCATCTTCCTTCACCCTGCTGCAATCCTGCTGTCCATGCGCTAGCAGGATCACGGACAAGCACCAGCAGGATTTTACCAATTTGAGTATTAGCTAACAGGGCTGTCATGTCATACAGCACATCCTATGCCTTGGCCACCAGCTCCAGTTCAGTCTGTTAGTGGTGAGAAGCCCAGTGGTTATTTAAGGGCACGTGAGGAATGAATTGGTGGTTCATTCCAGTGCCAAGTGAACAGGTGCCTCCTCCCCGGGCTCACAACTGGTTCTCAGCTATGCCATCTCCAGCATTGCCCAAGAGGTGTCAAAGCCAGAACAGACACCGCACGACCCTCGTGCCTGGCGCTGGGCTCTGCTTGGGACAGGCTGACAAAGCCGGGTAAGCTTCCATGACGGCTGCCTGGTCAATAGGAGTTCTATGGCTCCACATGCCACGGCTGTCAACTTGGCACTCTTCATGGGTACTGCATTTATTCACACAAATGAATACTGCGTTTCAGTTGCTGAAGATGGAAGGACAGTGCTTTCCTGCTTAGATTTCATTTCTTAGGACAGATTTGCTCCCACAGAAAATTAAAGACACAGCATAAACAAGGCGAATCTATGTGCCAGATGAAAACATTGTGTGGGTAGGCTTCAGAAAATGCAGTTTAATATAGATAGCTGTTCTTCCTTTGTTAAGTATTTTGAGACTGAGCAAGGAAAAGCACTATGTAAAACCTCTATATTGATAATTATTATTTGGATTTTCCCAAATACACTTTTTCACACAACAGATGTTCCTAATGCCTGGCACCATTTTTAATACTTTGCCTTTTCAAAGAATGTATGCTGTATCACACACAAAAGCATCCTCTCTGTTCAGAGTTCATTTTGTTAAAATCATTTTTCAACTAATCATCTCTCTGGAGAACAATGGTATGATAGAACAGTATTTCTGATGGGTGATATTTTATTACTAACATATGTTTTCATCACATAACCAACCTAACTACCCTCTTCTGTTACAAATATTTATTTAAACCTTCTAATTTGAAACTTTCCAAGCCAAATTCCATATTTTGCTTTTAAATTGGCACATAGTTAATCGTCCTGGTAATCACTGCCCATTGACGGATAGTTTAGCAAAAGCAAAAAAAAGTATGTATTATACATCCTTGTTGACCTTTAAAATGTAAGGCAACAGATTTCACTTCTAATTCTCCAGTTCCAATTATAAAGCAGTCTATCTCCCAAAAGATCACTACATTCCTAAAAGTTTAAAATATCAAGTAAATTTACAAGCAACAAAGCAGACAATGCAACAATAATAAAGCATCCACTGTTTTCATCAGTTTGAAATACATCACAAAACATAAATAAATTAGAATTAAAAAATAGGATATTTGACTTACTGTGTTTACCACATTCAAAAGTCAGGACATCTACACAAGAAAACAGCAGTATTGCAGGTGTTGGCATGGCTAACAAGAAGTTCCCAGTTCATTGTTAAGAATATAAAAAAAATACAAGACTGACGCTTATCTCTCAGAATCACGTGCCTTCTATAGTTATCAAGAAGCAAGAAGGCACCTTGTTCCAATTTACATACGTGAAATCTCCTGAACAAGCATTCTACATCGCACTAAAACCCAAAATACCACTTCAAAAGAGCCAGATCAAGGTATTCATACCTTTAGAGGGCAAAATCTAACGTTCAAAGTCAATTCCTGCTTCAAATAACTTGTGATAATATGCACATATCAAGATCATTCAACATTGCATTGAGTCAAAGGAAATCAAACACCTGCCCCACTGGTTTTCTACTGGAAAATCCCCAGCAAACACACTCCTCCCACCAGCTAGTTTGATATGCCCATTTCCATGATCAAGAAACAAGAGGACAGAAACAAGATACTTCACTTCTTACATTTTTTTTCTCTTAAGAATAACTTCAGTGTCCATAAAATCAGAACCACTAGCTCATCCTCAAAGGCCTCACAGTCAAAAGTGAGATTTAAAAGCAAAGAAAAAAAAAAAAAAAAAAAAAGCACAGATCATAGGAAAACCAGTAATAAAAATGAGGAAAAAGGAGAAAATGAAAACAACTTATAAAGCAGTCTTAAAATTAATTACCTTAAGACTTCAGCATTTTAAAAGAAGACTGGGTGAGATCTTCACAGTTACGGAGCTGTGACTCCATTATCACCTCCACACGCTGCTGTATGCTGCGCTGCTCAGCAGTAGGTATCTTGGTTCCCTTTCATTTATAGGAATTTTGTACTAGGAGCATTATCAGAACATGACCTAGAAGTAGCAGAATAGACCACATGTATGCCATGATATTTAATCACACCAACTAATTAAGAGTAGTAACATCCAAAATACTAACCTAATGGTAAACATATGTAAAAAACCAAAAATATTTAGTCACTTAAATGAAAAAAGCCTAGCATAAATATTTAGAATATACGTTACAAACTTCAGAATAGTTTGTTACCAAAGCAATTCCCTACTTAGTGGTCAGAGACCCTACATAAGTTGCTAAGCCTCCACACATACATATTTTTTTGCTTGGAAAGAACCACTGAGGAAATTAAGGAATTATCACTGAATTCTGTTAAACATTACGGATCTAGCTCTAAGCTATCCTTTCTCAGAGCTCTCCTTTCATGAGTGGATTTTTATTTTTTCTACTGAAGTCATAGAATTCACATCAATCTGGTAGAGAGTTTTATCACAATTATTTTTGACAAAACAGTGTTTAACTGAAATACTGGTTTTTCAAAACCAGAAATCTGCTAAAGTATGCTCCAGCTTTGAGGAAGTGTTTGTCAAGAGCTGCTTTTTAGACCCATAAAAATTTAAGATCAGAACAAGACAGAAGGACAGATTAAGCTCTTCAAAACATTATACAGCCAAGGCACTCCCACATGAAGCCACAGTCTGAGACTTCTGACAAGAGCTGTGTATCTCTTGGGCTATTCCTAAGTCTCTTGTGACTTAAAAGCCTTGCTTCTCACTGTGTACAAAACCAGACTGGGACCTTAGGAAGTGTCACAGGGTGGAAAACCCAGTTTGCTCTTGTCTGTAACGACATGTCTTTGGCAGATTAAGTGCTTACAGAAGGGCTCTGCTACATGCTGCATTTCTTCCTCTAGTTTCCCTCAGATGATGCTCCTCCTGCACTCTACCAAAAAGAGATCTGAGATCAAAATCTGCCTGTGGTTTACATTTAAATGTGGGTTTCCTAGTCCTCATTAGCTTTGACAGCATAAGCCAGTATTGATAAGTGACAATGACAACTGCAATTTACATACAAGGTCCAGCACATGACAAACTTACGTACTAAATAAGGGTTACAGTAAAGGATAAAGTTTCTAAAACCTACCATAGGCAAAACAGCTTTGGCAAACTACAGACCATGGAAATAACTCTGAGAACATCACTCCATCCCTAAAACGCAATTATTGGGGAAAAAAACTTTTATCCTTTATAAACAATGGAAAGTAAACATTTCACATGCTGCAGTAACACAGCTCTGAACCTTTTTGCCTATTTGAAAATGAAATAACGTTATCCAAAAGGTATATTTGAAGTATTTCTTGTAACTGTTCACTTGGAAATTAACAGGGTTTGGGAAACTGAAGATAGAGGACCAAGAATATGATTGCATTCAACAAGGTCCTTATTAAATACATGTGTAGCTAGAAAAAACTTCTTACGTCTATTTCAAACCATGTGAGTAATAATGAATTATCAGACCTATTATTCTCATGCTAAATTAAAAAAAAAAATACAATGGTGTGGGAGTGCATGACAGGCTTTATGCTTCAGCTCCATCTCCTTAAAGATTTGCTTTAAGTCTCTTTTTCAACAGCCACACAACGCTAGATTTACAATAAACACAGGATGATCTGACTGTATGATTTTGGAAGTTTCCATATTCTAGTTCGAACTTTTCATCAGAAGCTTTGTGGCCAGACCAGAGTCAGGCATTCAGCAAACTATATTGTGCTTTGAACAAGATTTTCATTCTACTAACAGGTTATCCTGCTTATTTTTAAAGTCTCTTTGCACACAAAAAGAAGGGGAGCTGGGGCAAACTCGGAAAGAAAAGAGTCCATTTGAAAAAATTACACTGCTAGATTACAAGAGTTGAAAGCCGGTATGTAACTTTGCTCCGGGTGATCAAACTGCTAATCAGGAATGCTGTCGAGAACAGAATGGAATTCCAAATAAATTAGCCATGTCCAAGAAGCCAATACAACACAGGATTAAGGCTCACAAAGAAAACAAATTTATTCAGCCTACTTTATCGGAATTCCTAATAACGTGTACTAGTTTTTCTCATCACAGTCTAAGCTCTTCCACTGGAACAGCGTGGAGAAGGAAAAATGAGTCACACTTCATAAATCTCCTACTTGTACAGACACCTAAAAATGTTATATAGGGCAAGACACACAATACCATTATATATAAATACATATGCACATCACTGCTACAGTATAAATGGGTATAGTTATTTCTCAAAATTTATTTCCAAGGCACCTGACCAAAGAAAAGACACTACACACTCCTGTGAAAATCTACAAAGCTGAAGAAAAAGGTTAGAACCGCACTGATGTCCACACCAAAATAAGCTTCAATACCATAGTATATAAACCACTAAATTAAACAACCAACTATGGAAAGAAAATGTCTGTCCCGTATGACCATGCCATGCATCACATTTTTTTTTATCTAGTATATTAAAAAAAAATTGTTATGTCCACACACTGCAGTGAGGAATACTGTGGCTGAGGTACCGTCTGCAACTCAATTGCATAGTTTATTTTTGCCTCTGACAGTGTCACAGGAAACTTTTCAGAATAGTTTAAGCCAAAATCGCAGGAGCATTAAAATAAGTGCTTAAGTTTTTGTGTTTTATTGAATTGGGATTTTAATTTTTATCGGACTGTTTCTCTTCATCTATGAATCTGAGATGACAATAGGCTCTTATCCATACAGTCAACTGAAGACAGAACGAGGTTTTTGGAAGCATTTTTGAAAAAAAAAAAAAATAAAAAAGGAGATGAAGTACTCAAAAAAAGTACTTAATGCAGAATCTAAGCATGTATAGCAGAATTGTCCTGCGAGGGACGCGTACACATATCTTCTTGGCTTCTGCAAAAAATAGATAAATCCAACATATTCTAACTTGAAGACATACATTGTCTAATACATTTTTTTCATTTGAAAGTAAGAGATTGAATACGGCACCATTTGCATTTACATGACTCTGCCACATTACCTTGAGAACCCGTGCATGTGCATGCACAGATTTCCTGTAATAAAATACATCAAGCAAACCACAGGTTAAATGTGTATTAGGGATTTGTCCGGTGGCTCCCAGACATGGCACTGCCCTGCTTTCCAGATGACCAAACTGCACCAGCAGTTTGATACACACGGTTAGTGTGTTAGGTATTTTCTAAAGACGTTTTGTTCCAGATCAGGAGAACACCCTGTAAGACACCATTTATGTAACCTCCCCTTCCCATAAGAAATAACATTTAATTTGTTTCATTATCATCACTGTATCTAGTATCTTATTCAAGCACACATTTCTACTAACTGTGACTTAGGGTCAGGGGGTTTTTTTTGTCAATTGTTTTTTCCTCCTTGTAAGAAGATATTTGCACGAACATGAAAAGAAAATCATGTATCTCCACACCACCTTCTCTGGAAATGCGTCTCCGGAGGGCGAGGGTCGAACAACACAAGCCATTGCTGCACCATCGAGACACATGGCTGGAAAGGTTTGGTCTACACCCCAATCTCTCCTCTAAAGGCCCATAAATAACCATTTGATTTAAATTAAATATTTCAATGGAAATATAAACTATATTGTTTTCTCAGGAAAACAGACCAAGAAAGCAACAAGCACAAACAAAACTTTTCACGAAGCCCAAGGAAATGTGTTGACTTGAATTTTTGAAAAGGTCTCTTTAAATAGAAAACAGATTTGTATTTATAACTACTGAAAGAAATGTTTTGATTCAGGGCACAGCGAAAGAGACATTTTTCCAGCTAAAACAATTTGCCAGAGCTCCGGTACACACTGATAAACAGCTTCAAATTGTTTGAGACATCTGTGGCAAATGAACTACTGGTCTAAAAAAAAAAAAAAATGTTACCTTGTTCTACCTCCACCTGCCAAACAGAGCTGTATATACTCTATGTTAATGGATGTGCTCAAGCTAAGCACACGTGCAAGTGCTTGCAGAATCGGGGTGGATTTCTACATTTCCAGAATACAGAATACAGCGGATTTCTGAGTGAAGAAAGGAGAATGATAGCTGGCAATGAGCAGTGCCTCTCAACTGACTTGCTCTTGGCTGATCATAGACCAATGAGACATATTCTGGGTTACCACATTAAATATTTGGCTTTTCAAAATAATGTCACAAATTATAGTTTGATCAGCAAGCGTGCTCCTCTTGTACCCAAATATGAGAATGCTTGAATTACATTTGAGATATTTTTTTCCCCTTCAAAAACACAGAAAATAAAGCAAGTAGGTGAAAGGTAACTGTATCACTTCACAGACACAAGCTACCCTCTGATTACAACTAATTAAGATATTCAGCAGCCTTAAAACAATACCTTTTTTTAATCAATGAACCCAGACGGCATTCACAGCTTTTTGCGATGACAAATGCCCTTTGAAAGAGTTAATAGGCAAAGGTTTGTACTGGCAATGAATAGGGCTACCTTTAATTGATCCAAGAGCCTTAGAGAGCCGTCTTATAGCACGATGATGTATTTGGGTTGCACATAGGCCAAAATAAGCATAAAGAAAATCTGTAAGACCATGAAACCTTTCATTTTTTCATTGCAGGGAGGGAAGGGGGGGGAACTGCTGGGGAAAGTGAGAGAACTAAGATGGGGTTATCTTTGTACTCTGACACTTAAAATAGATAGAACGACAGAAAATTTGAAGACAAGAGAGGAAGTGATCAGGCCATAATTCTGTGAATAAACGTCAGGATGCATGAAAATGTACAAAACAAAGCTTCTTCAGAAAAAAAAAATAAAAAAAGGAGGAGATGACCTAATGGTATAAAGGAAGATTGATTAAAGAAATACCCTGAGGGAGAAAGATATTCCATCAGCTTTAACAAACACTGCATGGCCCTGCATTCCCTTTCAACTTCCTAAGGGGGGCGGGGAGGAAGAGTCTGGAGAAGAGGCAGGTCACATGGATCCACTTAAAAAAAAGAATGAGGGGAAAAATTGTGTCTTTTACATGGTTTTGTTCAAGATGTATGGGAAATCTGCACACAAGAAGTGGCTCACAAAATTAAACACATTGGTTAGTAGTAAGCATTCTTCCCTGAGCAGCACAGAAGAAACACAAATTCATTTTTATAAGCAATAAAAAAAAAATACATCTATTTAGTCATATTTTTATAAGACTTATTATACGCTAATATTACCTAGTAATTATGAAAAAACTAGTCTATCCACACTCAAACTAGCCTTTCATCATAAACTCAAATTTGGCAGAATCCCTTCCTCATTTAGCAAGGGCTAAACCAATTTCCTTGAACTTTCACAGGTGCAAAATTTATGCCAAGGTAGAATTTTTCTGGAAAGTCTGAGACAAATCAGACATCGAAATTCCTTGACTAAAAAACTATTTTATAATGGAATTACTGTGTAAGTATAGTATCAATAACTCAGGGGAAAAAAATCAAATAGAAAAGATGTTGAGATCTGAGATTTTCTTAAAAGACAGATATGGGAGGAACTAGGAAAAAAGTTGACATTGCTTCTTAAAAATAAAACAGCAGACAAATAAAATACCCTGCTCCAATATATGCCATCCAGATGCATTAGGAAAGTAAGTCAATTCCACTCAATTCAGAACAGAGAACAGATAAACTGTTCTGAAATTCTGCACATCCTGTTTATCTTACAGCCATGAACATGTCCTCTTCTAGCATTAACTAACCCAAAACACCACGACACTAAGGCTTCATCACAGGTTTGGGTAAAAAAGAAGAAAGACTGAACTTACCTCTCTAAGCCAAGAGAGCGGAGATAGGATGCTTCGAACAGTACATTCCCATTAGGAATATTTGCCTCCTGTGAGCAGTTTTCCCCTGCAGGACAAAGTTCTGAGGAAAAGAACAAATAAAAAATGCCTGTCATAACTTCAAGACATTTTTCTAATAATTGATTATTATTTGACATTATCATTACGTAGACCCACATTACCAAGCACCACCGAATTACAAACATACCAAGGTAAGCCCCAGCTGCATCCTTCAGAAAAACCTCCCTTCAAGGCACAATCATCAGTAGACAAGTAGGAGAACCAGGACATGGGGACAGTGCTAACATAGTAAGTAAAGTACAGCTGGGCTGCGCACAGCCTTACTTACTTCTGCGTAAAGAGAGTAAAAATACTGCACTATGTTTTGAAGGTTTTTTCATTAAAAAAATAAATCATCATTTTGAGAAAGTCTTCTTGTTCTATTCACTTAATTCAGACTGTTAGAATCTTCCTTTGTAATTCAAAGCTAAAGTGTTTCCTTCCACAGTGTCAGGTTATACGTAAATTCTAGCTACCATGAGTTTTCTAGAAGAATAAATAAAAAAATATTTTAAAAAAAATATTAGGATGTTCAAGGATGCCTTTAAAAGGACATCAAGTTCTTGAGACACACTTCAAAATCAACTGCTTTTTGTGCAGAGGATAGATTACCCTTCCCACTCCCCAAACCATGGAAACGCACCACTATTTGATAAAAGACAACCATATTACAAACTGTGTCCAGTAGCTTACTAGTTGTCAGAAAGAAAACCGGCCAGACTCTGCTATTACACTTCTAGCTGATAGTGGTCAAGGAACACAGCCAGGATCTCCTCCAGAGGATACAGCCACCAGAGCTGCAGGCAAAGTAACCCCATCAAGGCTCACATGACAGATGAGATTTGCAAGTACAGAGGAAGCATAGGTGGCTGACTGCCTAGGAGGTCTCCTTTCATTGCTTGTGCCAAGAGCACCAAGATACGAAACACAGCCACCACACCTGTCCCACAGTAGCCATTGAGACAGCTAGGGGAAAAACATCACTGAAGAACAACTAGTAAAACCCTGGAACATAAAGGAAGGAAGCATGAACAGTAACAGAAGAGAAAGTCAGACCAGGGACTAGAAAGGGTTAAGATGACAAGCCCTAGGCAAACAAGATATTGTAGTATCCTCTTGATCTTACATTCCACCAAACCGACTCCGATCCCAACAGCACCTCCAACAGCAAAGCTTCCTCCAACAAATGGAACAATCAGCCTGCTTGTGGGACACTCCATACTATTTCCCTACTATTCCAGATCATATTTCTAACTGCAGCCCTTGGAGACAGCCTACAGAAAAAGGGCCAGAATTCAAATCCTGTTCATGCATGCTCGGTTTCACTGAAGAACACACTACAACAGAAGGGCACTTCTGTGGCAAACAGCAGCCAGATGTGAGCCTTTTTCCCAAATCAAGCCCACAGAGTGTTTATAGGTCTGTTCACACAGCAACAAAACCCATCCCACCTAGAAGCGTGTGTGGGAGCTCTTTACAAAGAGCACACCAGCAGAGCACTACCAGGATGGCCAGAAAGCCGGTCTGACTGCAGACTGCTGCAGATATGTGGGATGCTGATCTGTTCCCAAAGCTGCCAGACTCAAATTGTGAGCTCAGTAATTAAGCAGCACCACAGGTTACTGGACATACATGTGTAGTTCAATCTAATGGCAATGTCCTTTTGTACATCAAGTTGACAGACATCGTTAAATTTACTGGGCACATCTCTTTACAGGCTCAACCTGATCACCGATGCCAACATTGTAAGCATTTGATATACATGACCTTATCTTTCACCAAGCAAATAACGTACTGATAAGGAACTAAGGCACAGAAAGTCTGTGTAGAAATTAACCCAGACTTTCCAAGCAGCATCTCTTTTTCAGCTGTCTCATAAAACTAACAGCAACATTTTTAAAGCCAGTTCATGTTTTACACTTAAAGGAATATTTCTATATTTGGTTATCTTCACCCCTGCATGCACATGTGCACACACACACCTGGAACGGCTGAAACAAAGACAAAGATGGGGGAAGCTGATGCAAAAAGAGAAATGGGGTTTCCAGTCCCAGAGGTGAACTCCGCTTTCAGAGATAAGATCAAAAATCATTACTTTTTGGTCCTCAGACCAATGCTCAGACAGAACCTTCCCGTGTTCCTTATAAACTGAGTAAACCCTCACTACCCTGAACAATGTATTTTTTTAAAGTAATCGCCAGCAACCTTTCCTTAAAAGCTAGCCGAGTCTCTCTGCAAAATGTGCCGTTTAGCTGATCTTCAGTTGCACCGTCATCTACAACCCCAGGCCCAAACACAGCACGCAGGGAAATAAAACCCAGGACGTTTTGCCAAAGGAGGCAGGGGGAGTTTTCACACTGCAACATAAGTGGCAACAGGCACAGATAAAAGTTGTGCTTTCAGTTCCACAAGCATAAATCCTCTGCAACTCCCCACTGACGGAAACCTCACCCTAAAAGCTCCATGGGCTCTTCTCATCTCAGCTGGGATACTAAGAAAGCAAACTTTGATCCTTTTTTCTAAAAATCTGCTTCACAATTCAACATCTTTGATGTAAATCTTTTAAAAGACTAAGATGGCATCAAGTCAGGGACAGGATGGAGGGAAATGCGTTTCCGTCCATGGGAGGACCATTAGGAGGAAGGTTAATAGCCCTGGGCATGCGATCAAATTAAGGTTTGTGCCAGTTTCCCCAGGGTTTCCCTTGCCATCACCAGCTTCCCCAGGCTGGGCAGCTCACCCTCATCTTCCTACCAAAGCCAGCTCTTAAAGAGAAGCACAACAGCCTGCTGGGGAAAAACAGTAAAACAATCATGTAATTAACTTGTATGGATAAAGTATGAAATCGGCAGAGGGAGGGAGCCTTTGAGTATCTTCACCTTTGGAGCGATACAGAGTTGATGTACCTCCAGCTTAAAAGGTGGGGAAGGAGCTGGAATTTGGACCTCCCCAACATGTGGATTGCAGCACTGAGGCAGCACCCAGTCTAAACAAGGCTGGAGTTAGCATTCAGAGCACACAGCTCAGCAGAGTATGGGAAAGGGATAGAGCAGCCCAAAGAGCTGGCGCCACTAACTGACGAGCAGAGCGCAAGTGATAAAGATTTACTGCGAGAGAGAAGGAAACAGTCCACTGGCCCGATTAGAGCTGTGAATACCGAGTTGTTCAGGGAGGATTTTGCAGCTGACTGATCACAGGCTGTCGGAGCAGGCCTCGGACAACAGCTGCAAGGCTTGCTGGGCTGCAGAAACAAAGGGCGCCTAGCACAGTGCAAAGAAAGAGTTGACAGGTTGTTGTTAGCAGTGGCAAATGTGTGAGGTATGTCACTGTGTGTGAGACGGGGTGGGTTGGGTTGGTGGGGAAGAAGGAGGGCAAGAAGCACAGGCAGCACTCAGAAAAAGGAGGGGGGGGTGTGCTCAGCTCACGGGGGAGGGAGCAGAGACAGAGGCTTGGTCAAAGCATTTTCCTAAAATCAGGCCGGTGTTTGTAAGGAGGACAATCACAAGGTCTGTTTACTGCTGCCAAGATGAATTAGCCCATCGTCTCATTTATAGGACGAATCCGGTGGCACAGACTATAAGGTGCATGGCATTAAAGGGACTAATTAGACGATTCCGGCAAATCTGAATTAAGACCCTTTCTTTCTTTGAAAGCTGGAAAGCATTTCTCAGGACTCTAGTCAGATGGCGTAGGTTTTGTTGGGCTTTTTCTTTCTGTTCTGAGAAGGGATATCTTGTGCAATTCCCTAACTTACAAGGGTCTGCTCTAAATTCTGCTCTGAGCTTCAAGAACAGTTGTTAGGAAGCTGCTGGCATTTACATCATATCTGAAAAGGTCCAAACCAAAATCCCGGATTCTGCAGGAATTCAGCTCCCGGTCCAGGGACAAACTTTGCAGCTGGTCGCTCCTGTTATAGGAGGCTAAACCAGAAGCCCACATGTGAACATACCTGAGCTAAGAGCTCAGCTGAATTCTCACTCACACACACAAAACAATCCAGGTTTTTCAAAAGCTGGCTTCCAATTTGACACCCACCCCCCTCCTCCAAGCACAGCATCTGTAGCCAAATGCTTTTCCCAAGCAACTCCGTGCTTTCTGGAGCCATGGTTCACTAAGCTTGTGAGTGCTGGGTAGGAATGTATCAATGAAACTCCCGAGATGATCAAAGGCAGGAGCTGCAGAACAGGAGAACTTACTTTCAGCTCCCTGTTTGGCAAATTTAGGATTCAGTTCTTGAAATCTGGCAACATTTTACTTCGATTGTGACAAAAACAAAGTGTTACAAACACCTCCGAAGCAATGGTGCATGCTGTTTGCACACAACCACTATATTACAGTGGTCACTATTAAAATGTTTTACAAGCGGTTAAGGTTACCATGGTATTCACAGTATTCTAAGAGAAGGGAATACCATGAAAAATCACAGAAAGATTCAGCACTGCAAGCTGCAAATATCACATGTTTCATAGTAATTAGTGACACTTTGTAAAGGATAGGCTTCTTGCTTTTTTACATATATGTCTATTACTAACCAACAAATAGAGACAGTAAGAAACTGCAGTGGCCTTTATAGTATCAGATCAATTATACAAACAAGCCCTATTTTGATTTTTCTCTTTTAAATGGTCTCCGGGACCCAGTTAGTCTAGTCCCCATGGACAGCACTTGATACACTGTAAAGGGAATTCAGAACAAGAGGCATTTCAAGGCTTCTAACACAGCTCCATTCTCCCAAAATATATTAAAAAAAAATACCGGCGTGTAGAATACTCCATCTAGGGGCAGAAATGTAACCCAAAATTTCCTTAGCCTCTGGCTTTAACATGTGTTAACCTCATTCTACCGGGACTGAGTGCATGAGAAATAATCAGACATTTCACAGAGGTTCCAAATAGTTCTTCCTCAGTATGAGTCCATAGATTTTTACTTTTCATTATTTTAAATACAGAGCTTCCAGCTTGAGTTTCCGCTTAAAAGTGATGAAGAACACAGGCACTACTTTAATACGTCTACTCGCAACTGGACTCTACTTTAAACTACAAATATTATCTACGAAACAATTTATAAACCATCGTTTCCATATGCTCAAAGTTTTCAGCTGAATAAGGGTGGCCAATGAGCTCAACAGCAAAGAAAAATGGACTGCCTCAAGGACAATTTGGGTAACTATATTTCTGGATATAATCAGGCTTCCACTGAAGTCAAAGCAAGGTCTGAATTCGACTTCAAGGGGAGCAGAAATGGTTTGTGGCAGAGGCATACTTCTGAATAAGAAATTCTCTCTCCAGCTGAAAAATTCAATATCACTTATGTTTAATATTAGCACATAGGATTTGTTCACCAAATGTATTTGAGAGCAATATATACAGTAGACAGAAACAGTAAATTCACCAGCTCAGAAAAAAACTGAAAAGATATAATAATGCCCGTTAACAGTTTTTTCCCTTTGGGGGGCGGGGGGGAACAACCCAACAAGTATTATCAGGCCTTCCCCTGTAATTATGTTTTCTTTATACAAATCACTTTCAGCTGACAAGTCCGCACTAATTTTCCTTAGTAAGCAATGGGTTACAGCTTATCCATAACATTAGAGCTTTCCACTGCACTGTGCCTTGCTCTTTGTCTCCCCGGTACAGAGAGGCTACTTCTGAGGCTGGTATAACACTTTCATGAGTAATCAAATTACTTCCTACATTTGCTCTCCTTAAACACCTACATCTGATCACCTCCACTCTTCCTGTTCAGCCTCTCAGCTGCAAACTTCATAGTTCATAAATGCAAAGGTTAGAATTTTCTAGACACCACTTTAATTTTTCAAATAGCAATCCAATTACTGAGCAAATTGGCACATGTGCCTAGTTACATAGTGACTTGGCACTGCCTCCACTCGCTGCTGGCAGTGATGAATGTGTTCCCCCTTAGCCCTCCTCGTCTATCTGCTCCAGCCTCTGAGCCAACACCAGTGACCACATAAGGAGAGTGCCTGGCAGCTGCAAGCCTAAGGTGCCAAGAGGCAGATTGTGTTCTGTAGCAGCAGGATCTGGGTCTGTGACTGGCTTCCTGGCTAGTCTTTTGTAAGACCTTTTCCATGGCCTCTAGGTTGGCTCTAATGAAGCCTGTAGAAATGCCTGCAGGGAGCTGGTATAGAAGTGAGTTAAGTCAAAGGTTTAATTTAGTTTCGAAAGTGAAGTGAATGTATATTGGCCTTCTTTTTCCACCCTGCAATTATACTCCTGCCACATTTATGAGAAAATACAGTATTCACTCAACAACAGGAGTGCATTCCTGGATATGTCTGCACTGCACATTGGGGCAAAGATCCCCAAGCCAGCCTCAATTAACTTAGCTGCAGAACCAGAAGCAATATAGCTGTGTTTGCTTGGTGTGACACCCGAGCTAATTAACTATGTATGGCAGTAACAGAGCTTTACTGTTTCTGGCACTGGAGCTAGCATCCCTGTGTGGTAATCCACTACAGACATGCCAGCTCACTTGGAGGTAACCTGAGGGCTCCCTAATCTGATGTTGCCTTGCACTGCAGAAATACGTTTAGGAATGCTCCAGGAACTGGCAGAAATTTGTTGACCTCTTTACATCATGTGAGAGTGCTGAGGCTACAGATGCAGCTACAGTCAATCTGGACTGTTCCTTTTCCATCTCGTTCACATTCTTTTATTACTCACAACATGATGGTTACAGAGCATCTTTAAGTAATGTGTTAAGCATCTTGAACAGCATCTGTCACATGTGCTGCTTTCTAAATTTCTCACTTCCTCTTCCAGGGGCAAAAAGCTGGACAAAGATATTTTAAAGTATTTCTCAAAATTGCATTTTTACTACTTTTTTTTTTTTAAAAAAAGGAAATTTGGTTCTTGACCTGTAATGGGATTTCTTTGGACTATTTAGAAACCCATTTTCAATTATTTCAATGCAGTAGAGAAGAACTTTCCCACAACAGGGTATTTTCTCCCCATCTGGATTTTTCATGATTTCCAAAAATCAACTTTAAGATAAATGAGTACAGGTACCAAAGACTAGAGATGCACTATGACCCCTGTAATACAAACAGGCTTTCATGAAGATAAAAACAAAACACAACAACCTGTCAGCTATTCCTCTTTTGGAATCCCACCTCAGGCATACCAAGAAGCTACTGGAGAGAATCAGGGTTATTTGTCCAGCAACCTTCTGATGCAGATGGTGGTGTGGAAAATATCCGGCTGGACTCTGAACTGCACACACTAGAATATTTTGCCCAGTTTGCCTGCTTGGACTTTACTTATGAGTACAGTTGTTTGCTACTAATGGAATTTTTCCTTTACCTTTTTATTTTTTATTTTTCTAAACCAGGTGGGTTTGGCTGACAGAGGTACTTAATGAGGTCTGAGCTGTGACAATTGTATTTTATTTAATTAAATTCTCATTATTCATCATTTAAGAGCTTTACCAGCTGAGCTGCCTCTACCAATGTCCATTTTACTTGAAATCTGTAGGTAGACAGGAAGCCTAAGATCTTCTCTTGACTTTCTAAATAACAAAGCCGAGTTGTAATTCCAAGAGGCATTACCACCATAAGCACCTGAGAAGTTTCTTATCAAATCTAATCACCCCAGCTCTTGAGACTTACTTCTCACAAGGCAGTAAACACAACGATAAATTTTAACACATAATTCTCAAGCTATCCATCAGCACAAACACACACAACTGTGATGCAGCAATATGGATTTTAAGTGTGATACCTGAGCGTGCCATTTTTCCACTATGCTCTCCTCCTTTGCCACAGTTTTGAATGGATTTCTTCAGAGTCAGACTGTACTGCTAAAATATTTTAAATAGTGATCTAAAATAATGGGAGCCTTTATGAACAGTCTCATATCTAGTAAACTTACTAATCTAATCTGTAAGAATGGGTCTATCCATCAGACCCCATGAACTGCTCTGGTGACTGTAGTGGCTTACAGACGGACCTCTCCAAAAAACCACGCAATGTATTTTAATTAACAGATTTTAGACTATGTTCAAGAGATCCCCAGGAATCCTTAGACTGATTCTAAGGCACCGGGAAAGGTAAAGTACACGCTGTATTGGTAAACTTCATGACATTATTCACGGGTTTGTACCTCTGTTTAGGTGATGCTCAAATGAAGGGTAAAAACCTCAGATCTATAGATGATGTGCGGCCCTATTGTCATCTTCAATACCTTCTACAGGAGTGGGAAACTGAGGTGAAAACCGGACTCGTACTACTGGCTACAGGCCTGTTGGACACAAGAAAGAGTGAGTTATCCAGAAGTGCACATAAGCATGTGCTTCACACTAGGCATGTGAATGCCCCAAACGCATAAAAGCTCACACGCCAAAGTTAGCAACATTGCTGTAGCCAAGCTGTGCTGAGAGTTAAGCATGCACTTAAGAGCTTTGCTGGACTGCAGCCATTTACAGATGTACAATCAGTACAGAGACATGTAGGCAGAGGCTTCCTTTAATGGGTCCGCTGATATCTCTTCTTGAAGATACATGCTTGGTTATTTCAATTAACACATTTATAAACCCAAACGCTCGTGATTACATCTCAGACATAGCACATGAATCATTTTGCCTGGAGTCCGCCGTTTACCACACGTCTTAAAGATTCAGGGCCTGAAAAACAATTCAAAATCAAATGCAAAAAGCAGCTGGAATTTGGTAATACAGAACTCTCCCAGTTCCTGTTCACCTTTTGCTTTATCCTTGATTTGTTCACTTTGAAGACACTGATGGGTGCTTGCCTGCATGTAACGATGCCTACTAACAGCAGCTTGATGAACAAGAGAAGAGAAAGTAGAAAAAAAAAACCAATAGGAAAGGCATTAAGGGCACTAGGCTGATCTCTCTAGGATGGGCATTAGACATATGCTCGCTGCTCCAGTCACAGTGCAATCAAAGCTGTCCTGTGCCACTGCCAAAACCTGTAACAGGTGCCAAAAGATTGTAAGCACTGGTAAAATCCACTCCTAAGGCACTAGCTCAGGGACTGATCCAAATCCTAGAAACCAATGAACGTCTTTCCCCAGACATCAATTGTTTTCAAACACTTCCCCCCTTATTTCCAGCATGATGCTGGAGGGGGCATAAATAAATTCAGCTGCCAGGAGGCAATCCTCTGGTTTTGCCACTGCAAATCTGGACAGATGCCAAAGCCTCACACAGCCTCTCAAACACGTTTGTAAGGTAATTAATATTTTATATTCACAACAATAAGAGATCTTCATTCACAAGGAACTATTAAGACAGTTTCTGGTTCCGTTCTCCCCAGCACATTACAATGACAACTCCATGCCAGCAGCAGCCACATGGCCTAAAGGTGCCAAGCTGGCAAGGATACTCTCTCTCAGCATTTGGCATCTAACCCCTTGGCAAACCCCTCAGCAGTTGTGCTTGGCTGCTTCTGGATCCGTCATGTGGTTAGGCTGCTGATAGCATAGGAGGGTGCTGCGTCCTCTGGGCACCATTTCACTTTAACACCTGTCTGATTCAGAGGAATGCGCGCACATGGAGAGCAAGATCCCTGCACAAATCCTCCCAGAGACCCAGAGCACATGCTCCATTTGTTACTGAAAGGGGTCGTTTCCTTAGACCCACAAATGCTTCCCCCTCCCCCTTCCCCTTCACATATCTGTGCACAGCCCTCAGAGGGTCCTACATCCTGCCATACATTCCACATGTGTTGGAGGTTTGCTCTGTGAACCAGGAATACAAAACATAGCCTTTTTGTATATAATGAAATCTCATATTTTACTGTGCTCATATAAAGCCATTTCTTTGTGAATGAGACTTTTTTATTTGTGACATTTAAATGATCTACAAATGCTTGGTATAGATGAAAGGAAATGATTATTTCCAGGTCACCTTGCAGTAATACTTTTTGATAGGCACCATAATTCCAATTAAATTGAGTAATAAGGGAAAGGGGAAACCCTTCCAACATTTAAAGTGCCACTGAAGCAGAAACATTTTAAAAGGAAAACATAAAAACAAACATACATCATTTACCACAAGCAACATCATGTCAGAGAGGAGCATAGATAAGAAAATTCAAAGCCCTTTTTCCACTGGGGACTACCCAAAATAACGTGGCTTTTACAACATGCAGACTGTAGGAATATAACTCTGCCCCGCAAACACCATGCATTATTGATGCAGCAAGTTTTTGTGTCACACAGTTAGATCTGACATGAGCCACAAACTTAGTGAAATAATCCCAAGTGTGGTCCCTCAGAGGTACTTGACAATATCTCAAGCTTGGCAGAGGCAGCTCTCCAGGAGCGCTACGGCAGAGGTGCAGGAGGTGTGCAGAGAAGCGTGCTGAGACCTCGCGTAGCACCTCTCCAAATCTGTGCCTGTCGGAAAGCACTGTAAACCACCTCACGTTTGCATGAGCAATGGCCTGCACTGATTCATCCAGTACATTCTGACACTTTTGAGCACGGTTATCTTTGGATCAGACACCCTCTAAAGCCTGTGAAATAAATGCAAGTCTTCGGTTGCTAAGCTCACGATCACAAAATAACTGCTATCGCTTGCTCTAGCGGGAAGGCTCAGTGTACCCATTTCACCCCAAGTGGAGTGTGCAAATAAAAGCCAGGACTCCTGTATGCTACTTCAAGCTATACTGTTTGCCCGTCACTTTGTTACCACAATTTTAGTTTCTATCAAGCTTCAGGCCCACAGACACCAGCCAAGGCCTCCCTGTGCCAGGCTAGAACAGCACAGAACACAAACCGTGCTCACTGCACGTAACTTTGCATCTATCAGCATTCCTATGTTTAGCCATCTAAATTATCTTTCTTTAAAAAAAAAAATAATAAAAAGCAAACAAAAAGAAGCTACTGTTTTGAGATCCTGATAATGAAAGTACAAGCCTAAACATGGCATCCCAATCAGAAGGTCATTGGGGCTGCTCATGTATAAAATAAAGTTATTTGAACAAAAGACAAGATAAAGCATTTATGAAGTGACTCTTCTCATGCCCTACTCTAGCAAAGCATCAGGTAAGCAATTTATTTTGAAGAAGCTGGCTTTGGTTTTGTTATCACCACACACACAGACAGCTCGTTCAGTTCTTTACAATAAGGAAAAAAAAAAAAAGTTTTCTCCCCCACTCCTCAGAAACATATGCTTTCTTTCTCCAGAACACTGGGGTGCCGTATAGGATAGACACTGGGACCAGGACAAATTCAAGATCCAGCATCTTGGAGGCTTTCCTGGTCACAAGCCAAACATTGCTGGAATGAAAAATAATTTTTAATAGGGTATTTTCAGTAAAAATTTCAGTATTTAACCCCTGGGAGGTAAGGAAACATCCCAACTTAAAATTTTTATTCAGTTACATATTAAAGTGTTATTTTAGATATTTTTTAGGAGTTTCTGTAATTGTTTTCCATTTCTTTTTCCCTGTGACCTGGGCAATTGATTTCATTGTGATTAAAGCACCTGGCTTTTGGAGCAAGGGAGACGAAAAATAAGTACCAAATAAACATATAAAGCTCTCTAGTAACATTCCTGAAATAGTTTTTCTGTGAAGTGCATGGCATGTTCAGAACACATGATTCTGTAGTACAAAGATTTTATTGGCCTAACTGCTCAGTGTGGTCATCTCAGATTCATGCCAAATAAACCTACCACACCATACAGTAATTCATTTTCCATCTCTGTGTACGCATCTAAAAGGCGAGTTTCCAATTCCTGTACAAATTCACAAGTAGAATGCGTGTTATGTTACCTACCTCTGAAAATCACAACCTAGGAACGGGATGCTGTACGTAACTCTCTGCAGCTAAAGTGGGAAGAAGTACGTACAGCACTTCAGAAGAGCCAACAAAAGAACAAGAGCCAGGGAGGTGGATTTGCCTCTAACAGGTTCCTTACACCTTTCTGCAGCAAGCTGGTGTCCAGCACGAGGAGCAAGATTTGCTTTCGTATGAGTCTCGGGTGGACTGAGCTGTGGAATGAATGCACCACACAGCGTGGCTTGCATACATGTTATGTGGAAGACCAAGGAAAGAAAAGAAAAAATTAAGTCCAAGTCAGAAAAGCCTCCAGTTTCAGTTAGATAGACTAACACCTTCTACATTAATAGACCTTGCCAGATGTTTCCTTATCATAATATGCTTCCCCTTATTAACATGACTAAATAAATACAACTTACCCAAATCAAATCCTGACAATTCCCCCATTTTAAACTTAATGAATTTTCTCAGGTTTACACATTATTTCAGCATATAACCTGAAGCTGAGAGCTTCTTCATGAGAACATGCCTGATTGGGAAATTTATGGTTTTTTCAACAGTTATTGTGCCATGACACAAGGCTAGAACACTGTTTTAAAGGGCTGCTGACTCTGGACAATTTATATGCTAATTTCAGAAATGATTCCTCCTACATTAAATAAGGAGCTAAGGAATGTTCCAAAGGTCTAGACAGACCACACCATTAACAGATTGGGTAAATCAACGCTAATACTGCCCACAGCATATTACACCGTGTGAACTTTCTTTACTGCATACACTTTACTAATTTTAGTTCCACGTGGTTCCTCAGCTGACTGGCCAAAATATAAACTGCACCAGCTCTCTAAAGCCTCCCTGTGCCCATCTTGACCTTGGACTCGCCTTTAATATTAAACTTGAGGAAAAAACTGGATGGTCACACTTTTTTATTCAAGGTACATTTATAAATGGTTTATAAAGGGTTAACAAATGATTAATAGATATGAAATTGTTAAAAAAAACCAAACATGAACAACTACAAAAAAATAAGGACAGCTGTTATGCACCTAATACTGAACGATCAGCTATTTAAGGAAAGCACAATGCAGACCCATACCTTCTAACCCAAACTCCATCAGCGTAAAGGGTAAGTCTGGCAAACAATTCAAGTATCTTCAAACTTGTTTGAGCACTAACAAATCCTCCAGCATTTATTAGCAATGTTCTGAGACTATTTTTGTTTTAAAGGACAAGTCAAACCTGGCTCCAAATTTAGACTTTGTACAAACAAGCTGTTATAAACCCTTAGAATAACAGAAAGATTTCCAGTTTTTATTTTACTTCCAATAAAAATGATCTTTAAACAAATTCTCATATAGCATATGTAATCCTAACATGGAACCGAAAAACTCAAAATGAAACAAGCATCACTAAATCAAAATACAATGATCATAAAATACTAAGATCAATTGAATTTTTAAAATTCCTTCTGGTTTTATATCTTAACTTACTAACTACACTGCTGAAACAAGGCATTGATGCAAAGCAAAGCACAATGTTAAGTCTAAGTGTTTAGCTGTCACAGAAAAGCAAAAGCCTCACTAGCGATGAAATTCCGGGTTTAGAAACTGACTTAATTCAGCACCCAAAGCATTTACAGTGCCTTGTGCATTAGCATGATGTGCCAGGTTCCTGCAACCTCACTTACTGGTGAACTCTAAGGTACTAAATACTATGAGGTACTTTCACATGACAAAAATCTGATTTCTTTTCAACTGAATAAGAGCTTCCAATAGACCTTGTTTTATTTCTCTCCTCTCCTCCTCCTCGCCCCATTAACTGTCTGAGGATTTTACCAAATGCAAGTAACTCACACAATCTCATAACACCTTTCTTACCAGATAGCATAACATTTTGCTGACACAGAATTGCTCAAAAAAGCACTAGGCATGAGCCTCCTCTCATTGAATTGAATAGCTACACTTCCACTGAGTGCCAAGGAATTGGATTAGGTACTCTGTTTATAACATGGGTGTCAGCAAACTCTTCCCCTCCAATCACACACACTCCCCCAACTAATCAGTGCACTACAACTTAATTATACCACAGGAGCAATCTCTCAGCAAACTACGACCAGTTATAAAGGACAGCCTTCCAGAAACCAGCACAAGCAGGACCCCAAGACCTGAAACAGCTAATACATCACACACAGCCAAGAACACGCTTTGCTGTACATCAGACACTTCAGTTGAATGACTCCTGATAATGATCAATGATGGCAAACTGGCAGCTGGGGTAAGTGGAAAAATTCCAAACTGCACCTTCCAGCTACAGGAATGAGGAGGATATAAGTCAATGTGGTCTTTGGCAGGGAAAGGTACATTGTTTCACTGCTGTGAGAAAAACGCTTAATGCTGAAACATTTCATTAAAATAAGACTACAATGAAACATTAGAGGTAGCATTATTAATGAAAATCAACTTTCTGGGCTAAATGAAGAAATAACTCCAAATCCATCTCCAATGCACAGGGGGGAAAAATAATAAATAATCTAGTGTTTCAAGCCCTCACTTTTTTCTGAGCACTTCAGCAGAGATGTTTACTGCAAAAAGAATGGGCCCCTGTGTGCTTTGTTTTTTGAAACTCAAGCAAGTTCCCAACTTATCTGTTGTTCTTCCCCCCGTCAATGAACGAGGAGGACATAAATCAAAATTTTGGGGTTAGACTTTAACACTTCTGAGATACTGAAAACAAGAACCCTCACACCGCGAATTTATTTTTGAATGGTGAACCTTGTGCAGAAAGAGACAAGTCTTTGAGAAGACACACAAAATGCGTACAGCTTTCAAAAGGATTTGGGGATCTCAGACACCAAAATTGTTGCTGAACTCCATGACATACAGAAGGACTGAGCCAGCTATATAACCTTTGTGTCAAAACCATCGCCACAAAATATTCCACTGCCTTACACCAAGTCAGGACTTCCCCTCAGACCTCGAGATGTCCCAGCACTGACCATGCTGGAGTTGTACCATTGCTGCCACTGGGACAGTATCTCACCGTGTGGCCACAACACAGGAAGCACTAAGGAGGCACTGTATGATAGAGGAAGTCAGGTTCAAAGAAGTTTGTTTCTCAAATATTCTGTCTTTCATGCTTTTCCCAAGAGAGAAATAAAAACCTAGCACAATAACCATGTTGCAAAATATATATATACAGATATACTTATTGAGAAACGACTAATAAAGCACATGCAGACAGATGGCTGCAATTGAGCACACACGCACACATACAGACAAATATGTATACATAACATAAAAACACACTGTGCTTCTCAACAGAAAGAAAATGGTCTTCAGTCAGAGATCACTCAGAGGCTCCGACTCAGCATTGTCCACCCAGTTTGGAGCTACCTTTCTCCCCTCCTTTCTGTTTTTTCACCTCAACTTCATTTCATCATCCTTTACCTCCTGCACAGGTTCAGCCAGGTTCTTCCCTTCACCAATCCACTTGGTTTCCCCCCAGAAGATACCTTATCTCAGAAAGACAGACACCACTGAAATGAATCTTATTTTATCATTACTTCCCTGTATGTCCCTTTCCTCGTGCTGCCTTTTTAGGTTACAGTTTCTTTAGGACAGGAATTATTACTGTCCTGTGTACTAATACAACACCGATCTCAAACAGCCCCTAGTCACTACCATAAGAATCAGAGAATGAAAAGAAACTGCCTTTACTCTAGATAAACGCTCTCCAGAGTGATATCAATCCTTTATCCATCTTTGCAAAAGGAACCCCAGAAAGCACATAACAAACATGCCAAATATTACAGAACCTAAATCACTAAAATTCTTTGGAAAAAAACATTTATTTCAAACAAATTATGCACCACAAAAATGTAACCACACTTTTTATTCTAGGCATCTCTGAACTATTAAATCATGGTGACAAATTTGTTTTTATTCAAGTCTTGCTCATTTATCTTTTCAGGGTACTTAGGAGCAAGTCATACCTGCTCACAATCACTCCTTTCTCTTCATTGAGCTGCCTGAATACAATAGGAAAACATTCAATTTGAAAAATTGTCCTATGAGAAACTGTATTTGGATATAGAAAATTTCAAAAGACTCAGGAAGACACCCTGAAAACCATTTAAAAAACTGTTTCTGAACACATTGAGCATCTAAATTTTTACTGATAATTTTATAGTAACTATTTACTTCATTTTCTTAGTGGAAAAGCACTTGGAAAATATGAAAAGCTAGGCTATAGGTATGTTGCCCATCTGCTTTTAGGGTCCAAAAAAACCCCACAGTGACATTCCGTGCTATTTCCATAATCATGAATCAGGCATCACATGTCTGACCAAAGCCCACTGAAAGCAGTGGAAATCTTTCAGACTCCTCAGTGGACTTGGAGTCAAGAAATAATGCCGCCTTCTGCAGAACAGCTCAAAAAATTTGCTCAAAATTCTGCAGAATAGTAGACTAATTGCCACTACTCTCTTAAGAAATCAAGAGCTCAGAATCCCGGCCTTCTAGTCAGAAAAAATGTGTTGGGATATTGCAAGGACTAACCTGTTTTGAGATACCAAAAGGATCTGTTTTCTCTTCCAGGAAGTTCAAGTTTCCACCTTTGGCTACATTTTCAGAATACAAAGTGCTGTTTGTAACCCAGCTCAGTAGGGCATGCAACAAAGAGTGGAAGAACTCCCCGAGTGTGCACTGAGCAGTCAAGCCTGCTGTAGAAAGCAACAGTTTCAGATCAAGACGGATCCTTGCAGCCACCTTACTTAATCATCTCCCTCATGCAGACCAGAAACTATCAGGCAGATCTAAAAAAAGCTTAAAACTGCACATTCCAGACAGACATCCACTTGGCAGCTCTGAAAGAAAACAATAATGCTTCAAAAAGCTTGAAAAGGGTACATTGGAAGTTTTTGCTGTGAACACTACTCAGACATGGAGAGGACGTACCTCCTAGCTTCGCATGGCACACAGCATACGTTATGCATTCAGAAAGCACAGAGTGTTTCAGATCACAGGAACAGTTCTTTCAGAAGGGGAGTCAGAGTAGTTTATCCCTGAATTTAAACTAAATTCAGTAGGCAATAAATCCTTCACCCTCTGCTGGTGTATTGAAGGAGAAGAAACGGACAAAATGATGGAAACATTGTTTTATGAATAATACATAATTATTAATTTCCTTATATATAAGGCCACATGACAAAGTTCTGTGGTACACTGGCAAAAATCGGCACAACCCCCTAATTTGTAATTGGGCCACCAATTCAGCACTGAACGAGGGTAATGGAGTCGGGACTTGAACAACATCATCCTAAACGCTGAAGAAAAAGTAGAGATGCTTCTTTGCACATCCATGACCAGAATTTATGAAATATCCTAGACCATATTACAGAAGAATTCAGAGCATTAACACAACTACATGGATTATTGACAGCTATTTACAACGTGCAGAGGTAACGGTACCACTACCTGTCAACACAAAAGCTCATACTCAGCGTAGATTCAAGCAAGTGTCTCTACAATTTTTACATCACTTTTTCTGGGAAGTCACCTCCACCACAAGAACAGTACACATACTAGGACACCAAGGCACCTCATTAGCACTCATATAGTCGTACGTATATTGCTTTCCTGCCTACAGAGCTTTCGAGTAACTGCATTTCAGCTCAATGTATCCCAAAAATACATCAATGCTTTGATGACTTAGGTTGCCCTTCTTCAAGATGACAGTACTTACTTTCCTCTTTGCTCAAAAATTCCTGTATAATCTTTTCCCTAATTACACAGCCTGAACCTTTCTAGCTAAAACTTCCATTAAAACAGGCATCAGCCTAAAAATCACTCTTTGAAACATGTGAGATTTGGATGCACTTGCTGAATACAAGACGGATCCAAGGGAACCCTCAAGAATTCCTGCTAGAGTTACTAGCAAAACTGACCATTGGTTGTGGTTACTCAGGCTATAAGGACTCTACGCACCAGTCAACGCTTATCTTACAGATCCTCATGCTGTTCTGTTAACATGCTGGTTTTGTGTCTCCTAGAGATTTGCCCTAAGATAGCATCCTTTGCAACAGCCTGCAGAGATATGTAAGCAATTATCAGCCTGCAAACTGCCCTTTTCCACCCATGGAAATGATCAAATCTCTTTGACACAGGGAAGTTAACTGGGAGGAAATGGTGGTTATCCTCTTGAAGTAACCCGTAGAAAAGACGAGAATGTCATTGCAAACTTGTGGGAAAAAGAAAGTTTTTTCATTGTCAGCACGTAAAATAGGCACAGGACAATAGGCACTGTGGGTTTTTTTCTGCAGTCATGATGACAAACCCCTGAATGTGAAGAAAATGAAAGCCAGAGGCAATTTATTTCAAAAAACTATTAATTAAGGGTTACAAAGTTGAGATTTAGAAAGCCGACTCCTCCAAGAGACAGAACCAGCACACAGTCTCAAAAAGGATATAAAGCATCAGTACCAGAACAGTTAGAATGGATTTCTAATTAATAGCCTTTTAAGTTTTTCCAGTATCAGCCTCTTTCCTCAACCAGCGTCTTCATCAAAAAGAAAGTAAGAAAATTCTGCAATGTGTACTACAAACAAAAAATTGACAGCACTCCCATTAGTCACCTTCATTTTCTACCACCAATTCTCTTAATCACCACAGGCAGACATAATCCCTAAGTGGCTTCAAATAAATTCTCTACAGATAAAAAAGCACAGTGTTGTTTCTACCATCACATTCTCACCAATGACTGCATTCCTAGTATGCACGTTCATGCCAAAGAGAGGTATCGTTAAGAGCCTGTACCCTTGACCTTCAGTACTGTAACTCCTGTCCTTTCCAGTCTACACCTTAATGTTCTGAAAAAGTGAACACTAAGCATGGAAGCAAATAATGAAACACTGCATGAGGGGACATCTCCCCCCTGTATAGGCAAATAGAAATAAGTACAGAGCTATGCGGATGCAACAATTAATGAGGGAATTACTTAAACTAGTAAGAGAAAACGGCAGGGATGAACTGCATTCACTGTAGTTTAATCACTGCAGATAGAAAGAAGAAGATCATGCAGTGTTAATAACCTCATGGCATCTGGTCCAAATACAAGGAATGAGGTCTCACTGCCACCTTACCCATCACTGTCCTCTTTCCCCATTCTCTGTTTTGTGCCTTCCACGAGGCAGCTCCCTTAGCTGTACCACCTACCTCCTACTTGCTCCCTAAGTGACATGGTAGCTTACATTTCTCACAGAAAGCATGTTACAACACTACTGAGAGATGTGCTCACATTCTGACCTACCAAATCAGTGCTGATGCCTCCAAGACTGCCCCCCGCCCCGTGTTCAGCTGAGATCACCTAAAACATCTGTGCTTGAGCACACCCTGCCCTCTCAGCTTCCCAAACACAGGCACACAAACACACAGAGGTAGGGTTACATCGCCATCGCAAAGGAGCAAGTCCAGGCACACTTGGCAAATACTGAGTTTGTGGAATTTCTTTCCTGCTTTGGGTTCTCTACAGTTCACCTCCATGCCATTTCTTCTTGCTTGGAATGAGTGAATAAAACTAAAAAACACTATAACCAGACCTTCCTATAACTGAACAGGTTTCCTTTCACGCATTGCTTCTTACCTATTTTTGTAAGTTTTTCAGGGCAGGGGACATCTGATACTTTTGTCAACTGATGTGCTAACTTCTATTCTAATACCTATTTTCAGCAGTAATACGCTCAGCCAAAGTGTTAATATAGTTTTAGAGACCTCTTTCTTCAGAGTCCCCAACAGTACTAAAAACAGGGTGTAAAAATAGGCTTTATTAAGCTCTGCAGGAGCCAAAAGCCCTTATTCCTTGAGGAGGTCACATGCCACCAGTAAACATGGGTTTAAGACTCCTAGGTAGCTGGGATCCAGGTACTGCTGCCCCTTACTGGAAAAAGATAATAGCTTTTGGAGGTGTAGGAGCAAGCACTGAATTCTGAGCTCAGTGAGAGCTTGAAAACAGGGCAGCTCTTCATCAGAGGCAATACCTTGTTTCTACAAGTTTTGGGTTTTAGCTTGAGCAGGGACTTCCAAATCCAGCAGAGTCCTGAAACTACACAGAAATGAGTGTTGTTCGGAAAAACTTGGCATTACCAAGGCAAGATCTTGAGTCCAGAAAGTACAGATTTGGTAGCTCACGTTCAGCTCAGCTGTCAGCAGAAGCTATGAACCACAAGTCCCTTCCTATTGCAGAGGCAAATCTCAAGCCAGACTGTCCCTAATGCCTGTAGGAAGTCAGTGTGAGCAGCCTCTTCCTTCAAGTACTCTAAGTGTGGGCTTTTGTCCCCAAACTGCTTATGTTCAAGATAAAACATGGCTCTGTAGCATAGCATTGCACACACTTCAGTTCAACCTATACTTGGAAGACTGCATCCAGCATGAATTGTTAGCGGCACCTTCCAAACAGCAGAAATTAAAACCTGATGGTGGAATAATTCCTTACAGTTGCCCATTTTTAACTTTCTTATTCCCAAGCAAAGTAGCAAAAGGAACATGTTACATTCCTTTCAATCACTGAGTTTCCATATTTGCAGGGACACTGTCCATAAAGTATTAGATGGATAGCATTCCCATGGTGGTGACAGCAGAACAGGCTATCACAGAACAGTTCAAAGGTAAGATCCTTACAGTAGCAGCAACTCAAACAACTCAGCACAAGCTAGCAAACAGAGTTGCAATGCCATAATGTGTAGGATGAAAAGGAAACACGTACATTTATGTATGCATGCTACAGTTGGCATTCTTCTTAAGGCCATACCACATTCCTTTAAGGTACATAGATAGCATCACCCCTCTCCAGGTCTGATGTTAAAAGGAAAACGCAAAACAAATAAAAACAAATCCTCTGTCTCTTCACTGAAATGAACACACCCAAAACACACTGAGCTTCTAGTTCCAAAACCAGAACATTTTCAAAGTCCTTCGAGCACCATTCACATAATCCAAAAAGACTCAATATTTACACTGTAGAAAAAATATGGAGAGGTTAACTCCTTCCAAAAAGGAAAACAAATACTAACTGACCTGCTTCTCATACTTCTGTTACGAAAAGCCAAACACAACCAATAAAAATTATCAGTTTTGCTGAAAGTGGGTATTGCTGGCCACATTCGGAGACCCACTCAATTCCTTCCAGCAGGAAAGTAATTTAGAACTATTACATGGCTTTATTCACACTGGCACTAAGCTATATATCTTTGGAACAAGCTTGATCTGTCAGGGATATGGGATCTAATTTGGGAGCTGGTAGTTGTAATAATCACGTTAAAGCTCCTCGCTACTCTACCAGAGCTAAAACCTGCACATAACAAGCTAAAAACAAAGACATAGGTTTAATGTGTACGTGTACACATGTATCTATACACAAATATTTAATTTATATATATATATACAGAGAGAGATGCAAACACACTTTTGGAGAGAAATCTCTTGTCTCAGACACACAGCACTCTCTCACCACAAATACCATTCTGAAATCTCATTTTCAGTTACCTATACCAAAATTATGCAGAACTACAGTTCCTTCTGCTTTTATTTTGTTGGGCTGCCATGGTAAGTGCTAAATGCTCTGCTGCCACCCAATGACTTCTCCTGGTATTGCCCATTCCCCAAGACCATTTCTGCCTACTCCACAATTAACCAGGTTTAAAAAAAAAAAAAAAAAAATCAATTAAAGGCAGCACTTAGAGCTGAAGCACTTCACATACCTGTGGTGCCTTGGCCTCTGCGGAACACGGGACATCACCGCCTCTCTTCACCTGTATGCAAATGGCCCCAGTTCTTTTTATCATTCTGCCAACAGAAGCAAAACTTTATCTGAATTCCTAGTCACAAAAACATCATTGTGCTCTGGCAGTTAATTTTTACTAGTTTACAATGTACTTTCCTTTACACAAGAGATAATGCCAGCTAACCACAGCAAACCTTTCACACAGCTGTTATGCTTTATAGTTGATCAAAGCATTGATTTCGCAGTATTATGTCAATGCCAGACACGCTGATTCCCCTCACTGTTTTCACTCAAGGACTGTTCAGTTCCTTTCTTTGGTCTCTTTACAAAGCACAACTTGTTTTAGTCGTTACTACTACATCTACATTAAGTTTCCAATGGTATATAAACACAAGTGGTAGCCCATCAGATTTAAGTGAAAAAGGGAAACGCTATTACTTGTATCTTGAGATTCACCTCACCTATAATTAAGTCTTCAAATGTTTCAACACTTCATCTTTCCTTGCAGTAAAAATACACATCTGTAGAATGCCCATCTAAAGAAATTCAAGAAACTAGCAAAGAAGCTTTTGTCAATATGTATTTGCACACAAGAACAAGCTGCTCAGTTGTGAAAAATCTGTCCAGATTGCTAGGGCAACAACATCTGCTCAAATTAGTATAATTTAACATTTTCAAGACCACTTTATACAATGAATTACTTGAAAATGTGGTTTACATTTTAAGCTATCAGCTTGAGATGGTATAAACCTCCCAACTGCTCAGTTGAGTGGATGAATGCTCAGTTGAGAGCTTATTGTCACAGAGGGACCACAATTATAGGTTTAAAGGAAACCTAGCAGTGCTTGATTTATTTTCACATATTTCACTATTACTCTTGTTTTGGCACAAAAGATGTAGCAGGATGCCCCTGCCACTAGAATATACAGGTCCTAGAATATACACTAAAAACCTGAAGAAATGTAGAATTAACTTCTTTCCCAAGAACCATCTACAAGAAAATTTGATCATTGTGTTAAAATTTAGAGGTTACTCTCAAAACATTATGCCCACTGCTGCTGTCTGGTGTTCTCAAAGATCAGAAAGTGTTTTGAGACTCATTAGAAATTAGTGGTATTTAACTATATTTCATTCAGATGGGACAATGAAAATTGATTTGGTAGCTTCTAAGAAGTTTCACTTTCTTACTCTTACATTTTCTTACTCCAATCACAATGCAAGGGTGTTCCAGGTACAGATTTGCATTACTGATAATTCACTGCTTCAAAAGATACCTTCTTACATTTTGTCATAAAAAAACCCACCTGATTGTATCCTAACCCCTTGATTCAGGCCCCAACACTTAACTATGCTGAGAATGTTCCATTAAGTGCATCCAGAAGTGCTGCTCATACAGCCCAACCTGCACAGTCTAAAACGGGGTCTTGACCTCCCTCTGCTGGCTAACATCACAACTACAGAGTTAAAAAAAATAATCCTGCCATGCCCCCCCCCCCCCACCCCAATTAAAACAAAAAAGAAAATTAGTATGCACGAAGCTTTTTAAAATAAAGACAATCTTTACGTCTTCTTCAGGATTCAATTTTTTTTTCAGTTGTCCTGGTTTTAAACATCTTGTTTCTCCCTGCTTCCCCATTTTCTGTAATAGCATTGCAATTCATCTTACAAATACATACCAAGTACAAACTCACACAAGTAAACTTTAATTCCTCTATACATCTCTGCTCTCCAACTCCTAACACCTCACACCTCCTTTCACACCCTCCCAAAAAGCACCCGTGCACCCCCACATTCATCCTATCATCTCCACCTCACAAGGAGATGCTGGACCCCTTCAGATGCTGCTTCCAGGGGAAAAGACTGTCTCAGGCTCCTGCCTCCTCTCCCTGGTCAGGAAAAAGAGGCAAGGCTGTCCCTCTGTGCAGCTCCACTTGGCCCTGGGATTTCCAGTATTCAGATGCACACGCACGAGCATCCTCCTGCCCAAAGCCTACCTACCTCAGCAAGCTGGCGTCTCAAAACGAGATTGCAGCATGTGAAAAGAAAACTCCTGATCTCCCTGTTCACTGCTCCCCTGAAGCACTGGTCTGTGACTGGGAAGCTGTGCAGATGAGCCCTGCACAATTTCCTTTTTAAACAGTGCCAACAGATCACAAACAGCATGGTATCTGTGATGAGACAGCCAACCAATATAATGAGGACCTTTGCAGGAAAATGTGGGAGAATTGCTTACAAGAAATCCACCATCACAGCAGCAAATTAAGACATGCGAGCCAAAGGACCGAAGTTCCAACTTCATGTCAAATTTACCAAGAACAGTCTAACAGAAGTGGCAGATGCAGGATTTGGGTTCAGTCCCCACTCCCGAGAGAAGTTCTTGTGCCCAAAATCATTTTGCCTCAGTTCCATCATCTATTTTCACCACAAGAGATGGGATTTCTGCCCCAAGGAGCTTGCAGAGCAGACTTTGTGTGCCCCCAGTCCCCTTCCATGAGAGGTCACATCAATCAGCTTTTCAAAACTTATTCCAAAAGCACTTTCAAGCACTGCGTCTGACCCACCACAATCTTCCACATGGGTAATCCATTTCTAAGTCACAATTAACCAGCTAAGATGATATAGTACAGTTAGAAAGATTGTGCAGTGCTGTGACCATAATTCTGTAAAATGACTTGAAGCACATATGGCAAAGCAGAATTCAGTTAATTGTAGGGCTCCAGTCCCATTAACCCCACTGGTAAGCCCACCTCTGCAGTGAAGTACTTCCAAATTCAAATGGCAACATTTCACACATTTATTTTTTTTATGTACTATTTTACTTACTTGACCCTGAACACCAACACAGGGTACAAGACAGACAATCAGATCTAATGATACAATAGTCACATCAAAGGTATTTACCTCAAACATAATGTAACTGTGGAGCTGTCACCCAAGGCCATAGAAAAGCAGTGTCAGGGAAGGTCATTGGGCACAGTAACATCCCCCGATAGTCACACGTAAAGGCACAGCCAGTGTACATTTGCTGGGGGAGAAAGCAACCGTAGCAATGAAATAGCAGATCTACAGATCCTGACAAATATTCCATCAAGAGTTTGTTCTGTAAAAGGACACAACACAAGTTTCTGTAAAACATGAGTTCTGTCTTCTGGTTAGTCTGTTAGCACAGTAACACATTGGTTGCCACAGAAAAAGGAGCTGTAATGTAACATAGTTAACACAAATCTTGTGAAATTCCTTCTTATAAAATGCATTTGCCTTCCTCTCAGTGGGATTCTTACATACATTGATGGGTCACAACCCTTTTTATCTGAAACACCTTTTTTATCTATATGGGATTTAATTCAACCCTTTCTCATTTGGTAAATTAGATGGGGTCCTCCCCAAACACCTGTTCATGAGTGTCTGGTGAAAAGCCAGGTAACACTTCTCTGTGCAAATCAGAAGCCACACACATGAAACTTTGGGACAGAACTGAATATAAAGTGCTCCAGATTTAAACACACTGGCCACCTATACGCTGTAGTTGAGTTCTAGAAAATTTAAGCCTGAACCCGAACCTTCAGCCTCCACTTCACTTTCCAATATCTGCACAATTAGGAAGTACAGGAGCCTGCTTTACAGATCTGCAGAGGACTACAGCAGGGTCACTCAGGAGACAAGAAGAGAACCAAGGACTTCGGAAAATGTCAGAGGCAAAGGCTTAATAGTCACTGTGGGGGGTCTCAGTCAAGCAGATGTTTCAAACGTGTGCCTAATTTTCAAGTGCTGAGTTTGATGGCAGTAGATATTAGAGTGGGCACCAACCCAAGACAGAGTTAAGGAGGAAAGGCTAGTGGACATAACAGGAGGCAAAGCACAGCATGAAAAACATTTTTTTCAAGTGCTCTATTAGCCTACGTAATCTACCCCTGAGAGGCCCCAGCAAGCATGTTAACTTCAGACCTCAATTACAACATGTGGGCAACTTTATTGCCCAACAAAAAGTACATTAGACATTTATGATCTCATTTCATTAAATTCTCCTACTAACAATGATCACTGGGTGCATTGGGTGCATGTTCATGCAAGGTTAATACAAAAATATATACCGTATTTGTATATTAACAAGACTAAAAGCTCACCTGCATGGCAGGTGTTGCTGTGGCCACATGCTTCAGTTATGGATTAACCAACTCCTATCAAAAACTGGGGTTTATCAACCAAATCTAAAGCAAGAAAGGCAGGTGCTTTTCTTGCTGATCTACCCGAGGGCTCTGATTGAATTACTTCAAGAAAGAATAACTTTGCTTTCTTCATGAAATCTGATTAGAGAAAGAAAGAGGTAACACCTTACACAACGTGGTGAAGCTTAAAGGACAATCCTCCTATGGCCCCTTCTGCTGGCTACTTTGATCTAAGTTATATCGTCTTGATTTAACACCTTCACCTTTGATTTTACAGAAAAGGTATAGAAAAAACATGTTTAAAGAACAAGTAATTGTTCAGGTCTTTTCAGAGTAACCACCAATTATCCGGGACACTGGAAACCAAACACTTGCAGTTTTGGTGAAATACAAGATTACTCTCACTGGTATCAAACAAGTAAGGAAAGACACATTAAAGACTCGAGTTTTACTTTCTAAGATCATTACTTACTAAAAAATAGCACTGGCAACAGCTCAGCACATTACGTGTGGAACCAATTCATTCCTAAACGCAAGGAGACCTAACATAATAAAATAATACAAACTAGACTGGCTTTCCAGCTCACCTCAGTAGGATGCTTGTTGTACAAGGTCATTGTTATACTACCACTACCCAGTTCAATGCTATAGTGTTACAGTTTCGTATCACACACAAAACGGTAATTCTTTTCTTTAAGCTAACAGAAACCAGTCTGATTTTACCCAGAATCCTACACAATAACTCTAACTTTAAATAAAAATCAAAATCCCTTCTGGTCTTACCTGGTGTGTCAGGCTGTGTAACATAATCCTTACGATTTGACTCAGTAATTTCTGCATCCAGCCCAGCAACCTGTAGCACTACTGGAGATTATATTTCACATTACACAGACATACACCCGCTATACAATAGAACTTGGTCTTAAAGATGCACTCTATTTTGATATGAATTTCCATTCTCTCAAATGCCGATGATCCTTTGTCAGCAAAATCATGTAAGGCAATTAGCCTGTTGGACGCTTCTCCAAATTCAGTATGATGCTGGAAGCCCTCACCAGCTCTGACAAGTCAGACTCGTCGCTCACCAAAAAGAATAAAACACAAGCAGCACAAAGGAAGACGTGGCTAAAGGAAAACTCAAGCATACTTGAAGCCAGTTTCAGGTCTGACAAGTCAAAGTTGGAGCAGTCAAATAACTGCTGTATTTTTTCCCTGGATTTTTGTACAGTTACAGTAGTACCTTAATTACTAGAATCTAGCAGTTTACTTACATGTACTAAACTTCCAGCACATGTGCCAGCTCAGATCATCCCTAAGAAGTATAAATCAGATGGCAAATCAGTAATAGACTTCCCTCCTTTTTTGATAAGGTGGGAAACCAGTAGAGTTAGAAGTTCAGAGGTTCCAGGATTTTTTCTCCTATTTTAAAACAAAGTAAACATAAAATTTACATGCAAGAATAGGCAGTAGCAAAACTATAAACCAATCGCTGTGGAAGTGTCAACAGCATCTTACAAACATACAATTGAAGTTCACAGCTGTTGCAAAAAAAGAAAGCAGTATTGCCTGTGAGCAAAGGCAATGAGCAGGGACTGTGGGTTTTAATTCTTAACTCTCCCACGGATTTCAAGCTCGGCTGTGGGCAGATCACCAAATATCTCAGCTGATCATCTACACAATAAGGATAGTAATATTTTCCTATCCCAGCAGAATGTTTTCAGGAAAGTACTTGGGAGGCACTCAAATAATGCAATGATGGGGGCCGTGAAAGTATCTGTACAGAACAAAGACAACACCTGCTCAGCTAGCTTAATGGAAAAAAGATGACAGACTGTTACAAGGAATTTCTAGCATTAAAGAAAAGGACAAGCTGCAATTGTCTTCAACTTACAGTTCAAAGATAAAGATAAAAAAAGAATCAATATCAGTAAACTATTTTTTATACAAATACTGTGGAAAAATTCCAAGTACAGGACTAGATAGGAAAACCAATGCAAATGAACTACATAAAAGGCTGGAACTCTAAGTCAGGGAAGGTAATTAAGTTTTCCCTTACAGTAGGTAACATGGGTAATTCATGACAAACCATAAATGAGTGCATAGTATCCTTATGTCACACTTTTGTCAAACTCCTTAAATATCAAATTAAAGTGGGGACAACTGATGAGTATTCATGTATTTCAGATTTGCATATATGATGGAGGTAACTGTATATCAGACTGTTTCCTCCAGAAAGCATCAGTTTTAGTTAACTAGGACACTTTTTAAAAACACACATACTTATTATGTGTTGTGACTATGTTACATACAGCCTTGAAGTTCTTTTCATATTCTTTATGGGAGATAATGACAGGTGCCTCCTCCAGTAGTTTGCTGTACTCATCGCTATATACTTCATATTTGAAGAAAGTCATCTCAGCCTTGAGGATTTTTCCTGAACATTTTTTCTCACTTCATTGTGGGAAGACAGTAGGTCTACAAATATACAAAAAGATTTAAGTACAGAATGAAATATGAAGCTTATGATTAAAGAAGTCCGAGGATTTAGTGTTTATTCCTGAATAAGCAACAGATTTCCCATGACCCTAACTTTCTCATTTAGGTACTACACAACCTATTTAATCTTTAAAAAGAGTGATGGTATCAGGAGTAAGGTATTGGAGATATTGAGAAGGCAGGAAAGCCCAGTTCACAGTTCTGCAACACATTAGCTCATACTTCTACGAGTTCTCTAATGATACTGAGCATGCTTAAGTCTCCAGACCATTTCCTCTTCTCCCCATCAGAGTTTAGGTGCTCAGTTCTCATTGAAAGGCTTCAGAACCTAAGCCGCCTTAGATCCAGTGAAACATCAGACCAATTTCAGTTAACAATTCCCTTTTGTAAGATTTTTTTAGCTGCTTCTAGACATTACAAAGCGTCAATGACCTGGTAGTAACTTTAACATTCATTCACTAAACCAAGTTTGATATAAGAGCTAAAGTGTCAAAGATGTCACAAAACGTGTGACACACAACTGGTAGCAAGTAGAGCAGAGTGCCCAAATTAAGCATTCTCACCAAGGGAAAGATCAAGTTATCCCATCTGCTCGGCTTGCTTGCCAATGAGCAAACACTGTTTCAGAGAAGGGCAGCACATTCCTCCTCTTGCCCTAAAAGGGATGTAGAAATGAGTTTAAAGGGAACCCAGCAAAGAGAACTGCATGCAGAACTATGGGGAGATGGTTCAGGAACCACGGGATGTTGTTCACGTATTAGCAATGAGCACATATAAACAGGAAGATGAGATTTAGTTGTAAAGGCAAGCTGAAGGAGCATTTTTGTTTTGCTATCCTTCCTTGTAATACTCACATGCTGTAAACATTTGTAAGCCATTAGCTAGAACCAACAGCACATGCTCTAACAACAAAAGCTAGGTTTGTTACAGCCATGGGAATTCTTTCCAGTGAAACCACAGAGAGGTAGGCGGGACAGGATCTTGGGGACCAGCTGAGGCATCATCAAGCAGGGGCAGGTTCACAACCATCCAGACAAAGCTATAGCAGGTGACTATCAAACTCGCACTCAAGCCAAGGAGCACCTGTGACCTCCCACATTACACTGCTCCATTAGGAAGCATCCCTCATATCTAGCAACTATTTTCACTGAAATCCAAACTACTTGTCCTACAATCAGCACACAGCAATTACACCACATCAAGAGTTTGCTCCTCACAACCACTGAAGATACTTTAGTAGCTTAAAAAACAAAAGTTTCCTGTCTCTTGCTTGCCTGAACCAATTATTTCCTTCAAAGTTCTTCCCAACTCATACCTTTAAATTTTCTTAAGACCTCTGTTACTGCTCTATAATAAATGCCTCCTTCCACCAGTTTATTTTAAAATGCAGGGCTGAAAATGGGAACAGTGGGGCCTAAAAGGAAGTACTATTACAAATGACAGCAAAGCAATTTTCTGTTGATCCTTTTCAGATGCTGTTAGCTCATTCAATTTCTAGTACACTAAGCCCTATAATATTTGACTTCTAATACCTCTTACCCCCTGCTATGTACTTATACATTTTGTGCTTCAAAACTTTAACAGACCACATTCATCGCCTAAATTATATTTTTATTATTTTGGCCATTTCCTCTATTTTATTAAGGTCCTTTTGAAACAGTGTCCTATATAACAAAGTGCTTACAGTTTGAATAGAAACCAAGCCTTATCTCTCTACACCACCCCCTAAATTATTTCTACCCAGATCTGACATAAGAAATGGCTGTTTATAAAGACTGCAGATGAAGCCAAAAGCATTTGATCCTGTCAGTTGAATGGGCTTTTAAATTAGACAAAAATCTAGTGAAAGAAAAAAATAGGACACATAAAAAGCAGGCAGATAGCTATGTTTATTTTGTTTTCAATAAAAACCCACAACACAGAGTACTGCAATGACTTAGGTGACTAAAGCACAATGTTCAACAACAGCAGAAGCCATAACAACACTATGTACTGCTTGTAATAAGCTAGCAGATGATAAGATAAACCATCTAACAAGGTAAGGATATCTCTAAAATGCGAGGTTAACTAATTTATACCCTACATCCGTTTCCTATAGGCCTCATTTTTTCTTACAGCTTCACATGTCCCTATATTTTTGTGCACATTAAAAGCATGGGAGGGATGAAAAAGCAACGTTCCCTAAGACATGTCAAGATGTACAAAACCACTGCAACAGAGGCCAAGAAAGCATGTCTCATGCACTTCATTCACATAAACCCTTGACACCCAAGACTTATTTCTTCCTCTGTCTGTAATTTCTACAGTTACTAGGTTAATGTAGCTGCACTGCTTGCAGCTCTGACCACTACAAGCTTTTTAAGTGTCATCATAGTTAAGTGTGCTTGTGAGGTTTATCAGTGCAGTTCTACTGAAAGAATCAAGAACACTTCAATTGCATCCATCCTCTCCCTCCACTCCTAAATCTTTAAGTGATACAAATTCATAGCAAAGCAGGAAGGAAAAAAAATATATCTCTGCGGAATCTCAAATTAGCCAATAGTCTGGCGATTAAGGCCCTCCTTCAGGAGCAACAAAAACCTAAGCCTGATTTAATAACACAAAATGACCTTCCATTTGCTTTGGCTTTCACATGCTACACAAGCATCCACAACACCCACTGTCAGAGACATCAGCAAACTCAAGCCTTTAGCTTGAACCAGAATTGATTTTGTCCTGTTCTTAAAGAAACAACATATTCTAAACCAGAACCTGTTTAAAAGAAAAGAATGCCATGGACTTTACCAAGTTATGCGCAAAGCCTGTCTGTGTTGAAATGCTAAGAGAATGCTTATTGCACGGATATTTTCAGGATGGGGCGGGGGGCAAAGAGATGAAGGACCACCTAGTTTGCAGATGCAAAGACTGAAAGGCAAATGGAAGTCAAGCTGCTTAATACAGTTGATGAAGTTCAATTCCAATGATGTTTCACCTTAAGAACTAAGTATATCAACTACCTACAGATGGTGTTATGCACCTCTAGAACCAAAAAAAAACAGAGCAGCATTCTTTAGGTCTTGCACTTTGAAATTAGTCATGTCCCACTTGCACTTAACTTCTTCCATGGGCCCAGCCTTCAACTAGTAAAGATAATGAGAGCATAGATGCTGAGCACAACAGAAGTCACTAGCAAGGGGAAGGGCAAAACCACACAACAAGAATCATTTCAACACCTCAATTATCTTCATATTTTAAGAAAGATCTTTTTTGAATAATGCAAACCTCCAATTTTAACCAGTTACATACATTTATTTTCAAGATTTGTACAATTATTGCATAAGACTTATGGTCGTTTACATCTTCTAGTACAAGTGACATTAGGTACCACGATTTTGTATTAAGTTCCAGTTATGCTTCCAGTCAATTACACAAATGTGAAACAAGACTAAGAATACTGCCTTCAGAAAGCCTTCTCCACATTTATCCAGATCCCAAGATTGCATAACACAGACATTTGTGATGTTTACAATGATCCCACACCAGTTTCTGTTGCTTTGGTAGATTGTAGTGGAACAAAATAGCAAAAAAAACCCCAAAAACTCCAAGCAAACCACCTCACAAGACAAAAAACCCAAATAATTAAACTTGCAGGCTGATAAGAACCAACCACTTGCTTTTTGGCAAAACAAAAGTTACTTCTTCAAGTATTCAGAAAAGTGGAAAACAAAAATAAGGTTTTTTTTTTCTCCAGTAAAAAGCTAAAATAGATTTAACCTCTGTTAGTAAGTGCCAATAAACTGGTGGCAGTGATTACATCATGCTAGAAGGAGCAGAAACCGTCCTGACATAGCCACACTGAAAAAAACAAATTCAAATCTAGTAGAACTGTGTGCTGATGCCTTTATATACTTCTCATGATGTGTGTTCTTAAGTGCATAACTGAAAAACAGCATAGTAATAGCACTGAAAACTGCGCAAGTTACTGGGTGGATTATTCTGAAACAGAGAACGCAGACAAGAGCATGGCATAAGAGGCAAGCAAAGAACGATTGCAGGAGCAGCTCAGATTCAGTTCAGATTTGTCCTACACATACAAGCTACAACACATGCTTTGTTCCACAGCACAAAGAAAACACAAGAGCAGAACGTAAAAAAAACAGTCAAGAAACACTATGCAACTTCTGAACAGCAAGACAACCAGGCAGAAATATGCTTTTGAGCTCAAATGCACCATCATGCTAGATATTTTCCTCTCCCTGATGCAGGAAAGATGAATGACACAATAAAAAAAAAAAAAAGAGAGAGAAAAGGAAAAGCATCCAGAATGACTGCTGCTTGGCACTTTTGAAAAATGTTCAAATAACTTATAAATAGTAGCAGTACTATGGCCAATTAACTTCTGCAAGCCTTTGCCAATGCAGAGGTGATCACAATAATGTCTATTTTGGTGACAAGTGTGTCAACAATAAGGCAACACTCCAAAGGGTAGCTTCATATTTTCATATAAAAATATCAGTTGGGATTGATTGTATTCTTCATAGTGATTTACTATCACATAATCTTCATAGTGATTTAGTATCACATAGAAGTGATTCTTCTATGTGACAAAGACTCAAACAAAACCACTTTTTTAAAGGAATATTAAGGGATAATGAAAAGCACGTGGACATGGCTGACTTAATTCTCCACTTCAGATAGGTCAGCAAAGTTTTTTACCCAAAAAGTATTCCCCAGATGAAAGTTAGTGGTATACAGCATGTGGTCATTAGGCTATAAAAGAATGCAATCTTGCAACACTGGTGAGCACTTTCCATTCCCACAGACTCAAATGAAAATGTAAACTGCTACACACTTCGTTTAACCCATTCAACCTTTTTTTCTCCCCCACCTTCAAGTAGGACACTCATAGTGATCACAGTGCTACATTTCGGCCAAAGTTCACTCCCCTCAGCTTTTTCATGGAATGTGATACAGTGTAGAACAAGACTTGGAAGAAAGTAAAAGGAAGAGGTCCACTAAAAAGCAACATGAGAATGTTTACTCTAAAGGAGAGCTCAATTTTACCACATTGAAAGCCGCAAGTGCAATTACTCCATTCAAAGTTTTAACTTTTCTCAAAGTTACCAGCATTAAGCAACCAGCACAAACCCTAGATCAAAAACAAGATATGATGTGTGAAGTAGGCAGTCCCTATTTCTAAGTTGAAATCGATTGTGTTCTGACATGATTAACTTCTGGAAATTTGTTAAGATATGCTGGTGTCACTTTTCAATAAAAATAGTGTTTCAACTCTCACTACAAAAAGATTAATGATTTTGTTGTGGTCCTGCCTAATCCGTTCATGAATTGCAGGGCACAGCCCTTGCCCCACTCACCTACCAGAAAAAGCAGTTCCATTTTCTTGTGCTGAAAAAAGTAGCAGGCTTAGTGGTTACAAAGTTCATGTTTTAAAGTGCATTGTCATTTTAAACACATTTTCCCTTCGTAAAAAAAGAAAATAAAACATTCTAATATTAACAGTTTATAAAAATAACAGCTGCAATATTCCTCTAAAATTGCAACTTAAAATCAAGTCAAATTAGCCAGATTCAAATCTTTTTCAAAACAAAGATATGAACCAAAAATTTAAAACCTATTTCTGCAGAGAATTGCCAAGCAGAACCTGACATACTGTCCCTACAAGCCTCTCTCCTAACAGCACGTCACACAAAATCCTTTCAGATTCTTCCAGCTGACAGCCTCAAGAAAACAGAGGTCTAAGTACACCACAGTCCTTCCCACTAGTCACCTACATAAGTGCAGGTGTGGATGCTGGTGCAGTTTTTCCATCAGCTCTTCCTCTGTAGGCTCTTCCAAAACATCTCTACAAAGAAAAAGCATGACTTGTTAGGGACAGGAAAGGGAACTTCTCCGCATTTGTTTTTGCAATACACATCCTGAGATTTAACATGTACTTGTTTCAAGAATGAAACAAGGAATTAAAGTTACAATAAGTTGATGCTCCCTAAAGATGCATCTACTTCCAAGTGATCCATCCTTTACAGATGCGTCATGGAAACCAGCAGCTGTTTTCCCATAAGAAGCAGGGAAGCAATTTCCTGCACACAGTACAACACAACTGAAGGTCAGTAGATTTGTTTTCCTGAAAAAACTCCCAAATGAGAACATGTTCCCAATGCTACTATTGAATATCCAATGTGCACCAGAAGTTCCACTTGTGCGTGATCATCAAGTAACAACTCACCACCCACAATTTTGTTCTAAGCCAAGAACGTGCATCACTTCTCTCATCTTCCCTTTTCTTCTCCCCCTCAGCACAGCCCCCCCACCACCCCCAGGACCTCTTCTCCCATCATGCTATGGGCAGAACACATACAGTTAGGCTACCAAGTCAGCTTAAAGCAAGCCCCACTAAAGCACATACTGAATTTTTCCAAACTAACAGATGAAACAGTTTGTTTCAGAGGGAGGAAACAGAAAACAACTCTTTTACCCTCTTGCAGCCAGCACACTTTCTTCAAAAGCCAACTAGATTGATTATCAAGCCCAGATCCAACTCACCTGAACATTAGTTCAACTGTCCTCTGGTATTCAATATCTGAAAGAGGTTCTCTATGACAGCGACGGTCCCACTTGTGAATAAAGTTCTGAAATGTAAAAGGAACAGGGGAAAAAAAAAAGGCTACTTGTGATGACACCAGAAGAGAGGTTATATCACATCAATATGTTTGCAGGTAAGGTTTGGGAGAGGGGGTGAGGTTTGTTTTTAAAACAGAGTGTCAAAGCAGCGATTTATTTAGGCATCAGCATATTGATTGGCTGCAGGTCACTACTTTATCCAAGCCTGTTGTTCAGGAATGAAGTAACTTTCTCATCACACAGTGAGAGAACAGTACAGCAGACGACAGCCCTGCTGCATTTTACTCCCAGCAAGGACTGTCTCTCTCCCCAAGATAACTGTGTTAATTATCCACAAGGGTTCACCTGCTTTGTACTTTTTCTTCTTTAAGAACCTGACAAATATATAAACATAGTCCTAGTCCAGGCACCCCTACCTAAACTCAGCTTCTGTTTTTTCCATGTTCCCATATCCCTTCTCATTCACTCTGACAAAACAATAGCTAGGGAGTAGGCAAAAATCTCGGGCCAGGGAGCAGAAGAGAGAAAAATGATGACATTCTGTTCTCCTGCTACAGAATCCTGTATCTTGGCTCTTACAGCAAACTTTGAACACAGCCCTGCTGAAGCAAGCAGGTAGAAGACTTAATGCCATTGGCATCCAGCTGAAATAGAAAGGCTTTTCTGAAACTCTCACAGACAACACTGAAGCTCAACGTAAGACTCATATCTAAGTTTCTGTCTCAAAGTTGACCATTCTGCCTACAGTAGTAAATTTTAGTTCTCAATGCAGTCAACAACAACAACAAGAGCATCTCCCAAGAGAAATGTTCATAAGTTTTAAGATGGGGTGAAGTGCCCTCTACAGGTACTCAGTTATTTCATTACTTGTAAGAGAGTCTACAATCATTAATCTGGAGGAGATGCCTGTGATGAACATTCCCTTCACCATAAAACAAAAACCAAAAGGTGTTTGGATTTGCAGAGAACTATGCATACATGAAAAACAAGCAGAACTAGATGTTCTTCATTGGCATTGTTTAGGCACCTATATTTCCACAGCTTCTTTAAACTCCAGAAGTTGATCTCTTCAAAGTAAGTAAAGTTCCACTCCTCTAGTGTGGAACTGAAGGAGGGTAATAATTCAAATTGGGGTGGGAAGAAACACAGGACAACCAAAATAAAAAAAACATGTAAATTTTAAAGCGCTAACTTTGCTGACAAACCAAAATGCAAGAAGCCTGCAGCTTGAATAACTAATGCTGAAGTTAAATGCTAACAGACAAGAGAAACACTTTTATAATACTTAAAAACATTTTTTGCTTTATAGGGAGTAAGCTATAACGATAAAAAGTGCACAATCAATGAAAAGCAGCCAGATTTGTAACCAAGTTGCAAAAAAAATATACCATCTAGGAAAAAGAAAGTGCTTCCTCAACATCTCTGGGGAAGGGTGACAAGGAGAAAAGATTAAAGCAAGCACAAAAACAACACACTTTCCGAAAAAGTTGCTTGGGTTGTTTTCATTTCCCACATGTATTAGAACCTGTCTTCAGAACCTAATACCAAATAAACACACTTCCTTACCTCTAGGAGTAAAGCTACGAAGAGGTTAACCCAGATGACAGAGGAGATCAACCACCAAGCTACAAAATAGATCTTAGCCCACCTGCAGATCAGATTAACAGACAAAAAGTAAAGTAGGCAGTAAATAACCTCAGCCTGAAAGTGACCAAAGAGTGCCATGAAATCACATTTTACCTTGAAATACAATACTACTACTTTCTTAATGTAAAAGGAGGTCTGGAACAAAAAATAAAATCATCTTCAGTCTTCCATTAAGTTAGCCAAACAGACTCACTCCCCCCATTTATCATACCTAATTGAACTATGAAGGGACAGAAAAACAGCCTAGTAGAAGTTGTACTGGATCACAGCAAAAGATCCATCCAGGCTAGTATCCCCTGAACTAAAGCAATTTACTAGTACCTCACTTCTGGGAGTTCGGCTCTACAGACACAGCCACCCACACAATATGTGTTGCAAGCCTGTTAATAATCCACTTAATTCAATCACTCTTTTTTGGAACAAGATTACTACCAAGCCAGTTTCCAACCCCTTCTAAATGTGACAAAAGATTTCATGGCATCCACCAAGCACTAGACCAACCATCAAGTTACACAAGTTAAAGAAGAGCCATGACATACTAAGTTTATTTCCTACATACCAGAATCGACCTAAAAGAAAGCTAAGCAGCATCCCTCTTAGCAGATAGTAGGAACTATCTATAATTATATAATTGTATGTGTGTAATTCTTGTTCGGTTATAAGCCAGATTTGTATGGGACTTCAGTTATATTACTGCTACTTACGGACTTGAATATCTTGAAAATGCTTCCAAAAAGACTTGCCAGTTGTTCACCACCATCACATCCCAGAGGGTCACCACCGCTGCCTAAACAACATGAGTAAAACAGAAGCTGAGTGGCTGTATCAACACACTGAAGCTGTATCATGCACATGAAGAGAATCAGGGGAAGAGACAGGCAGAGAGGGAAAGAGGACAGATTCCATCAATGATCAGACTCACAGCAAAGTCATCAAAATTGTTTGGCCAATATTCCAGCTGTTCGTAGGTCCCACACTGCAGAGTGCCATTATTATATGTTGTATTGACAGCACTGTAAAGATAATTACAGGTTGATGTAAGCATTGCTTTCTATGTACTGTACCTCAAAAACAAGATACTTCTGAGCACATTGTAGAAAGTTAAGTCTCTCATATGGGCAGAAAACAAGGGAAATAGTTTAAAAAGTATGCAAGCTACAGCAGGGTAAAGTTTCAAGCCACCGATAAGTGTTCCTGCAATATCAATATAGCAAAGACAAACAGAAGGAGCAAGAAATGAAAAAAGTCTGTGTGATTTAACAATAAAAGAAGAGTGGCTCCAAGAATAAGGCAAAAAACCCCAACCCAAACCCAACCACAAACAATTCAGAGGTAGCGTGTTGCAGACGCTTTTAAAAAAACATATTCTGTCCGAATACTGATATTTAGAACGTTACCTCATATTTCCCAAGGGAACAACAGCACCTTTAAATAGCATTATGCCAGTTATAGCAAATGCATAGAAAACCACCTGGAAAGGATATAAGCAAGTATTAGTTTTGGTTATTTTAGTCACTAAATAAGAAAACAATGCAATTAACATGGAATTCATATTAGTACCACAATAAAAGAATTTAATCAACAACAATGCCTGAAGCTTTTGAAATGAAAATACTTCTCAAAGTCTGTATTACTTAACTGTCTGCTCTTACTTTTTAATTTTGTATTTAATTTTCAGTTGTTAAAAATGCATTAAGTCATTTTACTTTATAACTATTTTACTTCTTTGTACCTCAGAATGCTGATATTTAACTATTAGCACTACAGAAAAGCCACTTAAAAAACAAAACCCCAAAACATTACCTGTATTTACAAAGAATATTCTAAATACCTGGGAAGCTTTCTGCTAGATTCAGTGAAAATAAGATTTTACTAAACTTAACCAAAGGACAAAACCAAGTCAGCATTATATATTACACCAGCAACTTCTTTGAAAGTATTACATTAGTCTGAAGATACAGTTTTCAATAACACAAAGGATTTTGGAACTTCTGTCTTTTACTTGTTAGAAATACACGCTTCCTTTTAAAGAAATACCTTTCACAGTCTTCAGCTGTCACCTAGGTGACATTTTTATCCTAAGCCAATTATTCCAGAAACAATCTACAATCTCACTCCTCTGGGGGAAGTACCATTCTTCCTAGGACAGCTTGAAACAAGCTGAATCTTCAAATGAAAAGTTGTTAGTAATATTTCTGTGTTTTTCTACAAAACAGATTGAAGAGGGAAGTCTGGGAAGAATAGAAGAGAAACTCCTGGTCAATGAACCACAGCACTTTGTACGCTACTGAAGTTGAAGCTGACATTCCACAGCCTGCCAGAAGATGGGGTATCTCACTTGGCAATAATAAAGTTTTATTCTTTGAAAAAAATATGCTTGAAAGGCACCCTACCTGAGAAATTAGCTAATGAGTTACACAATTTTACCAGCATCTGTTCCCAGCTAACATTAGGAAAGAGGCTTTATATCAGCTGGTAATGGAGTCAGACTTCACTACAGTAGAAGTTCAGTGAGTTTCCTTGTAGCCTCCAGTAAAAGCAAATTAAATTAATAGCAGCAGCAAACACTACAGCACCCTTGCCTCACAATCGTTGCAAAACTACATTTCACACTGCCAGCATTTAAGACAATCAGCAGCAGACCCTTAAACCATTTCACAGGCGTTAAAGTCTTACATATATGGGTAAGGACACCGTATTTAAAACAGTAATTTATAAAGCCTAAAAATAAAATCAAGTATATTAATCAGGCTCCTGACATCTTAGCCATGTCTTTCAGGCATGGAAAGAGCTTCCAGAAGAATGCTACAGCCCAGGTACAGCCATGCCAGTAGGAGCACAGCTTTGGGGTCCTAGTGCAGAGCACAGAACAGCTCACCCCATAATGGCTCTCTCCCGGGGCTGTGACATATGGGTTCTGTCAGATCCAGCAGCGATGCCAGTCACTGCCTTCCCTGCCTGTCCACAATCTAACTGTACCAGCCTCTCACAGAAGTGACAAGCAAATGCGTGCTCCTTCAGCACAGTGTACATACTTAACCAAGAACCGGCAAAACTACCAAAACCGTAGTCAGCCTTTAGATGGCTTATTACATCAAGTAATCAAAAGTTTTTCATTAAACTAAATGTTCCTATCATATACAAGATTGGCATTTAAGGTCTTAAGATGTGCTTTCACATGTAAAGGCAAACTTCTAAGTTTGTGCACCCCACAGTATTTCTGTTTTGAGAGTAGCTCCCAGTTGCAAGCGTGACTTGTACAGCACAACAAAGCTGTTATCAACTCAGCTTTGTCCGAACCAGTATCATTATTTCTAATTGCAACATAAACCTTTCCAGACTGCAGCTTAAAGCCCCTCCGTGCAAAAGCAGAGATTACTGATGACTAAAACAGATATTCTGAGTAAACTGCATGCTAAGTATATAGACTAAAATGACTTTTTAAACAATGCCTAATACACAGCAAATCCTTGGTCTCTAACCATTATGTCAAAGTATCCTAAGAAGAAGTGGAAAAAAAAAACAAACACCAGATAAAAAGACACAAAAAAAATGCTAAACTACCCAAGTATTACTTTGCTTTACCAGAAAGACATCATTGCAAAGCCAGAAACTCAAAAGAGTTGGGAAACTGAGAATTTATGTAGTAGATGCCACCCACTGTGATGCATCCTTTAATCACATGTTTACAGACTATAAATTCTACACAGACACACCTGTAACAGGAAGCCAGAGGCCTTTAAAAGTCATGTCCAAACATGTCATCTCAAGACCTTCTCAACTGAAAGCAGTTATAACCTTGTTTTACTATTTAACATAAGCAAGATACAGTAGGGAAAACTAGGCTACTTTTCCCATCTGATGAATTATTTGAAACTAGAGTATCCAGCCCGAGGCAAGCACTCTGAGGAAGTTTCAAACAGTCTTTTAAAGGCACTCCTGAAGGAAACTTGTGAACAGCGCACTGTCACTGTGCACAGCCAATAACAAAAGAGTAATTTGTTGCAGCTTTCCACGACATGCCCTGGAGAAGAACTGGCTGATTAAGGTATAATGTTACTGCTCATGGTCATTGTCAGAGAACGCTGTTTATTTTGTTGATGACATACCCTTATTATACTGCTAACTATGGGAAAGGAAATTACAGTCTTGCATCTCCACTTACCACAAGGATTCCTGCAAAGGCTCTTAAGTTTTTTACCAGGTCCAGCAATGTAGTAACGACCAAAGCCATGAACTAAAACAAAGCAGAATTTTGTATGCATGACATGCTTCCCACTTCCAATCCATATAAAATTATTTTTACTAAAAGGACAAAAGAAATACCAACCAGGAAAGTGAACTATACTAAGTACAGGGCATTTTTTTTATACAGAGATGTTTTCCATGAGGTACTTAAAATGAACAAACAATGCTGTAGTCCTTTTCATACACAGACAGTATGGTAAGTTTCAGATATACACAGGAACTGACTCAAAGGGCTATTTGTCTACTGAGACTAGAACAGGAAAACAACAAAAAAAAGTCACAATTGCCCCAAAACTCCAGAGTATCTGCTTCATATTTGATCCATGTAATTTCCTGTTTAAACTTTCTACTGACATTATGACCCCTGATTACATCTGGTAGATATTCACGGCTTATTGAACCAAGATACAAGTCCTGCACCTGACACTAATTCAGGCTTAGCTTTCAAGTAAGTCTCAATACAGAATTATAACAAGCAATCAAACAACTCAAAGTGATTTCAGATTCAAGTACATGTATTCTGGTGAAAATACCCATACTGGGAAACTGGACAGAGGGATCCATCCCAAATAACCCTCTAGGTGACCAAAAGGTCTGGTATTATCTAGAGAGAGCAAGTCTACCACCTCCCGAGTACAAAATTCTTCAAGGGTATCATACCCACTCAACCAATTAAGATGAAGCACTACACAAGCTGCACAAGTGTTTCTGGATGCGCCTGCCCACTTTAGAATGCCAGTATCAATTGCACTGACATCAACAGAACTTCGCTGCCAACTTAGAGTCAACCAGCTAGAGAGACAGTGAGTTTGTGAGGTGCTGTGCCATAGTCCGGTCAGACCTGAGTTCTCCCACTCGGGTGAAACAGAAATGCAATCTACATGTTATTCAGAAAGGCTTTAACAAAATTTGTAATTTGACCAACAACAAAATCTTAAGTGTGGGGGGATAAAGAGATACCTTCATATTAGGAATAATCCGCAGGAACCTGAACACAATTAACATGTTCACCAATCGCACCATATCCCACAGGGATAATAAACCCATGAACTCTGGTCTCCTGGAAAAGATGGAAGAAAGTAACAAGTGAGAGAAACAGCCCATGACAGGAGGACACCATTAAATCTACTGGGCTGAAGGTAACTAAATTCCCCACAACTTTTGGTTAACATCCATGGCACATTAAAATACTTGAGAACGGAAAAAAAAAAGGGGGGCGGGGGGGGGGGGGAGAGAAAAAGAAAAAAAAAGATTTCCTCACATAAACGGGATTTATAACCTATGACTGACTAAACACTGCATCCAGTAGTTTTGAAATTCCCAAAAAAGGGACAAACTCCAGCAAGATCAGCAGAGGGCCAGTAAGATGATCAGGGGCTGATGCACCTACTCTACAAATAAAAGCTACAGGAATTGTGCTTGTTCGGCCTGGAGAACACTGCTTCAGGAGAATGTGGCAACAGCCAGAAGTGGTCCTCAAGAAGACAGAAGCAAGGCTGTTCAGTGGTGCATAGTAGAGAGCCAGGGACAGTAGGTGTCAACTGAAACAATGGAGGCTCACACTAGATAGACATAAGGAAGAACTTAAGAACTTGTCAACCATGAGGACAGCAAGACAGGCGCAGGTTACCCAGAGAGGTCATGAAAGTCTCCATCACTGGAAGTTTTCAAGACCCAACTGGATAGAGCTTTGAGTAACTTGGTCGACACTTGCTTTGAGCGGGTCCCTTCCAGCCTGAACTATCCTATATAGAAATCTATGATCTGAAAAAGGAAGTACAATTGTTGGCTCAGCAGGAATTTCAGCTACAGTAAATTCTACTAACTGATGAAGGAAGCAATTCATTTAGCCTGGGCTCTTCAATATGCATACAGAGCTCTTGAAAATCCCTGTTTGTACTGAAGTACCTGGGTAAGCACCCTTCCTTCTGCTGGAGGGGAAGGCACCAAAGAAGGTCCTTTCAGAAAACAAAGCAAAACAAAAATACTGCTATAGCTAGATACTTCAGGAACTTACACAAAGACGTGCATTAATCCTTCAGGGTATGCTCAACCGAAGTTAGGCTTCAAAACAAGCACTAGGCTAACAGACTGTCTTGCCAACCTTCTTCCTTACACGTGTATTCGACGGGTGATATGATACACTTCAGATCTCAGTCTGAGCTTTACATGACTTACATCAGCATGCTGGATGCTGCTTTGCTGGAAAGGTGGGCAGGTGGTGGGGTTAAGAGTAGTTAATGAAAAATGCCCTTGGTAACACAGATGCTAAATCATGACCTGCATCACCAATACATTCAACTCTAATAATAAAAGAAATAATTTAAGACACCACTGCATAGAACATATATCCCAGAGTAACGGTCAGGTCTTTGTCCTGTCCTGAAGATGTTACATCTACAGACCAGGCAGTTACCAGCTGCACACACTGTAAGCAGCACGAGGACTCCGAATGATTCATCTGGGTTGCAATCTGCTTGCAGTGACTGATAAAGAGATCTAATAAGGATTACTAGTGCTTCAAGATACTACTGTAGAGCAATCTGTCATCTACATTGACGAATCAAAGGGCAAAAACAAACTCATATAATCAATTACAAGTAAGATCAATAGCTAATGCCATTAGACTGTTAGCAATTACTACCCTTATGACAACCATCACTTCTGAGCAACAGGAATGCAAGTAGTGTTCAAAAAAATAAATCCATTTAAAGCCATAAGGTCTACCAGGTCTCTTCATAGATACTACTGTAAATTAAGACAGAACTTCTCAATGGCAACATAACAAATAATCCTGAAAGAATTAAGGAGAGCCAACGTCTTAAGAGTAAGTTTGTATAAAGAAACAAAGTATCTAAACCTGAAACCAGAATTTGTGAAAGCTTCCAGGAGTCCTTTATTTTCGTCTTTTGTTGCTGTGGCAGTTTTCAAGAGACAGAACAATGATTTTTATGTTTTTGATAACAAAAAAAAAATCTCCGGATAGTTATCCAAGAACTGTCTGAACTTAACAAAATCAAACTACAAGTTCTTGCTATTCTGGTATAGATCAATAGTTTAAGTCCATGGGAATTTCTTTTTACTAAGTTCTACATTACGAAACAAAACTTAGTCTTCACTCTACATACAAGGTTGCATGCCAGCTGTTTAGGAATCCATATCATTAGGCTTATGGACAATCTGATGCTGAAACATATTAGGTTAGTAGCTGGTTATGTATGTTGTACTAAATTCCTATTCCTGCACCTTGAGTAAGTGTAGGTCTGCTAAGATATTATTTTTCATTAGATAGCAAGGAATACAAATGCACCCTTCTCAGAACAGCTAAAGAGAACTCTAAATTTATGAAAAACGTTAGTAATTTTCCTTCACTTATACATATTTTATGGCCTCTTGTTACTACAAGGGTGAGAAATTATACTAGGTTTGGTCAATTACAGACTGGGCTGACAATCATAGTGTAATGACATGTGTGTATATATTCCCCTGACCTACCCCAGACACGGCGCAAAGTGCAACAGTTCAGACAGATTACATACCAACCAGGATGAGGAAATCCATACACAGCAAAAGTTGCAATCTCCAAAACCTTCAGTCAGGGGAGAAAAGAAAAAAAAGAAAAAAATCAAAATCTTACTTTGTGATTCTGAGTTTCAAAAATTAGGTACGTTTCTTGATAGGAATTTTTTTTTTTTTTTTAAGAGCTTTAAACCACTAATCTGACTCACATTCAAGCTCTGAAATTGTCCTATTTGACTAGGTACTCCTTGTATTAATCCAATGTACGCACATCATCCAACAGTGACATAAAAGGATATACAGTCAATTACACCGACCATGAATTTGGCCTCATCTGCCGTAAGTGTTTCAGGCTTTTACCAAATAATGGTAACAATCCTCTGGCACCTTTTTTTTTTTCTTCAAAAAGCTAAGTGATTTTTAGCTACATAACAGAATTCCTTACAGAATTACTCCAAGAGCTGGATGTTTCCAAATAACATTAAAGAGACTGCTTATAAGAAAGCTCACCTTTTCCACAAATTTAAGAAAGCCTACCTCCAAAAAAGAGACCCTAAGAGGTCCATGTGCCACCAAAATGTTGAAGCCACTGAAAACCGCAACACTGGTTCATGCTCTTTAACTCTGCATAACAGTGTTAAATGAAAAGTAATTCCACTAGCTCTTGCAGTTCCTGATCAACCTAGTCAGCGAATCCAGGGATACAGAAGTTAACAGAAAGCATACCAGCAGAATTACAGTCAGAAGTCCATCAAATCTATTGCTTGGGTATGACAAGTATCTTTTCAAGCCCATCGCTAAGATTTTCAGCATCATTTCCAGCAGATAGTACAGGATGAAGAAGCAGTTGATAGCCTTCAGCCCAAAAACAAAAATAATTATTAGAATAACCAACATCTCAGGCAAGAGCAATAACTGTAGGAATACTGTTGCATCTCACCCCCAGGAAGAAGTCATCTCTTTCAGATGGCTGCTTATCTGCATCCATCACCAAAACCACCTTAAACAAGAAGAAATATTCTATGAGTCCACTGCTGCATAAAACAGATGTTTAAGCACAAGAACAAGCTTTTATGCTTTGCACAGGCCTTTCCAAGCAGCTCAGAATATACTTTTTAAGTGCAGGTATTCTCACCTAAGACTGCATGATTAAAGCATGCCACATACGGACGTCTGCTACAAAAAGTGGTTATCAGAACAGAGACTAAAGAGCAAAAAAAGAAGTGAAGTTTGTAATGGGGTGGGGTGAACCACACAAAACCCCCTTTTACTTACACAGATAGAAACAATGTTTGCAAGGGCGACAACATTCCCCAAGTAGCCAAAGTAGGGATGGCCAAAGGCAAACTGCATTTTCTGCATAAAATGGGATTGGTACTCTGGACCGGGAGGATGCTGAAATGAACACATATGATTTGTTTAGACACAAAGCATAAGCATTTTAATAATAATGCAGAAAAAAACACAGCTAATCTCAGATTTAAGAAACAGACACTTTCAAAACAAAACTTCACGGCCACAGGCTAACTTTGACATTTCAGTAGGAAGGTGTTTTCAAGCTCTGGCTATTAGCATTTCCAATTAGCAAATGGGTTGACAATTATGGCACAGCACAAGATAATGGCAAAGAAGGGAGGTAATTCAACGTTCCTCTAATGCCTCAAAGCAGGTAAACTAAACAGCAAGCTATTAATAGTATACACTCCTTCCCCATTTCCCAATATTTGATCTCCCTTAAAAGATTCAAAAGTCTAAGTTATATGCAAACATAGAAAAGAACATTTCCTAACCCTTTGAAAGTGTTACTTGTAATTTTAAACTTTCTTTCTCCACATGGAGAAGACTGCTTTCTGCCCATCTTCATCTGAACGCTTAAAGAATCTACATTTAATTCTTCATTCAGGGACTGGAGGAAAAACTTTGCAGGGTAACACTTAAATATACTCAAGCAAAGACTAATACATAGCAAAGAAATGCATTACTTCAATATAGGACTGCCACGATAAGACAAATCCCTCGCCTTACATCAAAAACAATTTACTACAGAAGTACTTATTTCTCCCCATCACTTGTCAGAAAATCTATGTTATAAGTCTAACTCATATTTCTTGTAATGAATCTTCTTATTAAACAAAATACACACACAGAGCTCTCATCTCTTTTGTCTGGCCCAGTCACTTCAAAAAGCTGACAGAATTAACAACCATGCCTTTTCTATACTTAACGCTACCAGGCAATCCCAAAGTAACGCTGTAAAAGCTCCCAAAGAAATGTTGTTTATAAGAGCAATCCACGAACAACTTAAAAATCAAATGACATCTGATCATACCTAGCGTTCAACAAGTTTCTTTATCTGCTTTATAGCAGAATACTATCACTTAATTTTGCACAAGACCACACTCAACTTATGACGTTCTATAAATGACTGTCACATACATACTTGCTTAATAGCATCTTTGTCTAGTTCTTCAAAGAGCTTCTGAAACTGGGCAGCTGACAGCTGATCACAGGAGCATGTTTTGAGTGACTTCACATGAAAGAGAAACATTCAGATCAACACTTGCAGTAGGTGCATCTTCAAAGACTGCCAACACCTTCAGACTTTCTCTGAACTCCAAAAATCATGGCATGAACTGCAACATTAAGTCTTTAGCTAAGCAAAAACTAGTCTTCCTGTAGCCTGACAGAAGTATGAGTAGGAAGCAGCACAGCTAAAACCCAACAAAAAAACCCAGACATTTTCATACCATAGAAAGAAGCTGCTATAAGATAGCAGCTCTAGACCACAGTGAGAAATGCTTTGCTTTCAGAGTGAAAGTAAACAAATGAAAAGGTTAGCTCTGCAAAACAAGAGTGTTCGTTCCTCTGCACCTCTCTGCAGCTGAATGCATTCCTCATTGCACCAACAAAAGCAGCAGCAACCTTAAGGTGAAATGGCTGAGCTGAAAGCTACTATTCCTAGATCAATGTTGTGATTAAGGAAATATCAGTTTCCACAGCTGTCCCACAAGTCAAGTACATAAAGACTAAGAAAATCCAGGTCTTACTCTCATGATGGCTTGCTGGCAGCGAGAATCCATTTCAACTTTCTGCAGCACTTGTAGTAAGGCTCCAACACTGACACACGACCTATTCAAAAGAAAATAGGATGGACCCTGAAACGGATCACTGTCTGGACTGCAAAAATAGAGGAAGAATACCCTTGGAACATCAATTTTTTGAAAAGCAGACAGAATTAAAAGTAAAAAGGAAACAGACCCTGTAAGAGTCCCAGTGTGTTATAAACATCCGCTTAAAGAAGAAAAAAAAAATATTTAGAAGAGAGGAGCAACAAACTGCCATTTTTCAGGAAGGGAACCTCAGTAAACATACTAAACAAAACAAGATGACAAAAAATCTGCTCTTTTCTCCTAGATAATTTACTGTTTCAACTTTCTCCACTTACTGTTGTGCATTACCAGGAGTCTCTTTCAGGGAAGACAGCACTTCAAACGCAGCCCGAATTCCCAGTCGCCTCCTGAAGAGGGAAGACTGAACCGATTTCTGGACAGTAAAGATACCACAGAGAAGACAATTTACTTACACTTGTTTAAAGGAAGTTCAACTAGATGATACAAATAAGATCTGAAAATTATTTGCCCTGCCCTTAGAGAGCACCTACTGCAAGCCTACTACTAAAATAATTTTTCAGGAAGGGAAGATAATTGTTTTCCTTCTCCCACTGCCGAAGTCCCCATCATTAGCCACTAGTTCTAGTTGTCCATATACTGGGCCCAGACAGACAGACACTCCAGTTTACAAGGAATACCATGAGTCATACACTGAAATCAGTGAAGCCCATTTCTACCACAAGGACTTGGGAAGATCAGGGCTACTGAGCTGCTCATGCAGTACTATGCCCTATGGCCAGATAATACACCGATTCTCTGGCACACAGCCCGGATTTGTGTTTATAGATCGTAACAGGAGACTTCCCTAGGCCTCGCTTCATTCAAGAACTCCACATCGGAGGAAGGAAGCGAACAAACAAGTCTCTGGAGTTCAAGTAAACATCCAGGTTATGGTTTATTTTTAATCCTGGATTGCACAGCCACATGCCTGTTCCAGAGACAACGACAACAGCAAAGCTCAAATATTCACATATTCACATACTACTGTGCAAAGAGCAGTTAAACAGCTTGTCCAACTCCAGCTTCTTACCAAAAAGAAGAAAACCAGTGCCATAGTTTTTCGTGCTTCATTTTTTTTTTTTTTTCATAGTAATCACTTTCAAACTCAGCTCCATTATTGGGAGTCAGAGTATGGCATGCTCTCAAAGGGAAAGAGGAAAACTGAGAAAGAAGGGAAGAACAGAGCAGAAGGGAAGGATTACAAGAACTCCTCTTTGCACATACTAGGTTTAAACACTCCTCTCCTACAAGAGGGTGGGGGCCATTCCTTCTGTGTGACATTGCCTCGGGCTTCCTAGTCAACAAATTTACCTTCTCTCTGGAGTTCTACTAGAGCAGCTATTATTTCACTTTTCCCCCAAAGCCCTCAACCCCACTCCTCTGAAGGACCAAATGAACTATATGAGCACACAAATAAGGGGAAGGAACTATACGACTAGATATAAGTGAAGGAGAAAATAATTAACTAAGGAACTACAAGATCATATGCAAATAAGGATAAGAAAAAAAAAAAAAATCATATGCCCAAAGTCACTGGGTTTCCCCTACCACTAAACCTGAAGTAAACCATAGACATAAGACCGACCAGCTGGAACGTACGCGGTTGGGAACACTGTTCCTTCCAAGCTACAGAGGCCATCGCTGTACTGGCACAAAGGGGAAAAAAACTTAACCTACAACCCCGAGGTTTAGCCATCAGACTCAAGTGCTTTTGCATAGCACTATCCTGACTGAGCTTTATCAAAAACATTGCTGTCGAGCTGTGAAGATTTATAGAATATTCAACAAGAAAGTAAATAACACTGGTGGAACTGAAATTGTTGAAGAACTAACTCGAGAGAAAAATTTCACCACGGAAGTTATAGAGCGCTCAAAAGAAAAATCTCAAACAGCTCAAAGACAGCACCTCAGCTAGATCAAGACTGTGCCTGCTCTGAGGAACAACAGACTGACCCTTCCCCTTTTGACTGATGACTGCCTGATCAAAGATTCACTTGTGTGGCATCAGTGTGATAACCATTAATGCTTAGCCTAACACTGTAATTTTCTACTAACCTACTACATGTGTTAACTGCTGAGTAGCTGTGGTGCACCTTGGATGTTCTGTATTCATTGCTGGATATAAACCCAGTCCCAGCCATCTCCAGCTGCACCCACACAGCCTCTTCCTTCCATCACCTACCCAGTCAGTTACTTCTTTTTGGAATAGAAATAGGAAAGTCACAAGGTTAACCTCTTAGATGAAGTACATTTTATTGGTAGTAACTGAGACCATCTTTCATTTGACTGACTTAGTCTCTGCTTTCTAAAATACTCTTACCTCCGGTGATTAAAATTCCTCCCAGATGGTGTAGTTGAACAATTTCATACAGAAAACAAAAGCACTTACACTGTTTCCTGCCATGGAAATTCAGACTACGCTCACAGTACACAACTAGCATACATAATGCAACAAAGCACATCACACATCTTGTTAATAAAAGACAAAGAACTTTTAGTGATGAGTTTAATTGTCATCATAGATTGCACACTCCTTGAACAACATGCAAAAGTACACTTACTTTGTCAGCTTTTACTTCTCTAATATAGACACCTGAGTCAAAAAGAGGTCATTATACTGTACATCAGATTCATATTCCACAAAATTAAGAGAATCACATATGATCAGGCATCTTCCAGAAGCATGTTAAAGTATTACACAGATGACTGACATTCCATGCAGAGTAAGCACACTTTCCTTTTAGTTGAGACTCAATACTACCAAGATTAATCACTATTCCTGCTGGTATTTGCCTCTTCTTCTGGTACAAGACAATCACAAGGCTCAAGCCCATCTTCCAGAGGCAGCAGACTGCCCTAATCATTCTATCATCACACCCGCCCACCATGGTAAGGACAAAGCAAAAAATACCAAATGTGAAGGTGTTTTAGTCAGCAATTTTTCTTTTTTTTAATCGAAGCTATCCTTCTACTCCTGTACTACTCGGAGAAATGAAGTGCTAGGATTTGTAACAATTTAAATAGTACAGCAAGTTTTCTTCACAGAGACCAAGTTTAAGTTACTTGTTCAGTTTTATAATAGTCAAATTTGCAGATCCACAGCACACATGGAAGTATACAACCACGTAATTTTTTCATTTAAGGGGATCAAGCTACAACAGCATAAGGGGAAAAGTAGCTACATCAAAGAGCCATTATATCTTAAAACTACGTCTACAACCAGGATGGGCATACTCCTTTAATATACAGTTGAAACATCTAATACTCAGGGCTTCACAGATTCATAGTTATGGCAGAACACAGAAATTGGGAATGCTTTACTCACCAGAAGATATCCTCGAAACTGGTTGTATATTATTGCTGTAAGCAAGTTCATCAGAAACAAGTTGCCTGTTGGAGAAAAAGGGGCAGTAATAATTATTGAAATACTTAATCTATTTCTCAGAGAAGTTCCAATGCATATAATAAGTCAGATGCAGAATTTTGAAAGGATTTTTCTTCTTGTGTTTGATTTCAAAAAATGTTTGTAAAGTTTGACAATACTGCAGTATATTTACTCCCCTATAATATGTCACTGAAAAAAACCCCAAACTGTAAGTACCATCCATGAATATTATCTTACAAGATATACAGTAATTGGAAGAAACACAAAAAAGGGAGAAATTTATGACTAAAATTTCCTAGGAGAAAAAAAAAACCAAAACACCGAACCACTCTTTTGCTGTTACGCAAATATCGAAGTTAAAGTGCATTTACAGTACTGAAGACAAGAGGTAACTTACCTAATACGGTGAAGAGTATGAAGAAGATGGAATATGCTCGATTCTTAGAATATGCCGGAATCATTACTGTATCAGATTTGAAAAAAAAAAAGGAAAGAAGAACTTAATGCTTACAATGAAAACTGGAGACCTCTATCAACTTTTTGGCAACTGGTAAAAGCTCTTATATAGCTCCCCTTTAGAGTTGTATACATAATTACACCAAAGGAAAGGCAAGAATCAAGTTTCTAAAGGCTTGAAAAATGTTTATATAACCTCCCTCTGGCTGTACTAAGAGCTACTAGCTTAAAGAATGGTTCTAGTAGTCTGAAGTTAATCTTACTCTATTATTCTTTGAAAAGAGAGACAAGAATTATTTGTGAAAGATTGCTCACCATCAGGATTATTTGCAGTAGTTAGTAGGACCAGCAATGTCGTCAGTGAATCTGGCAGATTCCGGAAATACACCACCCACTCCTTATCCTGCTGGCCATCCTAGTCAAAGGTATGTTCATGGTTAGAGAAACACCACAAAAATCACTAAGACCATCTTAGGAGGGGACACACAAGGGGAGACAAAAAAAAAAAAAAAAATGGGGGGCAATAATCAACTCCTTCCAGACACAACCAAATCTACCCACCAAGAAAAGCACGAGACAAGCACAAAAATTAGGACGTGTAGGAATACAATGCAGTCACTCCACTTACTAACAGCCATTAAAAAACATAAGGAGGAAGAGCAAGCTAAGAGACACATGAAGTTCAATATAGAAATTATGTCAGGCTAGCACCTCAGATCCAGGAAGAACAATAAAGTCACAGACAATATAGGAATGTGAACTCACCCTTGACTGATATAAAAAAGCATCACCTCTTAGCCTGCAAGAGGTACTAGTGTACTGGAGATAAAGACTCCCAAAATATGAATTTTGTTAAAAAATAAAATAAAATCACAGACTAATAATACATCTTCAGTCTCAACTCGCATTATAAAAATTAGTGTAGACTGAAAGCTGCTTGCTTTGATATTCCAACTACAGCGTACCTCAGCATAGATGGAAACCTAGTCACCCTGAGCTGTATACACTAGGACTACACTCCAGGACTTGTCCAAAAGTGTAACACAAATTGGGGATGATATTAAAATACATTTTGGCTATACTGAAGAACAGAAAGGAAACATATCTATAACTAGCATTAGTGCACATTATAGGAGTTGCTGAGCAGGTAAAAAGCAGGCAACTGTTCTGTTTTGAAAAGTATGAAGATTCATAATGCTAGGTACAGTATCAAGGAAAACATCACATAGAGCTTAAACATCTTGTAGGAAAAAAAAAGTATTCAAAAAGTCAGTGCTACAGCACACAAAAAATACTTGCAAATACTCTGGCAACTAAGGTCATCACAATTGTTTTGTGGCTCAGTGGAAGCATCAGATGCCCTGCTAAAGCTCAGATGGCATAAGAATTTTCATTAAAACCACGCTGAGAGGTTAATCTTGGATCATCTGCATGCTTTATTTTTTTCCCCCAAGTTGAAATAGAGACAGCTAAAAAAGATACAGAGTGCAAACAATACAAACATGATTCATGCAGCACAGAACAAACAGCCTTTGTATCTGCTGCAAAGTCTGGAAGAACACATACTTCTAGAGGACATTAGACAAGACAAAGCAAAAAAATCTAGAGGCATAAATTTCATTACTAAAGGTAGCTTTAGAACTTGCTTTCAGTATTTTGCCATGTTAGATACAATTAGTTTGTATGAGTATTAGACTAGAAAAAACAAAAAGAAAAGAAAGTCTGCCCTCTGATTTGTTATTTTTCACCTAAATGTATACAAAATTGACTGGTTAGGTATACAAGTTACATTCCCATCTGCTGGGAAAGCTTGTAACTGAAATGAGATGCAACATACAGAGATAATACAAAGATCCAGCATGCAGCTAAACAAATGGGGGGGAAAGGTAGAGCTCTGCTTCTAATCTTAGAAATTCTATAACATAGGAATTCAAGGAATTTGCCGACCATAAAGACAACTAAAGGCAGGCTCAAGCGCAAATTGCACTGGGAATGAAGGTGCAAAACCGAGATTAAAGAGAAGTAAAATTATGGGATAAGTGCACAAGAAATATTTGTGCTAATAGGAACACATTTATGGAAGACCATAAAAAGTAAGGACAAAAAAAAATATAAAATCTGAGTAAGATACATGAAGATACAGGAAGTTTAGGAGAAAGGGAACATACCCAGAGCACTGGAACACAAAAGTGCTTTTAACTACAAAATTTCAAATGTGCTTTTTGGAAGCAGGAAAAGAAAAAACTGAGGAAAAACCCAAAGAGATCAGAAACCAAAACATCAGAGTAATGCAGGCAAAAACAGGCAAAAACCTACCAAGGCATAGCCAGGGATACCAGTATTGGAAGATAAGAAAACAGAGAGGAAATTAAGCTTAGCAAAAAGCTAGATAAAAGAAATGCGTGATAATATAAACAAAAAGAGACAAAATGAAGAGCCTTGAAACAGAACAGCATAAAAGGTTTCAACAAAAGCAGATAAAGTAACTCAATTTGGAGAGCTGTATAAGGAAACCTCTTGTATAAACACACTTTCAATTTCTCACTTGTGGTAATAGCATCAATACCAGCAATATGCAGCATCATAAACAAATAAAGACATCAAACACATTTTGGAATGGAACCATCAGACTTCGCTCTGAGCAGCAGAACTAAAAATAATGTGTCACAGCTTACAGCAAGACTGAAGGATTTCAGTTGTGGAGTAGAAAGGATTGTTATCACATAAGCAGCAAAGCAGCGTCTAGAAAAAATTCTTCACTGAAGGATGAATATATTCTAACACTATTCTGAGGGGCCTTCTAATGCACACTTACAGAAATAGCACTGTACATGGATACTATGCACATGGTAAATCTCTCTGAACAGACTTTACACTGATGCCAGGAAGTTTGACAAGGTGACATGACTTTTTTGGGGGAAACAAGTTTCACTAGTTTGATTATAAAACTAGATAGGCAGCAGCTACGCGAGTAAAGAAAAAAAACAAAAAACCCACACAGAGATCTACCAAAGCATAAATATAATCAGTTACCTTTGTTCGAGCAAACAGCAGCATGGCAAACATGGTAAAGAGAGAGAGATGAACAGCTAGTAGTAGAACAACACTGTTGGAAAGAAAACATATCACATGCATTAATACCAACTTTATATTATTTTTAATATCTTTTTTTAAAAATGCAAAAGGATGCCATATAAAGAAAACTAGGGATATTGTCAAGAAGCTGTATGGAGATAAGAGAAGATGATCTAAGTTTTGACTCAAAGTAAGAATCACACTTGTTCAGATCATTCCAGCATGAGCTTAGACAATTGTGTGGTCAATGAGATTCAAACACTTGTTTTGCTGAAGTTAGGGTCACATTTATACCTTCCTACCAAAATACAACATGTTGGATCACGTACAGCTTTGATTCTCCTGGGACTTGTTGGTTAAAAACAAGTTAAAACAGGCAAGGACAATAAGTTCTTTAAGACACACGCTTATGGTGGTATGGGTTGTGTATCTGAACTCCTTCAAAAATCATCATGCTGTCTGGCTACAATTTCTCCAGTGGGATATCCAATTCAACATGACTGTAACATTTAACACTTATACTGCTAAAACAATTTAGAAATGAAAAAGCTGAAGCACTCTGAAGATGTCAAGAAAGGTTTATCTTCTTGTGTGGCACTCAGGAGTGAAAGACAAATACATGTATGTCTACCCACACTTCTGAGAAGCTGCCTTGGAGAAACACAGCAGAGACCTTTGCCTACATGATGCCCCAGTTCTTCCCTTAAAACAGGGCTCTATGTGACACGTACAGAATTAAAAACCCCCACTCGACTAGCATCAAAAGCCTTATCTGCCGCATACAGAGTCACATTATAAGCATTCTAGAGAAATTTTACAGACTAAAGGAATCAACAAGTTAACACAACCTCCATCCACTGCTACCTGATCTCACCCACCACTCAGCTGGAGACCATCAAGAAGACAGTTACTCAGATCTCACACGCGAGAATACTAAGGGTAACTATACACTTTCTGTGAAAGTATGTTTTCTATGCTATTGCCTACCTTGCCATTTCAGGCAATGTGCTGTTGATGCTTTTTAATGTTTTTTTCATCATAGAAGAATTCTGAAGGAGAAAGAAAGGACGAAGAATTCTTCTTATCCTCACATCCTGCAAAAACAAACAGATCAGATATCAAGTTCCCGCAAGACTAGCGCCACAAGTATTTTTAATACAAGTTTGTCAAAAAAAGCTGATACACATCAACAAAGTCAACAGTTTAACGTAAAAAAGCTGTGCTCAGAAGCTAAATCTGCCCCCCCTGCAGTCACAAAATATGCAAAAGATTTTATAGTTATGGGTGCCTTGTTAAAAGAATGATAAATTGCTTTAAAAATGTGCTATGACATTTCAATAGCCTGATCAGGCCACTAATTATAAAAAAATCTAACTTCACTGCTCAGTAGACATAAGAAGCAGGCCAAGAGATGGCGTTTCCATATTTTCTGCCAAGTTCCATTTCAAAAAGGGAATTAATAGTGAGCTTCTTTCAGTAAACACACATGCACATTTTGAAAACAAGTGCTCGATTTCAATTTGTCGCGGTTTTTTTTATAATTAAAGGGCCCACTTATTACTCAGCAATTTCTGCCTCTGACAGGACTCAAACAGCTGACAGTCTTTATTTTCCGTAAGATACACTAAAGCAGGGGGCCTCAAACTAGGGCCCACGGGCCGGATACGGCCCCCCAGGCTCCTCAATCCAGCCCCCGGTATTTACAGAAACCCCCCGCGCACCAGGGGTTGGGGGGCGGAAACCAAGCAGCCGCAGATGACTGCCTGCCATTTCATCCGCGCACCGGCTCCCTGTTTAAAAAGTTTGAGGACCCCTGCACTAAAGCATTTAAGCTGTTTGATTCTTGCATTCAAGATGTTTGCCAGCCTTCAAATTATTTCTGTGACTTATCAGCTACTTAAAGTATTTCAGCATCCTGCATTTTAGGATCGGTCTTCTCAAGGCCACACGGAACAGGAAAAATGTCAAAAATAACCATTTTTTTCCTCAATATTCCCTTGTTCATACATCCCAGCAGTCAAACTACTCCTTCTACCACTGCTTTGCATGGGAGGCACCTGTTCAAACTCCTTGTCCACTACCACACCTAAAGATTTTACAATTAATTCTTTTCAAGCATATTCCCATACTGTAAGCACAATCTTCATCCTAGATAATTAACTGCTTTCAGCCACATGATATTTATTCAGCTTGAATATGAAAAGGACATACATATTTTGGTTATAGTTGTATGCTTATAAGCTGAAGTGACATCTTCTTCCAACATTTTAAGATCACCTCTTTGATACTACCATCACATCCTAGTCAGCAGTGACCAGTGGTCACGATGTAGACTCTGCCATTGAATTAAGACAAGAACATAATTCTCCAACTGTATGACAAAATTGGTGCTATGCAACCAGAGTTTTCTCTATGCTTTTTGATTGTTGACAGACTATAGCATTAAAGCTCTAATTCTATCAATGAACTCACATCTTGTATTAATCAAACAGAATGCCCTGAGAAGCTACATTACACCAAACATTTTCTGTGTTTCGTTGTATTATCCAGCTACCCAAGACCAAAAGATCAAAATGGAACCATCTCATCCTCCTCCCTTAATTTTCCAATATACCGCATCCTCCCTGCTAACTATCCCTTTGCAGGTTCTTCTCCTTTCCACTCTCCACAACTAAGCTGCTGTTGGTTTCTGCAGAAATCAGTTCTTACCTCTGTGCAGAAAAAGCTTAGCGATACAATCCAATCAGCAAGAGAAACAATTAATGTCAGTATGTAAGCCATTAGCCATTTATTTTTCCAAAATTCTTCCCATCCAATTAAGTAACTCTGGGGAAGAAAAAACAACAACCAAAGGATTTAAAAAATAAATTCCAATACACTAATAAGTCAGCATCAATTGTTTTCCAAGTATTTGTCATTTTAAGTAAGTGCTCATAAAGAGCTCCCTTAAATCCAAACAAAAATACACCAATTGGAGAATTTTTCTACAAAAACTAAATAAAGGGCAGTAAAACTGAGGGGTGCACAGAGGCCATGTGAGGCGAATCCTTGGAATTCAAGAAAAATGTCTACTTAATATGGATAAAAAGAGGTTTTCCAGAAACAAGTATCCAAAGAAAAGTTCAGATTCTGATTATTATTAATTTTGTTTAAATGAACTGGCATATATTTGACTATTACGTACCCTGAATTTTATAGCCTAATACAAGCAGCTAAGCCAATATCATTGTATTCTTAGCAAAATTTATTTCACTTTTTCTACAGAAACAGGAGTTTACATTTCTTAGGTTAAAAAAAAAAATCATTCAGAAAATATGCATTTACCAATTTCTCCTTAAAGTAAGGCTTTATTAAAAACAAAGCAATCTCATCACGCAAATCCAAGATTTGAGTAACAGTTCCAAGACATTTTCCAAAACATGAAAACAGAGACAAGCCACACTGACTATATCTACTGAGCTGCCCAACACACCAAGTATTTCATTCGATACCAGATGAATGCAATGCTTACCTTCACGGATACATCAACCACGAACACCAGAAAGCAAATCAGCTCAATGCTTTCTGTTAGGCCACACGGAGGATTCCACGCAGGAAGGCGGTATCGTACATCTGACGTGATAGTAAGCGAAGAAGGCTTTTCAATAAAAGCCAATGCCAGGATTACAGTAATGGTTAAACTCAAAATCCTGTTAGGATAGAGATGAAATTAAAAAAACAAACAAACAAACAAACAAAAACCAACCACAAAAAACTAACAACCCACAAAACCACCCCAAAACACACCAAACCCAAAAATGAGTGAATAACAACAAAACACCTACTGCAAAGCAATTTTCTTAGAAGTAAACCAAGTTTATAGCATCATATTTATCACAAATGGGTTAGACCACAACACAGCACTTGATTAGCATGCTGTTGCCTGCATTAGCATAATGTAACTGCTGACCACTAAATAATCTTCAGTAGTATTCTTCTGAAACTAACGGCAGCAGACAACCTTGCTACTATTTAACACATGTAGAAACAGCCACTTGAGAAAAGTCCTAACACACAGTGCTATAAAACAGGTCTGCAATGGTCCTATGGCTGTTCTAAAGAGCCAATCTACATGACCATACTTTCATATAACTTGTTGCTTTCCATTTCTATCCTGTTCATGTGTAGTCAAATGACTTGCTACCTACAGTAAGTTCTAAAAAGGATAAAAGCACAATTATCTAATTATTTAACAAAAAGAAAAATGAAGAATAAATTTTTATAAAGACTTACTCCTAAATGAAAAAGCAAAAAAGAATACCAAGTTCTTACCACTGGCAAGTTCTTGAATAGTACCATCGATAAAGCCACAGGGATTTGGAGTCCACACGGTGATTTATAGATCGATACTGAAGGCAGAAAGCAAAAAGGATAATTCAAGCGTTACATTCAGTCTGCCTCAAAGGCAAAGATTAAGTTACCAAAATAAACCAAGTTCAAATCAACAAAGCTCAGGTCTTGAGACAATTCCAGTTTCACAATAAAGAAATTATTGTACACATTATTAATCAGTCACCAATGATCATAGCTGTAGTCACATGCGTGTAATGGGAAAGGTTTTACCGAAGTCTCCCTAATCTGAAAATCACACATTGCTCAGATGATCAAACTGGGTGGCAGTCATCAAAAGCAAACATTATCATCATTACAGTTCCTGTTCCATGTACTCATCAAAATGGTCCACCCATTTAGTTCGCCCTTCTAGCATACATACCATTCATGCATCTTCTTTCGCTTTTCTATCCCAAAAAGCAATAAGATGCAAACAAATTAGTTCTGAATATAGGAGACCTCAACATACTACTTTAAACAGAAGATGTTTAACAGTCACAGAAGGACCTATGATTCATCAGAACAAGCTTGCTTTTGCTGAAATCTGCTCAGACCCTCCTCTGCTGCTGTTACTCTGCCTCTGCTGAGAAGTATCTGTTCCAGAAAGGTGTTTGCACCTAAAATATGTCTGATTCTGTGTGCACACATACACACAGACACCCCGCCCTGAAACCTCCCAACCAAAAGCTATCCGAATGCAGCAAGAGAGCTCAAGAATTGCCCTCCAGCATTCCCACTGCCTGCAAGTAATAACTGGGAGATAACAGGATCTAGGAATCTGCAGAAAAGGAGAGACAAAGAAAGAATGAAGACTGGCAAAAGCAAGATGTTCAGCTGAAGCAAGAGTCCCAGCTCCTCACTTGAAGCTAACCTTAAACTCCACCAGCTCCTAAGCTATGCAAACAGTCAGATTTAAAGGCAAATTACAGGGTATACTCAGTTTCTTTCAGCAGTAAGGCCAGTCACTCTCACAAAAAAACCCAACAACCCTAAACCAAAAACCACCCCATAAACCAACTCTTTTGACAAGCTTGAAGAGAAGACACCATCTATTTCATTGTATAGACAACATGTTTCTCCTAGGCAGAAGCTCATAGAAACTTTCATACCACAGGAATCTGGAAGTCTGATTTTGCTTTGTGAATCAACACAATGTTACAAGGAGATCGCCTGAATGCATAGAAACTTGAAAACTACCAGAATATACAACAAATATCCAGCACGAGAAGTATAACAGCTAACAAATGACTTATTTACCTGTATTGCATCTTCAATAAATACTACAGCTTGGTTTATATAAAGGTCATGATCAGCTCCAGTACCTATGAAGTTAAAAAGAAATAAGAATCACTCACTGTATTTTAGTTAAGGGTACAGCTTGCATATTAGTTAAGAGAAGCACCACAACCATGGTTCTCATGACAAAGGGCACTATACACATGCAAAAAGTAAAGAGACAGCTCCTGCCATGTTTGCTCTGTCAGCAGCACCATGCATTAAATGAAATTAATAATAGTAGTAGTCTCAAACATATCATGCACTTCTCTGTATTTTGTGAAAAGGTTCTCCCTTACATTCACCTTAAGAAGCTAGATTACACTATTAGTTAACAAGCTATCACAAGACTGGAATATTTCTATACAAAGCTAAGTCTTAAGTAACACACATCTTAATGGAGCTTCCATCAAATCATTCTTTCAAAAACTGTACAGTCAACTAAAGCTGGAAAAATCAGACACTAGAGCTGTAGGCATTTTTACTTTTGTTTCATGAAGATACTGAGACTTAGACTGATCTCATTCTCTCCAAAACCAGTAGAAATCTCCAACCAGTTAAGAACAACATTAAGTCCTTTTTTAATTTGCCCTGGGAGTCATTATTACCATATCAAACAGATCAGAGTTTAAGACACAGAAAGGGGTGAAGTACAAAGGAGGGGGGGGGGGGGGGGGGGGGGAGAATCACCAAATTAGTTACTATGCAACATTTCAAAACCCATTACTAAACCTATATGAAGATACATACATAGTAAAAGGCAATCACCTGTGCTCACCTGAGTTAGGACCTTTGAGTAGCTAAACTGGCAATTAAGCCAACAAGAGAGACTAAGGCAGTTAAGGCCAAAATGACAAATAAAGAGGAAGAAAGCAAGCTGAGGGGGCTAGAGATACACAAAATAAGTGCTAGTGTAACCTTGTCTCAGAGGGGAAGTGTCCCAAGCAGCACTTAATACTGCCTCCTCACAGGAGACAGCGATCTCAGCACCAGATACAGTGAGAAAGAGTCAGTCCCAGTGCTAGCACATTCTCCAGATGCCAAGCAATGCCAGAAACGCCACGGATCCAAGTCCCGGATGATTTTACATCCGACATGATTCAGCGGCATTTATTTTCTACGAAGACCACAAGCAGCTTTTACATGTCACTATTTATCTGAGCATAAGCAACAACACAGTTTTATACTTACTAATTCTTACATGAACCACTGCGCAAAAGAGGCTGAGCGTAAACAGGAGATAAGCTATGCCCAAGCCACAAAGATCTTATCTCTTTCAAGACAGGACACAACAGCGATATAAAAAAAAAGTTGTTTAAAGGTACAGTATTAGTTAAAAGGATAAACAGGGACAAGCGAAAGCCTTAGGTTCTTGGAGCACAAGCCAGCCTAGTGCTGATCCCAAAGATTTTGAAAGGGCGATATCTAAGCAACTGTTGCTAATACAAAACTAAAACAGGGAAGTTACCAAGAAATATTTAACAATTCCAGGTTTTTTAAAAAAAGAACCAACCCAACTACACATTCTCCATACACGCTACCACAGACACACAATATATTCTGCAACTCTTAGTCACAGCAAGTGACACTTAGTCACAAATGAGGATGGAAGCGCTGCTCGGTTTGGGGGTGCAGGACCCCTCACGGCCCCCTGCGCTTCGGGCAACGAGTAAACAGGCAACAAAAAGAGAAGGTTCACTTCAGTGATGATACCCTGGAAATAGAGAACTTGAGGTCTCCAAAGGAGCCTTTCCTGGGGAAATTGAGAAGCCAGACCTCTGACATTCGCCGAGTTACAGAAAAAAAACTTGCCAGCACGTTAAAAAAATAAATAAATAATTGGGGGACATAAAATCAAGTCTCACGCTGCAGCAGGGCAAGGCTTGTACCTAAGGTCTGCGATAGCGGCTCAGCCAGCCCGGGCGACCGCAGCGGATCCCTCAGCACCGGCCCAAGCGGAGCTGCCGCCGAAAACCGACGGGGCGGCGAGCCCCGCCGAGACTCGGCCCCGCCGCAGGCCGGGGGCTTCGCTCCTCCATGGCCCGGCCCGCCCGCTGCCCGGAGAGCGGCAGCGCGGGAGGAAAGGCAAGAGGCGCGCCGGCCTCCTCACCGCCTCAGGCACCGGCCACCTCAGCGCGGCCCGCCCGGCCCGCGGTGCCGGGCCCCGGGCACACCGCCCCCGCCCGCCCCACCGCACTCACCGTCCTCCGCGGCGGAGCGGGCACCGCCACCGGCCCGCCGCAGCCCCCGGCCGGCTCGCCAGCTGCGCGGGGGCAACAGCGGCTCCGCCTCAGCGCCGGCACCCACTTCCATCAGCAGCAAGCAACGAGCTCCCGCCGTGCCGCCGCCGCCGGGGTGCGAGGGGATGGGACGGAGGAGGGGGCGGGACGGGAGGGCTGCGCCCGCCCGGCGGCCCCGCCCGCTGCACGTGACCGCTGCCGGGGCAGGGCGGGAGCGCGGCTCCGCCCGTCGCCCGGGGGCTGCCGCCGCAGGTCGGGCCCGCCCTCCGCCTCAGGGGTCTCCCTCGGAAGAAGCGGGGGTTCTTCACCGGAATTAACGAGAGCAGATCCCAGGAGACGTTAAAGATTAAAAAAAAAAAAAAAAAAATTGCACAAAAGTTGCAGCTTTTTTACCTGACGGCAGCTGTAAACTCAGTACCTCTAGTCAGTGGCTGCCACGGGGAGCCGCGGAACACTGAGACTGCACGGGCCTGGGGGTAGGATTCACGGAGAGAATAATTGTGAGGAGAACATTATAGTCACATGCTTCAGTAATCACCTACATCCGTAGTAGCAGAAAGTATTTAATTTTTATTTTGTCACCTAGGCATCGCAGAAGCAAGTATGAATGTAGCTTAGGCTACTTTGGCTGCTAGGACACGCTTCTTCCCTTCTGCTACTCTCCCCCTTTCCCCACGGTCCTCTCATACACACTTGCACTGTTGAATTTCATAAAGCTGCTCTAAAGAGTAGATGTCGGCATATTTTGGAGCTACACACACTTTCCTGCCAGGTACGGGGAGCTATGGCAGCATAAGGATAAACACGAAAGCGCATCAATTCAATACTCCAACCAGAGCCATAAAAGTAAGTCCATCCTATACTTTTTAATGAGCAGTGGGGTAGTTTTTGCTTTCAGTTGCACAACTGATGGGTAAAAAGAAAAAATTAGAGCTTTATGCTGATTTCTAAATAAGTTGGGGTAAGAACCAGCCTTTTTGGGGAGATAAAGATAATAAGGAAAACTCTGTGACATTACCGTAACAGTCATCACTAGTAAAAAGTGAATGTCAGCAACTACACGTTACAGTTCTTTCCCATTCTCAGTAGACAACAAAGCACGAATAAACTAGAAGTTTAACTAGAGGTATCAGACAGAACACTTACAGGGAAAATTTCAGGATAGTAAAAGAAAAGTAGGGTGGGCTGATGCAATCTGTACTCAGCACTAGCAGATGAGAAATAAAATGCAATTTGCACACACGCTGCAAGTGCTGCTGCTGAGGAACACAAGTGTCCTTTCACTAAGTATCTGAAATATTCAGGGTAACCACAGTAACAGGATGCACATATAAACATTGTATTATTTTTGGTATTATTTTTTATTTAAATGAAAGCAAATGTTTCCTTCTTTCCTCTTCTGTGATTGTCAGGAAGGAGAATCAGTAACTTCTGGAAGAAAAACACAAATAAGCAGCTTTCAAGTATACAACAGATTTCTGAACTTCTGTTCAGAATTCATCTGCTCTCACTGGCTGGAAGGGGAAGTGGAAGGGCCCAATTGATTGTGCAGGAAGGCAAATCTCACCTGGGGTTGTCCGTCAGACAAACATATACATTCTTAGTACCAGCAACATCCACTAAGGTAAGTTAGCTATGTATTTAAATGAATAACATATAATAAACCCACCAAGAACAATGCAGCATCTTTAACACCAAGTAAATCAACTTTGCCTTTCTGGTTTGCGGAAAAAATGTGGAGAACATGCCCTTGAGCATTTTCCATTAGCACAATGTACAACCATTTTAACAAAAGTCTCGCTTGGTCTAAGCTCCCCTGCTGTCACAGTTCCAGCATTGTTTGCCCCCCAGAACCTCAGAAATGCATTTCCAGTTTCCCCTATTAAAAGCCCACCTTTGAAATCAAATTAAAAAAAACAAACCAAAACAAACAAATAAAACAAACAGAAATAGCCAAACATTAAATGAACAAGCAGAAAAGGGACTCAAGTGAAGGAACAAGCCTATCTTTATACCTTCTCTTACTGCTCCAAGCACTGGACAAATTTAAGATCAGCAAAGTCATGAAGTTAAAATAACTTTCTGAAAACAGGAGGTGAAAGGTGGGTAACACAAACTCAAAGGCTTTATACTTCATTCTGCAATATTCACACCATTTCCAGATGTTTTACACCCAGCAAGACTGATTCCAACAGTAAAAGGATCATGTGGGCAAGTCCAGCTGCTCATGGTCAGTAGTAACAGATGACAGCTCATGGACAGGTAGCAGAAGAGCACAGAGTAATGGCAACAATGGCATGGATACCAAATGTGTGTCCTCTCTATTCAAGACACCATGCACCAGAAGACATTTCTTATTTCAGGTACACCAAGTTCTCTTTACACATCAAAAATGCCAGGAGGGAAAAGACACCATGCCAACTTTATTCAGAACCCTTAAAATACAGATGAGGATCTTGGAAAGCAGTAACAATTAAATATCCTGATGAAGTAGGTATTACTCCTCTCTGAGAAAACTAAGAAAGAGATTTTAAACTTAATCGTCACAAGTTACACAGCAAGCAGACATAAAACAAGAAGCTGAACTCTAATTTGAATCCCGCTAACAAGGAGATTACCTATCTGCTTCAAGTTAGACATGCTTCCAATATCTTGCTGAATTAGACCTTATGTGGCCATTCAAAACACTGGACCAGTCTACATAGCCAATGCTAGAAAAATAAAAAAACATGTAAAATAAAGACTGAGTCAATTAGTATTATAGAATCACAAGTTTATTGCAAAATAAAACAAGTTTTTCCCTCAACAGCACATGCCAGAACTGTTAAAATCTTATACTTTCAGCTGAGTGTTACTCAAAATTCATATCCCAATTATTAGAACCAAACTTAATATGTGTATTCACTTTCACAAAAGACTACCTGCATTTATTTATGATTTATGGGCTTATCCAAATATTTTCAACTAAAGGCAATTAACTCAAGTAGTTGAAGAAAAGACTTAGGAAATTATTCCTTAGCCAAACTATGGTTTAAGTATATTTGGAACAAAACAGGGAGCCAATTAAAAAAATAGGCAAATAAGAAACATCAAGCAAAACAAAAAAACCCAGGACTTGATGACAACTACCGTTTACAATGGTCATCTCAACAATTGTTTCGGTCACCTCGGCTCTTCATCACAGTATACTCCAGTTTCGAACATTTGGTTGAGCAAATTAATTACCACAGTTAAACAAGATAGCAAATCAGTCCACGTCTTCGACTAGAGAAATTCCTTCCTTTTTTTCTAGCTTAGACACCTGGAAGTTAAAAGGAAACTGATTCAGTAGTAAAAATTCATTCGTATTTAAAGTCTCCCACCTTCTCAGACTTCCATCGCAAAACAGTATAGAGCCCAGATTTACCAGCAGCTGGCTGCACGATATGCTCTAAGGGACAACTGAGCCAAACAAGGTGTTAGTTGCAGTCAAAAGAGAAGGTCAAACTTTCTTCCCACCCATCCCCTTTAACCTCCCCCCAGCTCCGTGCTCCCATCACTTCCTAGTTTTTTGTCAGTTTGGTGACTTCAGTTGGCTGACCAAGGAGTGAGAGAAGCACCAAAGCCATCTCAGAAGCCAGGAGAGACAGGGAGGCAAGACTGCCCCTTTCAGTGCCAGCTGTCAGATCAGATCAGATCAGGCTGTAACTTGGAACCCTGCCCGTAACTGAGAACCTAGAATAATTAAAATGAACACAGGAAAGAAATGCTTTTCATGCACATATACACAATTTCATGAAACCAACCTTCACTGTTCTTAAAATGTAAGAAAAGCAATTACCTTATATTAAGCTAAGCTGTTATTTAGATTCTACAAACTCTTGGGAGGGTAGACCCAAAAGCACAAACTAAACACAATGTTCTGCACGTTATCTCTAACTCTAGAAAATTCAGTTCTACATGCCTCAAATCTATGGGGATATATAGGGAAGGTCTTATTATAAATTCCCTGTTCTTGTGTTCTTTCTTCAGCATCTGCTACTGTTCACAAGAGACACACAATGATACTCAGGTTGATAAATCTTTTGGTTTGACCAAATGCAGCTGATCTTGTGGTATGACCAGTAAGCACTGGACAAAGCGGAGGACAGACTGCAGATACCTAATCCTTGCGGGTAGGTGTGCCAGCTTTCTTCTGAGCTGTGTCACAGTTCCTTCAAATTATGCCAGCTATTAAAATCCCAACGAACATTTTGGCACCTAGAAACGGTTGAAGCACATGCTCTCACCACACGCCCTTTACCTTAACACACATACTTTGACCACACATCCTTAAATCAAAGGCAGAAGCTAGACAGTGCTACTGGAGTTCCTAGGTTGCTCTAAACCACTAGAAATTTTATCACCCAGGTGGAACCTTCAGCTAGAGCCAAATGACATTAAGACTCCAAGGGCAAATCCAGCAATTCCCAGCAAGCACTATGATCTCAACTTCCTCTTACTCCTGTTCCTTCTGCAGCACATACAGAGGGAGTTTTGCTCTTAAAACAGCGGATAACTACATTGGCTTGACTACACTACAAACATCTGAAGTAGAAAAGTCCTTTCCACAAATCCAACAGATTTCTCCACCATTAGCACTTCAAACCATTTCCCTTCAGAAACGAGCTCAGGCTGTAACATGACTCTCCTACAGGAAAACCTGGCATTACCTAACTAAAGGTGGGGTTTATGTCATTTAGAGTTTATGCCTTATTTTCACAGTCCTGTTCCTATGCCAGAAAAACCTTAAGTGCCACTTAACTCCCAGGAGCATAATTATCAGTGAGACGTTGTCCTAGAGAGTGATTGTCTTCAGAATTACAATTGTGCTGAACACGCACAGTACACGGAAACCCTTACAGTACTTCCTTTCTTGAATAGGGCAGTCTCTACTTGCAAGTCATTATTTTCCAGTCCTGCAAAAAGCTATCCGTAACAATAGGTTATCAGTTCAGGTTACTGCTGAACTTAATCAGTTCAGGTTACTGTTGCCTACATAAAAGATTCTTCCCCAAAGTCGACTCCCAGCTTTCCAAAGTAAATTGCAATGGCTAGTACCCTTGCATAGCACAACTGCCATTACAAACAAATCTACTTAAAGAGTACAACAATATCCTGGATCATTAGAAGATCTTAATCACATTTACTGTAAGCATAAAATAATTACATTTTGGTCCAAACCCTACAAAAATATTTTAACCAACACTGAAGCCAAAAGAACTTTTGTCCTGGACTTCAGAGGGAAAAAGTCCAAAATGATGGAAAAAAACCCACCATGCAGACCTACAAAAAAGCACTGCACGTGGTAGCTTTTATCCTAAGTTTCAAGGTAGTAAAACACTATTACAGCATGTCTGGCATTTCTGAGACGAGGGAATTAATATTTTATTACATATATAAACATATTCTTAAAAGCAACTGAGGTGTAAAGTCTCTGGCACAGAAAACTTCAAGGTGCTAAAATTCTTAAGCCCAGCACTTAATATCAGAAAAATGCATTAAAATAACGTCAAAAGGTGTGACTAAAAACTACAAAATGTTAAGCATGGTTCCAATAGTTGCTTGAGCCCCTCCACACCTCACAGTGCTCAAACTAAGCACTGTACCATTAATGTTGCTGTATTTGAGCAAACACATATTTGTGAGTCAACTGACTTGAGGTTCAAAAAAGGAACTGTTGCAGATGTAGGTGGGAGAAGCATTCACAATGAACTGCTGCCGCTTACTGGCTTTTCCCACGCAGATGTAGGTCAAGCCTTAATCCTGCAATTAAACAGATCCCTTCAGACAAGTCCTGAAATGAAACCGAAACACATAAGCTTGTTCTCCGCATTAGCACAAGACTTCATGAATATGGGTATACTTATTAGTTTCTGGCTTCAGTACATATATTTTCTTTTTTGGTTTTTTTCTTACTTTCACAACAATATGACAAGTTGTATTTAACAATGAAAAAAAAAACAAGCCAGCCTACACTGAAACCCGAGAACTCTTAGCCTCACAGTTATGTGAAAAAAATGATCACAAGTTATTTCTGTAATAATTATCATCCTATATGGTAATCTGTCTTCTGCTGGAGACTCACTGGAACTAGAGTCCCATTGCAAGGACTCTAAATATAAAACCGATCATGAAGTAGAGGACATTTACCTGTTCATCTATGCACCTGAATTGCCAGGACCATGTAGTATTATAAAGGAAAGGCCTGAGGTCAAATCGGTTGTCATCTGGACTGTAGTTTTCAGCGTGGTAGGAAGGAGTCAGAGTGGTCATTTTATGTCTGTTAACAGAATACATCCTGAAGAAATGCTTAACCTTTGATGCCACCTGGTGTACAAAGAATATAGCTTTTAATCAGATGAAGTTCCTTAGTATTTAAAAATTTAGAGGAGAACAGTATTTTGGAGACTGTGTTCTAGCTTTACACATCCACATTAACATTTATAGAAAGTATCGACCACTACTAGTATGAATCACCATGGATGACCCCACTTGTGGGAGGCATTTAAGACCATTTTCAGACACTACCTCGGTCTCTATTATTTACCAGTGAAGAAGTGCCTTGTAAGGAATCTAACAGTAAGCACTGGCCTCTGCAGTTCAGGTAACAATCTGAACTTTTTCCTTTACGCACTTCTTACGCAAGAAGGCAAGAACTGCGTAACAGCAAAGCTGATACCTCTTCAGCATACATATTCTTTCAAAGCAAGAGCCATTTTCTGTCTCAGAATACATAACCAAAGGCTTCAAGAGTAGTTAGCCATGTATATTTCAGAGAATAATTTTGCCCTGAAGGTATAGTTCTGAAGTAATTGTTTTCAAATTACCCAATTACCGTTCTAACAGTTTGCAACACAGACAACAAGCTCCTTTAATTTTAGAGATGCATACCAGTTTTTCCAGCATATTCTGCTACAGTTGTAGAATAATCTCTAAACACAGAATAATTCACTGTCCCCTTCAGTTAAAGGGAACTCTACTCAACTTTTCTTCAGACATACTCTATTTTGGTGAAGACATTACATGATTTGATTTTTTTTTTTTGTATAATACCTCTCTTGGAGAACAGATTTCCTTCCACATATTAATCAGCTTACAGAACATACTGTATGGTCCAGCCTTTGCAATTTTTCTTAATTTGCCATAGACTGAGAGCTCTGCGTATGTCATCCCCATATCTGCCTGAAATCAAACACACGGAAAGTCACTGAAAATATTAACTACACAAATTTTAATTACTGGTTTCATGGAGCAATTACAATAACCCAGTTTAATCAAAGAAACACCAAAATTAAATTGCAAATGATAAAAAAGACAAAGAGAGAGTAATTTTGAGTAGGGGGCGGGGGGGAATTTAATCTCTCTGAAATGAGATTTGAAATTCTTCTATGAGTGTATTTGATTTGGCCAGTGAAAACATTTCTTTCCTGAGAAATACTTGTTCACTTTCCCTTAAATGTAGTGTGTATCAGTAAGGTAAGGCCAAATGAAAAAAAAAACCAACAAACATTAATTCTAGTTCAGCAACCCTTTGCTTTATCATAAAGAGTTTTACAACACCCTACAGTTAAACATCCAACAGCCCTTGGAGATTTAGGCTTACCAGTCCTCTCTTATCCAGGTGGCTAGCAAAGAGACAGGCACAGGGACAAGAGGAAGGGCTTTGCCACCAGTCATTTCAATAGCAGTAAGGCCCTGACTGACCCCCTTTTGATATTAAGAAATAAGAAACTTTAAAAAACAAAGGGAATTTCAGAACACCCATCCTTCTAAGTGCTCAAAACATAAAATAATTCAAAAGAAGTTAATCTGGTGTTTTGGAAACTGTTTTCAACATGGATAAGGCTGGTGTGGGATACTAGTGCCTTGTTAGCAGCTTTAAGACCGTGTATAACATGCTTGTCAGCAAGCATGGATATATACAAGAGCAAACAGTAGTTCCTGGACAGAAACCAAACTTTGGGATAAAGCTTACCAGAACATTTTAAAGTCACTGCCCATTACCTCATCAGTTTGAGTCACTTGTCCATCCACCAGAGGCTCTAACTCCGCAGTGGGTGGAGCTGACATGATGCTGTAAAAAAAACAAACAACAAAACATTAATTCTATCCAGCCTCATGAGTACTAGTTAACAGTCTGGTATGATAAAAATTAAGTGCTTTATTCAAAACTCTAAAGGGCTAAAAAACTCTGAAGAAATCATACTTTCAACTTGTTCCAGGTTTAAAAAGCGACACTTTATAACAAAAAAATAAAGCATCCAGTTCAAACAGTTCCTTCAGTGGAATTAACACCACAAACGCTTGTATGCAGTAACTTTTGAGACTGGCGGCATTTTCAGCACCCAGCAATTTACATTGCGTAAGCCTACACAATCATTCAAAAACAGAGGGATGTGCAGAATACTTTTCTTTATTAACTTTTGCAATATTACTGCAGCTCAGCTCTGTTAGCTGAGAAACCCAAACTATGAAGTCTACAATATGCTGCATACAGTCACCAAATACTACTGCTTCACTACTCACCTTCTGAGGGCAGTGAGCTGAAAATTTTCAATACAATACTGTATGAAGTTCCTCAAATCAGTCTTGCTGATTCCGCCAATGGGATTGATATCAGCACTTGAGCAATCATATTTTGTCAAGTAACCTCGGAGACTAAGCAAGAGAGAATTTTATATAGTAACAGTAAAGAATAATGTAACGTTAGTATAATATATAATCCTTTATACTATAGACAATGTATCTGTGGTATAAAGACATGAAGAAACAGACTGCATATTGTTAATATATTTATACACAAGGGACAAACATATTCAGCTGCAATGGGGCTACCCTAAAGCCATGAATTTGCCAGGAGAAGGAAGACTGTTTTTTAAGAAATTATGAAGCACTGCAGAACTGCCCATGTTAAGGTAACACATCTGATGCAAAACAATTAAAATATTGTCCTGACCAATTAAAAAAACCAATGCCCAAACACTCCACAGAATCAGCACACGCTACTTTCACAGTTTGAGAGATTAATCCCATAATCTTATGGGGATTGCTTTAATCTTCAAATAGTTGGCTCTAATAACAGTACTCTGGATTTTTAAAACCTGTTTTTCAACTCAAATTTCACAACTTCATTCCTAATACAGTAATTGAAAACACAGCAAACAACAGACTGGAAGGTTAAGCTCGTAACTGTACAGGCGAGCTCTACTGTAAACATCTATGGAACAGCATTTTATTGGAGAACCAAAGACAATACTTTTTTTAAACTTCTGAAAAATACACAATTTTCCATTCAGGCAGGTTCAACTGTTTTCATTAATTCTACAGCTATTGGTATATTCTTAGCTTGTTACCTCTTCTGAGTAATGATCTACACTGGGATTTGGTAGAGTTGCAAGGAAATTCAGTGACCTGTTCCCAGTTCACCTGGTTTTACATTCCTAACTTTCACCAACCTTTCATCCACATTGGCTGACCCTAGCACTAGGAGTCCCCCTGGCATCCCACGAGTCCAAAGTGTCAGCTGAGCAAACAGGTAGGCAAGGACCATTCTTATTCTAGCCTGCAAAGCAAAATAAAAAAAAAAAAGCAAATTTACAGAGCACAGTTAATTTCTCCCCAGTTGCTTTTATTTATCAGTTCTGTAAATAAACCCATAAAGAACATCATGCCAGAGGGAAAGTGTTACTGTGAGAAGTATGGTCTTGTGGAGAAGATGCCAAACGCACAGAGGAGAGCTAGGTTTACTACCTGCCACTCCCACAGACTTACATGACTGAGCAAGTTTATTCTACTCTGAATTGCAGTATGGGGAGTAGTTGCCATTTTCTACCTCCTACAAGCACTAATATGGATCCACGAAGTATGCAGATGAACCATCTGTCTACCACACACTTTTATGGAATATTAGACTAAAGGCATTTATTTACATAAAATTTGTAAAAAGTTCTCTATGCTTTTGCCCCCACTCCGAAACTCAACTTTTTCTAAGGATGGTAACAATACCAAACAGACCTGAGATTTAGCCTCCAGCTCTACCCACAACTGCATGTGGCGTTAAGCAAATCGCCACACTTCTCTGTGACTAATGCCTATCCCATCGCCAAAAAGCTGACCAAGGATTCACTGTTTGCTTCCAGAGGAGACAGCTGGATTTCTCCAATAACAGCAGGGGAAGAAAGATCAAGTCCTCAGCTAACAAAAACTATCAAACACAACAATCAACATTTAGCCAGAATTAAAACAGAGTTTCTTATTGGGTTGGAAGCTTTTAAGAACAGGCCAAGAAGAAAGCTATCAAGATAACGAAAGGTACAACTGGAGCCAGGGACTAGAAGTCACTAGGGACCTAAGTTTTCTGTGACTCTATAGGATATGTACACCAGCACTACTCAGGCACAGAACCAATCTGTTCCGACACAATGAAAATGCATAACCGGAAATGTGTATTTAAGCTGCATTTTATAAGCCTATTGAAGGTTAAATACCTCCTCACGTAAAAAAAAAATAAATTCCACATTCTAAAACCGAGAGCATCAAGGAGTTGGAATGGGTAAGCTTGACACCTCACACAGAGCCTTTTAAAGGCTGTGAACATTCACCAGAGGAAAGTCTAGTACACTATCAGCAATATTTTTGAGTCCTGACATGCCACAATCTTACTGGAATCACACTTGTCTATTAGAATACTTTGCTACTCATTTTCCTGACCTGGCACCTTGCTGCTGGGATGCTTTTCTAAACAGCGTCTAGACCAATGCTATTGATGGAATACACGTGTGTATTATTTCTTTATGACCATCCTATAAAAGTCACAAACAATAATTATCTCGGTATGCTGAGTAACATGGGATTGTAGACTCCTGCTGCAGACAACTATTTACTGGAAGCCCATGTTGTGGACACACCACAAGTTCAGGTTTTCACAGCAATACAAATGAAAGGCCCCCTTGCTACTTTATCATTTTCTATTCTTTCAAAATAATCCAAGAAACAAATGGGTCTGACCTCATTCAGCCTACATGAAACATACCTGCACATTCTGGAGTGCCGTGTTTTCCCTGCTGCTCCCTCCATAGACAGAAAAACAGGGAGTTCGACCTGTCACCATGCTGAAAATTCCCAAAAGAGCTTTCACAGCTGCATCTATGTTCAGATTGATGTGATAACTGAGAAGAATTCAAACAGAAGTGACTCAGCTAGCACAATCTGGCTATATAAAATTGCATTAAAAAAAGCAACACCAACACAAAATGACATTTTAAGGCTGCTAGCAGCTCAGATCTGGTATGAACAAATGTAGGAAAGAATACACTTTCCAGAGCCTGTTTCCAAATTTCCATGTCCTTCACCAAATGCTTCTAAGCTTGCCTCACATTTAAACACTTCAATAATAATGTCTGTAATACTCCTATTAACACACCTACTATTCCTCTCCTATTTTTTCCCATTTTAAAGTCCAAAAGTTTTATATGAAAGTCTTTGCCAGAACATGATGTTTTTTCCCAGCACTTCTCGACTTGTACCTGCCTATTTGCTCAGCCAGAAGTTTAGCCCTGTTGCAAGTATCCTGGCAGGAGTTCTCACTAGCCATGTAGCAAGTGGTAAAGACCCGCTTGCAAAATTCTCGAGGATCCTCAGGGACATAGGTCTCATCATTCACAATCCTGCGCGCATCAGCCAGCACATCTGCATCTGAGGACAAAGCAAAAGAAACAAACGAGCAGAAATTGTTGCATGCCTGCTACCCAGGATATGCAAATATATTGTACATTTCTTGTATTCCAATTTAGCTTTACCCTGCCCCTCACAAATGACTCCATCATCTAACTCCCCAAAGATATTTTCATGTATCAAATAAAAGAATTACTGATCTTGCTCCTAATATTGAGCACAGAAATATTAAACTCTTTTGTTCTAAAACTTAAAGAAACTTCATAGAAAATATGATCCAGTATATACAAAGGCTTACCTAAATGAATATAGTCTACTTAAAGCCAGTTTAAGAGCTTGAACCATGCCTAACCATGCTTTGTAGTGCTGAATTTAACAGGAGAAAATTCTCATGATAAACTCAAACCTCAAAACTACACCAGCCAAGATTATGAATAATATTCTAAGGAGAAAGTAGTTTTGTGTTCCACACCCGATTCTTAACACAAAATGAAAACTATCAAGCCAATTCAAATAACCTGAAACCTGGACACACATTTTTATCGAAATTTCTGAAGAGATACAAAGGATTCCATGAGAAAAACTAGGCAAGAGTCTACCATTAACAACCTCTTGCATCTATTGCATCCAGCTAATACTAACCTGTCCATAACCATTAGTGAGCATGGCTCGCTAGACATGTGTATCTACTTACTTCCATTCTTGACTGCCAGGCAAACCTGGCGACACATAGAGTACACTATGCAAGCTGTAGCAGAGCTGTCAATTCCACCACTAAGAGGTAGGAGAAATCCTGCCTTGAAAATAGAGCAAGGAAGATGTTCCAAATAGCAAAATTAGAAAAAAACATATTGTACCATTCAGAAACATACTCTCATAAAAGAATTACATATGCATCGTTCAAGCCTGCTTATGTTCTGCTCGGCAAAACCAAACAAAAAAACCAAGCCTAGCAAACCCTCTTAAACTCTCATCGACTGGATAATGAAATAAGTAGTCAGTATAAACCCCTTGGCTAGAAAAACCTTCGGTATGTCTACACTCTACAGTAAGACAGAAGAGCTCATAAAAAGGATAAAATTTTTCATACCTATTTCACTATTAGATTAGTAGTTCATGTCACTCTGCTTATTTTAAACATCTCCAGTATGCCATTAAAATGTTCTCCTTACTGAAAAAGATGTGTTTCAAGGAAAAAGAAATTCCCTTTATGAAGTAACCTTGAATGTTGCTTTCAAAGAAAGCATGATTCCCAGGGTAAAGGTCTGAAGAGCACACTGAAGTCACATTCTGCATACAGGTTTTAAGCTTGAATGAGCTACCAAGTGAAAAACTCAAAACTTTACACCTTGGACTAACATCTCTTCACATTAACAGCAGCACATCACAATGTGTACTGTCCCTATGGCACAGAAGATGATGTGTATGCCAAGGCAAAGAACAAAACCAGTTGTTCTTACCTGTTTGCTGCGCCTTAAATAGTCCCAAAGCCAACATGCAGGACCAAGGCTGAAATTACAGAATACGCTTATTCCAGGAGGGTTATGGAATAAGACCTAAGCATGTCAATGTATTTACTGTGGCCTTCTGACAAGATACTTTCTTTACTTAAATATAAATAGAATCTTATCTCTTTTTTTTTTTTTTTTTTTTTTTGAGGTTTTGCAGTCTAATTCAAAATAACTTTCAAGCAACAGATTCAGTATGTGCTTACCTGATCTCCTCCTCAGGACTATGATGTCTCCACTGGATTGGCATACAAGTAGGTACAGCTACATCATCAGAACCCGACAGAGCAAAGTTCACTTTTACTCTGGGATAAGGATTCACTTTACTTGCCTAAGCAAAAGTACAGAAGAATTGGGAAGACATCAATTTTAATGTAACGTATATCTATGCAACATCAGGTCTGTAGAATACTGTGAAAATCAAAAAATGCAAATAGTTTTTAAATTCAATAACTAGTCAAATTTGGCAAGGGTTTACAAACATAACCTCTGTAAAGAATTCTTACCGCTAAGTTACGAGATGAAATCTCTGCTCTGTAACTTCGAACATCCTCCAAGTCCAGAGTAGCAACCAGCACCTCCTATGGAAAGGCTTTCAATATTAGATTGATTCTACACAAACAGATAAACAATGTTTGACAGACCTGGACTAGGAAAAACGCTGAGGAGGAAGAATGCACGCCACTTTTCAATACAGACTTTTATACTCACTTTCCAAGTTATTTCTGACTTGGTAAAATCATTTACAATACAAAGCGAGAACAACTGATTCGCTTTGCTGAGTGCACGGGGACACTCATAAACCACAGCAAATCTACAGCACTTGTCAGACGGCTGAACAAAAGGTTCAACATCAGTTGTGGCAAAGGACAAGAGGACAAAGCAAGAGGCATACTAGGGAAAGATGAATGTGCATAATGTGAGGAAACCTACAGCTCTGATGACAACTCTACTGAGAAAGGGCTTTCTGAAGTAAAGCTTAAGCTATCAAATCTTTTGTCTGCCAAACCAGGTCGTAATTAGAACACTGCAATCTTTGTCCTTTTGTTCTTAGATAAGGGAATATAAGTTAACAGGGTCTCTTCTAAACATAGTGATCGCATACACAAACTTTTTCATTAAATTCCTCCACTGTGACAGCTCTTCCTTGCTTGCAAAAGCAGGAGAGGGTACTGTAGCTCAGGTCTGGACAATCTGATTAGGAAAAACCTTGGATATAGTTTAATAGCGTAGTAAAAATACATCTTTTTTCGTCTAGAGACACGGACCTAGGATCTGGAATGTCTGATAAATGTTGAGCTTAAGTGTAGCCATACTAATTTCAGGAGTAACTAAGAAGCTATAGTTGAATATATTACCACATCATTGAGTGAAAACTGAGATCCTTGTGCAACTGTTTCCCCATTCATCGCAATCATGGCACAGCCATCGTAATACAGACGATCACCATCACAGCCTTTCTGGTTAGCTAAAATGTATATTCCACCATTCTATGAGGAAAACAAACATGCAGTCAAAAAAAATGTTTTCAGGAATATAGCACCTGACAGAATATTAAGACAAAATGTTATTTTTCTGTTCCTGTCCTTCTCATAATCTTCTTCTGTCTTTACATCGTGAATGATTTATGGCTGGGGCTCTCTCTTGTCATATGAAAAAGTATTTTGCATGTGATACACAGGACAGAAACATGTAATTACATAAGTAAATGCAGTAAGTGAGCTCTATCCCTTTCACACTATCGGAAGGCAGGAGTCATGTGTTACTAGCAAGAGCCATGCCCTTAGCCCAAATAGGGAGGGCTACACTTCTCAATTGAAATGCTAAATTTAAATTAAGATTGAGAAAAGCAGGAAGATGATGACACAAGTTGTGTTTTGATATCTGAGGACAGAGCAGATAATGTTAAATATAACCAAAGCATGTTAAAATACAATGACAAAGAAGCTGTACAAATCAAACATTTTTCATAGTACATTCCTTACTTCATTTTTGTTCCATCACTGTTAGACGGGATTATAGTCTAAATAAATGTCTTCACTTCTTTAAAATAAACAGAGCTTTCAAAGTAGAAAGATAGAATATATTTTAAGCAAGAAGCTAATAGGGGAAAAAATAATGAAACCTGAGTTTAAACACTGATTTCTATTTCCCCTTCCCAGTATAGTTACCAGCATTTACCCAAAGATTGGGAAAGAAATTGTTACTTTAAGTAAGCAGAAGAGTTTTGGATGGTTCTGTCTGTGCCAGGAAAATACCCGCCTCTGCTGACGGAACTACCAAGTGGCAATGAGCTGCCAATTCCGTACATAACTGCATAAGGGGGCGACTTCAGGCACAAATAACTACAGGGAGAAACCACAGCCCCTGGTTGTTTGCCCTTTATGCAGAATGCGTATTCAACAACACCCTTTCAGCTGATTATCCTCTGCATGCAATGGATTCAACACTTCATGCCTCCAATTACTGAATGCCCCTTACTCTGATTAACTATTTTCTATCCATTATACAAGCACAGTATTTTTTTCTTCAACTTTTAATGGAATTAACATGGAGGACATCAGATAAATCCTTCAGAGCTGGGAGTTACCAAACTGTTGTAAGGTATTCTGACTCGTTTATAGATGTGCATGAAAGACAGATGATGTAGTTGGCATGCCAGTGCAGAACTACCTGCTCCCATGTGAAATTTCTTCTGGCAGCTCGCCCCACACACACAGGTAGGTTTGTACCTCCCCTATTCCCGTACAAATACCAAATGGCCTCTCTTTGGTTCGCTGTTCCACAGACCAGACAGAGCTGACCAGCAAACAGCATTTAGGCTCACAGAGGTGGAAACAGTGCGAAGCACTGCATGGCATACAGCAGGGTGCCCCAGAGAGGTACAGTCCCACAGCCAGAGAGGTCTTCCCCTATAGTTGATTCAATCAGGGAAAGCATTTATAGGTAAGAAAGCAAGAAACTAACAAGGACTGTCAAGGCCCCACACTCACTATCTGTCCTGTCAGAGGAGAGGAGATAGTTTTGAAAAATAATTAAAAAAAAATGACGTGCATAACAAAATAAATACATATTTTTAAAGCCATATACCTTGGCTGTGGCAGAATTCACCAAATCCACCCGGGTGTGAGCCTTCCGCAACACATGGTGACTCCCTGAAGAGTTAGTGAAAATTTCCACACCATCAAGTCCCATTTCAATATGAGGGCTGTCAAAGCAAAAGGCAGAAAAAAATCAGCTGGCACTACTATGCTGTGAATACTGCAGGTATCATTTAAAACCAAGGACAAATAAAACCATCTACGTCACTGTCAGCTTTCCGCATGTCTTAGCTCAAATAAGGACAGCACTCTACATCTGTTTTCTCTCATTGCCTGACTCTTCTGTCAAAGACCAGTAATGGCCACAGCAGGCAGAAGGGCTTTTGCTCATTCTGTTCTAAATGAAGTGCCTTCTGCTTTATAGAAGCCTGGGTCTCAAAGAAAGAGAGAGCGAGACAATCTTGGTCTGAAAAGGCAATGTGGAGATACTCTTGTGAGATCAGTCGTCCCATCGTCCTTCTCTATTAGTAAATCCAAAAGCATAAGCAAACAGAACCATGACAAAGAGAAGGCTTCTGTTTTTTTCTTTTCCAATGTCAAAAGAAAGAATTACTAAAAAAAAAAAAAGAAAATCACATCTTTGTAACATACCCCACCTTCCACAGTTACAAAGAGATGAAATTCTGTAACAGAGATTTGTAAAAACATCGGGAACATTTTGTTTATTTTCTGTTAACTCCAACAGCTTTCATGCAACTATACCTCCACCCCCACACCACACTAGACCTTTGTGAATGGGATCTTACTTGTCTTTGGGAAGAACTTCAAATTGTAAGAGGAACTGGAATAGTAACAAGAAATATTACTTAAGGGCACTAGGCTTTGCTTTCCTTTTGTGACCTTTTGTAGTTTCCTTCCACATTGTCTTTATGCATTGTCTGATGCTTGTTAAAAAAATCAAGCAAAAGGATTAAGCTAACAGCTAAACAGAAAAAAGTTAAGTATGCATCTCAAAGAATGCATGTAGAAGTATGCCTAGAAGCCTACACTCTAGCCTGTCAAATACAAGGGAGCTCAATTTGCCTGTGAAGTGGAATGCTTTGGAGAAGTTGGTCAAAGCCGAAGATAAAAAGAATAAGTAAAATAAAAAGACCTACTAGTAGTCTCAAATTTTTGAGACTAGGTACAGTAACTGGCAATAATAGGGGATTATTATTACCAGACTGAATCAATACTACAAACTGATACAACATAACTTTGTTGCTTTGATCCTAGATCAAATTATAGAGGTGGATCCAGAGAGGAAAGTTCAACCTCGGGTTGAACTAAAGCTGAACAGTACCTGGAAAACAAGCACCCGTTATCTGTCATTTGTTTCCTCAGGCCAACTTCTGCATTATGCTTCTTTTCTGTATTTTTCTCCTACCTTCTGTTTCAAATGAATTTAGCTTAACCACTTAAAACGTCTTTTGCCACGCTGCACCTAGCCTAGTGAAATCTTTCCCGTGATGTATTTATTGCTCCTAATGATATTTTAGCTTACTGGCACTTCCTGGAAGATATACTACATAAAAGAATAAGCAGATTTTCCCAAACATTTATTTCATGGGTCCAGGGTATGTTTTAGTTTACTTTTCATTTCTTCTTCTCCTTTACCTGTTCGGTGCCCAGAGTTCTTCACATATTTCTGCTCCTACACAGGTATCTTTGGTTGCTAGCACTGCATCCCCAAAAGGAACAGTTTCCTGAGAAAAAACAAGGACATCCTTACACATACATAATAGAAGAGTCTATTCAATTCAAAAAGTTAACTAAAAATCAAAAAAAAAAAACCAAAAACTGGATACTCACTAATGTGAAATCAGTGAGTCAGTATCAATCACATGACGCCTTCCTTCATTTTATACAATGTTTAAGTTTAAAAAAAAAACAACAAAAACACTCCATAAATGCACATTTCTGGATCATACTGAAATTTTGTGTTGAAATTTCAGTAGTACGCAGATCCAATGCTTCAGGACAGGGCAGGACAACTGCTTTTGAATTAAACAATCTACAAAACAGATTCTCTTTTGCTAGCACACTCATGCTTTAGCAGGAAATAACCTAAATTTTAGACCCTTCTGAATCAAGGAGATTAATTTTTGTATTTTATTTTTTTTACCTCAAAACACATACTCATTTCTAGTCTCAAGCACAGATAAACTCAGTACCAGAACTGTGCAAAATAAGACAATCAAGGTCCTGTATATACAAGTAACTGGGGCAAATTTAAAGTATACTTGCTTTGCTGCCAAATAATAACATAAACAATATTAAATTATGCTCCCATTTCATGTAACCGAGAACTATCACTGAAACCTATGAATCTGCAACATGAAAAACAGCAGAATTTGGTGTACTACAGTTTTATGCCACAGATTCTATTAATTTGCTAAATCTGGAAGATGCTGAAGTTAAAAAGGAAAGAAAAAAATGCTTTCAAAACGTACCTGTCCAGTCACTTCCTGAATTATCCTGGGTAGAAAATATTCCTCCACATGCCTAAAGCAGGTTTATAGGTTGTGAATACATAGTTATGTAAATCACAGCATAAAAACTGATTCTTATCTCCACATTCTCTCACCTTTTAACAATGACTAAAGAAATTGTACTGCATTTGTACAGGGCTGTGTATGTTCAAAAAGATTTTAAAAAAATTTGAAATTAATTAGAAATGTTAAGATTATAAGCTAGCAACATCCCACTTAGCTTTGGAAGTGCATGGTAAACCTAGTAAACTCCATCCTAGTGATAAACTAGACTTAACAAAGAACACAACATGCAAGTCAAATACCAAACAAAAGTTTCTCCTTTTGCAGTATTACTACGTGAGTAACTCAGAACTCATCCAGAACTGAGTGGGGTTAAGAGGACAGATGTGCAGGGGCGCTCTCAGAAGTACTTTACCGAGACCATCAAATTACAACCATTCCCTGACTACAGGATGAGCACATGGCCTCAGAGATGAGCATCAAGCGTATTCATCCATTTCACATTTTTTTACAGTTCAATATTGAGCAGGATGCAGCAAATGAGCACATAAACACAGGCTCTTCCAGCCCTGAGCTGCATACAGTTAGAAAGCAGACACAAAAAAAAATAACACTACTACACTGGTGGCAGGATCGTTCAGCCAGTTTTCCTTCCAGCTCGGCGATTCAGAGTTTGACTGTACCTAATAAGCTTTCTAACAGAGCTTCAATCACCTAGCTGAGCTGACTCTGTCTTGCTGCTAACCCTCTAGCAGCACTGTAGCATCGCTATAGAGATTTCAGTCCTCCTGCTGTAACTGCAAACAGCAAGTTGTGGTTTTAAAAACAGTTTTAATGGTAGTCAGCCTACCTTGCTTTGTTCCACGGGGTAAACCATCTAAGTTCCCTGTAGTTTCCTGTATTTGCCAATGATATTTTCGGTCTGATCAGAAGAATTTTTCTTAAAACATAGGAAAGAAGGGGCAAGTCAAGGCCTGATGTACAGCCAAACGAGACTAAATAAGAACACTGATTAATACCACATCTTTTTCTCTATCATGATGTACATTAAAAAACTACTAAATACTATAATTTTAAAGTTGCTATTTGCAAACTTAAGGGTTTTTTTCTGGGGTCTTTCAGAAAGAGGTGGAAATTTACTTTCTACAAATTCAGAAAGAAAAAAGACATAATGGAAAGCATTCATTGTCTCTCCAAAATCTAGCAGATAGGAAGACAACTCCATTGCACCACACAGCCCTGAAGAATCTTTCTTGAAGGCCCAACAGATCTCACAAAGGATACGCTAATGTATCATCTCATAAAACGCCATGAAGAACTACTCACTTATTTAAAAAGATCACTCGACAGTTGTAGCGAGCGTTTCTGTGCAGAACAGGCCTGTGAAAATAAGAAGCAAAGATAGTAGTGGCTAAGCTCATTAAATGAAATAGAAGAGCACTACAGAATCGACTTCACTGCACAAAAGCTATTTCAAGACAACATTTTTACATCGTATCACTAAAGAGAATTAAAACAATACATCAAGTTTTAGCTTCTAGTTGTTTGCAAAAATCAGAGTTACTGACCATTCCATCAGTCTCAGATATATCAACTACTACCAGATCGCTGACGTGCCCTAGAAACAGAAGAATCCCCCTGGCTGGGCTAACTCCATCAAACCTGACATCCTACGATGCTACCAGGCTAATTCAAAATAAAGCTAGCTTTACACATTTATATCAATACTAACAAGCACGTGTACATGGTAATGCTGCAGTTATAATTTATCACTCTTCACCGTCAGCACATGACTTACAATGGCTACAGTGATTTTGGCATGCACATATATTGCTTAAAGATGTCTGCTAATCAAAGCAAGTTACATCAGCCCGGATATCCTGAGAGAGTGTCGATTTATAAAGCCCTTTGCTTTATACAAAATTTTATACAAAAACCTATACGAAACTTTATACAAAATTTGCTTTGCATATAATACAATGTCCTACCCACGGCAATAGGGCCCAGCCATCAAGGCTCCCAATAAATAACTGCAATTTTCCTATTTCTCTCTTCAAGGACTCAACCACCAGAACTCTGTGAAAGGATTACCCTTCCAGAAAGCGTTTTGCATGCCACAGTCCTAGTCATGGTAATCCAAAGGCAAAGCAGCGCAGCTCCCAACATGTGTTTAAAAGTTTGGTGCAGAGCCATCACTCCCCAGAAGCACGGCAGAGGTAGCAGTCCCCAAAGCCCTACCCCTCTGTCACATGTACACAAAAAAACTTACATTCCCACATCACAGATAATATCTTGAGTAGCTGGAGACTCCAAAAGCTTTGCCAGAACTTGAAAGGAATGCAAGAGCGTGTCAGACTCATAATAGTGATCTGAGCAGCCGTAACCACTGCGCACAAAAACATCAGAAATACAAAATTCAGCTGAATTGGCACCAGAACTACTTCGGGCAAGGCACCCCTCGTCCGCACAGGCAATTTACACAGAGCATGAAGCAGCAGCGCCACCAACACCCCCCCACCACCACCGACAGCATTTAAAAAACCCGGTGGCACCGCCGGGGTGCTCCTTCCCAGGGCAGCAGCCTGGGCCTGGGAGAAACGAGTTTCTGCGAAGGAAGACTCGCTGAAACAGGTCCAGAATTACGGGCGGACCTCTCACGTTTCCAAGGTAAGAGAAACGAGCCGGGGCTCGCAGCTGCCCCGTTTCCTCCGCGCCGCCAGCCGCCAGTACGGCCCGGCGCTGCAGTGCCGCGGGGCTGATGCTGCTGCGCGCCCGGGAACGCGCCCGCACGCGGAACCAGCGAACCGATCTTACCAGATTTCGAGCTCTGGCCCCAGCCGATACCGGGCTCCTTTGCTCTTTGCGATGCCGATACCTGGAAAAGCACCGAATTAACGACCGTGCCGTGCCGCGTCGTGCCGTGCAGCCCCCGCCCGCGGCGCCGGGCCCCGAGGAGCCGGCACGGCTTCGCCCGCCGCCCGGAGGCTGCCAGCCCGCTCCTGCCGCCGCCCCACTCACTTCGGGAGATCCGCTCCAGGTTGCCTTCAAAATCCAGAGCCCACTGGTTGAGGGCGCAGGTGGCCACGGTCACCGTTCGGCCCATGGCGGCCCTGCCGCCGCCTCCCCGTCGATGTCCCCGCCGCTTCCGGGGCGGTGCCGGGGCTCGGCAGTACGTCCCGCCCCCCTCCGACCGCGGGGCGCACCGGCAGCGGAGCAAACGCCGGTTCCGTTACGAGCGGCCGCCGAGCCCCCGGCGTGGCTCCTCCTCGGCGGCATTCCCTTGCCCGCTGCCTGCAGCCGCGCATCCCCCAGGCATCGGAGGAGCCCCACGGAACAAGCTCAGCGTGCAGGCACCGCAGGTACCGGGGGCAGCGCCCGGCACCGCGCGTTGTCACGCCCCGGCACCACCCGGGCGGCTTTCAGGGCGCAAAGTCCGCAGCAGCGCGGAGTGCCGCCCCGCCTGGCGTCCCTCCCGTGACCCCCGCGAACGGGCTTCCCGGCTCATTCCGCTGCCTCCTTGGGCAGCAGCTCCTTCTTCCAAGACCTCTGCCGCCACCTTTCCCGCGCGGTGGCTGAATCAAGCCTTCTGGCCACCCGTTACCGTGCGGGTGTTCTCACGGCACCGGCCCTGAGCTACACTCTCCCGCTGCGGACAAACCGCTCCGCGCAAAACGCGCGGCCCCGCTTGCGGGTCCCGCCGCTCCCCCGCCCCGCGAGCACCCAGCCGGCTGCCGGCGCCGCGCTCCGCCCGTTCCGGCCCCTCAGCCCATGGGTTGACCGCGCTCCGCCAATGCGGCGGCGCGGCGGAGCGCGGGGCGCGGCGGGGATTGGTCAGCGCGGGGAGGCGCGGAGGGGCGGGGCGCGGGGCGCGGCGGGGATTGGTCAGCGGGGGGAGGCACCGCCCTGAGGAGGGCGGGGCCGCCGCGGGCACCGGCCGGGGGTGCTGGGCGCGCCGCTCAGTTCCGCACCTGAGGACCGCCGCACCGGCCGGGCGACACCGCCAGCCGGGCGACACCGCCAGCCGCGCCTCGTAAGTGGTCCCTGACCGCCGGGTTAGCGGGCGGCTGCCGCCCCACCGGCGGGCCCCTCCGCGGGGGGCGGGTGCGCGGGTGGGCGCTTCGCTGAGAGCCGTGCTGGGCCCTGGCGAGGAGCGGGCTGGCGCCGGGGCGAAGCGGGGTGGGAGGGGAGCGTTTGCGGTCCTGTCGGCTCGATGCGGGCTCCCAGAGCCCCGAGGTTGGCTTGCGTCTCCCAGTGCTGCCCCCGCCGTGCCTCGCAGGGGCGGCTGGCGTGGGGGGGTGCTGCCCGGGGGGGTGCTGCCCGTGCCTCAGCCCCTCTCCTGGGTGAAACGCCGGGCTCCACACGTTAGCTAGGGGTTTTCCTTTACAATACATGTGAATGGACAGCAGTCTGCCTTATCTTTGTAGGACAAAATGTAAAAGTAGGTTGTTTGCCTCATTTCCACATGTTTGAGGTTCTCTTCGATACGTCCAGAGCATGCTGATGAAAAGCATCACCCATGTGTATTATTGTTGCTTGAATACGCAAACTTTACTCTATGATGGGTGGCTCAGGCACCAAACGGGGAGAGCTCCTAAATGACTGTGTAGTTGGCATGGTTATTCTTTTAACGCAGTGTGAGCAGTAACACCGGACTGCATCGTTAAGCCCTGAAGTTTGGACTCAAGGAAGAGTGAGTCTCAGGAGTTCACCGTGCAGGTGATAGTTGACTTGTGAATTTTGCTTCAGGATCTTGTTAAGAAGCAGACTAAGTGTGTTGGGTTTCACAGTAAGGTTTTTGTTAGCAGGGGGACTACAGGGGTGATTTCTGTGAGAAGCTTCCAGGAGCTGTCCCCATGTCTGACAGAGCCGATGCCAGCCAGCTCACAGATGGACCGGCTGCTGGCCAAGGCTGAGCCCATCGGCAGTGGTGGTAGCACCTCTGGGATAGTGTATTTAAAAGAGGGGTGAGGGGAAACCCAGTACAACTGCAGCTGGGAGGTAGGAGTGAGAATACCTGGGAGCCACAGCTCTGCAGACACCAGGGTCAGTGAGGAAGGAGGCAGGAGGGGCTCCAGGTGCAGGAGCAGAGGGCCCCACACCAGAGCACGGCAGTGCCTGAAGGAGCAGCCTTGTGGGCAGCCCACAATGGAGCAGGCTCCTGGCAGGGCCTATGGCCCTCTAGAGAGAGGAGCCTGGGCTGGGGCAGGGCTGTTGGCAGGACGTGTGACCCCGCAGGGACCCATGCTGGAGCAGGCTGGGCCTGTGGAAGGGACGTATGCCGGAGCATGTAAAAGAACTGAAGCCTCTGGGAAGGAGCCACATTGGAGAAGTTTGTGGAGAACTGTCTCCCATGGGAGGGACCCATGCTAGGGCAGAGGAAGAGTGTAAGGAGCAAGGAGTGACTGAGACACCGTGTGATGGACTGACCACAGCCCCCATTCCTCATCTCTCTGCACTGCCCCAGGGGAGCGGGTAGAGAAATTGGGAGTGACGTTGTGCACAGGAGGAAGGGCCAGGGGTTGTGGGAAGGTGGTTTAAGATTTAGCTTTTACTTCTCATTATCCTATTCTGATTTGATTGGTAATAAATTAAGGTCATTTCCCTGAGTCAAGCCAGTTTTGCCTGTGACTAATCGCTGGGTGATCTCTCCCTGTCCTTACCTCAACCCATGAGCCTTTTATTGTATTTTCTCTCCCCTGGCCAGTTGAGGAGGGGAGTGATGGAGCGGTTTTGGTGGGCACCTGGCCTCCAGCCATGATCAACCCGTTACACTAAGGGTTTAGGAAAGCAATATTTCGGGCGTGTTTAGTGGGGTAACAGAAAGCTTGCATTTATAGAAGTTAGTAGGAGTATAATTTCAATGAGAATCTTGATCTAGAAATGTTAGCATCTGTTAAGTGATGTGGGAATAGTTCTGAACGTTGAGAATTTGTTACTGCCAGAGTAGCCGTCTGTCAGACTGGGATGTATTTGTTTAGGGGAGTAGTCCTAAGCAGGCACTTGTTGCTCAAATTACTCTGTAGAAGGGCAAAACTTGGTGGCAATTATTAGCCTTTAAATAGGAGGAAAACATGGATCCCATATGTAACCTATTGAATGCCAGCCTTTCACATCTAGCCAGTTCCCAGTTTTACTAATTGGATGATTGTCTTGTTTCTGCGCTGTCTGGTAGGATTAATGATGAACTCTGTGTGTATCTTGCACAAAACCCCAGGCTCTGCCAGCTGCATGCAGGCTTTTTATGAGTGCTCAGCAGAGGGAGCAGAGTTTTGAAATCTACTATGCTGAGCACTGCAAGTTGCTGGGGTATTTGACTGCTTAAGAATCCAAAACAAAATTAAAATTAAACGCTGTGAAAATGTTCAACCTAAGTTTTCTGTTCTGAGTCTCAAAGAGGCCCAGTGTTTCAGTAGGACTGACAAATCATGTAGAATCCTTGGAAATACTGAAAAATTAACTGGGCAAGGCACTGAGTGACCTGTTTTAAGTTGTCCTTGCTCTCAGGAAGGGCAAGGTTGGACTAAATGTTGTCAAAGGCTTCATGTGACCTAAATAGTTCCAATTCTGATGATTCCTGAATCATCTTCTATCTTGGTAAAATTCTTAAAGTGTTATAACTGTTCCTTGTAAGAATTTCCACTACTGTTGTAAAGTAAAACCAACACAAACAGCTGGAGTAGGCTCCCACACTCCATAACCCTGATACCGTGCATCTCCTGTCCTGCCTTTCTTCTTCTTGTATGTGATCAATAATCTCCTCTTGAGGTTGTTTCATTACTTGCTTTAGAAACCTTGTTGTGAAAGTATTGATACCTGGAAAGATGTAGACCTCTGGATCAAATCTAAGCTGGAAGTCTGACCATATTCTTCAATGTTTCTGCTGGAAGATAGGGTGATAGTTAGCTCTTATGGTACTGGAAATAGTAAATAACATGAGCTTCCTGCTACCCGTATATCTTCTTGCATTCTTTGCTTAGGATTTCTACCTAACCAGGTTGGCAAAGGGGAGTGATAAGACTTCTTTGCGGATTACTTCTGAAAATAAGCGGTGTTTTTGAAGTGTGGAGACTTCTGCAGAGTAGCATACTACGTATTTGGAATCTGAGGGTGACGTGTTATCCCTGTGGCTGGGTTGATGGTGTTTGAGATCTGCCTAGGTGCCAGAATAAGGACCTTCCTTTCTCTGAGCGTGTCGGGGAGCGGTGAGTGCCTGCTGCTCACGAAGGGGCCGGGAGCAGGGAGCTCAGGGGGGATAGCACGGCTGCAGGCAGGGGCTTGCCTGTCAGTCCCGTAGTACCTCCATGAGGTGAGCAGGGCAGGCGCAGAGATTACGGCCAGGTTCAACCAAGTCCAGGTGATCAGTGAAGTTCACGGTGACGAGGCAGGTCAAGCCAGGCAGTCAGTGCGGAGGTCAGGGCCAGGTCCCCTGAAAGCCAGGCAGGGCTGTGGTGACAGGGCCAGCAAGGCCGAGGCCATCAGCTCACACGTGGGGGTCAAGGGAAGCCCTGGGCCAGGCCTGGCAGGGACAGGAAGGCCCGTTGGTGTCCTCAGGCCCCTGACTGTGTGTTTTATGGTCATTTCTGTTTCAGTGGAAATAACTGCTAGTTTCTGGTTTCAGTTAAAACATCAAAGCCTGAAAAAGTACCATCAAAGCCTGAAAAAGTACAAAACTATAAATTTTTAGGAAATTTCCCCCTGAATGGTTAGCTACAGTACTTCACATCTTTTATAGTCTATCGTCCCATGAGACAAAGTTCAGGAAAAATACCTTTCCTTTTTTCTTACTTTTTTTTTTTTTTTGAGGTGGGATTACCGAATGTTCAGGTTATGGGATTATGGTCTTGAACAAAAATAGTATTTGTGCAAAAGCAGAAGAAAACTATAAAGCATATTCCACAGAGAGAATTAGGTGTTGCCTTGTACATCATTCTCCATTCCCACTGATTTCTGATTTAGATGGGATTATAAACTGTTGCCTTGTTTTCTTTGATGTAGCTAACACATAATGGAGCAAGCGGTCTGGGGAAAAGTGCACAATTTCCCAAGGTTCAGTACAGGTACTAACAGTAGCAATTTCTCTTATTAAGAAAGGCAGTTAGTTACAACACTTTATTTTCAGAGGTTTAGAAGAGTGGGGCAAAACAGGGTTTCCCCCTTGCATCTCACATGTAAGTAATAAGCGATATATTATACAATGTATATTAAAAGACATTAACAGCAAGAATTATCACGGATTACTTAAACATCAGTGTTGTAATTGTTTTGCTGATACAAGATCATAAGGAATTGGGAAGCAATTTTACCTTCCTACCCTCCTCCCACAAATTTCTTGCAATCGGAACGCTGTACAATAATTTTTAATAACTTCTGTTTGTGTTTTTCTTCTGTAGAGCTATAAGAATTACTGAGAACCAGCTGAAGTAACACCATCAATATTTTCTTTCATACAGGACAACATGGCAGCCCATCAGGAGAAAAAGCCTTCTGAAGAAAGAAAACACAAGAGTACCCAAAATGGTACTCAAACATCTCAAGTCCAGTGGGGAAGAGCATGGTGAGAGAAGCTGATGACCTTGATTAGTCATTGTATTTCAAATTGGCTCATACTTGGACTTACAGATGCTACATTCCTTTTAAACTTCACTCTGTTAGTAACAGATTGTTGCATTGCCCTTCTCTTGAAAGCTCATGGATAATGAGCTGTAGTGACAGATGCCAAAGAAGAGTTCTTCAAGATTTTTAAGATAGAGAGCTTGCCAGATGGCTTGGGTTAAAACACAGTCCTCCTTGCAGAAAAAGGAAAGTGAATCATAAAAATCAGCAAAATCTGTAGTTCTATCAAAGGCCAAACAAAGTGTTTCCTGAGATTTGGAAAACAGGCATCCATCTGTGGTATTGCTATCTGACGTCTCCTGCTGTAGCAAGATTTATGACTCGTATCTGTGTTCTCAAAGAGTTGTGCAAGTATTAATATTGTATTGCAGCTGGAAACAGCCATGGGTGTTTACATAGCTTGCCACTACAGGCAGTGTGTGGTAGAGCCAGTTCAACTAACGCCTGCCCAAGATCTGTCTTTTCTGTGTTTCCACACTTCGCATAATATTTTTATGATCCTGTTACCACTTCCAGCTGAATACCAGTTATACCCGTGACTGCCACCAAAAACCGGAAGGTTGTAATAAGCCTGCTTTTTGGAGGAGAGGTATTATCTGGTCTGTTGCTCTGATCAGCTAGCATAGTTTTGTAACAGCTTGTGGTAAAGTATGTAACGTGCTAAGTTTTTTATAGCGATTCGACCCAAAGAAATGTGCGTGCCCTGAAAACATTTTCAGTTTTCATCTGGTTAGACTAGCAGGTCCACCAAAATGATTGCCTGACTTAATTAAACCACTTCCCTAGCTAAAAGCTCCAGAAAAAAATGCTCTGTTTTGAATTACAGGGAAGTGGACTGGTTTTCCTTGGCAAGCATCCTTTTCCTGCTCATGTTTGCACCACTTATCACATATTACTTCATAATGTCCTGTGACCAGTACCAGTGCTCTCTGATTGACCCACTCGTTGACTTGCTCACGGGGAATAAACATCTGTCTGACATCTGGAACAAGACTCCTGGACTGACCTATAGGGCTGCCGGCATCTATACCCTTTGGGTCGCTTTCCAGGTATAGTATTGAGTTATGATCTAGATAAAGTGGTTGGTTTTTCAAATAGCTGTCTGATGAATCCTTTTACGTGAAGGATAATGGAATGTCTCACTGGCATTTACTCTTTGGTGTTCCTCACTTTCCATGGCTCTTTGGAATCCAAAGGAAGCTTATGCACTTGAAAAATAAATGTCAGGAACATACACAAATATTCCTTGTGTGACATATTCCTTGATGTGTTTTTTAAGAAAAAGCAACTATGTAACAGCAATACCCATTTGTTTTCAATTAATACACAATAAATATGTCATAAACTAACACTGGGGAGGAGTGATATTTTTTACAGGCAGACATTAAAAGAGGACTTGATGGATGAAATAAAACTTAAATGACTAAAATATCTTTAGCCTTACCAAACTACTCCAATTTTTTTCCAAATTGGAAAGCAACTTACATATAACACAGATAAACTTGAAAATAAAAGGATAAGGACCTGATCTGAGTTACCAGCTGTCCTGCTTCCCCACCAAAAAAGGATGACAACCATACCTGAAGTACATATTTTGAATTGTTTAACAGCTTGGATATGTTAGTAGTCTAAAATCACTGCAGCTAAATCTTGCTGTGTTTGCTTATCTAGTACTTAACTGAAACTGCCTTGTGTTATATTTAGTATGCATATGAAAGGGATAGTGGTTTTGGGGGTTCTGTCTTGTGTGGTTTTGCTGTTAATAGATTCTCTTTCTTCTAGGTGGTTTTGTATGTGTTCCTTCCTGATTTCTGCCATAAACTTCTTCCTGGATATGTAGGAGGTGTACAAGAAGGTGCTGTCACCCCTGCTGGTAAGTTCTTCCTTAGAATATATGCACACCATACAATCTTTTAAAATTAAAGCATTTCTGTACTTAGAGTCTCTAATAACCCATAAATAGCTGGAGGAGAAGTGGACATAAATGCTTTCATCTTCCTCATATGTTTACTTCAAACAAAAATAAAAACCAAAGTCATCTTTTAGAATAAATCCTAGAATTTCTACCTCTTAGTAAAACTATTGATACAGCAGGTACCACACCAGCAATGGAAAAATATGGACTGATAATTTTGGTGCTTAAAATCAGCAGTGGGCTGTTGTTAGTGTTTGACAATGCCGTTGCACCTGCTGAAGCTAAGGTACTTGTTACTTAGTCAGCTTTAGGAGAGATACCAAATTCACTGTTTTGTGAAGTCAGAGTGAAGAGAAAAACTCAGCCTAACAAAGCCTGATGCTTACAGCAGCGTGTAATGAAACTTTCAGAAGAGTGCCACAAGATATTTAATTGGGAGGGTGAGGAGAATGAGGCCATTTCATGGGCACTTGATAAAGCCTCTCTATATTTGATGCATATCCATATTAATAAAAAGCTGTATTAGTGACATGGCACTCACATTCAAATCTTTCGTCATATTATAGGTGTAGTGAATAAGTATGAAATCAATGGACTTCAGGCTTGGATCATTACCCACGTGCTTTGGTTTGCAAATGCCTATTACTTCCACTGCTTCTCGCCTACCATCATTTTTGACAACTGGATTCCTCTCCTGTGGTGTGCTAATATCCTGGGATATGCAGTTTCCACGTTTGCAATGATTAAAGGCTACTTTTTCCCTACCAATGCCAAAGACTGGTATGTGATTTTTAATAATGAGAGAAGGCTAGGTGATTGGACATATGAAGTGAATGCTGCACAGAATCATAATGAGAGAATGTATTATATTGGCACAAATAAATAGGCCAATATATGAGTGTGGTTCTTTGCTTTATTAGCATCATCGTCTGTGTTTCATGCTATATGTCATGTGACTGGCAGCCTTAGCGTCACAGATAAATCCATCCTGTTTGTGACAAATAAGTAAGTTATAGACAGTTCAAAAGTGTTACCAAGAATAAACTAGGGTACTTCTGAAGCTAAAATTTATCTCTACTAATGTAATGTTTCGGTTGGGTCAATTTGTGTTATCTTGCACAATATTATATGGATTTATTTTTATTATCATTACAACAAGTGAATCTGAAATGTATAGTCAGAATAGTAATGAACTGTATTTGTGTATAACTATGTACATTTCTAATTTTTTGTGCTTTCTAGCAAATTCACTAGCAACTTCTTTTACGACTACATGATGGGGATTGAATTTAACCCTCGAATAGGAAAGTGGTTTGATTTCAAGCTGTTCTTCAACGGCCGCCCTGGTATTGTAGCCTGGACTCTAATTAACCTTTCCTATGCTGCTAAACAACAGGAGCTGTATGGTCAAGTAACTAACTCCATGATCCTTGTCAATGTCCTTCAGGTAAAATCAGAGGAAGAAAGTAAGAAACCAGTTTGGAAATAAACTAGTGTTAAAGAAGAAAAAACTCCTTGCATTGAAATGGAACTTAAACAGTTTTTCATGGCCTGAATAACCTCTTTTAGTGATGATGCACTGGGACTTGCTTCTTTGGGAACTTGTATTCATTCAGGGTGCCACTGTAAATACTCCACTGTACTCATTCAGAGTGCCAGCAGTGGTATGGTCATGTCTGCACCAGCAGATTTCAGTGTAAACTTAAATTAAGAAATGCTTTTCTGAGCCTATGTTCTGGAAACAGCCATAGCCTGATATTGAATCTAAAACCAATGACAAATTCCATGGCTTTCATTGGAGCAAGATTGGGCAGGGTTTTTTTGAGGGCAGCACTGCAGTGAACTTTTCTTTGTGTGGGAGAATGCCTAAAATAAATAATGCCATGCCTAAAAACAGCCAGTCAGGTGCTGTTCTTTCTACTGAAGAGACCCTGAAGTAATAAGTACAGATATTAGTTTGGATTTATTCATTGATAGAAGCCTGCTCGACAGAAGCTCTGTTCTCCCTCTCTGTAAGCATAAGACTCTTTAAGCTGAAGAGAGGGAGGGGTGGTCAAATACGAGTACACTTCTGAAGTGTATGTCCTTCAGCAGCACGCTTGCCTTAGTCATCTTGGTTAATTCTGCTTTGCATTACTTACCGCTTTATCTATCTAGATGGAGTGTATTTGTGTGATACGTTCCTGTTAATACCCTGGTTTTGAGGTGTTGGTGGAAAAATGCGAATCAGTTTGAGATCATGAGACAGCACAGAAGGATTAGGTTGATGCTATTAAGCAGGGTAACTGGTGGGAGTCTTCTGTTTTTAATGTGAAACCATTCTGTTTCAGGGTATTTATGTTTTGGACTTCTTTTGGAATGAAGCCTGGTATTTGAAAACCATTGATATCTGCCATGATCATTTTGGATGGTATTTGGGCTGGGGAGACTGTGTTTGGTTGCCTTACCTCTACACTTTGCAGGTAAAAATGTGGTACAATATGTGTTTAGGCTAAAAGGAAAAAAACTTTTCAGAAAACAATTCTCCCCCACAGTTTGATTTGTATCTTAAATTGTTTCTAAACAGTTTGAATGTTGAGTAAGCATTACAACATCTTCCACAATGATTCACTTGTAGGAAGGCTTACTGTCCCTGCACAGAACTGACATCTTGTCCTCTACTCCCCTTCTTTTGTGCCCTTTTCTGTCACTATCTCTTTTGTCTGTATGTTTTTTTAAATCCTTTAAGTCCCTTTTTGTACTCCTGCACGCTAAGGATGGTTAGGTTTGGTGTGGGTTTGGTTTGGTTTTGTTTCTGTTTTTTTTCCTTCTGTCCTGGTTTGTTTGCATCCTTGCAACTTCTGTCGTCTTGTTCTACCTAAGAAATGCAATTCTGGGGAGAGAGAGAAATTAAATGTAGGATGCAGCTTTCTGAAAAATTTCCACGGTTTTACTAGTAGGGTGGGTTTCCTTGCTTCTGCTCCTCTGTTCTGGGTCACTGTAGGTCAAGGAATTAATCTGGCATCCTGAGCATGTATTTAAAGTAAATCACTGATTGTCTCTCTTTCTGCTCCCCAGGGTTTGTACTTGGTTTACCACCCTGTCCAGCTGTGCACAGCTAATGCCGTAGGGATCTTGATGTTGGGCTTGGCTGGCTATTACATCTTCAGAATGACCAACCACCAGAAGGACCTCTTCCGTCGTACAAACGGCAACTGCAAGATATGGGGGAAGAAACCAGAGTATATCGAGTGCTCGTACATGTCTGTGGATGGGACCAAGTACTACAGCAAACTGCTGACCTCGGGATTCTGGGGGTGGGCACGCCATTTTAACTACACGGGAGATTTGATGGGCTCCCTGGCCTATTGCCTGGCTTGTGGGTTTGAACACATCTTGCCTTACTTTTACATTGTTTATATGGCTATTCTGTTAACCCACCGCTGCATTAGGGATGAACACCGTTGTTACAGCAAATATGGGAAGGACTGGAAGCGCTACACTGCTACAGTGCCTTACCGGCTCATACCAGGAATATTTTAAGGCTAACACAGGATTTGGGGGAAAGAAAAAAGAAACTTTTTTTTTTGGAGGTGAAGAGAGTTTATCCACATAGTTAAACTAACAACACTTTGTAAAGGACAGTCATGCTATTCTGAAGGAGAAGAGGTAGCTGAAGAGTAATCCTTGTACTGAATGAACGTGAAGGCAGACTGTATTTAAAGTAAAAGAAATGACGCACTGAAGTGTCCTGGTTTTTTAGACGACTCTTTTACTTGGAACTTTTTTCCTCTCTCAAAATTAACTTGGAATTGAAGAAAAGTTGCATGTATTGAGGCTCCTGAAATCTCCTGAAGCTGGCGGGGTGGCCTTACCCTGCAGAGTAGCAGGGTTCTACAACCAGTTTCCAGTGATTTAGGAGAGGAAGAAAATAGTTCTGTGATCTCTTAATGAAAGAAGTTGTATTATGTGGTTGCTTGTGACACTCGTAACCTATAGTTAGTAACTTCCCAAAGGCTTTATATTGTTTATTGCTTTTTCAAGAGGTTAGCTGAGGAAACACTGAACTGGGGAACTTGATCCTAAACTGGGTGGGGGCGGGGGGGTGGGAGAAGATTGTTGTAATCCAATACAAGTGTTTGTGAAAGTTGGTACAAATTGGTATAGCTCAAAAATGAAGTTTGATTATGGTGTCTCAGAATACAGTGCATGACCAACTGAGTCGTTACTTTGATACTGAAACCAAACTTGCTTTGTGAGGATACTGAGCTGTGCAGGTGTTGGCTGGGATACAGTTAATTTCCTTCATAGTAGCTGGTATGGGGCAATGTCTTCACTTTGTGCTGGAAACAATGTTAATTATACAGAATTTTTTTTCTTTTTCTTGGTTGTTATTGCTGAGCAGTGCTTACAGGGAATCAAGCCCTTTTCTGTTTCTCACCCCACCCCACCAACGAGCAGGCTGGGGTGCATGAGAAGTTGGGAGGGGATGTAGACAGGACAGCTGAACCCAACTGATCAAAGCGACACTCCATACCATATGACATCGTACTCAGCATATAAAGCTGGGGGAAGAAGGAAGGAAGGAAGGAAGCGGGGGGGGAGATGTTTGGGGCAGTGGCATTTGTCTTCCCAAGTCACTGTTACACATAACAGAGCCCTGCTTTCCTGGAGATGGATGAGCACCTGCCTGCCCGTGGGAAGTGGTGAATGAATTCCTTGTTATGCTTTGCTTTGCTTTGCTTTGCAGCAGTTTTTCTTTACTTATTAATCTGATTTTATCTCAACCCACGAGTTCTTTCACTATTACCCTTCCAATTCTCTCTCCCATCCCATCAGAGGAGAGTGAGCAAGCGGCTTTGTGGGGCTTAGTTGCCAGCCAGAGTTAAACCACGAAAACCTCTTAACTGTTTTGTCACTGTTTTGCAGATAAAAATTTCAATACATTACAGCATTGTTACAGAGGAGGAGTGATGGCCATAATAATAGCACACTCGCTGGCAACAGATGTATTGCTGTGGTAGAACATTTGAACTTTGCACTCCTATGAATGAAGGGGACTCCCAATGCAAATACTGAAATGGGGTGGGAAATCCAGGCTGAGGGCTTCTGCTGAAAATACACTGCCCAACACCTCAACAGTTCACTAAGGGACAATGCTTACAAAATGGTTGATTTGAGAGAACTCAGTTCACAGGAAAGAAAACCCAAAGTGTGGGCTTCTAGGGCTGCTGGACCCCATCAGTCCCTGGCAATGCTTTGCTTTATGCTGCCCTTGACTTTGCTGGAGTAATTGGACAGTTTCGTTTCTCAGCTTCCCTAAGGCCCCGTCCTTGCAGCCTTTTCTTATGTAGCCTTGGAAATTGCACTGACAGCTTGCTGTTAATGCCAAGGTTATTTAAATACTGCTAGATAGTCAGAACTCTAAATCATGGTAGCCTTGCTCGGCACAGCATGCTCCCTTCTTTTCACTGATAAATCCTGGATTATTAGTGGAAGAAATTGTCTGTTGAAGACCAATAAAGTATCAGCACTTTAAAATTGGGGACATTTGAAGCGAAAGGGCAGTATTGTGAGTAACAAGAGCATTATGCATTCAAATGCTTCTTTTAGGCGATTTCTGTTACATCTAATATTGCTCAAAGGATTTTCTGTATTGTCTGACATTGGAGCATGGAAACACTTTTATCTGTGGCTTTGATGCAGACTGCTGCTCCTGCGGAGAATACTTTACCCTGCAGATAGGCTAGCTGCCTCAAGTGAGAACTCTTCATCAGCCAGACTGTTCAACTCCTGGTAGGAAGCAATTAGTCCCATGGTTTTTCAAGCAAGGGGCCGTCACTGGGCTAAACTCACATCCTATCTGTTGTAAGGATGATGAATTCTGCTTCTTCAGGCTTGTTTGCTGCCCATACAGATCTTTTTTCTTCCATCTGTGTGGTACACAGACTGAGTAAGTATATAGCGTATGTGTACAGGGGTCTGCATCTGGCTGGAAAAGAAAGTGCTTATTCCATTCAGCTTTGTACTTGTTATAAATTATTTTTAGAGAAACATGAAAAACATTTTCTGTCTGTTCTGCAAGCTTCATGCTAACGTAAGCAATGTGTAAGCAGTACTCTAAGCAGCATCCAACTAATGTCACCCTTTAAAAGTGAATCATTTGAATGACTTATCAGCTTGCTCATCTTCAGATGGGGTGATGCCTGTGTCGCATGTTGTTGCATGCAGGGCACTGCTGTTAATTTGTTTCCTCCAGAATGAAAAAAAAAAAAATTTTTTTCTTTGAAGGATTTGTGTGTGTGTTAGATTAACTTTTGTCCTTATATTTCGTATTTATTGATACTTTGCTGTCAGTATCATCTATCAAGTTTTTAGAGTGTATGTCTCTGTATTATGCCAGGAATTTCAAATACAGAATTGTCAATATTTGTAAAATAGTACTTATTTAACTTGGGTTATAACTAATGGGAAAATACAGCAAAAGTTTCTGGTAATTAATCGGAACAGTAACTAAGTAGTTTGCTGAGATTATTGTAGGAAGGAAAGCAGCAAATGCCCATTTGGGGATGGCATAGCAGGCTGAGCAAGCTCCAGATTGCCTAATCTACGTAAGGAAAAAAATAAAACAAAATTGGAGTCTTCCAGTGTATGACCATTACAGATAGTCAGTATTCAATGGACAGATGAAGGGAAGCACAGAGAGGGGAACTTCCAGTACCTGTAGGGAGGGAGGATGCCTTCCCATTAAGCCCCTGTCACTGGGTGGCATCACCATACGATAGCATTTCTGAGAGCTGGGCTCCACCTGCCCCCGTGAGGACGGTTAATCATTTATAACTCTTCATGCAAAGCTGCAGTTCTGTGTATTCCCATCCAGCCTGCAAGAACGCTGACACGATTCCATGGTTGACTATGGCATACATAATGCATTTCGGCTTTAAATATGTTCATAAGTATGTAAACCTGCTTTTTAAAATCTGTATTTCTGAGCAACTCGGTGACTAGTCCAGAGAGCTGTGCTTAGCATGTAATGAAATGGGATTGCTCAGGTCCAGGTGTATTCAGGCAGCATGAATGACAACAAGTACATGCTGCTGCTCATGTTAGCAGCCACAAAATATTTTCTGCTCTAAATGATCAGCCTGAAGTTCTGATCGCGTCCTAAACCTAACCTAGAGCTGCGCTCTGTTGTTTGATTATTTTAAATAATGCACCATCTTCACTGAAGGGTAAAAGTGATGTGCAGTTGGAGATAAAATGGTAATAGCGTATTGTTCTGCCTCAATCCATACAGAAAAAAAAAGAAGCTTAAATGTGTGCGTCAAATCAAAAGGGGGGAAAAAAACATTTTTAACCTTTTTTTTATATATATTACAGACATGAATCTACTTTACAGTAACCAGACAGGTAATGAAACTAATTTTAATTTTTTTTAGTTATGCTATTCAAACCATTTTTAATCTTGTCCCTTAATTATGTAACAAGTTTGCAATTCAAGGTATTTTTAAATATATATTCTATCATCTTAACATAGTATAAATGAAAAACAAGACCAAAATCTAATAAATATGTGTTGCAACAGCCACATCTCTATAAAGAATTTTATAGAAGGGTCAGAGAATGATTACAAGAATAAACCATAGGGAAGCTCTTCTGAGTAGAGGAAGTGAAAACTGGAAAGAGATTAGTTCACAAGGGAAAAATATAGAAAGGAAAATATCCACCATGTTTTTGCAAAAATAGAAACTAACAATTGAAGTATCTTTTGTGTGATTACAGCGTGGAGCTCGTAGCTACTAGAAATCAAGAATTTTATTTTTTAATTGTAAGTATTTATCTGGACTATCCAGATAAATACGATTTATAACCCAGGTTATGAACTAATAACAAAAGACTTACACAAGTAACTAAAATTAATCAAGCTAAAGATTTTGACAGAGTGTAAACAATTTTTTTTTGTCAGTTCAAAAGAGGTACAGAAGAGTTGATTAATTTGTAGTTGGCTACTACAGGTGTCAACTTTGGAAGCCTTTTTTGTTTAAGCAGGATATTGAACTAAGTAGACCTCTCATATGATTCAGTTTGGTAATTCCTAGATTAAAATAAGTAAATAAATACAATACTGTGCAAAACTTAAGTCAAGCTACAATTGAACATCTTATATGTATTACTGGAATATTGAACAGTTGTTTTAATCTCTGCCCTGCCTTTCTTTTTAATGCCTTACAGATGTATGTCTTGAAATATGAAAGGTTTAAGTTAGCAGCCAAACCTGTCAAATGTGAGTACGAAAATGTTCAGTGCCCTTTTTTGTTGGGAGTTGGGAGTGCCTGAGGAAACGTTTAAGGCAGGAGCAGTGGCTAGGGAGGAGTGGTTCTGCTCTTTCTGCCTCTGTTACAGTGGAGCGAGATAACTGCCTTCAGGACAACCACCTGAGAGCTTCCCTTACACCAGCGCTCTTAAACTTGCCTTTTGCGTTATTGGCCATCAAGTCTAAATTATAAGAGATTGACTATATGAAATGGATTCGTGTTACTGTGATTACAATGAAGGCAAAACCCTAGGATACAGTTTTCACATTGATATGAACTAGAATTCGTGACTGCTGAATTTATTCTTATGCCATATGGTAACGTTATTAACAAAATTTCTCAAGTATGAAAAGGGCTTCACTTCTCTGACTATTGAAATACTGAAAGTATCAAACCAAAATAATTTTTTCCTCCGTGACTCATCTTAAGCTTTGTTACTTAGATTAGCTAATATTTCTGTTAATAATTTCCTTTGGGCAGGTGATGTTTTAAGGACTGTAAGTGCAAAGTATTTACAGCCTGGTAATGAGAATGAACTTGTGTAATTACATTTGTTGAGCCTGAGTCTGTCCTTTGACCTACAGGCAAATGTATGTGCCGGGAAGCAGGACGGAAACAATCCAAGAGGACAAGGAAATATTTTTGCGTGCTATGCAAGTGTTGGAATAGAGAACAACTAATTTATATGACATGATTTTTGTGGTGTGATAGGCTTCATGCTGCAGTGGTACTTGCCCCAGTTCAGTAGTGTCTATAAGCACATAGCCACGTTTATCTGTCCTCACTGAAATTGATAGGAAGCTCTCTTATTCAGTGTACTTGGAATCAGGCTCTTGAAGAGGTGACTCAAGTATATATTAAGCAGTTTGTTAATTCAAGTCAGAGTTTATCACTTTTATTATGTGTGTAAAACTAATGCTGACAGGAAAGATGTACTGGTGGAGGGGGAACACATTTAACTGTTGCGGGTGCTGCTACAAGACCGATTACTTGTGAGGAAAAATGGGCTGTTCTTGCCAGAATTACAGTTCTGCTGGAAAATGAATATATATCAAGCAAATGGCTGTCATAAACTCCCAAAATATCTCAACAAGTGCCCATACTTTTTTCTTACGGTGGTAACAAGTAACCATCTCGGTGTCTGGAAAGTATGTTTCATTGCAGTGTTTGTCTTTCCAGCTGGCATGTTGTAGTTACTCTTGAGGATGGCTCAGTGATGGCTTTTTTCAGTAATGCTGCCAGTCTTGTATCAAAGAGCTTTTCCCCCAGTAAGTCAAATATAAGCCAGGCTGCGATGTGGTCAGTGAGGGTACCAGGCAGTCCTGAGCCCAGGGGTGGGAGGCAGCTGTGGTGGCTAAGGAGAAGTGGTTTGCAACTCTGGTGCAATTATGTGTAGATGGAGAGAAAGATACAGGAAATGGATCCTCTAGCATCGAGGGTGATTATCAGATGTTGAAATGTCACTTCCTTCTGACATACTTAATTTCCTAATATTTTCTTTATACGTTATTGGAGTGATGCCTCTTTTTGTGAGTTCCTAAAGTATTTGCTTATGAAAAAGTTTTCTGAGCATTTCTATGTATGTATTAGCCTGAAGGGTTTGTAGGTCTTAGTGTGTAAAATCCCAGCTGACACAAAAAGACACGTCAGGGATAGGAAAACACCAAAACGGAGATGGCAAACGTGAGAAACTCTTGCACAGTTGTAGCTGAAAGGTTCGTACTACCACAAACTAGGTAGTAAAAATCTCAGCTTTTGTCAGTGAAGAGGGATGTTCCTTCTTTGCCCTTTTTACTGCAGCTAAAACAAGTGTCAGCTTTTGTGTGTATCATACCTTCTTGTCACTGCCTTCTCTTCAAGAGAAGAAAGCCACAAAATTCATATGTGGAATGCACCTGAAAGGAAGAGAGCTCATGGCAATTCAGTAAAATCAAGCATGAATATGAGACAAATTAATTCTGATGATGTTAACATTCAAAATGTTGCACAGTTTAATACAAATTACCAGGAGCAGTACATTGACATTCACAATTCCTAGTTAAAACTGCCTTCCAGCTTGTATCATACATGCCACAAAGGTGGTACTTGGCTTGCTGTTTTATTGCACTAATTTTGCTTATGTTTTAAGATAAGACCAGTAAATATTTTTCTTCCCCCTCCCGGAGTTGCTTCTGTTTAGCAGAGCTCTCTTATCTCAGCTCTTCAGCTCTGCCAGTGCTTCCAGCAGAGCTGGGTAGCCTAAGGGCCTGGCATTTCAACATTTATGTCTATCCCCTACAGTTAAACTGATGTGACAGATATAAATTCTGTCCTCGGTTATACTATGCAGTTCCTTATTTTAGATTAGCAAAGTTTCTCTCCAACCAAAAACTATGAGCTATGTGTTCTGTTGTTTAATATCATTTGTTGTGTAGCTTCAGTGGAGTTTCACACGGCTGAGTTGACCGATTGCTTCTACACTGGTTCTGTAATTAGTATAGCCAGTGAATGGTAAACGAAGTGGCTCACTGTGGTGATGCGATCAAGTCCTACAATTCCAACGTAAGCCACAGCTCTAGGAAATGCAGGCTATGCACATGCTCTAAAGGTTTCTCCTGTTAAGATCCAGTGTGGTCAGTCAGAAGGAAATGAGGCTGCTCTGAAGTACAACTTGTGCATTCTCAGATAACTGTTCCGGCCTCACGCCAGCAGTTCTGCATTTGTGGGGGGGGAAAAAAAAAAAAAGATAATCAAGTACCTAAAGGATTGTGTTCCTAATACAACTTAAGTCTTGAGAACCTAAACATATAAAGAGGAGGAAAGAATGATTCAGATTCCTTTTCTGTATTATTTATGCGTAGCCACTCACAGCTAGAGCTGGTACAGAGACATTGAGGTATAAGACAACAGATGATGTTCTCCAGTTTGCAAGTTCTCAAAGGAACTTCTCAAAGTCCATGAACACACTGGTACAAGATGCTATTCCAGCATCTGTTCCAGTTGTGCCATTTGGCAATGCGTAGACATCAGCCTGATGGTTCTGGGATGATCCAAGCCTCTTTAGGTGACATTTTCTCCATTTGTTATCTGCCGAGAACATAGGAAAGAAATTGCTCTGTCCCACGGAGCTCTCTTGCTTTCTAGCACAAAACACTCGTCGGACCAGGACTCTCTTAACGGTACAAATGTCAGTTCTCCTGGTTTTATTAGTTAAAACTCAGTGAGCACTGTGGTATGTGTTTAGATTTGTTTATGAAACACTGGGAAAGCTGTACACACAGGCCAGTACTCAACACATCTGGTTTTCTTGAGTGCTTTTACTATTTGTGTGTCTTTTCCTCACTTCTTGAGAGCCACTGAGTGAGTGTGCTGGTTTTTAACTGTCTTACAGACAACAGCTCACTAAAAATTAGTATTGTTGTTTGGCATTCTTGTTTACATTAGGTGAAGAGACAGTTACATACTAAACATCTTGAGAAGAAAATAACATTATTTCAATTTCATGCATCAGCATCTCTAAATTGTACTTTTCCTGGGGATACGGCATTCTCTTTCTGCCAGCCTGGCCCTGAACACTGCCAGGGACGCAGCATCCGCAACTTCTCTGGGCAACTTGTACCAGTGTGTTCATGGACTTTGAGAAGTTCTTTTGAGAACTTGCAAACTGGAGAACATCATCTGTTGTCTTATACCTCAGTGTCTCTGTACCAGCTCTGGCTGTGAGTGGCTACGCATAAATAATACAGAAAAGGAATTTGAATCATTCTGAGGATATGCAATCCACCTGATTCAAATTCCACAGACACAGCTGATGGCTTTATTTTCGGGGTGTAAACAGAGGCAGAATTACAAGGATCCTTCTGTGGTTCCATAAAAACTCCTTGTACAGCAAAATTGGAGAAAGAGTTTTGTTGTTTTATTTTTAGGTGAGATACAATAAGGAAATAGCTTCTAGAAGTAAACCCAATGCTCTCTGTGCCCTTTTATGTGCAAAATCTTATTACTTATACTGCTTAGTAAAACAGCATTAAAAGCAATAAGGGGAAAACGTAAAATGCATAATGTGATGTTTTGACATAATAAAAACAATTATACTATTTAAATTGCAATTTTCATATAATTTAATCTGATTTAATGGCATTGTTTTATACTTGCTTCTAATTTATCCAGTGAAGTGAATGCAAAATGCTATTAGAAAGCTGCTAAACACCTAAGTAGCTCCTTACCATCATCTAATCAAAATGACATTGATGACAGGCACAGTCACTTGCAAAAGGCTGTTTGGGAGGGAGAATGATTGTTTTAGGACTTTGGAAGACAATGCACTTAATCCAAGCCTTCTTACTCGTGCAAACGCTTAAGTACTTGAAGCACATTAATTCACCAAGGATAAATAAATGAGATGTGTTAACAGCACAGCAAAGTGCAGGAAAAAAAATTGTAAAGCTATTCAGTTGTGCCTCAATGTATTGTCCACAAATAGTTCAGCAAAGACTTGGTCTAAGCTTAGTTTGTCACTGTATGCCATAAACGTGGCTGATTATTAATTTTTTTAAAAAACTAATTAAATCAGTAACCACTATCTGTTACCACAAATTAAAAAAAGGTAGTATGTAGTTTAAAATGGAAATTTGCCCATCTGCTCTTTGAGGACCAAATCTTGCCCTCTGCTAGGAGCTTTGCTCTAGATTTCAGCAAGATCAAATAGGGCTGCTTTTGTAAAGACAGCTGTAGATGTAGTAGAAGGAAAGCCTTAATTTTCCTACGCCTGGAAAGATTGTGGATTTGTTTTTTAGAATATAAAAAAATATGCTGGAGGTGAGATCCACAGGTAACAGAGATAAAAAGAGACCAAGCTGAAAACTGCCCACGTACTACTCTAATCCATGCTCCCCACTGTCACGCTATACTATATAAACAAGTAATTTAAGGCTGGAGAATTATCTCAGGTAGTGCAGAAAATCTCTATCAAACTAACTTCTACTTTAACAAATCCTAACTTCTTGTGTGCCGGATTCCTAAATTGGGAAATGCTACCTCTTTTTCTTTTTTTCTTCAGTTTTCTTTTTGCACTTCTGCATTTTTTTGTGCATTTACATGCACAAGCAGCAAAATGCTACCACATCTTTCCATGGTATTTTATAATTAACACAAGAGGTTTCTTCCTCAGCTTCCCCAACATGATTTCTGCATTCAAATCACATAAAACATTTTGTGATATTGAACCAAATTAAAGCTCTCAATATTTTATCAGCCTGAGCTGCTCTAATATCTATTTACATATCAGTTCTGCATATGGAAGGAAAATCTGTATTAACCCGTCAACTGGAATTTGATTTTGCATTTGTTCTGTGGCGTGTTGATCGCTAGCCAAACTTGCAGACTATCAGTAACCACATTTGTTCTTCCACAACAATGCTTGGGAAAGCAAGTGATAGTCTATTTGGAACAAAGCAACTTTTCCTGATGTATTGTGAGCAGCCTCCCGCAGCCATGTTCAGAATTATTTTTTTTCTGGTTTCATTCCAAATGCCCTTGTGAAGGAACTCTTTTGTATTTGTTTGCATCTGGTTTCTATTATTCACCCACTTTTTGGTAACCACAGAGGACAGCAGATGCCCACAGTATTCACAACTGCCTCCACAAGGTACTAGCCTTAACTGAAAAATTTCCAACATTTACAGTTTCAGCTGATTTAAATAACAAGTAACAATTGTTATTTCTTTGCCGATTTGAACATGTTCCACGGCAGATTTTTTTTTAATCCTTTTTTCTTTTTAACACCCTAAAATTAACAAGAATTTATAAACAAAAAGACTTAAAAATCATCTAGCCAACTTTTCTCTGGTAGTGAAAAACCCACTTTATTTTTATTTCATCAGTCAACTTGGGGCCTGAACTACACAGTTTGGGATATTCCAGCTCTAAATGCACAGCATGAACAGGAGGAGCTCAACTTGCACCTTCGTAGGGTTGCAGCAGGAAACTGAGGGCAGTGCAGGTGTGGGTGCATGACCTGCAAGAGCGAGCAAAGCACAGGGAAGAAAAATAATCTTGTGGTAAATGATGAAAAGAGCTTAATGGGGAAAAGCTTTAGTGTGAGATTTAGTGTGCTCATGAATTGCCGGAATATGGTTTCCTGAGCCATTTTTTCAGCAGTTGTTGTGGACCCCAGTGTAACTGTCTTTCCTTCCAGATAACAAATGAGGATGAGAGGGGAATTGGAACAGGGGAGGAAAAAAAAAGAGAAGGGTAGAAGGACAAAGCCCAAGCAACAGGAAGATCAGACAGTAAGAAGATCAGGAAAAGCAAATAAAACCCAGGAAAAGCAAATAAAACCCAAGTATTAAGAGGGTGCTCTGAGCAATGATTACCTACCTCATAAACAGCTTACTCATGCATTTAAAATGATTGAAAATCTCAGCTGAAGTTTATATAAAATACAAGGTGCTATTAGCAGTCATAAAAAAAATGAAGCACCTTTCATGACTGTGAAGAATTTTAATAGCCCCTGTCTCTGATGTACCAGCATTCTCCACTTCATGGCGTTCTGGTGATTTTTGGGAATCCCTGCTACTGTCACTGTTTCCAGCCCGAGATCTGACAAGCCTGAGGGCTGTTGGGTGGGGAAGAGTTTCTTTTTATTTCTTGCAACCAACCAACCAAAACATTTGAATTTTTTTGCTGAAATTTTCCACTTTTTCATTCAAGTTCACACACCTCAGAGAAACTGTGGTAGCTGGCGAACTTTCCTAACAGGTTATGAGCTTCGTAATGAAGATGACGAGCCACCCCTTCTCCAGAGCAGCACCACTGAGCTGAAAATACACGTGATGTGCCAGGCCAGGCTTCTTTTTCCAGATCAGAAATCCCAGCACACAGCCCCCAGTCCCGCTCAGGTCTCCATCGGCTGGAGCAGATTTTTCAGGGATCCAAGAGCGGGTCAGGCAAGAACATGGGCATCTTACAGCTGACACCAGCCCGCAGCGCTCACCCATGGGTGTCTTCAGTTCTCTCAGGATGGCTGTAGCAGCCAACTCCGGCGGTTTGCTGCCTGCCGGGGGTGGGTTTTATGGCTGAAATGGTAGGTACGCTTTAATGATAGATGAGTCTTGCTATGGCTGTACAAAAAGTACTTTTTGCCCCCCTTCAAAACAGTTGCAGGAGACAACATCCAAAGACATACCAACCGACCGCTCCTAAGGTTGCGCCACCGGAGCCGGGGCTGCAGGCGAAGGGGTTTAGGGCCGCCTGGTTTCTCATTCTGGCCGCAATTCACACGCCCCGCGTTCAGCCCCGGCTCCCCTCCCGCCGCTTCACCCGCGCAGGGGGGTGCAGGGCGCTGCCGCGGCCGCTGTTCCCCCCGTGAGGCGGCTCACGGCCCTGCCGAGGGTCACAGCGCCGCAGGCTCCGCAGCGACTGCGAACTGCCGCTGTAACGCGGCCCGGCGGCCCCCGAGCTCCTGCCGCCGGGCCAGGCCGGGCCGGGCCGGGCCGGGCCGGAGCGCAGCTGCCGCCCCGCGGGGCCCAGCCGGGGCCTCTGTGCAGCACGGCCCGAAGGGCAGCGCTGAAGAAAAAGCGATGGGAGCCGCTGATCTGCCCGCGGGAGCTGCCGATGCGCTGTGGCGGCTTGCCCGGCCCCCGGCGCCCGGCCCGTGTGTGCGCAGGGCCCGGCTCCGCCCCGCCGCTCCCGGCCCGTAACCAGGAAGCGGGAGCGGGCAGCTGCGGCGGGCCGGGAGGATGGCGGGCGGCGGCGGGCCGGCGGTGAGCGGCGGGCAGGGGGCGGCTGTCGCGGGGGCAGTGGGGCTGCAGGAGGGGGTGCTGAGCGGGAAGGCGGGCGCTGAGGAATGGGGCTGCTCGGCGGAAGGGGGCGGTGAGTGGACGGGGGGGCTGAGCGGGAGGAGGCGCGCTGAGGAAGGGGGGGGCTGAGCGGGGGGGGTCGCGCTGAGTAGGGGTGCTGAGGGAGGGCACGGAGGAGTGGGGGGGCTGAGTGCGAGGGGGGCGCTGAGGGGGGGGCTAAGCGGGAGGGGGGGCGCTGAGGGGGGGTGAGGTAGCGGGGTGCTGGGTGGGTGCTGGTGCACTGGTGCAGCGGGGCTGAGGAGGGGGCTGCTGGGGGGCGGTGTGAGCGAGGGGTGCTGGGGGGCGGCCCAGGTGCCCGGGACCACCCTGCCGTGCCGGTGCTGCGGCAGCGGGGCCCAGTGAGGTGGCGGCCGGCCTGGGGCTGGGTCAGAGCCGGGGTCTCAAACCTCCCGGGGGACACAGGCTGCCGCATCCCGGTGGGCGCTGCGGGCAGGGCCGTGGGGCCGGCAACCAGCCCGGCAGGGCGCTTACAGGGGGCCTTTGGCCCTGGCTCCCCTCCGCACCCCCTGGCCCCTCTCCGCACCCCCTGGCCATCCCCTGGCTGGGCAGCAGCTCTTCCATCAGGTGCTTGTAGCTGTGCTTCAAACGAGCACCTTTGCCTGTAGTAACACTACTGGACAAGTCTAGCCAGCGTGCCCGGTGACACCGAGGTGGTGGTGTATGAATAATTGATGGATATTTTGTTAACCAACAGTGTAAAAACCACTGCCACGGGCCCCATTGGCCTCCCATGCATGCCTGCCACAGCGCCCATGGGGACGAGGGTCTGCCAGCGGTGCCGGGGCCGTATCCCATTGTCGAAGACCCCAGCACCTGCGACATTGTCAAGGCTACGCAGTAAGTACATGTACTGTGCCCACAGAATGTTGAAACAGATGGGAGTGTCCTCAGGCGTGAGCCAGGGTGGATGTTTTTACAAAGGGAAGTTTTACGGTTCCATTTTCTGCCCCTAGTGAAGGAAGAAAAATCACATAAAGGCCCTGTTGCAAATGTTTTGATCATAAACAATAGTATCTCAACCAGGTTTGTTAGGTACAAATTTCCACTCATCAAGGCTCCGCCCAATTCATTTTGCAAGACTTCTGTTGAATGCAAGGTGGAATTTGCTCAAGTAGGAGCTGCTGGTTGATGCTTACTGGGATTTACTTGTTCTTTTGTATGTGGCTGTCTCTGACCTTAATTTGACATTAACAAATGGATGGTCAGTAAATATGGTTGGGGTTTTTTTCCTCATTTAAGGTATGGCATATTAGAGCGATGCAAAGAACTGGTCGAAGCAGGATATGACGTTCGACAACCAGACAAAGAAAATGTGACTCTTCTTCACTGGGCAGCAATAAACAACAGACAGGAGCTGGTTAAGTAAGTTCTGGAGTCCTCGTGAAAGTAACAGGAGTGTTCTGCCACTGTTATAATCACTTTGTTGCTATTACACTTCAAAACAAAGGAACGTGCTGCTTGAGAAGAAAAGCAGAAAATTCAAATTTTAACCCAATTACTTTTGTGCAAATGTCGCTGAAATGTAACATTACCACGGTTTCTTTATATGTGAAATCATGTAGTACATGAAATAGTTAGATTTTCCTGGTGGGTTTTTTTGTTTTGTTTAACAAAGATTAAAGCTGATTTTATAAGTGCCTTGCTAATTAATACATTTTTTTCTTACACGTTTTCTCAGAACAGCATCCTTTACTGTGAAAACTCTTGTCCATTTGCTTCTCCAGTGAATTTTTTGTAATTATGAGGTATTTACTAGTAGAACTATGTTATTCTTAGTGTTATGTTTTAATGTTTTATTATGTCTATTCTTAATCTTATTGTGTTGCTGTTATACAGGTATTATATTTCCAAAGGTGCAATAGTGGATCAGCTAGGTGGAGATTTGAATTCAACTCCTCTTCACTGGGCCATTAGGTACGCTGCTTGCAACTACTAGTTGTAAATCTGTTAGTATTAACAGTTATAATAGCATTCTGTGTGGTGCAGCAGTGATCGTCTTAAACAAAAATCTGCGGTATGTTTATTTTATTGAGATAAAAGGAATTTCATGGCACATCCATAATAATGCTGAAATCTGTTTTGTGATCCCTGGCAACTTTGCAGGGCACAGCAAATGTTATGTTATGCATAACATTTATTATTTGTGTTGTTTGTGTTATGCATATATCTGTGTTTTAGTCACCGGGACTCTAGTTTCCCTAGGACTGAAACAGGACTGTTCAGACGTTGCTTCCTCAGTTCTGCCTTGCCAGGCCAAGGAGGCTTGGCTGCACTGGGGCACTGACGTTAGCGGTTGATGCTAATTAGGGCACAGTTTAAGTCTGAAAAATTTGGGGTCGCTGTTCCCCTCAGGTTGCAGCCTGCCTAGCTGATAGGCCTTCAGTTGTTTTAGCTTCTGCACTAGATTGCCTTGGTGTGCTCTTGTAAGGCACAAGCACGTAGCAGTAGGACCAGTGTAAGGTGTCTTGTTCGGAGGCATGCAGAGAGGTCTTTGGCCTTCATCTCCCAGTGACGTTAGCTTTTCCTCTTGGGCTCCTTGTAGCTGCCACCACAAACATGCAGTGTCTCCTCCAGGGTGATGGTACCTATTGGTGCTCGCGCATGTTTCATGCCTCTTTGGATCTGCTCTATGTAATCTGCATCTGCTCTAGATTACGTCTGTACAACCTGATACAGTTTGAAATTGTACAGCTTTGGCTTCGAAGACAGGACTTGAGTAAAATGATCAAAAGAACAAGGCACTGCTCATCTGGGAAAAACTAACCTTAAATAATTATTCTGGGATAACGTCTCTTGAGTGCAGATTCTCACACTGGAAGATCAGTGCTTTTTTCGGGGCCATCTTACCTTTCTGCCAAACAAAGTTAGATACTTTTGAGAAAGGCTGCTCACAGGATAAAGTACTGTAGAATAACTATTGTATTCTAAATTAACAGTTTGTCTTAGGCTGATTTATTAAGGTACATATTCAGTATAATTTTATATTATAAACTTTTAAAATAACGAAGTAATTTCCTGGAAAAAACCCACAGGAATCTGAAAGGACTTTTTTTTTTTTTTTTTTTTTTTTTTTTTTAGGTTATCTATCACAATTATTTAGGCAATGCTTTCATTAAAATTTCCATATCTTATTTTTTTTTTTTTGTCATCTCTATAGTTTCATTTCATATATCGTTACAGACAAGGTCACCTGCCTATGGTCATCTTATTGATGAAATATGGAGCAGATCCCAGCCTTATTGATGGGGAAGGATTCAGTAGCATTCATTTAGCAGTGCTGTTCCAACACATGCCCATTGTAGCTTACCTTCTGTCAAAAGGCCAGGTATGTTGTTGATGTCCCAAGTATTGTTTTCTACTTACGACCAGCTGCCTGCATGTACAATGCGTTTTAGAATTAACTGGTTTGTTTTCTAGTTGATGAGCAGGTTTTTGACAACTATTTCCCTGAGCCACAAATTCACAGAAGCTTTGGTTTATTTTATATATATATATATATATGTTTATATTTGTGTTGGATTTTTTTAATACTGTCCCCTGCTTTTGTCTTCCCCACACATAGACATTGACATACAGATGAGAGTGTTTAAGAGAGTTTTTTTAAGCTATGCAAACTTATGGTACTTTATAAATTACAACTGGCTTTTATACTTGAGAACAAAAAGCAGTATATGAAGTATATACATCATGAGGGATTAACTATTTTATTAGAATTTTGTAACTAGTAATGTGTTCCATTGTTCTTCAGTTGAAGCGTGCAGAATAGATTATCAGACTAGGTCTGCTTTTTTTTATTACAAATTTCTGGTTTATTGTATCCACTTCAGTTGATATCTGCTTAGCTTACACCTGAAGTAATCAGAACTCATGACAAGTGTAACAATTTGCTAATAAAAATGAGAGGAGAGTTCTTATATGACTTAGCCTGTTTCTTTGAAACACGGAGTATTAAGATTTAAAGGTTCGGTGAGTTTATTTTCTTTCTTAGAGAGCTCTCTTCAGTAGACTAATTGACTTCTGGAATGTAGGTATACATGGTAAATATCACAAACTTAAGGAAGTTATTAGCACATCTGTCTTATACTAAAAAATCCAAGTGATTAAACATTTCTTTAAGTAAATCTGTTCTAATGTAAAGATGGGTGGAGGTGGGGAAGAAGGAAACCTTTGTTGTAAAGAAGGAAGAAAATTAGATAATGCAAGTTAGATGTTTAAATAATTATATCTTGAGGTACATAATCAGTCCTTTTTTGTTGTTTTAATGAACCAGTTTTATGTACTTGGACATTCTGTTATGTACCTCTGTTTATACAAGGAAGATGGTTAGCATTGCTTTACAAGGTACATTTTATTTTTAGTATTTTTGCATGAAAGGGGAGGAGAAATATGGTTTACATGGTTCTCTTTAAAATATCCTTACTGGAGACTCAGCATAGTCTGAAACGAATGACTTGCAAGGCTCATAGAATATCTGGCGTAGGAAGAGATTCATGAGGATCATGGAGTGCAACTCCCTGCTCCTTGCAAGACTAAAACTCGGTGTTAAATGATTCGCCTTCTTTTTCTCTATATGTGGCTTTTTTTTTTCTCTCTTTGAAATGGGAATGAGAGGAAAAAAAGGTAAAAAAAGAACCTGTGATTAGATATCTCTCTCCATTTTTTCTAATTCCTTCCTCATATCCCAGTTCTCAATGGCATCTGTGTCTGGTCCCTTGATTTCAGTGTGTCTGATGCAGAAGAAAATGGAGCAGAGGAGCCATCATTGTTAATAAGTCCCATCAGTATGGGGAACAAAATGTTTAAATGTGTTGGCTGCTTGGCTGGTATAATTTTGTTTCTTTCCATTTTCTTTCCATTAGTGAAGCTAAGCCTGTTGTAGAGCTCCCAATGTGTCCATCTAACTCTGTTTGCTGAAATCACTAGTAATCACTTGCTTGTTATCTTTTTCTTATACTTAGAACATCGACACGACAGACTTAAATGGCCAAACACCTTTAATGTTAGCAGCCCAAAAAGTGCTTGGGTAAGTAGTGAATAACTGAAGAAAAATCTATTTTATTGTACCCAAGAAGCAGTGAGGTGAATTTTTTCTTATGAAATGTTTTGTTAAACTGACATTCCTTTCCCGTTTTTGGTTGTACTAAAATGTGCAGTATTTCTGAGGTAGCTAATTGGGTATAGCAAAGAAAGTCAAAAGAATTTCTAAAAGAAGTTTAGGTTTGTGGCTGAACTGCCTGCAGCATTATTGTGATTTCTCAGAAATGAAAGTAAATGGAGATGGATGCAGTAAAATGCATTTAAAATAAAATGCGGAGATGTAGGCTTATGCACAGTGTTGAAGAAAGATACAATCTGTCTATATATCTCATAGCTGTTAAAATGGTAAGATAACATAGTCTGGAGAAAGACCCTCTGGGCAGGTCCTGAGTTGTAAACTTGGATCTGCCATTGATGAGCTTGTTGTGCAGCTGTTATTTCACAGAGGGGAGCAGTGGTTTTTATAAGGTGTTCAAATTTCATCTCCAGTATAGGTTATCTTCTGTTTGTTAACTTTTATGCTTTATTTTCATCTAGACCAGAACCCACGAGGTTTCTCTTAAAGTTTAACCCCTCCTTCAATGCTGTAGACAATGTTCAAAAGAATACTGCACTGCATTGGGCAATAACAGCAGGAAATGCTGGTGCAGTGGATCTGTTGCTGGAAGCTGGTGCTAGCCTGGACATAAAAAATGTCAAGGTACAATTTCTTCCATGATATTTCATTCCATGTGGCATGAACCTGTAAAATGAATGTAAAGAAAAATCTGAGTCCTCTCCGCTTTGGACATCCTTTGCAAGGGGTGGTTGACCAAGAGCTGGCATCCTTAGTCTTTCCCAAAAGGAATTAGCACCTTTCCTGTGATGTGGCTCTACGTATGAACGTAGAGATTCTTTGCAACGTTCATTTAGTGAACAGCCAAGCCTTGGTCACTCTGAACATAATTGTGTCTTCTGCAGAGTCTCCTTCCCTCCCTTTGTTCTTTTCTTTTTTCTTTAAGTTGGTGGTTTTCTCTTCAAAACATTGTCATGAGGAGTGATGACTTTGGCCAGATTTTAGAAACAACAGTGTCTTGGCCTCTAGTGAGACTCTTAATAAAGACTTTGAAAAGAAGTCTATGTCATCCTGTGAAAACCAGTGTTTGACGATGGCTGCTTGTACATCCAAAAGGGCTAGCCACATGTGAAAGTCTTTGTCATAATATTTGTAAAAACTGATAATGGGAAGTATAAACGTTGAAAGTATTGATTTCTATGACTATATAGATACGTTTGTGCGGTGTAGTTGTTCCAAATTTGTGTATTAAGCTGTACAGCTTTATTATCTGCTGCTTCTTTTAATTCATACATGTGACTTAGGATATTGCTGTTTGGTTTTAAAAAGTGAATATGAATGAGAGACCTTCCCTCTCAGTAAGCCTGTAATAGTCTAGCGGACAGTTCAGCATTTCAGGTTATTGATGACAGTCCAATAGTTAACACCTGGTTGCACGTATCAGTTTTTATAACTACAAAGCATTGGATTAAACATGTTAAAACTCAGGGTGGCGAGGGTGGGCTAAAACTCTACTTTTAGCTATATTTATTTCTTGCTTCTGTTAGGAAGGAAAGCATTTATGTGTTAAGTGCATGAATAACTAACAATTTCTGTTGTTAAAGGGAGAGACACCACTTGACCTTGCTTATCAAAGTCTGAATCGCTTAATGGTTTATATGGTAAAAGAGGAAGAAGGAAGGAGAAGCAGAAGAAATAACAGGTTACTGAAAATAGTAGAGAAATATGAGGTAATTTCCTGAGTGATAACTAATGGAAATAAAGCTAACACCATTCCATGTTTAGAATAACATGCCACTTAACTATTTTCTAATGAGAGGATATTCTAAGGTTTCTGACACTGGATGCCCCAAAATAAAATAATTTCAAAGCACGTAGCAATGGTTTGGGTGGGGGTTTTGTTTTGTTCCCTCCCCGGTGGATTTCTGTGTCACCTCGTCTTACCCACCTTGAGTCTTTCATCATTTGTTACTGCATTAACTACATACTTTTGAAGCAAGTCCTGCTTTAATATTTTGTCATATTTTAACAATAATCAATTTAATAGCTCTTCTTGCTGTTGGCATCTTCCTTGACATTGCTGTGGGCCATAGGATACATCATGAACTTAAGTTCTGATTCGTGGCTTTTGAAAGGAGGTCTGCTGCTTTTCCTGCTCTTTGGGACGGCTCTGTTTGTGAGGTTTGTGCCTTTTTCTCTCTGTATGTGTTTTTGATTGTTACAGACACCATGTAAGGTATTTAATGTGGTGGTGTTTTCAGAGTTTAGTTTCACTGAGCTTAAAAGATACCTCCTGAGAAATGGTTGCAGAGCATGTGAAGAATTTAAATGTATATAGTTTTTAGAATGACCATAGAAGTTGAATGTATCTAGCTGTGCAAAATAATAGTTTTACCTCACTGAAATATTTCAAAAAATTACAGAAGTGAGCAGTCTGTTAGCTGATTTTAATGATAAAGAGTGTTATTGAAGGTTTGCATCTGGTAGACACTGAGATATCCATGCACAATGCTTAGAAATGTGCTTTATCTCAATTCTTCCTTCTGTATTTGTGACACACAACGAATTTTGAACCTGTCCCTCCCCTTCTGGTCCCTAGGCATCCCAGTGTTATCCTAAGCTGTTTCACAGGTTTGCATCTTTCTTCAGTGGTGCCTGCAACAGTCGGCATTCACTGACATGGCAATGCTACCAGTGTGCAAATAGAGATCGTACTTTTCACCTGGTGCTGCGGCACTTCTGATATATAATATAATATTAGGGTGAAACACAGTGCTCTTCATTTTTTGCATTGTCAAGCCCCTATGCATCTGGCTAAAGAATGCTTTTGAATGACAATTCTTGATTACTTTGAGAGACTTGAAGTGTGCTATGTGTGTGAAGTTTTTAAAATAACAAAACAGATGATTTATACTCTGTGGAGTTATATTTTAAATGTATCTTTTACAATATTTTTTTTTCTTTTAATATTCTTTCAGGCAACTTGTGGGGCTCAGGAATCTAAGGTATCTTCCCGCAGCATTTCTACTAAGTTCAGTTTTTTGGATGTCTGTGACCTGGTTTTTCTGGTTCCTGCCTGATATCCTTTATACTCAAGAAATGCAATAGAACTCTCATTACAGTTCCTAATAAATCTAAGCCTAGTCACGAAAATATTAATGAGCAGTCCCAGATAATTCCGTGTGACTGTGAATGTCTGATATTGGGCAGGGGTGACATAACTTTGAGTTCAGTTTGAAGTTACATACGAACTAAAAATCTGTACCTTATTTTATCTTTGGCAGATATTTGTGTGCCATTCTAAACTGTTTCCTATGTTAATGGAATATCAAAATGAAGACGTCTTTATTATAAAGCTAATTGTTAGCATCTCTGTGTGACCCTCTAATCTTCGTTATGGAGACGCTCATATAGTAATGTATTTTCACATGTGTTATAACCAGATAACACATGCGTTGATAATAATTTTTGAAGCATCTCTTCTTTCTAAAATGACAAGGATTTGACAGTTAGGGGTATTTGTGCTTCTGCTTTTAAAAACAACACTGCCCCCCCGCAAAAAAAACAAGGATCAAATTTCTTCATGTCCCTTCAAAACAGTCTCCTGTCTTTTTTCACAGGTTATGCCACATCCTTGGTGTACAGTGGATTAATCACTATTTTTTGTTTACTTTCTTTGAAGAGGCTTTGTACTGATGAATACAGAAATGTTTTAGTAGTTCACACTCGCTTTTCAGTGCCCTGCTCTTCTGTTACACAGGGGGTATCTATTTATTTATTGATTAAGTTTCGTGAAAAGGCCTTTAGGGAGATACTTAGAACCGTAAATAATTTTGTACAAATTAGCTATAATATATTGCTACACAATTTTAATTATCTGTTACTTCGTCCTTTAAGTAGCATTTTCTTTTGTACTGTTCCCAGTTAAGATGTCTTTAATCAAATTATCAGGATAAACTTTGATGAACTGACCAAGTGTATTCCCGCTGGGGATACATGCATACACTTGTCTAAATGAAAATCATGTTATTCAGTGTTGCATTGTGAAGTTGTAAGGTTTACTTGGTGTCATGTAAATGAAAAGAAAAAAATCCCCGCGATGGGGGTTTGCGTCAGACGCTTTGCTGAAGATAGTGAGAACAGCGATTTTTCTTGAAGGTTTAATCATAGCTTGCTGAGATGGGCAAGTGGGTAGTTTTCCATTTCACTGTCCAACCTTTGTTCTCACGGATGTGTTTTCCTTCTGGAACTGGTCACAGGATCTGAGTGTCATAAGTGTTCAGTATTTTAGTTACCTGTATTTATGTCTGTCAAACTGGTCCTCTAGACTGAATGGAAATCCAGTTGTCCTACTTGAGGACTTTTCTCAGCTCCAGAAAAGCGGTAGAAGTGCAAACAGACCAGCAGTATCCGTGAGAAATGCACCATCACTTTGACTTCTGTAAGTGCACCCTGCAATTGTGTTGTAACAAACACAGCTATAAGTCTAGTAACATACAGTGCTGGTATCTTGTAATTTACCATCTTGATTTTTAATTAGACCTGTTTGCAGTGTTATTAGTTCATAAGACAAAACTACCTTGAGGCTGCAGTACTTGATTTTTAAGAGATATTCACCCTCTGTGGTTTATATAGTGACTGAGCAGTTCCTGCAGATGAGATCCAGGCTTGGGCTCCATGAGTGCTCCTTGGTGGCATCATGGATTGCTCTTTAGCAGCCCAAGCTCTCAAGTTTGATGCTTGAATTTAATTGGTATGAAACTTGTCCCCTTCAACATGCCTCTGTTGCTGTATAGAGACAGTTAATCTTGACATGTTCTTCTCCCCCCTTCACCTGATATACACATATTTTTAGTCTGTAGTGTAAAAATTACATTCCTAATGACTGTGTATCCTCCCTCATGTATAATTATAATTTGTCTGCTAGAGAACTTGCAGCAAGTAACTATATATATAAAGTACCAAATTTAAGTCTACTTCTCTGGAGTTTGTGAAAGATGAATTCTGTCCACATACTGTAATTGAAACAGACAACTGCTGGGTAAAAGCCAACAGTATGCAAGAAGAAAAATGTCCAATTAGACCAGAAATTTGTCATTTCGTCATCATGGATTTTATAGAGTATTTGTGAGGGAAGAAGAGTTCCCAGTAGCTGTCCCGTTACATTCAGAAGTGTTTAGCAGTATGCGCTAGTTTTTTTGAATGACAAAGATAGTTCCAGGATTATTTTTGTTTACGTTTTTCTGTCTGACTCTGGTTGGTTGCTCTAGCTGAAACAAACAAGAGAGGGCAAGGCTTGGGGAAACAGTCCGAAGAAGAGCCTGTTCAATGACTTGGAGGTGTGTGCAGCAGTCAGACAAACCTCTCAGCTGCTGGAGGCTTAGTAACTTTGTGTGTCTGACTGGTATGGTTTGAATAAAATAGAAGAACTTCAGAGGAAAGAAAGAAATAGAATTAATTTTCTATCTGTTAAATATTCAAAGGCAAAAGTCTGCACTCTGCTAGTGAGGGTGACAGAAACGTATATTGTGATGCAAGTTGGTACAGTTGTAAAAGGCTTCTCCAGTGCTCAAACTGGACAGAATATTCAACTTCTCTGATGTGATGGCCTCTGAAGAACAGAGGGGATCCTTCTATAAAAATGCAAATCATTCTTCCACTTCTTGAATATTGCTTGTACAATAACAAACTAATTTTAGAATGTTTTTTTTGTTTGACAAAGAGTGATGGTATGCAGGATAAGAATATATTCCTTAACCTGAATATTACATGTAACAGATAGAATATTTGAAATTACTGTCATGTTCAGCACGGTGGGTCTTCTTTACTCTTTCTATAAAACTTGGAGAACTGATCCTGGATATATTAAGACTTCAGAAAAAGAAAGAAAAGAGGTAGGTGATTTCATAAAAACAAATGGAAGGGCTAACCTGGTGCAACACATACGTACTTCTGACTGATTTGTTTGTTATCATGTGCAGCTTTGTTAAACTTGAAAGCATTGAATATTCTTCATTCTTTTAAGACTTTTCTGCAATGACATAAGCAACACAGATTGTAGATAATTTCTCCTCCTACTGCTCGTCTCCTCATCTTCATCATCCTGCCGTAATTTCCTCGCTTCCATCTTCTAATTGAAATGTGAGCTTTGCCCAAACATTGTACAGACCCACTGATGTTGTATGAAATAGATTTACATAGAATTTCAAAATACAAATTTTGTATGGTTTCCACTCCAATTGTCTAAGGTTAGAAAGAGATATTCACTGTGCTTTCCTACAATTCTCCATGCTCATAAAACATACCAAAGGCTAGAAATGACTTAAATTTTGTCATGTGCTTGAAGATGTGTATAATGGTTTCACTTTTGTGCTAAAGCATCATGTAAATGACAGGCTGTTTCCTAGTTGTAGTTTAGAAAGGCAAAAAGAAATCATGGCCGATCAGTCTGTAGAGAATTTAATATTTGGTCTCCCCAACCTGTGGATAAAGGAAGGCATTTTGTTTGTGATCTCATTGCTCCCTGTGAGGTTGGATGTCTTCAGATTGTCAGGGAGAATAAACTGCAGCTTTAACTGGTTGCCACAGGACTAGTAAACTTTGTCTGTCTGGTACTCGTAAAGGAACAGTAAATACAGCAGCTCTCCTCGTCTCTGAAGTCTGGCTGACTATATGAGAGGTACCTTGTATCTCAGTACCATTTCTTTTTAAAGGATATTTCATCCACATTATTTATTAATTTTGGCAACATAGAGATACTTTTCAGAATAATCCTGCATGGGTGAAGTTGCGTTAGACTTTGCTGTTTTGTGTTTTTCATGAAGATTTTAAATAACAAGTACTTATTCCTAGTAGTGCTTGGCACTCAAAATGCTTATGAACTGCAGAAGGCCTAATGTAAAAATCTTCATAGATCCTCCTGAAAATGCAAAACCACCAAATGCAAGTGCAAACTGCTTTGTCTTTCAGAACATTGTAGCTCTTGCAGAAGCAGGTTGCTTGGACTTCAGAACGTTTTGCACATCGTGTCTTGTAAGTGAGGCTTGGGTATTTGTTTTCTTTTTGAACCTGGCTTTTACTCGATACTGTTGTAAATAAAATAATTCTTCCTTGTTTGTCACACAAGTTTTACATATGTGGTTTGTTCTATATTACTCAGGTTTTGGTTCTGATTTTGTGTTATGGTGATAAAAGAGATGCTTTGAGATCCTTGGGCTCTAATATTAATAAAATAATAACAGTCTCCGTCTCTCTCTTTTTTTTTTCTTTCCTAAATTGTGTGATTCTAATCTATGTTCTGTGTTATGAGGTCTGTTATATAGTAATTGTGCAAAATATGACGGTACCCATGAGATGATGTTCTAAACTTTGAGCAAAACAGATGCTTTTGCTGTGACTGTATATTTTCCCTTCATTTTCAACTAGGTAAGGAAGCCTTTGAGATCTGTGCATTGCCTTGCTTGTGATTCATGTGTAGCCAGATACGATCAGCATTCTCCCTGGATTGGACGATGCATAGGTGAGAGTGTTTGTTTTGTCAAATTTGAAAATATCACATATTTTAAAAGTTGTAGAAATAACATTTATCACCTTAGAGAGAGAGCACACCTGTTACAAGAATACACAGTTGATAGTGAAGGGCTTATTGATAGGTGCCAGAGGGAAATTAGTTAGATGGCAGAGAGAAAGGCCACTAAAACTATTAAAGGGGTGGAGTGCTCACCCTAAGAGCGGAGACGAACCAGGCTGGAACTCTTTCTTCTGAAGGAAGAAAGAACAGAGGATATGATTGAGGCTTTTTTTTTTTTTTCCTTAAAAAAGGCAATGAAGGTGGTGGCTAAACTGAATGCAGAACTGTTATTTGCCAAGCCCGTCATACTAGAACTAGGGAAGGCTTAGTGAGGGTAGCATTTGGCTTGAAAATCAGTAAAGAAAAAATGTCTTTATGTGGCCATTAGTGAAATTTTGGATTTTGCTGCAGTAAGGGATTGCAGATACAGGCAGTATCAGAAGGTTCAGAAAGGGATTAGACAAATTTCTGCACAATATGTCCAAAAGGAGATACTAAAAGAACTAGACAAGTATGCACACTGACATTTTGATGCAGTAGCTGTGGATGAGGAGAAGGAACTCTAGAAAGTGACCAGGCTCATGTGTCCTCCTGAGCTCATGTTGCCTGTTGTTGCTATTAGAGATGGTGCAGCAGAGCAGCTGGGTCACCGAGATAACCCCATAGGGTGTTTTTTATGTTCTTGTGTTCTTTGAGAAATTCTTTCTTCCATGCTGTCTCATTACTGGTGATGCTCAAGATAGAAAAATTAGAGCTTTACATCTGTAACAATATATTTTTAGCATACTCTTTTGCCAGTAGTTTTTATGTCATGTTAAATACTTGGAAATGTTTTTACAGTGTTTACTATTTACAAGGTAGTGAAACATCCTTATGATTGTTTCAAAGCCTTAAGCAATACTGTTTGTAATTAAAAGAAGTGTAACTGTATATTTTCATGTAAGAGTTCATCTAACAGAAGTCTGGTTTGGTTTTATGTGTGTGTTTGCAATTTTGGAGCACACAAAGGTCAAGCAATTACACTGACTAGCTAAGATTTTTCAGTCATATGAAACAATTGTACTGTGTGTGAGGAGAACTATGGCTGAGTAATTCGTCCTCATATAGCTAAAACAGCAGAACGCATGCTCTGGAGAAGAGGCAAATCCTGGTTGACTTAATCAGAATTAATTCTGATCTATAAATTGGGATGGTTTACAGGAGAAAGTTGAGAAAGAGGTCAGCCTTGTCAAACTCTCTTGAGGATAGTAGAGGTAATAATAAGTAGTTTTGATTCTTTTTATTCCTTTAAACTTAAGGGGACATGCAAATGCTGCTTAATTTTAAAATGGCTATTTTTTTTCCCCTTGCTGCAAATTCAGGAATTGGGAACCATCGTTACTACATATTGTTCCTGTCTTTCCTGTCCATGACCTGTGTCTGGCAGCTTTATGGAACTCTTCTGTGTATGTATCCATAAATTAACTTCAATTTACCTTTAAGGGATGTGTGTGTATAGACTATTTTTCAGCATTTCATTTCCAGCAAGTATAATTATACCTGCCCAAATGTTAACATATTTCAGCAGTGATGTTACCTTGTAATTCTGTCTTGAAGTGAAAATACATCATATCTGAGTCTTTGGTGAGATACCTGATTACATTTATGTCGAGTAAGAACTAAGATACAGCTCTACTGGGATGGCCATTGGAAAACACAGTATTGGAAAGCATTTTTTTGAGAGAAGAAATAGGGAACCCATGTGGAGGAAGGTCAGGTTACAGGTTCTGGTCTGGATACCCTTTACTGTAATAAAAAATACATCTGTAAATACATTATTGCAAAGGCTTTATTGATCTTGATATTTTGAAATATCTATATTGAACACTTGCGGAAGTTACTTTTTTTTTTTAATGTAGTGATAACTTGGAAAAGAAGAGAACTTTGTCTCCTTAACAAGTCCAAACTGTTACTCTGAAAATCAAGAAATTTCTTGGAAGAGAGAGTAGAGCTCTCCCAGTGTAGTTCCTGAATATGAATCGGCATAACACTAACCATTTAAATAAAAAGTAGAGGGAGTTAATTTCATTTTATTTTATATTACCTCACATTATGTTGAAATGAGTCGATACTCTACATAGACTGAAGTGAACCTGCTATGGCAGTGGAGGGCACAGGACACCCATGTGAACATGAGTTGCTTTCCTGTGATTTGTGGTGGTCTTATATAGCAAAAAGCATATTATTTCCTCCATTTCCCTTGTGTGAAGGAAAACCTCTGTTGTTCCACTGACACAGAAGGAAAAAAAATTGCTGTGCTTTTAGTTTGGCTTTTTATTTTTTTTATAGGTTAAGTACCTATGTGGTAGGCTTTTAAGAAATGTACAAAAGTTGGACATTCCAGTTTATGTCTGTTTAATAGTAGTAAATTACTGCTTTCTTGGCTTTGTCACCATCATGTCTTCTTTTGTTGATGATGGTGTTTATGACAAATGATACCTTCTTGTCCTAAAATTACAAATAAACATGAAGCAAAATTTCAGAAGTTTTGACAATGAGAGATGATGAGTTTCTTCAGTATCATACAAAAACTACATAGTCAGTGCCTTGAATGTTCCTTCTGTGGATTATGAATGCATAATGTAAAGATTAGGCAGCCAGAAGAGCAAGCAGTCACATATCTACATGGGTGCTTTTAAGTGGGAACATGATATATTAAACATGGTGTTTCTAGATCATATTGCTGTGTAATATTCATTCCACATAAATAATCTTTATTCAGTTCTTAAAGTGGCCTAAAAACATAATTGGCGGATTATGTATCTTGACAGATTGGTCAAACCATTGCGCAACAAGTTACCATCAAGATGGAGCATGGGCATACTTCACACAGATAGTATATTGCTCTCCATGGATTTCTTACATCTTCACAATAGCCTGTTTCCATACTGTATGGGCCTCGCTGTGGCTAACTGTTCAGCTTTATCAGGTATTATTTTGCTTCAGTTTATGCTCTTCGCTTAAATAGTCATCACATTAAAACTTTTCCCTAGATGATTTGCTCCCTAAAAACTTTGTGCCTGCTTTCCTTGACTAATTAGTGTCACTTTTTAGGTGCTTTTCTTAAATCTCAGTGCAGTCCTTTAAGTTTCACAGGTACTTGTACACTCAGCGTTCCCATATTAAAAGTAGGATCACGGTTTGCAAATCATTCCTATAACTGAATTCATGATTTACTACTCATCAAAGATTCCAAGCCTACGAAAAGATGTGGTTAATGGCAAGAAACTTACTTGACTAATAGAACTAGTATTACTGCCCTAAAAATGGCACAAAAGCTCAATAGCACAATTAGTCCTGAATTTAAAATTCTATGGCAGAGCTCAGCAGTGTGTCATTAGACTGTATAAAATCCCTTTGCCACGCTAATAAATATATGACCTGGATTTTACCCTGATGAGGACTGTCAAATTTCTTGTTTATGTTTTTCTTGGAGAGAGCTTGGCTATGCAAACGATATTGAGCAGAGCTGTCTTAAAACATCTAGGAAACAGCTTGTTTAGCAGCTTTTAGGAAAGCTGTCATTTGAATATGTGTTAAGCATACTGAGCTAAAGACGTGTTAGGAATCTTGTTTAAAAGTCAAAAATCCAAAACTTTAAATGTGTACTGGTAGTTTTCTGTGATGTTCAAGACACTGAGATGATGTGCTGCGGAAGAACAAGCAGGGATCTAAGTGGGATATTTACAGTTAACTCCTGTGTTTTGTACACAGGCATTTGTAAATGCACCACTTCGTGATATTTAGCATGTCATTCAGTGAAGTACCCTTGCAGCCATTTATAAGGGCTTTTAAGATTTTTGTTGATTAAAAAAAAAAAAAAGATAATGGAAAAAGGAATAAGTAAGCAGAAATGCAGAAAAATCCCCACAAATTTAATTGTGAAACACAGTGAAAGAAGGCGTGGAATCAAGAAAATGGAAAAGTTATTTTTGAGTCTTTGACATATACTTCATCTTTTTTCTAAGGTGCTTTGTCTTCTACAGAGGATCATTTTCTACCAATTCGTGTGGTAGAACATAGACGAAATCTGAGCAGATAGATGCTTAACTGCTGTAGATCTTAAACTTCTGCAGATCTGTTTTTGGGGGGGTGAGGTTTACAGATTTTACTATCTGTAAACCTACAGTCTTTACAGTTATCCCAGTTAAGCTCGGTGGAAGCGTTAATGTTACAGCTTGCTGGGTTCTGCTTTAGTCCAAGTGACATTTAAAAACATACTTTTCAGTTATTTATTATGGCAGTAGTTACTTATTGGCTGTACCTAACAAATCTCTGCCCCTCCCTCCTTTTTCAATAGTTTCTTTTGGTATTGCCAGAATTTTCATTTGTGATTATCACATCTTAACCGCTAGTTATGTTTTCCTTTTGGCAAGATTGCATTCTTGGGGTTGACCTCACATGAAAGAATGAACCTGGTGATACAGAGAAAATGTTCTAAGCATCCTGTTTCTCTCAGGAGAACTCCATACAAGTGAGTATTAATGAATAGGGCATTTAAGTGTGTATTTTTTCAGTACTGATTTGCTTCACTGCTTCGTAACTGAAAAAAGTGGTGATCTCTGGATGTGCTGTAATGAGTTGCGCTAAGAGGAGGAAATGAACCTTATTTTCCTTGCTGAGAACTTCATTTGCTCTGGGACCTAAACAGGCAGCCTAACACCTACTGGGGTTTTTCCTGCATGGCTCAGTGTACAGGGAAAATATGTGCCAAAATCTGACCATGGCATTAATCGGTAGACACCATCTTGAGGAGGAGGGGTTGTTGTCCTTTAATTTGTTCATCAGTCTGGGTCTGTTCTTTAGGTTCAACAAGAGAATTAAGGTACGAACTGGCCCCTTTCTGACTTGTCTTGCAATGTTTAGCTCAATAGACAAATTAGTACCAAGTTTTCGCTGTTATATTAGGAGTTTGTGTTTCCTCTTATGTGTTAACAGATGAGACCTTACTAAGTTTTAAATATTTGATTTTAACTTAATCTGCTCTCATTGCTTAACGTAATACAGGTTGTAAAGTTCAAGAAAGGAATAGTGCTCAATAGAGAACTGTTCTTACGTTTCTTCTCCCAGAGCTGTCTTCATTGACAGCCTTACGTTTAAATACTGTCTCATGGTGTATGTGTGTTTTTGAAGTTTGCAGTCTTCTTTTGTTTGGTTTATTAATGGATATTTCTCTCGTTTTCAGTCTTGGATGCTTCCAGAATGTTGCAGACTTTTTCCAGTGCAGTTGCTTTGGTACGTTCAAACCCAACATAGTTGACTGGACCAAGCAATACAATCTTTTTCATCCGGCAAAGGAGAAGAATGTTCATTCTGTGTGAAGTTCTACTTTATTTCTAAAACTGTTGCGCTGAAAGCTAAATAAAACTGCATATTTTGTTAGTTTTTACAAATTCTTCTGAAGTTTCTTGGTTTTATTTTTAGTATTGTTTGAAACATTAAACCTCTCTTGCACAAGCTCAGCAAGTTTGTATATGGAATGATCACTATATGTGTGTATATATAGTTTGAGCTGAAACTGAAAATTTGTGATGAGATGACACTAAGAATATATTTTTTAAAGGTAAGTTTTGTTAGGGCAGAATTTCAAAACCACATTGGTACCCTTTGCTTTGTTTTGCAGACAATATAAGAAAATTACATTTGAAAATTAAGGGGAATGTTTGTAGTGAAAAATTTAATGTTAAAATTACCCTGTAATTTTATTGCTTATGTTGTGAAAAGCTCTAGTAAGTCTTTTTGTTTGAGGGGTTTACATGTAATAAAATAGAGCTTTCATGCTTCTAACTATATCTTTACAGACTGAAATAGATTCAAGGGATATGTGACGAGTGAGGTATTTAAGAACAGGTAGGCACCAAACTAAGAGAAAGTCTGACTCTTCGACTTACGTTTTGTCATGTATATATGCCCTGTTAGTGTATGAAAATGGGTAAGCTGATGATGGAAAATAGCAATGTATAAAAAAAGTGGGAATTGTTCCCAGCTACGTGCATAGATCTTTAATAGCTAGATATCAGCCATGTTCCTGAGGAAAGGCTTCAGTGTCGGTCTGGAGTAGCCACCTGGTCGGTGTGGTTTGGAATATAAGTCAAAGTAGGTAATAACGGAAACCAGCAGGGAAACGGATCAAGATCAGAAAATTCAAGTTAAATAGCATCTAGAACTGATAATGTAAGAGTAAAGCAGTGTAATGCAGTGCAATTCTTGTAGTTAAGAAATAGGGAATGTAATTCATCTCTGTGAAGTGCATTTATCTGCAACACCGTGGAACATAAAAATCACAAGCAAATTGAAGTAAAAATAATGTGAAGCAATATCAGTACTTTATTGTAGCTTGAAATCATACAATAACAAAACTTAAAAGTGTTCTAAGAAAATGTTGTTTTTCTTCAGAAATATCTCCCTTTGAAAGAATTCCAAATCCTTTTTAATTGTCTCAAAGCGAATAACATCTACTTTGCCATAACACAAAATGTCAACATGTTCAAAATGCCGCTAGGAGATTGGTAGAAACACAGACAGCATAACGTTCTGAACAAAGGAAAGTAACAGCCTAACTTGGAACACTCTGACCCTCGCGCTCCATAAGGTATCTCTAACTAAATGGGACAGTATGCTGAGTCTTTAAAATTCCAGTCCGAAGTGTGGTAAATATTAGTTTAAGAAGCAATAATGTTCCATGAGAGCTTTTTGTCTTTTTACTGTAAAACAAGCATGAATCTTGTTTTATCACTGTACCTTTTTAAGCTATTCTAAGAATTTCTTAAGATACAAGCTCACAAGTTTTTCCTGCAAAGTGGAAAATATTAAATGCCCTAGGTCCTTAGCAATATGTGATCTTTAATGTTTTACTTGACAACTATCACTTGGTGGCATCAGCAGCAGTTGGAGTCTGTTGCATCCATTTCTTCTCATTCGCACTCCTTCTTTTCCACTTGGGTGAGGCCACCAAACCCAATTCCTTTGGGACCGAAATTTTTTGCATAGCAAACTGCAAAAGAAGGAGGGAGGTAAATGGTATTCTGAATGTTTTCATATAGAGGTAAATGACTTTTGGTTTTAGTACTACTACCAAATTTAAGGTAATGAAAGGAAGGAAATCTGAAATAATGTCTTTCCCAGAAGTGTCAACGGGTTCTAATACGGAAACTATTAAACAGCAGTCACATCTGACTGCTAAAGTTTAGCCTAGGATATAAAAACTTTGCATATTTTTCCCCTTAAGCAATATCTAAGAGTCGAGTCAAGTCTGTGAACTCTTTTGATCTGAGAACATCTGGATGTGTAATTTGGCATTAATGCGCTACCGTCTGCACTTCCAATGTAGTAAAGTGTTTTTTACTTTTACTGTCAAGAATTCGAATTAGGACCATGACCTTTGCAGATCTGTGTCTTTGTGGGTTTTTAATCATTTTTTTTCTTTACTGAGTGAGCTTGTGCAGGTACAAGAGTCTGCCCAGCAGGTATGGCCAGTGTCCCTGTTAAAAGGTCTGAGGACAGGTCTGAGAGAATGTCATATTTGTAGAAAAATGACAACTTCAAAATTTATATGTCAATAGTAGAAGATGCGATGTCAGCTTAGCTCTTTACTTTGCTTTTGGGAAGTTTTTAAAAAAAGATAAAATGAGTTTTCATGAAGTTGTTAAGCATGCCACAAGGTAAATCATGGTGGCAATACTAATTGTAGATGGACTCAGGCAGTTTCAGCTCATTACGATTCTTACCTTTACAATAGAGCTCTCCATCTTTGTCTGTAACGTTCGTGGATTCTAAGCTCTTTCCACAGATAGCACAGCGGAAGCACGTCTTATGCCAGGGCTGAGTAAAATTAAGACAATTTGTTGTATATTACAGAAAGCGTGCAGCTAGCAGGTACAAGAATCAATTGCTTTTTATGGCGTGAAAAGGTTTAGGCTGTTTTGTTGGTCTTACAGCTTTCATTTTTAGTCATTCTAGGTTAGTCTTTTTGGTTACTTTATGATCAAAAATCAAGACCTTACCTAGTGACTTTGTTATTAACGGAGGTGTAGTAAAAAGTGGGAGCTATAGATGTTACTCTTGTTTTGGCCACTTCTTTGATAGGCAGAGGTAATATTCTAGTAAGAGTTCCTAGAGCAGAGAGCTAGCATGTCATGTGAGAAAAGCTCTAGTCATGGGATCTCTGTAATATAGCTGCAATTGCCACTACAAATAAATGTTTAAATTATAGATATTCCCAGAGATGGTAGTAGAATAACAGTGGTAGAAGAGCCAGGCTGTACAGTAGCCAGGTGTTGTTCTTCAGACATCAACAAGACACAAAAAGTTGACGGTGGTTTATGAAAAACACATGGTTTTAAACCTGAAAGTATATTGGACTCTAGCAATTTGCTAATTCTTCCTCATGTTTTCTTCCTTGAGACTAGGAGTAAAAATTGAAAAGATCAAGGACTTACTAGCTATAGTTTATCAGCATTTTGAAAGTGTGTTTTGTTTCTAGATGCCGTAGTAACTACTTACTTTTCCTCCTCCCATGATCTTCTCTGCAGCATACACTGATTTGCCACAACGGGGACATTTATCCACATCTACCATCTTTTTGGCAAACTTTGAAGGATTACTTTGTGTAGAAGGATGAGCAGACTTTGGTGACCCCCTAAAACAGAAGTTTCCAGCGTTTTACAATAGAGCTTAAAATGTTGTCTTCATTTTAGAAGTACAATTCCATCATTTTTTGGTAAGGGATAAAGAATATTTAATTTATTGGTCTTTGACATGCAAAAGGAGGGGGGTGGTGGCAAGAGGTGATGCAAGTTTTCTGTTGAATTTTGTGTTGTGTCATTGAAAAGCTGATACTGTAACCGCCCATGTTACCTGGTTTGGGCTGAGAAAATGGAGCTGACAGCAGCCACATGCAGAAAAGATTATACTTAATGAAAAGTGAAAGTAAAAAAGAATTTTATTAAGAGGCAAGAGGGGAAATAAAAGCAAAAGACCTCTCTGTTCTTTGTAACTGGCTATCTGCTGGCATTCAGTGAGTGGAAAATACAAGTTAGATTTTGCATGCAGGTTTTTTTGTCAGTCACAGTAATGTTTGGACCAGGAACTGGGGTTCTTCACTGGCCTGGGCTCCAAAGCACATCAGAAAAGTAACTTTGCTTTGTGTTTCTGGACTTTGTGCTTTATGTCTTTGTGTTAGCTTTTCACGGAATGACTGCTGAATTACCAGATTGTTGAACTGCAACAGGTCATTAAATCTACGGGACATGACAATTTTTGATGCAGAACTCAGCCTGTAATGGATTCATATCTTACAAGGAGCTACAGTTAAATACATTATTTAAGCTTTTCTTTCCTGCACAGCACATTGGTTAATTGGTTTCCTTATAGTTATACCAGAAGAAAGTGGTGTTGATTTGGAAATGTGCAGCTTTGAGAATCATAGAAAAATACTATAAAAACGTACTGTCAGAGATAATTATGTGCTTTTGGAAGATGGTATCCCATTAGAATTCCTTTGTTCAAACATCTTGGTGTGTTTGTAAGTGTTACTTGAGCCACAGGGAGGATTTAGAAATGTTATTTCCCATATTGAGAGGAGAGTTAACAGTGTGTGGTAGTGTGATTATTTCTCTAATAGTAAAACCTAACTGTATTTTAGTCTCTTGGAGGAAAAAAAAATACTGTCACGTTCTATGGTGAATGTGACTTCGCAGTGCTACTAATGGCAAATTACAATTGCAGTGAATATTTATGTCTGTGGTGGCATATAAAGGCTGCTTCTGCAGAGTAATTGCCCATTGAAGGAGGAGATAATTTATAAAGAAGGCTTGAAGAGCGTGAACATCATTAAAAACTGGTAAATTACTGTGTCCACTGAAGGAAAGGTTGTAGGAAAGCCTGCAGTGCTGCTTATGCTGGATGTTGTTATGGAAACAGAGTAAAATATCTAGAATACCCTGCTAAGTGACAAGTAGTACCAGAAAAAAGTGCCGTCAGTGGGATTGAACTCACTGTTGCAGATTCAGGCCCAGATGGTCACCGGTATCAGTGCTTAGACATCCTGCCCCTTGTCCAAAGCCGATACCTTTGGGACCGTATTTCCTCCCATAACAAGTTTTGCAGTAGATTTCGGATTCGTGAGCTGCTACTGTGGTACTGTCCAGAGCTTTTCTGCAAGCCACTGAAAACAGGAAGAGAAAGGCACGTATCAACATTGGCGTTTTCAAATTTGAATTTACATGGCTGAGAATAATTACAATTAGTGTTTATTTTTTGTTTATCTTCACAGGAAAAAAAAAGGTGTTAGCCTGTAGTCAGTATAAAACTTCACTGGGCTGTTGCTAGAGTAGTTGTGAATGCACACACTACACACTGCTTTTGCCGTGGGCAATTATGGGCTTGTCAAGACAATTTGTCTAGATCTGCAAAGCTTAAGATGGATTTGAGATATCATTCTAAACTCCCAAACCTTAAAATAAGAAAAGAAAAGAAAAGAAAAAAAAAATAAAAAAGGAGGTTGCGGGGGTGATTGTATTGTGCATCTGCACCTTTCAAAATAGTCACTCTGAGTCTGTGGTGGCTCTCTCATGCCAGCCCATGCTATTTTAATGCATGTTTCCAAAAAGGGATGTAACATCCATACCATGTCCAGGCAGAGTCAAGCAGGACATGGGTTTTGTTATGTTTTTGTTTACGCTGTGGTGCAAGGTGAAGCTGTGATCCCCGTCAGCTGGTAGTTTCAGCTCTGTTAGACTTCCTCCAGAATATGGCAAGAATATGACTATAGCCGTACCAAAAATGGATGCCTCTTCCTAGTTGTGATCGTTATGGAGAAATACTGCTTGGCTCAGCTCACTAAGCAAGGTCTTGGAGACTTGTGGACAGAAGATGCTGTAGGAATACCTGACATTCATAATGGAATACGAGTAAAGATTCTCTACAGCACTGCTTTAAACCAAGCCTCAACTTGGAAGGACCAAAAGCTGATTAGTGCTCACAGCTGCTGCTTTGGGGATCTCAGTAAGCACGTATCCATGTTATGAGAAACACAAGCCATGCCTAGAGCTAACCAGCATTGCTGAGACCTGTCTCATGCATGGTTATTCTTATCTAGTGGCCATAGAAGCTAAACTGCGGCCTCCCCAGTTCTTCACTCATCTAAAACCTGGTCAGCGTTTAGAGGCTGAACTCTGTTACTGGTCCAGTGGATCTCTTTGCTGCTTATGCGTGGAAATTGGACGTTAATGAATGGGGAGAAAAAAACAATAGCTACACTTCTCATCTGCTTGGTGACTGTGTATGCTGCAGCATTTTGGGAACTCGGTGTGCAATAGCCCCCACCCCACCGAGGGAAGATGGAGCTTTAGTTTGGAGTGCCTAGAGAAAACCAGGGGCTTTGCAGTATGCTTAAAAATTAAAATTTCAATACTTCTGACAAATTGTTCACTGTTTCAACAGTGGTTGATAGAGAAAAAGAAAATGGCAAAAAGTTTCTCTCCAGCTTCCTTTGAAGAAGTGCATGTCCCACAGCAGGCATTCCAGTCATGGATGGGCTGTTGGTAGCTTGGACAATAAAGTTGCTTAGCTCATGTAAGCAACAGAAACCTGTGAAATACAGAACTATTGAAAGCCGCTGGAAGTTCAAGCCGTAGAATAGCTGACTGACTGTTTGGTTGGTCCCTTTCCCCCCATGTTTAACTGTCCTGCTGTGACTCTAAAATTCATCCACATCAGGAAATTTAAGCTGATACTGGAACCTCTGCAGCTTCAATGCTGCCACTGCGCTGCGTAGAGGGAAAATAATTCACAAGGACCTTTATGGTTAATAGAAATAAAACACGGGGCTTCTGTGTACGCGTGAACCTGATCTCCCAGTGCTACCGTCTCTTCTGCTTTGAGATGATAATTATGTTTGCTAAGGGAGTTAAGGGATGATGGAAACTCTAGCAGTAGCTAAAGTGCTTCTATTTCTGGCACCTTAGGGATAGAGTATCAATTCACCGCAACAGATGGAGCAAAAGCCCTTGAAGTGCTATTGTTGAAATAACTTTGAGACCCGTCATCTGCCAACAGATACTGCTCGCCAGCCGGTACTAAGAAGTTTCAGGTCGATGGCGTGAGATCCTGCCAAATGTCCGTCACAGCTGTGGTTTAAGTAAGAGCTGATGGGGGAACAAGGTAGGTAAAAACAGCAGTCTGCGTGGGAAGGAGGGCTTGTTGGGAAGGAGTTTCTTTCCCATGTTTGTAGGGAAGAACTGTGGATTGGAGCGTGTGTGATTTATAGTGTAGCTTGTCTGATCCTTACTGTGTAAACAGGTTGGTTTGAATTGGTTAGAATTTGGCCAAATTGAACTTTTTGGTCTCAAGATACTGGTGTGTTCTGTCTGGTCAAATATAATGTAAAATATAAAACGTATTTTGAATATATTTAATACCAAGATACATAAAAGCTCAGCTAAATAGGTTAACTCTTTCTGTACCTGAGATTAGGTTGAGGAGCATTGGTTTTCTTCTGCTGAGAAACTGAATCCTATAATTGGTTCATTGAAAAGCCCATGAACATGATACTGAGTTGCCCAGAGCTGCTGATGAGTGTGTGTGAATCATGGGATAAGTAAAGCCATTTAACACTCCTCATATGCCAACCGGGCTTAGATGCATCATTAGTTTTTGACCTTAAACATACTTCTGCTGGGAATACTTTTTTTAGTATCTAACTTATTAATAATTCAATTCAGACTTAGGACTCTGAGGAGCAAATAAAATAAAATAAACCAAACCCCACCCCCACCCACCCACCCCAAACCCCAACCTATTGACGAAAATCAAACAAAAAATCCAAACCACAAAAACCCGAAACAGTTGGCAAAGTTAATGGATGGACGTTGGTTATCACGAATGGCTAAAAATAAAAAATCAGTTACGCTATGAATGAAGCTTAAACTTGTTCAGGTATTAGGTAGGAGAGAAATATTATTAACTATGCCTTATTAGGACAGCTGTTTATTTTTGTTAGACGCTGGAGAGTCTACTAATTTGTCATCTTCTGCTGTTTAATTTTCTAGCATTTGATAAAGCACAAGTGTCAGTGAAAGCTTTTCTCAGTTACCACGTTCGTGCCCCTCTCCCTGTAGCTCTCTGACACTTAGTATTAACTGTTATAGGCAGCACAAAGAAGCAATGACAAGTCTGTGGTTTTCACAAAACTGAGATTTTCGTCGTTCTTGAAGAATTGGCTGAAGGTTGTCCATTACATTTTTTTGTGGGAATTCTTCCTTACTCAGTCTGTTAGACATCGCTTGCAGGGCCCTGGGAGAAAGGCAAAGATGACTCAAGGAAGTTATTTGGACTGATTCCGCTTAGTAGTGTGCCGTGTCATCAAAACATGTAGTATCAGTCTCATGCCTCCAAACAAGCATTCTTTGTCCGTCCAGGAGAGGAGGAGGAAAAATTGCATTCGGTGGCTTCTAAGCTGTCATGTTGGAATTCATACTGCAAAGGTACTAAATCTCAAGTGTTGTCTGCAAAATAAACTATTTAGCTATCTTTAGTTCTTATCAAATTGTTTACTCTCTCCACAGAAGGTGAACAGAGCTGAGCTGATACCTCCTCTCTAATTTTTCAAATGTTGGCTCATCTGCAGGGAGAGGAAAATTCCTGGACGCTGTCTGCCAAACACTGCAGAGGTGGTGGGGTGAAAAAGGGAAATGGGACTGTATGAAATATGGGGAAGGAGGAGACGCAGGTGTCTGTAGGGTGTTGGCAGGAGATTTTGATGACACCAGGGTAATGTCTTTCAGCTTTCCTGTGTGAAATGAATTAATGCGGGGATTCACCATAAAAGTAATCATCTCCTATAATATCCCATATTATCTCATATACTTCTGTCCTGTCAGTGCCGTTTGTTTAGTTCTTCTAGACTTTCTAACCTGAACCAAACCTATAGCATGCTCTGCTGTGGACAGAAGGTAGTATTTTTTGGAGATATGTGATTCTGCAGCACTCTAGTGTCCCTGACAAAAAAATCATCCAAGGCACGTTTGGAAAAAGAAAAGTCAGGAGCCTGAGAGGCAGACTGCTAGAAAGGGCTGGAAAACTGGCCTTGATTATTAAGGGCCGCTATGGAGCACCACAGTGGCATTTCAGAAAACTGGTGGCTGCTCTGAAAACAGATGCCATCATTTTCCATCCTTCCATTGCTAAGAGGATGGGAAATAGGTTTCATCTTTATGTTACTAGAGAGCGCCAGACCAGAACGCGTTTTGCTGTGCTGTACTTCAAGTAGGATGATCAACATGTGATGCCCTCTATTCAAACTTCCCCACAAGTAAGAGGCATAAGCTTTAACAAAACTTCTCCTTTGCAAAATTCAGTCTGATGCTCGTTGCTTCTACCATGCTGGATGTTGCTTAGGGTGTTTAAAAACCTGCTGTAGGCGTCCCATGAGCAAACGTGATGAACTGGGGCAATGGAAGCGCCTTTATTGCATGCAGAGTAATGCAAAAGTGAATTTACTAGCTTTGATGGAAAACGTATACAGAGCTATGGGAATTCTTTGAAGTTAAAAGAGTGTAGCCCAGCTTACTGCAGAGGAAGCACGTCTTGTGGAAACTCCTTCCATTGCACTGGATTTCCTCAGCGTGGTACACGGTCTTTTCACAGGCACCACATTTGGCTCCACCTCCCCAGTTTGGCATCCTTATATCTGAAGGGCAACCTGGCAAATCAGATTATAAAAATAAATACAACAACAGAAGTGAGTTATTTTAAACAGAAAAACTTGATTTTTATTTTCTTTTAAATTATTGGGTTTTCCCCATCTCCAGTCAACTGCTATTGCATCCCTGCAATATACTAAGTACCTGTGCGGTAGCAGGAACATACGCGACCCATGGGTGAGGGTGCTAGCCTGGTGCTTCAGGGAGCAGGGGCAGTCTAAATCCTATGTTGTGCAACCCTCCTTTGTAAATAAGGATGTTCCTTAGCTCATGATGGTAAACACATGAAATGACTGTGAGGTGTTTCAGTGAAAAGGTGCCAGGATCACTGAAACCTCTTCTGGAGAAGTGGATCTAGGATTTATTTTCTGACAAATGGTAATTTTCTTTCAATCCTGCCCTCCCCTGTATTCCACCGTAGCCTTTGCCCCTCAGCTTTTGCTTTATGTGTGTTGGTCTGGTTTTGGTGAGGCGGTTTTTAATGGAGACCAACAAACACTTTGAAGCTTTACTGGACTTCAAGCAAAAGCGTGGACAGTATTTGGCATTAAGTTTTCTACAGGGCAGTATTCTACCTAGACCCTCTGTTAAGAGACAGCATATACTGCTATCCGTACCTCTCCAAAGCAAGTGCTAGGTCATCCACTGCCACATGAGCTTGTATAAAGGCAATTTTCTGCGGCAGTATGATATTATTTTATACAACTCATACTTGCTTAATTCCACCTTGAAGTTTAACACATAAAATGTTATTTCAGAGGACACTTTAATAGAAACAAGTTGTTTGTTGCTTTTCTGAATTCCTTATAAAAGAGCTGCAAGTTCACTGTGCTGCACAGCTGTTACAAAGTAGTAACAGATAGCTTCCTAAGGTGCTTGAGGTGTGTTTTAATTTGTCAGTTGCTTTTAAAATCTAAACATCAGAGAAAAAAGAGTAGTGGTTACTGTTCTAGTTCTTGCTATTCCAGTGAGTGTTGAGGTGACTTGCCCAAGGTCACACAGGAGGGCAGTGTCGGAGCCAGGAGCCCAGCTTTGGTCGCCTGACGGCAGGCTGGGTAAGTGCTTTTCCTGATGATTGTGCTATCATGCATCTGAAACAACCCCAACCTATGGTTTGCCCTTCTGTTTTCTTGTTTGAGTCATCGTTTCTGGAAAGACTGGGACGTCATCTTGTCATCTGCACACCGTATTATCAGGTTGTTCCAAGCTCCTGGCACCAGCCTTCCTTCTCCTTCTTGGAAAACCAGTCACCTTCTTATTATAGTTCTTTCAAAGCCTGGTTGTGCTATTTGTGTTTGATTAAATTCACAATAAGATATTCTTAACTAAGAAAAGAATTTTGAACGCTCAATCAGGCCTGCTACTGGAGAATTTTCTTCTGAGGTTGAGAGGCAGAGGGGAGTTTCCACAGCAGTGATGGAATGTAGCTGGTCTTTGCAATGGCTTGTATTTTAGACTAACATTTTACTATGTCTGTAGTAAATGTCCTGTGTTTATCATCATCTCAGTGATGTTTGTATTGATACTCTATCTTCCAAATTTCAGAATGAAATGAACAATTTCTACATGCCAGCTCTGCAGGCTGAACCTGAAGCTGGAGGGAATTCTTTCCGGCAGCTAACACTAAAAATCATGCAGTGGTGTAAGAGACGTGTGTGTTGAGCAAAAGGAAGGTACTGTAGGAGTCTGTGCACACACTGAAGCCATAGCACTGAAGACGTAGCAACATGGGCACGTTTTACAATCAGTGTTTGGTAACGATGCAGATACCAGCATATCCAAACATCTCTGCTTTAGTACTGCAGTTACTAGTATATCCTTAACCATGTATAATGGTTATATGTAAGTCACTGTTGTGACTGTTACCTGTGGTAGACAGCATACCCATTAGCCTCATGCGAGATCCAGTCTCCCCTTCTCTCTGTGAGACTGATTTATGCTCAGCTGAACAACCTTCCCAGCTCAGGCAACCTCGTCCTCTGCTGTCGTACAGCAACAGCATCATTTATCTCTTTCACACCCTATCAGTTCTCTTGGGAGGCTGTTCACGAGCCGAACTGCTCTGACAGTTAGAGAACAGTAATGATGCAACAATGAAAGAAAATTCAGCTTGCCTCTAGCTCTGTTTATCTGTTATGTAATGAGTAAAAAGCATAAATCTGATGTTGCTGAAATAAACAAAAATAATTGCACACAGGGAACATACTATGAATTTGGCCCCTTCTTACTTAGTGAAGGCGTTACTGAACAGCACTGTTAAAGAAAAGAAATTAAAAATCTTTTTTCCCTTTCTTTTGAATGGAAGATAAAGGAACAGAGAGAAATGTTTCACATGGGTAAAATCTAATGGTCTCATTGCACCATTCTATATTTTCTCCTATTTTTAATGTACTTTTGTATTGGTGCCTTTTTTTTCTTTTGTAAAAATAGTTCAAGTAAAGCTTCAAACATTTTAAGAGAAGGAAGAGCAGTGGGAGATAAAAATTAGTTTTGTGACAGTTCCTTGAAAATGAAAATGAGTTTTTTGTGTTCATAGTGTTCCCTTTCAAATCAAGTTTCCAGTCAAACCCATTCCCAGCGGGAGCAGCACTGATGGCTGCCTGGGACGAGAGTGGTTTGGAGCTGCAGTCTATGTAAAACTGCCTCTGCTGGTTTAGTTCCCCTGAAAGGCACACCAAGCATCTCAGTCTGTGGCGACAGGATGCTTGTTGGAAAGTAGCTGTAATTACATCAGTAGCTGAAGGGGGAAAAAAATAATCTCTGAAAAAGTCTGATAATGCGTGATAGTAAACCTTGTGCTGTTGCGGGCTGTGGTTAGAGCTCTTAAAAGAACCATTGCTCCTGAGGCTAATTATAGTAACGTGACTGGGCATGCATACACATTTTCCATGTTTTTTTGGCATCACCTGATGGGAAGCTGTCACAGTATAAACATTCCCATAAGGATAGCGGCGTAAGAAGGGCAGCGTATGCTGCGGTGGTGCACTGGCTGGCTGGACAGCTGGGTGAGGTACCAGGGCAAGCCTTGCTCTTCGTGTCCTTGCTTTGTTCATCTCTCAGAGCACGGACCTGCAGCCATCCCTGAGGGTGCTGCCTGTGCAGCAGGTGTTACTGTGACCAAGTGAATTCCACAGGGTATACGGATTCATAGTTTTTTACTCATCTAAATGATAAGGGTGGGTAAAGCTCCATCCTTACAATGTGCAAATAGAACTCTGTCTGCTATTTGTCATAAGAAAACAAATGCACCCAAAGCCTTCATTTCACTTAATTTCATTGGGTGTCAGTGTCTCAATCCCCCTGAAATTTCCTGAACTTTGTCATCTGAATCTGGTTCACTTGCAGTGACTGCTAACCACATGGTATGTGTTACATGTTGGTGATCTAGTGGGAAGTCGAGTGGGCTCATTCTAAACGTATTGAACATGTGACAGAGAAACTTCTGAGGGTGAGTGCTGCGGCACGTTGGCAGGCGCTGCCAGTACTGTTAAGCCGGAGGAGTGTTCTTGGACTTGCTCTGATGGCATTTAGCAGCTTGTATCGTTCCACTTCAAAATGCAGCTACTATATGGAGTAGAATTGATACTCGTGAGATGTGCAGCCAAGGATACGTGCTTCTCGTTATTTGGAGCTTGTAGCACTACTATGTAGGCTAGCCTGGCACCAGGGAAGCCTTTGAAGTGTTTCTCTGCCCTGCACAGGCATGAAAAAATGTGAGCTGTCTTTTGCTGGGTTGTTAGTCATACTGCACAAATCTGGATGTCACATAACTGCTGCGGTGCGTGTCTTGCTCTGATCGGAGTGCTATTGATAAGAATATAATCCAAAAATGTATTTAGATCCATCGATCTGAGTGGGAAGTGGATGCAGTGCTGACCCAATGAAGCTGTGCAGAGGAGTGCAAGGCAGCGTGGCGCAGGTGAGAAAGGTGTTGAAAGTAATTCTGGTGCTTCCCTGTTAAACACGAGGGTTTGCCTTCTAAATGCTTAGACGTTTGTTAGTCCAGACCTTGGGTCATATCTGAGCGGACTGCAGAAGCTGTGTATGGTGTGGCTGGGAGGATTGTCTCAGGGTGCCGCATGTGCTACAGGATGGCTCTGAAGGGCATAAGTGGGATTGGAAATGTCGGCCTTCATGACCACTGGTGGTAAAAATGCTGAATCAGGACTGATGGATAGGACGTGCCTTGCTTCTCTCTCTTTTTTTCATTCCCAGCTAGCTGTTTGGTCTAGGCTCGGTTAAAAGTATAAGAATACAGATTCCTTACCTAACAAATAAATGCTAATAATATGAAGTTAAATCACTGTCTACGTTGAAATGCAAGTATCAAGGCTACAGTTGAAATTCTTTTCCCAGCTGAAGTCTGTGGGAAATGCCAACGCAGCCAGGACTTCATTCCAGTATCTAATCACAGCTCCGCTGCTGACCTGTCCTGTGACCACCAGTGACTCATTTGACTGTCCTTAGTGTTACTCACCTCACCAGCACCATGGTGGTAACAATAGAGAGCTTTCTTTATAAAAGTTGCAATAAACCACTGCTATAATTTTTCTTCTTTCTCTGCAACTAATGCTCGAGACGGTTAGGTTATATCTCGCTGTGTCTGCGGGGTAAAGCAGAATTTGTGCCCCTGGGTCTCAAAATGCCTGAAGGTGTTTTTGTCAAAATCCAACTCGCTGCAGAAAGCGTTCTCTCTTGGCAGAATAGACTCACACAGAGAAAACGTTTTTGTTTGAAGATTGGGCTCATTTAATGAAGGTGCAATATTGTTACATATTTATAATCGTATTTCTTATGTTCCGATGCATTCAATAGACTATTGATGTGGGTAAATTTAAAGCTTATTAGTTAGCATCACACATTTAGCCCCCGCCACCATCTCATAATGATTAGCGTTTTCCCTTTCTTTCTGCAGTAAACTGACACAGATCAAGGATGGGAATTTCCACACTGACATGGGGAAGTAAATACTGATTTTTCATTGACAGTGGTCATGCTAAGTTACACAAGCCCACTTGAAACAAAAGATTTTAAGTGACTTGATATGATGTGCAGAGGTGATTGAAAACCCCAGAGCCCTGTGTCCGAGTCCTTTGCTTTTTTCTCTGTCCTTCTAAATTATCTATTATTTCCTAGTATAGTAATGCCACAATTCTTTTAAAACTTCCTTGCTGCACCCTTTTGCAGAAATTTAAGATCGCACCTCCAAAAGATGTGATATCCTGATGCTAGAACAAGGTACTTAGTTCTGACTTAACAAAACCACGACCCCCCAGCTACTTGCACACACTCCCTCAGTGTTCAGTTCGATTCTTGTGGCTGTGGGGAACTGCACCCTGCTGTACAAATGACCTGTTCCTTTTTCCAGACCTAATCCTGAGCTATCAACTTTCACTTTTCCTTCCATAAGATCCTTCTCTAAATCCTTATCTGTGCACTGAGTCTTTTAAGTGCTGAGCAAAACTGTGATGGGCTGTGAAATGGTACTGTGATGACTGAGATCAGACACAGAATTATTTAGTCTATGTACCAGGTTTTATTCTTTGAAATAACTTTGCCTTTAGGTAGAAAACTTTTCAAAGTAAATATATATTTATTTTTTTTTTTAGTTATTGGGCCTTTTCTGGAAACTTGACCAATGGTGCTGTCTTGTAATGATGGAGTGATAGACATGTGAATTCTTTCATCCTGCATTGTTGTCTAGCCATTTTCTGTCAAGTCTGCATAGAACTTTTTTCTCATTTGATATAAAACCAGTTGGTCGCTGACATTAAATATTTTGAGGATTTGGGGGGGGGTTGCTTTTTGGATTTTTTTATTTTATTTCTAGAATACTATCATCTGAGAAAGTATAAAAGCCCATAAATTCATATGCTTAGAAATTTGTGTGTAAAAAGACAGACGTTTTGTGGACAATATAATTCTGTAGCTTTGTAACAAAATTTTTTAATAGACTTTGAAACTTTTGTTATCTAGTCTTGTATGTAGTCAAAATGTATATCATTACCAAGGAACCCCACAACCCTGATCTGGTCACCCTGGTATCTACTCAACAGGCTGAGAAGCCCAGAAGAATCTCTCTTATCAGTTGGCTACTCCAAACCTAAAATATTGCTCTAAGCTCAGTTTGACTTGCATTGCTACACTATAGCTATACATTTTAATTTGTCAAGCAACAAGCTTTTACAAGTTTCTACCACCTGTTGGGAGAAAAAAAAATAAAAAATAGGCAAACGTTTATATCGGACAGTCCTGGCAGAACCCGGTGCACGCTACTTACCGGAGTCGCTTGATGCTTCCCCCTGCCTCCTTGGGCCTGAAGGGCTGCACCGTGAGGGATTCCTGCGCTCTTTAAATGCAGCGGCCACCGCCGTCGGCCCTATAAGCTGGGAGGGGAGGGGAATGAGGGAGAGTTTCAGGGATCTGAGCAATGCCACTGCTATCGCCAAGCTGAAAATAGCCTCTGACAAAAGCCTGGCATTTTGTTCCCTTATGTCCACTTGTGAGTAGGTGGACAACAATGCAGCCCCTCGGTTATACCTCGGGGCGTTCTGAACGGCAGCCCAACAGATCCCGAATAAAGACTGAAGTTTTATAGTTGCCACTGCATTGTATAAATGTGAAGGCGTAAAATAATGGTTCCTGAAATGAGGATTTAGCCATAAATGGCCATATTGTCACAAGGAATTTACAAAAATAATTATTAAAAAAAAAAATAAAATCCAAACCTGTTTGTAGGAACCTTTGGAACTCAACAGTTTTAAATCAGAATTTCATTCTGTAGTTCATGATTTGATAGATAGAACTGGTTTTTCTTTTAGGGTACAGAGAATTACGCTTTTCGCTCTAATCTTTCAATTTTTTCCTGGTTTAGGCATTAAGATGGCTGATTAATATGGCTAATGTTCAGCATGTCTAGTCATCGTGGTTATATTTGCCATGCCCAGCTGAGCCCCTTGGAAATGGATGCTGCTGCAGAGATGTTAGATGTGTGGACAATAAGGTATGAAGCACTTAAAGTTCACTTTTTACAGGGTTTTATTTTAAGTGCTTTAAAGATTTAGAAGCTAATTCTCATTTTCTAAAGGGATGCCTGAATTTAGCAACTTTGTTCAGTATCGTGGGCTTTGCTGTGTGTGAGAGGGCCAGGCCCTTGCAGTTTGGGGGTTAAACACCAGAAGCTGAGTGTCTCAACTCTGGGACTTTCACAGGAGCGTAAGGAAATTGGAGCCAAATCCATGTCAGATTTTAGGATTTCAGGGGTCCATTTGCTGAGGGTACTTTGAAAATCCTTAGGGGCCCACAGATCCCTTAGCTGTTGAGTCCAGCCAAGATTTTATAATGCAGAGATGGGTCCTTGATGTAAAGTTGAAGTGCTATTTTTAATTTTTTTCCTGAGTGGGAGAGCTGGGCTCCATCTCTTCTTGGCCATTCTCCCTGGATAGTTAATGCAGCTCTACTGCCTGTGTCACATCGGGGTCAAGGCAGAGGTGATGGGGCAATGTGCGTGGTTAATGCAGAGGTGACAGAGCAACGTACATGGTATGAACGTTTCTTGTAAGGTGCAAGCAGGGAGGGGCTGGGGCAGGCCTGAGCTCGCTGCTGGAGTACGCAGAAAGCACCAAGAAGCTTGGAACCACTTGGTGTTTGTGCCCTTGGTGATTTATGTTAGGGCCCTTGACACTGGAGAGAGCTGAATCTTCTTTAATCTTCACTCATGTCATGTAGATCATGTACTTGCATGGATTTGCACTACAACCAACTGCAGGGAAAACTGTGGAGAAAGATTTTTGCCCCAAAATGCCAGTGTTTTCCTTCTGAGTTTGTCAAAGAATTTAAGGGGAAAAGGCAAGGAACGAGCTTCAGTTTCCTGGCATTGGTGCTGCCTCCTTCCTGTGCTTCTGTGTGATCCTGGGTGCTGCGTGCCCCTGGAAGGACGCAAGTCCTGGTGAGAGGCTCTTTACAGTGCGAAGGAGCAGTCGGACCCGTAAGGGTTAGCTGGCATTTCATATATGCCCCGGTCCACCGTGCTTCTTGGGAGCAGAGATGGGAAGAACAGACTTGAAATATGCAACTGGAGCGTACTGGAGCACAGACATGCGTGAATTTTTATATTCCTGGTGGAGTGAGAGTGTAGTGTTTTCTGTAAATCAATCGTAGGGATTAAAAAACACTGCTCAGAGAGCTGGAACACAGCATATCAAAAGCAGAGTGAGCCTGAGGATCAGAGGGACTTTGCTGGAGCTTGGCAATGGAGCGCGTTGGTACTCGGGTCACGTTTGTGGGTAGCTGGGGAGAGCAGCGAGCTCAGAGAGAAATGTGGGTCTTCAGGGGAATAGGGTACTGTGGGCAGAGAAGCGGCAGCTTTGCAGCCTGCAAAACGAACAAGAAGAAAGTAAAGTGCTACGTGTTAGAGTCTGTGTGAAAAAGCCACTGTATTTTGACAGGAGCTGAGGGCCACCAGGCAGTAAGTCAGAACGCATGTTCTGCTTTTCAGAATGGAGCCCAATTGGTGAGAAGGCCGTTTCCCCAAGCCTAATTACTATAGTTTCTTATTCTGTCAAGTGTGCTGTCCAAAAAAGGAAAGGTTTGTGATTTTTTTTTGCTTTGAGCAAGGCAAATTTCTATAAAACTTTGCCTTTATACTTCTCACATGAAATTGATAGTAGGTGTAAGATCAATCAATTACCACTTTGGAGGAGAAAATGAAAGTATCTACTCCCTGCTGCAGTGAGAATTCCTCCATTTCCCAGCTTTTATTCTTCTCTCCCACTCATGCAGGAGTATTTCAATAGTGATCCCATTCTGTCAGGTGTATTTTGTATTATAATTTTGCATTATTAAAGAGCAAGCCTGTTAGTTTTACTGTGCTGGCTGTTTTAAGTATGTTTGTGTTAGGTTTTTTTTATCCATTCCAAGTCTGATTCTTGGGCTTCGCTAGCATTTCTCCTGCCCTAATTTGGACAGCCGGGCACGTTTCACCTGGCAAGGCAGATAGACTCAGTTTCCTTTGTTAGTTGTTCCGTTACCCAAGCGTGAGCTGAATGAGGCAGCATCATCTTCCTTCAGCAAAGCGACTCTGCTGTGTGATTTAAAATTCAGTTGGTTTAACTTCAGCTGTTTGATATGAAAGTGCAGGAGGGGAGAAACAACAGCTGGAAGGTGACGTTGGCCTTAGCCAGAAAGCAGGAACGAGTAGTACAGCCCCTGTATGGTATGGGTACGCCCGAGACATGGGGCTCCCTCCTCCTAGAAGCCAGCCCTTGTGGTGTTTGTGAGTGAAGAGTGAGTGCTTCAGTAACTGCACCTGTGATTTCTGCCACAACCCTTTTTAGATGGTTACTGAACCTTAGGTCAAATGTTTTGAGAACTTTGGCTTGAAGCCTGTCCAGTATCAAAGAACCTGTAGTGTGTGTACAGCGTAGCACACAGCTGCCTCAGACTGAGTTTAACAGAATAGGGGCAAGGTAAGGAGTGTTCATCTTGAAATCTGTTAGGATTTAGTCTGTTTAACAATTAACTTCTCAGGTGACATTGGGACAGCACTTTGCAGAATGCTCCAGGGTGATAAAGAGACTCTGAATTCCTAACTTTGTAACTATACTTTCCTCTGTTTGTTGTTATTAGGAGATGTAATCTCTAGGTCAGGAGAAAATGAGTTACTTAAATCCCTTTCTGATGAAATGCGATTTTCCTTCAGAACACAGAGATATCCCATCTGACACAAAAAAGAACAAAGAGATGCCAGGGGATGTACAGTGTATTACTTGACTCAGGTAATTAATTTGATCAAACAAAAAAGTCAAAATTTGAGTTTAATGTTAAGTTTAATCTGAACAAATTGATTTAAAAATACAGTATAAATAATTCTTAACTTATATAAAACTTGATTAAGAATTAATTTTTTGGTTTTGGGTTTTTTTTTTAACTAACTTTACAAAAGAGCATTACTGAACATAGAAGCAAGACATTTTAACTGTGGCCTTTTTGTTAAGACATAAAATATGTACACACTCACAGTACTTTTCTTTGTGCAAAACATGTACTGACTGATAGACTGTACCTTTCTGTACAAAGACAATTTCAGCTTACTTTGCATAGTATAAAAGCAACACAAAAAACCACTGGATACATAACTTTGTTGCTACAATACTTCAGGTAAACCTTTTGTAAAAATTATTAGACATAAAATTTCTCCTTAAGAGCCAGTTTTAATTCTAAAGCAATTAATAAAGGATATTCCAGTATAGAGATCTTGCCAATAATGTCCAGAGCACACACTGTTCATCATACAATCCAAGATGTGTGCAGTGTGATATCAGTAATTATGGCTGCTGACAACATTCAGCAATTTGATATTCCCAAATTAGTCTTCTGACACTTCAAGTCTTCTTTGAGGAATATACAGAGTTCCTTGAGAGACTTGATTGGCGCCATCTGAATTTGCAGATGGTGAAGACACTGTGTTTGGCCCTCCCGGTGTGCGGAAAAAGTTCTCTGTAACTCTTTGGGGCTCGTGGGATTCCTTTGGAATAGAAGGCTAGAGAGAAGAGAGAAAATCACTTTCATTTAAGGGGAAGGAAAAAAAAAAAGTGAATTCTAGTTTTAGGTTTCTCCAGGACATTAACAAACACTTTTTCCCGAAATTTAAAAATGGAAAAACTTTTTATCAATAAGAATACACCTGTATTCCTTGATATATCTATAAACATATATAGATATAAATAATTAAATAAAAATATTTTTTAGGTCCCTCCTAACTCCTTTTTTACTACAAAGAGATCTTGGGCAATAAAGTATTACACAAAATACACAGAGAAAGTTCCTTTTGAAAAAAATATTCTTTCAAAATCCTCTACAATCCTATTAAAAATCCCTAACATTAAATGCAAGAACTTGGGCAGATTAGGAAGGAAAAATCAAGTAACACATGGATAATTTGTTAATAAGTGTCATCTCAGATCTATGCCAAATCCTCCCTCAAACAGTTGTCTCTTGGTATCTTGTAGTCTTCCAGCTGGCTCCACTTCCACAAAAAGCCACTTGTTCTTCCTTTCTAACCTCCCAGTTATATTGTACTAGTGCCTGGCCTTCACCACCAGCTCTTTTTGGGCAGTGCTCATTTATAGAGATTTAAAAAAAAAAGTTTCTTTGAAAATTTTACCTGCTGTAAAGGAATTACTGCACTATACTTCCTACTCATTCCACCATGGTCAAGAAGTTGCAATTTATTTTTATTTACCTCTTCTTCCTGCAAGTTTGTGTTTTCTGAGCCATGGCTAACACTTTTTGGTTGTGAAGAGACTGGCACGTGCTGAAGAACAGGATTTGCAGGAACTTGCACACCAGCAGGTATTAGTCCTACATGCTGCAGCGTGAAGTTCAGAACTGACGACCTTGGACTTTGGGCAGGGCAGGTATTACTCGAATTGAGACAGGAGTTGCTCAGTACAGGTGCAGCAGCTATAGAAGTTGGTGACAGCATTATATTCAAGGGTGTTACGTGAAAAGCAGGAATGTTAACTGCTTTCAGTTCAGACGCTGGCACTGGAATAACACCTGAAACAGAAAAGTCAAGGGTTGAAGCGGTTAAAGAAACTGAGGCTCAAGGCATTGCACTGTAATATCATGAGCTCGGTCGGATGAATCTGGCCTGTGACCCCTGAAGGCAGACAACTGTATGCCTATTCTACGTAATACTCACCGGTAATGGGTGAGCTGTAGCTAGTGTGCTGCACTGAGCATATCCCAGCTTTCTCTTTGTTAAGAAAGCCTGCCTTGTTGCCCTGGGTGCACTGAGTAAGAGGAATAAGATAACCAGATGGAAAAAAAGTCTGAAAAAGAAAAAGACAATACAACTTTACCCCAAACATGTAATAAAGAAAAAAAAAATCATCAAGGTTTTCTCCAAAGTTGCACCCCCCTTGCCTGCCTTGTTCTTATTCCATGCCTGTACTACTGTCTGTGTGAAATTAGACCCAAGTGACTCAAGGACACACTCTTGATAGTAATACTGCCCTACTGCACTGAAATCAGTTGGCTCCACTTCCAACTGATATCCTCAGTGAAGAACTGGAAGTCTATCTGGGATTAACACAGTGCAATTAGAGCAGACTAAAGAGAAATCCTGAATACTCTTCCCCCCTCCCCCCCCCCTCCCCGGAAGAAACATCTGGACCCAGTAATCATCGTGTCACCTCATTCTTAGATTGTGTTTTTTTGTAAAAAAAATATTTGAAGGCAATCCTTTTGCATTTACAAGTTCTGGGTTTTTGTCAACAGAACTATTCTTCATTCAGGTTCTCTATAGTAATAAGTTTTCACTGCAAAATGCCGAATTTTATTGACGAAGGGAGTTTCATGTGATTCTGTTTCAAAGTATTTGAAAGTAAATAAACACAACGGATGGACAGGTAAGGGATCTCAACGTGGCCTTATTCTACTTAGTCTTAGTTGCAATCATCCCAATTGAAACCTGAAAGCCACTTTCTGTCCTCTTATTTCTGTATTTAATGCAGAAACAGAAGTCTTACATTCCTACAAAATAAGGTTTTAAAAGTGCACTAAAAATAATCCAACTAAAGACAATCTATGTATGTGTACTTCATTATAGCTTTGTTTCTTTTGCAAAGACTGTAACTGATGTTTTCCCAGGTAATGGCAAGATGTGCTTTAGAGTCTGACAAAGCTTACCTCGTGAGCAGGAATGGCAAGTGTTACAGGTATGTCTTGTTTAGTTTGGCTTTTGTCCTCTCCTTCCAGAACATCTTCTCTTTTACACTGGTCATAGCAACTTGCCATGTTTTGATCTAACGTTTCAGTTTTGTTCTGTCTCTCTTCCTGGACATTGTCCATTTTGTAATTCGTTTGTGAGCTACTGGAAGATGGTCTTTCATTTTTCATGGATACTCCCTTTAAAAAAAGTACATATAAAAACAAAGGCAGTCATTGTAAGACTTAACATTCTCAATTACAGGTCTACAATGATATTTATACATTTAAAAAATTCGGAAAGCAAGCTTTCTCATTGCTCCTGATTCCCAAGTTTGTGTTATAAAAACTTCAATAAGACAACCTGTTCCAGGTTATCCCCTCTCGCTCCTTTACAGCTAGTGGATGTTTGACACCACGTTGTCACAACACGCTGACAACATTTCACAACTGTTTTGGCAAGGACAATTTAAACCAGCCTAATAATTTAAAGAGACGTAACGCATTCAACAACCAAGGAGTAGGAAGCGATCCAGACCCAGTTTCTCCATACGCATCAAGTATATCTGAAAGTCTTATCATCTTCATGTGCTATATTATTGTACACCAATCCAACATTAACAGTCTGCAACTGTTAGAAATACTTAGAAGGTATCAGGATTTTGGGATGTTTCATGTTCAGCGACTTTTATGTGTCCACTTTCCCTCCTGACACCTCTAAAGCAAAGTATGAACGCCAGCAAGATTATCAACCTGAACTGCTCCGGAATCACTGTATAAATAGGTGAGTCTTGACACAATGTTCTGGGAGTTGTTTTACTTCGACTAACGTGTACATTTTGACATGTCTTCTTGGAAATAAATATATGAAAGAAAGATAAGGGAACAAGGAGAAAAGTACAGCCTGATCCTAGGTTGGTGTTTCAAAGGTATGTTATATTGCATACTATATATTCTGCCTGATGTTTTCATATACCAGTGAGATTATGTGAAATTTGAGATATAGGTAGATATATGTGTGTAAAAGAACAAAAACCAGCCTCCCGAACATCAGCAAGAGCAACAAATGAACATCATCCCTTCAAGCATGATGTTATTTAAAACACCTACATGCAGTGGTAGACTCCTCAATCCCTTTAAAAATGAGTAGGTGGCCACATTATTAAGCTATAAAATGGCATTTTAAAGATAATTTAACTTACCAGAGAAGTATCAAGACTTTCCTCATCGCTTCTATATCTCTTAATTAAATTATTCTCTGGTAATGCTTGTGATCTTTTAAGGCACCGCTGTGAAGAAGTTTGTGATTTTGTACTCGGTCTTTCTTTAGCTGTCAAGGACTTTGTTGGATCACGTGCAGCTATCTGATTGTCCCTTCCCTCAGTGGTTATTTGATGTAGTACCTCTGAATTAATTCCAGTTACATTAGCACACGGTAGAGGCTGCAACATGATACTGGGGCTGTACGTTGTCACAGTGTGGGCTTGGGAAGGGTGCAGATATATTGCATATGAAACACCAGAAGGAGCGTGAGGTAGTATTACTGGTGAGACAGAGCTGTGGCTTGGAGGACAGACACCGAGCAGCTGCGTGAGAGCTGGCTGCTGAGAGGGGGCTGCCATGCAAGGAGGTTCGTGGCTGGGGGCTACCGCAGGTGAGGACAGACTACATTGCAAAGCTGGTCTTGACAACTTCATCTCTGTTGCTTTCCTAAAGAAAAACAAAACAAAACAAAAACACACACACCAAAACAAACAAACAAAAAAGCCCAAACATCTTTTAATACTTTCCTGCAGAAATTAATGCCTCAACAAAGTATTTGCTGCAATACAAAGCCTTAACACAAACTTGTACTTCTCAATCCACTACAGAGAATATAAGTGGAGGAAAAAAAAAATAGCCTGCAGTATCGGGGATTACCGGTGTTTGCAGACTGTGCCCAGCTCAAGCTGAGCATAGCTTTTATTTAATGGCCAGTGACAAAACAAAGCTTCCCACCTTAACGCTTGCGCAAACTTACTTTGATTGTCCTTCCAGCTGATGTTTAGCGACTGCTGGAAGCTGAGCCATTTTACTTGGGAAGGCTGATAAATTTTGATCCATACCTGGTTGGCGGGGGAAAACAAAACAAAACTGTTAGTACATCAAAAGTAGAAGTTAAATTTTGTCTTGCAGAGACTACGCTGTTTAATGTGGCATACATAATTAATGAGAAGACATTAAGACTCCATGTTATCTGCAAATAACAGCCTTGATTTGATCAATTGGATGGTAGTTTACATGAAACTAATTTTAAAGCCTCTGCTCCACTGGTTTTTTTCCCCTCCGAAGAGAATACCTGAGAACAACATCAACATCGATAGGTAATTTTCTGGCAGTTTTATAGCACGCAGAACTGCTTAGATAGTAAGACCTACAGCACCGTTTTCACAACAAACCAAGGTTGAGGCAGTTCATAAAGATACAATATCCAGAGAATCAGCTATGTTACACAAACAGAAGGTTTGTAGCCAATGAACCATCACATGAAGTCAAAATAGTGATATGTAAAAAAAGGATTTCATGTTCTTCTTAAATCCGAATCAGTAATATGCCACTCCTCGTGTCTTTGCTGTGAAAGAGGAGGCTAGAGTCTCCTACCTCATGCAGAATGTTGTCCAGATCTCACGGGATCTATTTCTTTTGCTGCAACTGTACAAGCTGTGACTAGATTTGGTTCCCCAAACTGGAAAGAGCTTCGACTAATCGCAGAGCTTATGCACTGAACACAGATCAATTTAGCTTTGTTTTCACTATGGATCCTGTAAGGCCATAGGATGTACTGGCAAAACATATTTTCCCCTGTCCTGTCTACTTTTGACATGACAGGTTTCTTGCCAGCAGGCATACTCATGCATCCGTATCTCCTATGAGAAGAGGGCAAGCCTAAACATTTAAAGCAAGACTACTTCCAAGTTAAAAACAAACTTAAAAAAAGATACGTACTTGGGCTTATTTTAACTGGACTGGTCGGAGCGGACTGGATCTTTCTTCTGTCATTTTCTATACTTTTAACTAACTTTATTAGAGATGGATGTCGAGTGAAGTTTTGCTTTCCTTTTGAAGGAAAGAGGTTTTTTGAACACTGCTCTTTGGAAGGGATGGATTCTGACATAGGTGGGGTCATAGAAACTGGTTCAAGTTTTGTATCTGAAAAGCAGAAAAAAAACCCTAAGAGTAAGTACATCTCATATGCAGTCAGTAATTAAAAGCAGTTATTTGAGCCTGGCTTATTATTGAAGTCCTAGCAGCAGCAAAAACGGGAACACGAGAGTCTCAGTATGAGTTCATCTGCTACCTGGAAACAAATGCAGGTGTGCTACGCTGCCACGGAGCAACGGCAGTGATGTGAGTGGCAAAGACTTTCTGCTTAGTTTACTCTGTCTTTTGGTCAAAAAAATTCTAACAGAGAAAACAAACAAACAAATCAAAATTATGATCAGAAAAAAAGTGACCCATACACCTACCCTGAATATTTGGCAAGATCTCAGGTCCTGTCCACTTGAATGCTGGTTTTCTTCCTCTCTCCTCTGTAACATGAACTTTCTTGATAAGCTCAAGGCTACTGAGAACATTTGCTATGTCATAAAGTCTCCTAATTTTGGCTGAAATAAAATGAACAAATGTAAAGTATAGTAATTCTGATGAATAAGTTAACGTATATCAGATTTAAAATGTTGTGATGCCCTTTTAGCAGCTACAAAGAAAAACCTCTATCTTTTCTTTATAACAACAATTTTGTGGGACAGATATATGAAATAACATACCTTATCACAAGATAAAGTTTATGTGTAAAATACTATGACAGACACAAATCTAGAAAAGAAAATACTGCTAAGTATATTATGCTAAATATAGGGGAAAAAAATATTTTCAAAACAAGTTCTGTGCAGTGACCAAACCTATACAAATTCTGAGTGGAAATAAGTAGCTTAAAAAGGAGGTATGCACATGCAACGGCGAACATGGGCAACAGGGGAATAAACACACTAAAATCCATCAGGACAAATACCTTGCATGTTCTTAACTTCTTAACTGGTTCGAGATCAAGCTGTTAGGGGAAAGGTTTAGGCAGCAGTCAAATTACAAGTGAATTCTGGACTGCAAAGTGAACCTGCTTAGGCCAAAGCTGCTGCTACAGAAAATTTAAATTAAACACTTTGGTGTTCCCAAAGGGAACTTGGGACTGCGCTTGTTAGTTAAGAAGGTGGTAAAACATGCGATACCTGAAGTACAGACATAGGGATGGAATGCCCTGAAAATGCTTGTATTGCGATACAGACATTATGGAGGAAGAAGAAAGAATGAAAACAAACAAACCCCCCAGCTGACTACCCACCCACCCTCTCTATGTTGCCATGATGCAGTGGGAAGGGAATTATGAACTGAAACCAGCAAGGATCAGTTTTCCTTTTGCATAGATATGGTTCCACAAAAAAAAAAATAATCTAAGGAGTCTATCTGAGAATCAAGGAAGGGTGCAATTTTCAATGAAATCCACAATTAATTCTTGATCCCTCAAGAGTGAGCACACTTTTGGTTATTACAGATGTACAGGGCTAGACCTAGAAGCGCCTTTTCATTTGAATGGAGAGGACGAGAGGAAGTGTGCAGGGAACTGAGAGCAGGGTAAAAACGAAGAAATAATGGGCAGTTGCAGTATTGGGTTTCACTTCTTCTCACATCTAAGTTACTAACAACGCTTTTACAGAATTTTTTTAGATTTCCAACAAGTAAGTTATATGACTAGAGCACAGATTTGCATGATACTGGGGCATCTTTGAGGAGATGACGCCGAAATCTTTGAAAGACTGCTTGAGGAAAGAGAAATTGTTACTAATAAGCAGCCTTGTGACATCATTTCAGGAGAGAGGATTTAGTGGACTTTTTCCTCTTATGTGGTCATTTTGTCATTATGTAGCAATGACTACGCACAAGCGGGTCCCTGTTAAAAACCATGCAAGGCGTTCAGTGAGTTTTTGGAGGCTCAAATGTATTTATGGCAGGAAGATGATGGTATTTTACACCGTATGAACTAGTAGTAACATAGCTCATTTAGCTTATGCTTGATAGTTTACTTACTTTTAAACTTGCTTTTATCTAAGTCTTCTAACTGGTCTTCTCCAATCAAGATTTTAGCGGCAACTTCAAGGCTTACTATTTTAGGAGTCGATACAAGAAACAGCATCACAAATTTCTGACTCATCACTCGTAAAGACTTGTCTTTCCTGCTGTTCACTGATGCTGCAGCAGACAGGAGAAAGGATTAAAGCATTAAGTGACTTGGCAGCTACAAATGTTTTTAAAACAATTCCTTTAAAAAAGAAATTTGTCAGTAATAATTATAAGAACAAACAACACAACAACTAGGCAGGGCTGACGTGGACTGAAGTCATTTTTCTACATGGCAAGAATCAGGTAATTAGATAGATACCAAGTCGAACTACAAAGAAGAGGGTGATGTTTCCCCCTGTGTATGTTTCCTGTTGCCTGACAAGTTGTACTCTTAAAGATGCCTAACTGCAGGTTACACAATGTATTTAACAACCCTTAATTAACATTTCTTCCATGAATCAAAGCTAAATTAATAAATAAATGAATAAATTTATGCTTTTGGCTTCTGTAACATTCAATGGTGACAAATGCTGCAACTGGATTTATGTTGGGTATGTTTTGATAGTTTCACCTGATGCCCCCTTGTTCTTGCACTGTAAAACCAAAATCCATGTGAGAGAATTGAACGAATTAGAGAACTGGAAAAGTGCTGTGCACTTTTTCTCACCACAACCAGTTGCGGTGTCTTTCAGGCTGTACCATTTCAGGAAAAAAAAAAGTCCAATAAATATCTATGAACTTGGAAAAAATGGTTATCGTTATAAGCACATATTGTTCTTGGCATTATAGAGAATTATTACCAGCACGAAATTCCATTCCTGGGAGCTCAACAAAAGACATTTCTGAGTGGTCATTTGAGCCAAACGATCTTGCCATTTCTTCGTTTCTTTCACCGCTGAGATCAAATTCATGCTCATACTCTCTTTTCTTGATCATCTGTATTTGCTGTGTGTATTTGTTCTCTTCTCCAACTCTTTTCAACGCCTGCAGGGTTTTGGAGAGATTATGTCGCCCGTGCCAAGCGTATTTGTTTTTGGCGAGGCGGCTCACCATGTGTAGGCTCTCTAGCACGTTCACGATATCATATATGCGTCGACGTTCGACATCTGAAAAAGAAAGATTAAATTGACCATAACACATTTTATGTAGTAGAGATGTCATGTCACACGTTTACCTGAAACGTGGTTTGCCCAGAGAAGGGATCCGTTTCCTGTACTCCCCCTCCTCTTAATATACTTCTAAGCCATTTTCGCCAATTCCTCATTACAAAGGTCTCTGAAAACAGCCCTCACAGATCTCACCAGCAAGGAAAAGAAAACCTTCTGGCTTTAAAAACGGAAGAGCTTGCTTGTCCAGTTATACTTGGTTTACAGCATTCCTTCAGAAAAAGAACTTACTGTTGCCAGAAGAGCCATTAGATGAGTTTCAATACAGCTTTAAAAAAACCCAAAGCATTTTTAATTATTCATTGCATCAATTTTAGATTGCCTCATTAAATAACCTTGGAAACTCCTGGTAGCAACTGTTTGTAACGTGTTTTTATATGTTATTGTATTAACATGCTGTCCTTTTTCTTTTGTTGAATTCTTGGTTTTGACTAGGCATTTTCCAAAAGTTGTTACTTTGTACAAAGTATAAGTAGAATAGACATTTTTTTAATTTGCAAGTCATCCCTCTTCTGTGTCCCCCAACATATTCTGAAGATATGACACCGAAAATTTTATAGCAGGATTATTTATAACTGTTGTCAGTGCCATAATCTGTAGAATATTGTTATGTCATAGTTGTCATTAAAAAAACCTTCAGCTTAATGTTAGCAACTTAAAACTCTTGGTAGATCGTTGGTGCACTATAAAAATAGTGATATAAAGTGAGAAAGTTACATTTTAGAGAGCAGAAAATAGTTTCTTGCTTTGATGTCACGACTGGACAGAAAGCTGTGGGTTCAGCTTGAGAAACGCTAGGTCCTGCCACAAAAACCCAACCACTAATCTTAGCCACCACCTCTAGATCCAAAAAAGTGCATCTAGTTATTTGTAGTATCGGCAATAATTGAGATGTTAAATCAAACAAAATTCAGGGTTTCTCAATTCAGCTCACTGAAGAAACGTTACCTTTTTAAAATAATTGCTCTAAGAATGAAAAGCTTAAAGCTGGGTTTAAGTGAGTTTGACAGCACTAAGTAGACATTCAGCGTTTCAGGGAGCAAAAAAAGTACTAACACAAGTGGTAGGTTATTGGTACATTTGTATGAAGAAATATATAATAGCATATCTGCCAACTTACTAAGCTCTTCAGCTACTTCATCAAGGCAAATGAAATTATCTGCTGCAGCACTGGCGTGATCAGTATATCGAGCTAAGAATTTATGACACAGTAATCCTAGGCTTTTCTCTTTGCGACTCGGTTGAGATTTTTCATATTCATCTCCTGGTAAGTGCTCCTACACGGGAATAAGAAAAAAGACATTTTGAAATCTTCGACAGTATGTAAAGGTAGATATTTAACAGCTTGATTGTGAGCCACTGTCCAAGGTCCAGGGTCCTCCTTTTGTCCTTCACACCTGTGAAATAAAAGCAGCAAAACGCTACCTGTATGAAACTAGAAGATATCCTTAGTTACACTTGCTAAACCCTCCAAAATCAAAACTTAAAAAAAACCCAGTTGCAGTCTGTTAACGTATAACTTTTTCTAGAGAATAGACAGCCTTCAGCCAACTTTCAAAAAGAAGAAGCAAACAAAGATGACACCTTTACAGCGTACCGGCAAACAGTGTTTTGCCTGTAGAATCTGCCTTGCAGTGTTTGACAGTTCCCTCCGCCGCTCCCTGCTCCTGATCTCGGGGCTAGCTGCGCTGATCAGCATTTTCAGGTTGGCAGTGGGCGTCCATGGCTCGGTGGGCAGGAGTTCTTGGGGTTTCGGGGGGGTGGCGAGTGGCTGACAGCCGGGCTGTATCTCTGCCAGCACCGAAGGCGAGGCAGCTCCTTGCTTCAGTGGCGTTCGCAAGGCGCTTCTGCACAGCTCGGGAGGGTGATTTTCCTGCAGCGAGAAAAAGGAAAGGGAGATGTTGGAAAGGAGTAGGGCTGCGGTGCACCGCGGGGGGACAGGGACAGCAGGCTGCGGGCAGGGGGACAGGGGCAGTGGGCCAGGGATAGGGGACCAGGGCAGGGGGACAGGGGCAGCGGGCCGGGGACTGGGGACCAGGGCAGGGGGACAGGGGCAGCGGGCCGGGAGCAGGGGTACAGGGACAGCGGGATGGGAGCAGGGGTCTGGGGGCAGCGGTGACTTTTGGGTGGCTGAAGTCAAAGGCCACAGTTTTAGCCTGAACTGACGGATCGGTCCCTGGGACCTTTAGCTTAATTCACCTTCTCGTATTTTATTTTTTTTCGTCTCTGGGGAGGGCGCAGAGCACACGTTAATGTCTGGCAGAAAGCTATAAAGGCCGATGGGAAGATGGGAATAGTTTTGTTAATAAAACAGAGGAGGCGCGGTGGGAGAAAAGCGGGCTGTTGCGTGGCCGGGCACGGCGCGGCGGCCGCGCACGACGAGGGGAGCCGGGCACGGCGTGGGGCTCGGCCGCTCGGTTACCGCCACCCCACGCTTTCACACGCGTCCTCCCGCACCGAGCCCCGCCGCCGGGCCCCGCGGGCTGTCAGCGGCCGCGGAGCGGAGGGATTACCTTGTCGCCGGTGCCCATCTCCCGGCCCGCCTGCTGCATCCTCCCGCCGGCGCGAAGCCTCAGGAGCCGTCGGTCGCCGGTCCTTCCGCGGCGCTCCGCATCGCACGGCCCACCGGTTCTGCGGGACCGGGGCAGCCAGCGGCGCGTTAGCGGGGACCCCGGTGCCGGGCGGGTGGCGCCACCCCGGCCGCTTCCCGCCGCGCTCCTCCCGCCTCCCGCCTCTCGGCCCGCGCGCGCCCACCGCCCAACGGCCCGGCCCCGCCCCGCCCATTGGCCGCCGGCGGCGGCGGCGGTGGGCGGGGCCCTTCCGGGATCCCGTTTAAACATTTGGCGCCACCGTCGCGTCCCGTGAGCTGCCGCGCCGCGCCCGGCCGTGTCTCGCCCCGCCACCCATCCCGCCCCGCGACGGCGAAAGCCGGCACCCACCGGCTGCCCCGCGCGCCCGCCCTGCGCCGCCGCTCCCGGGGCCGGTTTGAATTCGACCCGCTGCGCCGCCGGCGGGGGGGAGGGCGGCCCAGCCAATCAGCTCGCGGCACTCCGCCCAGCGCAGCCAATCGGAGCGCGGCGTTGCCCAGCCGTTCCCTCCTCTCCCTCCCGCCGCTGCCGGCGGGGCTCGCGCCGGGGCCTTTGGCGGGTTCGCGGCGGTGGAGCCGGGGCGCGCGCCGCCTCCTTCCCTCCCCGCCCCAACGGCCGCCGCCGTGAGGGGAGCGGGCGGCAGGACCCGGGCCGCGGTTGCTAATTGGATTAGCGCGGTTAATTATCGAATTATTTGCCGCAGGCCGAGCAGATCGGTCGTCCCTCGCGGCCGCTGCGTCCCGTGGCTTTTCCGCTCCTTTAAAGCACCGAAATAACAGCGCCGTATCCCGTCCCGCGGGCGGCGGGGCGGGGGATGGCAGCCCGCCCTCACCTGCGGTGGGCGCAGCTTCCTGGGAACACACTGAAGTCACTGGTGTGCTCCGAGCTGTGAGCAAAGCCCTTATCAAACGGGGGGGGGGCGGGGGAAGGACCTTGCTACCTGGCCGGCCGCATGGCTCGGTGCGCGGTGGGCGCCCCGGGTGCTCGCTGCCTGGCCGAGGGGCCCCCGGAGATAAAATCCAGCAGCTGCCTGAGATGCTTATCGCAGGTGTTACGACACGGCTGGTTTGCAGGTACGCGTTTGGGACTGAGGATCAGTTGACTCTGGACATTCATTATGCTAGACTTGGGGTAGCACCACGGCTAAACCTCTTGATTTAACTGTAAAATCTTCCGAAAGAAAGTCTTTGAAAGCACGGACATTCAAATCGAGAAGTTGCCCATGTAACTTTCAGTCTGGTAGGCTAGCCGCAGGGCAGCTGAAGCCTGTTCCCTTGCAGAACACATATACCTCACCCTAAAAAGTGATGTTTAGCTTTGGGTTGACATTGGCTCTTTCCCCTTGTTTGTGCTTCAATGTAATTTACCGTGCTTTGGCTTCTTGTAGAGGGTGCGCTAGAAGGTGTAGTTGTGTGTTCTGGGAACTTGGAATTGGTGCATCGCTCACAAGAAGTTAAATCATGAATACTGAAAAATAGTGGTGGGTTTTTCCCCCAGGGATGAACACATGTGATACCATTTTTGCTGGAATCTGAGTTGTTTAAATGAGGAGCAAATACATTTGCGTGTTTCAGAAACCAAACTGGGGGAAAAATAATCGGGCTTTTATATTCAAGCTGTAGTTTGATTATTTTTTTTTTCCTTCATGCAAAGCTTTGACAATTACCTTTATCCCCTAATCAAGAAGCCGTTATCTCTGTTCAAACACACTGTAATATCCCTCGTGCCTTTTGCTCAGGGGTGATCTTTCCTAGTCTCAAAGTTAGTTTTAAATCTGTCCTGACAGTATCAGATATTTTAAAGCAAAGGTTAAAAGAATTGCTGACATTATTGCAGTTACTGAGATAATTGTTCTGTTAGCAACTTGTGTCCCTCTTCTGTGGTCTTCCTCACTATGCTACTGCCTTCACCTTTCTGAGATGATAGAAAGACATGGAGCAGCCCATCGCTGTGCTCCTTTGCAGCCATCTATTTAAGCTGTGTTGCCTTCTGCTCTTGCTTGTGTTTCTCTATGTAGCACTAGGGATTAGAAGCAGTGCTTACGTTCCCTGCCAGGTACCTTTTTAAAGAGAAAAGCATAAGGATTAAAAATTGTATGGCCCTGATGTGGGAACCAGAGGCACCAGTACCAAGATCAGAATAGCTCTTAATGCATAACCTTGAAGCCTTTTCCCTGATGATTGTGTGCTGTTTGCTAGTTTCAAGTGCTGAATCAAGATACCACCTGATGCCAGAAATCAATGTTCTGTGTGATAAGTCATTTTATCTATGCTAGTTCAACTAAAGAGTTTCTTGAAGCATAGTAATGTGGATTGAAGAGTATGTGTGTAAGTATCCTAGTGGTTTTGCCAAATCTAATGAATGGTAAACTAGGATTATATGTAAGGTGGTTAATAAGTAAAGGATATGTTAATTGAAGTGCTTCTACTGCCTGTATTCTAGTTAAGCATGCCTCCTTATCTTGTCCATACTTTCCTCTTTCAGTAACAGCACTTGCCATTCTGAAGAAAGCACTAATCTGGTTTGCTCTGCATGCTCCGCTCAGAGTTGTACATCTTCTATGAACATCTGTTGTCAATAATGGATTTGTTTCAGCATGAACCCAAGGCAGCACACTTCAACATCTTGAGCTTGTGCGCTTCATGGATGTGGTGCTGTACTTCTGTCAGGCGGAATTGTAATAAATGGCTCACATAAAATCACATACTTAAAGAATTTTACTGAAATTGTTGTTACCATGTATAAGGTCACTTGCAGGCTGCCCAGGGAGATGGTGGAATCTCCATCCTTGAAGGTATTCAAAAGCTGGCTGCATGTGGTCTTGGGCAAGGGGCTTCAGGTAGCCCTGCTTGAGCAGGGGGTTGGACAGGATGAAATCCAGAGGTCCCTTCCAGCCTCAGCGGTTCTGTGATTCTGCAAGATGAATAGTGATTACATCCCTGAATGTAATCTGTTGTAAGGTTGGGGAAGGAAAAAAAAAAATACCTATGGTATGTGAATTTAAAAGATTCTGGTTTGTACAGCCTTCAGAAAATTGACCTTTCTGTGCTGCTGCCTGATTGTTCAGACTATTTTAGGCTGCTTTCCTCAAGGAACTAATTTGTGATAACTCTTTCTAGGACTGGAATTGTAAATTTGTAAACAATAGTCGCCTGTGGGAGCTTTGTGGGAAAGTGCCTCCAGTTAGGCATCTGAGTCCCTTGTTGAAATACTGCTTGTGGGAATCCTTGCTAGTGCTGCTATTTATTGCATGCATCTCCTCCCATTGTCATGTTTTCTTGCAATGTTTCTTTTACTCAAGTGAATTTTTAAGGAAATGGTTATCTTTCTTTATTATACCTTAATTCTAATATCTGATGGGTATAGAGGAGAAACTGCAGTCTTCTGCAGGTGTATACTTCTAGTCAAAAAGTTTATGATACAAGCACACCCTGGAATATCTCAGAAATCTATCAGTAGACTGGGTTAAATATTTTATTTACTTACATTTTAAGTGTAAATAATGCAACTATTTTATTCAATAGAAATGAAAAGGAAGGCAGAGGAGATTAAGAAGTACCATGTAGTAGTCAGAAACCACAGCTTTTTCCTTATTCAGATGCTTCTGTAATGTTAATCTCTCCAGTCACTTCAAAATTCTGTAGTATTTAGGATTATAATATTTATCCTCATCTTCACTCTAGGTTATGTTGTAACAAAAATATATCTTTTTTGGACCTATGAATAAAGTTTTCCAGAGCATGAAGATGACTTAAGACTCTGCCTCTCGCAGAAGTGGTGTAAGCACTTGGGTTCACTAGAGGTCAGACTTCTTTTACTCCTTTGTATCTACAAGACAAGACTGCTGTTCAGTCATGGAGATGTGCTTCCTGCCTGTACTCACGCCATGCTATTTACTCAGCAAAGTGACGTGTAATTTTGTACAGTATATAACAGCACTAAATGGCTTTTAAATTATTTTAAAAACCCCAAAACTTATAAAGATTAAATGTATACCTCAGGGAAATGATGGCAAATACAGGGATATGTGGAAGACTAAAAAATAGACAGTGTCTAAAGGTGAGCTCATGTGTTTTTGCCATCTAATGCCGCTGCAGACGGCAGCATGCAGTTTGCATCGCCTGGGTGGTCGGTAGTATCAGCTCTGCAGTAGATGTACGTGGCCTTAGTTGCATGTAGGTACCCAAAGGAATCGCTGCTGCCACTGGCTGCCCCGGGAACTGGTGTGCTTGCAGGGAGAAACGATGGGGGAAGAAATAACTGGCGACCCCAAATCCAGGTGCGGGAGCAGCACGGAGTGGCCGCAGCAGCAGGATGGTGGCAGCGCCTGGTCTAGAAGGCACTGGGGAGTGCTTTACTGCAGCCTCGCCTAATTTTCTATTCATTAGTCTGCATACAATTAAATTGTATTAGGACATATTATTGAATAAGTTGATTCAATTTAACTTCAGTTTATTTGCTTTCAGTTGTTATATTATCTTTTAATATTAGGCAACTTAAATCAGCTGGTCAAACCCTGAGGTGAAGGGCTGGGAAGGCAACAAAAAAACCCACCCACGATGGAAACCTGAATTCCTAAACAAACAAATGCCTTTTTCAGGCATGCTAATTTCAGGGAATGCTAATTAAAACTTAATGCATGCACTAGAAACTACACTGCAAGAATATTAATGGCATGATACAAAGAAGAATAGAGATGTAGCATTTTGGTGCTTCACTTTTGTTGGTATATTCTTTCTATTAAGATGGATTCCTAGGAAAAGAAGATAAAGGCACATAAATGTGTCTATATTCAAGATTAAACACGTCTGAGGTTCAACAGGACACATTCTTAGAGGTGCTGAGCATATAGGGCTAAGAGCGTGTTTCTACTTCAAATGCTTTCTAATTGTAGTCAAACATTTTACAGGTAATAACATCTAAACTATTTTAGTGTGTTGTAAATTTCATTCCTTCAACGTTTTAGAGACGAGCTATCTCTACGAAGAGTAGAGACTCGTGGCCACCTAAGTGAATCAATTTTTTTGAGGAATGAAGAGGAATTCTGCTTGCATACAGACAAGTCTTTCACTGAGATGTTATTTCCTGATCCAAATCTAAAGTGTAAGTTGGAGCAAAGACCCGTTTCCTTCATGTCCTTGAACTAGATGATTAGATAATTTTTTTTTACTTCCTTGTGTGCTTTTCACTTAATGCACTGAAGTCAGAAATTCATGGGCCAGCTAAAACACAGGGTAAGCTGTGATCCTGAAAACAGGTTATAGTCATAGTGACAAAACCCACATTTATATATATATATACAGGGAAAAAAATAGCATTTCTACACAAGCTGCACATCCACTGCATATTGCATGCCTTGGTCTTACAGGGAGCTATACTGCAAGCCTCAGTGTCCATCAGCCCAAGCTTCTTTGTGTCAGATATTCTCCCATCTCTGCCTTTTGCTTGTGACTGACAGGAAAATGAGAAGATGAATGCTTGGAGAGGATGAGAGAGAGATGATGGAGAGGGGCAATAAAGAAGAGGGGTAGATAAATGTCTCGGAGATGAGAAGTGTCAGTAGTGCTTGTGTACAAACCAAGCAGTTGTGAAGGGCTGTGCTGGTATCCATTCTCAGCTCGCTGCTATTGGAAAGAGGTGCTCTTTTCATGCTACTTTGATAGTACCAGGCAGTGTTGTTCTAGATAATGTTAGATAGTTATAGATAATGTCACGAGCTCCATTGTGATATTGCGGAGTTTACTGCTGTGTATGGGTCAAGCGCACATGATAGTATTAAGTAGTATCTGATATTACTGCTTGACCGAAAACTCAGAATGATGGTACAATAAAAGAAGTTAATTCCCAGTTAATTCCCTGCCAAAATGTTCTATGTGGTGGAGTAAAAAAAAAAAAAGCTTGCTATTATATTGTTATCTGCAGGAGCCCTTGGAAGATCTTATTTCCCTAAGTGACAGTGATACTGAAACAACTCTCTTTTGTATTTCGTCTGTTATATATTTATAGTGGAATCTAGTATGGATTCTTAAAGCCAGCCTAAGAAGCATTTTTCTTAAGACCTAATTTTATGAGGCTCTTGCCAATAAGCAGCATCTAAGTTCTTCAAAAGGATTCCTACTGCACAGACACACCCTAAAGTTAATGTTAGTTCAAAACGCAGATTCTTACACAAATTCCATCCTCCCTCAGTGCTTTAGCTGAGAAATGACACATGTAATGTTAAATGGCATGTCAATAGCAGAATACTTTGTACTGTAGGATTAACAAAACAGACTAAACTGACATTGTACAGACATACTTTACTCCTCTGGTTCAACTGAATAGATTCACAATAATCTTCTGTTGAATTATTTAGCTTAACTCATCAAGTTGGAAGAATGTTGTATTCACACCAAGGAATAAATTTTTCTCTAGTATAAACTGACTGGTTTCAGAGAATTTCCATCAGGAATTGATTTGGTTCAAGAATGTTAATAGTATTTTCTATTTGAAGAATTTTCTCCGTTTGAATGGAATTCTCCTTTCCCTGAATTTTTGTACCACGTTACATTTTGGTGCTGTTTTTCTCTGAGTTTGCTCTTCTCATGTCTTGCTTTAAACCTTCTGGCCAGCTCTGCCTTTGGAACTTGAGCTGCCTTTTCAACACAGGGTGCTTCTTGCTCTGTAGGTTCTCTTGCTGTAACTTCTGACAGCTCCTCTGTTTCACACTAGCTCTCTTTTAAGCTCATGTTTGGCTAAGCCCATCCAGAAGAGGTGTGTTCTTGCAGGCTGTCAGGTACCACAGTGACAGGTACGTGACAGGCACCAGCACTGGGACCTGAGTGTGCACTATAATTATCTCTTAAGTTTGTGATGTAGTGAAACGCATTGAATAAGGACTCAGCATTCTTCCTTCCTTCTTTCTTCCATCTTTCCAGCTGAAAGGATTACTTACTGAAAGACCTTCTTGCAATTTGAGAACTCTGACTTTTTAAGAGGTACTCAGCACCATATGCCCTGTGTCCCGTCTTCCTTGTAGTAAGTACATCTGAAAGTCAGACTATTAGTCTGTGCTGTGGATTCCACCATGTGGAATGGGTAATAAAAATTCCTTACTTCTTGGAAATCGCATGCATTATGATGGCATAAAGGGAACAGGGACTTCTGAGTTTCTTCCTTGTACTGTTAAAAGCCAAATTCTGTTATGAGTTGAATACAGACTTTTCTTTCCATTACCTAGTTTTCCTGTGTCTTCTGCGTGTAGAGGAAGTTATCCACCACTGCACAGATAACCTTTTTCTTTTTTCCCCTAAGAGGATGCTGCTTGAGTGTGCTAAATCCATGACAAAGCCCATAATATCTGAAATAAACTTTACTTGCACCTGCCGTATTCTGTTCCAAATGCCATCTCTATTGAAACACTCCTCTATATTCTGTGTATAGAATCTTAACCAAGCTGAATCATTTCATCTGCCACAAAGGGATTAAACATGTCAACAGTAATTATCTCTGCCTTATTCTCTGGCAGTTGTTTTTCCTTAAATGCGCTCAGAGGTTCATTATAACTTTCTCACTAAATCTCATGCCACATAAATATATCAAGGTATCATTTGCTGGCATAGCAAGTGCTGACACCTGTGTCCACTCTTGCAACCAGAAGGTGGTCAGGAGGGTTTTACTCATAAATTATAGTCTGTGTTGTTCTAGTTAAAATCCCAGCTGAGCTTGCACTCTGCTTGGAAGCCTGTTGGGCTGCTGCTAGGACGTGATTCTAACTGGGGAGAGGACTCAGGTTTATTTGCAAAGTTTTGTGTTCTTAACAGAAAGTACTCAGTGCTTTAAATTCTAATGACAGTTGAGCTGTACTTGTAACTAGAAGAATTGGCAGAGGTGAGTGAAGACAGCAGGCAAGAAGAATGACTAAACTGATCTTCAAGTTCAGTAGCCTGTTTAAAGATGTACCACCTGCCAGCCATGGGCTCCTGAGCCTCATATATTTCAGTTTACAAAATAACAGAGTAATATTTTGTAGACAAAGTATTTCAAGTGCTATTTTTCAAAACCTGTTTGTCATTCTTATTGTTACAAAAGGCTTAATTTGATGTTGTGATTAATTAACAATTTTCATTACTTAAAATGACTGTAAAGTATCATTTAGCGAAGCCTCGCAATGAAGGTTTTGATTAAAATATCACAGAAGTCAAGATAAATGAAAAGTGTTGTTAATGTCAAGTTTTTAAGGGTGGGTGGTTTTTTTCCAAAAGATTCAAGCCATGTTTTGCTCTTTTGAAATATTTTTATTGGAAAAAAAGTATGTAGTCAAATATACAGTAAGCTGGAACTGCATGAGAAAATAGCTTACAGCCCTCTATTATTAAAGGACTAATATAAAATGTATTAACTCTTCGCTGTATTCCTGCTGGAAGCCTAGTAATTAGGGCTAATAACTAGACAAATACGTTTAGGGTGCTCTCTGGGCATTATAATATTCCAGATGAGGTTGTTGGCATAGGCAGTATAACGCAGTAATATTCACACTCCTAGGAGGCACAGAGGATGATAAATACACATTGTGGTGTGCCCATCAAAACACAATCCAGTTTGCTTTGCTTGGCAGCCTTGCCAATTCTTCACAGAAATGATAATTCTCTGAGGATATTTTCTTGTGAAGATACAAAAGAAAAAAAGAAACTTAAATGCGTTTGAATATTCATTTCTTAGCTATCTTGTTCTGTTTTGTTTCTTCCCCCTCGGAGAATGCAGGAAAATGTGTGGTGCTCTAACAAAGAGCCTTTTTTTCTTCTAAATTATCTGACACGGGAAGATTTTGCATCCAGTGAAGATTGTGGCGAGCTGGGCTTTTCACCATGAATTCCCTCCTGGCTGTACTCCAGAACTTGGCCTGTCAGTCAGGTACACACGATTTGCAGAGTTTGCTCCTTTTTCCCCTGAAGGGACTGATGCAGTGTTTAGCCACAATGGAGAGTTGTCCATTAAAATGACAGGGGTCTGGAAAGACACTCAGCATGCTGCACTCGTGAGATGAAGTATAATGGGCTGTTAACAGTCATGTAGGCACCTTTTTCAAGGGCCGTTTATCCTGAAGGAAGCTTGCTGTGTGTCCTCTCAAGTAAGGGATGCCTTTTCGTTGTTACTTTCAAAAAGGGAAGCCTCCTCTTTTGAGAGCTTTGTCATGTGAACTGATGCTCTGCGGTGTGTACGTGCACCCGGCAGGTCCAGCTCCTCTGGGGCGGTGGGAGACTGGTGACAGGGTGGGACAGCAGCCAGTTTTTATACCTATTTGCTATTGCCATATCTTGCTGAATTACAGTAGCATCCAGGAGCACCAGCTGAAATAAAGACTCTATTCTGATATTTTGTGCAAAACCATAAAATACACAAGGAAGAATTTTCCAGTAATTAGGGTGCTTATTCGAAAACCGGGCTTCAATTTTCCAAAATCCTACTCAACCTAGTTGATAGCAGACTTTAGATCCTGAGCCTCTTCTCTCTAGCCAAGCCCCCTCCAGCTTCCCAGACACTCAAATAGCTGCCTCTGGCTATGCCTGGGATTATTTTAAATTTTCTGCATGAGGAATATTGCAGATAAGCAAACCTTTATCAGGTCAGAGAGTGAAAAAGAACTAAATCTGTCACAGCACATTCATCTGTGAGAAGGTACTCCCGGTGTCTGCAGTGAGAATTTCACTTAAAATACCTCTGTATTGTTTGGTGTAGGGCAAGAATGGCAGGTGGATGCCCTCACTTTTCAGTTGCTATGTCTTTCTTTTCTAGCCTAATAAGAAGTCAATTATGCTCTTCATGTGAAAGACCTTCAGTGGAAGAATTGGGAAGATTCTCCTGGTGGTTAGGGTCACGCTAGGGGAGATGGGACAGAGAAGATACAATCCCCCTGTGTAGAGAAGGACTTCAGCTATTTTACTAGGGAGGAGTTCCAGTTTGGCTTTGTGGGATGGAACAGAGGTAGCTAATTCTAGAAGATGGTGTAGACTAACAAATCCTGAGGGGAAGATAAGGGTGCTCCTTATCAAAATCGCACAGGCCAGAGAGGGGTGGGTATGAAGCTTGTTGACTATGTTAACAGCTCAGCTTTTTGTCATCTTGAGTTTGTAGGAGCAAGAACATGCCACCTTCATGCATTTAGCCAGCATATCCATTGCTTTCTCAGTCTTTCTGAATTACTATTTTTATATCAAGTAAAGGTAGAATCTGGGGTGTGTTTTATCTAGACAGGAAAAAAAAAGCAAGGATCAGGCACATAGTCTTCTTCATTCCCCCAGAATCAAGAAATCCGCGGCAAAACAGAAAAGCCAGCATCACTGCTGTTTTTTAGTTCACTGCTCTACAGCTGGATTTCATATGAAAGCGTGATTAAAGAGAGACTATCAGGTAAGTAAGGTTCAATATTTTTCCTTTAGAACTCACAGTGTGCACAAACTAGCATTGACAGACAAGTTTTAAGCAATTAAATACATGAATCAAAACCAGAGATACAGGGTTACATCCTGGCTTACATGCGAGGTTTGGGTGGACTCAGAAGGCAGGGTCAGGTTCATTCAATCATGAAAAGACAAAAGCTCCATGTTCTGGGAGCTTAGCGGAAGGGAGATGTGGCTCAGAAAGAAACTGGACTCAGACGATAGATGGGATATTGGCATGGAAAGCTACCGTTTATATTGGGAAAGACATGATGGAAGCTTGGATGTTCTGAAAAGTAGGGGCCTCTGCAATGACCTTGGAGGCAGCATGAGCAGTGCCCTGAGTGACCTTTTTATATGGGCCAGATAGCTCTTGGGAATTTTGTTTTCCTTCACATAATTGCTTGAATGAGGCTGCAGAGGTACAAAGCCAGTTCTCTGCTGTTGATACGGGGATGGTTTGCGGGAATGACTGACAGCCTGTTGGGTTGGAGATAAACATGTTTCTCCAGTTGTTTGCAGAAACTCTTGCCTTATGTTAAATCATTTATTTCTGTAGTCAGTGAATCACAGATCAAGATAAACACTTGTGCAGAGTCAATAAACCTGATTTTTATTTTTATAATTAAATCTTAAGAGCCACCTGATTTTGCATGGAACCAAGTGTATAATTTCAGCAGTAAACATCTGATATTTTATTGTAATGAAGAAGCTAAGAATGAATAGAGACACATTTTTGATTAATTAGAATTTTGTTGCCAAGGAATTAATGTGTTTTCCCTTCTCTGTGGAAAAAAAACCCAACAACCAACCTCTCTAAAATGAGTTTCTCAGCAGGGATAATTATAGAAATGTTGAGTGAACTCCAGCAGCAGATATGTTTCACCGTGCCTTTATTCTCCTGGATTACGGGGGCTAATGGGAGAAAACAGATGACTCTTAAATGCTGAACATAGCTATTAATTTTCCTGAACATAAAGTAAGAGAAAAAGCTAGCCCTGGACCTAAGACTTCCTGGTCACTAGCTATTTCTGGGTGAGATAAGAGGAAGTTTAACTCTGACTGTAATAACTCAGACCTGTATTCATGTAGAAATGGCTCCAGGGTGGAAGTCTATACTAGTTAGCTGCTGCTGTATCAACTGAGGCGTTGCTGTAGTAATGCCTTATAGGACTATGCTTCCTTAGATGATCCTTTGGACTGATTCCCATCTTCTTCTGAGGCAGTGGAGGTGATGCTAACAGAACTGATAAGCCCCCAAAATGAGTTAACTGTACCGCAGTAAACTTTACTCGGTTACTTGCCATTTATAGATGTGAATGCATTTGTGCACACAGCAAGCTAACATGTAATTTCTGTGGGTATGAATAAATAGAGCAACCACTTAGTATTTTAAAAGGTTGCTTTCTGTCGTTACTTGTGGCGGCAGGGGATGCATTTCATTTCTTCTAAGTTTAAAGGAAGAAATGCTTTTTTTTTTTGCTAAGAAAAGCTACCACACTTACGTGATTTGTAATAAGTAATGTGTCAGTTGCCATATTCCTGCTTTAATATGTCTCTTTAGGATGCAGAAAGGTATGTTCAAAGCAGTGATAACCAGACAGCATTAGAAAATTTGTCTCTGTATCAGAAGGGGGATCCAAATGTCGCAGTTCAGGCTCATCAATATTGGTAAGTGTTTTAGATGTGAATAATTGAAACTTGCTGTTACTGTGTGCTTCTAGCAAGGTGTGAAATTGAGGAACCAGAAGACAATACCCAAATGCACAGATGCATGACTGCAGTTTGAATGCTTTCCTTGTGGGTGACTGAAGCATTTTATTGCCTAGTTACAGAAACACTTTGGGTCCTAAACTTCACTTCTTCATTTTACTGTTAGCTAAAAAAAGAGAAAAAGCCCAAAGTCCTGTATAAGACTGATTAATGGTGTAGTAAAATGTTAGGTCTTGCTATTAGCATATTTGAAACTGTACTGATGATATTTTTCAATTACTTTCTCTGGAAGTGGTGTAGTGTAATTTTTCTTGTGCGAGTGATGATGTATATGGATTGAAAACTCAAATATGCTGATCTGGACTATTCCTTAAGAAAATCTTTCGTAGTTAAATGAGGTCTGGGTTGTTTTGTTCTCCAGCTTATGCTAAGTAGTGGCTAAAGAACTCTCCCCACATAGAGGAACTTCTTTTTGAAAATTGTCTCCTCTATTAATCATCTCTCCAGCTGTAGGGAGAGGAATGAAGAAGGAAGGGTCCCTTTTCCCATCAAAAGCCATGTAAAAGAGCGGTAAATAAGTCTGCTCAGTAAACAGACTTCATGTCAATGTGATATTAGTTCTTGTGCACTAGGTTCTTAAATAGGGGATGGAAAATGTAGTATCTGTATTAAAAGGTAATAATAAGGTACTTATATCATAGCTCAAAAAATGAAAACTGTTTTCTGAAAATGATTCAGTGTGCAGAGCCCTTCCTAACTGGGAAAATTGGTTCAGCAGTCAGCATGCCAAAAGAAGGAGGGAAGGAAGAGAGAGCATGGCTGAGCTGGGTTGTGTCTGATCTTCCAGTTGGGAAGGGAAATTGGTTCAGCAGTCAGCATGCCAAAAGAAGGAGGGAAGGAAGAGAGACCATGGCTGAGCTGGGTTGTGTCTGATCTTCCAGTTATTTGAGGTAGAAGACCCTGAATATAGCAACCTGATCAGAATTTACCCCCAAAGGTAATTTATAGCTTGCCTATTTGAACCAGCAGCCTATGGTATACTTTTGAGCTACAGATTTTTATGTAAACCCAACTTTGTCTCCTTCTAGGGTAGGCGTAGCTGTTTTTTCCCTGTCTGGTCAGCTACATTTATGTTTCATGGAAGCAGTGAACAAATGTTATTTTGAGTACCTCAATATATACATTTATCATTTACATGAATTGCTTTTTAAAAGAGAATAAAACATTGTACACATACTGGAAATTGCAGCCAAAGCATCTTTTCACTTGAAGAGGAACTAGTGAATACAGTGAATCCAAATTTCTTTGTGCTTCTTCTCTGGTGAGTGTATCAGTTCAACAAAATTCAGGTATCCCACTTAAATCCATAGTCTGCCTTAAGTCTGAAACCTTGTGAATATTCAGTTATGAAGTGAAGCAAACAGTAGGCTGAGCCTGACTGCTAACTCATGGATATATTCTATCTTCTTGCTTGCTGTATCCTACTAGTATCCTACTCTTTAAAAAGTGCTGCAAACACCACTGTGACTATATATGAGCTATAATATGAAAGAATGACAGACTGTGCAGGAGGAGGACCTTTTCCATAAATAATTTCCCTTTGCAATGATTCTATTTTCTCCTCTGTAAACTAGTTAGGGAAAAATACTACTATATTCTTCCTGGTACTAATAAGAAAAATCATAAAGCAAAGGAATTCTTTGACTCCAGGCAGTTGTGTTTTATGAACCAGCCCTCAAAATACAAAAAAGGTGTCAGAAGCTTGAATTGGTGTCCCTTCCTGCTTGCTAACAAATCTGCTTCTTTCCCACTTTCATCATAGATATGGGCTTTAACCTTTCCAGTGTTAATATTGAAATTGTGGTTTTTGGTTTAAAAAAAAAAAAAAAGGATACTTTCAGTGTATTGGAGTGTTAAAGTATCATTTCATTTCACAGCATTCCTCCATAAAAGGTTGTCACAGCAGCAGTAAACCAAAGATTAGTTAAAAGCCATGACAAAATTGTAATTTTATTCTTAACGTTCCTATATATAAGAAAACAGGTGACAAGAGCTTTCCACCCCACTGAAAATTCCTGCTCTCTTACATCTTCTTAACTGACACTTAGTGCTTGGATAATAGTGAGAACATAGGAAAAAAAGATTATAGCTATACATTAGTGACACTAGAGTTATGGCTGAAGAGGCGCTTTCATTCTCAGCCTTCATTTTCAGGCACTTAAAGCTTTCTGAATATATTACCCTTTGGGCTCCCATTACACATGCTTGCTTTCATCCCAAAAGGTGGTTTGTGGCTTTTTTGTTTAGTCTTTTTCTTTATTCTTTCATTACATTTTTCTTGGCTCTTTATTTGATACCTAACTATGTGGAAAAGTATCTTCATCATTTCATCAATAGTTCAGATTTATTTCCCCCACTACCAGCACATTGGTGTTGACGCTTCTACGGAACAGCTGCCTTTGATACAGCAGAGAAAATTTCTGCTATAGATAACTATTCAAAGTTCTTAAAACCTGCCACTCCTTCTTGTTTTTTACTTCTTGAAATAACCAGTGAGTTTTTCCTTAAAAAAGAATCCTGAAGTGTGATATCATGGTTAAAAATGTAAATATGTACTAACTTATTCATGAAATTGCTCTGTGTGAATGGTGGCTACACATATCTGAGTAATAAGAATAGATGATTTCTGATGGTTTAGAGCAGGATTCCACTCTCCTTTATGATGTGGTGGGGAAAAAAGCATCTGTTTCACCAACAAATGCCATAAATAAAAGCCAGAGTTTATATACAGCTTCAGTTTCGACTTCCCTAACACTCACGGCCGATCCCCCCTCCCCCCTTTGTTTATGTACAGTTTAGATCAGCAGATTTGATGTGGGAAAATGTTGAAGAACCAGGAGAGTCAAATCCACTGCTATGGCTTCCTGACAGAGCCCCTAGCTGTCAGTCCACAACAATAATAATTTCAGTCTCTTGGCTTTCATTGTGAATGGATTAACTCAAAAGACAAATTAACATTGAGGGTTTTGTATTTCAGTGAGAAACTACTCTGTGTGCCTGTGCACATGCACAAAAAGAATGAAAGATCAGCAAAAAGAACCAAAGATCATTAAACACAAACAAAACCCAAATCCTGAGTGGGAAGTTTCTCTAACACAACCGTGCCTCATCTACAGTCATTCTGAAGTTATTTAAGATGGTGAATGTTGTTTATTTGAGACTGCATATAGGCAATTTATTATGTTTATAAGTAGCATTAGGTGCAGATCCAAAAATACACCAATATTGTACTTCTGAAAGAAAAGCGGTTTTGTACAGAAAAAGCATTTGTAGAAAGCAAATAGTTAATAAGTGCACTGTCTGTGTTCCTAGGGTCGACTTTGCTGTAGTGCTCGTCCCACCTGGTACTGGTAGTAGCATCTTGAAGCAACACACACAAAATGTGTCTGAGCAAGGTCCTCCTTGCCCTCAGAGTCTCTATAAGGCCACAATTTCATGGTGAAAGTAGTCCTGGCGATGCTGGCTGTTGCTAATCTTATTAAGACTGGGAATATGTTTTGGTTGGCACTTCCCCTCTACCACCGCCAGCTTTTTTTTTTTTTTGAAGTATATGTGAAGACTTCATAATTCCTATGTCTCAGACAGCAGCCTTTTACTGAAAAGAGAGAGCCCCCGAAGAAGGATGTTAACTGATACTAAGTTTACAGAAATACTGTCTTGTTTTTCAAAGCTGCCATAGGGCATTATAAGGAGAGACAACAGATCAGGGAAAATCCAAGGCTATGTAGCACTGCATGCTGTGAGCAAAATCCTGCAGCCATGAGGCTAAGCGTGCTGTCTGAGCGCCCCTGAAACCAAGCCCTTCTTTGGAACGAGCGTGAGTTATGGTAGAGATGATGTGTAAGTGATGGCCTTGCAAGTGTGTGGCTTTCTTTTAAAGGAAATAGCAAATATGAGTGTAAGGCGTAGTTTCAGCCTTTCTCCTCCTTCTTCTCCATCCTTCCCCCCCCCTCCTCTCCCTCAACTCTCTCACAATAGCTTGGGCAACAGCATTTTCTTGCTTCATTGGTTTTGAAAAGGACTTGCTGTTCCCTGCTGTTAGATTATTTCCAGGAGACCGTCTCAGGTCAATAGTCATAACATTCTTTGCTCAATTCCCTCTTTCCCCCCCCCCAGACAAAAAAAAAATATGAAACAAAAATAATTAAAAAAATGGGAAGCGGGAAAGGGAAGCAGTTACTTACATGATTGATCTAGAGTATTTTTGGTAAGGAACCTTCTTTTTCTTTACATGTAGCTGGTCACACACAATGCCCATAGAGAAATTTCTCCTGCGAGGCCTAAGCAGTAGCAGCTAGGTTTCGGTGAAATTGCCGAAAAATAAATGGATCTTCTATCGGTATTAATTTTAGTGCAGTCTTCGAAAGAAGATTCCTTGCTCCAAGGACTGTAGAAGACATTGAATCTAAAGAAGAAATAAGCCAAAATAAACATAATCCAGCTGTGGTTACCTTAGAAATTAGTTCTTCAGGTTTTGTTTCTACTGGCCTTCAGCTTTGTTTTAACAGTTTATAAAAAGGCAGAAAGCTGTTCACCTGAGGTGCATGTTGCCACCAAACCGATGCCTCTTTTGGTTCATCCACAGCAGCTGAGCACTGCAGAGTTGTGGTATCAACTGTTTTATATACAAAGGTGGTAGGTGCAGACTTCACAACTGTGGTTCATCTGCAACTGTTCTTCCCCCAGTTTTCTCCTTCCCCTGAAAATATTTTACATAGTTCAAGGTGTCAGGTTAGGCCTGCCAGTGTGAAATAATTGTATTAGGTTTGTTTTGCGTGCTGTAAATTTTGGCTCATGTTAGGATGGATTTTCATTTTCTGGAACTGCTTGAACCCATTAAGTTCATGGGAGTAGATACTTGCAAACGAAGTAAAGACAGTCCCTGTTAACTGCAATGAAAATTTGTTTAAGTGGTGTTTAAATAGAACACTATGTGATAACTAGCAGTCATTGATAGTTTTACAGTATACAAAAAGGGAAAAGACTGTAGCAGGTTGATTTGACAACAGCAGAAGCGAACAAGAAGACAACTCAGTATTGTGCTAGCCTGTCTTGGGAACAAACACGTTTCCTTTATTCTTCATGGGATTTTTTGTAGATCTGATTTAAACTCTCTCTGGTGTGCACCTAACATTGCTGTTATTGGTACGTGGCACCGTAGGGTCATGCAGTTAGGCAGCGGCCAAGCTGCACGCCTCACTGAGATGCTGAATGCCTCAGCTTGGACCAAGAACTGCCTGAATTCTACTCAGTCATATTCTTGCTTTTTTGAGTTTGCTTGGCCAGCTTGGGGCACCCAAGGCAGCAGGGGAACTTATAGTGTCCGTTGTATCTTAGAACTAGTGTCTGAATTAGTACTTAGTAGTGTCAGTGTCATGGAAGTAATTAGAATAGAATTATTAGCTCTATGAGTAACACAAGCAAAATCAATGCATTTTCATCAGCTCCCTAGAATTATAGGCTAGCAGTGAAGCCAGTCTTAGCAGTAAATGAACAAAGGCATACTCTGTGGAGCTAGAGCTTGGTTTTGAAAGTGTTATACAAGATAAGGTGTTATTTACTTTTTTCCATCTGGAAAGCTGATCTTCCCAGTATCTGAATGTTTGGATTTGTGAATTTGGTTTAAAGTCTTTTTAAAAAACAAATAATACAGGGAGAATGTGTTGCACTCTGTCAGAGGAAACACTGACTTCTTGGATATAAGTAGCTTCTGTCAAGACAGATGGATTGAGCCATCCTTAGGCTTCCTTACACATTTCTTTTTGAATAGACATTATTCAGTTTAGATGCATCAGTTTAAATACCTTTGCTTCAGTGCTTTAGGGGAGCAATTTTGAAAGTGAAAAACATAGGTGATGGAGCAGCTTGTCAGAAAGTAAGAATTTAGCACTTAAACACTCTAAACGCATTTCCACATATGACAGCGAACAAACTACTGTTGAGATCTAAAAATCTTCTACCTTCAGTGTTTTTCAGCTCTGGGTAAAAAAGCCTTCCTGAGCTGATGGGTGTTGTCTGAACTCTGTCAGCCTGGGATAAGCAGCATCTTGCCCCAGTTCTTGGGGTACTGAAAAGTAAAATGCTGTGGTGTGTGTATGGCACGTAAGCAATACATTGAGAGAGAGTCCAGACAATTTCTAGAAGAAAGAACTACATGTATCTTGATGCTGCACATCATTACAGAGTTTGGATTAACAAGTAAAATTTTACTGTTCATCCAGATCCATTAATAGTAACGGAAATAAATGCCACTCTTAATAGCAATGCCATAGAGAAGATAAAGGCTGTTGCTACTCACGAAAGATAAAATAACCTTCAACTGAGAGAAGCCTGTGCTGAAGAAACTGGAGGTTTAAGCTCTTAATCTGTTAATGATGTGTGTGTGAAGATTTTTGAGATGAAGGCCAGTTTGGCAGCTAAAATTTTGCAGACCTCTCAAACCCTTCCGTGCCTTTCCTTCTATACTGAGATGCATGGTCCCTTGGCGTGACTCGGTGCATCAGCTTTTACTTTCTAAGGCTGTAGGGTAGTTTTAGAGGGATAGATGCAGCTGGCTTGCTACTACAGTGCTGCTATTCCTGGTCAGTCTGCATAATGATGCTGATTTGGGGGCTGGACATTTTTTCAGCTTGCCATACTCTCTACAGAGGTGGAAGTATGTTGCAGCACAAAGCAAAAGGGAGGATGACCTTTAAATTATGCTCTTCTTTTGAACAAAGTGGTTGCTGGCCAAAGTGACTCAGGAGCGCTTATAGGTGAACACTTGGAATAGTGATCTCCTACAGGGGAAAAAAATTTGCTCCTAGATATTTATCTTGAAGCTTGATTATCATCATTCTAAATAAAGGCTAACACGCACATATTATAACTCAGGTCTTTGCTTTTTATAGAGTGTGAAATGACCTCCCACTTGTAATTGCAGGTATTCTTGACTGATGTGAAGCTATTTTCTCTGTAAGCAGATACTTCCCCATTTCTAGCTCTGTTCAATTTATGAATAATCAATTAAAACAAACTTTGGGAAGAAAAATCAAATTGCAAAAAGGTTCATTTCCTAATGCCCCAGGCAGTAAGAACTTCTGAGGTAGGAAATTACATGCCCTTAACAGGACCTTTGTCTCTTCTGTTGAATGAAAGCCATACACCAAGAGACATCTCTCATTAACGATTACAGCACATATTCTCCCTGGAAGATACAAGGCACTTTCCCTTTGGGTCTTGCTTATGAATTTTTACAGCTTGGAGAACGCAAATATGCTTGAAAGGAAAGTGTATCTGTGACCAATGGAAACATAAAAGGGGAAGAAAAGTTGCAAAACTTCATAGAATACTGCTCACCTCCTGAAATGCCATGTCCCTGTGCATCAAAGGCTATGCTTGCTTTCTGAAAACTGCTATTTTTATCATCGCACATGACATTGCATGCTTTGGGATGAATTCTGCTAAGTATCAATAGAATTATTTATATCTGAAACTTGTCAGGTTAACAGAGGCACAGGAATTTGGCTAGTTATTAAAGATGTGAGTGCATTCTAATGTTTTGTATACTGTGCCTTCCAATAAGTGCCAAGATTCCTTCCTTCTGCCATGACCTCTGTGTTCAGAGATTGGGTTTGATTCTGAGGAGGAAGGCGTTCTCTAACTACTGGCTTGGTTATTTCATACAATCCTGAATGCTCTAATTTGCAAAGCAAATTCTTTTCAATATAACAGTATTCTGCAATATCTGTTACCTCTATAGGCTGAAACTAAGTTTTACACGTTCAAAACAACCTGGGTTTTTTTCAGTCTGATCTATTCCCCGTTCATTTCTGCTAGTACTGTTATTGTGTCCAGACTGTCTGTATGTATGTAGTAGTAAACACTTCTTAACAATTTTTCCAGTCCTGTGATTTGGCTTGAAGGCACGTAGGATATAAATGAAGAGGAAAATAGTGGATTTTCCATATGGTCTAAGTTCTAGATGAAGTTTTAGGTGCGCTATTTCCCCTTTATATACATTCATCTCTTTGAATTTCAGTCTTTAAATCATTATCTTTTCTCTCAGACTGCTGTGAGACTTAATTCATTAATGTCTATGGAGTGCTTTGAAATCCTTAGATGAAAGAGATTATAGAAGTGCAAAAATGTGAACCCACAACCTCTCTCCTTCTCTCTCTTAGCTCACCTGTTCATGAAGATCTTTGTAATCATATAAACTTACCTTAGAATTGAGGAAAATATGTTTTCTTTTGATGTACAGATAATGTGAGGTTGTAAATGCCCACTTTTTTCAAGAATCTTTTTCATATTAACAAATTCAATGTAAAAACTTCTTAGCAGTGTTTTTAATCTTCTATTCACCCTCTTTGTGCTTCCCCAATTAAAATGTGGTCCTGGTTAAATCCAGCTGAATCTTGCAGGACTGCATCAGTGCTGAAAGATTCATGCTGCTCTCTTCATAGGCTTATATTAGGAAACCAGAAGTTCCTCTATCGGTTTATGTAACTTTAGATTGTAATGTAACTGGCATAACACAATCTTTTAAAAATGTGTAATTTCTTTTCTAGATGGGAACCATCTTCTCTGTCCTAACATCTGCATTGGTTTCTGTAAAGCAGATCCTCTATTTTCATAGGATGATAGGATAATTCAGGTTAGAATGACCTTGGAAGATCTCTAGTCCAACCTTCTGCTCAAAGCAAGGTCAGCTATGAGATCAGACCAGGTTTCTCAGGGCCTTACCCAGTCAGAGAGCATCTTAGCCTACCAACTTCTATCTGGAACTGCTAAATCATCCGCGAACACAGCTGCTTCTGTTTCTGTTACAATCTAAAACCTATAGAAGCCTTTAATAATATTACTGAAATTAATACCCCAAACCCCAACATCCCAGACTAACATTCACAAAAAACTGTTGCAGGTGTTACTGTTGGGACACAAGGAATTAATTTTTTTCCCCCCACCCCACCTTAACAATTTATCTCTGTAGCCACAAGATTGTCTATGGACCTTCCCAGTAATTTCTTTTTCCCTGCAAAGAAAATTGGAGAAGGGTAAGAGCTGTTAGTGAGCCTGCGGGAGGTAAGCCAACAGCCTTTTCAAGACATTGGAATGCTGCACATTTAAGGACAGAGTTAGAATAAGTAAGGAAGGGCTGCCATCTAAGCTTCTTGATTTGGACGTTGAAAGTCCCCCTCTTCTAGCCTGCTAAGATAAGAAATTCCCTCTCTGCTGTAGCCACTAGTTAAAATCTGTAGAAAGTTACTTTTCTCAGGCATTCATGACTGCCCTTTTAATCCATACTGGGCATCCCACACTGTCTTTCACGGTCTCCAAGAGGAAAGGCTCAGTTTCCTGCCTTCTGAGTCAGTGTGAAAAGACTGACCTTATGCAGGTTTCAGTTTTCTCTCTGGTGCTGGTCTTATGGCTCCCAGCAGGGTAATGCTTTGTGTTACTGCAGTCTTTACTGACAAATAGGATGGAGAACTTGTTATCACTGGGGAGACACCCACCCCCACCCCCCCCAAACCTGCATTCAAAGCTCAGTTACAACATTCATGATGTTGATTGCCCGAGATGGAACAGCTACTCACGTTTTTAACAAGATACCATTGTAGTGTCTCTCATCATCCCACTGGAGTTCATATGAACCTTTCTGACAACAGCCAATGTATTTCAGAGTTGTTTCGTTCTGCTGCTGCTGTGACACTATCCTGCTCTTCCAGTTCAGCCACTTGAAGTCAGTAGAAAACTCTAGTGACCTCTTTGTTTGCAGACAGAGTAGATATCTACAAGCCAATTGTGGAGAGTAGCTAGTTTGAATCTATATTTAAATACTCACATCAGCATATATTTATTCAGATTTCTCTTTAAAGTTTAGGCTCTGAAAGTTTCTCCTGTATTACATATGCATGTGTTGATATGATCTGGAATTTTGAGTTGATTGTAATATTGCTACTAGATATTAGACTAGAGTTGTTTTACCACCACTTCTCAAAGACGAATTAATCATTGACTTAACTAGAATGCTAATATGAATTATTGTGTTGTTATGCATATGTTTGTTTGTTTAATCTTTTCAGCCTTCTAGGTCCCTTCTGAAAACAAGCTAAGCCAACCAAACTTAACAAGCTTTCACTTGAGTGTGTATAAATGTTAAGTAAACAAAATATTTCTGCTGCTTATGCTTGCAGTATTCAGCTTCATTAAACAAGTTTATATGCAGCCTAAAACCTTTTACAGTATACATGACTAACTGGTAAGACAGATTCCATTCAGATAAATGCCAACGTGGAAGATGTGTTCTGGAGAACTCGTTTGAATGTGGGTCTCCTGAGACACTCTCAAGGTGTCTTGTTCAAGCAAAACAAAGGTCTCAAATCTTGAAAAGTGTGCAGTGTGTAACAGGTCAGGCGGGCTTCTTGTAGATGGACTTTGCACCAAACAATGATGCCCATTCTGCACTGTGAAGTTGCCCATGGTTAGCAGTGTCCCCACTGCCAAGGAGGAATCCCCGGGTCACACAGCAGTTGCAGGCTGAGGCGAGCATGGTGTGAGGGTTAGTACATCCCACTTCCTTTGGCAGCCTGAGAAAGGGTTTGTTTCCAATTAGGCGGCCAGGCTTCAGAGGCCAGGGAGACACTAACAGCAAAGAGAATTTTAAGAATGCCACCACATCTGGCAGATGTTCAGGGAAGACCCTGGGAATGCACACAAAATACTGGGGTCTGCTCCTAGCCTCACCTCCCAAAGCAAGGATTAAACAAATGTGATCAAATTGCTTCTTCCTACTTCTGTTTTATCTTAAAGCACATAAGGCAGTACCATGAGTTTGATGCCTTGATGCAACTGAAGTGCTTGACAGTGATGGAATCACAGTGCGGCGAGATGCCACTTTCTAAAAAATTCTGGTATCCTGAGAGAACATACGTGCTGGGTAAAGGAGAGAGAAGGTTGCTTTGGTAGAATGGGAGTACCGTTAAAATCTTGGGACAAGGGCTTAATGCAATTCTAATGCTTGCAAAGTTTTTTTACTGTAGTAATGAGTGACCATGGAAGATGCTGGCTGACCATGGGTACGAGCCACAGGTGAAGTTAGAAGCGACACATTCTAACCATGGAAATACAGTGACAACTCTGAGGAGCTGGATAACAATACTGACAGTTGATAGAGGGTTGTCTTAGAATATTTACGCTGTAAATACAAGGCACTGTGAAGCAAATCCTTAGCTCAGGTAAACTGCTGTAGAGACATGGTTTTGTGACGTTTTACTCATCTAAACAACTGCCCTTGTGAGCTGCGAGTGAGGAATCTACATATTTCTCACCAAAGAAGTAGGGATACCCACCTTTTACCAAGTGCAGGGTGGGTGGACATAATTCTTAGAGAACAGCTGTCCTTTTTCTTTTAAAACTGTCATTTAAATTTAGCATTTGAACTTCCTCTTTAGTCTAATGGTTTTCAGATCACATGAGATGTAAATGGGTGAAGCAGTTGTTGGGATATTATATACCTGTCTTGTCCCAGTGATCAAATGAGCACTTGATTTCATTTGCCAAACCTCAATTTTATTCAAAGAAATCTTTATTATTCAAAAAAACAAAGCAATCAGCCCCCTGCCAGAGAATACAACAAAGAATGGCAGCATCTGGCTGTCCTAGAGGAAACCTATTAGCTATCTCAAGAGTTAAGCTTTCAAAGGTTATATTGGATTTCATTGAGGGAAATAGATTTTCAGGAGGCATTCTATCCCCAAGATCAAAAATGCAAAATAAGACATTTTTAAGAATGCATTGCTTTAAGTCAGAGCTTATATGAACATTCAATTTGATTATCCAAAAGCTAAAAGGTACATAACAGAGCCTGAAAAATTAATGAAAGCTTTGCTATTTTAGTTTAACATCCCTGTTTTTCTGCTCCCTAAACACTCCTGCCATTGCAGCCATCAGTTTCGTAACAGAATGGTTTACCAGACCCTGCAGCAGATACAGAGACAAATGAATTCAAGATTGTCCTGAAAAGTCTGTGAAAACACCTCAGGAAATGTTGACTCTTACAGTCTTAGGATCAAAGCTGAATTATCTGAAGTTAAATGATTTAAACTCTTTAGATGATGAATTGTATGTAGCTGTTTATGAATGTTTTGTTTTCTAATTATGAAACTGCTATTTCACTTACTATAAAATCTAGTTCTTCAAGAATATGAATAATATTCAGTATTTTTAGGCATCTTTTACTGTTTTAGAACTGAACTTTCAGTGACATTTTGCTGTGTCAGAAAAAAACCACTTTGCAAAAGAGGCCTCATATTTTCAAATGGTTATGGTGAAGAGCGTGATCATGGGATCTTGGCCTTCACAGCATTTAAGTGGCCTTGTATTGCAGTGGTAATTAAAACGCGTTGGGCCAGATCCTGCTGTCTTTGCTGAGATCACAACTTCAAGGCACGTTCAGTATTAGTGTGCGCTTAATCATTGTGGACGTGGTATCTCAAAGTTCCAGCTAAGATCAAGGGCTCATTTTGTTAGAATTTCTGTGGAAATTGTGGTAAAAGGCAATCTTTGATTTAATGCATTTACAATGCATGGCTGGCATTTAGTTTTTATCCTGTGGGAACCCAGCATGCTTCCACAGTACCTGGTGTGAGCTTAGATGACAGTTGACAGATTCAGGAGTCCTGAGTCCCCAGCTGGCGCTCCTACCCCACCATCATTTCATTTCTGTGAACATACTAAATGGCTTTTTCATGGGAATCGTATTGGGATTTGAATGACATTATCACTAGACTAAAGGTGTGCGTTTGAAGTGTTTTGTTACTGATTTTTGTAGGACAATGACTGTTACCTGCTGGTATATAAGCATTCTTAAATTAAGAGAGAATTATTACTGTACTAATGTCCAACAAAATCATCAAAATGCTCCTGGTTTCATTTTTCATCACCAAGATGAGAAAGTGGGCTTTGATCACTGTCTTTTTAGAGTCCAAGCCTGTAACTTCACACATGATTACTTTTACCTATCTAACAGGCTGGAACACATCAAAAGGCTAAGAACCAACAAGAGGGGGAATAGCTTGTGGTTAACATGCTGAAGTCAGTTGGGAGACCCGATTTTGGCAAATTCCTCTCAGCAGCTCTGTGCCTGAAATAGACATTAAAATGTTGGCTTTTTAATCTTGCATTTTGTCCTTCCAGATTGTAAGTGTTGGTGAGGGTACACATGTGCAACAGTTTGTACATTAGTGCTTCTTACTATAACTGTAACATTTAATCAACAAAAACATGCCCTAGACTTCTTTGATTGGTAAAATGCTGCATGTCTCGCTCATCTGAGCCAGAGAGGAACATGTATTTGCAGATGACCTTTAACTGGAAAAAGTAGAAGCTCACAGTCCTTGCCTTTCAGTAGGGGAGCATGAACCCAGTGATGCAAATTTCCAGGCTCTTGGCATGCAAATTAACAAAAGAGGTGGCGGTACACCCGTCTTTTCAAAGCTCAAAGCATCACACATGCACAGGAAAAAAATAAAAAAGGTTACACTTCTGTAGTTCTCTACAGTCAAGCATTCTTTCAAAGGCAAAATCCATCACTTTGAAGAATTTACAGAAGAAAACCTCCACAGCAACCAAAGCTGCAGGCAAGCTAGTGAAAAGCAAAATGCAACTGCTGAGAAAAATAAATAAGGGTCTTTACAGCAGTCCCATTGAATTGAAATTTTCCTTTATCACAGACTAGGCTGTTATAATCTTCTTTTCTACCTCTAGCCACATATTTTAAAAGATTATTTTTTAAATATAAAAACGTTACAGCAGAGGCTGAGTTTCTTACTGGTATATTATAAACCATCTCTTTCCGTACTAAAACGCCACCTGAAATTACCAAAGAACCAATTTGGCTTAATCTTTCATTGCTGTTGTCTGCATGTGAAACATTGATCAGATAGAAAAAATGGCAGCTCACGTACCGAGTGACAGAAATGTCATTTTCCATAGGAGCTGGCATTCAGCAAGCACACTGAATGCTTGCAAAGGCCTTAGGGCATGGGCGAGACCGAGCGTCGCGGTGAAGCCTTCTGCCAGCCACGATGCCCTTAAAGGTCCCAAGAGCCACAGCAGCCCAGGTGCTGGCAGCATCTTGTTTTTCCAGGTAAATTTAAGCAAAACCTCAGGCACTGTAAGTTCATAGACTTCTTTTTACAGAGACCACATACTTTAACATTTAAACTAAAGAAACAGTCTAGATGAGATGTAAATTTTATTTACTGGTGTTCCATGTTAGCAGACATCCTGGATACTGGGCTGAAAGCTGTAGCTCTGCTGAATCAGCAATCCTGAGGATAAAGCTAAAAGCAAGGTGAAACTGCAGTCGTATTTTTATCTGGGGGGAGAACTGAATTTTCTTTCCTCAAGAATGAGGTGCCACAGGAGGAGTCACATACAGGATTTGCTAAAGTTTATACAGAAAATTAGGTAAATGCCTTGAGATCTTGGGCTGGTGCCATGATCCTGCTGAATATATCCTCCTGAGGAACCGGGTCCACTCCTCTCTGTGCTGGCCTCTCCCTAAAGGTGGCAGGCAGTAGCCATCCTGGGTTTCTTGGACTGCAGACAGAGCAGGTGGTGAGCCGTGAGCGGCTGGCTGCCTTCAGAAATCCATGGTCCCTTGACACTACCCGCTTCCGTGGCCTCCAGCCAGCCTTGACTTTGACACTCCTGTTCTCTAAACACGAGGTGTCACAGCACCGTCCCTCCCTATAAAAAGCACATTTCAGTTTGAGGCCAAATCTCTCCACGTAAACCCCACGTATTTTGCATCGGTGACGGTACCTGGTATTTCTTTTGCTTGCCCCCAGCAGCGGTGTGGCTCAGGCAGGGCTTGCTCAGCAACGGCGAGGCCGAGGGAACGCCTCGCGCTGCGGAGCCCTGCCGGGCCCCAGGCACGGCCATGGCACGGCCACAGCTCCCGCTGGGCTGGAGCCTGCCCACGCCTCGGGCTAAACCTACATCCCAGTGGCCTTGTTAGCGCTGGTTCGTTAACGCCGGCAAGGCTCTGGCACAGGCTGGCTCTGCTCCATGCCATCGACGCACCTGTGCTAAGAGGAGGCTGGTGCCATGTTTGTCACATCAGGCAGTGCCTGGCACCAGCCGTGCCCTGCATTAGCAGTGCTGGGCAAGCTACACTGCCTGGGGCCGTGGCCTCCCTGCCCGTGCACCCGTCTGCCCTCACCGCACCGGGCTGAGGGGGCGGCAAGGCAGGCGATACGGGACAGCCTAAGGGGCTTGCCCGGGGATCGGGCAGCCGCGGCTGGAGCCCGGCGCTTGGCCCGGCCCGGCCACCCCGTCCCGCCACACGCAGCTGGCTCCCGGCCGCCATCTTCCGCCGCAGGGCTGAGGGGAGGGGCGGGGCCAGGACGAAGAGGCGGGGCTAGTGGCAGCCCCGCCCTGAGGGCCGCTTCCCGCCAGGGCGGGGCCGCGCCCTTCTACCGCCCCTCACACCCTGCTCCCGCCTGGGAAGAGGCTCTTCATTGACTTCGCCGGCCGCGGCCCCCGCCTCCCATTGGTCCGCCGGCCCCACGTGGGCACGGCGGGCGCCCTGTGGTTGGCTACCGCGGGCGGAGCCGTGAGGAGGGAGGGGATGAGGCGGAGAGGGGCGGGAGGCAGTTGCCGGGGCAACGGGAGAGTGAGTAGCGGCAGCGCGGAGCGGCGGGGCCGCAGCCGGAGCCGCAGCCGGAGCCGGGCGTGCAGGGGCGGCCCCCGGCCCTGCCCCGGGCGCATGGGCCGCCGGCCCGCGGGAAGAGCAGCGCGCCCAGCCGCCCGCCCCGCCGCAGCAGCGCCAGGTACCGGCGGGAGCCCGCCCGGCTCGCAGGCGGGATGCGAAAGTTTGGTCCCGGCGGCGGGAGAGCCGCGGCCCTCCGCGCCCCGCCGGCGGCGAGGGGCCGGCGGCCGGCCGTGCCTCGCTGGGCTCGGGCCGGTCCTCCCGGTGGGGCTGTGCCCCGGCCGCCGCGCCGCCCGCCCCTGCCGCCGCGCTGGGCGGGAGCGGCTCCTGCGCGCATCGCTCGGGCGGGTGGGGGGCGGCGGGGGGGGCCGCTGCCGCCGCTCCCCCCGGGGGGGGCTCTCCTGGCGGTAATGGTGATGGTGGTGATGTTCATTGTGTGCTGGGGCAGAGGGGTGCTCGCCCTTCCCGGGGAGCGCGGGTGGTCCGTGGGGGTGCCCCCGCGGGGCTGTGTCACCGGCCGGGAAACTTGCTGCTGTGCTTTTATTATTTTCATTATTATTTAAAACCTACGCACAAGAAAAAACAAAAAAGCCCCGAACCCACAGTAACTTGTGGAGAAAGACCCGCGAATGCGTTTGGTATCGCGGTCTGCCTGTCTGCGGGGAGCCCTGGGCAGCTGCGGGAATGAAACGTTTCCGACGCTGCCGGCTTGTTTGTTGTTTTAGGAGGGGAAGGGATGATAACAACGCAGCGGCGGGCCCGCGGGGGGGCTGCCCGGGGGCGCCTGCTCGTGGGGCGGGGGCGCGGTGTTCCCGCGGGGGTTGCCAGCCCGTCCCCGGGGTGTCGCCGCCTGCCCCAGCCCAGCCGGGCCGAGGGTCCCAGCTCCTCGGTGTGTTTTTTCCGGGGGGGTCCCCAGTCCGGTCCCACCTGGAGCCTCGGGGTGCTGCAGCCATGAGAAAAGGGGGTGCCGGGGTTCTGGGTGCTTGACATTCTGCTGGGTTTCACATCTGATGGCTGTATGTGGGGTTCGGCGGCCAGCTTTACTCTTTTCTTTTTTTTCCTTTTTCTTCTAAAAGTTTCTATTTTGTTTTTAATGTCACTTCTGTTAACAAACCCATCTTTGCAAATAGGCATGCCACAGAGATAAAAAGTGAAACTTCTTTTTGTTGGAGGGAATAAGAATAAATTCAATCAAGATACTTAATATTTTGTTTTGTGGCCAGTTTGAATTAAATAGCTTTTCAAGCTTCAGGATAAACTTGAATGTAATTTGTTTTAGACGAAGCTTGGTGTGGCTAACTCACGCAGTGACACTGCATAGCCGGCAATGCGTGCTCTGAGGTTACCGGCACAGACGGAGTGCTGCATACAAGTAGACATTTGTGCATTTCCCCAGAGAGCCTGTCTGTTTCCACGATGGTTAAAGCCATGACATCAAATGCACAGGACCTTCCAAAGGGGTTGCACTTTCTTCCTTTTTTTATTTTTCTTTAAATTTTTTTTTCTGGTTCAGGAGACCTTTTCACGCAGAGAGACGGCGTCCTTAGTTGCACCGGTTATGTCATGCTATTCCAGCATGGCATTACACGATGTGACTGATGCAGCCTCGTGTGTCACATCACAGTGAAATCACTGGAGGGAAAAAGTTTTCGTTGGTGGGACTTGAGGATATTTATAAAAGTTGGCTGTGGCTTTTTTTGCATTGATACTTGTTGCAAAGGTCAAAGGTCCTTTACTGCCTTCAGGCTACCTGTATGATTTCCATGGATATCGTCAGCAGGTGTGAAACCACAGACCAGGAGGAGGTGGTTGTTCAAAATAAAATTTGAAACATCTTGTTTCTCTGTAAAACAGGTTAATGTGTTTTTAGATCGTTCTCAAATGGCAAAGCACAGCAGCAACACTGTGATCAGTCACATCCTTTCCTATACTCGGCAGAAGAAAAAGAACTTCATTAACGACCTACTGCTTTGCTGTGAGGAGCAGTGAAGGGGTGTTTCAAGTGATAGGCAAAAGCAGTATTTCTACCTGTTGTCTTGTGGCTTTTATTTTTTTACCTTGGAATAACAAGGGAATGGGGCATGTAGAACAAACCTGTTTATGCATTTGACCAAAAATCCCAGTTGGATCCAAGGCAGGTATTTGATGCAGGTATTGAGTTCAGGTAGTGCTGAAGCTTTGTAGAAAGATGGGGGTGGGGCAGAGATATCCAGTTTCTACTGTGTTTACAGAAGCATTCATTTTTCATGCTATCCATCCTTTAGTGATGGGTGAATACCTGATTATTAAGACTGCCTTCTTTTTTATCATCTTCTTTGGTTACATAGGATACTTGGCTTTGGGTTTTTTTGGTGCTTATGACCAGAGCTTGTATCGACAGCATGCAGCTAAGTAGGTGGTCTTAAACCATGCTTGACGAAGGTTGCTAAAAATCTTTTAATATTTAGCCTTTTTTAGATATGGAATCCAGCTTAATAAATGTGCTTTTGCTGGTGCCTGCCTATTGAATCCAGCTGATATTGATCCCACCTTACAAGTTAGCTCGGGAAGCGATTTGTCTCTGTTGTGGTATACTTGGGCTTCTAAGTACAAAACCCCCAATATTATACGGTGGTTGAGTTGCTAACCTGTAATTTCAGGTGCTGCTTTCTTTCCCAAGTGTAACAGTGTAACCTGTTTGTTGATGTATTCCGGTACCCAGGATTTTGGGAGGTGGCACACAATAACCAAATAAAAGAAAGATCCCCGGGTAAGAGACCCCAGAAGAGTAATGAATTAGGCTGTAGATCCAGAAGCTGAATCCTTGCAGGCTTCAGTCGGCATCACAGTAGGCTCGACTCTGATGTACAGTGCTGTCGTTCTGGGGTGGTTTCATGTGAGATGCTCCAGAGGCAAGGTAACATGCTAGATAGGCATCAGAGCATTTTGAGAGGCTTTGTATGTACAAAATAGGCAATTATTGTATCGTTTTTGACCTGTGGCTTCTGGTGGTGGGCAAAGGATATCAGTAGCTCTATGTTTTCTTTCAAGGTGGTAAAAACTGCTTTTTTCCTCCCCTTTTAGGTATTTGGTTGAATACATGGAAGAAGATGACAAGCATGCATGGATGATTTTACGTAATTAACACCTGCTAGATATGCAAAAGGCAATTATCGCTGTGAAGTGTTTACATTGATTTATGGGAGGAAGGTGGCCCAAGAGAGGGATGCTGATAATATCAACACAGTGGATTAAATGCACATTTACACCTTTATTGACATATAAATTATCTGTGCCAGGAATGCACTGAAAAGGCTGCTGATGGAGCAATAATGTGGCACAAACTACTGGGTTTGGATTCAGCTCTGTCATCCTTCTGTAAGGCACGTAAATGGAAACCTTCATCTGAGCTAAAATAGGATATAGAGGCTCACAGAATGGCTGCTTGTTAAGATAATAAGCAGTGATGGCAAACCAGAATTTAGGAGGATGATAAAAAGGATGGACGAGATTTGAAGGAATTTGCTTGCCTTTTTTTATTATTTTTAGATTTTTGTTGTTCATACTATGGATTTTTAGGGAAAGCTTAAAGACGCTGGAAGAGTCCTTGTAGCTGGGAAATGGAACCTGGCTCTGAATCCAGCCAACATCAGAAAAGAAAGCCTGTGACACATGGACTGGAAGATCAAAAAAGGGTAAGTGACAAAAGGCAGAAGCACTTTCTGCTTAACTTGCTGAATGAGGTACAAGTGGCAGAAGAGCTCCTTATAACTCTTTTATCAATTGCAGTTGCTGCATGCCACGCTTAGCTGGCCGTAGATCTCTTTTGGTTATGGATATTTCTTTTTTTAAAAATGTTTGTCTCTCTGTTCAGGCTTATTTCAGTGTGTGGAATGGAGCGCTGATGGAAGGGAGGATTGTAATATGAGTGAAAGAAGGGAAAAACTGCCAGAATTTTGGGTAGTTGTTGATGAAGAGACATACAGTGTAAATGGATGACTGATGTACTGAGTCTTACTGAGTCTGGTGAGGTTATTGATTTATTTTAGCTTCAGCTTTTTTATTGGTATCATTAGAGAGCTTAAAATTGCTTTCTTGGGATTTGGTGATTAAATCTGCTGAAAGTGTTGTATGCTTGTCAGCATCCTCCTTGTCCTGATGGTAGCATTCACATTTTACTGTAGTTTCCAGATGTGACTTTGCCTTGAAAACAAACAAAATGCACAGTGGAACGTGCTTAACGTCAGCTGGCGGACCGTATTTTGTACAAGTGCTTTGTGGAAGCTCTGTGTGTCAAGGTAGCATTGTATTATTTAATACTGATGCATTGGTGCATTAAGTTGACCTAAATGAAGTTGCAGTCTCAAACTGTGGCTTGTGAACAACTGGGACTTCAAAGTTGTTTTCTTGGCACCAGTCAGGCAAACGGTAATACTTGACATGTTTCTACCGTATAAATCATTTATATAGTTTTCCACGCAGATTTGATGGGTGATAGAAAACAGTGTGTTCAGCTTTGTGTGGCGAGCTCCCTTTTCCTGTAGCTTTCACAGATGATTTTTTTCAGCTGCAAAGTGAGTTGGAACCCCCCACTCCCTTGACCGCCACCTATTATTTTTGCTGTTCAACAACGCTGTCTAATTTCGGAGAGGGGGAGGTTTGTGTCACAATTTCATCAAGTCTGCTGAAGAATAAAAGTGGTTTCCCTGTCACCCCATTAGAAATCTAAGCAGCTTGGAAAACTTTCAGGAATCGGATAAAATGCAGCTGTTTCCTCGGAGAGAAATGACATTTAGGGAACACTTAGTTGGGGGAACCAAAGAGAAGTCCTAAATGTATTTTAATTGCAGCAAGTGTGATCTATTAACTGATAAGCTGCCAAGGTCTTCCTTTTAGTTTTTTTTTCAAGGAAGCATTTTGGTACTGAAGTAGATGAGTAAGGGCTGAAACAAAATCCTTCTGTTGACTCAATTTCTGGAGGCTGCTAGTATGCTTTTTTCCCTCCTTAAAGTACACAACCTTATACTACATATAGGGTATGATGGGAAAACCATGTGCGAGCTGTGACACCACAGTATACTGTAATTGTTCTGATGCACCAAAATTAATATGCAATTATGTGTGTCCCTCCTTGCTGATAGGTATAGAAGCCTACATCTCCCATCTGCTCCTGCTCCGGGTATTTGGTGCACATGTAATGTGGGGCCTCTGAATGTATAATATAACCCCAAGTGAGGCTCAGTGGCAGCTGGGATAACATCAATTGGTCATGCTTTGCTGACATTCATTTTAACTTGAACTCTAGCCGTCATGGAGATTATTAAATTTATAATGATATATGTAAGATCCATTTTAATGACTCTGCATGCTTGGGTGATCTCTCTCACTTCTGTTTGCAAAACAAGTCTTAATAGAGTATTACATTTCATTTCCTATAGAATTTTCCAGGGAAAGGTTACTGACGAGAGCTTTGCTTAGACTTGTGTTTACTGGGGAAAATAAGTTTGGAATAAAACTGTTGATGCAACTCGGTCGTTACTGTGGAGTTGAATAGTAGTATAAACTTCGGTGTTCTTAAGCTTCAAAGTCTGAGATTTCTGATGGGGAGAAGTGGATGTGTGATTAAGGACCATTAAAATTAATCATCAGTAGACACTTTTGTTACTGGAAATGTGGCTTGTGCTGGAAGAAATAAGGCCAAGATCATCATGAATTAGGCAAGTGCATTCTCCTTTTTATGAAAATCTATTTTATAAAGTCAACTGTTGTTTAGTGTTTTTGAAGCAGTAAGAAATCAGCATGTATATGTACGCCATTGAAGGATGCATCTGGCCTGTCTTTGCCAAGTAAAATACAGAAAGATAGGTTTGCATTTGTTGTGTACAAATAAAGCTTTATTTGCCCCCCTTTTTTTCTGTAAGTGTTTCTTTAGCTATCTACTTAGTAGCTATATTGCTTAAAGCAAGACAAGATTTAGTACTTTTGCTTACTTTTCAAAGGTATGGAGTTCTGCTTTTCGTGTGTTGGCTGATCTTCAAGAACTAGAAACGGGCTGCGTCTGACATTGCTGAAATCAGTAAAAGCAGGTTCTTTTCACTTGTTGCTGTGTTAGCTTTGCAGGCAGAGTTGAAGAGGAGACGATCTAGTATTAACGTTTAGGATAGCATCACATCTGTCTGCGTAACTGACATTGACTCTGGTGGGAATTACATAGCCAAATTCCATGCAACTTGTAATACATGAGTGAAAAATTTGATCAGGTTTAACCATGTAAGTGGACCATCTGAAGGTAGTAGGATTACTAACGTGAATACTAATGTGAATAATGTGAACAGGCTTTATGCCAGTATATGACCTTGGCAACAAAGTCTTCAAATACAAGAGTGATACAGGTGATGCTATAGACTTGTGAAGTTTTTGTGTAGGATATTGTTTTGATACCAAAAATGGATGATTGGTCATGGCCATTAAATTCACAGATTATTTTTTTTCTTGGAGAGGAGACTTGAGGAAATCACTGTAAAGCAGTAAAAACTGCTACTAAAATAGTCTAGTTAGGTACATTTCAGTTGTCCTGTGTCACAAAAAGTGTTCTGATTAAATGCATTTTCTGCTGATGGGTGAAACGGAGTATTTCTTCAGTTGACTTCCGTCCTTCATTCCCACTCTCCCTGACTTCGCATTTGGATCTGTAGTGGGTCACAGTAAAGAAATGTGTATGTGTAATAGTGACAGAAGTGTCTTCTGCTCTGCATAAATGAACCCTCTTTGATTAAACAATGAGTAAAATATAATTGTGAAATGAATTTAGATCTTGGAAGGATCTCTATATGTGTGTGTATTATGCTTATAAATGATCTGTTGTCCAACTAAATTTTTGGCTCTGATAAAACCCCAAAATGGCAAGATAAGCAGAGATTTATGTGTACCTACCTGGTGTATTGGGTTAGTAGATTTTGGGAAGGACTGTCTTCGTCGTCAGCGGTGCAGAAAACAGCATGCTGATACTGCATCTCATAGGACTTAGAGGTGGTTGGTTGCTTTTGTGTGTGTTGTTTATTTGACTGCAGAAAAAATGTCACCCTGGACTTTGAAGTGCTGGTTCAAGCTACCTAGACATGCTACCACACATGCACAGTGGATCTGGCACTGTAAAACCAAACTGATGATGGTCTGCCAGGACTGGGTTTTTCCCCCCCTTCCTTCTATTTGATAGAAAACTTTCTCTTTTTTTCTTTTCTTTCTTTTTTTTTTCTTTTTTTCTTTTTTTTTTTTTTTTAAATGAGGAATGTGCAAGCTGCAGTTTCGCAGTGTTAAAAGCAGGCTAACACTTTTTTTGAGGGTGTCTTCTCTCTTGACTTGTTTTTATTGAAACAGTCATCATGGTACACATGACTGAAGCCATATGTTGTAGCTTTCTCTTTGGCTTGTGTTATGTTTTTCCTGGGTTATTATTGATAAGCTTTAGCATCGCTTCAGGATACTTTGCTGCCACCTTTCTATCAAAGTCATTTTAAAGAGCATAAGTGGTCTCGCATGTGTTGACCTTCTCATGTTGAGAACCTGTGTTGTTTAAAGTGGAGTAATGTTGGCCGAGTACCATATTTATTAGTAGATTCATTTTTTTTTTTTCTTCCGAGACATTAATGCAGTTGATGGGTGCTGTGCTGTTGAGCTGGTGTGAGGGCACTCAAGTATAGCCACTTATAAATTGCAGCAAAGCTTACTGTATGAAATTACGGCAAGCTGCAATGTGGTGTTTTGGTAATGGAACTAACTGGGCTTTTATGAAAAAGAAATGCAATAAAAAATCCACTGAGCCAGAGAACTGAGAAAAATGCCATAACCTGTCCTTTGTTTTGCAAATATTGAAAGCCTTCTGTAAACGTAACCATCTGTGTTTAGTTCCTGGCTATAGGCTTTATGTTTTTATTCTTGTAATTACAAGATTGTTAATAAGTCTACTTTAAACCTGATATTCAGAGAGTCAGATTAGGGAGACTTAAGTGTCGTGATTTAACCCTGGCAGGCAACCAAGCCCCACGCAGCGGCTTGCTCATTCCCCCTCACCCAGAGGGATGGGGAAGAGAATCGAAAAGGAATGTAAAACTCAAGGGTTGAGATAAGAACGATTTAATAGGTAAAGCAAAAGCTGCACACACAAGCAAAGCAAAGCAAGGAATCCATTCCCTACTTGCCATGGGCAGGCAGGTGTTCGGCCATCCCTGGGGAAGCCGGGCTCCATCACAGTAATGGTTACTTGAGAAGACAGAAGCTGTAATGCCAAATGTCCCCACTTTCCTCCTTCTTCCTGAGTTTATACACTCAGCATGACACCATATGGTATGGAATGTCCCTTTGGCTAGCCTGGGTCACCTGTCCTGGCCGTGTCCCCTCCCAGTTTCCTGTGGCCCCCCCCCCAGCCCTCTGGCTGGCAGGGCCCAAGGAACTGACAAGTCCTTGATTTAGTATAGTTATCACCCAGCAATAACTGAAAACATCAGTGTGCTATCAACGTTGTTCTCATGTCACAGCCAAAACACAGCACTGTACTAACGACTAAGAAGAAAATTAACTCTATCCCAGCTGAAACCAGGACACTGAAGTTACACGGATGGGCCCTGGTGATCTGTCCAAGGCTCAGCTTCTGCTTTAATGTCTTAAGTATTCTGCTTTTAATATGCTCTTGAAACCCGTTTTGTAGATGTGCTGTCTGTGACTATTATAAATCATTCTCTGTTAAGAAATTGGCTCAAAGAAACAATCTGTTTGTTTTGGTGACACAGATTTGCACCTTGATGATTATTACAAGGTGCTCTGTTCTATTTTCCGTTAAAAGTTCTTTCTGCAAGAGTGAGAGTTGTATGTGAGAGTCTGGTTTCGTTATTTTAGTCCTCTCACAGTCAGACTGTGGTCTACCAGAAATTTCCTGAATGAAGGAACAGGGCTTCCTATGACTATCAAAAATGTTTACGTAAGGTAAACAGCGAATCTTGCTTTTTGAGCTGACATCTGTTGTAATAATTCTCTAATTAAAGTAATTTTGCAAGCTCTTTAAAATTAGAGGGTGATTTTTTTTTTCCAACTTGTGTATATTTACCTTAGGATGTGATACAAAGGATCTGTGGTGATGTAGATGAGTTGAAGATTGAAGATTAGGCTGCAAGTAGTGAACCTTGAGGTCTCGGTGGTACAGTCTCAGCTAGAATTGACTCACCTGTAATTCAGGCAGTTTTTCATCTTCCCCCCCCCCCCCCCGAATCTCGGCTACTGAGAAATGAAAAAAGCTTGTGTTGGATTTCTTGAGGTCTTACGCTTGCACAAACTGTTGGGTTTTACCTCTGTCTTATAAAGAGAGTAAACCTTACGCAGCGTATGTGCCTAAGCCGTGACTTGTTAAGCAGCGACAGATACAGAGGTAGATGTATGGCTCCTGAAACAAATAGTTGGAGTAGGTATGGATGGGCTCTGTAAGGTAGATGTGCTGGATTATTTATTTCTGTTCCTGTTGGTGGTCAGCTGGACATGAAGACATTTAGGAAGCTGAGTGTTTCCGTGGCTCTGCAGGTAGGTTGCTTTTTTGTGTCTGGAAAGCCAGCTTCACTTCAAGTTGAACCGAAGCAGATCGGTTCGTGTCAGGGATTAGGACTGTCGTCGGTCTTATTGTCACACTTGGCGTGCCAGGCTACTTTTGTGACAATCTTCTGTATTGAGTATGGTATATTTTTTTTTTCCTATTCTTCAGTTGTTAATGTTCTGGAGCCTCCTTCCAAACAATTGTCCCTAAAGGACTCCATCCTAAGATATCCTAGATGATGTTAATTATGTGATATCATCGGAAGGGGAGACTTTAGTGCAGCTAACCAAGTTCAAATAATGACTTCTGCCTGATGAGGAGTGGCTGTCTCGTATCTGTCAGTTGTTCGTATTGCTAGGTATGCAACTTTTGTTAAATGACATGTACATCAGAGTCAATTTAGCTTTAAAAAACTCCTCTACGTTGGTGTATTGGCACACTTCTGTCCTCTCTGGTTGAGAATGCTAGATTGAACTCTTAAATCGTTTTGGCTGAACCAGCACAACACTTCTTTCACTTAACAAGAATAAAATAAGGAACAAAATATTCTGTAGTCACTGAAGACTGTATTTCTCTTCCTCATAGTGAATGAAGTTTGTTATCTTGAAAATAACTTTGCCTTGACTAAAGGGTTTTTTCTGAGGTTCTAAGGATGTGGAAAAAAACACCCATGTGTAAGCACAATAGCATTCCAAGACAACATAGCGTACCTTTCAAAATCATTTGGGTGTGCTTGGAAAATTCTGATGTTATGGGTGGGTTAAGTGATGAAGGGCAATGTTGGCTCTCCACATGAACACTGACTTAAAGCCTTTGTTAGCGGAGGGAAGTAAAGTTGAACTGGAGATGCAGCTGAGTAGGTGATGAGATAGCTAAACAACTGCTACTTGTGTCATGGCTATGGGATAATTAAGAATGAAACATTACACTATGAAGGATAGGATTCTGGAAGTCTTTGTTAAAGACATTTATACCATCTTCTACAAGCTTGCTGATGGCACTGTCTTAGCAGAATGCCCACTTCTGGATCTTTACCTTAACCAAGAACAGAGCATGGGGACGAGTTACACCGTGCTCAAATACCCTGACACCCGCTTTCCCCCATGTGTACAAAAACCAGAACAATTATTCTTGTGGGCTTATTCCAAAATCCTGGAAAGCATGTCTCTGAAAATGCTTGTATGGAGGAGTATTTACATGGTAGATGAGTATAGATGCCGTATTTAATGGAACTGTGAAAAATCAGGTAGAAATAATTTCTGTTTGCTGAAACTGTGTTGAACAATATGGAACAGCTGGTAATTTCCAGTCCTAAAGGAGTGAAGGTTAATGCTGATTGGGTATTTTTAAGACATCCTTAATGCTGCTCTTGTCTGCAAGAGAGTGTCCCTGCTTGCGTATGTGTTTATCTACGTAGCATCTAGTTTTAAAGATGGAAAAAAAAGATTTTTTTTCTCTGCCTCTTCTGTGATGGTAGATTAAGAACACACTGGTGTGTTGTGCTCGGACAAATCCTACAACAGGCTGTCTAGCATGCTGTACCGCCTGTGGCACTGATCGATATCTGATGTTTCAGAGCTGGAGAGAAACCTAACAATATGATGCATCAGCTGGTCGCCTTGCGCAGAGGGAAGAAATCCAGCCCTTGCTCCAGCTGCTCTGCTGACAATGGGCTTAACGCCCTGTGGTGTTAGAGACGATTATCGTTCTTCTCTTGAACGACTACAAGTATTAACAGTCAGAAATTAGGGGGGGGGGATATTTTAGAATTCAGCCAGACAGCTTGATTCGGTGGAAAAGGTCCAGTTGGTGGTGGATTGTACAGAGGGGGGGTATGCTGCACGGAATGCTGGTGTCTTTAGCTGGTTTGGTGGTTCCTTGTCTGGGGATGGTGAACCCAAGTGTGGGCTGAGGAGCAGAAGCCCCCTGACGGGCCTTGGTGCTGCAGCTGTGTCTCAGTGCGTTAGTGAGCCTGTTATTCTAGTTTTGCACATCCCGTGGTATAAATGAGGATTTGATAGCTAAGGTTCTAACTGGGCTTCACCAATCTAATATCAAAGGTGATGAAACCAAAAGGCTCAAGCAGTAAATACAGGTAAGTGCTGTGCAGTATAGTATATTTTCTTTAAAGAACAGTTGTTTGAAAATTAAGTGAATTTCAGATGCTAAGAGGAAAAGCCTGCTATACTAGTATCAAATGTGGATTATAGGATGCTATGGAGGACTCCCTGCCTAATAAGAAAATTTCTTCTGTTACTGGATAGTTTCTATAAAAATTACTCCTGACATGTCAGATCCAACGTGTTCTTGGAAGAGCTTTTTTCTCCAGCTGTGAAATACCCTTTCCCTCTTCTTCAGTGATTTAGCAGAAATGGGTGTGTGTATTTCCCTCATGCTTTCTGTGACTGAGATATGGCAAACCCGTGTTTTCTGTGCTATAGGATGCATTTCCCCTGATGCACAGCTTCAGAAGCCAGCCCACTCCTGCAGTCCTTACATGTGTGAACAGTCCAGCGTTAATTACTGAGTTGGAGTGACTTGGTATTGCAAAAATTAGTCCTGTGTGTTCTTCATTTAACAGGACAGGTGCCTCTCTGTCTGTTACATAAAAGGTACAGGTAGCTAAACATTAGAGGTCGTGGGTTTAATTATTTTTACGAAGCAAATGTGACTTTCAGATAATACACGCTAGAACCCATTAGCACGTAGTTTCCTGCACACCTCTTAAGGAAAAATGTTCATTATTATGCAAATGGATAGCCTCTGGCTTTGAAGTAATTGTTATATGGAATAATGTGTGGGCCATGACATAAAGTTCTTTGAAAACTAAATAGCTGGGAAATTCATACTGCACAGTCAGATACTGCCTCTCATGATGCCTGTGCCTGGAAGCAAGTTTGATATCCCCCAGGTCTGCTATCTGTTTTGATATTCCTGGTGAGGGGAGTGGTAGGAAATGGAATGGGAAAAAAGGGGAAGGAGTGTAAAGGAAATAGCCTCTCTGATAATTCAGACTGATGTACTTATTTTAGGGCGTATTGCAAAGCTAAGAGTACCTCAAGGGCCTTTCAGAACGGGAGGCATTAGGGAGAGACAGACATGCATTTGTTGGTATTTATTTTTAGGCACCAAGCGTTAGGGTTTTTTCTGGTTGATTATAGTCTAGTTTGACAGATGTGCTGTAGATTTGTTTATGCTTGCATACTACAGCAATTCACAACAACTTTAACAAACATTAGTGACACTTCCCAGTAGCAGTGAAGCTATAGGATATACCTTCTTTAACAAAGAAATTAGATTTCTGTGTTAAGGTATAGATCCAGTATGACAGAAAACTTAAAGCATATTTACTGGTGCTGGTTGTGGCTCTGTAATAGGTTGCAGTGCAGATGAAGGAGCTTCTAGTGAGCATGAGAGGTGTTTGTTCCCTAGCTAGGTATTGCTCTTCAAAAGCATCCTATGTCTGTGTATGCATTGAAATTCATGGATTATTTTCACAGGACTGCTAAAAGGAATATTGAGGATGTAACAGAACCTGGTGGTAAAACAGATGTTACAGATGAAAGCTGATACTTTTCTTCTAAAATTGCTTAAGATTACGTTGGTCTAACTGTAAAATAACTGGTAGGAGACTGCTGGACTAAGTTATCTTAACTTATTCTCCTGACCTGTAATCCTCTTGTTAGGGCAGTGTATTACTGTTCTTTGTCACCTAGACCAAGTTGTAATTGCTCATTTATTTGCAGAGAAAAATGGGAAGGGAGAGCACAGCTGGTTGCTTGCCTCTTCTTGCATGGAGGTTTTTGCCCATTGAACAGTTCACGTGTGATTTCTGCTCTTTTTCTGGCGACATGGAGCACCCCTGAGGTAGGACGTGACAGAACCGTAGGCTGAGATGAAACGGCATGTGTGCAGTGTTCTAGGGGAGACGGAGCCAGTGTACGTACCTAGACCTTTCTCCCACTCCTCAGGAGCTTGTCACCCCTTCTGATGGGGAGCAGGCCTGTTTTGGGAGCCTCCTGAGGGGCTCCTCTGTGTTCCCATGGCAGTACAACAGTACAAGTTGGTGAGAGCATGGTCTTTGGGGTTTTCTCCTTTACCAAAGTATGTCCTTCGTCCTTTGGAAAGGAATGGTGTGGCTCACAAATTAGCTTGTCCTTGCAGCATTAGGAAAAAATAGCACGGTATTGAAGGCTGTGATTCCTTTTCTCGCTAACAGAGTATGATGCGTGGATGTCTCTTGAGGCTATCGCACATTGATGGTAATAAATATGTACTCAGACTTGTGTAGCTATTTTTCAAGTGTTCTGCACTAAAAAAGGAGTTGGATTCAAGGGAGCTGAGGGGCAGGAGAGTATCTTCTGAGATCTGATAATAGGGTGAGTTGAAAAATCGATAGAGACAAGGTAAGCTTGTTATGAAAAACCTCATTTATAGGTGGAAAATGAGCTCTACGTGCTGCAAGCGTTCAGTTTGCAGTTTATTTTCTAAAGTCTTTCAGTTCTTCATTGTGGTGACAGCAGTGACTATCAGATCTTAGTAACTTGGAGGATTTGTTTTGGATAAACAACATACATCTGATACGACTATTCCAAAAATGTAATGAGGCAGATGGAATTGCCTATGCTATTTCGGTGTCTCTCTTTGAGTTTTTCTAATTCAGATGTCTCGTTCTCTTCATTGATTTTTTTTTTTTTTGCTGTATCATGTCAAAGAAGGTAATGATTTTTTTTGAAAGTCTTCGATTCAAATCACTTAGAAATATTCAAAATTTCTAAGTAAATCCTGTAAACACACTAGAAATAGGGGAGATCAGAAAGGGGAGACACTGCAGAATTGCTAGGCTTTGTGTAAGGGAAATTAGATTGTCGTCAAAATTTCCGAGAGATGGGCAGGAACTGGGCTTTGGTTCCATTATTGTTCCATTGCTCCACAACAGGAATGTTAAAAAACCCAAACAACACATCAAAACCAGATGATGCTAGTTCAGTTAGCAGAAGCATGTCCTTTCCATATCAGCCCTGATCACAATCAATGTAAGATATTAGAAATGAGTGAAAGTTGCGTCAGCTATCCCTTAGTTGCATAAGGCGGTGCTTCAAAGTTATGTAGCAAAAAGCTATATATGATAGCTCACATCCTAGTGAAGGGGAAAATAATCACCAAACACCAGAAAGATCTTTCTTTTAAACACTTAACTTTTGCAGGTTTTAAGTACTTGCAGCACTGCACTGTTGAGAAACTCATGTAAATCTCGTGCTGGGTTTTGTTGTTGTTGTCTTTCTAATTTGCCTTCCAGACAGGCATCATTTTGCTTAATGTGCTGCCTTCTGGAGCTCAGGCTGGGCAATAGGCATAGCCTGTCTTCAAACTTGTTTTCCTCTAACATGCTTGACTACGTAAAAGGAAGATTAGTTACAATATGTGTGTGTTAGGACTGGAGTAAAATCTTCATAAATATTTATCAGGTGGGAAAAATAAATACATGGACGCATCCTTTTAAAACTCAAATGATACGACATAATAGACCAGCTGGCGGAGGATGAAAGTTGTGTATGGGGGAGATTTTTCACATTGTATAAAGTGCCTGTGAACTCTGAGTGCCGTGCAGCACATTGAAGTGCTAAAATAGATGGAAGCATGTACAGACAAGGGCCCTTCTAGATAGGCAGATGATGGCTTTCCTGAGAGCTTGGAACTTGAAATCTTGCTGGTGGGTGGTCTCGTGTCATTTCATTGCATTTGCTGTAGCTGAATCTGAAGTGAAGGTGTTTAATGCTTTGACAGAATCAAAATGAGCCAGGAGATAGATACTGCATAATGATAGTGTCGTAACTGTTGCCTGTGTAATTGTGGAGGCAATGTTGCTGAAAGGTAAGGTGTCATATACAAATCTACATAATTCTCTTTGCTCTCCTAGCCCACGATATGTTTTTGTGGGAGAGTTTGTAAGAGAAAGTGTAAGAACATCGCCTCTCGGTCTTTCCTACCTGTAACGTGGGGTCATACTTCACAAAACGTTTTGGGACCTCCAGCTGACAGAGTTGAGTGACGTTAGCACGAAGTCCAGGTTACTTAACATACATTGTAATCAATAATAGCATAAACACAGTGTATTGTTGATAGACTTCTGTACTCAGCTGTCTTTGTTTGACTTAGAGGTCATATTTTCAGCTTGTAGATGTAGCTATTAGTTTTTTCTGTGTGTATAAGCTTGTGTCTTCATAGAGTGGAATATTAGTTTTTGGTGATAGGGAATAACAGGAGGAAAGATGTAGCGCTTCGGTTTGGAGGAGCGCTCGGTCAAGTGCTGAGGTGTGGAAGGAGACCCTAACTCCCTTGCTCACTGCATTGGTGTCACAGTGTCCTTTGGCGTTGCCCTACACGGATGAGAATAGCTGAGACAGACAGCTCACGCTATTGGACTTTCTTTGGGTTAAGATAATTTTTGTGTGTGTGTTTGGAGGGGGCGCATTATTTTCAAATGAATCCAGCTGGTAGCATGGTTTCTTGTGGCTTTTGGGCAATGGGGCTCCAAGATCCTGGATTGATATTGGAATCAGGCAGAACGGGAGGGTGATGGACTGTGGGAAGGTGGAGGAGCATTGGCTTGTTCTTGCTTTTCCTCTTGTTCCTGCAAGTTCTTGCAATGCTGGTTTAATTTTTTTGTTTCTTTTGTTGCTATAAATAAAATGGAAGTTAGAAATGGATAATCTATATGAATGATGAGAAATACTTACTCAAGCCTTGCAGACTAGAACACAAGGTAAGCAACACAAAAGCAAATGTAGTGCAAGCATTCGCTTCATGTGAGGAAATCTGCTTAAAGATTCAGGTATATGCTTGTCCTTATTTCTAAAAAAAATAAACCCACAACCAAACCCAAAACAAATCCCAAAACCCCAGCCCCCCCCCCCCCCCCCCCCCAAAAAAAAAAAAAAAAAAAAAAAGATTTACGCAGCCTGTAAATGACTGTTACTGTTGTATAGAAGGCTTTTCATTTGTGGATTGAAGTTTTGATGGTTCTGAACGTGGTGGCTGGGCTGAGGGCGATGTCAGGCAGAGCCGGGGGTGTGTGGCAGTGGAGCTGAGTCTGCTCGTGCACCGCCCTGAGCTCTTGGGGAACAGCCCTAGAACTTTCTCTATTCCTCATCACTTGAACGTGTTGTTGAAGATGAAGAACAATAACTGCGCTCCCCGTCTGTTTCTCTCTTCATTTCTTCTGCCTGAAGGTGATGCATCATGCTGAATAACCTGTGCCGTGCGATGAACGCTAGTGCCTGTGAAGTGCAGAAGGACTTCTTTAATGACCAAGGCTTTGGTCCAAGGCGTCTTGAATGTGTCTAAGGAGGTGCACGCATAAACTAATTAAACACACTAATTAGGTTATGAGGTGTCTTCTAAGTAAGCATCTAACTTACTTCATACATTTCATGATTTTAGATGAGGGAGTAGTGTAAAGGTCTCGTGTCCTGCTTCTATGAACTCCAGCAGCACTTAGAATTGCAACTTCTACGGTAAGCCTTTTCAGTAGGTGTACTTGGGATATTCAGAGCAGAGGAATATTTTTTAATTTTAATTTTTTTTTTTTGTCAGTGAATCTTGTCTGAGTGAGAGGGTCTAAATTAGGGAATGGGTAGAGGAGGGCAGAGTCCATTTGTTTTCAGCCCTGGCAAGTACTGTGTGCGCCACATCTAGTGCTGGTACACGTACTTCATTTCCCTCGGAGTTTCTCAGGCTTGCGTCTGTTCTGGGGTCAGGAAGGCAACCCCCCATCCCTGATGAACCTCCATATATACTATTAACAACCTCACGCTGCATGAAGTGCTCCAGAGTGTATTGTAACTGCTGCCCTGGCTGACCAGCTGAGGATGTGGCTTTTAAAGAGAGGTAATACAAAGACTGTTAGTGTGGTCCTTGGAGGATACAACAGGATGTAATTATGTTTCCTTAAAGCTTGCACATGTTTTTAGCAAACTTAAAAATGTCCAGATATTATGCCCAAATTCTTTTGGGAGTTAGGAATGACTGATTTTCTTCTGAAAGGAAATAGCATGCTGAAATTATGCCATTGCAAGTCAATTCCTATAATGAACTTTAATGATATCTATTGTTGCCAATTAAGATTACTAATATCTAGAGTGCTTTTTACATTATTACAGTTAATTTCTATTCTTATACCCGTTCTTACTAAACTAGAATGTGGTTTTCAATTTAGGATTTTTTTTTGTGGCATCTAAGTAATGAAAACAGCCCATCTTGACTCCTATTTAATGGCTGGATAAACACTGGTTTTATTTATAATATAGCGTCTTCTCCTTTGCAGATAATGTTAAAGATGTGGTAAAACATCATTGTGACTGCTTAACAGGTTAGTTGCATCGTTAATGCTTGAGAGGAAAACGTGACTGTGCACTTAAGCAAATTGTTCAAAATCAAGCCTTAGACTCGGGTGTCTTAACTTACTGCGTGTCTAGAATCCAAGCACATTGTCAAAGTGCATTTCCACATACGCTGCGTTGGCAGAGAGCATTGTGCAGTTCAACCCTGCTGACGTCAAGGCTTTGATGAGGCAGACCTAGGCAGTATGTCAGACCTTTGAGTGGTGAACTTTGGAAGCCAAAAACTATTCATAACCATTGATGATAACTTAATATCCATGGTTCTTTTCTTTTTGGCCACCTGCCCAGATTCTGTAATGATGAGTAGTTATCTTTGCAACCTTTCACATTGTTGACAGTGATTAATAACGTGTTGTGCACACTTCTATTGCATGAAATACCAATTTTTTGGGTAATGGGAAAAAGAATATCTAATTAGGGGACTAATGTAATTCACTTCACACATTATAATTTGAGTACTGCTTTTGAAAAAGCGAGGATATGAGTAGTTTATGATTTTTATGTAGTTAGGGAAGTAGATTATTAGATTGTTCATTTCTATCATTTTTCCCATTGTGTAGTGACTGAAATATGAGCATATGAACATAGAATCATATTGAAGCATATTTTTAAAGGATTTTACTGCGAGGGAGAAAATCTTCTTTTAAATCACTAGGTGCCTCATATACCCTTTTAAATGTTAAATCTCAAAGTGATAAAGATGGCAAATGCTTATAAAAATGGGATGGCTGCAGCTCAGAAATCTTGTTTCTGTAGGCAAAACTGCTTTAAATTGCCGGTGTCTGCGCTGATAAGCACTAGATAATTATCTCTCTGGCACTGTATAGAAAGTGTAAAGCTGCTGATTGGAAATTAAAAGATGGGTACTATTCTCATACTTGGGTAACTTTCATGTGATTACACTTCCTTCAGTTGCTGTAATTCTTTTTTTATTATTGATGGCATTTAACCTGAAGCTTACTACTTTTTTCTTTCTTTCTAATAGTACTGAAGTAGATTGCACCTTAGTGAATCTACTCAAGAGAAACTGAACTGTCAATCAGGTCACTTAGGCTAATGTGTTTTCCACACCAGTTTTTTTTCCTGAAATGAAGTTAACAACAGATTTCCTACTGGTCGTGTAGTTGTGTATTAAACTTTTTCACCTTTCCGAATTCGGGGGTTTTTTTTGTGTTGTTACAGCTGCACTCTTTGCTAATGCAGAGCCTGTAGTTGTTTCATGATTTAGATAATATCTTTATGTATATATTAATTTCTATTCATGTGGCTAAGGCCTGACATATTTAACTGGTATTCTTTCTGGTTTGTGTCATGGTTACTTCATTAACCATGTTGAATTATGCTGTAAATGTTTGCAGGAGCCCAGTCTTTGTGCTCATTCTCTTTGGGGAATTTGCATGGAAATTGATGGGGGATCTGAGTGTTGTAAAGTGGCTCAAGTGGGCATCATCTGCTCTTTCAGGCAGGCAAGCTTAAGTGGTAGAATATATTTATATATTTAACTGCTAATGTACTGTTATGGCAATCAAGGGGATGATTCCTTTGGTGATGTAAGTGATTAGGCAGGATGGGGATATCTATTTACTCGGAAACAGTGGAGATATTTGTCCAGAAAACCTCTGGATAAAAGCAGGGGCCAACAGAGAAAATGCAGGAATATTTCAGTAAAACTACATAAGATGTGATGGGAAGGATGCAAGTTCAATAAAACAGGATTGTGACACTATAAAAGGCTTTCACTTGCTCCTTCCTCTTAAGTGTTCTGAGCCTACTATGAGTATTGTACTAAAGGTGACATGATTCTGAAAGTTTGCTCTGGAGTTGCTGTATGCTAGGATATATGCTCACATACAGCTACAGGACCAGAGGAAATTACTTTTGAAAATTAAGCAAAATTCACACTACAGTGAAAATCTTTATACGAAGAAGTGTAAGTGACAGGGGAAAATGACGTAAATTTGCTCCTTTTTCTCACTGCAACCTTGGAAAGGAAAGGTTGTTGCATAACAAATCTTGTGCCACATGGAGAGAAAGCGCAGTTGGAACAAGTTGGTTTTGCAGATGCACAATAACAGCAGAGAAACACTATAGTGGTCTCATAAAAATGATACAAACTTATTTACTCTTACATTGACTATTTGGCTCTGACCTGTATTTCAAAACCATACATGCAAGGGGAATGAAAGCCTGTACTGGATTGTTGAACAATCAGCCTTAACAGTTGGCATCTTTCCGTCTTGTTACATACACAACCTTCATCCTTAGGTTTTTCTGAATAGATGGTAAGATCTCTGGGACAGGAACTCGTGGATTTCTTGTGATTTCTTTGCGGAATGGCACACAGCAACCTTAAGCCATAAATAAAATTGGTGGTTTTGCCTGGATCTTTCTGTCCATCCTGATTTTCCCTCTCCATTGAGGCTATGAAATCAGAAGCGAGAAGCTTGGTGCAGAACAGCTTTGTGATGGCTTGCTGTATTTTGGGTAGACCCTTTCCTGTTTTCGGATGAGGCAGGTTGGCCATATATACTGCACTACCTCAGTGCTCCACCCAAAACTTAGCAACGAGGCATGATGACTAGTGAAAGCAATGGAAAAAAAGCTGAGGAATTGTTGTTTCGGTTGATTTTCAGTGGAGGGGAAGGGGTTTGTAGTCTTTCACAATCTAGTTTGCATTTCACTGGAGACTGCCAGCGGTGATATTAAGGCCTGTGTTATTTCCCTGGGTATTTGGAATTTGTAAGTCTGAGTTAGACTTTTCTTATTCTGCCCTGACTTTCCCTGTGTGATCACTAGGAGAATTTTTGGTTCAACAACACTAAGGTCTCATGATTATGCTAATACTCTCTAAAGAAAAAATGGATTTTCTCATTTGAGATCTTGCTTAAGGAGCTTTATTTTGCTCTTTGTTCCTTTTAAACTTGTACTTGAAGCATCCTTGCCATTTTACACCCAGGGTAAGATTCTAAAATATATGTAGAGAATGCTGAAGAAGGTGATGCACAGTGGTCATGCTTGCTGAAGACCTGCTAGCATGCAAATAGGAAAAATACTTGCCATAAAACATTAGGGGTTTCCAGTCTTGCATTTCCAAAGCTTTCCAAAGTGTTTTCCATAGCTGCAGTACAGTTGTTTCCAAGTAATAGCTTAGAAGCAAGGAGCGAAGCGCAGAATAACAAAGGAAGTCCTGTGAATATCAACAATGAAACAGTGCAAGCGTCTTCCATCAGAAATACTCAGATTTCCATTAAATTGCATGGAGATAAGTACCATTGGTCATGGGAATGAGTCCAACAGTGATTTGGAAACCAGGACTGGCCTACTGCACTGTATTAACAAACTGCACAACGGTCATGTTGCTTTGAAAGTGATGCTAGGGGGCTTGCTATCCTTAGCCTCTTCGAGCTGATACTTAGTCTTCGACTCAGTATTAATATTTCAAAGGGTTCCTATCAGATAGTGTATTGCTTATTTGTGATGTTGATGCTGATAACTTTTTTTTTTAAAAAAAAAGGTAATTCTTTGCTTCCTTGGTGACTTAAAGGAGTGGGTGTGATGCCACTGGAAAATGAGCGCCGTGTCTATTGCCAGTTTGAGCATTCAAATGGTTGTACTAGGGGCACCTTTCCTAGTAGAGAAAGTTCAGTGCATCATTATTTGTATTACTTCACCACATAAAGGAATCTCTTTTAGTACTGTGAGTTCACTTAAAATACACCCTGGTGAGAGAATAATGGAAAAGCCAGGAGACAGAGGGAAAGCAGCGCTTTCTACTTGCCTAACCTGTGTAGTTGGAAGCTGAAATACCCGTCTTGGCCAAGAACAACCTGTAGGACTCGTCCTTGAATGTGCTTTTTGAAAGGTAGCCCAAAAGTTTAATCAGCGAGTGCATGTTTTGATCCTGTGCTGTTGTCAAGTTCCCCATCAGATACTCGTGGCTACTCCTGCCTGCTCTAACATGCAGTCCTTGCACCTCTGTTGCGTAGGGGTGAGTTCTAGTGTAGGCATAGGACCAGTGGTTGTGGGCTGGCAGGAGAAAGCCAGGATAAGTAGTTTCTGGGCCATATGTTACATAGCTTGATGCAAACATTGGATATTTTGAGATTAGATTAAAACCTTTACCCCACAATTTCTTTCTTAATTGTATTTTGGTTTTATTGGATCCTCATTCCAGACCTTTGAACAATGGGAATGAATATTTGACTAAGTAGCATGGAAAATACCAGGATGATCATAGAAACTTTTGAGGTTGGAAAAGAGCTTTAAGATCATGGAGTCCAACCATTAAATCAGCACTGCCAAGGACAACACTGAACCATGTCCCCAGGCACCGCATCTACATGCTTTTTGAAACACCCCCAGGGACGGTGACCCCACCACCCCCCGGGCAGCTTGTCCCACTGCCTGACCACCCTCCCAGTGAAGACATTTTCCCTGACCCCCAACCTGAACCTCCCCTGGTGCCACCTGAGGCCGTTCCCTCTGGTCCTGTCGCTGTTCCCTGGGAGCAGAGACCGACCCCCCCCTGCCCCCAGCCCCCGCCAGGCAGCTGTCGGGAGCCATCAGGTCCCCCCTGAACCCCCTCCTCTCCAGGCTGAGCGCTCCCAGCTGCCCCCCATCAGCCTTGTGTCCCAGCCCTGCTGCCCATATCTGGGGATACTCCAGCACCTCGGTGTCTTATGTATATAAAGATACAGGACCATATCTAGAACCACTTTGCCGGTGATTGTTGGCAACGAGGTTCACGGTGTAACCATTGCTACAAGGTTTGAGCCTATAAATAGTCTGAAATTAAGCTTTTTGAGGTACCTCTGAACTGCATGATTGGTTGATAGCTGTCATTCCATGGCTAGGTAATGGCGAAGAGGAACCACATCAGACCTTAATTAGCACTTCTATATCCTTTCATTGAAGCCCAGTAGATGCTTTGTATGTCAGGGTCCTGTGTTCAAGGGGACAGGCTCGTAAGTGCATTTAGCCTGGTTTGATAATGATAGTAAAACTTGTGCATTTGTGAACTGATGGACCGCGTTCCCTTAACCTTTGCATCAAGAGAATTTGACACGGTTCACAGATAGTCTTACTTTCCATCTAGAAGCCAAATTAAGTGCCTTACCTGTCCAACAGGTTTCAGCCAGAAATGTATCTTTTAAACACTAGAAATGTCAACCACAAAATATGAATGTGAAACTGAATGATTGTAGCAGTTCGTCTGCTCTTGAAGGTGAGTAACGTTTCAGTATGTTGTGAAAACCTTGAGATTCGAGGCTCAGCTTCAGTAAACGGGGTGGGGTTGGAAGCAGCTCTTCTGACCACAGTTCTGTGACAATCTGACTGTTCCCTGACCTTCAGTCTGACCGAGATCTGAGCTCACCTTTGCAAAACTTAGTGCCACCTGAAGGAAAGCTCTGGCTCCTTAAGAAACACCTGTAAAGCTGTTGGGAGTGCTTTAATGGCAGTCATCCTTTTCAGAGATGACTTTGTGCTTTCAGCTGAAGTGGAAATGTCTGGCTGGTTTGGTCACCTTAATAGTAAGTGAAGTTCTAAGTTTTGTTGATGAATCTACTTAAAATAGGTCACGACCCATTTAACAGGTTTGTCTTTGAAATGCCTCTTAAAAACTGGAGGTTCTTGTGGAACTATTTCCTGTCCGAAGCTCGAAGGTGGGAATTATTTGGGCTTTTTGTGGAGAGAGAGATCTTTTGTCATTAGGGTGGTTCATCTCTGTTTTCTCCTCTTTTGCCGCTTACAGAAAGGTGGGGGTGGTCTTGGACAGGCCACGTGCTTTTCATGGGCTGTCCTACACGTCCCCAGTTCTCTTCTGTGTCTTCTAATGACGTCTATTCTGTTCTGGTGATCTCCAAGGTGTCTGGCCAAGCTGCACAACAGCTGCTGCCTTCTGTTGGGATCTTTCCTAGGTCTTTGCTTTGGTAGTGAAACTCAAGGCTTCTGTCTTTTTGAGACACTTACGCCTTTTTTTGGTTAAAACTGAACTGAGGGGTTAGAAACTTATTAAGGGAAGGAAGGGTGACAAGCTAGGCTGAGTACATGCTGACAGAAGGTGTCTTCCTGCAAGAAATAATGTGAAAAAATTTTGTTTGGTGGTGCATCCAAATCAGTCAAACTTGTTAATGCTCATCTGAAGTAATGAGATAAGACTGGGAGCTCTTAACCAAACATTGTGTCATTAGGAATATTGTATTTTCCTTGACTGGTGTGATAAGGATGTATTCCTGGAGGGAATGTTGTTGAAAGAATATTTTTTTCAATGGACTTGTAAGAGCAGGAAAACATCTTACTTGTAACTTTCCATTAAAGGGTAAGTTGATAAAAACTGTCTAGTGATACTCATGTAGGTACAAGTAGAAGCCCAAAATTTTGTTTTTGAAGGTTTGGATGAATTTGCAATACCACAGGAAAAAACAACAACCCTCTTTGGCAACAAATGTCAGTAGAGCCGGGACTGCGTCTTTGGGGCTGGAACCCCTTATTCTCATGGTGAGATTTGACCCCTTGGCCGTCCGTGTTGAAAATGATAAAGAAGGCTGTTCTGAGGCAACTTTGCCAACAACTTGAGGTTTCCCAGGCTCCTTGCAGTGTGCTCAGTGCTGGGTCTCATCCAGAAGCTGAAACCTTAGCAGCAATGGCCTAAGGCAGAGTGGGGTGACACCAAAGTGACTAAACTCAAGTCTTTCCCTCTGAATGCACAGAGGGTCTTGCCAGGCAGCTGGTCTCCATACCCGATGTTCTTCTTATGCTGGGTCCTGCAAGGGTCTCTGCCAATAAAACTAATGATACTTAGCTCCAAATGTCCCATTTAGTCTGTGTTCTCTAGTGTGACTGCATGAAGAGCACATGCAGGGTTGCAGTCATTCCTCCTGTGTGTGGTTTCAGCTGTATCTCCTGAAGTGGTTGATGACTTCTGGTGAAATGTCTTTTTCCTCTTATGACAAAGCACTGCATATCCCTGTGCACCATAAATTGCTTGGCCCATGTAAATTGATTGCCCAGACGAAATTAAAATGGTGGCTTTCCAGAAGAAAAAAAAATGCTGAATTTTCACTTGATTTACATGACTTTATAAAAGCATTTCAAACAATACAAGCAAGTCTTGGAAGCTGTCCGTGCCTGCACAGATGTAGGAGCGTAACAACCTGACGTGGGTGGTACACGCGACGTGTAGGTCAGGGCTTTCTCATAAAGTGTAGAAGATGAAGAAGGTGAATGTGGTAGTCACTGAGGTCTTCTGGGGGTCGGTAACGTGTGGTTTGCCAACAGAGGAACAAGCGATTGATGTGGATGTTACGCAGAACTGGGTTTGTGTGTCCTGAGCGCTTGGGTCTGTATCTGTGGTGTGACTGTGCTGGGCTCGGTGCCGCCTGGGGGGGAGGCTGGGGCTGAGGGGGTCGGGGTTTCGGAGGAGAAGGGTGCGGGGAGTGCGGTACCCGCTGGGCTCAGTGCTGCGGCACGGCGGCAGAAGTGTGGTGGCTTGTGAAGATGGATCTGGGGGGGGGGAGGGGGAAGAGTTAGTGGAGTATGAAATGAAATGGATACATTCATAGCACACAGAACTAATGGGTGTGATGTGCACGTATATACACAAATACAAACTGGAACTATAAACTCCCCTGTTCTTTTATAAATATTTGTATCTTTCAGACTTTCATTTTGGTTTAAAATATGTAATCTACCCTAGCAAATACAAGTGTTTATTTTTTTAGCCCTTGACAGACCTTGCCAAATGATTGCTTTTACCAGCCGTTCCAAATAGTAGAAGAAACGATGCGCTTAAAATAAAATAAAATTGGAGCTTGTGGCTTCTTCATTTCAGCATCACTAGAAGATTTGGACAGTAGCTCTGTAATTAAGTACCTACTTTTTTTAAAGGCTATAGCTGCAATGAAAATAATACATTTGCCATTTAAGTTTGTACTTGAAAATCTCTCACATCTCTTTTGAGGGAAGACGGTCATCCCCACTCATGTAAACCATATATACAGTTAAGAGACAAGTACTGTCCTAAGAATAGAAAAATGCTCAAATTGCCCCCACTCCCCTCCAAAATGGAAGAAAATCTAGTATTCTTGATGATAGTTTTCATATGCTTCTTCTGTGCAGCTGGTTTCTTGAAGCTTTTTGTTTCCGTTTTATTTAAGATAAGGTTCGCTCCTGAAAGCAGTAGAGCCCACCTTGGTGAAGGCAGGCAGTGGTGGTGTGTTTTCACTTCTTCTTGTCTAGCATGTGTATTCTAAAGGCTATGCTGTGGGGTGTTTGGATTGTGGGTTCTCAAGAGTTTGTGGATTTTTGAAATTTCCTTCCATGCTAAATTAGCCCCTTCTTTGAAATATGAACAACAGCTGTGTTAGTGTTCATTGGGAACATGACTGTAATTGGAAGCCTAGGGTTTAATGTCGATTTTTCTAAGCTTCAAGGTGAGCTGAGTCATGTTCTCAGTGATGAAGAGTCACTGCTCATAGCGCTCATAGATGTCTAATCAAATTGCGACGCTTACATACATACATGTACTCAGTTCAAGTGACTAAGTTGGAGAAGTATCTCTAGAGTAGGTCCTTCTTGCTGTAGGCAGTTCAAGGTAAACTATATATTTCAATATTTTTTTTTTCCTCTTTCCAAGGAGTTACATATCTTTTCCTGCTGATACTGGGGGTGGGGTCTTTTTTTGTTTGTTTTGGGGTTTTTTTTGTGTTTGTGGTGTGTTGGGTTTTTTTTGGTCCTTTTTCTTTTCGGTTGAGCTTGTTGAGGATTTGCTGGGTGGTTATTTCCCCTGATATTTTCCTTGCTTGTATTAGCAACAACCTAAAGGCTGGCTGGACTACTTTGTCTCCTGCTTTTGATGTTAGCCTGTGGTCTGTTGCATACAAAATTACTAGGTGTAGAAACAAACTAATCCCGTCATTGATGGTTTTGCTAATGGGTTGTGTGTGTGCTTCTTCCCGTGAATGGAAGAAATATGCAGATGCCCGTTGGAAGAGCTGGGGGAATCTGGAAGATAACGTCACTGGTCACTATGTGGGTAACTTGTTTTGGCACATATTTTCCTGGGAAGTTTCTTGTGCTGCAAAGCTAATCTGCTGCTTACAGAAGAGTCTGTCTGATACTTAAGGGAGATCAAGGGGCTGTTTAGGTTTTTGTGGGTGTGCACGAGTCATTTTTTTGGCTAGCATCGTGCTTATTTTCCAGTTGCATTTACATGCAAGTGTTTGCGGTATCTTTCTTTGTAGTTTGTTTTTTATGGTTTGTCATAAATACTTGTAGTAGCTTACACTTATTTCGACCCCCAGCAAGGAGTAAGGGTTAAGAACAGTAAGTCTTGTTCCTTCTGTGAAGAATTCCCAGTTCCTAGGGGAAAATAACACATCTGTTCCTTCCTGGGGTGTCTCTTCCAGATGAAACTGCTATTCTGTATAGATGGCTAACCCTATAAATGAGACTGTGGAATAGGGGCTGGCCTTGAAAATAATTAAAGGATTCAAGTTTTATCTAAAATGCTTCTTCTGTGAGAGAGACGCAGAGTCAGAAGTAGACTGGGGCGATTGTTGAACGTCTTTTATTCTCTTTCCAGTATAGGCCGAGTTACGAATTTGAAATATCTTCGGTATTCTTCTTTGCACAACAATCATTGAAAGTAGGGCAGGTGCTCTGCTTTTGTCTTTTTAAGCTTATTTAAGATAAATAGTGCTTCTGTCTGGTATAAGTATGGACTTGAAGATCAAATGCACAGATTGAAGAAACCTCTGCAGCTGCCCTTAAACTTTGTAACTGTAGTTGCTCCAACTGTCAGGTTAAAATAATTATTTCTCATCATAGGAGTTAAAATAGCTTTGGTGGAAAAACTACAAGCAAGAGCGATATAATAGGTTTGGCACCCCAAGGTCTTTTACTTAGTGAGTTTTCCCAGTTTGGCCTCCGCAATATGGCTTATCTATGTGTTAGATCCCGAATGTGCAATGAATAGTCCTTTGTGTAAACACCAATAGATAAAAATTTATCACTTAAAACAGCTATTTTAATGTAGCGAGTTGCATCCGAAATCCAAAACAACTGATGAAGGAGAAGATAAGTTTGAAGATGTTAGCAACAGCTTATGAGCAAAAACGTTAACAGAGCTCTGCAGTAGTGAAGGAAGGACTGTAAGCAATTAGGGTATCCGAAGGTCAAGATAAAGTTATAAAGAAGCTGGAAACAAGGGAACTGGCCATAATATTGGAAGTGCCTAGTCCTGCTGCCTTCCGATGTGTTCTGGCATGGCCTCTTCCTGACGGATTCTTTGCTTGTGTATTTGGTAGGACCCTGGGAACCCTGTTTCTTCCCATCCCACTTAAACGTCTCATGAAGTTGCCGTCCTTGACTTTCTTTTCATGGAGTTTGAACTTATCTCACTTGCAATTTTTAGATATGGTCTCTGTGGTTTTGGTTTTCTGTTGTGGAGTGGTAATATACTTTAAGAGGGCAGTGGTGTGATGCCCTGCACTGTGTCAGTATGGTTTACACCACGCTAAGGCTGCTCCATCATTGGAAGGTCCTGCCTGTTGGTATGAAAGAGAGTGTGGTCAACCCCAGTATAGCCCTAGATCACTGGGATTCTGCTGGCAGCCAGCGGAACATGTAGTTCCTGGGGCAAAAGGCAGTATGATGTGGGACTGTGAATGCTGCTTGAATATCAAAAGTATCTAAGTATCTTGTGCATGTTTACCCCAGGACAGAGATGCACAGGCATCTAGCTGCTGATGCTGGGGGGTAGGTGGTCACTGCTGTGAGGCAGTGTTCAAGGAGGCTGTGAAAGAGGCTGTGGTGTAGATGGTTCCAAAATAGGAATGAAGGCACCCTTTTCCCACCGTGGAACACCTTCTCCCAGTCTATTTTATTTATTCATTTTATTTTCCCCTAGCCTTCCCCCCATCACCCCTAAATAACCTTTAAGCACAGGCTTTTTAGTCAAAGTATAAATAAAGCATTAGTTTGACAAACACCTTTCTTAAAGCGGTTTAATGCTTCTTGGTTCTGTCTTGGCTGTGATGAGGCAGGTAAAAAGTGCAGGTCCTCCAAATGCTGGTACTTCCCTTGGCCTTTACCATGGTCCTTCCTAACCTGGCCCCTCGTTCTTGACTGACAGCTGACAAAGGAAGAATCCTAGAACATCTCAGCATTTAAGAAAGAAACGGGTGTTTTGAGGCATTTTGAAGCTGATGCCAAGTTGCTGATGAGGATATGTTACCAGAAGCTGGACTCTGCCTTGGGAATACTCTCTATGAATTAAATTGCTGCTAGTGCCTAGTAGTATCTACTACCTAATTGTGCAGAGTAGACGGATAACAGACACCTGAACAAGCATTTGAGACAGAGGCACTTCTGGGTAACACAGATAGCTTTTTCTCCTATTTACCGCCGTGTTAGCTTCTGTGGTTCACATGTGTACACAGGTATTCCCTGTTGAACTGGGTATTTACAGGCCTGTAGAAATATTTGCAAAGCACTTGAATTTGCTGCTCTCCCAACAGCTTGGCGCGAGCCCTTGGGAAACACTGCTGCTCGGAGCAGTAGGTTGCCTTCTTCCTTGGATTTAGTGATTCACTAAATGTCTCAACCTTAAAGTCCATTACAGTAATAGAAATAACAATGCTACCTGGCTTCAAAAATTATTTTCTCTTGTTTGTTTAGTAAATACTACTCCCTGCTTCCTGTGGGTAAACCAAAACAGCAATCCTGGCTCTGTACGAGAAACTTTTCTCCATTTCTTTTCTCTCGTTGCTCTCTAGTTCCTTACTGATTTGTTGGATAGCATGTGGGTCGTCTTAGTCCTTGAGAAAAAAACTTTTTTTTTCTCCTTTAGCTGTTTTTTTTAGAAAATAATGCTTTGCACTTTCAGAGCACTTAAAGCTGTCACCTTCATGCTTCTACCCAATATTTCAGATGTCTCAAGCTTGCTAGTCTAAAAGCAGCATCTTGCCCTTCTGAGGGAGGAAATTAATGAAGAGCTGAGTAAGTTCAATGGTACTAAGCTGTATCCAAGGTTACATGGGGATGGAGGTTAGACCAGTGCTGAGTTTCCCTGGTTTGTGAGCCCTGATTGCTTAATTTAATTGTGTATGTGTGTGTATATACATGACAAAATAAATTTCTTGATTATAATTAACAAGGCTATACATGCTTTTAAAAATTGACCCCCTCTTTCTTCCCAGAGGTGCTTCTAGGTGACTTTTCCCTCTGCAAGGGAAGATAGCCTCAGGCCTAGTCTCATCTCCGAACTTTTTCTCTCTGACCTTTTCTTCCCTGCTGCGTGCAATCTCTTCTCTCCACACTGCCCTTGCTCGGAAGGAAAAGCCCTATCTGAGTAGCTGGCATGATAGCAACTGACTTGACTCTCTCTTGTGTTTCGCTGCCAACGTGGATAATTCAATGTGCTCTGCAGGAGGATATAGAAACCTCTTGGTTTGAGTTGCAAAGGTTGCAACAACAGACCTGCCATTTTTAACCCCTGGCACCACTTAAGCTGAAATTCAGCCCTACTCTGAGACGTTGCTACACTTACAGTTAGATTTCTGCTGTGTTAAATGAGAAGGGGACGTAATCTGTGAGGAGGACTGTGAGTCTTAATGAAGAAAACATTTTGCAAGAAATGGAGCTTTGAAGTGATGGATATACCTTACGCTAAATTATTTGAAGGCAGAACTTAACAAGAGTAGCTTAATGGGAATGTTTTAGCCTAAACACAGGCAGGAGTTTGTGTTCAGTGTCTGGGCTGTAGTGATGCAACAAAAAACCCAAATGTGGTTATATCTTATGCGTGTGTGTTATGTAGTAAAAGCCTCCACAGTGTGGGTCTACTGCAGATTTGGAGCATGATGTCTTAGGATGCGGTTTGGGTAGTGCTTTACGGGTCATAGATTGGGTAGTCGGCAGGTAAACTGATAGTCAGCACTCTTCCAAGCTGCTCACACCTGGAAGATCAAAAATGTTATCAGTATAGTTAACAGGCTTGTAGATATTTTGTTTATTTTTGAAAGTAACTTTTTCCCTCAATTTTTCTTGGTACCCACACGTGAGAGCAGAATTGGTTTTGCCCATAGCTTGTATTGCCACCGGAGTCCTGACGTTTGAGTAGTTGTGTGTCGGCCACATTCCAGGTAGCTGGTTGTAGTATTGCAGATACAGTCAGAGGGGAGCAAAACAGGGTGAGATGGTGCCCACTGGTAATCTGGAGACCCCCATACAGAATACAAGACAAGGTACATCTGTACACAGTGTGTATCGGGCATTGCAGGGCCTGATACACCTTTTCATTTACTTTGAAAATTCTCCTAAGCTTTTGTGATCCCAGTGTGACGGATGGCTTCTGCTTCGAAACAGAGGCTTTCTTCAGCAGCGTTTGGCAGAGTAACAGCATAGGAAATGTTGTAGCAGAAGGAGAGGGAAATGGGGGAGGGAGGCCTAGTCCAAGAGGTGGCCCTCGGAGCAGTGTGGCGGGGAAGGCTTTCTCTGCTGTAGGGCAAGAGTGGGAGTTAGACTGCACATCATCTTTAACAAGTTGTAACTTGTTTGGCTTGTGTGTGTATAAAGCTTCATTCTCACAGGAACCGTAAAGCTTAGGTGCACACTGTACGTCCGCTATATGTTTCCTATAGGGGGGTCAAAAGAGAACAAGCAATAGAGAGTCAAAGAGTTCAGCTTTGTATGAGCCTGGAAATCCCATCTCTATCAGAGTGCCTGAGCAGTGCGATAAAACCCGAATACAATAAACCCCAAGCTTATCCACCTGGATTCAGGCATCTTTTGTTGTAACTCAACGTGAATGCAATTAAAATGTCTGGAGAGTTTGAAAATAAATGTTTAGGGCAGCTGGTATAGTTGTCTTTGTAAATCAGTGGTTTCAGTGTTTTATACCATGGTTTATGGTCCCTCAGTACTGGAACAACTCTGTGCAGGAAATGTATATTTTGAAAAGGAGTAAACTGGGCGGACTGTGGGTCTCGGTGCTGTGATGGCGTGACGTGGTCAGTGCTTCTAACTAGTGACTAGCTGTAGGTCTGCTCAGAAAGCACATGCCACTGTCACCAGTGGCAGCGTAAAGAAAATCTCAAGCTTGCTTGTTAGTTCGTGGCAGTGTGGACTCAAAACCACACTTCTGTAGTTCGCTTTGAGCAGGTGGCTGTATTGCACTGAAGTAGTGTGAGCTGAACTATCGGAGTAGATCTGTTTTTCTGGTTGGAGATCTCACAAGAGAGCCTGTTTCGAGGCACACAAAGCTTTTGTTTAATGACCAGCTTCATCCTCTGTACTTTTTGTAAGCAGAGTCAATTTCTTAATTAGTATTTCTGCCATTTCCATAAAAATTGGGAGTGAATATTGGCACAGTGTAGACAATGTGAAAGTAGAGGTAGAAATCTCATTAGCAGTTACTGTACTTTTTTTCATCTTAGTACTACGCAGGACTCTGCCTTTATATTCAGGGTGTGTTAAACGCAAATGGGATTGCTCTGTCAGCGTTTCAAAGTGGCATTTGTTGTAACTTTTTTGTATGGACTTGTAGCAAAATTTGTTCTTTTCAGTTTCTGTCAAACACCTGTGACTTGGAGCAGACCAGCTCGTGTAGTGATGTTTTCTGAAGAGGGAAACCTGTGCTGGCACAGCCCTGGGACGGCAGCACCTGTGTGGTGGAGATTTTCTGATTAGGCAGGATTCCAGCCAAGGTGAGCACTAGGAGCTGAAGTCAAATGCCTTTTAGGCACTTACAGAAATAATGGTATGTCTTTGGAGAACATGAAATACAAATCCTCTGTGCTGAGCAACTGCACTTAAGATGCAGCAGGTAGTTTTCAACAAACTGTGTGCTTAAAATGTTATTAAACCTACTTGGTGTCAGCTCAGCATTTTTGTTCCACTTTAAGGCTGGCAAAAAAAAGCCCTTTCAAGTCCTTGTTTTTAACCTTATAAACTAGACTTTTCCTGGGGCTTGCTGGGTATTTTGTTTTGCATTAGATATCTTGATTTTTACTAAGTCCTCAGCAAAAGGAAACTCTGGGTCATGGTCAGCCTCGCAGCGCAGCGTGGCTGTTGAAGTTATCAGTGGTGAGGAAGACATGTGCAAACAGTTGTTCTGAAAGGTTATTTTGAAAAAAAAAAAAAAAACAAACCACCTGAGACTTTTATGTGTATGGATGCAGCACCTGTAAGTAGTGTGCTGTGTTAGGATTTTTCCTGGTAGAATCTCAGACTGCTCAGAGCTAGGAGAGGAAAAAGAAAAATGCAATTGCTCCTTGTTATGGAGGCAACTGCTACACCTGTGGGGTTTTTTGGCTTTTATCTGCTTTTTGGGTTTAAGGTTTTGAAGTTCTTATCATAAATTGCTTTCCAGATGTGTTTGGAATATACATTGTGCTGTGATTAAATCGATCCTCTGCTCTGGAGGGACAGATGAAGGCATTTTTGTAACCTGGAAGCGGGAGATGTTACACTTGTTTTGCTGCAGTAGTGCACTGCTTTTTCTTGCTTTACTGTGATAAAGGGTGACTATGAATTTCAAGAAACTTGTTTCGGTACCTTTTGGATGTTAATCTTACCAAGATATCTAATGCATACTACCAGTTCTCTGATTGCGTAGAACAAATCCAGTTGTCCCAGGCTGCCCTACTGGTAATTTGGTGGAAGCAGTTCCGTCTGCCTGTGGTGGCTTTTTTCTCTGGTGGTGTGAGGCTGGCACCCTCTCCTCGCACCGTGCTGCCGCGTCTCCTCTGCCTTGCGGCGAGGCAAACTGAGCAGCTGTAGGGGAGATCCTTCTAAGTATTTCTAACGCCTTTTTTTTTAATGTGTTCTGGGTTTTTTTCTCCAAATCTAGGCTAATATTATTATTAATGACTTTTCCAGGCTGTGTTTTTTGTGGGGAAATCACTTATTCACCTTTCCTGTGTTGGTAAAAGCGTGAGATAGCAGGTTCCCTTTGCTAGGTACTGGTAATCAATTAGCTGTAGGTCAGATACACACAGCAGTAGGGGCACACAGACTGTACTACTCAAAGTAATGTGACTTTTAAGATTTTTTTTCCTAGTTACTGTGTAGTACTCTTATCTTAAGAATAATTCTTGTCTCTGGAAGAATGATGTGGAGCTTTTCTTCTAAGGATGAGAAGAAGGGCTGTATATAGAGGGAACCCCCCTCAAACTAGCTCCTGAAATACATGTGCTTGCCTTAATGTCTTATAAAGGAAGGCTTTCAAAAGAATTAGTTACTGAGATGCTCAACTTCACTGAAGGCTCAAGGGACCTAAACCCTGATGGATTTGTGTGGCTCCCAGTAAGGCAGGTGGCAGACTTTCTGTTCTTTTACTGGGATTTGGTGTACACCCTTGGTTTGCTGTGTTTTTTTCTTTAAAATGAACTACACAACTGCCAAGCTAACAAACAAACAAAAAAAAAAAACCAACAAACCCAAACCACCAAATCTGTGTGAATATATCTTCGCTCTTCAAGAGCTTCATTTTGGTCATGCGAAAGAAGGGCTTTGGCATATATTATCTGTAGGACTAAATAGTTGCCCGGTCAAAGCATGGACAACAATTGCTGCCTTGATTTTCTCCAAGGCATAGAACAATGAGAAGTTATTTTGCATTCAGAGTATTTGAAAGAATGAGTTTCATGCATATACCATATTTCATATTCACTCCAACTTTCAATTCAGGAAGAAAGTGAGGATGTCAATTACAGATATTCAGTGTATTAGAATTAACACTTTTAATTTTTAGGAAGAAGTTTGGTGTTGATGTTCCTTGTTCACGAAGTGGAAATGTGGTCATTGTTTCCTCCTGTTAAAAGTAAATCTTGGCGAATTGGTAGTCAAAATATAGTGTAGTGAGCTACTACCTCTGTCTTGGTCCCAGTTGTGCTGTAATCTGGTTTTGCTGCTAGAAGCAAACTCGAAGTCTTACCTTCAGCGATTTCTGGACAAAAGTAAGCAGAAATGACACAGTAAGAAAACTCATGCTATAACTTTTAAGGTTGTCTTTTGGTCTGTAAGAAGTGGACTCAAACATGTTTAGATCAGGGGAAAAAAAAGGAAATACAAGATGGAACACAATCTTTTGGACATAGCTGTTACAGCAGCTATTGTTTACTGATTAGAGGCTTCTAAAATACAAACTTCATTAACGGCAATAACTGCTGAAAAATTGCTTGCTCTCAAAATAACTATTACCACTTAGGTTGATTCTCTTTGCAGATATCTCTAGCTATTTAAGATCAAAATAGCACTTAATGGGTTTAAGTAATCAATAGTCCTAAAGTCTTCTGAAGATCTTGGTACATAAAATATTAATACTTTGTCTTTGTCTTTTAAGAATCAACTCAGCATTGTTAACACATTACAAAGTACTAAGATTGCAAAGTGCTTCTACTAAGTGATGTTAAAACGCTCTACAACAAGCACAAGATGCTTGTTTTATATATCAATGTAAACAAATGCTGTTTCTGTTCTGTTGAAGTACAGAGTTACTTTGAGGTTCAGTGTCGAGTTTGATTTGCCGACAGGCTTGTTTTACTGTAGGATGGAAAGGTACCTCTTCCAAAATGTCATATTTCTGCAGTCTTTGTATTTTAAACTAGATAATATTTCTCACCTAAAAGAAGATCTTTGGCACACTTACTGGACAAGTTTATAGGAAAATATCTGTTCAACTCAATCTTATTTAATCCGGGGCAAGAGTAAGGTGTGCGGTTATTACCTGTAGCTGCTTAAGGCACTGTGAGCTGGGCAGGAGAAGTGTCAGCTGCAGTGCAGGCTGATGGATCTCGAGGTGCACTTCTGAATTCCCACAGCAGCCCAGAATTAACAACCTGTTGCAGCTATTAAACATTTCAGTAGAAATTGGAATTTCAAGTGGAATTTAGAAAAGGAGACTGTGGTAGATATTTAGTGATGCTCTGCCAGCCCCTTTGGTATGAGGAAAAGTGGTACCCGCGCGGTAACTTACTGAAACGCAATTTGACTTTGCAGAGACAACTTGTTAGGTGTTATTTGGAACGGTAACAGTCTGCCATTCCCACCTCTTTCGCTGTGTTTTGTTGTTATGTAAGCTAAGCTGGCTGGTGTGTGCTTGGCATGTACATTAGCAGGAGCAAGAAAAAATTGTTCTGTAGCTCCCTGTCTCTGTGTGTGTATGAAAAGCAGATGGATGAGATAGCTACAATGACTGCAGAAGAATGGGTAAAAGTGAACTACAGTAAGGATGTTTTTAAGAAACAAATTATAATTGCTTTAGATGAGCAGTTCAGGTGTATCTGTTAGTTTTCATTGGGAAAGGTAGATCCCCTGATGTATTTAAGGGGAGAAAAAAGAAACTAAGAACTTGAGATTGTCAGGAACACGTGTGAATCTTGACCTGCTTGTCTCAGGGAGGCAAGGTTGTTGTAGATCTCACTACAACGAGCTCATTCCTTTCTAGCAACCCATGTCTAGTAAATGAGACTGTTTACACCCTACTAAAACAGGACACACCATTTTCTCTACTGGAGGCTGAACGTCTCAAAGAAGTGTCTTTGTCTTTAAAACCATACGTGCATAAACATTCAACGGAAATTGCTATTGATCAAAAGGGCAAGTTGTTTCTATCTGGTCAGCTTTATGCATTACTAGGACAGCTATTTTAGTCACTTTGGCAGTTTTTATTTAGTGGTCTCTCAATCTTCATGCTCTATACAGAAAATGAAAGTAGTTATGATATTTTTGTTTCATTGATACTCAGCTGCTTTCAAGGTGGAAGTGGGGATGGGAGGAAGAAAAAAAAAAGAAAATTCACAGCTCCTGTCAGACACAGCTTGACTGTGGGAGTACTTGAAGACCTTCACTGGTAGCATATGGATGAAATTGTGGCTGATAGGGATGTCTGGAGTTTAAGCATAGAAAGAGTCAGGTAATGTCAGTCAGTGGCTGCCAAGAATTGGAATTTAATGAAGCGAGCTTTAACCTGCATACCTAGTGAGTGCCTGTCTCTCAAACATCACCTGCACAGAAGATTAAAGATATCTTTTTTTTTTTTTCCTAGTGGCAGATTGGTACTGAAATCCAAAAAACCCTTTAAGCTTTACCATCCCCCCTCCCCTAAAAAATTGCATAATATTATTTATATTGAATTGCACTTTGGGAAGAATAGGAGAAGGTGGGTGAGAGACTGTGCCATCCATCTTTCAGGAGCAGTCTGTTTTGAAAGGCAGTCTGATAATTTAAAACATCACTTGACTGTGCAGCAGTCATGATGCCAGGTTCCTTCTGAACAGCTGTTTACAGGAAACTTTAAGGGCACCACTAAATTTTCATCTAATCTGTCCTCTCTCCCCACCCCTTATTAAGGCAAAGAAAGTGCTTGTCTGCCAGCTGAATTTCTGCTTGCTGTAATCCTTCCCTCACTGCTCTGGATTGTAAACACCTGGGTTCTTGTTATCTCCCTCATGCTGACAGTGCCATTAGAGGGGTTTTAAATAGTGCCAGTGCGATGCTGGCGGCTGTTGAGATTCAGAATCCTGTTATGACTGTAAACCGTGAACCGTGAAATCTTGGAGGACAGAGATGGGGAGAATATTCTGCTTGTCTACCTTAGATCTGCCTTTCCTTTTGCTCTGGAAGAAAAGGGGTTAACTCTCTTAGTCGAAAAAGAGAAAACCCCCAAACAATAAAAGGTAGAGGAAAACCCCTGTATGTGTGTGGTACAGAAATGGATTGAATCAAGCCCCTAATAAATTTCCTTTCTTGTGTATTAGGTTGTTTCTGAGTGATGTGCAGAGGAAACACGGGTTTTGGAGCACAGTAGTAAGCGCTGCAATCTATCCTCTTGATGTCCAAGAGCAGTCCTTGTGTGAACCAGTTACAGAATATAACCCCCTCATATTCCTATTTTATATTATCAGAGGAGCTCCCTTCCTTGCTAGCTGTTGCCTGTCTCTACCAGTAAGGAAATAGTAAATAACGCTTAGTGGAGGCCTTGGCTCTTATTTCTGCTGAGAAAATCCTCTGTTCCCTTTTAGGAGGGGTCTATGCAAAAGGCTGAGGTTTGTCTCAATAAGGATTTTTATTTTTAAACAATATAGTTTAGCTGGATCACTGTGCATCCGCAATTGTGTAATATTTTTTCAACCAGTTGAGCTTTTCTTGATAGCGCTGTGTATTTCACTTATTCTGCTTTTCTTGTGTTTTCTAATGCAAAGATATCAGCAGTTGCTTGAGCCTCTGCTGTCGAGTTGTCCTGCCAACTTGTCTGGCTGACGAGAATCTCCTTCAGACCAGTTCAGTGTTTGTAAATAGGCTTGATGTAAGTCACGTCACAGTAAAAATAATGAGAAGCCCTGTATGAAGTGCTACGCTAGTCCACTGGTCCCGATAAGATCGGTTCATCCCTGCATCAATGTAATTTAGAGAAATAGCTGTGTTGTGAAAGGAATTTAACTAAGAAGTCCCCGCGGAAGAAGGGTGATTAAATTAAAATGGTGTTTAAATCAGAGTAGCACAGAGAAGACATCAAATATAAATCAGCTACATTAATGGCAAACAAAGCTAATTTTGGAAAGCATGGTGTAAGTGGGAAGGTTCTGCCTTGGTTTTCTTTGTACCTATGCATTTGTAACACTTTTAAACACACTGTAAAACATTTGAATTTTCTCCCTGCGTGGACTTGATGTCAAGATAAATAACACCACATTTTTTTACATGTCAAAAGTCAGCTTGACCACAAAACTGAAGAGGTACTATAGTGCAAACAGGGGAGAAAAAAAACTCTGTATACAAAGAAACAATAGGCATTAATGCACTGCAGGATCTTTAATTCTGTAATATTTTTTATTTCTTGGTTAGTTTCTTTTTGTATTTGACATATTCTTATCTGAGCAGGGAGGTGACATGAATTGTTTGGTTGTGAAATAAACCTGTACTGTATCTTGAATGTAATATGAACACCCCCACTTCCCCGCTCCAGATCAAAAACAGGGGACCCAGGTTTGCCTTGATTGTTCAGAAGCCAAGTGAGGCAGAGGGACTTGGAAAGGTACGTGGAAAATACCTGCAGCAAGAGAAAGTGTCCTTCGTGTCTGCTGTGACAGACGGCTTGCCGGTCGCTGTATACACCAGATAGTTGCACATCGGTAGTGGAGCAGGATGGGGCTGAGGATGACGGTGATGGTGTGCCACCCTGGCAGCTCTGCTGGTCCCTCTGCAGCCCTGGTCCTGGCTTCTGGTTTTATCAGAGAGGATCACAGTCACTGCACATCGACTCTTGCCTCTGCTAGGCTTGTGGAAAGGTCTCTCTCTGCCCGCTGGTTGAAATGGCTTCAGCTGAACCACAGACGTGAGCCAACAAAACTCGGTGTTGATAATTCTGGCCTTGTTGTTCTAAACACAGTGCTCAAGCCAAGCACTGAGAGCTCCAGCTCGTTCCTGATCAGGTCTTGTCTTGGAAGAGTCTAGAAACACTGGGCTGCTGGAGAAAGGAGGCAGCTGTGCACAGTGGGGGGCCCTGGGTGTCGCAGGGCATCTTGGCTCCCCGCTTGAGCCCTTACTATGCTGATGTGCAAAAAGAAATCATGGGGACTACTTTTTAGGCTTCATCTTGCAAGTGATATGGGGTCAACATCTCTGTCAATACTTAGGTTAGTAGATGTGACGGACGCTGTACTGAGGGAGCAGGGGGTTGTGTTCCTTTAGTCCTTTCCCTGAATATTCCTTGCGCTGTGGCATGAGTTACCAGATTGACAGTATCTTACTGACTTGGGGGAGGAAGGGAATGTTTGGTCACGATATAGGTGTAATGATAAGCGGTAAAATTTATTGTCTATATGTAATCAATACCTAGCTCTCCCATGGTTGATTAGATATCCAAATGCTGAGTTTGACTTGTACACGTATGTTATCTCCTGTAGAAGTGCAATGCAGTTGGCTCCCAAATACAAATGAACTATAATTGCAGCTGAAGAGCTCTGAACGTGGATGCTGAATGCACCATCCTGACTGATTTGTTGTGAGAGCTGGGGGGTTTCTTTGTTAACCCATCGGGTGACATTTTGCTTTTTTAGCTCTGGTATGCTCAAGACTCCAGGTTTAATAGTACAGCAAGCTAATATTTTGCACTGTGGCCGATCAGAAGCGTAACTTGTCAGTGGGTATCAGTATTTCAGTGAATAATAGTGAATAATAAGACACTCCTTGAGCCTTTCAGTATCTTGTTGGCTCAAAAGGTTTTGTCTAGTCCACTTTAATAGAAGCATTTTTTTACCTAACGATTTTTTTTTTTTTTTTTGCTAGAAACTTTAGCTAGAAATAGTTGTACTTTTGGAAACAAAGATGCTAAAAGCAAACAGCTGTCCAGGGACTCTTATTGATGTCCTTCAAGCCTGTTACTGATTTATGTATCTCAGTGCATTCGCCACTTCTTGTCCTTGCTGTAGTTTGACTCATTTCTGTCTTCTCACCTTCTCCTGGTTTCACACAGCCAGCAGTGCCTTCCGTCGGGAGCGCCTGTGGTGCCGGTGCCCAGCTGGTCCGAGGGGCCACTGCCGAGTCCTGCTGAGCAGCACCTCCCCGAGGACTGTGGTTCTGCTTCTGCTTGAACCTCTGTGTGCAGGAGGCTTTACCATCAGGTTATATCTGAAAGACTGTGGAAAGCTTTGCTACCATTAGAAATTAAGAAATTAATATTTGACAAATGTACCTTTCTGTAAATCTAATTTGAAGCTCACGCGTGCCGAGTAGCGTAGTGCCTAGAGAAAGGACAATGGGATATGGGACAAGGCAGCAGAATGACCTGAACTACCAGTGGATGCTCTGATGGATCTCACCGTTCATCTTTCAGTACACCGTTTGAATTTAAAGTAAATCAAGAATCTGAATCTGCCTCTTTGGTCTGAGTCCAGAGGATCCTAAAAGCCTTAACTGCCAACAGCAAGAGGGGGGACTGAGGCTGACAAGAGACAAGCCGATGGCCGCTGGCAACTCTTAAAAGGATGGTGGTAACTTGCAGCGTCTGCCCCTTCATTTGTCTTTGGATGCTTTCCCTGTTTGTCTGGTGAAAATGAGAGACATGGTTGCAGAGGATATTTAGGATCATCAGCCTGTCAGAGGTTAAGCCCTGCACAGAGGTTAAAATCTGGATGCTAGCAGCTCTCTGCCCTGAGAGCAAATATATAATGAACAAGCTGGTCCTTCATTTCTATTTAGATGTTTTGTTTATTCGTGAAGACTTCATTTCATGCTTCAGACTGCAACTAGGGGATGAATCCTGAATTGGTGAAACGGCGAAGGTGGCCCTGATCTGGCTGAGGAGAGATTTTTTTTTTTTTTGTACCAGTTTTTGGGTGTTTACTCCACTTCAGTTTAAATGGAATCTGGCGATGTCTTCCCTAGTGCATGTCGTGGTGTGCTCCTGAGCCTAAATGTATGAGTTTTGGGTGAAAAAAGCCTATATTTGGCTGGGCATTCCTCTGTGATGCATCTCCTATGGATATGACCTTTTAGATAACCAGAAATATTGCTGTATGTTGCCATCTTAATATTTCAGTCTGTCAAATGGCGATGGATATTAATACCCTTCATTATTCACTCAAATGGTAAAAGTCACTGCAGGAAGTTTGAACACTTGCTGTTGGACCTTCATTTATTCCTTTTAGGAGCTCTCCACCATTTTTCTGATGCTAATCTTGAATTCTTAAAGCCTTGTCAACATCCTTTATGTTTTCGTATACTTATTTACTATGCTTTTCAGTGCATCCAATTCATGGATTTTTTCAAAGCGAAAGAATGCTTAAATTCATTAAAGCTGTTGAGACAAGAAATATAACTTCAGAAGGGGTAAAAACATAGACAAAAAGCACCTTATGCGTTCCGAGATGCCAGGATGTTCTCCACTGAGGCTGTAGTGTGGCTGTGTAAAAACTCCTCTATTAAGGAGCGATGCCTGAAGCTGTGCCTGGCTGCTGCATACATGCTTTCTAGAAGCTAGTGTTGAATAAGTGTTTCCTCATCTTTTTTTATGTGTAGTGGTGTATATATATAGCTGAAAAAAACTTGTAGCTTAATTCTTAAGAGCTGTTGTGGAAACTTGCTGTCCTGAGTAAGCTGATATGAGAAGCCTGAGAGGTAGGAAACTAAATATGGGGGTTTCTGAGTACTTATGCTAATGCCTTGTTGGCCTTTACTGCAACTCTTGCATTTCTGGGATCTGGCGGTTTTTTATAAACAGTGTAGTTTTTTTTCACGTACTGGAGAGTAGGGACCATATCTTGGCAGAGATTGTTGGGAGCTGTTGTTGAAGATCAAAGTTAGGGCTGGCACCTCCTTTCTGACTGCAAGGATGTCTGCTGGTGCTGTGGATGCTGGCTGAGCCCGCATGTTGCTGAAGAGCTCTAACTGAGCTTTCCCACAGCGATCCGGCAGGATTTTCACTTCATCTCTACAGTGTGTGTTGAAGGCTTACTCGGGAGTGGAATTCAGGGAGAAAGAAAATGTATTAAATGTGCTAAGTGTGTTTTAGTTTGGATGTCATTTAATCACAGTTGCTTCTGCCATGTTTTCTTTTTTAACTTCTGAAAATTTGGAGGAGAAAAGCTCAAGTATAATCAGGAATGACTCAGTCATTGAATGTTCCAAGGCTTTTAAATGTAGGTTTACTGAATTTGGCATTTTCAAGCCTTGATCAAATATTCTTTTCCTCTGACAGTGACCAGTCACCATGAGAACCTTCCTTACATGTTGTATTTTATAAGAGAAATCTAAAATCCCCTTAGTCTCAAGAGCTTAAAGACAAAGGTTTTAAGAGAGAGGCAAGATCCTTCCTTAAAGAGAAGGTCTGAGATCTGGGGAGAGGCTGAGTGGTGTAATTTTTATAAAACTCGTTCTCAGGTGACTATAATGCTGGTGCAATTGAATGTCATCCTGATGTTAATTTCTGCCTTTACTATTAGATTATTATTTTTATTTATTTTTTTAGCAAAAAAATTCCTGGCTTAGGAGCAAGGCGGGGCTGGTGTGGCAGTAGCAGGAGCTTGTGCTGGACAACAGCAGTTTAGCAGAGGATGCAGGCAGCGAACATAACTTATGCCAATCTAGATTCCCAGGGGATAAATCCTCGGCTGGTATGAATTACCATAGCTTCATTAGTGCGGGTGAGTGATGTCAGGCTGTACCCAGCTGATGATGCAGCCGTGTGGCTGTAATACCTTCGGTGGACAATACGGCTTGGGCGGTTGCCTGTGTGTTGGTGTATACACACACTTAACGTATAAAATGTGGGTGTGTTAAACTTGGCATGACTCTGCAGTCGTGGAAGGGCAGCCCGAGGATTTTTGTGAGCAGGGTGTTCACGCAGAGCAGAATGGATGCTGCAGCTCTCCTGGATCCTTTCCAGCTTGAGATACTCTGTCGCTCTTCGAGCCTTTTTGGAAGCTCTAGCTTGGCTGGTGCACTTCTGCTCTTCCCTGGTGCACTGCTGCACCTTTGGAAGAAGAGCCTGGTGCTGTGGCGCTTCAGAAGCCCCCATTTTTGGCTGAACGCTAGAGGAATCAGATTGCTCTGTACACCTGCCCTCTGACAGCACCTTTTTTACTGGCTGTTGCAGTAAACTGCAAAGGGCATTGACTTGCACTTCAAAAATTCAGGCTCGGGCTGTGGCATGGCTCCAGCTGTTTGGGACATCCCTTCTAGGCTCCTGCGACGTGCCAGTAGATAGCACTGAAGGAGATGCAGACACAGATCTAATCTGGCCAGAGCTAAAATGCTTTGATGAACTATTTCCCTAGAGATGAGAAGCTAATGGTTTGTCCACAAAGCCACACAGCTTTTCCCATTTCTTTTGGAAATGAATAGAGCTGGAACAGAATCATATGCTGCATTGTGATAGCCTAATGCTCTTACAGAGCTGTGTGTTATTACCCGAGCTGCTTTAGTGGACAAATTAGACATGCAGAATTTCCAGATTTTACTTTATTTAGATTTTAATTAACTCGGTGTAATAAGCTGTAAGCACATTAATAGCAACAAAATACTTTGTACTGTATCTGTTAATATTCAGATGAAAAAGCCAGAAGTACTGTTTTCATACAAAGACCGGTGAAGCTAGAAATAATGGAGATCTTTTTTAGGAACTTGGAACATGCTTTTGAAATAATCCTGCATTTTCAATGGTAGATCTCAAATAATAGCTCTGCAGCGGAAGGTACTTTTATGGATTTTTTTAGTATCACAAGCATATTTTTTTTTAAAGCTTATATTTTAAAAATTGATAGATTCATTTGCATTCACTAGCGTGGACAGATGGTGTGATCTGTTACAAAATACTCAACAGCATACTAAAAAGGATCATTTCAGCACCTATCCCCTGGCAAGCAGCTTTTGTCCAAATAACAAGACAAAAGCTTTCAAAACACAGCATCCTCATGCAGGCCTTTCTGAGGTGAAAACGTTACCTGGGCACTCACAGGTGGACGCTTGCAGAGGTCCTGCCTAAGCTGGAGTCCAGGCTGCAGCATCGCTCTTGGTCCCTGCCGTCCGCTGTCAGCGGATGCACATTTGCACCTGCTTGGGCATCTGCTTTGGGAAAGGTTAGAAAATATCAGCTGTATTTATTGAAAAACCTTTTTTTGGGAATAGGGATTTCCTCACCTGCCACTGGCATTGTTTCTGGATGCAGCTAACCCTGCGGCAGGAGATGCACAGCACACCGCTGTGCACAGGAATAGGTAACTGGGGGGGGGATCCGGCTTCCCAAAAGCCTGTGAGGTGCTGAGCACCACTGTGGGTAGCTGTGCTCCGTCGTGTATCCTGATGGGAATGTGGCCATCCTTTGATGAGCTCTTTTGGCTGTGTGTACAAAACTAATTTTATGGAAATGTTCAGCTTTTTTTTTTTTTTTTAAAGCCACCTTTATGTTCTGATTAGAAGATGAGCAAAACAATATTATATTTCCACCATCTATTTACGCTAGCATGGTTTACTGGTTTTAACCATCTGGAGGCCATGATGGAACTGTCCATTTGGAACTGGAGCAGTAACCTCCATTCTGTGTCACTTGCATTGTGTCTTCATCTTACAGGGAGACCAGGGAAAGACTTGACCATCAGGATTTTTGAAGAAAATTCGTTGGAGAGGACAATTATTTTAGTAATAATTGGAACTTATTTGAGTTAAAATACCACTGGAATTCTACTAAAGAGGACATCTGTGGTTGCACATTAGGAGAAAAAAAATTTCAGATACTGCCAACTGAGCAAAGCTGCAATATGTTCTGAAAGTCAAGCTGTGTTTTCTCATTTTTGCACATCATAACCAGTAATAAAAGTCTTTGGGGCTAAATTAGGTTCTCTGTTTCGCTTCCAAAACCTCAGTTGCTTTTATATGGTCAGCACCAGCACAAACATAGAAAATAGGATTTCAGCAAGGTTCGGTGCAGGGATAATTACAGAATCACTTGGAAAAGTCCCCACTGGTACAGCACCACTTCTTAAGAGAAATTTTACACCCCTCAAAGCTTCTTAGTACCCTGCAAACAGTAGAGCTTTGAAGCCTCAAAGCATTGTCTGAAAGAAATGGACTGTTATGTTTAAGGTATGAATCGGCCCTGAAAAGCAGCATACCCAAACAAATGTATGTTTTGGCATCTGTTTTTTGGGGGTTTTTTCTTTTTTTTTTTTTGGGGGGGGGGGGGGGGGGAGGGGGAGGAGCAGAGGGTTAATCCCTAAATATTTATTTTGTGCCACCGTTTGAGGGGAATTAGCAGCTGTTGCTCACCTTCCTGTTCAGCCTGGCAGTTGTGCTGCTGAACAAGGCATGTCACAACATACCCTACAGAACTTCAGGATGTGCTGGATCCACGTGTGGTGAGGGTGGGACAGGGGAGCTTCCCGGTTCAGCTGGAGCAGCCCGCGCTGCGTGTTTGAGCTGAGAGGTGCTGGCCGGGTTGCTGCTGCTGCAGCTGGGCTAGCTTTTTTGGACGATGGGATTCTAAAAAATAGAGGCAAGTTCAGTGTTTGCCAGATAAGCATCACTAACCAAAGGTGAAGGCTGCCATTGCACAGATCCAGGGGGCCTTTCAGATGGTAAAATTTTCCATTATTTGGGGTGGCTGTTTATGTTCTGTAGTTGCTCGAACTAGCATTTCTTAGTGGCAGGTTGAGATCAGAATTGTTGTACTTTGTTAGAAAGGAATTGTCTTGGTTAAGGAATAACCACTGGACAGTATGATGACAGCAGTTGTTCACCCATCAGTATAGCTTGCTGGGATAACTAGTCATGGAAATATTTTTTTCATCGGAAATTTTTGAGCAGAAATATTGAGAGCTGGGAAACTGTTGTTCTACAGATGCATAAACCGAAGCATTTAGGTTTGGGGGAGGAAATCTAGAGAAAGGTTTTTATTTGCAGGAATGTGGGTGCAGGTACTGAGGAAGAAGCAGTCTGTAATGTTGAGCAGTGATATGGGGTTGTGTTTGAAAAGTAGTTCAGTGTATATGGATGGGGTGACACTTAATCATTTTGTTTTAAGAGAGACAATTCTGGAGTCTTAATGCTGGTCCTGAAACTGGTTTCATTTGTAACACGGGCTCTTCATAGGTTGGAGGGCTTGATGGGATTGTATCCTAACAAGATGATGATTTTTGCCATCCTGCGGGCTTCTGCTCTACCTCTGTCTTGCTTTCTCCGGCTTTAAGTTGGAAGTTCAGCCACTGGGCTCATCCACAGGTTTGTGCTTGTGTGCGCTAATTGTAATGAACTGCTCTGGCAAAGGAAACGCTTAAGTCAGTGCGAGATACTAATTTATCACACAGATGTCATCAGCTTGCTGTATGTGCAAATACAAAAAATGAGTATTACGCTTGCTGTGCAAAGACCAGCCTCTGCGAAGTTGTCCCAGGATGTTGGATGCCGTGTGGCTGCTGTGGGGCTTGTCTGAGCTTCCCCGATGGAGAGCAAAAGCCAGCCTTGGCACCATAGCCTGGACTCAGGGTGACAAATGCAAAGCATTGCGTTCATGCAAAGAAGTCAGATCTTCTTGGTATGTCAAATATCCGTAGAAGAGTCATTTTGGAGAGGGATTGGTTCATCTTTCTGGCTGTGAGACACCAGGGTTGACTGGGAAGGGCTGATGAGAAGGTCCCAGTGCCACCCTGCTGCAGGGTGCCCAGCTCGTAGCATTCGTCACCTGCCTGTGCTTGAGCCTGCTACATGGGCTTTGAGTGTTTTCATTTGAGACATGCTTTTTGTAAACTGTTACAATGGTAATAGGGACTTACATTACTATATTGCTTAAATTTGACTTATTTATTAAGAAAGGATGTTTTTGTAAATGACAAAAACTGTCGCTTGCGTCTCCGCTGGCTGGCCCTGGAGTGTAGGGACCACTGTGAAGTCTGGGGCACTTAAGAGAATTTGTTTGTAGGGCTTCTGTACTTTGTTAAATGGGTTTTTATATAGAAAACAATACATTTTTGCGACATAATGGTATTTTGTGTGACATATAATTTTGATGTGACATATAATGGTAATTTAATGTGAGAACAAGATACAGAATATAAAGTGATGGAGGCTTTTACTGTGTTCTGAGCCTCTGGTTTCAGCTGGGCTGCACTGGTTCCTGTAAAGATGTGCTGCCTCTCCTGTCTGATGCCAGGCACTGTCCTTTGGGCTTCTAGATGGGGACTGAAACCCAGAGTAGAAAGTGCGCCTAAAAATAAACTTTTCTTAGTAACATCATGTAACCTCAAATTAAAGATGACAGATAGTCCATAAAAATGAAAAATGAGCGTCAGTCATGCTCTTTAGACTAGATTGTATTAAGCTTTTAGACCATTCAGTTAATGAATCCTTTGATTAATCCCTCAATTGCTGAGTTCAGTTCAGCTGGCTAAATGATAAGGACATTTGTTTTAAATGAAAATACCTATCTTTGCCTTTTTGAATTTTTTTTTCTACTTGTTGTTTTCAGTTCAGTGTAAGGAACCGGGTAACTCCATCTCCCCCGGAGTGCAGTTTCAGTGTTACGGTTAGGCCAGTGGGTTCAGGGGATCTGGGGCCATTTCTTTCTTCTGTCACAGGCTTCGTGTGTGACTGAATGAAGTGCTTTATGCTCCTGCACTTGGGTTCCCGGTCAGCAATTGCGTACTGCAGCGCTGGATGCCCTGTGCCTGTGCACGTTGCCAGCTGGCTGGCCAAGGTACGGGTTGTCACACATTGTCAGTGCCTGATCCCTTCTGGCCCCAGCCTGAGACCCCCTTTGCCTCTGGCCTTCAGTACAGCCATGAGCAGGAAAAAATGGTGAACACCACAAATCTGCAACCTACCTGCTTTAGGACTGTCTAGAGTGCTTGGGCACTTGGGCATCAGCTATTCCTGCTGCTCGCATACTGTATCCTGAGGGGGAAGTATGTTGCTGCTTTTCCCATCTCCCCGCCCCCCACCCCCCTCAGAAAAATACGTTCTTCACTGTTGATCTTACCTGCTTGATGTCGCTGATAAAATCTTTATTTGCGGATTGATGCAATTCTGGCTCACAATGTAAACAAGCCTATAGCATATTGCTTTTTCAGAGTATCTTCTTTGATATAAAGATTTGATAATCATTTGGTAGTACATTTCCAGGTGAATATATTGAACAGCCCTTAATCTGAAAACCCATCTAGGTAGGCTGTCACCTACTGCTGATGCCCACATCAGTAGTTGTGGTTTTTTTTTTGCTTTGTTTGTTCCTCTTGATAGCTGCAGCTCCTGAGAAGCATGGTGGGCTAAATGTTCTAGTGCTTCCTCATGCCGCCCAAGAGAAATAATTTTGGACGGGTACAACAAGCTATACTGAATTTAGTCTGAAGGCAGAGCAACTTCTCAGCTTTTGAAACAATGCACCTACAGATGGAAGGATAAAGTTACTGAACACTGCTTCATTCTTGAGTCGTTGAGCTGGTTTTATGGTGAAGTGGTAGATGCTTTAGATGCTCCTGAGTGGGATGGTGGTAATCCTCTGCTGGTTGCCATAGTGGTCCTGCCCCGGAGAGGCAGGCAGCTCAGCCTTTCCCGCTCCCAGGTCGGTGACAAGGCCACCGCTGAGCCGTCATTTCATTTACGGTGCCTGATTGTGACTCAGGTGACACCGGCTTATTACTATAGCGTATTATTATAGCAATAATCGCCTGGTGATTTTGAAACTGAACATTGTGAGATTAATACTTTGTGTGAAGAGGGGCTGTCATGTCAACATAGTATTATAAAGTCATGGTTAGTTTTACTGTTTTCTCTCCTGAAAGGAAGGAGGCAACTGTCCTGGAGCCTGGAGTCATGTCAAAACCCAGAACTCCCACCCAAGGACATGTAGCTTAAATTTGCCATCCTATTAAGATTTGGAAATAAGAATTCTGTATTGACTAAACAACATGTCAAAGATGGGACTGGCTTTTTGCCTTTTTCCACTGGAAATCCCTGAGATAACACTGCTTTATTCCCTGATTTCAGTGTTAGGTTTCTCCTCTGCAAGCAGTTGGCGAGGTGGGTCTGGTGTGTGTGTGGCGACTTCATTCCTGGCTTCTCTCCAAAATGCACTGTGAGAAGTAAGAGATGCTCAGTGCCCTGTAAAGCATGCCAGGGTCAAAAACTGATGTTAATACATTTTCAATTGATAGAACGGTTCTACCAGGCAGGCGATTTGGGATCTTTAACTTCTAATTAGTGACCTGGATCTGAAAGAGAACATTTAGGTTAAAATAAAGCACAATGTTTGTGTCTCAAACAGATGGAAGCTGTGCTTATCCTTTCTTAAGGTAGGCAGAGCTTGTTTCTGCCATTGTTCAGCGATACAGAAAATGTACGTGTCGGGCTGAAATGCTTTCAAAGCAGCTGGGGTGAATGTAGTGTTGTACTTGCTAGTAGCAGCAGAGCATAAAGACTGATTAGAGCAGTTATTCAAGATAGATCCAGATTATTAAGTAATGTATGGAACAAACGTAAACAAAAATAAGATTAATATCTACAGGAATATCCTGACAGTGATTTATTAGACCCTCAAGTGTCGTAGACTGCTAATAATCTCCCACGGGGTGGTGGTCTGCTCCCCCTTTAGAACATTTACAGGTGGGTCAGTGGCAGTGTCAGCAAATTGGCAGGAGACCTGCTGTCCCTTGTGTCTGCTTGCCATCATTCCTTAACTTGATGCTAAATGGGCTACTAATAAATACTTCAACTATTTTTTCATAAATGTCATCAGCTTCAAAGTAGCCTTGCAGGTGCAGCTATCACCTACAGGTGATAAAACCACAGTACTTTGTTTCTCAAAGACATCCAAAGGATGCTTAAAACGTGTTCGCTGTGTCTTCCGGTAGAAACTGAGAGCCGTTGGAATAATTTTGACTTCTAAACAGTGCATGCACTTTAGCTCTCACTGGCCCTCTGTTTAAGACTCTAAAAATTGTGGTTGAAAAAGATGATTTCTATTGAAACCTTAAAAGAGAGTGAGACCTCCTGGTTGGGATTGTGATAACGCTTCTGAATTGTAACCACAGCAGGGATTTTTGTTTCATTTGTAATTACTTACTTTCATTATTATTTTTTTTTTTTTTTAAGAAAATATGGAAGGGGTTTTTGGTGTGGTTCATATCATAAGTGTCATAGTCTGGGCAAGCCTAAGAGTATCTTGTGTTATTTTTCCATGGTAGCTAATGCTTTGTCGATAAAATCTTTCAAGATCCTGATGTTTGTGTAATGCAGCATTTTGGTTGTCAGGAAAGTGAGAAATATATCCTATTCTTGAAGGAAACAGCATCATACTCTCCAAAATGTAAGCTCTTCTTGATGTATCAGTAAGGTCCTTCTGTAGTTTGAAGTCCTAGTTAGTGGTGCTCCTGCTATAGAGAGTGGCTGAGGAATCTGAAATTACCTCTTTAAAAAGAACAAGCCCTCTTCTAAACCTCATGTATTAGTAAGGAATGAAGGGGAGATGGACTATTAAATGGATATTCAAAATTGGGCGTAAGTCTTACTCATGAGTTAATCATTGCTGTGATACGGTGGAAGGTGTTTTGGCAAGCTGGAGTGTCGGGTGCTTGCGCTAGTCTGTGGGTAGCATAGCCCACTGCTGGGAGGCTTGAGAAATATTAGGGTGAGAGACCTCTGATGTGACAGACCCTGAGGGAGATGCTCTCAAAAGGCTGATAGGCTTCACATTCAGCTTCATTTCAGGATGCCTGGTTGACCTTGTCTCATCAGTGCTCGTGGTAAGCTCTGTTCATCTAACTCGGGTGCCGTTGCCACAAAGTGTTGGGTTAGGTTTTTTTTTCCCAGGAGGAGGTTTGTGGTTTGAGGGTTGAAGTTGTTGCAAGAAAGAATTCGTAAAATCAAACTTTAAGAAACGTTGGAATATAATACAGGGGGTTTTTTTGTGCTGCTGCTTCTCTGCCAGGGATGTTCTCGTCAGCATGAAGTTTGTTTCTGTATGATACAGCTGTTTCTGCTTTTGGTTCAGTGCAGTAAGACAGTGCTTCTTGTATGGGTGTTCATGGGGTTTGCTTTTGTGGGCTTTCTTCCTTGTAATGTGTGTGTCAGAATTAGGGAGAGTTTTCCTATTTAGTCCATGTTTACCAGAGTGCCACATTTGAACCTGCTCTCATTGGACTTTAATGCAGCCTTGAGGCATCAAAGTCTTCTGTAGCTACTAGTGAGGGAAATGTCATCATTTTCAGTAACGCGGTGTTTTATATGTCGTTTTGCTGACTCCTAACAGTTTCTACAAACTAGATTTGATATACATCTCGGTTCTCAGTAATTAAAAAAAATTAATTAAAATATCCAAAACCCCACACCAAATCCAAACACAGAAGACACATTCTTTTTTCCTTCACGGAATGCTGTGGCTTAATTCAGGGCGAGATCACTAGCTGTGTTTGCATGCTGTATGTATTGCTAATTCAGCTCGTTTGGGAACCCAGCATGAGGTGCGGGGTCCGATTCCAGTTGCCTTAATTTTCATGTCACTCTCAGATATGTGGTTACTTCTGTGGCTAAATGCAACTCATCGGAAAACAAAACATCCACGTTGTTCTCTGATGGCCGTGTGTGGGCTGACGGTAAAAGCTGTATTTTTGTGTTGCTGTAATTAGTTGGGGGTGAGTGACTTCCTGGAATAAGTAATTTTTCAGAGGGAGAAATGTGAAGTCAGTAGTCTGTCTTGGACAGAAGGTATGGGCCAACTAGCCACAGGCTTGCCGAGGGCTGGAGGAACCCGGACCTGCAGACCTGCTCTTAACTCTAGCAGAGCTGAAAGCCCCTGACCTTTAATTCCCCCTGTCTCCTGCAATGTGCTTTTATTCTCTCCTTGCTGGCAACGTAGCCTTTTTATTTTTTAGCTAAATCTGTCTTGCAAAACACGATGGTTGGGTAAGACGCAATTTTGCTTTAATTATGATTAAATTACTTTATGAATTAACCGGAGGATCTCATGGGACTGGAATCTTTTGACACATGAGAAAATTGCCTTTCTTTAACAAGCTGCTTCAAGCATGCATGGTAATATTAGCATTTTTCAGTTATAGCTTCAGGGGATTAAATAATAAGGGGAAGTATTGAACCTACAATTACATGGTGTGCATGTGTGTGTAAAAAGTCTTAAAACCAAGTAGAAACTGAAGGAATCAGTTGAATTGCTGAACCTGTGACATTGCGCAGTCCGAGTGTGAGTAGGGATTTTTTATTTTTCTTTATGAAATGGCTTGTAAGATGGATTTTTAAGAAAACCTGAAGGTATCTGAAGAACTTTAGTTCATAGATTTGCAAAGGTTGGTTATCATTTGAATATATTGAGAATAAAAGCATCCTAAACTCGATACACCTGTTTCACTTGAAGGATAATGACCCGAATGCAATAAAGGGAGTGAATGGTAATTTTTTTTGTGTGTGTGTGTGTGTTAGTGGAGGTGGGAATTGTGCTAAAGTCAGTAATTTGATGTTAAAAGATGTATTGCATGATTAAGCTTCTCTTGAAGTACACCTAATAGTACATCCTCTCCATACAGCTCTATATATAATATATATGATACATGTGATGGGGTCTCCCAACTATGATATTCTTCTCTTTTAATGCCTCTAAATGCATGCATAAAGTTAAGTGTTTTTCAAGGTATGCTGTGTCTGATGGGTTGCAATTGTTCGAGACGATAGAAATTGAGGGTGTTGAGTTTTCTTAGGAAAAAAAAAAAAGGGAGGTGGAGGAAATAGTACAACAGCTTGTGCCAAATTGAGAAGGAATGGGACAAGTTAAGCTGTATGACCTCTGCATATGTTGTATTCAATGTGGGCTTGCACCTGCACGACCCTGTTTGGTTTCAGAGGGTTGCCACTGGCTTGTGGTATCAAATCCAATGAAGTGGAAAATTGACAATAAGGGATTTAAGCTATTGTTGTCCTTGCCCCAGCTGTTCGGTTGTTGTTTTGATGACAGGATTCATTCATGTTCTACACAAATCCATAAGGTAACAGTAATTAGTGGGACCCATAGAAGTTGGGGGGGATTTTACAAGGTTATGAAACCGTATAACAAACAGAAAATGCTAAAGTGTTGCGGCAGTTCTGTTGTTGTAAAAGGAAGGTATGCGCTTAATACGTACTTTATAGGTTAATAAATGTGTGCTACAAACGGCAAATAATTTGTTTTAATAACAGTCAACGACTGAAACCCAACACCTTCATCTCTAGATGTGAGATGAAACTGTGCCTGTGTAGTAACAACCAAAAGTAATGCTAGTGTATGTAAATGCTCTCAGTAAGGCAGGCTTTTATTCGAATAGATTTGTCATGTCTTATTTTAATTTAAGATTAAATGCGCACTAGCCATTGCAGCTATTGTACCATAATATAACTAGCCTCTCTACATTGACAGTCCAAAGACTAAATGAGGTTGGTAATTTTAAACCTAAACCTGTTCTGTGCTGGCAGAATAGTGCAGTAGGTGACGGTCATAAGGCTGTAGTTTACACCGTTTACCTTACGCAGGCAAGATCCATTCAGTGTTGATAGTCTCTTGATCACATGTGGCTGAACTGTATCTGAAAAATTGAGAAATTCTTTTGAAGATTGCCTGATTATTAGAATTTTTTAATGGTAACTGTGGAGATGACAGAGAAAGTTCACATGGAGGAACAACCAAGCTCTGCACTGTGGTTGCGATGTAAAACAACTTTTTAACTTCTGAATTTCCTTCTGTTTGTTGGTTGTCACTAAAGAGTCAGTTGATGCTGAAGGGAACTTTATGCTATGTACAGGTTCAACCCAGGGCTCCAGAAATTTGCAATCAAAAAAGTAAATCATCTGTTACTTTGGATAAGTATTAGCTCTGACAAATTAAAAATGCATTTGTCTGGTGTGCATTACACCTCATCTCACGAAATGATAATTGTTGTTACTGTTATTGCTCATGCTTGTAGTGAGGCGCATCTGTTTCTTGTGTAATTGCTAGTGTTCAAATCACAGTCAGTTTAAAATAACTTTTCAGGACTTTAAGGTAGCATATCCAAAACATCACAGGTGTTCCCGATTCATACTTTTGGGCTTTTCTTTTTTGATGCAATTGCATTTAAAAAAAAAAACAAACCCAAACAAAAACCCCCAACAATAATAAAAAACAAACACCAAAAACCCCCCAACAAATAAGAAAAACAACAAAACCCCGAAAAAGGCAGTGGTTGGACTGAGATAGTAGTGCCTTGTGCTGTACTCGAGGGCAGTACTCCACAGAAACAAGAAATACTCTGAGGTGGTTGAGCTGCCTTTTGCCATCAGCAACTACGCCACTGGCGAGCCTGGCCACAGGTTAGGGAGCCTGGAGCCCACCGCTGCCACTGCCTTGAAGCTAGAAATGTGTTAAATGACTTTGTACACTCTTGACATGGCATGGTGTGAGTTATTGGTGACAAACTGTTTTTATTTTTTCCTCTTTGACAGTTGATCTTTGGGTTTTTTTCAAGCTGGAATAATCATCTTCCTTCGTACTTGTCCCATGCAGCAGCTGTCCTGCTGCTTTGCTTTTCCATGTCCCTTGGCTGTTGTTTTAAAAATCCTCTTTAGGGTTTCGAGGCTCTGTACAACCAGCTGGGAGCTGTATCTTTTTCCAGTCCTCCTTCAACAGCAAATTCTCACACCTGCTGAGAGGATAATGATGATACAAGAACAGAGGCACCAGTTTTTCCTGCATTCTCCGGAATCAGCATGGGGATTTTTAAACTTCCATTACTGTTGTCATCTTTCCCCTCGTCTCCCATCAATAAAACAAGAAAATGCAAAACATAAAGAATAAAAAAAATCTCCATCAGAAGAGATGAAAACATGCCTAATAACCAGATGAGGAGCACTGCAGAGCTGCTGGGGGGATGGGGGGTGGGCTGTGCAGAGGGAAGGGTTTGTTTGTGTCATCATCAGAGATTTTCCAGTGGTGCTGTACCGACTGTAGTGTAACTGCTTATCAGCCTTACCTCGGGGTGGGGGGTGGTGGTGGTGATGGATCACCTTTAGCAGGAGTTCCTACATCGCTTTTGGGGGACATCCTGTGGTCTCTGCCCTTCAGGCTTCAATCCGCAGCTTGGCTGCGGGGCAGTAGCCTTGCTTGCCATGACCCCTGGCGCTGCCTGGTCCCAGCAGTGCTCCTGATGCTCTGGCATGATCCTCGTGCCTGCCATGGGCTCCTCTTCACGTTTCCCTGCCTCTTGTGCGACTATGAGGTCACTTATAACCGCTCACGCCGCGGTGTATGTTCATGACGTACGCCAAATCAGTCCTGGCTGTTTCCTTGGAAGGGGCAGGCATAGCTGCAGGGTCTCGCTTAAAGGAAAAATGCTGTGAAAATGCCACGTTGAGCAAAGGTTTGTTTAATACGGATTCCTCAGAGTGATCTGTGCTCCTGTGCAGTGTATTCTGGTTGGCAGGTTGTTGCAGCAATTCCTTGTGCATTTTTCTGTAGTAAACACCTGAGCTCTATGTTGTTACGGCTTTAGGATGAACTTGTTCTGAGAGATGCACCCTAATTATATTTTTATATATATAAAATATATAAATATTCTATAACTAATAACTCTTAGGCGATCTTATGGGAAAATTTGTACGTGTTGTGTTCAGTTTAAGTTTTTACACTGTTTTAGAGTGTGTGTGCGGTACAGGAAGGCAGACATGCATGCACCTTGGGTTTTGCTGCTGATGTGGTGAGAGAGGTGGAAGAAGAGCGGTGGCTGCCAGGCGTGGCTGTGGGTGCTGGGGAAAGCCTGTTTGTGTGAGCAGGATGCTTGACGTGCGTCGTGACTTGGTGGAAGTTCTTTATAAACATGTATTTTTTGTCCACTGTCATAGGGCTGCCCACCAGGGTGCCACAAAAAAAGGAAAGATTGCAACTGTTTGGTGATGACTCGGCTGTGTCACTCGTTATGTTTATCCCATAATGATGCTGGGATTCGGGCTACAGCAGAACTTTTAGCTTATTGCATAACCCGTCCCCTCCCTGACCTCTTCTTGTTAACGTTTTTGTGATACCATTGCCTGACTTAATTGGAACTAATAGCACACAACACTTCATTAGGTTTTCAGTAGGAATTTTACGCTTGGGGGAAAAACTGAAGGAATTAAGGGATAAGCTCACTTTTAGCTCCTGCTAACCGCTTCTGAACCTCTCCTGCTTGGAGTTAGGTAGGAAATCTGAAACAGCTGTTCACATCTTCATCTGCAACATCCAGCAGCACATGGGGCATTTCTAGCGGGGGTCTCTGCAACTGTCGTGATCTCTGGTAATGGCCAACAAAACCTTCAGTAGATTTTTGTTCCTCCCTTCCCTCACTGCTGCTTTGCGTAGTAGTGATTACGCACCTCAGCCGAGAAGTCCTAAGAATTTGGTAAGCACATTCCTCAAGTAATAGTTGATACAGTTGTAAGCAGTGATTTATTTTATAATAGGAGTAGTAAGTGGGTTTGATCTGAACGGAATAGGGATGGTTTCCTCCTCAGCCGCATGCTATATGATGGTAGCTTCGTGAAGAGTTTCACTGTTTGCATCTCGCCTAGTGAAAACTAAGAAAAAAAAAAAAAGTGACACGTGCTGTGTATCAGCTCTCTGGATATGAAACAGAAGATGGCTTTTCTATCAGCAGCAAGGTTTTAGTCACTGGTAGCTGTAAATACTCTTCTCCAAAGTTTGCTGGATGCCGCAGCTGAGCACCGTTGGCTTTAGGTCAGGTCAAAGGGGATAAATAACTTCTGAGGCAGTTACCTTCCTGGCTGTTAAGCGTACAGGCAGGCTGTGAAATCTGTGTGTGCTTTGCTGGGAAGCACAAGGGAGCCTGTCCCAAGCCAACGTGTGGTTCCAGTGCCACGGCCATTGCCTTGGGTGGCAAAGAGCCGCTGGAAATGGGGCTGGGCAGCTCTCAGGTGTGGCATGGCTTAGGGTTGTTGGGGTTTTTTTCATTAGTTTCTTATGCTTCTGGAGCGAACTGTGAAACTTAATGTATGCTCTAAGCTCACGTGAGGTTATGAATTTGTATAAGGGACTTGTGAAACTTTTGTATGAAGCAACCAGAAGCACTGCTTAGGAGACATCAGATGCTTTTAAAATGAGTCCTGGCACTGTGAACGCCGTATCTTTTGTGAGAATATTAAAGGGAGCATTTTTATGGTATTTCCATGGGGGACCCAAGGATAAAAAAACGTCTTGAAACGTAGCGTGATGTATCAAGCTGCCTGCAAAGAGCCCTTGCCATTAGGACTTGGAACAGAACTAGCCCGTGTCTGGGCAGTGTTTGGTGTATGGTTGTAACTTGGGTGTTGTGTCCAGAGATACTCTTTAGTGTTTGACAAATTAACAGATGGTTTTAGTGACAATAGTGTCATGGTTTCTGGTGGTGGCAGAAAGACTGCCTGGAGTTCTGTCCTAGCACCTAAGAATCTGTGGGTAGTCTTGAGTCCAAGCCTTCCAACAAACCACAACTTGCATTTTCAAACCAATCACCGTCATGCCAAGTAATGACTCATGTGCTGTTTCACCTGTGCCTAAAGGAGTTCTTCCCTCCTTGGGTTAATCATCAAATTAGGTTAATTATGCTGATTAGGCACCAACCCTGACTCGTGTAACTCATCACTTCCTTCATAACTGTCGGGAATGGGATGATTAAACTCTTTCCAAACTCAGCTGGAACAAGTTGAGATCTTGCAGCACCAAGTCATTACCACATGTTAAAGCTGCCTGGAACTCTAAACTTTTCGTTTAGAAAAACCTAAGCGTAAACTCTGTGTATTTCTTCTCCCAATTATGTCTCCCCTATTAGCACCTTCCTCTATTAAACCTGGTTTATGAAATCCCTTTGCCTCTGCTTGGTTGTGGTGATGGTGATTGGTCCTGGGCAGGCCTTGGTGTTACTGGCCCTGTGCTAGTTTTGAATCCCTGTACAAGAATGACACCTGCGAGCCCACTTGGACAAATAGGAATTATTATTTTTCCCCAGCCTATGTATGAAAGTATTTTTCCATGTAACTTTGTGTAAAAGAAGGCTCTTGAAAAGCAATTGTTGTATTGCCAAGTCAAAGTCCCCAAGAGATGTACAACGTGTGCTGCTGTTGTGACTGGCACTGGTAGAGGTGCTTCTGCTTCGTTCTGCTGCTGGGCTCCTCCTGGCTGATGCTGGGCTGGTTGCCACCTCCCTTGTGTGAGCACAAGCCACCCTTTGGGGACATATGGAGAATTGGTCTTTGTTCTCAGCCTGTCCGCGTGAACGTTGGTCTGCAAAGGATGGGAGGAGCAGGAATGAGCAGCTGAGGGCTTCTGTAGCTCCCTGTGGCTTTTGCACCCTCGGTGCACTTGTGCCAAAGAAAGGTACTGCTGATGCCAGGTTTTTGAAAGGCAGTGTTCGCAGCCTGTGGTATATCTCACTGTTTTCAGGACTACCACATGATATTTTAACGTTATTTCAAAAAAACCCAACCAACCAGCCAAAAAACTAAAAACAACAGTAACAACAAAAAAAAACCCCCACCCTGAGTCCCCAAAACACGCAGAAGCATCCAGAATTCTTTCTGTTTGCCTTCCAAATTGTGAATCATGGGAGTCCTGTGTGTGCCTCCAGGGTCTGAGCTGTGGCTGGAAGGCCTGTGAGCCTGATTCCTAGCTCTGCCCTGGGTGAAATCAAGTGTGTTGGCAAGACTTGGGTGGGGGGAGAAAAAAAACCAAACCATAAAAAAGGACTTTGTGAAACCTTGGAGGATGTCAGGACTTGAACTTAAAATCGGGAGACTTAATGCTAAAGTAACCCAATAGGCAATGAGGCATATTTCCCACATTTTTCTGTGGATTCTCCTCCCTTCTGTGCACACATTTCTTCTACAACTAAAAATCCTTTGTGAAAAGGGAAAAACAATATATGTTTCAAAACCCAGGTCGATATATCTGAAGATTTATGTCTGTGGTATCTGAACTGGGTTCAGGTTATATTGTAAAGCTTTGATATCTAAGTCACTTCAGGGAGGGAGCAGGGAGAAACTGTGAAACAGCCATGCTTTTACAGATGAACAGACTTGTGAAGTGCAGTTCAGTACCTGTTTGGTTCCGTTTTTCTTCAGCCTGTGCGGAGACTTTATGTCCTCCAATTCCTACCCAGTGATCTGTGTCAGCCTCTTGGCGAATTTAGCCTTGATGGGCTTGTATCTTGTCATCTCAGTCTTGTTTTAAAAGTCTGGAGGAATGGAGCTCTAATAAAAGCTACCTTGAAATAAGAGTTCTGTGTGTTTGTCCTAATTATTCACAGTAAAACATATGCCAGATTTCTCTTCGTAAATGTGCCAGACAGGCACAGACTGTTGTTATTTGCGCGCAGGATAGTATCGGGGTATAGCAGGCTGCGTGACTGCTGATCTGTTGCTTGTCCAAAAAAGGTTTCTCTTCGCTTTGTGTCTGTGCCTGGCTGCCCTGGGAAGCGTAATTAATCCAACTTGAATGATCTGCTTTGTTGTAAGTTAATATTCCATAAAGTCAAGTAACAAACAATAGCTGCTCATCTGATGGATGGAGGTAGATCAGGGGGAATGGTTTCAACTTGGAGTGTGGGCATAAATACGGGATAATGGGAAGACATGGGAGACGTTTCGGTTCAGAAAATGCCACCTGCTTATGGGGAGCACCTTAGGAACTGCTGAAGAGACAAGTCATGGCGTTTCTCAGAGGTTTTGGGTAGTAATTCCCTAGCTCCAAAAAGAGATGCTAAAACTACAAGCCCCTTGCTCTGTTCCCCAAATATGAGGCGTAAGTAACGTTTATAGTCTTCAAGACAGTGCAGCATGTGTCTCTCTTCATTTACCTCCCGTGTGTGTATTGGATGGTACATGACATTGATTTCTCTAGATTAGTTTTACTTTTGGATTTCCTGTTAGATTAATCTTTTTTCCACCCACGCTCCTCTTTCTAAAAATCTCTAACTTGTAGTTGGATGTGTTTTTACTGCTGTGTTGCAGACCGATGTTTATTTCTTCAATAGATAAGTCTTAACGTTTTTACAGCTCATAGCCTCTTGCTATTCAAGTCCATAAAGCAGAGGAACAGCAGAAAGCATCCATCTGGCCTGATGCCAAAGGCTGGTGTCCAAAGGTTGGCATCCTCACTTGGGAACACACGGAACAGGAGCACGTTTGCTCCACAGCTCATGGAGAACGCTGCCAAGAGAGCAGCGGTGATGTGGCTGGCAAGAGCTGCTGTACCAGTTGAGGGCAGCTACAAGGGCTGGAGCAGCAGTATCGTTGGGAGCCGGGTACCAGTATCTATGTACGCCATATGCTGCAGTTGGGCTGCAAGGGGCAGGAGCGTAGGAAAGGTATCGCTTGTGAGGGAGTGGAACAGTTTAAGCAGATAAGCCTCCTCTAGTGATGCTTGTGTGGCTTGCGTGATTAAGAATGTGTCATTTAAGTTGTGGAAGGACTTTTGTACTCTGGTGTCAAGTTTGGTGCAACATGAAACATGAATTCTCATTCTGCCTCTTGCTATTTTATTCTGTGCTGTTGGGTGTAGTTTAGAGTGTGATTTTTTTTTTTATTATTTTTTTTTACTTTTCATTGGTTTGATTTAGATTAGGAGGTGTCATCTAGGGTAAGGATATCCTTGGATGTTGTAGACATGGTTGCTCTGGGTGATGGATACAAGATTATTTTCTCTTTAAGAAAAACAGTAATGAGTTTTTTTGTCTTCTGGTGTTCCGTTTGGTATGAATACAGCTTCAAGGCTGAAAGTTTCCCTTCGTATCTGTGCAGAAATTACTATTTGGCAGTTAGGTAACACGTGGGTCAAATACAATTTATTATTGCTTTCAGATGGTTTATCTATTCAGGGAAAAAAGAATGAGGGGAAATAGCTGTGGTCCTTCAAAAAACAAACCCACCACTAACTCTGTAGCACTATTAGCTAATGTCCTGTAACACTACCGTTCAATAATCCATAGCGTCCTCTTCAAACCATCACTGTTGGTACTTCCAGTATCTATTTTGAGCCCTAGCTTGGGAGGAGTTAGTTGCTCACTGCCATGTGTGAATGGCACAGACCTTGGAGCTGCAGTGAGCCAAAGGAGGGTTTGCGTTGTGGGTTTTTTTCTGCCCTCCTTGGAGACAGTTACAGTATTCTGTGTTAAATTGGTTTGATTTGTGATCAGTAAAGTCCAAAAGGTAGAGACAGATGATTAATTACTTAAAAAATATTTACAAGAATCATCAACCAAGGGTCAGCAGCGTAGAAGAGCACAAAGAATGAGTATTAATATTCTGTGGAAAAATCGTAAAAATCCAAAACCAACAACACCAAAAAGGTGAAGCACCACAAACCAAAAAAAGGAAGGGCAAATAAGATGGTTGTTTTTAACTGAAAATGCAGTTTCTGTGTATTCATTACGTCCTTTTTGCTTTCTGCAGTGCTTTGGAAATGAAGCAGCTGTGTACGTGGATCATACCTAATGCTGTGATAGCTAATGCTGGTAGCTTGATAGTAATCTAAGAATGGAGCGTGTTTATTCATAAAACACCAAAACATATTTTTTCTTTATGGAAGACAGTTATTTTACATTCATAAGATAATAAATTATCTTTTAGGGCCAATACTCGTAGGTCTGAAAGGTAGTCCTGCAGCTCAAGGACGGAGTGTTACTGTTATTTCCTGCTCCCATCATTGTTCTGCCTTTTTCCTTCAGTTCTTCACTACCTCCTCCTCTCATTTACTTTGATATAAATCAGGATCAAGTCTTTTGAAATTGGCAGACTGAGGCTGGTGTAAGACTTGCGTAGGAAACGTTTTAATCAGGGCAGGATATGTTGCCTCTAATGGGAGCCCTGATAGTAATAGGGGAGGAGCAGCTGGGACCTGGGGGAGCCTGGTGGCCTGCTCTCCTGCCAGCTGAGCAATTAATCTCGCAGCTCAAAATCTGCCTATTGGATATCTCTGTGAAAGAGGGTAAAGGAGAGTGATGAGCAGGCCAGATATGTTTACAAGGTCTGTGCTGAATTTTTCCTTTCTCGTGTCAACTAATTCTGTTATCCTTTAACACCTCAAATACCTGGATTTTGCAAAAGTGCTGGAGCCGTACTGGAGAGATGTACAGTAACTGATGAAGGCGATTTAGAATCGGGACCAGTAGTGAGGGTTGAGGCTTCTAGGATCCTTGTAGCTGGATACCGAGTGACACCACGGTGGCTGGCCAGAAAGAGAAGTGCTGCCCTGACTGAAGCCCCTTGTAGACATGGAGGGGACCAGCTCCTCTCCCTATTTGCGGCACAAGAGCCAGAGGAGAAATGTTCTGAAAGTTGCAGCATAACTTGCTAAACTTATGGCTGTATTATCCCTCCATCATCTCTTTTACTTAAGTTCTAAATCCCACATATTCCTGCTGCTTCAGCACCTGATTTCACACATGGGTATTTCTGTGCGTTGTCCCTTCTCTTCCACTCCATTTCTGTGCTAGCTGGCTGGCTGTCCCTTCCCACCTTACCTGTACTCCTTCACTGCCCTTGTATTCTCACCCCTACACCCCGGACTCCTGCAGTTGTAGCTCCCTCTCCCACAACATTCCTTGCTGCTCCCTGGCTGCCTCACCTCTCTTGGATCCTCAAGCCCTGAAGTAAGAGAGCTGCTACCTTGCTTGAGACAAGTGTGACGCTGCGGTTGCTCCTTTCATTTTCAGTCTTCACAGCTGCAGACCAAATAATTAAGGACACCTTGTGTGTGCTTTTTCGATGACTTAATAAAAAGAAAGGCAATGGATCTTCTCCTTGCATCTTGCTGTGTTACATTCCAGTGATCTTGTGTTCAACTTTGAACTTCCAAAACGTGAGCAGAGTATAGGCATTGCCTTTGGCTTTCGAAGCGCGTACTTTAGAGATGTGCTTCCTACATGTGGAGTGTTCTGTCTTGCACTTCTGAACACTGAGCCCCAAAGCCGTTTCTACCAGCTGTCGAAAATACTTTGGCCTCTTTTTCTTTAAAAAAAAGCCTGTAATAGCTTAGTTACACCATTTCTTCTAGTCCCCTTCAGCTGGCCTTTGTTGGCTTTGTTTGGAGTTAGCCACTCTGGTGACATGAGACCAGCTTACTTAGGAGGTCCCAAACCCAGCCAGTTTTTAGATGAAGCAGTAGCAATACTGTGTGGGTACCGAGGACGGATGAAGCGCCGTGGAGGAGAGCTCTGCTGTTGGGGTTAGCGGTTCAGTCGAGCTTTGGAAGAGCTCTAGTCCTCACGTGGGAGGGAGTGGGATTGTGCAGCTGGGATGTGGGGAGGCGGCGGGACCTCACCATTCTGATGGCAGCAAGGTAGTGTATCTCAACCCGCTATTAATAGCAAAGAGGGCAGATGAGCCTTCTCCTCTTCTGCCATGTGACCCCATGTTCTTCCCTGTGCCACAGCTAGAACCCATGTACTGCTGAAATCCATGCGGGGTCTTAGAGCGATTTCAGCTGCTTAAGGATCAACCCCTACCTGAATTTTTAAAGTACGGCTGAACTGACCTTGTGGCCGGCTGCTGCCAAAAATGTTGGTGTTGATCTTTCCTCCCTGACTAGAGACTCCTCATAGGGTTTTTTTGCTCCCGGGTAAAAAAACCTGAAGCCTAGTGCTGGTTTAGTTTTTTAAGCTTGGTTCCCATAAGGGTGAGGTGAGAGCACCAGGCACAGAGGAGGTGGGAGGCTGTGGCCAGGGTTATGGGGACAGGACCACCTCTTCTGGCAGCACCCACCTGTTTGTTGATATGAGAATTTGATTTGCTGTCCCGTTAGCCAGCTGCCTAATTTTACTTTGCCGGACAGTTTCATCAAAAGTGGTTGGCTTGTTTCTTTTTCCCTTTCAGAGCTGGCTCCTGCCACGGAGCTGCCTTGCTGGAGCAGGAAGGTTGGGGGCTTTTGTCCTGTAGCCTGCCTTGCACACAGGGTAGGGGATGGACGGGGAGGGTTTTCATTCTGGGCTTGCCTTGCTGCTCTGAGGCGTACGTGCGTGAAATTAGGAAGAATTCAGGAACCGTACATATGCAAATACCCTCAATCACTTATCTTGATTTTATTGTCTTAGTGTTGTGATCTCATGGCTAAAAATCCATTTTCTCCTGCCGGTATCATTTGTTTCCTCCATGTCAAATGCCATTTATGTGTGGCAGAAAGCCACTAATGCGAGTTAGATGTACTGAACCTGTGAAGAGATAGTATTTCAGGCAAAGCAGCTTAGAATTTATTGGCTTTGTTCTTTTTAGAAACCTTGTTGTTATTTTTCTCTAGAGCTGTCGAAGAGAAGGTGAAAGATTCTGTGCAGCTTCCATGAGCGCGGTCATGCTGAGAGCAGATGGTCCGTTCTTGGAAACTCTCCCAAACGATGGATTACTCATCTGATGCAGAATGATGCACCAGAAAATTGCAGGTTCATTGGGACCACTCTTTGACTCTTCTGAAGCTTTGATTCCTTTAAATTTTCGGGTTTACTTGTCTGCCTGTTTTGTTGCTCAAAAAAACCTTCAAGCCAGAGCCACAGACATTTATAATTTAGAAGGGAAACTAGTACAATGCGTCTGTATGTATTGAGGGGAGGAAAGACTTTGGAAGTATGGTTTCTTGTATTGTGCAGTTGAAAAGAACAACAACAAAAAATCAATTTTCGTTAAGGGTTGCCAGTGAAAAAGAAGCTGCGCCCAAGTATAATAGGCCTCTTATGCACTTGTCAGCGGTATCAATTAATAACATTTCACTTAAACTTACTGCCAGGATCATTTCTTAGGTATGCATTATTTCATGTTTGCATGTGATCCTCGCTTTTAGGCCATGTTAACAGAAAAAAACACGTGTTTGATGAATTCTGATACAGGATGAAGGAATAAAAAGCAAGTCATAAGAAGCTGAGAAGTTGATTGTTATTCATTGTAAATGTATTCAGTGAACCCATCGTTTTGGAAGCTGATGGCTCGGGGTGTTGCAGAAACTAATCTGGCAGGAGTGTTTCTAGCTAAGTCCCTGACTGTTGAAGGATATATATTTATTTTTTTTCCTTCCTGTCTATCGCACTGATTTGTCACATTGTTACTGAGTATTGTCTTCTCTGCAGAGCGCCCCATTCCTACTGCCCACTGTGCAGCTGCCAGTAAAATGACCCTGGATCCACCTCGGAGAGCGCGGAGCTCCCCTTGTCAGCCACTCCAGTGTCACAGAGTGATGTAAATGGGGGTTTTCAGCCTGATGGAATTATTCCTCCAGAATATATTGAGATTCTGCTGGTCTAGAAGGGCAGGAATCGGGAGCAGGTTTTCATGATAGTTTGATGAAGTCATCTAGGCGGTGGAGGAAGCAGCCGTGTAACTCCATATCGAAGTCCAGCCTTGGCCACCCTGTGGTTTGATGGCACTGCTAAAAGCACTGCAGAGTGGTTGCATGGGTGGGTGTTCTCCCTACTGTGCTGAGCAGTGGTTGGGAGCAGAGTGCTGCGCCCGGCTTGCAGACCCTCGGCACGAGGGGGGACTCTGCTGTCACAGCCTCCTGTTCCGCAGGGGACCGCGGTGTCAGCGCGACTAGAGTTAGTAAGGCTTTGCTCCCACCTTCTTTGTACTCTTCTGCAAAAAACGCTTTCATTTAACAAATCAAAGGTATGAAAAGAGCAATGGTGATCTGGAATTGCTCGGTGTTGGTTTTCTTTCATTGTTTCCCCGTTCATTTAATGGCACCAGTCGTCTTGGTTTTTGGAGACCAACCGATGCACACGAGCGATCACACTGGCCTTCCTGGAAGGATCTTGTTTTCCCAGGAGTGAGGCGCTCGAATGGTCTCTGTTAGCACTGGGGTGACACAAGCTTTGTTGTGCCCACACAAACACCAGCGAATGGGCCTCATTTTACTACCATTTACCCTGAGTTAACTCTGTTAACAAGAACAGAATCGCCTCTCTTCTCTGTCAGAAGCAGATTTAACGGTAGTATTTTTGATCCAGTGAGAATCAAACTCTTCAGGCCCATGTATTAATGCCACTCTACTTGATTAGAAGACCCAAGAGCAGAACCACTTGAAATGCCTTAATTATCTTTATCTGTAAATTTTCACAAATGCTTTTTAAAATGAGCCATAATGCTATTTAAGGTTGTAGCTTCATGTTCATCTGTACCGTTCTTTTTACTGTAGTACATGGGAGGTTGAGGCATACGTGTTCATATATTTTATGCGTGTATTAAGTTGTGTGTGAAGAAGCTTTGAAGTCTCTTATGGTTCTTGCTGTTAGCATCTTGGTTGGTTGTGGCGTAGAAAGGAATTGCTATCATTTAATCGAGTTCCTAAATGTTTATGTAGTACTGACTTCATAAATGGGTTTGAGGTGTTAATTTCTTGAAAGAGTGCAGTTCCTTGCGAAGCAGCCAGCAATAGGGTGAGAGCCGGGACAACGGAGCATCCTGCAGACTGTGGGGTTTGTGTTGCAGTGCCTCCACTCATCTCACCTAACATAATTTTCAGTCCTGTTAGTTCACGGGGGGTAAGTGCTGGGGAAGGAATCTGGGAGGTATCTTAACAGCCACTCTATTTAGAATTGTCAGCTCAAACGTCACGACCATAAGCGGGCATGTATTTGAGCAAACATTATAATAATTTAGATTTTTTTAATTAGATGTTGATGAGAATTTTTGCTTTATTTGGTGTTTTGTTATATCCAGAAATCATCCTATTGTAATCCATCACATGCTTATGACCTTGGAAAGAACAAAGGATGGTGAGGGCAAGACTATTTTTCAGGAGTAGGGTATGAGCAAATTTCATCATTAATGTTTGAATCTCTACTGTGTAAGATTATGCATATTGCATGAGGTTATATTACACTGTGTTCATACCGTGCTAGATGCAGAATAAAAACCCTCCAGGACTATCAGAGGGAAGTAAAGCTCTGGTGATACCTAGCAGTGCAGTTATTGGTTGGAGTTACTAAAATCGTGGCTTGCCATCTGTCAGAAGAGTCTTGCCCCTTTTCCAAACCCAATGAAGTATTTTTACTGTTTTCTCTTTCATGTTTAGTAACTTTAAGGTAAGTCAGATCCATTATATAGCCATTTTTCTTCATTTAATTTCCAGTTTCTTCATTAGTTGGATGAGGAAGCGGATCTGGCTTGGGGACGTGGCTCTGTTAAGATCAGAGTCATTGAGGTTGGAAAAGACCTTTAGGATCATGGAGTCCTACCGTAAACCTAGCGCAGCCAAGTCGGTCACTAAACCATGCCTCTAAGCACCACATCTATGTGTTTTTTGAACACTTCCAGGGACGGTGACCCCACCGCCTACCTGGGCAGCCTGTCCCAGTGCCTGGCCACCCTCCCAGTGAAGACATTTTCCCTGACACCCAACCTGAACCTCCCCTGGCACCACCTGAGGCCATTTCCTCGCCGCAAAGGGAATGGTAACGGTGCAGGTGACTTGGAGGAAAGAAAAAAAAATATTTTTTTTTCTTTCTGGTATCGGCACTGCGTTGTCATACGTTGTGGTTGAACTAGGACATCTTAAAATCAAAAATGATTATGCGCTCTAAAAGTGAAAGTCATCCAACCTAGGGGGAAGAAACCCCCTGTGTGATGTTCCAATTGAATTAACAACTCTAGCTGAGTTGTTACTACTTGTAATAGTACTTTTAGTTGAGGAACTGCTAATAGTTCAGTTAGGATCTGTGGTGGTGTTATCCACAAAGTGTGGATAAACTAAAATCCATTATTGGTATCTAAGAAATTTATCCTATAAATTATTCATCTGGATTCTTGAACAGAAAAGTGATCCAAATACTGAATTTCTTTTGTTTGGACCAGTTTACTTATAGTGATAATTTAATGAAATGAGAAATGTTTTTCCATGTTTTTCACTTAGTTTAGCCAATATAAACACAAACACAGTTAGTATGTTGTGTTTCTTCTAATGGACTTGCAATCATTTAGTCAAGATGTCGTGGGCTGCTCCAGTCCTGTACCGTTCAGCTCAGTGCTGGGAGCTGCTGGGATCTTTTATGTTAAAAAGAAAAAGGGAATAACCAATATCAGAAGAATGAAAAGACCTGAGTTTATGAAATGTGTGTTCCAAGCTGCTTTTGAATCAGTTCAGACATGGGGCCACATAGCCACATTAGCACATTACCCAAATTTTAGGCACTATTGAATTTTTGTGTATTTAAAGTTAAAAAAAAATAAACCCATTGTATGCTGCCACCCGGTTTCTGAGGGATAATTTAATGAAGGCTTGTTTGCCCAAAGGAGCTATGGAAAGCAAACTGGTAAAGCACAATCCTTTTTGTTCAAAACAGTCTCGTGCCTGGACTTCTTGATCCATACGCTGGGCTGAGTGCCCTGCTGCTGACATTGGCGTGTTCTTGGCAGTTTTTGCCTTCTCATTGTTAAACTCAGATCTGTTTCCTTTCATGCTGGAGTGAGAGAGATTGTGACAGCTGAACTGCTGGAGAAAAAAAAAAAAGAGAGAGAGAGAGATGGCAAAACACGATAGGGTGTATATAAATGTATAATTTCACTTCAGGGAGTAAATGTCACTTAGATCTCTACTCAAGTTGGTTACAGAACCTAATACGTATTAATGTAATGCTGCTGCCCATGGAAGGAAATGTGGTTATAGGGGAAGTTTGGACGTGTCTATGCCTGGGATCTGTAATTTATGCACGGCAGGTAGTAAAGTGAAGCATTTTCCAGACAGATTTAGGAAGATGTGCGAGGGCAGGTGGTACCTGCCCGTTCCCCTGACAACTGTAAGGGGAGGGAGGACCCTGCTCCAAGCACATCTGAAATCCCAGTCTTCTCCAGCTTCTCTCCAGCACCCCTTAGGACACCCTCAAAACCAGGAGCATCAACAGTCTGCTTTTCTTGGCACCTCACTGTGGCAGATCACTGTCTTTTGGAGTCCAAGGACAACATCGGCGTGTAGACCGGTGGAAGTGTTTAGTATTCAAGGACGCACTAGGTGAAGCTTCTGGCTCTGTTCTGTGTGTCGCAGGGAAATAAGTCTTTAAAATCCGTGGTAGTGATAGTGGGATAGAGGGGGTTCTCTTTTGGCTGGTAACAAAGTCAAAAGATTTGGCACTGACAAGGTGAAGATACGTGTATTAACCTTTTCTGGTGCTATGCAGAGTAGTTTCAGTGATGTAAGCGATGCTGAGGTTTCGTCAGTCTTTGTCTCCAATAGCTATGATGGCGTGCACTGTAGTTAAAACAAAACCACAAAACATCTGTATTTTTTTTTTTTTTACTTGAAAATGATCACTTATCATAGCAAATTCCTTTGTTAAAGTAATATGGACTTTTCAGCATCCCAACTTTGTGGTTGTTTCCCCCCCCCCCCCCCCCCCAATTACTTTTTGCTTAGATCCAGGCAGCAGCATCACTGGTAGGTACTTTTTTTTGTCTGCTGAATGTGCTTCCCTTGTCAGACCAGCAGCTCTCATTCAGCTGTAATGTTGTCTTTAAATATGAGATAATTAAATGAAATAATGGCACTGGTGACCAAGGAAGGGAAAGAAGATTTTGTTCAAGTTGAAAAGAGTTGTTTTTTAATCATAAACAAGTGCACGTTCTCAGGAAATTTCCATATTAAATCCGGTAGTGATTGTGAGGGTTATTAAATTCAACAGCAAGTCAATGTTGACAGTGAAATGTCTAAATAAGTGGGAAGGAAGTCAGAGCTGTCATGTTTGCTGATTATTTTAAACGAAGCCATAAATAAAACCTAATACTTCCTTTCAGCTACCCTGTTTACTTCTCTCCTGATGGGTATAAATTAAAGTCGCTGAATCCCTGCCTGAGCCCAAGTGAGCACGCCTCTTTGTAATGTGCTAAAATGGCCAGCCCTAATGTTTTCCAGGGCTGTTCCTCCTAATGGATGTGGACTTTACATTATTTTCTTCCTTGGCCAAGTATGTTTCCATTTGTGTAAGACAACTGCATCTTTATATGGCTCACTTGTTTCCACTTCCTAAGTGGAGGAGGAAAAATAATAATAATAATAAAAGTGTCAGTTTTAATCAATATCATCAGACATTATGGGAATTGAATTCTACCTTGCTGCTAATATATTAGGTGTATTCTGCTTTATCTTCTTCTGCAGAATTGATTTGCCACTATTCAGTTCGCTTCACCGTTGTCATGCAAATTTTGGCATTTCTCCCCCATTGACTGCACAAACCGAGATTAGACTTGAAAATCGAGTCTCACTGACCAGCTGCTGCGTTATTTTTCATTTGATTTCTCCTTCCCTTCCCTTCCCAGTCCCCTTCCCTTGTTTTCACCTTCTCGGCTGGCAAGGCGTTGATAATGCCGTCCTGGGGGAGCAGGGTGGGAATCGGCTGCGTGCAGCTGGGGCTGCAGACCAAGAGCAAGCCGGGGATGCGCTGCTCTTTTCAAGTAGCTCTTGCTCATGGCCCTCTGAAGTTGGAGGGAAGGGGAGAGGGGAAGAGTATCAATGGTTCTTCGTATTACAGTGGGGGGTAGGGGATATTCGGAGCGGCCGGCTAGGTGGCAAGCAGTGGGGTTTACCTTGTCTCCTGTCGGTGGATGTGGAGTTAGGATGTGGAAGAGCTTGCTGTCCTCACTGGGTGACCTTGCATGTCAAGCAGGTCATTTGACGTCACACAGAAATGGAAGCTATGGATGCCCCATCCCTGGAAGCGTTCAGAGCCAGGTTGGATGAGTCTTTGAGGAACCTGGTCTGGTGGAAGGTGTCCCTGCCCATAGCAGGGGATTGAAGCTGGATGGTCATTAAGGTCCCTTCCAACCTAAACCACCCTGATTCTAAATTCAAACAGGGGTAGCTGAGTACGAAGTAAGTATTAGAACAGGGTCTGTGCTTATAAGTTTATTGTATTTTGACTGCTTTGTCAGAGCACTGATGGCAGTGTTTAATATCAGTGTTCTCATGTAGTGGTTACTGATGTTCAGGGTAGTTGGTAGATAAAGTATTTGGTCTAGGAGCAACAATTACCATAGACTGAGTTCGCTGTGATCTGAGCTTTCATCAGCTCCAAAAAGCAGAGGTCAGTGGTTTAGTGACTCATGACAGTAGATGTTGTTTCCAATGACTGAGACCAGGGAAGGAAGGGAAACCAGGTGGGTTTCTTAATTTACATGCATGTTACTGAGCCCGTTGCAGCAAGAAAAATGTTCAAGTAACTTGAGGAAAGGGGCAGGGAGGAAGAGACTTACAAAAAAAGGGGGGGGGGGGGAAAGGCAGACAAGAAGAACAAGCAGGACAGAACTTCTCGTGCTGATGAAATCTTAATTCTAATCTTAGCTGTGTTTGGTTACTTACTGTAACATCTGCACACTGCAGAACCCTTCATTTATTTATCCTTCGTGTTTCTGCAAGAGCAGTAAAGAAATTTTTTTCTCTTACATTTTTTTCTTAAACAGAAGGACAGTAAGATCTGTGCAAACCGGGACCAAATTATTTCCTTTTCCCCCAAAAAATAAAATATTGTAGATCTGAACTGATTCTAGACTTAAAGGTACTTATTTTAATATCAAGTCCTAGTGGAGACAAAGCACAAATAGTTTGTACTTGAATTGTAGTTGTATAGTTGTAGTTGCTTGTCATGTTATCGTTGGCCAGGTTAGAAGTACGATGTATCGTGTATCTCCTTGGGTTTTAGTGCAAAGTAGCAAAGTCAAATTGGATGTTTCTGTGCAGTGTGCTTTCTGGCAGTGAAGGTGCTGTCTAAATAACCTGACTAAGGCTTGAAGGCAGGAGTAGGAGGCAGAAGGGTATCCGCATCTCATGGTGCTCCCCGCTGCTGGCCCAGCCTTCAAGCAAGGTTGACCAGGGACACCCAGTTCACATCGAAGAGCAGGATGTGGCAATACCTGCGACAGCCCTTTGGGCCCTTATTTAGCTCTCTGCTTTCTAGGTGAACTGGGATTCCTTTGGCAATGTATGGACTCAGATCCGATGGAGGAGTACAGTAAGACCTGGTACATACTCGGGTGGTTGCCTGATTCCACCAGTTGTGGCAACAGCTATTCAAGGAGTTAGGGTCTTACCTTGTGGCAACAGCTATTCAAGGAGTTAGGGTCTTACCTTGAACGCTCTTCATCAGCACATGTCTTTGCCTTGATACTTTGCTGTCTTGTACTACTTGTTTTTAGCCTTCAATATTTGTAGTCTCAAAATTGAGACAATGTTCAAAACACTGTTTTTTTCTCTTTTTTTTTTTTTTGTGGTCTTTTATGGTATAGACATCAGCATGATTAACATAATAGGGATGTCTTGAAGATTTTGCTTTCACTAGTGAAAACATTTCAGATGGGAACAGATTTAAGACCTAATACTAACTTTCACAGAAGACTAAATTGCTGTTAATCATGCGTTTCTGTATAAATTTTAAAAGGAAACTCACTTGCTACATACATAGTAAATTTAGAGCAGAGAAGAGTATATACCTTTTTTTAATAAAAAAAAAATAGCTCTGATCCCTGCATAAAGTATGGTGGAATTAATTCTTACTGAAGGCAGAGCAACCCATGCTTTTTGTAAGATAAATAATCCTGTATATAATGTATTATTACTGTATCTCCACTTTCAGGTAAGTGATGTGTCCCTTAGCTCGTTCTTGGATTTTCTTACAGTAAATAGGTACTTGGGGTGTTAAATGAACGAGTTAAATGAATGAGCAAGTCTTTGTAGGGGTGGGTTGTGCAACCCCTGGTGACCCAGTGGGAAGGAGTCGTCTTGACCTGGAGAGACCAATGCCCTGCTTGCAGCATCTGCAACTACTTATTTTAAAAAATATTTGGACTATGGTCAGTCTTAGACCAATGTTTGTTTACCCTTCATTCTCCCTAGGAAAAGGTAACCCGGTAGATGTTGGAAGCAAAGTGAGTGGCACCATCCTCTTGCCTGGACTTGCTGCTCCTGAATTAGCAGTCCAGAAGTTGCTTTTCACTTAAAAGATGCTCACTCAGGTTTCTAGGCAACCGAGCCCATTTTCACTTCCCCCCACTGAGAGATAAGAGCTGACTCCTCATGCAGGGAGGCGAGACCATGATGGATTTCGGCAGCCTTTAATTTGAGCTGAAGATAAAATGTAGACCTTGAACGTCAGGGCGAGTCAGCTTTAAAACAAGACAAAACAAACAAACCACCAACAACAAAAAAAACCCTAACCAAAAAAACCCCAAACCAAGCAACAAAAAAATAACCCAGCACAGTGCTGGGAGTGATGAGAAGCAAATTTGCGCTGCTAATTAGGGAGCTGTAAGAGGTATCTGCGGCACTGGTGCCTGCAAGCAGGAGCTGCGTGCTCCTCAGGCCTGCTGCGAAGGGCTGCCATGTCTCAGTCTGGGTGTCCAAGGGAGGCTGGAAGAGAGTGATTTCCTTCCAGCTGGACTCTTCTCATCCGGTGCTTGGATCAAACAAAGGCAACTTTCCTCCCCATCCCTGAAATCCGGTGGCCAGCTGCTGGTGCTCCCTCATTTCTCATGCACCCAAGCAGAAGATGCTAAGACCTGGCTTCCACGGCATCACAGATTAAACAAAAACTTGATAATGGCAGAATGAAAGAGGAATTTGAGGAGACCTGTGCGTCTCACAGCAGCATTTGGGCAGGCGTGTGATAGATGTTTAAGCAGCTTCTAATAGTCATGTTTGGAAGAAGAGATTTGGCACTGTCCACTGCCTTCCGGAGCGCGGCAGGCCAAATAGTGGAGTGGGTGTTGGAGGTGTTAGCAATTTTACTCTTGGGGATGTTAAGACAATTCAACCCTTAACTGAAATTTTTCTCTGCCCTGGACTCTGTTCCGTGTACCGGTGCTTCACCCTTAATTCCCATCAATCTGAGACTTTCATTCTAACGTTGTGGTCTTTGTACTTGTCCCAAGTTGCCCAAATTCTGCTATGTCCCCATGGGCAAAGTGAAGGGAAGCTGGCCTGATTCTCTGTCCTGCCTTCTGCCCAGTGTCTGTGTCTAGGTAAATCCATTTATTATCTCAAACTCCTCGCTGCCTGTGTTCAGTTTATGTCCTGCATATTTTATAAACCCTTCCATAACAAGGAATTATTTTATCCCTGCCAACTGCTGTGTAATACAGCTGCAGTGGTGACAGATATTGGCTTGGTGCTAGCAGCCAGATTTTATGGTGGTTTTTTTTGTTTTCTTTTTAAATTTTTTTTTTTAAAGTGCAGTGACCTGCAGGGCTGCTGTGTGGGGAGAGCAGATGAGCGCTGCCGCAGGTGTGGCTGGCTCTGCCTGCTTTAACTCTTCCCTGGCAGCTTTTGCCTGTGGATTAAAGACTTCTGATTCTGTGGTTTCTCCTGTTATATGGAAGACAAAGAGGGATGGATGCTGTTAGGGGCAGGGGTTTTGTTGTTCTGCCTGGGCTTGTGTTTGTCCTGGTTTATTGACATATTGGTATTCATTTAATGTCTTAGAGAGTCTAAATTGAGGGCAGAGGGTTAAATGTTATCACAAATTGTAGCTGTGTTCCAGTATTCATCACCCTTCTAAGGTCCTCCTCCACCCTCCCTCTTCAGCTCCCGCTGTTGTGTGCATCCCTTCGGTGGTATTCCTCTGGATGCCTCTTATTTGTCTGCACTGGATGTTCTTCCCTCTAATTAGGAAAACTGTATTTTGGACCTTGCCCAAAATATATGGTTTAAATTCATTTCGGTGCTGCAAGAAGCAAGACAAAAATAGCTGTAAATAATGTTAAATTACTGTATTGGTAAGCCTTGCAGCCTCTTGTACCTGCAGTGCAAGGAACTGTAGCTGATAGCCTTGTGTAAATGAATTTTTACTGACAAGTGTTATTGTAGCTTTGGAATTAAGTCAGGTACCTTTTTTTGTATAACCTCGTGTGTTTATGTTTTTTGATACTGTGTTGCGAGTGTAATTGGCAAAACATTCACAAGAACATAAGCTATCTTTGTTAGAGAAGTTGGTTTTACTGTGATGTCTTTTCTTGGCTTTAATGTGAATTATATCTTAGTTTTTGAAGCTAAACAAAGCCATTCTTCTCCCCCTCTATTAGTCAATACTTCATTATGTCTCAGATTAAAAATATTTTCTTGTTCTAACCTTAGCCCCTAACTTTTATTACAACTTGAAATGTGCTTCCTACATCACCTTGTTTTTCTGAGGTTACATTGAATAACTGAGTGAAAAGCATTGATTCTGATACGGTAATTGTATTTAACTAAGATCTTAAAAATAACACTCTCTTGTTAGCAGAGACAGAGAAGCCTATTAGTTTACTTGAATTTTCACAGCAGGAAAGCAAATGGAGTTAGGGACTGGGCTGTGTAGAAAGACTAGTAGGCAAAATTGGGCAATTAAATGCTACGTGTGGGAATTGCTTTTTAGTTACCTGTTTCATGGGTAAGTTTTTTCATATAACAGCGACTAGAGGAAAGTAATGCCAAGGGAACCAGTGTGAGATAAGCTCAATGATATTTTAAATTACAGTGTTTGACACGCAAGATCAGACTCTATGAATAAATAATTTTTCTTGTATTTCAATACTGTTTTATCCTGTTGTCAGTGGTTTTGGTATTGGATGTTGAATGGAGTTGAAATTGTGCGTTTGGTGACAGATGGAGTGATTTTCAGATGTGTATTTCAGATTAGTAGGTTTAATTATTTATACTTACATTTCCAGTACGCGTACTAAATCATTATGACAACGGAACTCCTGCTTTCCAGCATTATTTTATTAATCTTACAGTAAAAACACATGAAGTGGGACTTCTTGAGATGCAAAACTTAATAAATAGCCCTAACGTGTTGCATGTGGGGTTGTGGGCAGATGTCAGCCCAAGATGCTACACTAAATGCAAAGTCTGCAGGAAAAGACAGACTGTTGGGTTTTGTGGCAGGTATGTGGGAAAGAGAGTTAAAAAAATACCTACCTGTAACTCATTAGGACACAAATTGCTGATTTCTCAGAATTGCAAGGCTCTTGTTGAGGCCGATTGCAGTGAAGATTTGATGATGCCCAGGCACAAGGCTGAACAGGTCTTGACTTCCTGGCAGCACCTGGACCTTTTGGCTTCTCTGAATCCCAACTCTGATGTTTCGGTTGGTTCCAGGTTTTTTATCTAAGTTGCAAAATAGGACAAGGAGTTGATTGGGAAAGTTCGGAGTACTTCTGGGCAGCACTGAAGCCACAGGTCATTGACCTTGGCAGGAACACTGAAGTGTTGCACTTCTGCAAGCTGAGCAAGCGTGAGTAGTTGTGCGACAAAACGCCTATGAAATAGCGTTACAGTTCTCTGCGGTCTAACATGCATATACAATCAGGGTGAAAACTGCTTGTTCTTTCACTTTCTCTCTGCTGCAAGAGCTGCAGCTCTCCCAGTGCCTCTGTCTTGTGTAGCATCAGCATAGATCAACTTGCTGACCATGCTGTTTGATGTGCCTATATGTATAGGCATTTTGCTTGATCGTGTATACATAGGTATTAAATACCAATTTAATATGCTATAATACAGTATGTGTGGGTATATAAAAGCCTTTGATTGATGTGGCACTGGTGATCTGATGGTAGTCCTTCATGAAAATGGCTGAGATGCCATTTGATAGAATCATAGAATCCTTTAGGTTGGGAAAGACTTTCAGGATCATGGAGCTCCAGCTATAAACCCAGCGCTGCCAAGGCCACCACTAAACCGTGTCCCCAAGCACCGCATCCAAGTGTTTTTTAAACGTCCCCAGGGACGGTGACCCCACCACTCCCTGGGCAGCCTGTCCCAGTGCCTGGCCACCCTCCCAGTGAAGACATTTTCCCTGAACCTCCCCTGGTGCCACCTGAGGCCGTTCCCTCTTGTCCTGTCGCTGTTCCCTGGGAGCAGAGACCGACCCCCGCTGCCCACAGCCCCCGCCAGGCAGCTGTCGGGAGCCATCAGGTCCCCCCTGAACCCCCAGCCCCTTCCCCAGCTTTGTTCGCCCTCTCCGGACATGCTCCAGCCCCCTACGTCCCTGTGGAGTGAGGAGCCTGGAGCACACATTACTGAATGTGATGAGCAGTTTTGTTTTATCAGGTGTGCAAACTAAATTAGTATTTTAAAATTCTTTTTCTGTTCACGTTTTCTTCTATTTGTACCTTTTCCCCTTCCCTGACTGTAGCTATTAAATGATGGGAATTGGAGGTAATATATCATTATCCTGGAATTGCTTCCTTACTCCTTTTCTTTTTCAGTAAATAGAGTGGAATAATACAGAGACGGGGTTTCTTGTGTTTTGTCCCCTTCCTTAAGGTTTTTTTTCTCTCCAGGAATGGTAAATACACACTGGTGCTTTGCTGTTTTAGATCTCAGACCCACTTTTCAAAGCTTTGCCTGAAGGTAAGTACAATTTTCATAGACTTGCTACTGCTAGTGACAAGACTGGCAACAAGACTTCTGCAAATTACCCATTTTTATTTACAGCTACAGAAACCTACCTTTGTGGTGAAAAATCTTAGGCCGTGTTACTTCCAGGTGGTATTCACATCCCGTTCACAAGAGTGCAATTTCAAAGGCAGTGACCAGAAAAGAAGAGTTTGCACTCTTTCCTGATGTTTTATTAGTGTTGGGGAAATTTTGTTTTCAGCATCTGTTATGTTTCAGTTTTCCCTGGCTTTATGAGGTAGGGCTGATGATTCACAGCTTTACTCCTCTCGGTGAAAGCTGGGCTATATTCTCTGCTTACATGAGGCAAATGTTTTTTTTTTTTTTTTTTTTTTTTCTTTCTTTGGGCAGAGAAAAGTGAGTGGGTTGGTAACACAACACATTCAGCAAAGACCGCAAATCCTATCTGTGCACAATGATAAAACATATCCCTAAAAATGTAAATTAGCCCTCTTAGTCTCTAAGCTAATTTTCATGTGTATAGTGGAAACAAAAACATAATAAGGAAAGATGTAGCTGTTTAACCAGATTATCTTTAAAAAGTGACAGAGATATATGCTGGCTAATAGCCAGCTCCTGGTGAAATGCCTGCCGTACAAAGCACGTTAAGGCCTTTCGTTCTCCCAGCAGCGCTGTGCTTTTTAATCAGGGAAAGACAAAGAGTTTAATTCTGTTTTGTTATGCTGCGATAAACTGGACCGTGCGATTCAGCCACCCTGTTCTTCAGATGCCTCTGGGGGCCGTTTGGCTGCTTGAATGGGAGCTAGAAGAGGTCTTGCTGTGTCAGGACCTCCAATTACAGTCGTGTTAACAAAGGTTATGATTGACTGCTCTGCTTTTTGGACAATGATTTCTCTTCATTCCCTATTAATCAAAGTATTTCTAGACATTTTAAATATAAAAAGGAACTAAGAGTTCATCTTGGCTTTGGGCATTATCAACTGGAAAGATCACTTAATAATTTGTTGTTAATGAGGCTTTGACAACTTCTGCGGCAGTTTTGCTTGGGTAGGTAGAGCTATTTTGCTTCTGGTGGAGGTGATGGAGGGATGCTCTGTATTGACTAGAAGAAAGGAGTCTCCTCCTTATAGTAGCGTCTTCCATTTGGGGCTAAAGCTTCATGGTACAGGGGATGGGTCTGATCTAGCCTGGCCTGACTGCAGCGAGCATTTGTGTGTGTGCTGCTGGAGGGGGGAGTAGCTTTGCCTTCCTGGTTGCTTTCTTACGGAGGCTCAGCCCTACTGAGTGAAAGAACCCACCTGCTAACTCCGTATGTGCGTTGCCTCGCCTATGCTGTGTGCTATTACAGTACAGCATGCTGGTATTGGTAACGAACCTATGCTAATCAGACTTACTTAGGAGTAAATAAGTGTGCGAGGGTGCTTTGTCCCACCAGAAGGCAGTCTTTACTCAGAGACGCCGTTATCGTGGTGCTTACAGCCAGCTACGGGCACGGGCCAAGGTCTGCTCCACGACACCGGCGGTGGTCACCCTACAGCTACTGTATGTAAGGGGAGGCAGAGCAAAACTTCCCTGATATAAATTACGCGGAGTAAAGGACTAGGACCAGCTTCTGCCCGTTACATTTGTTAGCTCAGAGGCTCTGACCGTGAGGTATTTTATTTGCTCTGGCAGGTGGATAACGTATTTTGGATCATGTACATTTTAATGAGGCTGGAATGGGAAAAGTACAGGTATGGAAAGGAGTTGGTATGAAGAGATGGTGATGGCAATAATTAATGTTTGGTAGAAGTCTGGCCCAAACTGTGGGGATCTGCATGAACTCACTTGTATCTGAAGATCTCTACTTTTTGCGGGCTTTGCTGCTGCTGGCATTAACATGCTGCTGCCATCGTTCCCCCGCATCTTTCAGGGTACAGAGGGTGGAGGACTGAGCTATTAGGATCTTAACACCTTAATTGCACACGGCTGTCAGAAGTATGCTAGACAAGGGAAAGCTCAATTTCACATCTTATCTCCCATAATCCTAGGCAATACTTTACCTAGGTTTTTAGGTAATCAGATTGGTAAAAATGTATTTTCGGTGTTATACTTACTCAGATGAATTTTTAGTTGATTTGCTAATTTCCAGACACTTGTGAACTGGTTTCATTTTGGTCATTCGTAGTTTGGGTGCCTTCTTGCAGTACCGCGTGCTAGAATGGCAAGTCTGGTTAAACTGAAGAGGGGGTGGAAACCCCCCGAAAGCTTCATACCCTCAGTCCTCTGAATCTGTTGTATCTGTAGGTTGTTAGTTTTGACTTGAGCATCCTGACGCTGATTTCTACATTGCTATATGAAACTGACCTCAGTTTAGATGTATTTTTCTAACTTCGTTATTGTAGCTGATTTTTGAACTGAAAGTGGCATAAAGTTGTTGGAGGAGTACTTGGAAGCATGTTGATCTGTAACACTGTGAAAGTACTATGAATGCTAGCTTACATACAGAGTATTTTAAATGTTCATTACGTTTTGCAGATTTTGCACTGCCTGCGAATTCTGTTGCTTTTAAGCTGTCTGTAATACCTTTCTTGCAAAGCAGACTCTACTCGACTCTAATGACTTCTGTAGATCATGAATTAATGACTCAATACTGCTTAAAAAAAGGTCTAAAGCTATTAATGTGCACGTATATTACCCGCATTTATAAACTGGCAAGTGTAATTCTTTTAGCATTTGATAGGCTCTGCTTATAGATTTGCTTAAAAATAGAAAAATTAATGTACTGGAACAATTTTGAAAGGCCCATAAATAATGAGCTGAGAACCAAAAGCTTGAAACATATCTAAGGTTATGTTAATTATGATAAATTACTTCGAGAGGTTTGTTAGAAGCCTTGTAGCAACTATGAACCGTAATTACTGCACATCAGTGAAAGCACAGAGACTACAACTGATGCATCTCTCCCTGGCTGAAGGTTTATTTTTGCAACTTTTGTTGTAATGTGCCTTAAATAGAGTACACACAAGCTTAGTGCCTGGCTGGGGCTTGGCTTAGAAACTCAAATGGGAAAGGTTCCATCGCTGACTCTGTGAAGCTGCTCCAGTCGTGGTTCGCGCGTAGTGGTAGACCTACGTGACAGCTGGTAGTCAAAGACCTTGCAGCACCAGACCAAATTCAGCCTGGTGATGTTTCTCTCTGATCTGTTGTCATCTTCTCAGAGTAAACTGAAAGTACTTGTTTGGGTTGTTTTTTAAAGCAATCAATAGGCATCTTTCATGTGTATGCAGTTAAAACACGATGCAGAAGCTGTGACCCCAGGGGAAAGCTGCAGAATATCAAAACCTAGATGGGTTCCCTGTGATTATGGATGTTCGGGTGGTCTAGAATATGAGGAGAGGAAGAATAATCTGTGGTTTCTGAGCTGTGTTTGGCTTCTGACGCTGCCAGCACACCCTGCAGCCATCAGAGCGGCTGCGTTCATGGTCAGTCAGCTCGAGTTGAGGAAAGCCAGCTTTTCATAGCTGGCTTCATCTTTGCAAAGACTTCTCTTTCCCAAGCTGCGCTATTATCTTCTGAACTAGAGACAAGGCATGGTGCCAGAGACAGTCAGGAAGAAATACAAGAAAAAAGATTCAGAGCTGTCATTCATTATTTAAACAGTGGTAACACCAATCCACATACATGAAGAGCAAGACATGTTGTGGGTTTTTTCCTTTTACACCAGTGTTGCTTATCTGAATCTTCACTGGGGAGTTGTTTTTGGTTTTGTTTTTTTTTTTTCATGAAATTGGTTTTTCCAAACCAAGTGAGTTAAATTGGTGCAAACCCATTTATTAAGCCCTCTTTACATCACTGAAAAAACAGCTAGGATCCTTAGAGAAATTGAAAAGAAGGGAGATAAAGGTTGCATGTGACTTAGAGTGGTGCAGGAATTGTGTAGCGTAAAAATGCTAAAAATTGTACCTGAAGAGAAGATTACTGGAGTCTTAAAATTCACTGCTACTAAAAATGTGATTCACGCATGTGAAACGTTCAGCTAGAGATTAAAGTAATCCCACTCCCAGCTCATGAAATGCTGTTTTCTCCGCTGTGCCAGCACACCTTTCAGGGACGAGGCTATGGATGGTATCGAGGGATCGGCGATGTTTGGCTCTGAGCGCGGCCCCGCAAGCACCTCGTGCTCTCCCAGCTGAGGGGTGGTCAGCTATATGTGATCTGGTGGAGGAAAACGGGGTGGGATGAAGGCAGGGTAAATATTTCTTACACTGGTATTACTGCTAAGCTCTTTGCGCTGTGAACCTATGGTTAACGTGCAGATTTGGGTGTAGTTTTACTCAAACTGAATAAAAAAAAAAAATGGTGATATTGCATACTTAGCGCAAACAAGACGGTTATAAGTCAGCCCCATGGTGAAATGTCAAACCCTGTTTCTGCTCAAAGAAAAGCATGAATGTGATTATATCTTGTTCCATTAAAGCTGCTGTTTAAAGGTACCTATAATACAAAAAAAATTAAGGTGTGCGGTTGCGGGAGGTGGAGTAGTGCAGTTATTGTTTCATGGGCTGTTGCATGGATGGGTGATGAAGATGGGTGACGAAGCTTCATCTGGAGCTGGATGCTCGCTATTGCACGTCTCTCAGAAAACAGCTAGAAGGAGTAAAGAAAAGTTGAAGAAAATATTCAAAGACACGAAAAAAATCTCTTCAAGAGGAAACTGGTGAAGGTTGGGATGCTTCCCTTTGCAAAGCTGGAAATGGGAGGATCTGGGAAAAGTATGAGGCACCTAACTAGTGGGACAAAAAAAAAAAGAAAGTAGGATTTTCTGTTGAGAAGTAAAGACTGAGAAGCCAGAATTTACCCTTAGAGCTTTTGTTTCTGTAAAAATGGATTAGCTGGTTTAACTTGAGTTGGAATCCAACCTTTCTCCCACCAAAAATAATGGCAAACTTCGAACTTTTGCTTCTGACGTGTATTTGCTCCTATGAGCTTGTTTCACTCGGATGTCTTTGCGCTCTGTGCGCAATTCCCATTAACGTTAATGGGACTTCAACGGGCAAATCCCTTGGGAAGCGCTGTGTTTACAGCCTGTGACTAGATCACCTCTTTGCTAGCCTGTGATATGATGGCGTTTCTGACAGTATTTGGCAGTCTTCTTAAATTAGCGCACCAAGTGACGACTGCATCGCTCTTTGACAAGGTGCCTCCTCGCCCATGGATGAACAGAGAGCAGAGGTGACCCACGGTGGCCCATGTTGCCGTTGCAGCTTGGCTTGGCCAGGGCTGCCTTGCCAGACCCCAACAGCAGTGGCTTTGCGTGACAGTGGGAGCCTCTAAGCAACACATCTGAATCCAGGGAAGGGGGGAAAAAATCCCCCCAGACTTGCTTTGGTTGGGACCGTGAGAGAGAACGTGGCATTGAGGTTGGGAGATTGATGGGTGTTGGGTGCTGTGGAGGAGATGATCTGCAGCATTTGCCGCTGCCACCCCAGGATGCTATAAGCTTATCTTCCTTAGTATTGGCAAAAACAAGGGGAAGCACATGGCTGTCGAAATGAGAATTCCCTGAACTGTGTAAGAGTCATTTATTATCATCACCTTTGTGTGTGCATGTGTGTGTGTATATATATCTATATGTATTTTATTATTTTTTTCCTCCTGTTGAACCAAATTCGGTGTACTTACAGTGGTGTTGCTATGGTGACCCAAAATGACAGCTGTTTTGTGCTTCTCAGAGGACTATGTGATAATGATGGCTGTTTTCCCGAGGGGAATGGGTTGGTATTAAAAACAAATCTGAAAATACATTAACAGGTAGTGTGTTTAAGAAAAATAAATAAAAGAATCCATTCTCATTAGCAGTAATTAACCAAGCCCTATAGGATTCTAATGGGGGGGAAATGCCAGTTTTAGAGGAAAATATCTTGTGTTATGTGAGTGTAAATAAGCATTATATTTGGTGCAAGGAGGATGCAAAACCCTTCATGTTTCATTATGGTAATTTTCTGCTTACACTTGACTGCCCAGTCCCAATGTCGGGAATGTTACTGTTTGGGCTGAATCCTCAGGCATTCAAAAACCCACATTGTCATCCTTACAGATGAGGCTGTTTGAAAGAAAAATTTTTTTAAAAAAAAATAATAAAATGTAGTCCTACCGTTTTTGAGCCATAAACGCACATATGTATACTTGCAAACTTTTCTCTGCTTCTCAGGTAGTGCTGAAACTGTTTAAGTGTACAAATTCCAACACATCACGCGACTGAGGACGGAAAGCACTGTTACTAGCTGCTGTGACTTTGTCCTTCTCTTGAAGGAAACCTCAGTATTGACTGGTTCTTGTCTTCCTGCCATTGATTAAGTGTATGTGAACTTTTGAGTCAAAAAGAATCTTTCAGTGGGTAGTGAGGAAATGTTTGATGCTGTAAGCAGCTTTAATTTCAATGAAAAACCCCGCCGTGTTGCCTGCCTGTGCTGTCATTTTGTCACACGTGGTCGCTGTGCACCATGTGCCTGCGGGCTGTCCTGCCGTGCGCTGCCGCTGCCTGCCCCAGTTAGCCCGGTTAACCTGGTTAGTTGGCTGTGCCGTGGTTTTGTGCCTCTCTTGAGCTCCAGCCTCGCCTACGGGCTTTATCTTTTTCCCTGCCACATGGCTCTCCAAGAGGAGTGTCTCTCCTTCATTTCTCATGGCAGGACGGGCTCCCGCAGGCTGGACCCCCGGCACAGCTCCCCTTTCCCTGGTGGCTGCTGTTCCCATCGGAGGGCGGCTGTGAATGAAAGGGGTGCAGGAGTTGAAAATACCTATTCATAGAATCACAGGGTGGTTTGGGGTGGAAGATCAGCACGTTCCACCCCCCCTGCCAGGGGCAGGGACACCTTCCACCAGCCCAGGCTGCTCCCAGCCCCGTCCAGCCTGGCCCTGAGCACTGCCAGGGATGGGGCACCCACAGCTGCTCTGGGCAGCCTCTGCCAGTGTCCCACCACCCTCACAGGGAAGAAGTTCTGCCAAATATATCATCTAAATCTACCCTCTTACAGTTTAAAACCATTCTCTTTGCTCTTATCACTACCTGCCCTGGTAAAACACCCCTCTCCAGCTTTTTTGTCGGCCCCTTTAGGTACTGGAAGATGCTGTGTGGTGTCCCTGAAGCCTTCTCCAGGTGGAACAACCCCAACTCTCAGCCTGTCTTTACAGGAGAGGTGCTCCAGCCTCTGCTCATCTTTGTGGCCTCCTCTGGACCTGCTCCAGCAGGAGTGTCTCCACAAAGGTGGTCTTCATAGCTCGGTCTGACGACTTGGAGTCCGAGATGTTTGCTACGTCACCCTGTATAAATGGGCAATAAAAAGACAAAGGTCTGTATTTATATTTATCCTAATTGAAGCTGGGAATCTGACAACTGTAATAAAACATAACTGTTCCCAGCTGCCCCACATGGGTTACGTTCCTCTGCGCTCCAAGGTGTAACTAAACATTTATACAGCCGTAAGCAGTTTACCTTTGGCTATGGGTATTGTTAAATATTTTATGTCAATGGCGATATCGTCGACATCGGTTTACAAAGGAGTTGGTAACACTGTGACTCTTCACGTAGTGAGGCTATATCAAGCTGTAGCACTATATATAGTACCAATAAAAAAAGGACTTGTGAATATTAGGCTGAAATATTTAGCCCTTCAGCTTTGATATTATGCGAATAACACGGCAGTTATCTCAGTGTGAGGTGAGGAGATAAAAAAATCTGTTCTTTTCTAGCGAACCTGTTAAGTTTTTGGTCAGTGCTGGGGAAGCAGTGGTGCTCGTGGGTTGTTTTGTCAGATAGGTTTGATGTTCTGCCTATCAAAAGGAATAAATAAAGGTGGCTTGATTAGAGTATATTGATAACTTCACTGTGAGAAAATACTGAATAGCAGAAAAGCTGTAACAAACGTCAAGCCCTGGAGACTGAAGCCAGGTAACCGCAGTGTGAAATGAACAGCGTTTTCAAAAGAGAGGGTGTTAAATGTTGCAGAAGTCTTACCGAAGCTGGCAGCACCTCTCTTGGTGCTTGTAATTCCGTACTTGGATGGCTCTGAGAGAGGTAGCTTTAATCTATTACAAGTTAGTGGGCTCAGCTTGAAGCTTACTGGCCACGGTTTGAGTGGGAACACAGAAGGGACAAGTGATCCCTCTGTCCTTCAGCTGGGAGAAGCCCCCTCTCCTCACTCTGGTTTTCTTCCCCATGCTGCGAGTTGTAGCGTGGGTTTTGCTCAGTCCTGTGTATGTGCTTTCTGCCAGCAATTCGTGCTTTCTGCCTCTGCTGTTTCCAAAGGCTGGAGAGAAACTGTGCAGAGCACCATCCTGTTCCGAGGGGGGAGCAGCCGCTGACGGGAGGTTGTTGCTCAAATGGGTATCTTGTCAAGACTGTTCACTGCGTGCTTGTGGAAGGGGAAGTACTTTGTGCTATTTAAAAACAAATGAACAAAAATAGTTCTAAACTCCTGTATTTAAGCCTATGAAAATGAGCCATATAATGATGCTACAAATGTTTAGGCCAAAATCTGATGGGAGAAGTTACAGTTGTCTCCCGGGGTGCAACTGCCGGCAGGTGGTGATGCTCTTGATAATGTGTTTTATGTCCTGGCTTGTGCTTATTAGGCTGGAGTGTGGGTTTTTTGCCTCAAAAAGCACATTTGTTTGAGGTCTTAAGTTCTTGATATCTGTGATGGCACTGAAGGAATTTTGTGGTAACACAACCATTTATGAAGTGTATGTTTGAGGCACAAGCTGTAATGCACAGCTCTAATTTTCTTTTGGTAAGATAGATGAAAAGCTGAAATGATTGCGTTTGGGGTTTTTTTTGGTGGTTTGGTTGGTTCTTTCGGGATGTTTTTGTTGGGGATGTTGTGGGGTTTTCTGTTATTCTTTTTCTGATTAATTTTGTTGGGACCACTCAACAAGTTTTAGTATTAAATGCCTTCTATTAAGATAGGGAATAGTGTTTCAATGGAGAAAAAAAAACCCACCATCAGCTGTGAAGTCTGTAAACTAATGTAGCTTCATCGGTCTGTAGCACTGTCTTAAGTATTTGTGATGGGTGATTGACAACATAAAGTCTTCTCTTAGAGTGCAACCCAGAGCTGACAAGAGGACCTGGGGGTCCCTGTGGCTGAGCAGCAAGGCTGGCTGAGCACCTGTTGATGTGGTGTGCTCATCAACTTCCATTTCTGAACAAGGAGCTGACAACTGCCCCACTGAACTACTTACCAGCACCTCTGTAAAACGCTTTGCTCATATATTATTTTCTTTTTAATACCATGGATAACAAACAAAAACATGAATTATTTGGCATTTTAGAAGGAATAAAACATTGACTTAATGCTATTGAAGCAGAACTGCTTCTACTTGGCAGTGTGTGTGTGCCTAGCGTTGCTTCCGTGCATTACAGCTTTTTGACTTCGGCGAATCTTTGTTGCTTTATGGCATTCACGGTTCTACGGTAACCTTAATTAGGTGTTTTCCTCATTGATTTTCAGTTAACCGGGGGCGTCTGTTTCTCTGGCTGAGAGATGATTTACGCAGGCAGTCAAAAACCTCTTCAAACATGTGAAATTTGCCTGTTGTGCGGCGGCTGCCTGTGAGACACTATCCTGAGATCCGTAGGTGGCAACTTCATAAGTGAGCATTTTATGCTCTATTGCAATTCAACTTTATTGAGCAATTTAAACTAGCTACTTGGTATTTTGTTTGGTTTCACACCTGAGAGGTAGCATTTAATGGGCAGAGCTAAAATATAAAGTAAAAATAAAATTTCACCCTTGACTCAATGTCCAGAATCAGTCACTGGAAACACACGAGATTTTACCTTCACAGAGATGGATAGTTAATTCCTATTTGAATTATAAAACCTCCCACCCTTTTGATTATTATTTTAATGACCGATTAGGTATTTTGCAAATGAGTATGTACAAAATTTTCTGTAAGTTGAAGTAAAGACCATATAAAAAGGCTGAATTGCAGTGAATGGTTTCAGATTTAAGAACTAAATGGTTCCTCAGTGCCAAAGAGGGTTTTTGTATGTTTTGTAATGTACACTAGTGGAAAAAGTTATGAAAACACAAAGAACTGCAAAGCTCATGAGATACCAGGATTCCTCTAGCAAGTTCATCATTGGCGACGTTGCATACACATTCAGGAATTCATGGGAGTATTCAAAGTTGCATGGTATATTGCACGAGATATAAAATAGGGAAGATTACAGTTCCTCCAGGAGCTTCCTAGTTCTAATATTTTAACTTCTCTGTGCCCGATTTCTTCATGTTTATGTTGACTAATATACATTTTTGGTAAATAACTGTGATAAAGATTGACATTTATCATATTTAATAGTCTTGAGGTAATATGCTCAGTAAAGCCTGTGTTGTAAATGCTGAAATTGTTAATAAAGCTTTACTGTTTTACAATTATGAAAGTATATCGCCAGGGGAGAAATAGGTTTTTATTCTTCCTAGCATCTGACTTAAGTAAAAAAATAGTGTGTGGAGCAGAGCACTTCATCCTTTGCCCGGGGAATAGCTTGAATTTTCAGAGATTTAAAGGGACCGCGTAGCATTTAGGATGTTGTGAAGATTTCAGAACGTATTATGTCAGTAAAAGTCTTTTCTGGAAATACACAAAATAAGTGTTGCTGCTAAATTTCCCATATCTGATACATAATTTTATGAATAGCAGCTAAACCTCCTTCTACCTTAGTCTTAACTGAAGACTGTCAAAATGTTTTGGCTCTTACTGCTTGGCTATGGAGAATATGAAAATATTGTTTTGCAATGTGCTAGCTTTTCATACCTTCCTTCAAACAGTGAGTAACGATCTAATTTTCTGAGAATTGCAATGTATGGCAGACATGCTTACTGCATCTCTTAGTATTGGTGGAATTAAGCCCCAGCGTTACCCGGCTGCACTTGGCTTATTTTAAGAACGCAATTCTTTAAGAGGAAAAAGCCAGTTGAGCAGGATGGGCACAGTGTTCCCGGTCAGCTGGGGGATACACCTGGCAGGTTCATTGCTCAGCTGCTAATTGTGGTAAATGATAATTTTCTAGATTCCAGGGTATGTGCTCTATGGACTGCCAGCACTCAGGGGAAATACAGAAGATTTGAAGAAATGTCTTGTGTGTTCGGGGAGAGGAATAGGTGCACCCCAAGCTTTTTAGGGACAACTTTACTCATTTCTGTGATTCACAAATGGTGTTGAGCGTGATGGCAATCACTGCCTACTCCTGCACCGGGTGGGTGGAAAATAACAGCAGTGGCAGACGGTGTGAGGAAAGGGCTGGAATGCAAAGCCAAGCCATGCTGTATCCCTGTGCTCGTCTTGGAAGAGAGAGAAGGCGAATGGGGCTGCGAGCTACTGCACTGGTCTAAAACGAACCTGGGTATTTTCTTTTCAAGTAGGCTTGCGACAATATTGTGGAAAGAGCAAACAAGAACTCAGTTCTTGTCTTTTAATGTAATAGGCAGAATATGTCCAGGGGAACATCCAAATTTCTATGGTTACAGGATTGTGTCCTGTTGTGGACTGGAAGGATGATGACACGTGGATCCGATGATCCCACACTACACCTGGAATGCCATGAGGGAAGCAGCAACATGTCAGGGGTTTACAAAATCCTTGTTGTCTTGGACCTGGGAGCACCTTGAGAATTCCCTTGCTGTTCTTGGACTATCCTGAAGGAGCTTTTCATAAAGAATATGAACAACTAGAAAACATAGCACATAAATAATAAAAGCTAATAAATGCTTTCTTTCTTAAAAGGTCATATTTCTGGTAACTAAATAAAAAAATGTTGAGGTTATTTTGTTTGCTTCTGTTAGCTTAAGTGAAATGAGAAAAAAATCACTGGAAGAAATTATGAAAATGGGATCAAAACCTTGGGAAACTGAAGTTTACTGCCTGCATGAATGTTGTAGTGGTTTCTTAGCCCTCCAAACAGGAATGATCTTTTTTCCTTAGTCTGATAGTGGCCTTAGCAATTAAAGCTTTTTTTTATTTCATTCAGTGGCTAGAGTGTTTCAGGGCCTTGGGACAGCTGACAGTGTATCCCCATCGGGTACAATCCATCAATTAGCTCCGTATAATACTTTAGTTCATTTGTCATGCCTAAAATTCAGATGCTATCTGTTAAACTTCCAATTAATAAAGTCTTTCAGACAATAGAGTTCACTGCTCAAATACATGTTTTTTTTCTGTTCGGCTTGAAACAGCATGATTAGAGCTGGGACCCTTCTAGAAGTGGTAAGAAAGAGCCACAAACTGCACACGGCTGTGTGTAGTACCCAGCCCTAGAATGCGCTCAGGGAAGGCGGGTGGGATGGCAGCCCGATGCGGATGGAAATGATCACGATGTAACCTGGTTGGGGAGGATTCAGGTAGCTGTGGTACCCACATAGCAGAAATGCAAAGAATCCAGGGCCGTGTCTGGTTAAAGCTGTGTTTCCCCCTGCCCGAGAGTGTTTTGGGTGAAGGTGGAGAAGACTTCAGCAGCACAAATTCATAGATCACCTCCTCCGAAACCGCCAGGAATACACACAAACAGTAGTAGTACGTAATCAGCTGTGTAGTCCATAAAGTGTACCATGGGGTGTAGCTTTATGGGCTATTTACTACTTCCATAAAAAAAATGAGGTGGAGGAGGAGGCAAAAGAAAGTCAGCTATGAAAAGAAACCCAGTTGCAGAGCTCTTGGCCTCTGAGGAGTGTCTTCACAGTTCACTGATAACCCAACTGAATTTTGTTTTTTCAGTGGAATTAGAGGTGTAACTCAAGCCAAATTACTGTCTGCATGATGCCAGGTATTTCATTTCCTTAGAAACAGCTGGAGAAGTTTAATTTTTTTTTTACTCCATATAAAACAGAGAGACATGGAAGATGTGCTCTGTCTTTCTAATGTGGTTAAGCCAGCTGCAGATGAATCCAGAATAAAGCCGGATCAAGGGTAGAAAATTTTTTTTTTTTTTTTTTTCCTGGAAATAAGAGGTAGTGCTGCTCTTTCCCAGAATGAAATATTGACAGGGTTACAGTGTTGACAGAGGGAGCTGACATGATGCTACCGAGGTTGATTGGATTATAAAGGGCTTAACTAGTAATGGGATTGGAAGATATACTTCTTGAATGAAAAGACAGCTGTAGAGGGTTTTGAAAGGAAGGTTTATAGGGTAGAGTCGGTTCGTGTGGTCATTGCCTTGCCTTCAGGCGGGCGCTGTACGGGGGCAGGAAGCTCACAGTTTGCAAAGCCCCAGAGGTAGAAATACAAGCAAAACCAGAACCTGAGCCCTTTGTTCAGGGGCTTACGTGGACTTCAAGAGTTCATATAAATGCTTCAGGAAAAAGAGAAGTCTGCCCTATGAAGTTTTGTTTCCTAAGCAAGGGTGAAAATGTTACATGCCTATGGTAACGTGTTGCAGAAGGTCTGTGCTGATTGATACATTACCCTGCTTTCATTGCCACCGTTGTTAAACAGTTGTAGTAACGCCAAAAAAATTTATTCCTGCAACAAAACCATAACAAAAAGGAGTTGACAGAGGAACAAGCACCAAAGCCCATGTACCATATATATGCTCTTTCCCTCTGAGAAGATTTGTGTGGGGCAGAAATATCTGTGAAAGTTGTAGGTAAGACTCCTTTTACCCTTACCCTGTGCTTGCAGGAACCCCACATGTTTGACCGGGTACAATTTTAAGAGAAAAGGAGAAGGTGGAGTAGGGATTAGATTTTCAAGCACTATAAGAGATTTAAAAGTTTATGGATTCTGAACATGGTCCAGGTGGTGGGATGTGGAAGAGGTTGTGGGGTTTTTGACTGACTGGATGAACAGCTTTAATTGGCACTAATGAGTCTAGCATCAGCCAGATGATAAATCGTGAGTGAGATGACACATCTTAACCCTTTCTGCAGAAAAAAATAGGCAACTGCAGCATTGGAGAGACCTTGCAGAGAGAAGTATGTGTCTCCTCCTACCCTGTGGTCAATTTTATGGCCAATTGGAGGGAGAAGAAAGTATTTTTGAGTATTTTTAGCTGTTTGAGGCCACAGTCCATTGAAAATGTAAATACTTAGCAGATATGTGAACATGTGCCTTCATTTCGGTTAACAGCTATGAACTTTGTTCATTTCTTTCTATTTTCTTCTTCAGACCAGCATTTACCTTGCATTGATTAAGTTTGTAACCAGCCAGTATCCTCATTGGTCTGCACTGTAAGCTTAGGTACTAAAAAGCGATGGATATTCTCCTTCGGGGAGGTGCATGCATGGTTTTGAAGGAACCTGTCACTGTCTGTTCTCTTTTGGCAACCAGTGATGTGAGGTTCAATTTTTCAAGTCATTTATTGCATTCAACTCAAATTATGGCTTGAAATTGTGGGCGATCTGTCCACTGGAGACAAGATCTCTGCCTTCCAAGGTTAGGGCTCTTTCTGAAATTGCTCCAGTTCCAATCAGTTTTTCAGTACCAGGTAGGAGTTCACACTGGAATGGGAAAAGTGCTCATCTTCTGTATCCTTTGGATACCGTGTTAACAAAATTAGCTTTCTGTCAAGAAAACTCTGCTGAAGAGGCACCTATATTACTGCAGGAGCAGTTGCTGAGAGCCCGTTTCTGTTGCTTATATACTTCCTTCGATAATTCAAAACACTCGAAAACCCTAATTTTCAGTGACAGATGTTTTACTAAGCACAATTCAAGGAATTTTATCATGTCATATTCCTGTTCATTCAAGTTAGCCAACTGGTTATTGGCTATAAATGTTTATCTCTTTTCTTATATTTATTTTTAATAGAGGTAAATCAACTGTGTCTAGCCTGGGAGATGATGAAATGTAGCACCGGATATCAGGTTTTTGATCTCAGGGACCCGCTGTGGAAACAAGTAATATAGGTGGAATTTTTGTTGGAAATCTGAGGTCAGTTTGCAATTTTAGTCTTAGAACTTTACTAAATGTCCCTCTGTGTATTCTCAGAGGACAAGCAGCAGCCCTGTGTGTTGGGCACGAGCTGCTGGGTCTGTTTCTTATCATTCCCTTCTGGATTTTCTCTTTCACCTATAGAAGCTCACTCTTGCAGAAATCCTTTGTGGACAATTGATTATATATGTTACAATGCTATGGTAAGTTAGAGAAAACGTCTTATTAGTAGTGGGCTTCTGAATGTGACATACAATCAGGGTTTGGTGGTGATCAGGACTGAAATTCCTACCACAGCTGTACCTCAGGCATCGTCTCCCACATACTCTGTAAATTATTTTTGGCTTCGATATGGCGACGTTTTGAAAAATAAAATTACTGGGACCACATCCATGAGTAATTCTTTAGCGATATGTCCTTAGAATACAGAAGAAAAGGCTATGGGGGTGTGATTTAGGGTTGCCTAACCATAGCAGAGGGGGTGTCTGTACTTGACTGTCATTATTGCTATTAGTGTGACGAACCAAAACAATTATGTTCTGTGGTTGTTATGTGACAACTGAATTTTTGCCACGGCTGGTAAGCTGGCGATAAAACAAAAGGTAAGAATAGCTATAGCCCCCCCGGTAAACATAAGATTTAAGTAATATAGTGGGTATACGAAATATGGTTGCATCAGTGTTTCTGTTCTCTTTCAATATTTCTCTGAATATGTCCTTACTTCACCAAATTGTCTTGTTGGGGTTTTTTAATTACTGTTTTTAAAAAGTTTGTGGCTTTGTACAAAATGACATTTAAGAATCATTTACTTATACTCCCCATGTATGCGTTGTGGGGATTGTTTTTTTATTTTAACAAATATTTTCGATATTTGGGATGGGGATGCACGCCAATTACAATTTAACTGAAGGCTTTGAAATTATTATTACTATTATACAAATACAGAGTGTGTGGATGGAAAAGGGATGAAAAAATGTTTGCCACCTTTCTGACAGATTGATGCATGTCTCACATAACCTTTAGGCCAGGCAGCTTGGAAGTTTAATGAACCTGAATTATTCAGAAGCCAGTGAAGATTAGTTTGATAGTGAGAGTAAGTATTGATCTGCCAGCATTCTTTCTGCAGTGTTGAGCTTCCAAAATATTTAGTAACTTTTAAAACAGGCTGTTACTTTGACAAAAAAATTTGGCCGGTGTTTTTGCAGAAAAGTTGTGGGGTTTTTGGTAAATGTTTGCTGCATGTGAATCTTAAAAAAACCCAAACCACTTGATTATTTGTTAAAATTTTTAATTATTTTTTTTTTACCAGAGTGTTTAACACCACATCTGACAGTGTCTTCTATCCTTCCGCAACAAGATCCATTTCTTTCAGGCAATTACCGGCTTCTCTTTCAGATAAGATATAGGTTTATTGAGTTTCCCACTGTGCAATTACAGTTCTTGAGAACAGATTACTACGTATGAGCAGTCTGGGTGATGGAGCTGATTGCAGTGGAAAGTAGGAGAAAGGTGCTGCAGCGTGGTGGGTTTTTTGGTGGTGATTGGGAATATATAGGGAGAAACTTTGGTGGTGTTACTGATGCATTTTACTTCATGGCCAGACGGAACCAGCCTAATTCTTGCACAAACTAGTGATGTGTGGGGCTGCAAAATGAATTTATTTCTTTAATATAGAAAATACAAAGACCCACCATTAGCTTAAAACACGCTTTCAATTTTCCAGCCTGTAATAGGAAAGACAATGTTCATTTCTACAGCGATTTCTGCAAAATAAATTTTCCTTGTACGATCTGCCAACGCTTCAGAAAATGTTTTTCAGATTTCAGTGGCATTGCATAAAATGCTCTTGCTCCTTGCATTTAGCAATGATTATTATGTTAGGGACCCAAAGAGGGGCTCATTCATATGCAGACACTGTGCTTCTAGGATTAGCATTCCATTCCCAACACCAACCGCACTAGGATTGCCTTGTGGGATTGTTGCTTTTGGAAGGTGAGGACAATTAATTTAAAGCATGTAGCAGGGATACATTTTTTTTTTTTAAACTATATCAGCTTAAGTGACTTCTTGGGATGTATATCTTCTTTTTATAATTAATATGTAGCTCTGTGTTTTAGAATAACTGTGTCTCAGTGAAAACTGCTTTGTATTCCCATGCTTAGCCCATGTTATGCTTGCTCAAGTTACAAGCTTATGCAAATATTTTTCATTCTGTCATTACTCTGCAAGGCTGAAGATTTAGTCAGGCTTTAGAAGCCCAGCTTAGCTGTTCGTGCAGGAGGTATGCCTCTGCTGTGGGTAACTGCAAATTCCAGGGCACAACACATTTTAATATACAGCATTTCATTCGAATTTTGGTTTATGCCCCTTGTCTTAATTAATTACTTGATGGACTGTGGTTTTAAGTGCTGTCGTTGTAGAAAGCAGGAAAAAGGTGTCTCTCTCAGCAAAATGGTGCAGCAGGAGTCTACTGCCATTACACTATCTAAGATGAATCTGTTAGAGCCAAATGACCTTAAATTAATGACCATTTTTGCCAGTAAAATAAGCAAGTCTGGACAATTGTGGAAGATGGATATTGTTCCACAGAAGTCAGCTGTACTGTGCTTTAATTAAAAATAAGCCGGTTGAAGAATTTTATCTTGCGTTGGCACCCTTATTATTTCTGTGTCGTTGAGGCATAAAATAGGTACAAAATCTCTGCTTACCTTTATTACAGGGTAGGAGATATTGCCAAAACGTTGTACATGTGACTGTAGTCAACTGTAAATGTCAAATATAACGACGTTGAATCTGGCTAATGATTCTGTGCCCCTCGACTAAGCAATAATACCGCCTGTGTGAGCCGTGGTGTTGCCGGTGTGCACTGCGAGGGGCGCAGCGGTGGTCCCGTGGTTGGTCTAGCTCTAAGGCAAAGTCTCCTGGGGAGCTAGTGTCTTTGCTAAAAGCACGTACTGCCGCATAGTTCTTCATGAAAGTGGTTTTGATCTAAAGGAAAGAAAATGGATTTTGTGTAATTAATCCAGTACGTGTATTCTTCTGGTCTACTTGGTTCCACTCGAGTGTTTCATACCACCTCTTGGAGATTCTAGTGGTTTGTAAACCATCCTGGGCTGAGAGAGTTCTCGCTGTAATTGTCAGGGGATTTCTTGGCGTTCTCTTTTTTTTTTTTTTTTTAATTATTTTTTTGTGTGTATTGATTATTTTTCCCCATCTTTGTTCTATACTGTTGGGGCCCAGTGTCTCCACAGTAATGCCTTAACATGAGAGGAAGGTCTAGGATGCTGGTCTGCATTTCTGTAGGTGTGTGCCTGAAGCTGACCGGATGAGCAATTGCCTTTATGAAATACAGTGCTTAAAATTAGATGCAGGCCTTAATATCTCATTCAGTCAATACCTAGTTGGTGGAATTCAAATCAGTAAATACATTTTCTCCTGAATTAGGCAGTATATGTGGTTGAACTTGTTTTCCCTCAAAGTACTACGCTTCAGTGAACGTGGAGAGGGATGCACTGCTGCTCTGCGCGTAGTGCCTTTGTTTGTCACCCACAAATGCTGCTGGAATGGGAGGGATTGACCCTGCAGTACTTGGCGCCTGCTACTAGCTGGACCGGACTGGCACTCCGGATGCCACCAAAATGGAGAAAATATTTCAGTGGGTCTTAGCAGGTTTGTAGCAATTCAAGAGCTGGCTCAGTAAACCTGTCTACTTAAAGAAGGAAAAATTACAGTTGAAGTCTCTGTTACACGCTGCCCTCGTGTATAGAACTTTCTCCTATGCATAGACAGTACATCGACGTGTGTTCTGACTGTTTAGTGCTGCTGGCATCCCCTGAGCATCGGCTTCATCCACTTCCAGAGAATTTTTTCCATTTACTGTAATGATAAAACATAATTATTTGAAATAATCTTGCTGCTTCTGGAAATAGATTTTTTTTCCCATCGATTTGTGAATTTTTGAACATCAGTAGAATATGTGAGTGCAGGGTAAATGATTGATCTGTCAAAAAGAAGTGGTAGAGCTGAGAAGTGAACTTTATGCACCATCGCGTGGGATCCACGAAAGCCCACTGGAGAGAAGTTTGTGCTGTGCAGGGGCAGTGTGACTGTTCTCTGTGGATAGTATGGAATTGTCTAAATGCTGGAGATGCTTTGTATTTTTAGGTTCAGCACACGCCACCTGACTCCTGCTGCTGACAAACCAAGCACGCAGGCAGTCTGTATTTTAAATATTAACTGCTCTGAAGTTGGCTATCAGGCCGTTGGTATGTGGCTCTGTGTTCCTCATGATATGTATAATCATTTGAACATTGCTCAAAAGTTTTACTTTGGGAATTTGGCTCTTAAAAGTCCCATTTTATAATTAGTTTATTTGCATTCTTTTTATTCCTTATTAATAAATCATGGTTCAGCAGTTTGAGCCAACTACTTTGATGGCAGTATCTGGTGATTCACACACAGTTTCATTCCCTGTTGGCATTTAAAATGCGCTGTTGTGGCAATGCAAACAAGCGCACGTGGCTACAGTTTGAAGAATTAGCAATTCTGCGTATCGAAACATCCTAATGAGTGACTCGCTCCTGTTCATATGTGGTTGTTCATTAAGTGAGCGAGGTGGGGTCATTAGCTGGCGAATCCCTGGTGGCATGACCTCATGGTGGAGCTCTGGCAGTGGATATCCGTGCTTTATGGCATCTGTTACCATTGTTGTTATTTATTTTTTTTAACTCCAGGAAACATGTTTCAACAAAGGAAGAAGGAAAGAAACTTTTTTCTTCTAGGAAACTGCGATGTGGGAAACGTTTTGCAACTAAGGGAAAAATAGAAAACCAGCAAATAGACAACTCGTGGGAATCAAAGAACTTAATGAGATAACACTGATTTTTGTTGTATAATTTGACAGCGGCTTTGACTTGTTCTAGGCAGGTATGTTTCAGAGCACTGAAATTTCAGCTGCCTCCTTTTGGACCCATCTTCTTTCCTTATGGTACGGGAAGGAGGTGCTTCTCATCACCTGTGATACATAGGATTGAAACCTCCTCTGAAGCAAACTGGTTGCAGTGGAAGTAGGATGTGTTTATAGTACTGGAGTCTTTGCTATCCCAGTTGGTTCCGCAGAGGTGCAGATGTTGGAAACATCCCTCCCTTTTGCTGTAGACAAGAGGGACCCATCTTCTTAGTATGCATTCTGCAATACTAGAAGTAGAAATTAATTCTGTTCTTTTCCTTAGATTCAAATGCCACCACTTGCAGGGAAAGAAATCACTCCAGTAAAAAGGTCTCTGTGCCTTGAAATAGTTTAAGGGCTATAAATCCTTAGAGATCAGATTCGTTTACCTGAGTATACTCCATATTTAATAAGATTTGCCTCATAACACTTCTTGCACTTGAGGCAAGAGGAACACGTAGGACTCTGCTACATCAATGAACTTCTGTCTGACCTTTGATGTAATCTTTCTTGGCTATAGCTTCATTGTATATGGAACAGGAAAAATACCAAGTGCTGTGTCTCATTCACAGAAGCACTTTGAAGTTAAATTCCCCATTAAAAAACATTTTTAGATCCCTGGAGGGAAGATGGTAGAGCTGCAAGCTGCTCGTCGCTTATATATTTCATATGTGAAGGAGAAGGGAAATTACATATACATTGTATTATGTACTTTATCCAATGGACTGAGTCTAAATATAGTAGCTGAGCAAAAATGTGTTAGCTCATTATGGCTACATGGTAAAAAACTGGGTTGGAAGTATTTTTTGGAAGAGTTTGAAATGAAACCACTTTGGTATGAGATGCTGACCGAAGGGAAGACCTGAACAAGTGCAGGAAGGTTTGGATGTGCAGACAGAAAGCACGTACCTTTCCTTCCCCGCGTTCTGAGTGAAACCTGTTTTCTGCAAACAAGTTTACAAATGCTGTAACTGTATCCTGGTGCCTAAAACCCTAAGAACAAATATTCTCAATGTGTGTGTGTGGGGTACATGTCACACCGTCCGTGCCACAGTTTGGGTTTATAGAGGTATTAGGGCAGTGAGCAGTCAGGAAGGCTGCATCTGTGCTGGATGGGCTTTGTGCATTTGGGGTGACTGGAAAGCCAAGAGCATGATCTGTAACGTCACCCACAGTGTTGCTACGAGGTGCAATGTCTGCAGCAAAAGGTAGGTAGCTGTGCCGGCTGTCCGCCTGAACCGCCTCCCCGCTGGCCCACTGCAGCCGCAAAGGGAGAAGGCAGGAGGAACTTCAGAATTCCGCTCGGTTTCTGCGAGTTGTGTACGTCAGCGGCTTGGCAGGAGGAGCAGACCCGAACGAGCCCCTCTGTGGAAGAAAGGCAGGGAGGGTTCGGCTGCCAGGCACCTTGTCTGTGCGGACAGAGCAGAAGTCAGGGGCAGGGGCTGACCCGCAGTGGTGTGTGTGCCTGTGCCTAGGGGGGCACACGGGGGGCAAGGGGAAGAGGCAGGGGCACCCACAGCACAAGCCCACACGCAGTACTCCTTGTACAGCTCATCGAACTGATGTTTCAAAGCCTTGAATAGCACGTTCTGTGCACGGAGAAGGTTTTGGAATCTCTGTAGCTGAGTGGGAAGAAAAGCCATCGTGCAGCCTTGGTTTTATCTCCTTGCCTCACTGCTGCGTGCGTTTTAATGGCTTTGAGCGGCTTCATATGTTAATGCTAAAATGAGCAATGGAACAGTACGAACAACTTAAATTTAATTCACTTAAATGATTAATGCGTAATTTGTTCTTGCAATTAACTCATTCCCAGTGGCAGTGGTTCTGAGATAAGGCTTGTTTGTATCATTGAACTGTTGGTGTTTGTTGCCATAAAATGCAGTAAGAGATGATGTGTTCTTGAGTAAAAATAGATGAGCTTGACTCTCTGCATACTGCGAAAGTTCAGTATGGTTGTAGTATTGCTTTCTAAACAGGAACTGGTTCACAAAACTCCAGTTAGTTATTAAATAGCTATATTTATTGTTGGGGAATACAAAAATTCAAGTACTAACAAAACCCAAATAATGATGTTTTTTTTTAAACAGCAATCAATTCAGGATTTTTTTTTTTCTCCATCTGATTTCACTGGAACTACTTAAGGAATCAAATCATCTGGTGATAGAAATTTGCCCTTTGGAGGCAGTGTGAGTCCCTGGTCAAACTAAGATGCTGAAATATGCTATAAACCCAGGCCTTGCTGCCCTGCCGTGCAGTGAGAGGAACCTCTTTCTGTACTGCTGTAATAATTCTTTTCACTTACGGAGTGGGACTGTTTTCTTTTTCGGGGGTTTTTTTCCCCTCTTTATACTGAATTTTAAATCTGTTCTTTCCGGTCTGTATCAGGAGAATCTTACTGGTGCCAGCAGCCATTGGCTTCACCAGTGATGAGCTGAGCTGATGCGATACCCTGAGCCTTAGCCCTGAATATTGGAGCAAAGGGAAATTGTGACCTATGATAGTTGGTTTTTTCCACTTAAATGATTCTCAGTCGGCTTCTACCAAACCTTAAAATTTCTGTAGAAGGCTTTAAGTTGCTGTCTGTTTAATTGATTTGTGTAGTACCTTGGCGTGAATTCTTGATTTTGTAGGTAAGCATGAAACTTTTCAGGCTGTTGGAGCCACTGCCCTTCCCTTTATAGCATAGACATGTACAACTTTGAAGCATTTCCTATTATGTGCCTGCAGCAAAAAGGGATCCTGTAGCCACAGAAGTGAGAGAGAGCCACATTGCTGAGGGATCACCTGCTTTACTGGAAAGTAGAGGGACAATCTGTGAAAACTGCCGGTATCCTTTCAGTATCCTGGAAATGTAAGTGCCTGATGTATATATTATATCTCCAAGAATTCCAGCTGGTACAGAAGTAATGTAGGGGAGCGGTCAGCTTTTTTCGTAGTTGTAAATGAAACTAAAAAGCAGATGTGCCGTTATAATGAAAAGAATTTATTAAACCTGCAATGTGGTCATTTGGAGATGGCAAAAATGGATATGCATAATATGCTTGCTCACGAATTCGTGGGTGCTTTCAGCAGGTAAGCATCATCCGTTCTTGTGCAGGAACAGGATGACAGTTCATAGTAACATTTATAGGGAATTAAAATGCAGAACATGCCAGAAGAAAACATGTCCCTCTGATTTGTGGTGCCCATGGGAGCCATTTTCTTCAGTAGGTCATTTTATTTTGTAATAATTGGATGCTATCATTGATTTGAGCTGCAAGCCACCTGGTATCTTACTTAAGGACCACGTTTACTGTCTTGGATGACACAATCTTTCCCATTTGGGCTGCCTGCTGAAAGTCAGCTGGTTAGCTTATATGAGAAAGCACTGCTTATATAAAATGCCTGTGCAGTTCAGTGTTCTCTAAGAAAATTGTCTTTATATAAAAAGCATAAATTTTATGGCTTTAGTCATTCTCGGAATGCTTTCCTTCTACACAGAAATACTGCTCTTGCTCTAATACAATATTAAAAATAAATGAAATAAATCTGCCCTCATCTCAAAGCTCCGCATTAAATAATGTTTTACCTTGGTTGAGCAGTTTCTCCACTGACATCAGGCCTCTGAAGCTTGTCCTTGCAAAGGAGTCCTTTTTCTGAAAAAGGGTAGAAATAAAGATTTTAAAGAAATACTGAGATCAGTAGACTTTGCCGTAGAATCAAATGAACACTGCCTGGCTTGATTTGGTCTGTGGTCCAATAAATGACTTGCTCTTTGAAACTATGATGATGGATGTAGAAAGTGATTAGCCAACTAATTAACAAGCCGTCATACTTATTAATCACAGAAAGACTTAGTAAGTCACCAAAAGGTTGGCTTCATGCTGCTGATGAAAACCAGCATGATACATTTTTTAAAACATTTTTTTTAATTGATGAAGAGTAGGATTAATGTATGTAGGCTGAAGCAGAGGACAGCCACAGCATCTCTCTCACAGCTGAGTAGTTAGGTAGCTGTAGTGGCAATCAAGTCCCCAGATTTATGTGGATCTAAACAATTTCAGGTATGGCCAAATGAAAACTTAATAATAAAAAGGAATTCAGCTGTGAAATGAACTTCCAGAAATGAGCTAAGCCACAGTTTCCCTGCCTTCAGTCCATGCTGCAGCAGCCACCTCTTTCTCTTTGTGTTATAAGTCCTTATTTATGGATTTAAAAGATAGAGACAAGAGTAGATGACCCAGACATGCACACGGATTAGAGGATTTTCTCTTATTTTCCTTTTTTTTATTTCCCCTTTTGCAATAATTTCAGGAAATAGAAAGAAATAATCTTTCAAATGCAACAAACAGCAATATATCCCTTTTACAGGTATTCTCTCTACGGCACGAAGCAGCGTTCAGTCATTGAAATAGAAACCCCTTTGAGCAAAACGAGAAGGAATTACTGAGTTTTGTCTTGCGTAGCACAAACCGAAAGCTTTGTCACTTACAGTGTGCTACAAAGTAAAAAAATATAATTGCAAAATTGTCTGGGCATTTTGCTGAGCTGAGACATAGCGCTTACCCAATCTGGTACTTAAAGCAACTCCTTCCCGTGGCTCCTGCAGGCACTCAAGGTCAGCCGCATTCATTTGATGTTAATGGGCTTTAGAAACCGATGCAATCAATATTAGCTCCCGTGCTTATCTCCTGCCATGGAGTTCCCTGTGCAATTTCCATTCCGTCTTACCTTTCTTGAGCGAGTTTGATGCAAAAACAATACATCTTGTGGAAATGCGGATGCGTAAGGAAACAATCGCTGACTAATTTTGCAGTGATTGTCTGTTGTTTACTGTTCTGATGGTAATCATCTGCTTAACAATGTACATGGCACTGCTGTTTACAAAGAACAAAACCAGGCGGTTGATGCTGCCAGACTAATTTATATCGGCAGCGTTAATTTTTCAAGCTACCTGGAAACTGCTGAGGGCAGCCTTAATTAAAAGTGCTGAGCGTCTTTTTAAAAATACACGTTTAATGGCCTCGAGTATTCAATGCCACGATCATTCTCTTGGCCTGATGCTCTGCCAGCAGGAGAGGACTAACCTATTTAAAACCTCCCAGGGTGTGTTTTGCCTGGTTCCCTCAAGAGGTCCTTCAGGACAAGCTAGGCATGGGGATTTTGCTGGAAGGCTGAAGATCCAGAGGCTGGATAGTAAAGAGCCCCAGGCAGTGCCCAGCGGAGAGTCAGGTTTTCTGGGTAGGTAGAACCTGGGGTGGTCAGGAAGGTCCAGTTCCTGCCACAGGGTTTCTGGCTTTTGTATGTCTACAGAAGTTCCTGACTCTGGGTGGCTCTTACCAGAGGGAAGGATGAGGTGACACCAGCTTAATCTCTACCCACCCCTGCCTCCTGCACGTGGGGCAGATGCAGGTGTCCCTGGCTGGGATGCTCACCAGAGCGAGTTGGGGGGCTGGAGAGCCCCTTACTGCTCTTACCTTCACAGAGGTCTCCATCTTCAGCCTCAGGCTGTCTTTTGCTATCTACAGTGAAACAAACGAATTATTGATGCCCAAGGGTCAAGTTGGACTGGGTTTTTTATAAAAGGAACCAAAAATGATCAGTGGGATGGAGCATGTCTCCTGTGAGGACAGGCTGAGAGGGTTGGGGTTGTCCAGCCCGGAGAAGGCTCCAGGGAGACCCCACAGCAGCCCTTCAGTGCTCGCAGGGGGCTTCTATGAAAGATGGGGACAGACTTTTTAGCAGGGTCTGTAGCGGTAGGACAAGGGCTAATGGTTTTAAACTGAAAGAGAGATTCAGATTAGATGCAAGCAACATATTTTTTTTACGATGAGGGTGGTGAAACACTGGAACAGGTTGCCCACAGGGTTGCTAGGCCCCATCCACTGAAACGTTCAAGGCCAGGTTGGACGGGGCTCTGAGCAACCACATCTAGTGGAAGGACACCCTGCCCGTGGCAGGGGGTTTAGACTAGATGGCCTTTAAAGGTCCCTTCCAACCCAAACTGTTCTGTGAAAATCTGTATGGTGAAAGGCTGACGGTGGATGTGTCTGGAGTGAGTCACTTGGCTGGAGAAGGTAACGCATGAAATCTGGTATCGCTACCAAAGGTGATTTAGCTTTACGTACTGTAGATGTTTTATTGCAGTATAGTTTTTATATCCTAAATCTGTTAAAATCCTAAAGGGCGGGTGCTGACTACTTGACTAATTTGAGGGTGTTGCAAGGAACATCTCATTGCAGTACTGTGCTGTGTCTATTGCTTGTCCTCCTGCATGGGCTGTTTCAGAAAGCTGGCCAAACTCCAGAAAGACCGAGGTAGGAGTCTGAAGGAATATCTGTTTTTGCCCATGTCATCCATAGAGGCATTTTAGAGGATATTACATCCCTGTGTGCTGGGGACAGACTTGGGCTTTGAGTGGTATCAAGCCCAGTGTATGATGCGGTTGCCTGTCAGTTTGATGCAACATTGCTCTTTTGCAGCACCCTTTCCTACGGAAAACTGCTCCTTGACCAAATTAGTTTCACCTGCAAGAGTTGAAGGAACTGGCTGCTGTGGAGATTGGAGGATAATTTCCTCTTGAAGGGTTTGCTGGTATGTCTACACAAGTATACTACTGTAAAAGCTTCCTTACAGCTCTTCAGAATTTGTGTCTTCAAGATGTTTGACTCCAGGATGCACGACATCCTGACACCGTGCGTGGACATTTGGTCACTGCTCTGAGGGAAACGTGCCATCTGCTGAAGCAAAACCAGTTCCTCCAGGTTTTCTTGATGGTCTCTCATGCATGTAATGGTTGAGTCCAACTCTACTTAGTACAGCACATCTAATGGGATCTGCAGGTCATAGCCTGTAGCAATCTTCCAAGCCCATGTAATTAAAAACTAAACATTTGTGTTGTCTCTAGTTTCTAGTCGCAACTGAGGTGTCAGATTTTCCCTTTCCCTGGTCTGTCATCTCTGGCAATTCCTAAGAACCTCCTAGCCAGCTTAATTAAATAATCAGAAGTGCTGTTTCCCTCTCCGTGGCTTCTTCTCATTCCTTTATTCAGTATTTTCCAGAACTTAACAAAGCAGTAAAAACAGTAATTAGTGCTCTAATTGGTTATAAATAATAATATAACAGACTGTCACAGTAACAACCACAAAGCAATCTGCTCTTTGAGAATCTTTCAAATTCGCAGCACCACGGCATTCAAAGTAGTAAATTATATTACAGTAATTTGCTTAAAAAACCAAAACCCCGTAAATTTATTTTATCCTGACAGCTGTGACAAGCTGCACTCCTAAGCATGTATCTGTTTCAGGTCTGGTTGCTCACCTCTCTCCTGATGCATAGTGCTGCTTGAAGGATCATGTCTGCTCCTAATTCTGTATTTTTACTATTTGAGGTGCATCAAATTTGTAAGCTCTGTGTTTCTGTGATTTTTTTCCCCCGTCCACTTTGCAATCCTGGCAAAAATCTTACCAGCCTCACCGTAGTGTTACTGGACTGTTTTCTTTGTCTCTCGCAGCTGGTAAATTATTAATGAAGCTGTGAAAGGGGCGCAGGGTGCTCGGGCGGGGCGGGTAGGTTAGCTGGTGGGAGAAGCTGGGCAGAGGGATGTTGGGGGAGCCCCAGGCAGCTGCTGGGGGTGCAGATGGGGGGAATGCACAGATCGGTGACCACCAGGTTTCCCCACATTGAATTTTTTTTCCTGCCTTGAGGGCAGAACAAAAGGGTACTTTACAACAGCAGCGATGGAAAGAAAACAGATGGGTGGAATACGCGAGAAGAGCTTGTGGCAGTGAGAATTTGCACTTTATTGGTATTGTTCAGCATTCGTAATCTTTTTGTTCTTACTCAAGACCCTGAAAACTGATGAAAATGTTATTTGGAGTCTCCCCTTACAAAATTAATAGAAAAACAGTGGGGGGAAATGCATCTAATATTCCATACTTGCATGCTGGTTTAGGTGCTGTGTAGTGCTGATGTCTTTTATTGACATACAGCATTCCCTGCGATTCATGAGTGATGATGAGGTAATCTAGGGACGGGTCTCTTTCCGCCCACCCAAAAGTGATAAATACAACCTTTGGCAGAATCCTCAGCTTGCTCATTTGCCATAAACCCCTTGAGAAATCCCTGATGTATATGAGACACAGCTGCAACAAACAGCAATATTTTTTTTTTTATTATTTTCTGGTTTTAGGGAAAGGGTGACAGTGCTTACTGAATTATTTAATGCTACAGGGATCTTACAAATTTATAGACCTTCTCGGTAAGCTGCTAAGATTTGATAATGTGTTTGAAGAGGGGGGTTAGTTTAAAAGTATGCAGAGTTTATCGTGCAACCTCCTAGGAAAGGGGAGGGAGGCATTTTTCCCCCCTCAGCACTCCTGTAGGTGCTGGCACTGAATCTCTAGTCATCGTGGCTATTATGCGGGGAGGGGAAGAAAAAAACCAGCAGTAAGTCACGGCTAAAAGGCATCATCTCAGTTTAGAGCTGTTTCTTTTTCCAAAATATGCTGACTGGGAATGAAATGCAAAATGTGCCCACGAAGGTTGATTCAGCTCTTCCTTCTTCCAAGGCAACATACCCCAGAGGGTATCCCATCACAATAGGATTTTATTCTCAATATTGAAACGAAGGTTTTTGTTTGCTTGACATAATCACTGCGACTTGGCGTGCTTCCCAAGGCTTCTGGAAGTGGGAGTCAGAATGTTCTGACTTGTCTGCTGAAGCGTGTGCTATCGCTTTCTGCCCCAGCCTTGGCAGGGGCTGTGTTTCACTAATGCTGCAGGCATTTTCAGGTACTTTGTCACCTTCTTTGCTGGTTTTTGTTGTTGTTGTTTTTTGGGTTTTTTTTAATAGAAGTTACTTCTTTTGGGAATTTGTATGCAAATACTTACTTGAACATTTTTACAAAACTTTTTTGTCAGGCTAAATAGGAGATGATTGCATTCAAAATTACACAATAAACATTAACTCAAGAAGAGAGAGTACTTGCTGCGTGGTGCTGATTCTGGGAGAAAGCCCCAGGCACCCAAAAAAGAAAGATCCAGAGGGGCATGTTTGATCCGGTGGATTTGTCAAACACCTTTGTAATTTCTGTAGCATGCTTTTTCTCAATAACGCTGTTCTCAGGATATTTGGCGCTTTATACATGCGCGAGTGGGTTAATGCAGGCAAAGCCTGGTGAGCAGTGTGTCAGAGGGGAAGTACAAGGCAGGTGACTTGAACAAGTGGGATGAAGTTGCCCTCTTGGTGTCTTGGCTTCCCTCGTGTCCTAGCGCAGGTAGTAGTGTGCAGGGTAGCGCTGGCATAGGAAAATGCCTGTTAAGGAGAGGCATATACCCATTAAGTATTGATTCTGTTTGCCCTCACCACACACACATCCTATGCGTATCTAACTGGAGGTTGTCCTTCCTTATAAGACATGTTCGTTACCTAATAAAAACTCATTAATTGTGATGGTACGTGTCAAAGATGATCCCTTCTTGCTAAAGGTTACGGGGCAGGGGAGTGTGTATATCCTCCACCCTCTCCATTCCCCCCGCCAGGATTTTGCTGAAAAGGACACTTGGTCAATATATTTATAATTAATATTTGGATGCAAAATTTGTCTGTTGATAGAGCTACATCATACAGTTAACTGAATTTGTAGCTCTCGCTTTGGTTTGACTCAGAAGCCCGTTGAAGTGGATCTAAGATAAGCAGTTTGTCTTGTAAATCGGCCAGAACGCAGCTCCAGGTAGATACTGGGCTATTAAAGGACATGTTTAGTTGCCGTATTTTTCCCAGTGCCCGTCGGGGTTGTGGATGCTGACCTGCTGGGGGGTTGTTGTCCCGCTGAAGCAGGGCCGGGTCCCCGGGTGGGCTTCGCGGCTCCTTGGCAGGGCAGAACCTGCCCTCTGCTGGGTGCTGCAGGAACTGACACACGGGTGACTCCCAGCTTGGCGTGACGCTAATAAATCAATCGTGTATTTAGCTTTAATCCGCTTTCGCTAGTCTGTCCCAAAGCTCCCGCGTTGTTCTGTGTGTTTCGGCACGCTGACACCTTACAGACGCCTTAAACTAACCCGCTGGTAGTGCACGGGCAAAGGAAAGCACCGTGGTGCCTCACGGGTGGCTTCAGTTGTAAAATAAAGGTTAAATCTGGGTATTTGAGTTTTAACTAGAAGGTGCTGAGGGTGACTTGATAGAGCAGGCAGTGGGGAGGCGTTCATGTGGGTTTGGTCTGGAAGGCGTGTGCAGCGCTGGAGCTGAGGGTCTCTTAGGAATGGATACCGAAACCAACCCCAAGGAGCCGTGCGCCGGGCCTGACATACAGGTGGGGCGTGAGGAGCGAAGGGCCAGCTGGGCATGGGTCTGGCGTGTCCTTGTCCCCCCTGAGGCGCTCTCTGTCCCCTGAGTCGTTTGCGTGAGCAGGTGTGTAGTTACTACACGGGAAGCTGGGTTAGGCTCATTGCTGGGAACGGTGGGTGCCCTTGGAAGCTCAAAGCGGGTTAAAAGGGGAAGGCTGGCCAGAGGCTTGAGAAGCAAATATTTTTTTATGGGAACCAGGTTTTCCTTCAGGAAGGAGCCTGTGGTAGATGGCTCCCCCGTCTCTCTGAGGTGCTCCTTTTCCAGGGGTGGCTGTATCACATCGCTCACTTGCCTTCTAACCAGAAATCACCTTTTGAAGTCAAAACTAAGAAAGAGATCTGGGGAGCTGAACCCAGCCTGGCTGGATATTTAAGGATCGTGACTGAACATTTGTTTCAGCAGTGGGAGGTGTTATTGTCATACAAACCCTATTTATTTATCAGCCATTAAAACTAGGGACAGAAGCCTGCGCTGGCCCTCAGTATGAAAAAGAAAAATTACTTTGTGAGAAGTGGGTTGGTGATGCATAAGAGGAAGGGGACAAGTTGGGGACACTAGGCAGTATTGCATGGTTCTCAAAACAGGCTGCTTGGCAGAGGGACATGGTGCTTGAATATTTCTTCTCTGTTACGTCGTAAATGAAAATTTTAATTCCAAATCCAACTGCCCAGATAGATTTGCAGTGGGGACACTATTGGCTTTATACTAGGCTTGTTAGATAGGACAAAAGAAATTGAATTGAATAAACCCTAGACCTGTACAAAGTAGCCCAGCTCTTCAGTTTTTGGTTGGCTTCAATAGCTGCCAAGCAGAGAGGAGCCCACGTCAAGCAGGTTTGAGGCGGCAGCTGTAGCAGCAATTGATGTTAAGTAGCTATTTCAGTAACTCATTCACTAAACTCAATAAAGTAGTTTTTAAATGGCTTCTATAACCTCTTACACAATAGTGTCCTCCTTGGTGTTTCACAAATGAGCTTGTTCGACAGATATCCTGGGAAGCAACCCAGGGCTGGATCCTAAAGCCAGGGGTTGTGGCCGTGGTCTGGCCAAACCTGAGGACCTCCGTATGGCAAAGGTTAAAGGGTGTCCTTGTGTGATCTCCTTGACGGGGTTTGGAAGATGTGGCACCTTAGAGGAGAAATCTTCAGTTGTGAGTTGTGTTAAATTAAAGCTCCCGGGGAATGACAGGAGGTTCTGAGTGGCTGAAGGATCGTGGTGGAAGGCAGAGGGGTGGTCAGGGATGCCAGGATGAAGTGGCTTTTCTCGATGCTCTGGTTGTGTGTCACTGGTGCATCGCATCTGAGGTGCATTGCAAGTCTTCAGATTTGACCAGAGAACTTTACAGTGACTTGAAATCCCAGTGGTGCTAGATGCTAAACCTTTTCTAGATTTTTTTCCCCGCTCTTAAATTACTAGAGGAAAAACAACCAAGCAAACGGTACAGAACAACCAGCTGATGTCTGTGGCTAGTCATCTGATTTATGGTATTATGGATTAAGACTTTCCTTTACGTAGAAGATGGGAAGAATTAAGGGCTTTTCTGAATGGATTGTACTTTTTTTTCTGCTCCTCCAACAGCGTTGTTTGTATTAAGTTTTAATTTAGTTGATCTCTGAAGTGATCTTTTAACCAACTCATTAAATCAATGTCTCTTCACAATGCCATTATAATTACTTTAAACTGGTGTGCGCTGTTTATGTACGTCTGCCCTTGCGTCTGTAGGGTTCAACGCCTCAGTCTTTGCAGTGATCCATGCAGATGTTTGGCTGGCAATACCTCTTCAGGATGAATGCTGGGCTCTGCAGGACTGAGACAGCGTTTGCTAATAGCAGCACAAATGTTTCTGGTATCTAGCTGTGGGGAGAGATAATAACGATTTCCTCCGCTTGCTTCGGCGTTATTCCCAGGACAGAAGTTAATGACGAGCAAACAGCATCGCAGGGGATAGGGAATGTAGAAGTCCTGCCTGTGTGTCTCTGTTGGGAATCCCATATAAAGCTATTCTGTTGACTTAATTTGATAAATACTTTAGGAAATTCCAATTGGGAAATTACAGTATGCGTAATGTCTCTATGCAACACGCGGTGAGCTGGGTTTGACTCTTTGTCTGCCTTTGGCAGCTGCAGGAACAAACCAGCACCCTCAGCCCAGTTTTCCTTCCCATTTACTGAAGTGTCTCGGAAATGAGATGGAAGGGGCCGCGGGGCAAACTGGTGCCAGAAATACTTCAATAAGAGCATCAAAGTATGGATGAAAAATGGTTTTGAGTGTGATCGAGAGAATGTTTTGAACAGGTAAATTAATTAATATATTGGGTTAAAATGAATCTAGTCAAAAACAGCCCTTTCAGCTGGAAATACCTGAATTTTAGACCTGTGGAATGGTTATAATTAGTCCTGGGCTGGCAGAATTACTGGAGTGGCAGCCGTAAGTCACAAACTGTATTAACAGGTAGTTCAGAACCAGCGTCGAAGTCTGTTTTTATTTTATTTTACTTCTTTGTCAACAACCAGTTCCCTATTTTGAATTATGGTTCCCCATCCTGGAAGGAAGCAGTCCTGTGTGCTTCGCTTCCCTAGGGAGAGCGGGGGTGAGTCCTGTGGTGTCACGGCTCAGGGGACCAGGCACCTGCATCCCAACCGAGCGGGGGATGCAGGCTCCTCGGGGCTGAGCCACCCTCATCGCCAGCTTTGAAGGACACAGTAGCTCTGATGCGGAAACATGGAGGTTTCTTGTTAAAGGTTCTGATTCGTGTACTTGAGCAGGAGTGTGTTAAACTAAGTTGAGTTAAAGGAGTGGTAGTGGGGGTCTTAATAGACATGTCTGATATTTAAGACGATACATGAGGAGCCTCTTAGCAGCCAGCCACACAGTTTTAAAATGTAATTTTTCCTCTAAAAATGCACAAATAAACGTGGCCAGCTAATTGATTTGCAGCAACAGCCACAAACCCAGAGGTGTCTCTGTCCCATTGCCTACTTACGGTGTTGTCATTCAAGGTTTCCATCCCAGTGGCTGAAAAAAGAGAAGCCAGCCAGGGACTTGTGTGAATGCTTTCTTGCCAGATTCATCATTCAGATTTTAGGGCCATTCAGACATTTCGCAATTAAAGGTAAGGACTGCATGTAGTCAGGGATACCTGCTCAATTTTCCTCCTCCATCAACCCACCTCTTCCTCTGCAGTAGCTTTCTAAAGTTAGGCTTCCGTGGAGGGACTGATGTTTATTCCGAGTATCAGGCAGAGTTTGCTGTACGCGTGTTTTATAACCAGCAAATGCACAGGGTGAGAGAGCAGGATGATAGCGGAGCTCTTGCCCGTTATGCTGTGGATCTTTTCTAAATGTCCCTTTGAAAAGAGTGTTTTAGCTGAAAATGCATGGAGGGGAAAAATCCTTCCTTCTATGCAAACAGTGGACTCGTACATTAAAATATTTATCCTGTCTCCACTCTGTTTTCTGGTCAGTGAACTAGAAGGTGCTTGGCCTCTGTCTCCTGCCAGGGTTTATTTCAAGATGGGGAAATAAGCACCACAACTGCTACTGAGTGCCAGATGTTGGGAAGGGAAAAATCATACACAAGACCTGGAGCAATTGTTTTCATATTTATAAACATTTTAATCTAACAGGCAAAGCCAGAACATACTTCTTCGTGATACTCCAGATTCTTCCTGTTCTCATGTAAGAAAGCATTCAAACGCAGAATAAACTTCTTAAAAGCAGATATTCGTAGATGAATAGAAAGTAGACATCAGTTGCTTCTCCAACATCATTTCATTTTGTTTTGTTTTCCATGATTGTGTTATTTCTTCTTTTGTTAGGTGCAATTTCACAAAGTAACATTGATCAAAAATCACTGGCCAAAATGCAGCTTGTGAGGATGCTTGTAAGTAAAGATACGGAGATACTAGTCCTGCTCTGGAGCACACGCATGATTTCACAGGGAGCAAGTCCAGTGGCTTTAAAATAATGTATCAGTAAAATTTAGTAGTGTTTGCAGAGAATGGAGGCTGAATACTGAAAGCAAAATAATTTGCAGCTGCTTCCAAGGTGAAGGAATAGTAGTTGAGGGGAAAAAAACCCCTGTAACCAGAAGATATATTTTTGGGCATTGGGCAAACCTTAATTTTTGGGATAGACATAACTGATTCCGAATTGCTCAAGTGGGCTATAAAAAGTCTCCTTTTCCATTGCACCATCTGAAGGCCACAGCAATCCCTGAACCGCATAGTGTCCGCTGCCTGCAATTCATCTGCTCTGTCCTGGAAAGGAGAAGAGCAAATTCACCCTGCTGGCATTTGAACCTGTGGATTTAAGGAATATTTTACTGGAGATTAGACCGCTAAACCATTCCTTCTGGCTGTTTAAACAGTTTTATTCTCAGAAGGACATGGGAGTGCAAATATTATTGTTAACTCTACTTGGAGGTAGGAACTGTGTATTTCTATCGCTGGTGAGTTTGTTTGATCTGCCACTTCGTTTTTGGAGGGATAGAAACGTGTTGGTTAGGAATGCCTTATGGCTGCTGCTTAGATTTTGGTTATCTTTTTCTGTTGGATCGTTTTTGATCTCCAGAAAGTTTTCTTTGTCCTTAGGTTTTCGTGCTCTCCCCCAGGTGCCGGGGAAGGTCAGAGTAGCTCAGGAGCTCCTCAGGCTTCCTGGGGTGCCCTGATGGCTGCGGGTCTGTTTGTAATCTCCTCAGCACAGGTTGGCTACAGCAAATTTGCATGGTGTGGTGATAGGGAAAAATGTCAGTGACCAATTGCTGCCTTCATTTCGCTTATCAAAAGTGGGATATGAACTCGCACTAAGAAGCTGGATGGCTGAACTCATAGCACTGATCTTTGCCTTACTCAGTATAAGCATTCGGAGGTAAAGGAGAAAGCTTCTGAACTTTGATGAAACTGGTTTTTAATTCCTTCAAATATTTTCTTCTTTCTTTTTTCCCTTCCCCCTTTTTTTTTTTTTTTTTCCTTTCCCCTTCCCAGCACAGCTAGTTTTCCTTAATACCCAAAACACTGGCCACTTGGTATACATTTGGTTTCATATTCATGATAATACTTTCCAAAAATAATAATATATCGAGCAGAGAAAATAAACTGCCTCAAACATGCAGATAATAATTCGGGAACGTTTTTCACTGTGCGGCAACATATTCCTAAAATACCTTTGCGGCAGGCTGCCTTTTGTTTTAAATAATTCTCGCTATTTCAGTCATTCGGTCCCACTGTTCGCCTGTTGCTGCAGGGTACCGTGTGTAATTTGCTGACAACAGGGGGCAGAGCGAGTTTATGTTTTAAAGGATGAGAAATCACTGTCAGAGGAGTCAATGATTATTTTTTTTCAAATGTAAGCCTCATCTTATTGAAAGAGATAATAGCACAAGTACTTCTCTGTTTAAATCGGCTCTGCACAACTCAGGGATGTCTAAGCATTTCAAGGGCTTGGTTGCTATCTTAGATCCTCTTTTATAAAGCAGATAAGGCAGTTAATCTATAAGTTTGTATTTATTTAGATTGATTCAAACTCTTTTTATTAACTGTTTATTTAATTTTAGCCACCCAATATGGCTCTGGCAAGCTCTCAGCATACTTCTGGCTGCCTTGACTGTCTAAAGAGACATTTGGCAGGGTCTTAGGTCTGGGATTTGCACGCTTTTTCCATCCTAACAAGCATGCTTGAGGCGCCTAACCATACTTAGAAAATAAAAAAGGAACAAACTTCACTTAACCATGAAAGGAGTAGGAAGGGAATCTGTTGCTGCCGTTATTACCTCTGCACGCCTTGATCCAATTCAGACTTTGATGCTGAAGAAGTGGCAACCTGGTTTCTGGAGCACTTAAAGAAAGGCACAAAAGTATCCTAAACTGTCTTTGTCATTATTGCTTTATTTTATTTAAAGGGGTAAAGCACAAATTGGAGGGTATAGTTGTCATGTTTTGCAAGTGTTCATAGTTATCTGGCAAGGTAACACGTTGCTTTTGGAATGGACTGCAATACTAGCTTCATATTTTGAAGGCTTTTTCTAAATTTATTAGTTGCTTACTGTGAATTCAGCGCTACTGGCCTGGGTTTCGTATTGATCTGTATATGGATAATCACCAATGGAAAATACTTGCAGGTCCCATCAGCGCTGTGAATTACATCTCACAGATAACTCGGTACTTCACAGCAAGTACGTGGTCTTGAGTTTTCCCTCTCCTGATGGTGCACTTGAGTTTCCCAGTACATCTGATGCGTAGACAGAACATAGACTACTTCTGGTTTTAGCTGTTCCCAGCTGAATTATTAGGGACATAGTTAAGCCAGTGGCTAAGGACTGTCTTCGTTTAGAATAAGACATTGGAAATTCCATGTACATCCTTTATATGGAAATGTTTATCCAATATAAACTTCTGCTTAGTAAAGCAACTCTTTTTCATCTGGACAGTCTCTCCATACAATGCATCATGCCAGACAATAGATGAAGTGTTTTAGTGGTGGTAAGCAGTGTGTGTGTGTATGTGTATACATATTAAAAATATATATTTATATATATTCAACCACATGTGAAATGTCCTTTCATTTCCAGCCTTTTAAGGGGAGATTGTATCACACAGCTACCTAACGCCAGCAGGATGTTTAGCTCCCACGTTCGAACGCCTCAGAGCTCATGTTTGGAAATGGGAGGAAGGCAAATCACCTACATCTTATGAATGGGCCAGTCTATCCCTTAGAAGCTGTAATTAAAGCTCTGCTACGTGTCGCAAAAAATACAGGGAAATCACTTCAAAATGGTGATCGTGTGAATAGTAGCTGCTTAAAATACTGCTACTAATAAAAAATTCCTGAAGACAATATTCATCTAATGTCTAAACTTTTGCAGGGTCTCTTTGTGGCAGCAGACACACAGTGTTGCCCAAAATAAGTTTTACTGTTTCAAATGACTGCAAATAAAAATTGCAAACGCCTTTGTCATTTGTGCTTACGGATACATGCTCAAAAAGATCTATTCTAAAACTATATGTCGTACAACTGCTTTTAGGGATGAAAGGAAGGCAAAGGCAGCACAACAGAATGCTCTTTCTGTAATACTTGTAACTATGATGTAAATAATTTAGTCTAGATTATATTCCAGTATTTCCTTCTCACTTCAAAGGAGACATAGGAACAGCCTGTCTTCCTTACTTACCACATGCACTGTCCAAACGTGGATTCTGTGTGTTTAACTGTCAAGTTTCCAGCTCCCCGTTTCCCGTGCCGTGAGATGGCCGCCTTGCTGCAGTTCACAACGCCAAGGTACCCAGGAACCCAGATGGCACATGGGCCTTCGTTTTGATCTGTGTATGTATCTACACACAGACACACACACACACATATATATATAACACAACTTAATCAGCGCAACATACATTGACCTGAGGAGTTGGAGCAGCTCCTGCAGCTCAGATAGGGATTAAAAAAATACAAGTATGCGAAATAATGTATGCCCAAGTATGACTGTCTTTGGCATGAATTACTCTGCTGAAGGATTCCCTCCAGAGGGGCTTTTCTCAAATAGAGAAAGTTATCACATAAGGGACTGCAGCGTCTATGCTATAGGTGAAATGGTTCCAGGTGAGCAAAGCCACACTGGCTGTTCAGTGCCTGGGTGAGAGCTGCATGTCCCATGTTCTCGTTCAGCTGTCATGCCAATATTACTTTTGTTCAGGAAATGCTTTGCAGTTTTACACTGTTTTATTCATGCCTGGACACTGTGAAAATTCAAATGTGGCTTAAAGATACGTGCTGCAAGTGTTACACTCAAAGGGTGAATTGTTGGAATTGGTTCTGTAGAGCCACAGCCATTAGGTGGATCCTTGCTGGTTGTACGTTCAGCTCTGATAATTTTTAGTTCAAAGGCAATGCTCAGGGGGGACCTGATGGCTCCCGACAGCTGCCTGGCGGGGGCTGTGGGCAGGGGGGGTCGGTCTCTGCTCCCAGGGAACAGCGACAGGACAAGAGGGAACGGCCTCAGGTGGCGCCAGGGGAGGTTCAGGGAAAATGTCTTCACTGGGAGGGTGGCCAGGCACTGGGACAGGCTGCCCGGGGGGTGGTGGGGTCACTATCCCTGGGGGTGTTTTAAAAAGCATGTAGATGCGGTGCCTGGGGACATGATTTAGTGGTGGCCTTGGCAGCGCTGGGTTTGTAGTTGGAGCTCCACGATCGCAAAGGCCTTTTCCAACCTAAATGATTCTATTAAAAGGTTTCTTAAATAAAGCATTAATATGTCCCCAAATATTAACAAGTTCAGCTGTGAATTTTGAATGTATGCCATTCTAAACAATTTCAAAATGCAGTGTGTAATTGTGCTTTGGAAATAGAAGTGCTAAATGCAACTAGAGGAAATGGAGGGTTTTATTTGAGCGGCACAGTGCTGCTCCTCACGGGCTTCCTTCAGGGGAAGACTAGAAAAGTTCTCATCAAGTTCCAGTTGGGCCAAGTGAGAGCAGCTTTTATTTCTGCTGTTGGGCTCTTAATAGGTATAGTCACAGATTTGGTTGCCTGTATCATTTCCTGGTGTTGGGGTAATTTGAAATAATGAAGTCAAATGCTCAGTGGCACAGGTGAGGCCAATTACCCACGGTTTTGGTACGACCTGTCATGTATTTGGGAGTTTTTGGTGGATCCACAACTTGCCGCGCCGTTCGTTCGGCATGGCTGGTAGATGAGTAAAACTCCTCTGGGCTTCATTTGAAGTTTGTTACTGCATTGTCTTGTGAAGCTGTGGCTGAATCTGGATAATACCGACTTGAAAATGAGCAAGCGAGATGGCACGGCTGTGTCGTGGTGTTCAGGTGGCCCTTGAGCCCCTCACCCCCTGCAGCAGAAAGGATCGCTGCTACGTGTAACTGTGAAAAATGGCTATCGTAAGTGTGAAATGTTTCCTGACGTTCAGTCTGAGCTTTCTTTTTAGTGATTTTCCTTCTGCATACTCTTACACTACACAATTTTTACCTTCCTGATGACCTGGATGCCATTTTTTTGGTGATTCCCTTGGGCTTTCTGCAGCAGCGTGTTGGAAGGTGGCTGTCTGCACCTAGGACTTCATCAGAACATACAGGGAGCTGTAGGAATAACTTGGTAGGGTTGATGTCCCTCTGTGGGCAAACTGGAAAGGCTGAAGGGGTCAGGGGTGTTTCCAGAGCTTCATTTAGTAGCTTCTGATGAGTTGGCATATTCCTGGTTGAAATCTTGATCTGGGATGGACAACCAACAAAGGCCAGTTTTGTGTCTTACCAGAGCATGTGGTGTATATTGTTTAATACAAAATGTCTCATTTATGACGCTGGGTCTTTCTAAAAATACGGTTTTTTTCAGACAGTGTTTATTGATGTAGATATAAGTGAAAGTCATGCAGCCTGTTTTCACAGCATCTCAAAACAAATACTCAGTGACTGAATCTGACTTTAATATGTGGGTCTATAAAATAATAGAAGAGAGCAAACCTTACAGTATTACCTATTCTCTAGTGTGTGTTTGCTCAGAAGTGTTTTGCAGTCAGCAGGTGGTATATTTTATGCCCTTAATTTTCTCTTCCAATATGAAGGCACCTTGCCATTTCACTTCTACAGCAGTAAATGTATCTTACTGTTGCTTGTGGAAGGTACTGAAGTCACCATTTTAATTTTTACCTTTAAAAAGTCAATGTTCAAAAACAAGAGGCAAAAATAATCTGCTTGTTTGCCTAATATGGACATGGATATTATTAGCCAAATAAGTGATTTAATTTCAGATGAAGTAAGCACCTGTATTTCTGTCCCTGTATTGCTGGGTGCTTTTTTTTTTTTCCCCCTTCACTGTTTTTATTATTTTCTCCCGCACAGAGAGCCTGGATGCCAACAAAATAGCCTGGAAGGGTATTAATCTTCTTCTCCATAAGCTGTCAGATCCTCAAATATGTTTTATTTGAAATGCAGAAGATTCCCTAATGAAGCTCCCGGGCTGCAGTAGAGACCAGAGCACACCCATGGGTTTTATCGTGCATCCCAGAGGTAGGCGTACGTGTTTGACTTCCTGGTTCTGGGAGCACGGTGAATGGCAGAGCTATGTAAGGCAAAGTCTTAGTGTTGGGCCTTCTGTCAAGGGGAGCTCGCTTGCTTTGGAGCCGGCCCAGCCGTCGGTGTAAACTGCAGCGTGTGAGTGCAGCAGAGGAAAAAATGCATCGCCTCTGCCAGATCTCCCGCTGCAACGAAAGGAATATTTCCCCCCTTCTGTGTCTTGCTCCATGTTCTATCTTTTTAACAGCTTCATTTCCTTTCTTTTCAACATATCTATCAACGAAATGCTTTCCATCATTTCAGGCTATTTTTATCCTCTTATCGTAGTTATTTCCTTGGGTAAATAGTTTCCTGGCGGTGCTGCTGGAGTATGCTGCTGGGAGCTGGAAGTGGCGTTGTGGTGCAGTAGGTACGGGCTGTGTGGGAGGTGAGAGGCAGCACTACAGCAATCCTTGGCTTTTTTTGCCTGCTGCAAATAAAACAGCTCCCATATCAGCAGGATGGTGCCTTGAAGGAAGAAAAAAAGAAAACAAAGAAAAGGAAAGAAAGCCACTAAAACCAAAGCCCAGAAAACCCACTAAATTTTATGGATGTAAAATATATTCAAGGAGTCAAAAGGCAGAATAACTAATTTTTCCAGTTTGTCCGGCTGTGCAATCAGCTGTGTGCTCTTTGCTGGCTTGTAGATATATTCCCCTCCACCCTGCAGTTGATTGAGAGTGACAGATCTAAGTACCCACAGGGAGAAGGTGGCAGGGCATGGAGGCTGTAGCACAGACCTTTGATTACTGTCTTGAGAGATGATGATATTTTGCCTAAAAAAAATAAAAAGTCACTGTAAACAAGTGGGGACTGGCAATCTCCGCTATGCGCAGCAGGGGTATGGAAACCATGGTACCTGTTGTTCAAGCTCTTGCAAGCTTGTGATCCCATACGTGCCTCTTTATATGCCATTTGTTATGAGTGTATTCTGGCTTGGTCTTCTCAGTTCAGTTATTTTGAGGGGTTCTGCATGCTGTCCCATCTGTGAGGAAGTTAATTGTTTCCTCACATGCCTTTTGGGGGGGATTTTTATCAAGATTCCCTGGAAGCATTTGTTCTGTTTTCCTACTGAGGTTTTACTGAATTTATAATCCCTTGAAATTTAATAGGCATATGGAGGAGCGAATTACACAGGTGTCTCTGCACATCACTGGAATGAGCAGTTCTGTAAGTCTTGAAAACTTTTTCTAGAAAATGCTATCCTTTTCCCTAGATTTTAATACAAACTCAACACATGAAGTAGTAGCAGAGCAGGTACTGCTTTAAAACAATGTATATGTTGTCAAACTACTGTGTAAAGGGAAGAAAAATATATAAGTGCTTTTTTAATTTTAAAAAAAGCCCCTGATTTTGTTGGGGCTTATGTTAACATTGAAACGCATTAGCTGTATGGCTTCTTAGCGTTACACTGGAGAAAAGGTATTTTAATCATTTCTGTTACTGGGTCATTTCTCGTGCACACTATATTCAAACTTGTAAATTTAAAATCTTGAAAATACTCTTGCCTTCCTTAAACACACAGAGGATGACTTGAAAAGATGCTGGTGAGTATCCTTAAGACAGAAGCAAGTTTTTTAGGTCCTCTGTTGTCAAAAAGGGCTGCCTTGAAGTGAATACAGACTCCTCTGTCGTACAAGTTCCAAAATGGCTCTATTGGAAACTTAACCTTTGTTGTGTTTTAAATTCAGCCAGTCTGGATACTCCTTTTTTTCCTTCCCTATGTTTGTAGCCAAACGAATGTCCTGGGCCAGTTGAAATATAGCTAGGGCAAACGGGTTTTAGAAGTTGTCTGGTAACTTCCTTGGAGCTGCAAGATATATTTGATATTCAGTGCTGCCTGTGAAAAATGAGTTTCCCAACTGAAAGGCTTGAGTCCAGGTGAGGTTCCCAGGGGCTAGGAGCGGAGCTGTGAATCTCACGGAAGTCAATTTGGTCATGGTTGAATTTGAAGGTCATTTGAAACAATTTGGCTGCAGGTGAAGTTAGAAAAAAATTTAGAAAAAAGTACAGTTGCCTTGGCGGTGTGGTGAGATACTGCTCCGTGACGGCAGGCAAACCGTATCCATATTTACACTGCAGCTTCCCTTTTATTGCCACCTTCATTTGTAACTGGATGTTAACGTTGGAAAAGTTATGTCGTGAAGCTGAGGAGCTGGTGTGATGCCACTGCAGTTCCCCTGTCCTTGGGGTTCCTCCCCATCAATTCCCACACTGCCAAGAACTCGGTTTCTGGTTGCTTTTTGTTTCTTCCCCTTGATTTGTGCCTTTGAGTTATGCCATGCTCTTACTATTCAAGATTAAGGCTTAAAACTCAGCTTTATCTTTGATTGCAGCATTCTCATATCCATTTTGTCCTTTTTTGTGTTGTTGGCTTTTTAACAATAGGTTTCTAATTTTGTCTTCTATTCTATCAGTTATAATAGCATTTATTACCTGGTTTGACTTAATGAAATAATGATCATTACCTAAAAATAACTCTCCAGTGGAAATGTCTAGTTATCACTTCTTTGCCTTTAGGCACACTGGCATTTGATGCCTCTTTTTTTAAAATTTATTTTTGTATTATTATTCCAGTAAGTTACATTTATTAATATCTTAGAAATAAATGCCATAACATTGTCTTTGCATGGTTTTGATTGCAATAGGATTACGGCTCTGAAAGGTTATTACTTGTAAAATTATACTGCTCTAATTGGCAGTTGGTATTAATTAGTAATGAATGTTAGGAGTAAGAGGACCCTTGGTCTGTTCCCAAAATCTCTGCAGGTAGGTTAGGGTCAAATCTGTTTTTCCTATTAATGTCTTTCTAGTGCAAGTACCGTTAAGGAAGATGAAGGCGTCCTTCTGTCCTGCTGCCTCTTCGGGCTTCAGTAGCACATGAACTGCTCAAAGCTTTTATTTTGAATCCCTGAGCAGGCACTGCTGTACTCGTCTTACATCAAGCTTGTAGGATATTAGGGATCGTTAAGGAAAATGTGTGATACTCAATGGCAAGAAACCACAGTGGGGTGCAAATTGCTTTTAATTGAGACTTCCCCCCCCCCCCCCCTCTCTTTTGAGCAGGACAGATCAATTTTAGACAAATTTGAATCAACCACTGCATAAGCATCTACCAACAGCAAGAATTTTGGGTATTACAGAGCTGCTCATTGCACTGAGCACCAGATCACCACCCATGTCCTAGCCCCGGGAGAAATCAAAGATGATTTTGAAATGCTTCTGTGTGAGCTGCACCTGATGATCTACTCTTGTTCAACCTGAATAACCTTCAAATAGCAGTGGGCTTTCTTCTGTCAGGTGACTAAAAAAAAGCTGTGCGTGTTTTTTTACCTGTTTACTGATACTCGGGTGCTTTGTCATGTATTTCATACCGCAAAGAATTCTCTCTCAAATCTGCCATTTGACCTGAAAGTGTTACTAAAGGGAGCCCTTAAACTTATAAAACAACTTCCCAAATGCATCCTACAGCTCACAGCAGTCACGTTTTCACATCATGAAACACACAAGCTAAAGGGCGGTAGGAATAAAATTAATTAGCAGAACTGTGGGGAATTAGATATTTCTTTTTTATTATTTTTATTTTAATTTTTCTGTTAATCCCACTCCAAAACTTTAATTATGCCATGGCTTGCAACTAATGGAGGCTAACTTCCCGGCTTTATCACTGTTTTGCACTAGCATGTGTCTCTTATCTAGGGCATGGAAGACAAATGACACCAGTTTGGAAGAAAGCCAAAATTATTTGTACCATGGGGTGTGAATTAAAGCAGACTCTTTTAAATCGGGGTTGTCAAGTCGGGGCGTGAAGAGAACATTGAGCTTTCTCTTGGGTAAATACATTACTTTAATTCTGCCTCAGAAACCTAAACAAATGATGGTACAACCACCGTTTTTCATAAAAAAAAAAAAACAAAACACCAAACAACGGTGAGGTGGAACACGAGGTTGCCTGTCACTACACTAGTGGTTGCTTTCCCAGTCCGCGGGAGAGCCAGGGTTGGATCCCCATCCCCAGGGGATGAGGTGTGAACCTGCATCTCTTACTGGAGTGGTCCAGGAGCATTTGGTTGCAATATTCAGGATAGGGGTTACCTCATCCTCTTTTTTTCTACATCCTTGGAAAACAAACATAAATCCGAGGTGCTCCTTGGCACGAGAATGTGCTGCCTTGCCTCTGGGTCAGTGTTGTAGCCAGCACACACTCGAGCTTCTCGTTACTTTCTGCCCAAAGCCAGGGCAGGAATTTTGTATGAAATGAAATACTGACAAGAGGAGAGGAGCCACCTTGGCATGGGGTAGGAGCTGGTGATTGCGACATGCTGCGGGCTTGGGCAAAGGTTTACTTCAAGTAACAGCCTGGGACGGGGCCAGCAGGAGGCTGAGCTGCAGTGCTGCTGTGGACTCCAAAACCTCCGCTGCTTCAGGTTTTTTTTCTTAGATTTGCCCATGAAAAAAAAACCAAACATGTTTTTTAAATTTATACTGCTTAGTACATTCAATTGAAACTCATTCCCAGGGATAGTTGAACCAAAATTAGGTTTTAATGGATAATTTAGTTGCCGAAAAAACTGTGCAGCTCTGATGATCGGAATTTTCCAGTCATCATTAGGTAACTTGTTTGTGGCAGTGAGGTCTGTGAAATGACAGAATGATGCAGTTGTGTTTCTGGCACTGATATTGGCTACTGTTTTCTCGGTTATCGTGAAATCTGCAGGTATCGCAGCTGTGGGGTGAAAGAGCAGCACTGTGTATGAAGTCTGCATATCAAGGCCTTTTAAAAACTGTCAAGTAATCATGGATAAATAGAAAATGCTGTCGTAGATGGAACATATTGGCCTATCAGGTGTTCTAAGAATAGCACTACAGGAAGCACTACAGAAAATACTATCAATGTTCAGTGGAAAAATGTCTGCCTGTACCTGAACTGATATATTTACTATTCAACGTCACCGAGAGCCAAAGTTTTGTGGTTTAAGACCAAACTTCTGATTTGTAAGCAAAATTATCTGTACATCCTATTGCCTGGCTTTCTAGCAAAATGAGCCGTATTGTAATTAAGCTGCTGCATCAGCACTGAGTAGGGCTTTTTGCCTGCCTTTATTAGCAGCAAGTTGTGGAAAATCAAATTAGCAACAATTCTGCTTCTGGATAAGAAATTAATTTTGAAGTAAGTAGGAAGTAGGTAAAGAATAGCAACTCGAGCTGAGTTCTCATGAGTGATTTCGACCTCCTGTGTGAATTCCCAGCAAAATACCACGTAAAGGAAGCACTGGAGTTACAGGGTAGAGATCCCTGAGGTTCCTTACCAGACCAAAGGGAGTAATAGAGGACTTACACAAATGTACTGTAATAATAAAAATGTAAATGGGTTTTCAACGCTTTTAATTGACAGCGCTCGCTTGATTTGGCAATATATTTCACAGCATTTAATCCCAGGTACAATTTAACGAGTAAGATGGCAGCCAGAGCGGCTGGGCAAACAAGTTGTTAAAGTTCCTGGTTGCCATCGGTGTATTTGTTTTCAAACTGGGTCTCTCAGTCTGTTTCCCATCACAACGTCCTCAGAAGACCTTGCTCTAGCTTTTTAAAAAAGCTTTGGTATGTGTTCTTCCCACAATACGTACAAGTATTTCCATTAGAGTTAATCAATCAACACCAAATAACAAATGCTTTTACCATTAATGGGAGCAATGGGCCTGCGAGGAGGACAGAACCGTGGTGTAAAGGCAGCACAAAGAACAGGAGGAAGGGCTGGGGGGGATTTTCTGTTTGATAATATCCCAGGCAGGTCTCGTGTCAGATTTGTATGGTTGCCTGTTGAGGTAGAGCTGGATTAGGGGGTCGTAAAATGTGCAGCTTGTCTTCCAGTTATTTACTTAGCCAGGTAATGGAAGTGGGAACGAGGTATTAAAGAATTTAGGGATGGGAGGAAGAGAAAAGAATAATTCATTTATCCATAAATAATTCAATTTTTCCATTTATCTATGTAACATACTGGATGCACGTTTTCAGCACATTGCCCCTGTGGTACTTGGTAGTTCAAACAGCAATTTCTGCTTTTCTGGTAGCAGCGGTCAGGTCTGGTGCGTTTGCAGATCTCTAATTAAGCATAAGGACATGTGTAATTAGCTGGTACCAGTTCCCGACCTTTTACATGAACCTGTAATTGGTAAAGGGCCGTGACACATGGAGGCCAGCAGGTGCGAGGTGTTTGCTGGGCACTGGGCAGAGCTGGTGGGTGCAGGGGACACCCTGAGCTCCTGTGGGTGCAGGGGACACCCCGAGCTCCTGTGGCCACCCCCAAGTGACCCTTGGTGCCTGATGGTGATGGTTAGCGATGTGAACATACGCAGGTCTTGCCACAGTAGTAAGTAAGGGAAGTAGTAAGTAAGGAAGAGGTGACTTAAAATACATGATGGGTGGGTCAGGGGACATCTGAACACGTAGCGGCTGTGACTGGTGACGCGTGTGCTGAGGGCTCCGCGCCATGCCCCGTCTCACCCGGGGCTGTGCCCCTCTGCCTCCCGCCGCCGAAGCCCACGTGGCTGGGCCATGGGGGGGGCCGGCTGGGGAGGAGAGGTGTGTGCACGTGCTGCTCCGCCTGGCGTACGGTGGGTTATTTTTCCAGTCGTGTCATTTTCTCCTCCTTTCTTTTAGCTGAGAGACGCCCTAAGCTACGGTTTGCAGCAGTGAGCACTCCAGCTTTTCTTTGACAGCAGCAAGGTGCGAGCTTAGAAGTAGCTAATTACATATTCCTGGGATTAGGGGGGTTGTATACACAATTAGTGCAAGTTTCTTAGCCTGATTTGTAGGCAGTTGCTCCGCATTGTTGGTGCACAAAGAAAAATGGATCAGTGTTCAGCCAGTGATGCTTTTTTTTTTGCAATCACTATTGTAGCATTCAAGCAAGTATTATGTATTTTTCCAAAGTAGTAATAAACTTAGTGATAAGTAGTATGTGTATTTTTTAGATTATCTGAAGCTAGTGGTAGCTTTTGTTTAAAAAAAAAAAGGTTATCTTAAGAAACACATTTTGTGTGTATTAAGAACTTTTTTTCTTGAGTTTCAGTATATAACACTTCACCTTGGGGAAGAAAACTACAGGATTAGACCGGATCTTTTAATTCTATAATCTCCAATTTTAAAAAGTTACAGCAAGTATAATGTTTGGGTTTTTTTATGAAACAAGTATTTTCCATTAAAATGAACATGATTTTATTAACACATTTCACTGTGAAATTTTAGGGAGTAATTCAATTGACTAGGTGAATAAGAGTCTTTTCTTCGTTATTTAACCCCGGTCTCAAGTAAGGGAAACGCGTCCTGTGGAGCACTTTTTGTTTCATGTTAAGCTGAAACATCATCTGAATTTCAGGTCCTTTTCTTTTAAGCAAACCCTTGTGTATTGCTTCATGCAGGTGTTCTTATTACAAACTTCCCTTGAACTGCACATGGATGACTTGAATATGTAGCTCCCACATGATACTGTGGGGAATTCCTGTATAATCTTAAACAGTAAATTCTTAGAATGCGATATACAGCATGAGTAAAAAGTCACTGGTGTAGGCTAAGGATAATGGTGTTGCCACTAATACTTTAACTAAATTCACAAAAGAGTGTTCTTATAGCCTTTCCCAATTTAGTTCTTGTTAAGTTTTGGATTAGTGACGTATATTTGGTGCTGTTCACAGCAAATGAAACGTTGTACTAGAGAGGTTTTTCACTTGGTAGAAAAGCAATTGTTTAGGAAAAGAACTACATTTAAAAAACCCACCCAACCAACCAACAAAACTACACCCTTCCAAACTGGGAGTATCTTATAAAGCACAAAAATCTGATTCCTGCTGAGAGCCTTTTTGTTCAGTAACCTTAAATGATGTAGGTTCAAAATATGCTGTGGGCTCTGATGACTGTTTTGTAAATGCATCACACATTAAAATTTCTGGGAGTAGTTCAGATTTATTTGCTTTTTTTGTTGTTCTCAGGACAATAATTCCCTATAGCATAAAACAGCATTGTTAATACCTTCAAAGCTATGTTGGCTTTACCAGGCTTCCAGGTGGAGTGAGGGAAGAAGGGAGGAAAATCTCTGCTTTTTCCCCTGTTTTCTTCCTCTGTCTTGCTTAATGGGCCACATACGTTTTAAATCAGTTTTGCAGATGTAAGTTTAAAGAAAAATACACATTCAGAGTATTCTTCAACTATAATTAATAACAAGCATCATGAGTCATTTATTGTTTGCAAAGGCGTTGAGACATTTATTAATGTCACATTTTACTAATGGTTTAAGAAAGGATAAGTTAATAACTCTGAGTTAGGACCCATAGATGATATTGACTCATTTAGTATTTTGTAATGTTGCCTTGAGTATGCTTCTGTATGTTAAATGCTCTGGCCTGGATTTGATATAATATTCACACACATGCTTAATTTGGGATGTTATGGAGAGGCTTAATCCTAATCACACATTTGTGATCGCTGCATTTGCTGGGGAACATCACGCAGTCATAATTGGAAGGATGTTCATTAAGCATATTTCATTAATATATAATGAGTGCCATAAATATAGTGACCTTTGAGATAATTGTCACTTACATGTTTTGATTCATTACTGCATTTTCCTCTTGTTTATTCATCAGGCATGAAAATGTGTGAATTCCTTAGCTTCCCGATGCCTAGCAATATATCATGTGTTCTGTGAGAACTTCTACGGGATTTTACGGAGACCCTTGTGCTAGCTCTGGTTTCAGTACAAGAGACGACAGAAAGATGGAATTAAGCGCTTTGGTTAGCATGGCAGTGATTATCCATCACTTCATCTTTATGAATTTAAATGTAAATATGTCAACAGACTTCATATTCCTTGCAGACGTGTCGATGCAGGTAGGCATACCCCAGCCTACCCTGATGCTCCGCAGTGTTCCCGCTGATTGGAGAGCAGCAGCACTAGCACAAGGCTCACGGCATCTCTGCTGCTGCTGGGGCGAATGCCGTGGCCTGTGCCAAGCGCGACGCTGCCGATCGCTATCACGCTGGTGTAAAGCCAGTGTGGGCATGTCTACGTGAGCCGTAGTCGCAGCTTATTGCCAAGGCAACTCTTGATGTAATCCCTGTATTCCTGTTGAACTTGGCAGATGTGTATGTTGTTGTGTATTGGGGGGGGGATACGACACAGTGACACACAGACAAACAAACAAACCCCCAAACACAAATCAATTTTTTTTTTAAAAAAAAGGAATCAAGAATATTTTTAGTACATAAATTTCTGAAATTACATTTGAGGTGTGATCCTTTCAGTTTAAGTCATCCTCAAACCATTTGCGAAGCTGGTTCAATTTCCTTTAGCCTTCTTTTCACAATGCATGACATGCGGGGTCTTCTGAAGATTTTGAGGTCAAGTTTAATTTTACTGTCTGCAGATAATTAAAGGATGATCACTAGAAATGCTTTTTATTTTCTAATGAGCATTAGAGATGGCATATAACAGTTGAAGAACGAGGCCTGTCAAGAACGTGAGGCGTGTGCGTAGTATATTTACAGTGAACAGTCAGTTGTGACAGGACTGTTTCTATCCAAATGCAATACTTAGTCACTTCCTCTTAAAAAATTGAATTATGATGCAACAAACCTAAAGGGTGTATCAATTGGTTTGCCATTGCAATGGCTTGAGTTAAAAATAAAGCTTCCATTTTCTTTTCCCTACCTTTTTCTATTAAGCTTGCATGTACCCAAAGCAGCAAAATGTTCTAATCCTTTCTATGTCCTCTACCCCAACAATTTGAATCACTTCCAAACTATTGATTGATGGTGGATCTCATTTTATTAACTCACCATGTTGACTTTTCCTAATGGAGCACTTCTCCTGATGCTCTGATTCAGCAGTTGCTTCTAATGCACAGGCATTCCTTTGATTCAATTTCTCTGAAATAAGAGGGCAACTTTGTTGGGGAAGGTTTTATGTCTGTCACTCTGGATTTGTACTGATGAGCTGTATGAGAAACTTCAGCTCACAGAGTCCTTTGAATTAATCTCTGGAAGTTGTGCTTCCCTCTTTAGGTTAAGTGCTTTGGTGGACAGCAAAGTGGTGTATGCTCTATTTTTGTCAGTAATGCACCCATAAAACTCATCTAGAGTAGCAATCTCGAGTTGTTAAGGGCACCTTCGGTCTGTTCTCTGCTTGCTTGTGGCTGAGAAGAGCCTGGTCCTTTATATGTGTGTGGCTTCTGGAAAGGTTTTTTAGCCTTTTGGAGCTCTCTTGAAATTCAGCTCGCTACACCAAGGAAGCAGTCACACAAACTACAATTAAGATCGTATTGTTGCTGCTTATATCTTCTTTTTTTTTTTAAAAAAAAAATAAAGTATGTGCCTAATGCCTAAAATATTAAGCGACAGCAATTTAAATTCTAATATACCTCTTAAGAGAAAAACCCTGGGTGAGAAAAAAGGAATGCAGAGGGACAGAATCCCCAAGAGCTGGCTACCCTAGTGGTGTTTCACACATCTCCAATCTTATTTTTAACTTTATTTGTACCTAAAGTAAGTTCTTCCAGTCTTACTAATTTCCCTGTCCCTCTATACACCCTCCCACCCAAAAAAAAACCCAACCCACCCCCAGCACAGAGCTTTCTTGCTTTGAGTTCCCCCAGTACAGCAGCCTTGCCCTTCTTTCATTATTGTTTCTTGTGAGCTTTAATCTGAAAACCCATCACACGGAGCCCTTGGAGGCTTCTTTTGGAGCCATGGAGAATAGGAGTAATTATCAAGCCTATGATAATCTGTTCCAATATTAATAACTTGCATTACAAGAAATAAAGATGAAATTTTGACTCATAGGATTAAATCCTGAGAGGCGGACGGGTTCGGATTGGCCTTTACCCTGAATACAGTTGGCTGTGTTGTCTGGCCCCTTCGGTCTGTCCCTAGGTTGGTGACTAAGACAGTGATTCCACTTGCAGTGGGAATAGCAGACGTTTCTCAACAGCCATGACTTCAGAGATATTCCAATAATAGTGTTTTTGTGGTTTGGGTTTTTTTTGTTGTTTGTTTTTTTGTTGCCTTTTTTCCCCCTGCATGTCATTGTATCTACGAGAAGGTCTGAATTTTCAGCAAGTAGTCATTAAAATGCTGTTCGTTCTGTGCTTTCATTAAAATGCTGATTCATACCCAGACTCTTAATGAGAGTCTGGATACAATAAATGGACAGAGAACTGCTGGAAGCTGTGACTGGGATGGACTAGCCTAGCCTAGAGTTTCCTGCAGTAAGAAGAGAATTTTCCATCTGAATCAAGGAGGAAGAGAAATGCAAGTGAGATGATACGTTGCATCTTTTATAGCGGAAGACTCAGAACCATACCCTGTTAAAAAAAAAAAAAATTGATTTGCTTCACAGTACCAGGCTACACCATAGCTTTTCTAGGATTTTGCACCTTGTGAAGGTAAATGTTGACTTTTTCTATTTTCTGAAGTCTGTATTCTTGGATAAGCTTGATCACGTGTTGTGGCAACAGCAGGTTTCAGTGTCTCAGAACAAAGCCTTACGGTATCTTCCTACTGCTGGTGATAGCATTTATCAGATGGAAGTGATTTCGAAGTCTAGAGCAGACAGGAATTGTTTTGCATTTGAATATCTTGCCATCAGAAATTTCTATCCCTTAAGCCTATTGCTATGCTAACATGTAATCTATCTGCACACAACTAATATCATCTTTTCTTCACACCCTAATTATTTAAGTTTCTATCAGCATTTTATGGTTGATGGAAAACTGGCAGAGCTAGATCTGGCAGAGCTAGACCAGTTCAAGACTATCAGTTTGCGTGTTTGGCATTCTTGGCCTGTGAAGTGTTCTATTTTACACTTAATACTTCAAGATTAGCGTGATAGATTAGAGTGCTTAGTTAAATGTTTTTACAATTTATGCTCTTATTAACTGTCCTGTTGATCCTAGGAAATAGGTGGGGTTTTTTTCCTGATGGATGTCACCTCACAGTAATACCTCAACTTGTAAATCAGGTGTTGCTTTTTGCTATCATGATGTTGTGTTAGCACCAATTTCAGATGGAAAATACTGAGATATATAGATATATAAACATCAGCAAGTGCAAAAACTCCGTCTGCTGACATGTGATAGAAATTCACAAACTGTTGTCTGCCTTGCAAGCTTTGTTACTGTAGTGTGATCCACAGGCACAACTGAATTTACTGAAGAGAAAAAGAAGGAGCCTGGCAAGTCCAAGAGGCATCAGAGTTCAAGCGATACCAAGAGCTTACGCATCCGCATGCTTAAAACCAGTATGTGTGAAACTCCAGGACCAGGAACAAGCAAGGCTGTTTAACCCTTGGTCTAAAGGCTGTACATGATCTCACACAGATGTGCATATCGTATCTGAGAGCTTGGATGCTCCCTATGATACTACATTCAGGAAGTTCTGAGGTTTATTTTATATATGTAGACACTATACAACATCTATGTTTCTTTTTCAGTCCACGTTCTGGGATATGGTATCCCTTGGAAAGCAGCTGGAGATATGAGAGAATTTTGGATAACACTTCCTTCAGATTTTTTCCCTCGATACTCTGTTTTTCTCAGTTTCCTCTTGTGCCAGTCGTTGGTCCCTCTCATCGCTTCTAGTTAGGTTGTAGAATTGTAGCATGCATATATACATATATATATAAAAATAGAAAAATACCTGCATGCATATATATGTCAGAAAACTAAAAGCTGTGCTCTACCTTGGTCTTTTATCATGATCACTGAAGTTGCAGTTCTCTTCCAATAGAAAAAGGTGATCAAATCTTCATTGCTAACTGTATAAATAACTTAGTTATGTGTTTAATGGTTTTCCAGGGATAACCTCTGGCTTGTTTTGCACCTGCTCTGAGCTGGTTAAGTGTGAGGCAGATCCAACCCAAAACTTCTATACAGCTGCATTAGCGTGTTAGCATACCTGAGCTGGGGAGCCAAGGCTCTTTGCTTTGAACTTCAGCTGGCTCCAGCAGATACGGCTCTGAACATAAGCTGAATAAGAAACGCAAACACTGATAGCATAAATCTCACCCTGTGGGCCCAGGGATCATTCTGTCCTCTTTTAAGTGCCAAACACATAAAACTTTTATGTCCTTCAAAAAAATCTTTTTTTAAGCAGGCTTGATTCCAACCTTCCCTTCAAGAAGAATGTTGCTGAATACAAGTTAAATAGCAATTCTGAGTGTGAAATGGAACGGGAAGCATTGGTGGCTGTGGGTGTCTTTCAAAACGGAATTACTGAATGATTAATTACTGTTCTGCATGAATAATTTCTGAATTATTAACACCTTTAAAAAAAGACAGCTCCACAGGTACCAACTTTTTCATGTGAAAATCTCTAGCATGTAGCTTAAAGGTACAAGCTTGTGTAACAGACAGTGGGAGCCTGTGGTTGTACTTGTGCTAGATGGTCCACACCTTGTCATCAGGCATCTGAAAGGTGTGGCCAGCACCCGAAGGGGCTGCATCAGCTACCCACTGATGGCTGGGCTCACCTGGGTTACTCTCAGTTGTGTAGCAATAAGTGCTAGTGTAGATTAATGCTAAAGCTCTCTGTGGCATTTTCAAAATTGCCCAGGGAAAGAGTTCCCATCAATATATATTATTTTTTTCTTTTAGCAGTGATTTTTTTTTTTTTTTTTTTTTTTTTTTGCTTAACTAAAGATAGATTTTTATGTCTAGGTCTTCCTTAGATGGAGGAACTAAAGATCTTTGTTACAAGGTTAGGTCCTTAAAAGGAACAGATAAATCCTCTAATGAGCGTGGTGTGGGTAGGTATTTGTAAGCTACTTTTTCAGATACCACAGCGAGGGGTTTTGTGGAATTGTGTAGTGATGTTTTCTTTGCTCTCGCCATTCTGTTTGCCCTCCTCCTTTCCATTCTTCTAAACAGTAATTAACGCCTAGGATCAGCATGGTTGCTGCTGCCACGAGAATATACTGCAGGAGGAACAAAAGGATGACGTACACTTTGAAAAGGAGCCAGATAGTGAAAAATGATTACAGCCTGCTTAATTACGGGCTTTTTCAGAGCAGTGTGTTTAGTTTTGCATCACTTAAAAAACTAATAGTTTCATGTCTTTTTGAAAACAAGATAGGGAAAAGAAATCTGATATAGGTTATAAAAAGAGCAGTGATTATTTATTTTCTCTAGTGTAACATCTGGAAAAGTTGAGGCTCAAGAACAGCTTTAAATAAATCGTTGCATAAAAGTATCACTTAAAAATACAGAAGATGTGATTTGCTGTTTGCACGCAGCGGGAGATATTTGTTGAAGCCGTGTCGCCTGCTGCTGTGGCAGTTGTCACCTGCAGTTTCAGTGCTGGGGCAGCAGCACCTGCCTGCGCCTGCGGTCCTCCGTCCTTGCCACCTTGCTTAGCAGTCCGTCCTCTTCTGCAGTCTGTGCCTGCTCATCGGGGGGGGTGCAAGGTGGTCTCACTGCATGCCTCCTCTGCTCAGGTTTGTGTGGGGTTTGCATGGATTCTGTTCCTATTAGGACACGGCTGTTGGAGGGCTGCTAGGGCATCGTTGCCAGCCAGCACGTTCCAGCAGCTTGCCCGTCTTCCCTGCGCCTCAGGGGAGGCTCTGCTGCCCTGGGGCTTGCACGGGGAGAGTCTGGAGTGGAACCAGCCTGAGCTCAGGGAGAGCCCACTCCGGCTTTGGGCTCCTCTCCTGGCCATGCTTCTGTCCCTTGCCTGCTGCCAGTGCCGCCAGTGCCTCTTGGCTCATGCTACCTCGTCCTTCCAGAAATAACATTTCCTTCAGACTTGCAGGTGGAGCGGGAGATGACGTCTCAGTTGTCTAGCAGATACTCTTCCAAAGTGCTCGATCTTCCTCCCACGCCACAGGCAGGCCAGCACCTGTATTGAACTTGCTTAGGTGAATTGCTTTCCAGATGAGAAATGCAAAAGAGGGGGAAAAAAAGTGCAATTCTTCAAATATAATGGTTCCCAGGTAGAGCTATTCTGATCAACCAGATTAGAGATTGTAGCTGATGGTTGTTGAACTTGTCTGACCTAATCCTCTTGAGGTGGGCTCTTGGGCCTTCAGATGTAACCCATTGTTTGGAGTCAGCTATCAAAGGCATGAGCTGGCAAATTTTCCCTCGTGGAGCAGGTGGCAGCATGAGATAGTACTGAGCCCATATATACACATACAGCGCACGCACAACCCCCCCGATGGGTCTGTATATCGTAGATCAGGTACAACTGATGAACTTAAATGTGCCTTTGTGCGTTCAGGTGTGCCTTTCAGAAATACCCTGGGTTTTATTTTTGTAACCGCTTGAGGACATGGAACATCTTCAGTTGTCCTCTTTGAACAAGAAATGTTAAGCCTTATCATTATCCGAAGATGGGTTTTAACAAGTCGTCTTTTGCTAATATCTGAATCCTAAGGTAGCATTCGTCTTATATTAAAAAACAATAGTGATGAATGGAGGACTCTTGCTGTCCTCAAAAGCTGAAATTTTGCTGTTTTATTTCACACAGCTTGCTGGAGTTACGCAGGCAGGCGTCGTGGCAAATATGAAACTACTGATTTTTGTATTGATTGTCTGATCAGATCGATCGTGTGCACTGTGATCTGAACCAAATGGGGTATATTGCAGATATGAGTCAGTTCCAAACTTATCCTATAAATGGTGGGAATTAAATTATCTGAGAGTTGAAAGATTATTTTGATAGCTGTTTCAATTGAGGAATTTCCTCCTGTTTAGTGTTAGCATCTGAAAAACACTTTGCAAAAAAGGTTGGATGAGTAAGGAAGCAGTTCAGTTTGTATTTGATAACCTCCCTCAAGGCTTTTCAGGAAAGGTTTATGTCAAGAAGGTTTCTAAGGACTAAGTAGCTAGGCTAGATGTAAAATTGCTGATATTTCTATGGTAAAGGATGACAGAGGGGATTATATAGTATTAATCCTTAAACATAATAAAGGGAATAAAAGTGCAGCATTTGTCCTGTGTCTCTGACGCATTTTTTAAAATCTAAACATTGTTTTAATAGCTTTGCATCTTGTTACCTACTTCTGTCACCATCATGCATGTTTTCATGTATAGGGAAGCGAGTATTTCCCTTGTACTGAATGTGCAGAATTTCTTATTTACCCTGAACTTACATGAGGTGAATGTCAAGATAGTACTAAGACACTTTCACACTAGTTCTAAAATGGCAGGTTGATTTACATGTTTATTTTTATAATTTGAGTGAAAAAGTAGTTAAACACCACTGTTTTGTATGCAAGAAGAGAATACGTCGTATGCTACGCTTCTGTCATCTGAAAGTGCCTAAATTGCTTTTGGCAAGTAGAGAACTTAGAAAGAAATTGCTTTAGTGACAGAAGTGTTTTGGAAATAAACCTTGAAAGTGAGAATATGAAACCTGTAATTATCTAATGGAAGACAGAAAAGGTTTTTAAAAGCAAACCAAAATGTAAACACTAGAGTTGCTGCAGTTATCTGACCTCTCCACATGCCCTGTCTGTGTGCTGTGGATTTGTAGGGTGTGATGTTTCAGATTCCCGTTAGCCACAAAATGTCTTGGGTGAGGCACTGGGATCACAAAACCAGCGGAAAGCGCTCATGCAGAAAGCGTCCTTGCTTTGCAGGTAGTGCAATTTGTGAAGGCACCAAGTTTTTAGAAGACTTCAGTAAGTTCTTCCTGAATTTCTTTACCGCCTCCGTATTTTTTTCAGTTTTGTGGCCACCCTGTTGACTTTCTGCCCAGGATTGGGGCATGTATTTCACATGAGAGGCTGATGTGTTGCTGTGCTTGGGGTTTTGTTGTGGCTAAACACCCACTGCATGCTCACCGTTGGGCTGGGATGAGCCGCGCTGCTGCAGGGCTCGGTACACCAGGGTCAAACCTGCCCCCTCCACAGGGCTTTGCTGGCGGTCGGGTTTGACTCTTGTGAAAAGTAGGTCACAAAAAACCTGCTGGGGTCACAGGTAAAGGAAGGTGTGAAGATCCCTCTGAGATCTCCAGGACTCTGGGAGCAGAAGGAGGTCTCCCACAACCTGCCCATCTTGACACTTTGGCTGCCAAGCTTAGAGTCCTTTCTTGGTTTTCATGACTGCTGCTCGCCGGTGTAGGCCTCTTTATTCGTGAGGAACTCTTGTTATTCTGTACACATAACTTGTGACCTCTGAGAATTTGAATTCTTGGAAAACTTTGGTAAGAAAAGGAACTAGATGGAGAAAAGGTTTGATGGATCCTGTTCCCATTGATGCCCACAGAAATTTGGGATTTTTTTAAGTCACAAATGTCATGCTTGACTGTGATTGAGACTGGATGATGACTTTACCTCCTTGTTACTGGCATCTCAAAAATCCTACATCAGTCAGAGGAAACAAAATAAACATCTTTGCTGTTGCAGCACACGGTTTACATTAATTGCTATGGCACTTCAGCAAACGTGCCTGTTGCTGTGGGCATCTGGCTACATCATGACAAGTTTAGGTCACAGTGTCGGTGTCGCTGTAGGGGAACGGCTCTTGCATATATGCCTGCATAGGAAATATTAGTGTCAGGAAGCTCAGTAAATCCTTATTCAAACTGATACATATAGCTTTAAAAATGACTCTGTAATGTATTTAGTCTCTGAGGGAAATCAGAAGAATTTTTGGTCTATGAAAGACATGAATTTCTTTACTTCCAAAATGCAACTGATTGAGCTAGTGATAGGTTGCTACCAGTGATTGCAATGACAGTGTGTGGCAACACCCAGAATAAAATGTGGATAAGAGAGAGTATAAAGAAATTTGTTAATCTGTTTTGTAGTCCCATCCAGGATAAGGCGGGGATCGGTTTCTGCTGGTACTCTGATGCTGGATTAATCCTTTTGAGCAGTTACAGTTAAGAGCTCTGAGATGCTGCTTTCATGCTTCATATGGTGTGAAGAGTCCCTTTTGGTACTGGAAGTAAGTTCTGCATTTTAAAAAGTAGCTGGGAAGATTTACTTCTCATCCTCAAGGCATCCTGCCAGGGAGGTCGTATGTGACACTGCTGATGGCTGAAAGGACACGTCTGATTTCAGAGTAACTCAAGGGAAGGACTCCAGTGGGTTATTTTTTATTAAACTCTTGACTTTTGTATTCTTTCAGCTCAAACAAAATTAGAAAATAAAAAATCCCAAAAAATACTTCAACTTGCGATTATTATAGCAATAAACGATAGTTACTTTTACCTGGCACACGTTGGCATGGCTGCCAAGAGAAACAGTCCCACCTTCCCCTGGCAACTGGTTCACATTCCTCCACCGGTGCCGCCTCCCCGGTGCCAGCATGAGGGTATGCACAGCTGTGCGTTGACATGGGCTGAGGAACCAGCACAAGGTAACATTAATCCAGGAGAGGTTGCTGTCTTTTTGTGTTTCTGTTTGATCTGGGGCGCATTAGCCACTGGGGCTTGCAGCCCGTTGCCGGCATGGTGGGAGGGAGAACGCGGGGCAGGAGCACAGGATGGAGAGCAGCTTCTGCTCTTGGGGTGACAGTGTGGCACTGCAGGAGAGCTGTGCTGGCTGACCTGAGGGGAGCATAAATAGTTAAAACGTGAAGTTTTTGGATTTGCCACCTTTTAAGTCCCATGTTTTGCAGGACAGCAAAGAGCAGTAGCAACTAATGTGCAAAGTGCCGTGGTACGAGGGTGTGAAGCATTGTTATTTTTCTGCATTTGAATTGACAGCTCTCAGTGACCTCACAATGCTCCACAAAGGTCTTGCAAGCTATTGTTGTATGAAATAGCCTTTAACATCCCATTTATGGGTAGGTAGTGCACATGGGATCCTGTTATACTGTGGATGCAGCGAAACTTCTCTGTTTTATAGAGGATTTTTTTCAATGGGTTTCCTCCAGTTTGGTTTTGGTGTGTAATTCTCTGTCAAAGTACTTTGCTTAGCGCTGCTGCAATGGGGTTGATTTTAATGCTGGTTTTAACTGCAGTGATGTGTGTACAAAGGTCATCAGAAATAGTTAAGCAAAGATTAATACTGTCTCTGAAGCTGTTTTCTCCTTGGTTGAAGAGAAAACGAAGTGAATTGCATGTGAGTGGTTGTGAAGAAGCTAAGGAAAATTTTCTGATAGGCCTCGATATATGCGTTGGATATGCTTCATTGTGCAACTCTACTGACTCTTATCCAATTCTTTTTTAATCATGAAGTGAACTTGTACAGGCATATATTTATTTATCATAAACAACTTAGGAGCTCTTTTCTATCTGTCATCCGTTTGAATTACGTATCCTTTTCATAAACAACTGTGCGGTCTTCCATACATTGTGCCATAGTTTGCTTATGTAGCTGAACTGAGGACAAAAAGGTCTTTTAACACATTTGGGATGAATGGAAAATGCAGCTTTACTGCCCTTACGAACCCACCTTCTGCTTTTTCTCAACGGCATTAAGAAAAATGATGCAGTTCATGAAGTATTAATTACTGGAGGTGCTCCTGTATGTGACTTGTTCGGTTACTGCTGTTGATGGTGACGGCAGCTTCTGCCTTGCTCCTGGACGTCCCACGCGTGCAGAAGGATGCTTCTCTTCATTCTTTTCCCTTCTTTTCTTTCTTCCCACCTACTGGGCACAGCCTTCCTAAAGACGCCAACACAACCTCCTTTTCCATTCTGAGGCAAAACGTTGTGGGGTGCCTGGGTCCCCTGCAGCCCCTCCATGAGAGCTCTGCTCTGGGGCAGAACTGGGGGGTCTTGCTCCCTGCACCTCTAGGACACCTTGGTCCCCCTTGCTGCTGTTCTTGTGACCCCCTGGCTCTCTTGGAGCTGCTTTGCAGCTGCAGGAAGAAAGAGGGAGGCCATGAAATAGAAATGGAGGGATGTTTTGTGATGTGTAGAGTGGGAGTTTCTAAATAGGAAAAAAAGAAAAATAATCCTCCTTCTCTCACAAACTGGGATCCCAGCCTCACCTGCTGGCTATTCTAGCCTTTGCTGCGTTACCAGCTTTGATTCCCTTACCTCCAAGGGACTTGCTTCATTTCTCTGACTGGTGTTGGAAGTATCAGTCCAGCTGTTACCTGGTTTTGGCAGACACTTTGGAAAACCGCGAGGGAACCTTGGAGCTGGGAATTCCTCTTCTTTGTATGAATAAACTGCTGCCAGTCAGCTCTTAATGTCTGTTTAAACTTCTCTGTCCCAGTGGGAATTGGGGGCTGCTCCCACCCAGCACAAGCAGAGCACTGCACTGCTCCACGCGCCGTGTGTGTGTTACAGCTTGGGAACTGCCGTGTGTAGTGGTACTGGGAAAAGGTGGGTTACAGTGGGGTGAAAGGGATGCTGGTGGCCTCTTCCCAGCTGTAATCTGGTCTAGAATGTGCCGCCTCCTGCATCTGCACAGCTGCCTGCAGTAAATTTTGAAAACCCTTATGAGGATAAATGCAACAGAATGAGCCTTAGTCCGTAACTGAAGAAAAATCTGAGGTTTTAGACCTTTTGTGGTTTATGTCCGTTTAATTAAAAATTCACTTTTAAAACTTGATCTTAATTGTGCTGGAAGCATCTTCCCTTGCAGCAGACGTTCAATAAAACATAAGCTGGGCTTTCAGCATGTACATTTCTGGTTGTGATGTCTTTGTTGTGAAAATGTGTCACTGGTCTGAGCACATCTCTTGGCGAGCCACCTGCCTGTTCTTTTACCCACTGGTTTCCCTTTGAGGTTGATACTGAAAAGCACAAACCTGAAGAAGGCCTCCCTTCTCAAAATTTGCTTCTCACATTGTGTTCTCCTGCTAATGCTTATTTTATTAGCCCCCTTCTTACTCTGGCAGCAAACGCAGTGACGTAGCATTCAAGGCACTGGTCCAAACTCTGAAATTTTACAAGCAGTACACAGTGGAAACATTTACAAATCTGTTCCAAGATACATATACACTCGGTGTATATATCCAAACGTAAATATTCAGATCTGTTTGTTAAGTTTTCAGTTTGCTAACTGCTTAAAGGTTTATGTTCACGTGTCCACGGAGAATCTCTGTGGTCGAAATGACAGCAGGTTTCTTAGGGGGGGAAACAGCCGTTTTCTTATCTTTATGTTCCCCGTGGCTTATCTGGAACCTTCCAGCATCCACGTAGTGGCTGTTGACAAGGAGAGAACTGGCAGCTCAACCAGGTCTGCATTGCTGACTAGTCCTTGATTCTTAGTTATCCATTTGAAGCGAAGGGCTGCTGCGGCTCTTTGAGGTGCTGACTTGGGTCTTGAGCCTTTTTCATCTCTGAAGGGGACTGTTTTCAGTTGTTTTGGTAAATCATAACTTTTTTTGAAGGACGGGTTCTTCTGGAGTCCCTCACTTGCTGGATGGAAAGCTGTAGCTCTTAACATTTTTCAGAACAGGAGATGGAGAGGCAGTGGCAGTTTTAATAACTGATGCTCTGTCCTCCACAAGGGAAAAATGATACTGGTTTTCTAACTGTAAGGTTAGATAAGTCTTAATGGTTTAAAATTCAGTTCTTATTCCTTGCTGTAATTGAACTATTTTTTTTTTCTGAATTGCAAGTAAGGTGTTGACCTGTAGGCAAAATCCACTTATGATCGTTAATACCTGGTCAGATTGTCTTGGAAAATGTCATTTTCCAGTATGGATAAATTCCATGGCTGATCAAAGATGATGATCAAACTGTGTGTCTGAAGAAAACCCAAACCTTGCAAAACTTCAACATTGATGATTTGCATCTAGATTTGAACTAAATGGATTTTTATAAAAGCAAACCTCTCCTAATACTGTAACCAGAAGTTCAGAGTCCTGCAAATTCCTGGTCGTGATTTTTACTCTTAGGTTTATTCCCATTCCTAGGACTTGGTATCGGAGAAATTAACTTTAGCTGATATAAAACCCTTAGGATGTGATCATATTCCAGGGATCATCCCATGAAATGACAGTGAAGGCAAAAGTACACTCTTGGAAGCAAATGTCTTGTTTTAATGATTTAGATATTTATTTTTTTTACATTACAAATAACTTAATTTGAATCCATCTGTGGTAAGGACATAAATCTTGCAGCATCTAAATAAATGGATCTTGTCAGAAACCCCTTACCTGCGTTGACTTGCTTTTCTGCTTAAGGTTGTTACCTGTTCTGTGCCTGTAAGTCTGTGCTTTAACATTCCAGTGAATTCAAAATCAGATAAACTTTGAAGGAGTTAGAAGTTATATTAACAGTACTGGGCATGTTTTCAGTAACAGTTTCTCAATTTCTGTTTTATATACCGTATTTAATTTGGTAATGCCTTTCAAACATGCTGCAAAGTGTTTGGGGGGGATTCCCACAGCAGGGTGCTACGTGATGTTGTTATCTGCTTGTAAGGAGGAAAGACTTGGCCATCCAGTGTCACTCACTAGGTCTGTGGTTTCACAGCTGGGTAAGCCCGCTGGAGTGGATGGGCTACCTTTGAGAAAGCTCCTCTGGTTCCTCTGAGGTGGCTGTGCTCTCTCTGGTGATGGTGTGAGCAAACTGGAGAACAGCCTCCCTTTGTCAGGATGCGTTTCAGCTGGATTTAGTGCCCTTATCTAGCTCATTGCATGAGATGCACAGCTGCTGCTAAGGGCCCTGAAGCGGGGCTGGGATCACAGGATTTGTCTTTTCCTGACAGCCTGCGCTGACATTGACTTAAAATGCTCGTGAAACCTGAGGACCAGTGGCTTTACAACTCACCGAGGGCAGGATTATCCCCCCGTGTTCTGGCGTGATACCTGCCTGGCATGGCAGGGTGATGCTTACACCCCTCCCTGCTACGCACATGCGTTCTGTGTGTCTTAATAATACTGAATGGCATTTTTCAGATTACTCTGTCTGCAATATTATGATATCTGTAACTACAGTAGCAATGGCAACTTACGGAAGTTTGCAGATGCGCTGTTTGAATTCCAGCTCTTTGCCTTACGAAACTATTAAATACATTTGCCTAAAAGAACCATTTGGTATCAGTGTAGCAGAAAAGCATGAAGAGGTCCAAAGGTGTCCTTTGTCAGGTCAGCCAAGCCAGGGAGGGAAATATTGCCCTTGCTTTATGATGGACGTGCCTGTGCCCATTGCTTCCTTTTGAATTGGTATTTTGAGCATATGCTTCACAGTAAGCATGTGTTCAAATACATTCTTGTGCCCCGCGAGGAGGAGAGTGCTCTCTAATTGCTCGTCGACCTTCCTAACCACCACAGAAACGTTAGCCTAACTGCCAAAGCACTATTTGGCTTTCCTGCCTGCCAGACAGGTGAATCTTGAGAGTATTCCTTGGAGAAACTGTTGTGGACAAGAGTGGGATGAGGCAGAGCCCAGAGCCCGTATGTTTGGCCAGACATCCCATTGGATGCACTTTTCTTGGTACCTGGCTGTGTTGCTAAATTTTTGCGTAATTTATGCAACTGCAAGCAAGATCTACTTTTTTCTTGCCCTTTTCTTAAAGTTACACGCTGCTGTTGGTCATGTATAAATTCTTACTGCAGCTACAGCTGGTGGAAGACACCGTGAGAAGGCTATGACGCAGGAACTATAAATGAGTAGAAAAGATCAAGTCACAGTAAATAAAACAAGGCAGTATTTTTTACATCAAAGACAAGTTATGCAGAACCATAGCCATTTGGTAGCCCAAGCAACCCAGCCATCTCAACTTAGGTTTTCCTACCTCATCGCCATTCAAATTGCCATAATACTTTGTAGTAAGCTTTGGAAATTTTAATAAATTATTTGCAGGAATAAAAAAATGCATCATTAGATTTGAAGGATCAAGCTGAGTCTCCCCAGTTCAGCATGAAACACAGTAAGTACTTGTGTTCCCTGTCTGGATTATTGTCCCTTTACGTGAATAATGAAAGCTGCAGGTGTTTTCATATGAACAAGTAAAACAAGCAGAAAAGTACTGGATTTTGCAGAGTGAACGGCCATAGTTACAACAGAAATAAGGAGATACTAGAATTTTGAGGAACAACCCAGAAACAATTTCTATTGAATTCATCTATATATGAGTAGCGCACAGTCATGGCAAAGAGTATGAATGTACCATGTTCTTAAATAACATTTCTCATTTGTAACTTAAGTGGCTTTTTACAAAGGACTAAAATATTTCGGCTTTTACCAGATTCAATTCTCAATAAAAACTTTTTTCCTAGCTGGCTTCTGTTCCCCTTCAGTGGCTGTAGTGCCCAACTGTACAGTTGCTGCTTGTGATGAGCAAATCAATAAAGTCTTATTAGTGTGCTCTGCTGCTTCTCATTGCCATCCCCACTGCAGTGCCCGTCCTTTGACGAAGGGATGCTGGGATGTTGTGTTCCCAACGTCCTCTGATTTGTGGTTAGCGAGGCAGGAAGGTGAAAAGGGATACAGGATTGGAACAGTTCAAATATCTATTAAAACAAGCCCTTCTGTGAGCAGCAGAGCCATGAAAGCCTGGTTCCCTCTGGAGTCGTCTCTTGTTTAGATTTTCTGGTGCCAAATAAAACATCAATTTCAGCGTTGCTGGTTTTGAAGCCTTCGTGACTGAATTCTGGTGCCTGGTATCGGTGGTTCCAGCTGCAGCCCTGTCCTCGGTGGGAGCGTTACTCTAGTCCATAAACCCTGTCGGACCTTGATACGTTTGAAGGCTTTGCTAATACAGCAGCTAAACGTAGCTGAGGGCATTCAGAGTTGTTAAAGAAGAAACAAATGCACAGAGTGATAAGATTTGCCTTCCCCCCCCCCCCCCCCCCTTTAATTCAGGCAAAAATTCAGGAGCTGGTGAACTGCTGTGTGTATTAAGGAAGGCTGATCCCAGCCAGCAATGGCTACCAGTGCCAACATGGCCGCTTTCAAAATTTACAGCAAGTTTTGGTTTTATTTAATTTCTTTTAAAAGTTGAATTTTAGATAGAGATCACTTGGGGTCAGACTATCATAACAAATAGCAGAGTATGGTATCACACAGTGACAAATGACGAGAGATACACCTACTGGAAACACTAACAAAAATATGCCTAGTAAAACTAGACACCGTAATCCTTTCTGATAATCCACGTGATCCTAAACCCGTCTATTCAAAAGAAAAACAAATTGCCACTTGTAAATGAAGTGAATCTTAAGATGTCTTTCCCAGACCTTCACCTTTTAATAAATAGCTTCTAAATATAGCATTGGATCAAATACTTGAGCAGAGCATTTGTGTTTCCACAGCAGTGCTGCAAACGTCCGTCTCCAGTGCTTTATACAACTTGCGTCTCTGGGTTGTGCAAAATGCATTGCTAATAACAGTGCTTCTTATTTATGAAATATTCTTGTGGCTGGTCATTTGGCTCCAGTGGTATCAAATTATAATCCCATTTTTCCAGGTGCTGTAGTCAAAGATGCGGCTTACAGTGTATGGCAGGCTTTGCAGATAAACTACCATTAGTCTTGATGGTTGGCAGATTGTTTAACGTGCCCTCCAGGTACAGTATCCTCGGGAAAGCTTGTGAGTGTTGTTACCAAACCAGGGATAAACGGGGTGAGGAGATGTACCAGAATGTGAAGGCTGATGTTTAAAACCAAAATTTTCTGCATGAGATTATGCATTTTAATAGCCTTTGTCTCAGAACTCTCGAGTTTCACAGAGGTGCAAATATTTCTAAATGCAAATACAAATGCTAAATATATTAAGTCATTTAAAAGGAAAATGGTTAAAAAAGAAACAATCTAGGGGATATGAAAAAATGAAGTCAGCAGGTAGGAGTTTTAAAATAAGGAGGAGATGATTTCTAGCCACAGTATGTGGTTAAAGTCAGAAACTGCCTGCCGGATGGTGCAGAAGACATCTCTTCAGGGTTACTAAATATGCAGCAAATCCCCCTAGCTCAGGAGGGTCCCTGGTAAGATGGGGAGGTGTGACAGTCTGTTGTCCTGCTCTTGCAGCCTTCTCTGGGCAGCTGCTTTTGGCACCATTTGGGACCGGAGATGGGACCAAACTGCCCTGTGGTCTAACCTGGTACGTCGGCTCTTCAGTGCCTGCGCTGAAATTCTCACTATAGAGAGGGAAGCAGAGGAATGGAGGGGACGTGTCTTTTCAGGTGGTAACTGCCTCAAGACTAATTAGGGAATGAAAACAGCCTTTGTAGTTAGCCTTGGCAGAGCTTTTCTATGTTGTGTAGAAGACAGAGGTGACTGAAGACCACCAGCGATATGATTGCAGTATGAATGCTACACACATCTTAAATTTTCCCTCCAGTTATCTTCCCATCACCACTAAGGCAGCCGGTACCTGTACGTAAAAAGGATCTTGTTGTTAGTGCTGTTTCAAGGTGTCTTTACGCAATTCTTTAGGTCATTTTTAACATACTGGAACGACAGGCTGAATTATGCTTTGGCCTCTCTTAAAACTCCTGAAATTCTCTTTTGTTTTTCCCTCTCTCAGATGCTGAGTCATGATGGTGTTTATCAAAACCTTAACTCATTACCTAGAAATCATGTAACTTATTTAGAAATGCTGACTTCCACATTTTATCTGCTAAACTAAGCAAGTACTAAACTGGCCTTGATCAATGTGCTTCAGTCAAGGGTGCAGGCAATTTACTGGCCCTGACCTTCCCTGTGTGTTTAAGAGACAAGACAGGGAGGGTCAGTGGCAATTACACCATTTAAGAAATTCATGGAGAGTTAGGCAGCTAAATAACTCCAAGGATTTATAACAAAGCTTTATTTACTACTACTACCTTTTTTTTTTTTTTTTAGTATCAATATCAGCACTTAGTCAAAGGTTCATTCATTTATGGTGAATGAATAAGGTAGATCTGACAGCAGTGGGTTCAAATAAATAAATAAACTCTGCCTTTGCGCTTCTGAAAATCAACTTTTAGGTCCTCTAGAGAACATTATTAAAAAAGAATTACCTAGTCAGTCAGTTAAAAGATCTACATAACACTAGTACAGGCTGTGATACTACTCTTCATGTATTGGACCAGCCTAATAAAATTTAATCCTGTTTTGTGACTCCAAAACTCTTAACTTTGGCTAACAAATGTTTAAATATAGAGTACGTTGTAAGTGCATACATCTCTATAAAACATTTTTGCAATGTTTAATAATATTGTCATTAGTGTGTGTGAACTAGCATTAGTGTTCCCTGCCTTGTAGGGGTGACATCAGGATGGTTGCTACTTTCTCCAAGTCACTGTGATATTAGCTGAAAATTAACATTTTCATTGGAAATCCTCAGTTAAACGCCCATCTTTGTATGTGATGGGCACGGTCACGTGTGACTGATGCCATGGTATTTAATGTAATGGCATTTTGAACTGTAAGGCATTATTTTTGCCCTGGCTTAGCCCCTGGCGTGGGCGTTGTGTCGTCTCCAGCCTTCTCCATGCTTCCCAGTGATGACAGACTGAAAAAGACAGTCATTATCTTCTGCTCTCCGGGTCCCAGAATGGAGCAGGATTTGCAGCCTGGTGTTTCTCTAAGATGCTTTTGTTCACTTAGAGGACTTTCATCATCTGAATATTCATTCGTGCATCAAATTGCACATTTCTTCAGAAAGATGAGGACTAAAGCTTTTCAGTGCTGTAAATTGAGATGCAAAAATGCGTCATAAATCACTTGAAGAATTTTGTCTTTAAATTCCCATATTGCAGTTTATATAAGAACATGTATTTAAACAACCGTCATCAGTGTTCTTTGACGTAGGCCGTGCTTACCACAGTGAAACTGTGAGCACCTGCGTGAGGGGGATGTACAGGAAAAAATGTTTAAGATCATTTGAGATTCCTCTCAGAGCACTGCCCTTCTACTTTGTCATTGCCTTTGGGTTTATATTTGCAGTGAGATTTTCAGGAGCGAGGAGACCTTCATTTATGTTTGTTATTAGGAATTGTAATGTGGGCATCACCTTCAAATGGTTCGTAAGAAAGTGGTTTGATTCCCCCCTGCCCAAGTTGTGTGGTTCAAGGCTTTCTGTGAGTACTCAGACGTAGAGAGATACATAAATGGATCTCTGCATACCAAATACTGGCTCTGTTTCTATCAACAGTTCCATTCTCATGCCAACATCTGGCTTTTATCTCGAGCAGTGCTGTGGCAGGTTGACCCTGCCTGCAGGCGAGGTGCCCACCAAAGCCGCTCCATCACTCCCCTCCTCAGCTGGATGGGGCAGAGAAAACACCATGAAGGGCTGGTGGGTCGAGATGAGGGTGGGGGAGATCGCTCAGCAACTACTGTCACGGGCAAAACAGGTTTGACTCGGGGAAATTAGTTTATTACCTGTCAAATCAGAGCAGGGTAATGAGAAATACAACCAAATCATAAAACAAATTCTACCCACTGCTCCCTTCTTCCAGATTTCCCTCCCGCCTACCCCGAGCGGCGCAGGGGGATGGGAATGGGGGCTGCGGTCAGTCCATCCCACCCCACGGTGTCTCCGCCGCTCCTTCCTCCTCACGCCCTGCCCCTGCTCCAGCCTGGGGTCCCTCCCACGGGAGACAATCCTCTACACACTCCTCCGGCGTGAGCCCTTCCCCCGGCCGCAGCCCCGGACCCCCTGCCCCGGCGTGGGTCCCCCCCGGTGGGTGCCGTCCTTCAGGCCCAGCCTGCTCCGGCGTGGGCCCCCCCGGGTCACGCGTCCTGCCAGCGACCCTGCCCCAGCCTGGGCTGCCCAGGGGGTCACAGCCCCGTCGGGCACCCCCTGCCCCGGCGTGGGGCTCTGCCCCCCGATACCCTCCGTGGGCTGGGGGCACAGCCTGCCCCGCCGGGGGCTTCCCATGGGCTGCCGGGAACCTCTGCTGCGGCGCCTGGAGCCCTCCTGCTCCTGCTGCACCGGCCTGGGGGGCGGCGGGGGAGCTGCTCTCACACGGTCCCCTCCTCTCTCCGGCTGCAGTTGTGCAGGCTTCTCCCCTCCTTTTAAAATATATTAATCTCGAGGTGCTACCACGGCCGTTGATGGGCTCAGCCTTGGCCAGCGGTGGGTCCCTCTTGGCACTGGCTCCGTGTGACGTGGGAGAAGCTTTTGGCAGCTTCTGGCAGAAGAAGGGAAAACTCAAGATAACTGCAGCTAGTGTGGTTTTGTCCTCACAAAACATTCAGCTCTGTAACCTCTGTGGTCCTCGAGGTCTGCACCCAGATTTTGGTGGTGTCAGGGTTGGTACCAGAGGTATCTTTGGGTACGGTCATGTGGTGTGAGCTCAGAGGCAGAGTTCAGGAGCCGCCCTGTGATGCAGGTTACACCGATGGTGTCCTGCTAACTATTTTTCTGCAATGAACTTTTAATTTTTCTTACAGTGAATGGAAAATACTGGCATCTCGTCCAGATGTCAAGGACTACAGTTACTTGTTGTGCATACATTTAATTCTACTAAGCTATGAACACTATTTAAATTTGTTTAGAAATAAATTAACTGAGGAAATAATTAACTATAATCTGGAATGATCTGAAAAATGTGCCATTACTGCCAAGACATGTTCTTCGTATGACAAATCCTATAGTTTTTTTGAAAGGGATGATGAAGAGGAGGCAGAATTATTCTGCTCTTCCTTCTTTTATTAGCACTACAAATGCATCTTTCTTATACTAAAATGCTGACAGTGAACTTTAATAAATCAATTTCATGGATGCAGAACACTGTCTAGGGGACAGTGGTTAATGTAGGGAAATGAATGCACTTCAGTAGACATGTGCTTTGGAAAATTGTGACTGGAAAGAGGTGCAGAAGTGGAATCAACTTGCATAGTTCCCTGTGAATAGCAAAAACATCTCGGTGAACCGCGAAAATAACTTAGAGGGAACTCTGAACCCAGTAATTTCAGCCTGATTGGAAATACCTGCAAGTTAATTTGAGGTGATAGTGAAGTTGCTGAAGGAATGAATGAGTGTGCCTGGGAAATCCCTGATGGCATGTCCTCTGGTAGGCACGGCGGGCAGCTGTGCAGGGACTGTTTTCTCTCAAGCCTGTGGGGTTCAGGTTCATTCCTGGCATACATGTGGTGAGTTTTTACAGCGATTGCAGGCAGGGGAGAGGAGTGGAAGCAGGAACGTGCTGCAGAAGGAGGTGTTTTGGAGGAGATCGGTAATGTGAGTGCATACAAAAGACACTGCCTTTAAGGAGGGAGAATATAGGAAAGCATTATTAGTATGTATTTGAGAAAACCAGAAACAGTTTTTGTTGGGCTTTTAAATTTAATTTTATTTTCTGTGAGAAAAAGGTAATTTTATCCCAAAGTGATTTTTTTCCATTTGTTTCCAGATGCCAGTTGTCCTTTGGTCTGCTGCCTCTGTTGAGCTGGCTGGTGTTTTGGGTTCTTCGCTGTTTCTTAAGTAGCATGTTTATTGCCTTTTGCATTACACTTTAAATGTTAGCAAGGGCATAAACATTTAGGTCAGGTCAGGCTGAGGTCTTCCGTTACTGCTTAATATCCTCCCTTGAGTAGTTACATTCTGCTTTTGTGTGCCGTCTCAGAGGAACTTTGTGTTGGTGGGAATGAAAATGAAGCAAAGCCAACACATTTTTTAAAGGAGGTTGATTAGACATAGACAAGAAAACTGCTCTGGGAACTGTAGAGAGAGAGGATTTAGACACGGAGGGATCGTAGGAGTATTGAATCCTCTTTATTTCTTGTAGCCTCATGAATGAAATCTTCACAACTCAAAGCTCGGACAGTAATATTTAATATGCTGCTCTGCTGAACAACAGCCCAGTTCCAAAAAGCAGTATTCCAACTGACATGTTTTGAAAGAGAAATTAGTTTAGCCTATTAATAATCATGAGTGAGAAAACATTTTTCTGCAGTCGTTATGGATTGTAGTCATCAGTTACGGGTGTTTTTTATGTGTCTTCTTTAGCTTTCCCCATGGTAGCCTTTTTTTCGTTCCAAAGTCATGTATTTTAATCTAGGAAGGTGGAACTTGCATGATTTATTTCACTCTGGTCATCTTTTCCCCTGCTTGCCTGTGGTTTCCAGCCTCATTGCCCCAGTCCTCTTCACAGCTTCTGAATCCTCTGACCCATTTTAACCATTATCTCAGCAGTGCGCTGTAAGGTTCTTGCAAGTTTGGTGAATATTACCACCCAGGTGGAAGAGATAAATCAGATTAATTATTTTGCTAACAGAAGATTTGCAGTGGGGAGCCCATTTTCTCTTAAACCTGCAAAAGGAGAAATGCTGTCAAGGCATCTACCACATAAAAACAAGAAGTCAAAGGAAACTCATGTTTTACTAAACTCCAGCAACTGCAACCACTACACAAAAAGCCATAGGAAAGCAGCTTCATTAGTGCTTCATTAGCTCTACTTAACAGACTCAAAGGGAAATGAGCACTATACACGAGCTGAATACTGTTCCACATGCTCCAGATTATTTTCTAGCTTGTAGTTCTTGTGAGCTGTTCAAATTGGCCAACATCTGCGAAGATACTAAAAAATGGTTCTGCTATTGGAAAATTAGAATATTCCCCTTCTGCAACCCGCATCGCTGCTTCTCCCTCTCTTTTACCCTGCTGAGCCGGCTCCCATCTGCGTTTAGGTGATGTTAGCACAATTCAGACTGTCCAGAACTGCTGAACTTTGTCATACATGGTAATCTGTATAACCAGGACACTCTTTCATGTCTAGAGCATTATTTTTATATATATATATATATATTTATGTATATATGTATGTATGTATGTATTCCTTATACCAGAACTGTTGGATAGACATGTAATGTCTTTTTTTTTTTTTTTCTTCTGCTGAGACCCTTGCATATTTATGGTTGTTCTTAGCTATATTTAGTTTGTATGATTGAGTTCTTTCAATTTAAACAAGAAGTGTTTAGAAAGAAAATGTTCCAAAGTGGACCACGTGCTTTCCTCTTGTATGGCATTTTTGTTCGATTGTACAGCAGCCGGTGTCAGTGGAACTGAGGCATTTATAGAAAACACACATTACAAACTGCAGAGGGTATTGACTTAGGCAGTAATGCTAATGCTTAACAAATGCCTTTCCTGATCACAAGTAAATAGGAATTTTGGAGATCTGTGTGTACTTTCTTGACAACTGCCGAGTGTGTGTGATAGTGCCTCTTTGTCCTGTGCTGAATTTTTATGAAGAAAAGAGCTGGGCTTTTTCAAGGCAAGACATAATGAATTCTGGTACTACTTTACTTTATATTTTTAGATCACAAAGGATAATTTACTTGTCCTTTTCTTACAGCTCTTGTCGGAATTCATGTTGCTTAATCTCCTTGCTCTGCTATTAAAACTCACCTTTGTGTTTTCCGCATGCTAGGATAGACTAATCTTAGCTCCTGGTAATTAGTGCTTATTTAGTTCTTTGTGCTCCATGGGTGGCCAACAAAGGCCTAATACAGAATGTGCATATTTTATCTTCACAGTAAGCTAAGAATCCAATCAATGAAAAGGCTTTTTTTTTTCCTCCATAATTTGTATCTTGCCCTTCCCCCCCCCCCCCCCGCCCCTTACCATGTAGACCTGTGGATGTATTGAGATAATAACGCTAAGAATTAATTTAACCCTGCTGCTGTGGTAAGAGCAAGAAGCAAGAGCTGACACTCAGAGTACTTCTGCAGAGGCCGAGCTGAAGTGTGACAGCAGCGTGTTTCAAAGGAGCAGTGTTTTCAGCTGCTGCCAGAAGGTAGCTCTTCCCAGGGCTGCGTTAAGCAGCTGCTAGCACGACAGACAGCTGCCTTCCAGGACAGCTTTTGAAGAGTACGTCCAAACGGGATGAAGATCCAGCTCGGACTCTTGCTTTTGACACCCCTCTTTCCCCCACAACCCCAACCACATCAGTAGCCTTCTTGCTTTTTAGAAGCTCATCCTGCAGAAAGGATCTGTTCCTTCCTTGAGGTTAGCATGTTAAGCTGGTGGTACCTCCTGAAGGAAGCCAGCAGTCTCACAGTATTTCTGTGGTATTTCTGCACTCACAGAAGTCTGATGGCAGGTCAGTGGCAGGTCTGCCAGGCAAAACAAAGTGCTGTTGGGGGATGCAGGTGCTACAGAAAGGATGTATATGGCTGACAACCATGTTCAGTGCACCCTAAAGGTAGAGCATGTCATGTAAATTCCTGACTTATGTATGTGTGTCAATATGGTGGGATCATTTTTACTTAAATAAATCCTTCTTAGTTTAAGACTGTGCTGGGGATCTAAGACAGGGAGAATTAAACGGTTCAAGTTGATGCAGTTTGGGAATATATTTAAAGTAGTAAGTTCATTGCTTTTTAATAGGTGATATTCAAACGAGTTAGAAAGGCTTGCTGCTGAAGACTGCCTTAGATGTAGATCTGAAACATAGGTAGGTAATTTTAAGAAAGATGTGGAGGACCACAGCTTTAATCCGAGACAGCAGTTATCAAACATCAGTAATGGCTTCCTGCCTTTAGCAGGGCAGAATGTCTGCTGTGGTTTTCTGCCTTGGAGTTCAAAGCTTGAATGTCTGTGCTCTGAAGCTAAACGGACAGGGAAAGCAGTGAGTGCTCCAGTAGAAACGCTGCTTAAAATTTTGGATTTCATTTCCCTTTCCTGTACAGCTGTGAGCACCCAAAAACATTCCCATTGTTTTCTTGGGTTTGGGTTTTCAGTGGCAGCGAAGGATGAATTGTTTCCTGAGGTGGCTCCAGTACTGCCTTTGGATTGCACGGCAGAGGCATCTGCTGGTGCTCAGAGTCAGACAGACCGATAAGTCATAGATAAGCCCTTGTATTTACTCTTGCCGGTAAGCAAAGAATGGAAATGGTTCTCCTGCCCCTTCTCTTACCGGCGATTGCATTTTGTGATGCAGAATGGATTCAGGAGCTGGACTTCTACTCATGCTGCACCTTGAGAAAGACCTGTGGCGTTGCCAAGTTGTGGGATGGCACAAGTATCGCCTCGGGTACAAATCCTCCCCAATTGATGGGCAGAATTGCAAAGATTATAAAAAGATTTAAGATAGGCACACTTCGCTGTTTCAGAACTGATATGCTTGAATGACAAGAAAGTGTCAGAACAAGCTGAATATTTCCAAGTAAAAGTAGAAAAAACCTGCAAAGTTCCTAATTGCAAATACTCAGATTGAGTGTTTCTGTCTTTTGCATGCATGAAAGTACAGCAATGCATTAATAAATCTGGTGGAATAAGATAGGAGCCGTACTGTTTAGGTCAGTGGCTTTGAAACCTCAGAAAAAAATGTTCCTGAGATAGTTCTGGTTCTTCCAAGCCTTGTGCTTAGGGAGTCTCCCTTCTCATGATGTGTTTTTGTTTTACTGGGAAGTGGTGTGTTACTGATTCACTCTCCCTTCGCTTCCTTTTGTGTATTTAAGCTACTTCCCTAAAGAACTTAAATGTTTTTTGATGATTCCGTTGCTCCTTTTGTCTGCTAGTTCATCTTCTCTACCTCCTTCCAGTACCTTTTGAACCCATTTACCAATTTCTGTAATTGGAGGAACTGTACGTGCATTGAATCTCTACAAATGGCTCAGTGAGGCTAATGAAAATCTCTAGCTGCCCAGAGGAAAGGCGTTCAAACGGAGCCTCTGATGGAGGGAAGTGCATCCTCAAGCTGTGGTGAGAACACTGGAGGTTGTTCAAGAACATCTGGAAGAAACTCTGGATGTTTTAGGGGAAATAAAGATACTCACAGGGAAAGGGATGGCAACAGGAGTAGCAAGGTAGTAGTGAGGTGGTAAGTCTTCAGGAACTTGGGGGAAGCAGGGGGGTATGGTGGAGCGAGTGATTACTGGGAATATGTCATTTAGAAGGGCAAAGAGCAAGGATTGTTCGTGATGGATGGAGGCACGTTTATGGGATGTAGGGCACAAATCCACAGGAGATGCTTTCTTGTTCCAGTGTGGGCAGGAGAACTTTCCTCTGGTGGCACCCAATTAATTGTGGTTCTGTTTGATAAATGTTAATATATTCCTGTCTCATAAAACTGCTGTGTTAGCATGTGTCTGGCTGCCATTTGTGAATTCAAACCAGCAGTTTTGCTGTGCAAGTAGGTCTGCTTTTCAAAAGATGGTAAATGAACTCGTGCTGACTTTTCCACTTCAGGTCAGCCTGCGACTGCGTTTGTACAAAAGCATTGTGTTGGCAAATCAAGAAATTAATTCTCTAAACAGTTTGCTGCTACAAAAAAAAAAAAAAAAAAAGTGTTTGGACATAGCTGGTTTTAGGATGTAAGCTTTCTAAAAATATAATGTTCCCTGGAATTATTACAGGTACTGCATCATTCCCGTCGGTTGTACAAATCCATTTTTATATGTCTTCATTGCAGTGGCTGCTTTAACTGCTAAATACTGATTAAAGCATTTTGATATAAAGATGAGCTGCTAGCGAATTGTCTGTATGCAAAAATTAAGTAAAATTAAGCTTAACTGAATTAAAGTCAAGATGGCTGTGCTCAGTCAATTTACATTTGCAGAAAAACTGTGCTGCAGTATGTATTTCTAGAATGTGCTAAGACTTACATATGTTTTATAGTCCAGTAAAAAGAAGTAGCATTTGGTGATTACTTAAATAATTTAATCTGGCCGATTTGATAAATCTTTGTTAATGCTGTTATTTTGAAGCTTCTTGCATTGACTTTGGCAGTCTAAACTAAAAATAGGGCAAACAGGACTTGCAGATTTCAAGCTGCAAGTCATTATGTAGTTAATGCACATAATTGATGAACAAATGGGAAAAGCATACATCTGATAAATAATATATGCATAGAAATTGTAGCCTGCCTACAAAGAACTGTGAAACTGAACTGAATAAGCCACAAAATTGGAAATGTATTCAGTGTTATTTGAATTATTTTTGCAAGCAACCAAGATCAATAAGGGCATATACTAGAGATTAGAGCATTACATTAGTGTTAATAGAATGCCCTTCACTTTATGTTTAAAAGCAGTTGCCATATGGTTATTTCTGAGTCCTGCTGTGAATCTGGTTTTGATGAAGCATATGTTTTTGCTTCCTATCTCCTTTGGTTCAGGCATGCAGCAAACTGAACTGGTTTCCTAGCAGCTGGATGCCTATGGCTGGTATCTCAGCAGGATAGCCTACCCAAGGACTCCTTGTATCACTTGATGGAATCTTCTTAGCTGTTTGCAGATTTTTTTGGTGTGAGCACTCTTCTGAGGATCTGAGTGTTTCTACATCAGGTGAAGAGACCACAAAGATGCCCTTTGCTTGGATGCATCACTCTGTTCGCAGTTCTCGTGCCCCTCATATGTCTTTCCATTTAGTGACCTTTTTCCAGCTGTCCTGGTGGAGGGATAGGTGAGCACAGCTCATTCCAGAATTCATTAGTGCTGCTCCAAGCATCAATTAGTAGTGAAATAGGTGGTGGTTGTGGGGTAGCGGTAGTTCCACAAAATGAATCATTTTCATCTGCCCTAGGGACATGAGGAATTGCCTCCAAAACGCTTCCACTGTAAACTCAGATGAAATCACTGTTCTCTGTCATAGCAGCGTGTTCTGCAGTAAGTAAATCACCTGCTCAGTCTATGCTGTTATATCTGTAACAGTTAACCAAGAGTGTGCTGCTGAGGCCCCGAGTCCTATTGTAAACCAAAACAAAACAACAAAACCCTCTGACAAACCTAGCCTCAAAATAAAGAACACAGATACAGAGCTGCATCTGTATTTGCCAAATGAAAGTGAAGAGCCCTGTAGTTAAATTTCTGCATTTGAAGGAGTATTAGATGTGAAAGCTTGTGCAACTGAGTACAGGAGTCTGACTGACTGTCAGCTTTCGTTTATCAGTCAAAGGATATTTCTCTATTCATGTAGTATAGATCAGAGTGGCTGCAACCCAGGGGGGCCACTTTAAATCAGTCTGGGTATTCATGACAGTAGGAGAGAGTGCTGTGGAGGAATGCTTGTGCTCAGCACGCGATGTGGGTTGGTGCCAACCACTGAAGTGGGGGAGTCTCCCTGGGTCTCCTCCGAGTAACAACATCGTAAAAGTATTCAGAGGAAGAACTTGGGTGTAAATATCTGGAAGTTACAATACTGTATGTTTAAAGTGCAAGCTCTTTTCAATGATGCTGCAGGTCATGCCTCGTTTCTGGCAAACACCAGCATGAATGGTTGGTTCTTCCACTGACATGAGCTTTTCAAGGAGAATGGTTTTCAGATGGCTTTTCTGCACGTCTCAAAGCACTGTATTTCTCACTGCCTCTGTTCCTTCTGTACCATGTTTTTCCCATCCCTTGTCTCTTGTGTCTTTCTGTATTGCATGCTGTTTGTGGCAGATAAAAATCTCTCATGAGTGTGCAAAAACCCCACCTGGATTGCCAGGTTTGGCTGGGGCTGCCGAGTGCTAATAAAAAGGCTGATCAGAACTATTTCTGTATATACAGTTGAGGCTGTGGTCCTATGAATTTTCCTTTGGGAGTCTGTTTTCTATGAAGAAACTGTCCCAGTAAAAACAAGCAAACCCCTGCAAAAAGATGCTCAAAAATGTAAATGTGGTTACTTAACAATTTTGGTACCTTCTCAGCAGACTTTGTAGTGAGTTCCCAATAGCGGTCAATGCAAATATGGTTATGGACCAACAGCAAACTCAGATTCGCCCCCTAGAATAAATTAATTCTTCCAGTCCTTCTGGAACACAGTAGGTGATGAACAGAAGGAAACTGAATCCCATTTGCTACTTTCTGAGTGGTTGGTTGATTGGTTTGGGGTTTTATTTTTTGTTTGTTTGTGGTTTTTTTCCCCCAAAAGATACATCCTAGTTGTATGTACTGACAAATTTTAAAACCAAAGTTATCCCCAATATACCTCAATTAGATACAATTATGGGGATTAAGAGGGGCTTTAGTCTCAGCTCGTTAATTGCGCAGTCTAGGGATATATAAGCAGTGTTTTTGTATCTTACCTTGCCCACAGTGTGGGCTGAAAAAGCCTCAAGCTACTCTGTGTAGTAAATGTTGCAGACGTTCTTTAATGCTTGTAACATACATAGAAATCTTGGGCAAATAGTATTTTACAGTATTTTGATGAAAAACTGAATTCATTGAAGTTGTTCCTGTAGTTTGGAAGGTGACAGACTTGATCATAAGGAGAGCTAGGTACAGCACCTGTAGAGAGTAGGTTACTACACTACTACAGTCCTTTGTTTCCTACCAAGAATTAAGAATTATATGTGAGCATATTTAAAAATTAAAAATCCATCAATTAATCAGAAGTGATAAAATATTTAACAAGTGTACTGCAGAGTGCAGATCCTTCAGACTAATGCAATAAATATGTTCACAATATTTCAGTTTTCCTACCCTGCTGAGGATGTCGGGAGGACCTCCGTGCCAGGCTAGGCTTGCCTCAGCACCTGGCAGGGAGGAATTCAAGCTGGGCTTTGGCTGTGGGCCATTTCTCCGCTCCCATGTGTAAAGAGCAACCCCTGCTCCTTTCCTTGTTAAAGTAATGCTCTTTCCCTTTTCACAGCAGAAAAAGCAGCTCAGCACAATAAACCTCATCCCCATCCCAGTAAGGCAGTGGCCCCTGGTGACCTCCTTCCCTGAATCTGCTGCAGAGAAGCTGGCTGGTTGCAGTGGTGAGGTGTGGGAGGAAGAGACAGCCTGACCCGGAGAAGTAGGTTAATGCAGCTTTCCCAGGGAATAGCTCAGACAGTCGGCACGCTGCAGGTGCTCCGGTCACAGCAGCAACACCGTGCCTGAAGGCTGCCCCTGGTTTTCTCCTGCCTTTTCTCCTGCCGCTGCTTTTACAGTGAGGAGTCATGTTCTGCTGCAAACCAGCACGTAATTATTTGATCTTAAAAAAAAAGAAAAGAAAAAAAAAGAAAAGAAAAAATGGTCTTGTTAGCATATACTGTAGAACAATAAAATAGTAAATACTCTGCACAGAAAAAAAAACCTATAGTAAACAGAAATAATAATAATTTAATCCTGTTTAGCATTAGGAATTTTTTTAAATTACTAGCCTGTTTTGTGACCAGTCAGGAAAATTAAGTGTCTGATCTCTCTCACTGCTGAGTAATGAAATGCCTGATTATTAATTGCTAGAAAGTTTTTGATGGGTCACGTTGGAAAAATCTTTTGTGTTTTGCCATTCATGGTGCAAGTGGGCTTTTAATACCACAAGCACGTCAGTCCTAACAAGTTCCCTGGAAAGTGTTAGGCTTTCTGTAAGACTGAGCTTGGCCTTATAAGCTCTCCGTGAGCTGTAATGCAGCCGGGTGGCTGTAGCTGTCAGGATGTCCCAGTTTACTTGTATATCAATTGGCTATATCCGAGCACCATCTGCTTGAGACCTGCTGCTGCAAGTGGAAGTTTACACTTGAAACGGTACTAGATCAGATCAATGTATTGCTGTGCATCTTGATTGTTAAGTAGTTAGGAAGCAGAAGGAAAAATAGTGGGATATTTTATCTTTGGATACAAATTTGCAGGTAGATGAATAGTAGTCTTCTGAAAAAAAAAATTGCGTATATAGGTTAAAATACTGTGTCTCTTTTTCAGCACCCTAAAATGTTTGTCTTTTATTATATACTATAATAATTTTTAACAAAGAAATATTGAGATTTTAAAGCTGTATTCTAGGATATGCTGACTGAGAATTAGCCAAAACCAGTGAGATAAAGTGTGCAGCAAACTCAGTTAATCTTCTTTACTTTTTGCTGCAGTGGTTTAAAATAAAAACCCCAAACTATCCCATGATCTTTAAGAAAAATGCTCCCACGTCAGGGACTTCAGAAGTAAAACTCTTATTGCTAGCTCACAGCAGGGGATAAACTCCCAGCAGGCCAGCAGGATAATACTATAGGTAAATTGAGCAAATGTCCTTGCCTTTCCAATCAGCTAGTATTTGAAGGGTATTATCCTTGCTAAACTTGTCATCCACTTTAAATGGAAGTTGGACTGCAAATGTACGTACTCAGCATGACTTTTGAGTTGCCTCTGCAGTTTAGGGCTTGGATTTAATTCTTAAGGACATAACTCTGCTGCAGCTTTATTTAATCTCCGTTTCTTTGCTTTACTGTTCTTCAGTGTGTAAGGAAACTACTAATGAATAAGCAAAGTAAATAAGCAACATCTTGGAGGGAAGGAAAAAAGTTGAAAAGCTGAGTATCAATTAGATTCAGTAAATTTATTTCTTAAAGTAGTCAGAAAATAACTGTAACTACTGTATGTTGAGGAGAAGAAGTAACCTTTCTGGCATGGAATTGAAGGATTGGTGTGCTAGAATATTTAGTGAAATTGTGGGTTGTCCTCTCTAGCCAGTGCATTCCACATAACTAGAAGTTGAATTGTGAAAGCTTCTGTTTGTTGTTGCTGTTGGTTGCCCATTTGACTCCCCTGTTTTGTCCTATTATAGTCATTTTAAAGGCAGATGAACCCAAATATTTGTTAGTCACATAAATGCCATTGCTTCCTCATCCAAAGCCCAGTCTCCTGCAACCATTAAATAGGAACTGCAGTCTTCAACAGCTTCAGCCATGTTAACTGGTACAGTATACAAGGCACGTTTTCCCCTTTTAACAAGTATGTAGTAAATCTCTCTCTAAATAGGTAAATATATACATTATAGATATATATATGAAAGACATGAGTGGAGGAAGAATGCACGGAGGAAGAACAAATGAATAATCTCTAAATCCTGCTGAATTTAATATCTTCACGAAAGTTCTTGAGATTGTCTGAATAGCAGTGGTTGTATTAAACTGAGCTTGTTTTGATCGGTACTAAGTGTGAAATTTTGTCACCCGATAAATACCTTGCTCTGCCACAGGTGTGAATAGCAAAGCAACTGAAAATGTTTCCTAGAGACCGGGCACGTTGTCTCAGCTGCAAACTTCACTATCTTCATGTGTGCTTTTTCTCCTCTTTAGGGAGGAAGAGTCTGATGCTACAGGGAGAATAGCGTTGTTAGGCATGACACCTGTAATGAGGGGGGTTGCCCATTAGTTTAGTCTACTTTGAAAGGAAGAGAAGGGAAAACACAAATAATAGCAATATCATAAATACAATGTTTTTCATATCTCATGCTGTCAGCTCAGCCTGAAGGATAGCTGCAGTGTCTGTTGAAGGCAGTGCTGAGGAACTGGAGGTTTCACCTTGTTACACACCAGCGCTATTGCTTTAGTGGTCCATCAGTCTGGCTTGCTTACATGAGGACAGCGCAGATGCTATAGCATGGGCGCCAGTTTCTTAGTTTCTCATTGTCAGAGCAAGGGAGATGCAATTCAGATTATGAATGACCATTTACAGGCCCATTTAGAATATGGAAATCAGTGTAAGGTTTTATTAAAAAAACAACCAAACAACAATGATCTATATCTTTTAATAAAAGTAGTCATATTTTTATGTGAAACCAATGTTTCCCTGAAGCCACAGACAATAGGAGAGAGATACTGTGGCGATGTCTGACATGTTAACTGTATTAAGTCTTGTGAAAATACACCCAAAGGGCAGTACTGGAGACCTAGTAACCTAGAAAATGTAGCGGGTATCCTTTGACAAAGTCAGGAAGTACGACACTGTGTGGCAAAAGGCTTGGAGGTTTTAAAATGAAAAGTAATTGAAACAGACTTGCCCTCAGATGACCTGGCTAACCATGTGTTTGGAAGTCCCTGTTGCTCCATGAGAAAACACTTCCAGTTTCTGACTCTGTGGATGGAGAGGGTGAAGTTTGCAGCTGAGACAACATGCCCGGTCTCTAGGAAACTTTTTCAGTTGCTTTGCTGTTCACGCCTGTGGCAGAGCGAGGTATTTATCGGGTGACAAAAGTTCACACTTAGTACCGATCAGAACAAGCTCAGTTTAATACAATTACTGCTATTCAGACAATCTTAAGAACTTTTGTGAAGATATTTAATTCAGCTGTTGTATGCACTGGCTGAGATAAAGATGGAGCTTTCTAGGAGTACACGTGAGCCTGCATGTGTGAACGGCAGAGGAGGAGAGGAGGGGGTGGCATTATGAACCCCCAAGAGAGAGGGATGAATATCTCATATGGCCTGGATTAGCGTGTGTTTGTCTGGTGTTTTTCTCGCTTACAGGACAGATGATGATTTTCTCATATTCTGTAGGAAAAAATGACAATCAAATCCACAAGACAAAAAAAGACAGCCTGAAAACCCAGATAATTATTTCAAAAAAATTTCAGCGACGTGCAGCTTGCAAGTATGCTTTTGATAGAATGGAGCCCCTCAGACTGCGTTTTCTTAACCGGGTCTATAGAGCTATTTCATAGCTATTACTATAGCTATAGCTGCTGCATTTATGATCTCCCAACAAACAGCAGAGACACAGTATAGTGTGGACAATGAGTTCGTAACATGAACTGGATTTTGGAAAATAGCAGTTGAAGAAGGATTTAGTCTTTGGAACTACAGTGTTCAAAAGATGCTTTCCAGGTAAAGTGTTGGCATTGGATGACATACCATAAAATTAGACGTTACCTACCTGATCAGGAATGAACCAGCAAGGAAAGACTTATTGGAGAGAGTTTTGTGTGAAGCACTCTCCCTGTCACAGTGCTTACACAGTTGAACTACCAGATGCCCAATTACAGAGCTTTTAGTCCAGTGCAGGGATTTGAGTTGGGCTTTGTGATATGTCTTCTACAGTTGGCAAAAATCATGCTCACTCCTCCTCTATAAAAATCTCTGCATCTATAAAAGTCGATGCTATACTGTAAGAACTGTTAAGAATTACAGGTGACTGAGGCAATATCTATTTTTCAGCATTTCTTGCAGGAACATGGAAGCTCAAGCCTAATGAAATTTGTGTTTCTTTTGGATCATCCTTGAATTTTTTTGAAACGAAGTGACCTTACTTAAATCCATGTAATCTGAATACATGGTCACTCCAAGCGCTCTGGATGATGTCCCAGAACATTTTATCTTTTTGTATTGCAAGAAAAGACTTTCTCATTTCTTTCATTGCTGATAATACTTGTACTGCAACAGTTTGGGAGTATTTTGTTTGATGGAGCCCATGTTTACGTGAGAAAGTTTTGTTAATTTAGTTCACAGCAGATATAATAGTGACCTCCTCCTGCCGAATGTGTACTGCTTCTACTTGTAAAAGCGCTGTGATCCAGAAGCAATGCTCAGTTTATATAGGCAGTTCATTTCTTCTGAGCATCTCAGGTGCCAAAAGTGGCTGTCAGCCTCCGTGCAGTCTGGGGTACTTTTCACGATAAAGTTAACTTCCGTGCATCTGTGGATTTGCATTAGCTTCCAGTATAGCTCCCTGTGACATTTAAGCAGGATTGTTTCCCTTTATATTTAGGTGCTTGGCTGAGAGCAAATAATTCAGTGTGTTACTTCGTGATCTGTTGCTTCTAGAGTGGGTGGATTTAAATTCCTGTTAAAAAAGAGAGGAACCAATTACTATTCAAAATTACTGTGTCAGCCTCTTTGCGGTAGAGCGATGGCTGATGAAAGTACAGCCTTGACAGTCTGAGGTCTGGGTTTGAAAACTTGTAAGTGTTCCTGGGGAGGAAGTCATTATTGCTGGAGGCTTTTTTTTATATCTCTTTACTGTTCTGATTGTGGGTCAACTCTGTTCTCTGTTTGAAGTCACAAGATTGAATGCTGAGCTGAAAAAAACCAGTTTGCATACCACCTTGGGATTGTTGAAAGGAAGTGCTGTAGTTCTCTGACATTTGTATTTTATAAACATTGCAGTGAGGTCAAACGTAGGCAAGTGTGTTGTAAAAATATATGGCAAAGTTTTAGAGATTTCCTGGCAATAATTGTAACATGTCCTGTTTTATTAGTTCTCATGTAGTTGTTTCTCAAGAGATTGCTTCATTCATGCACAGTACTAGTTTTCTATGGATACAGAATTAATTAGGTGAGGATGGTGTAGGAAAGTTGTGTGCGACTTGCTCTTCGGAACTTGTTTTCCTCAAACATCCCATTATAATACTGTTTTCCTGCTCTGAGGCTTTACATACTTCATTTGGTTTGCATAAAAAGACTTACTGATGTGGACGGTTAGAAGAATGCATCAATAGGTTTTTTTCTTTCTCTTTCAGTTCATGTTCATTGAAACGTAGGACTTAAGCAAAAACGTGGTTTGTCCATCTGGATTTATTTGAAATAGGAATAAACTACTCAGTTTCAGAACAGGAAGAAAAACAGTTGGTATTTTTTTTTCCTTTTTATTATAGGAAAACTGATTCAAATTATTATTTCTTGTGGGAAGGGGTTTTTGTCACCTCAAGGTTTTGGGGCTGTTCTTATTGTGTCCTTAAGTAGCTGATGAGACCCTGAAACTGAAATTAAGCTGAGGCGTGGGATGAGGCTGTCTTTACAATGGGAGCTATTTAACCCAGTAAGCAAAAGTAACTTTGGGGTTTGGAGTGCGAGGTGTTGATTCAGAAGCCAGGTTTTCATTGCTGACCATCGCTGCCTCACTGGTGGGACTTAGAGTCCCCAGGTCCATCAGCTCTTATCTTCAGATTTAGCACTCGGGGGAGATGGTCTGTTGCTTTGCACTCACACAGGCTACATTTATGCTTCTAAATAGAATTCAGGGAGTGAACTCAGCCATGGTACTGCCAATGTCCATCCTCCCTGGTAGCTGGTCCTGAGGCACTTTATCCCTCTGATGTGCTGAGGCAACATATGCCAGGGACCATTTTTGCCTGGCTCCCTTTGTCCTGCATTGTCCTTTAGCACTACTTCAATGCAGTTGGAAACCCCAGACACCCTGTGATGCCCTTTATGCTACAGCCCAGGGCATGAAACACATATCCCAAAAATCCCTGCCATAAAACTTCCTGGCTGCAATGCAGTCATCGCGTTATTTCAGGCACTTAATTGCCAACGAATGATTCCTGACCCTGTTTTATTTAGCTGTAGTCAAGGAGACTAGAAAGATTGGGCTGCGATTCATCAACAGAGATAAAGCTGGCAGGGTCTGGTTTTTCCTCGTCCCCAGAGAAACAGAAAGCAGCATGAAGTGAATGGGCAATTTCTGGTCAAGGTGGAAGTTCATTGGTACTGAAAAATGCAGCATCACTGAGGGCTTCCACTGTGGCCCTCCACAAAGCAGCCATAGCCATGGCTTTTCCCAAATCATGATCTACCATGACAGAGGTTCATACAGTTTTGGGCAATTGGCAGTGATTTCTACAAGCAGCCCACGACAAGCTGGGTTTGGAAGAACTCAAAATAGAAATAGGAGCTTGTTGCTTTGTAGCCTGTGCAAACGATGTCAAGGAAATCTCATGTCTGTTTTCTTGCCTAGTATTGGTGTGCTCTCCTGCTAGCCGCTGTCTGGGAATTCCTGGGAATAAGGATTTTGCATGATGTGGCTAAATTCAGCAGAAGCTCCCCAAATTCTTACTACCTGGTACAGCAAAATGTCCCTGTCTCTGTTCTTCACAGGCTCTGAAACAAGAGCACTAGACTTTCAGTTTGTCTGTGTGTGACACAATTTTTAACTCTGGTAAAATAGAAGATATTCTGGTCAGTTCATAGTCTATTGTTTTGAGAGAATGAAAGCCTCTTCCACCCTTTCCTTCCTCCCCAAGTTAGGAAAAGCATAAAGCAAACAGCTTAATTTGAGACAGGCCCTTAGAAGGGAAAAGTCCTTGCTCATGGTAAAGAATTGAGCAGATCCCCAGGCTAAGCTTAGTTAGTAAGCCTGACTTGGTATCTGTAGGCTGACTGAGTTGTCAGAAGGCTGTTTGGTGGCCGTTCATCATTTCAAGGTTAATGCTTTTGATCTGCAGAGGCCGGATGCTTTTGCCTTGTGCAGCATGACAAGTCCTGTGCATTTTATGAAAACGAAAGCATGTGCTGCGTGTCGGCATGGTGACTCCTCCAATGAGTCAGAGGATTTGCTGGTTAACTGACGAACCGAGTGCATGCTGCTCAGATGTTTCCAGTTCAGTTTCTGTCTGACTCGCCTTCCTGAATAATTGTTTACTTTTGAATTACAGGAACATGCCTTAGCATCCAAAAAGTATTAGAGAGAGACAGAGTTGCTGGGAATTAACCAAGCACATGCAGTCAATTCAGTGTATTTTTTATTTCCTAGTAGTATTTTTTAATTGTGCTAGTACTTAGGAAATTTAATGCTTGTGAGAGTTACCAGGCTTGGAAACTCTGGAACCTGGATTGAAACGCATAGCACAAGCAGCAGCAGCAATGTTCTCTTCCCGTTCATTGACCTCATTGTAGAGCTAAGGGCTTCAAGATGGGTGCTGTTCACTTCCTTTAATCAGTCTGTATTTATTATGAGGTGGACAGTTTTGCATTAAGAACTGCATTTATCTCAAAGAAATGTTCAGTAGCTTTCTAGAATGTTGTATTGTTTTCTCCTTTAAGTCTCCTGTTTGTTACTTATTTTGGGAGAGTGGAAATGGTAACTTCACTGAGAGCATTTCCCTGTAGTAGAACCAAGTAATCCAGTTCCTTCCATATAGGCAATTGCCCTTTTTGTATAGTAATACTGTGATAACTTAATTTTTTTAAACATGAGTGGAGATGAGTTGAATAGCTATTTGTATTATTATCAGAAAAGTGGACCCCATTTCCAGTCTCTGGGTAGTAATTTCCTCAGGTCTCTCAACACTGCATAATTTTAAAGAACCTTATGTGATTCAGTATAGAATCTCTTTCAATGAGAAATTAATGCATCTTTCTGTAGACCTTTGCAGTGTAGACGTATACATTTGAACTGATTGCCTTAGGCTCCTTTTGTAGTTAAAGGACAGAAATAAGCATTTTTAGGATGTGATTCACCTGAACTATTTTAGGTACACGCTGTGGGATGAGCTCAAGTATAGTATAGCAGTGCTTTCTCCCCTGTGATGGCAAAGGGAATTCTGGCTGGTCCTGGCTTTCACCATACCGTAATCATTCTTTCTGTATACAGCCTGTGTCCTGTATGGATATTCATTATGTGCAAGGTGATCTTTTGTCAAGCTAACTTCTCGCCCGATACAGCCTTCAAATATCTTGGGCATCTGTTGTTGTGCTTGCAAGTAGAGTAAAACTAGTACTATTTTTCTTCTTCTCTACTTTTTTTTAAAACTTTTCTGCTTTTCACACTTCTTCAGCATAGCAAAAGGAGGATTATAGACCAGCTCTGTCTGCCTTGTATGGCTGAATCCTTCAAGTTCCTTCAAACCATTGAAATTCTAGTGTGGAGTTGCCTTGGAAATAGCAAATAGAGAATGATGTGTAGAAACGGCAGAAAAAATGTGAGAAAATGTCTTGAGTGGTTGAAAGAATTAGTCATTTCAATCAAAAATATGGGAAGAAATTAAGCTTGTGTGGTGCTTTTTTGTTTTTAGTGTCAGTTTTGGCTAGTAACAGCTGATGGTAGGTGAGATGAAATCATGTGTGTGCCTGGGTTGTTGCAGTTTTCCTGTCTTAATCAACCTGTTAGGTACTCCTCAAGTAAACCATGCATTTTTAAAAAGGGCTACCTGGTGGCTTGCCTGTAGGCTGGGGCATCAAACTCTCTAATTCCCTTCTCAGTAGACCTAAAGATCTTACCATGCTCACACAAGTCTGAAAATGCTGTAATTGGTCCAAAGAGGTGGCCCAATAACACTGTTTAGGTTAGGTTGTATTGCAAAGTTTAGATATTTTTTTATCCATGTGTCATGCAGCTGTCCATTGGTTTCTCTGTAGAAGTGCATAGCAGTTCAGCTAGAAATGGTAGGCAGGCTTCTGACTCTGCCCAGTAAAGACCAATGAGGAGCACATGTTGTCTGAGAATAACTAAAGTATTTGGTTTGGCTTTAATAATCTGGATATCTAAATGATGATATTATAAAATGGAAAGAATGATGATAAGAAAATGTCTTCTGTGCATGAACAGACAAGGAAAAAAATTTTTTGCTTTTTATCTGTTTTCCTAGCTAGACTGACAGCTGGCTGAGAGTTGTTGGATGTGTTGCATTGCCACTCTTAATTTCCTTCATCTGAAATTTACAGACTTGTTTATACAGGAACGTGTTTCTTCTTCAAACACGGTGGACATCAGTGTTTCTTCTCCATAGAGAGATAGTGCATTGTTATATCCCAAAGGCTATAAATATGCTACAGTCTACAGCATATTGCTGAAGCCTTGATTTAGTTGCTGGGTGAGCAAGTCAGTCATCCGTAATGTCTGCATAAGATGCTGTGGCTTGTATTCTGAAATTGGAAAAGAAATTAAATTGTGATATTAATAATCCACTGGCTCAGGTCTGGGCTTAGCTGCCTTTGGCAGAGCAAGGAAACACTGTACCTTGCCTCGTACCCACCAGGTGACTGTGAGAGAGCGTTTGTCACTGCTCTGACATACCGGCTTCTTCCAGAGACCAGCAGTTCCCCAGGGCCGAAATTGCCAAGGAGCTACTGTTAGTTTAGCCTGAGATTTGATCCTTATCTTTTGTTTGGACTGACCTTTGCTCTTGCATATTATGAATAGGATCTGTTTTAGTCCAGCCGCATCCATGGAGGACAGCAGTAGCGCTTCCATTAGCCTGTAATTGCACTCCCATGCTAGTGTGTTCCTTCAGATACCCTTCTGTGTTTGTACATGCAGGTGAGGTTATGGAGCTCAGTGGATGCAGCAAAGGGGTCAGTCCTAAACTCAGAAAACCTGTCGTGCTTTTTTTACCAGCTGAGACAGAAACCTCAGTGACTTTCGATGTGTGCAGGGCAGTAGCCATTCTGTCTTCTACTCTCTGTTTAAAATTAATGGCTCCATGCTCTCAGCTTAATATAGCTCAGTTTTTATCACTGCACAATCCCAGAATGTCTTCAGCTATTGTCAGCCGCAAACACAGGAAATAATCCCTCATTAAGCTGAATTATCTAGACACAGCACAGGCTAGCTAGGCTAGTGCTTAAATAGCATTGTATTGGTGAGGGCTTCCCGTTCTGTGCAGGAGAGCTGAAGCGCCCGCTGTGAAACGGCGGCAGCAGGCCCAGTTGAGGTTCTGTCTCAACTGCTGTAAGGAGCTGTTGTAAAACTCCCCATCCAACAAAAATAAAAACCCAGCTTTTGGGCTACACTGGCAAGAGTTTCCCTTAAGAAAGGTATCCAGTGAGTTGCTCTGTACATGGTGTGTAATATTTTCAGCCTTTTGGGGTTTTTGAGGGGAGAAATGATAGGCTTCAAGATTGCTTCTGCTTTTGCTTAGCAACACAGGCTAGACATTCAGTAAAAATGCGTTAAGAACGTTTACAAGGTGCAGCTAAACAAAGCTTCAGCGTGTTTTGCTGCAGCTGTGGTGCTCGGTGCTCAGAGACGAGGGAGTAGCATGCTGTGAGGGAGAAGGTGGTGTCACCAAAACCGGGAGTAAAGCCTGTAACTCCATTGCAGCATGAAGCAGCAGGCATGCTCTTCATTTACAGCACTGGATGCAGGGGGGACCGCTCCGCCCGACGAGTCACCCGAGGGTGCACGTTCTATACAGCTACACCATTGCACATTCAGTGTATAACGTATTCATTCATGTACAGGGTTGATTCCAAGTTGCTTGCTCCTAACGTAACCCAGCGGGCACCCTCAGAGGGCACTGCCCAAGGGTTTTACCCACTGGGTGGGCTCCCCAGGCGGGGCTTGCCTCTCTCCAGGGCTGTTTGAGCCGCAGATCCCGATGTCCCACTTCCACAATTACCTTTGTCCTGCTTTCAACCAGTTTGCTGTGACCTGCAGCGCTTTATCAGCTTGTCTCCTCTTGCGACCAGAGCTTCCTCACTCAGGGGCCCTTTGCTGTGTAACGGATAGCGGCATTCTCTCCCCCATCCATTCTTTGTTCCCCGGCCTTCCTGAGGCTGCCTCCCTTGGTTAGAAATCCCTATATTTTAACAACGTGGCCTAAACTTTGTGCAGTGATTTGGTTATTGTATAGCCAAGCACTAAATCAGAGCTTGGCAATTCGGGAGTGGGGGCCTGCGCACCCAGGCAGGCCTGGTCGGTCTCTGAGAAGATGGCGGACAAGATGGCAGCCGGGCAGGGCTGAGCACACCTGAGGGACATGGTCTCTCCTAAAGGTAACACACTTCACACGGCTCCCTGTGTTTATGTTTAAAGGTGGCTGATCCTGTGCGGTGGTAACGAGGTAGAGGTTTCTCTATGTCAAGGTGTATGTGGTGCTTTGGTTTGGAAGATTGGAAGGAAAGCTTAAGTTTGTTTCTGGAAGAATAGAGCAGCCCTGGAGCAACGCTCTCAGTCATGTGCGGTTGGTTCACTGTGTGGGATGTGCTGTGATCAGGTAACTGTAGTTTCTGAAGAATTTTCCTGCGAGAGGGTTAGTTTTTAAATGGCCATTAACCACCCAGGAGGACAGGGCGGCCCCAGCCCCTCCTCACAGAGCCCCCCACCGCTGAGGGCGCCCAGGCCAGTTCATATACCAAGCCCTGCTGTAGTGGCATGCTGGTGGGTTATACCTTTCTCTATCTCCTTTACGCTGCTTGTTTCACATATTTAGAGCCTGCTGGTTTGAGGCAAGATCGTATTCTGATGAGTGGGCATAACTTCCAGCTGGCCTCCGTGAAGGCGCAGCTCTGTCTCTGCTGGCAGCTGGCAGATGAGATGGTGGACATGGGGATAGGTCTTTCTGCTTCAGTGATGGTTGCACATTGCAAACAGTTGCGTTGAGGAGAGTGAACCTGGGGCCTGACCGAATCTGGCACCAATTTGTACTGGCCTCACTTTCTGCAGAATTTGTGGCTGTTTTTTTAGACACGATTTGGGTTTGGTACTTTTCATGTGAAACATTTTGCATGAAATCTCACAATCTGAAGTCTAGCCTTTGCCTTTAAAATCATTTTGGTCATGTACAAACCTGCCAGTAAAAGAGAAATATAAGAGCTTCTAGGTGATGGAATCCCAACCCTTGGGAGATGCCTGTTAGAGCTCTCTGCTCCCCTTTCCAAGGGGGAATCCTGAATTTCTAAATTCAGCTTTTAACCTGTGCTGCTCTAACTTTTAGAGTACATTGGGAACAGAATCGTTAGGTTTTTGGGCAGATCCCACAGTACAGAGGTAGTGGCAGGGGTCAGGAACCAGGGAGGGGTCCCCCTGCCCCTTAGCTTAGACTCTGACAGGCAGGCAAGTGACGCTTCAGCTTCTTGCTCTCCCATTCTGTCATTGAAGAATGGTGCAATAAGTATGTCCTTGATGTTTCTGTATGCGTGTTAGAAATTATTCTGTATGGTTGGGCACTAGAAAAAACGTTCCACATAATCTGTACGTCAAGGCTATGTCCATTTTTTTCCTTACCATCTCTTTGAAGTTGCCATCTCTCCAAGTCCCTGTAGTAACCTGAAAGAAAGGATATTGCTTACTAATGCTAAACATAAGCCTTGTGCATAAGCAAAATTATCATGTTTAAGCATCTAATCCCATACATATCCATAGATATCACTGGTATCCAAGCAATCTGTTTTTATTTTCTTGGCTCTTGCATTATTTATATGCTGCAGAGGTCTCCTGGACAAAAAATTCCACATGGCTAGGTAGCAGCCCACTGGATAAATCACCACAGTTTTGTTTAATATAAACGACTTCTATTTTAAAGCCTAGGATTTCCCACATGTTTTTCTGTTGCTGCTTAGTTCAAATTTATCCATCCCCCAGATCCTTGTGATCCCCTTTAAGGTACTTACACAGCGCAAGAAGATCTCCCCTGTAGCCTTCTCATCTTCAAATACATACGCTTAAGCGCCTCATCCTGTCATCTTAGCAAAGCCCTCTCTACTTTTGGCCAGACTCATACCTCCCTTACAGATTTTCTCTAGAATGTGTATATTGCTTATATGAAGATAAGATGTGCCTAGCCTCAGCTTTTGCCCCAAAATGGCTGTTTATAATGGCATGGTCATTGGATTTTTTTCATGTGTAGAAATCATCCTTTGCCAAGTTGTAGAACCCAGCGCATGGCTCTTCCCCTGGAAGAAGTGTGCTCCAAGGCTGGCTCTGGGGAGTGTGATGAGGGAAGCTTTGCTCACGTGGCTGTCGGGGAGGAAGGAGAAGTCTTGCAAAAAGTGATGGCAGTGATTCTGTCATCCCATGATGAGAAGAGCCATCGACTGACATAGTGACTGCTTTAACACAGGATGCAAGATCAGCTAGCTTCGCAGCAGAGGCTGAGTTACGGTGTGCAAGGTACCTGCCGAGAGCAATATAAATAGCTGGCTAGGCTCAGAATATATGGATTGCAGTGAAGGTGATAGAGAGAAGCCACGCATTTTGCAAAACTCTAGCAATTAATGTTTTTTATTCTCTTTCTTTCAGCTTGGGGGCAAAAAATTACTGGTATTGAAACGTTTCCTTGCAGTATTCACAGTCTGAATCACTTGACTATTCATGTCTGCCAGGAAGTGAATCTGGGAAGCCTGTTTCCTTTGGACAACCCTGGGTAAAATGCATTGAGGAATAAATAGGCAAACAGTGATGGAGTCTGTGGAGGTGTAATTTGTATTATTGCAGGCCAGGAAAGAAATGTTAGCCCAACCTTATGCCATTTGTTAATGACAGCATGGCATGAGGATCAGCGATTTATCTGGGGATCAAAGAGTGACAGCAAATGGACTAGACATAGGAGAAGACAAACCTGTGTGGTCTGGTACAGAATTGTGGAGTTGAGCTAAATGTATGAAAGAGAGATCTGCATATATTTATCAGTTGTGCCATTTCTAGTCATTTCAGTGCCATGAGACTATCCCTTTAGCATAACATTTGATTTAAAAGCACGATTTAAAAAAAAAAAATATCTTGGAACTTTTTTCCTTTGGTTCTTGAACCTTTTTAAAAACATCTTTTGCCTCAGAGGGGGAGAATTGGTCCTGTACAATATCTCTTCTCCTTTGATACCTCTCGTGTTGATCCTGCACTTACCTGATGTTATAGCTAGGTGTCAGCCTCAGATGTGAATCAGAGGCTTGTCAGTCAGGATCAGATTTATTTTTGCTTGTTGTCTCTCCATACGTGAGACTGCACAGAGAGCATGATAACTGGGACTTGCCTCCTTCCCAGAAACATGGCCTAGGAGGTTAATTATTAAATTTATCAGACCCATTAGTAAGGATTTGCTTTTAATGGACTTGGAGGACTATCTATGCCCATAGAAAAGTTCAGTTTTCTGTTGACTTTGCTTTGGAGTCTGGTGGACTTCTTACTTTGCAGGTGATGTCCTCTGCCCATAAAGCTCTGGTCACAGCCCTCTCTCTGAATGCCTTCCCTCAGTAACGTAGCCTTAATGGGTGCCAGCAGCTTCAACACTAGCTCTGCACAAGCTGACGTGGTAAGCTTCTGAGGCAAGGACAGTTTCAGACCTGTGACAATGACAGCAGCAAGTGTGCTGGAAAACGGGTGATTCAGCTATTCCAGTAATTTGTCATGGTGACCTGACAGCCTAATAATACAGCAGGTCATGTTTCGGAGGATTTGGGGACATACCAGCTAATGAAGGGTTGTGACTCATGGGGTGACTTATGCTGGGAGCAGTAGAGGGTCACAACTGCAGAACTGGTTTGCAATGGCGTAGCTGAGGTGGACAGGCAGAGGCTGGACCACTGCAGTTCAGAGCAGCACTGATTTTGGCTTTGTCTGTGTGGGGCTTGCTGTGAACTGCAGCAACCTGAGGCCTGTTTTATGGGAAGCTGGAGCCATATGTGCATTAGAGATTGCGCGCACAGCAGGTCCTAGTGACTTGTCAGTCTTTCCAGTGTGTCAGTCCTGCCTGTGAGTCAGCATCATGAGATGGGATAGACATCCAGATTGTTATTAGATTTTCTTGCAAAAGACCTTGGTAAGAAAATGTTAAATTATGGAGTATAAGGATTGTATATCCATTATTAAAAGTAGGTAGGCAAGCATAAAAAGCCCTTGTCTTTCTGTGCTAGCCTTTAGAGAAGACTACTTAAAGTCTGTGTTGCTGGGAGCTTACTGAGTTACTACAGGCATTTAAATGCAGGTGATTACCTGAGGGCTTACTAAGCTCTGGTCCCTCCCTGTCTCTAATGCAGTTCAATTTACCTGATTAATCTTGTTGCCCCATCTTCTCTTTCCAGGAAGGACAAAAATTGAGAGAATTCTCTGCTGCAAGTCACCACGTTTCTTCCCACACTTCAGTAGGTTTAAAGCTAAAATAATTAGCTCCTTAATGCATAGATTTGCAGGATAGATATGGTGATGTATCCTAAAAGTAATATCTTGGAAAGAAAATGTCCTGAACGATAGATTCTCAAGCTTAATGGAACTCGTCACTAAGTGGGGTTGAAGCTCTGTAGCTGCCTTAGAGGAGTCCCACTACCATCTTCCAAATTGTAAGCAAACAACAAAATACAAATCCCAACATGAGAGCTTGCTGTCCAACGAGCTGGAAATGTTAGCTTTTAGTTTGCCCATGACATCACCCATGTCTTTCGTTGCGCTGTTGCTTCTCTTGTTCCCATTAATTTCAGCTGCTTGTCTGCTCACAAATTATTTCAATTTCTGCTTTTGTTGCCTGCCAAACTCAGGGCAAGGAAAAGCAGCAGGTGTAAACACAGAGCTGTCAGCAGAACAAACTCATGGGTGGTATTTTGAATGTTTAGGTGACTTGCTGTAGGAACATGAATATTTTATTATGATTATTTTTGGTTTTGGAGGGACACTTGTCTATTTATTTTTATTTTTTTTTTGCCTTTTACAAGAAGACGGAGAGTTGCACTCCTTACTGGGAGGCAAAGATTTGGGCTCTGTGGCTTAATTACTAATATCCTAAAATAATCTTTGTTGGAAGGGACGTTTGGAGGCCATCTGGGAGTGGGAGTGTGAGTGGTAGTGTACTGCAGTGTGCCAGGGCTGTCCCCTGGCAGGGTGCAACCTTCCAGCCCTACTCTGCACAGGTGGCTGGGACGTGGGCATGAAATCTGGTCATGGTGTTCCCATCTCCTTCCCGTTCACCAAGACTTAGAGCTACTCTGTGCTGCTCAAGAGTGGCAGCAGCTAGACCTCTCTAGTCCCCTTAATTTAGGAATCTCAGCAGAGATCAACCCTTTCATAACAGATACAAAGAATGTAAGAGTCCTGTCACTCCGTTGCTCAGTACTTGCTATATCTCATGAAGGACATCTCTGATAAGAGCAATTCCTTTGCAAATACTGAGTCAGCCTTGTGAAGTGCTTCCAGACACTGAGCTAAAAGAACCAATGGAAGCACAAAGGTCTTGATTTTGGTTTTCTATACATCTTCATTCAAATCTGGGAGCTACTGCCTGAGGATTTTGTTTCCTTTTACCTATATTTTAAAATACTTTATCCCAAGGTAAACATGTTATTCCCTAGCTCTTGAAAGTGCCTAGCCTAATTTTGACTGTGAGGCAAGTTAGCATGTTGGTGGTTTTTGTTTTTCTTTAGGAGGCAAGTAAGACGATAGATACCTTTATGGTTAGCAGCCATATTTTGCAGTGTTCACTTATGATCTCCCGCGTTTTGTAGCAGCTACTTTATAGTTGGCACCCGTTTTGGACCTTCATTCATGGCTACCGCAACTACACCCAGTATAAATAAAAATAACCACTGGGTTGTCAGAGACATAACTGTATCTAATACCCAAACCCAGGGTAATGTAAAAGATGTTTATTTCTTTCTCACTCAGTGGCTTCTTACTTACTTGAGGTAATGAATGCAGATAATTATCTTACAGAATGCTTAGGATTATTAATAATATGTAACAGGGCAGCAGTTAAAATTCACAACTGACTACATGTAATTTTTGGTGGAAATTCTTCAAACATCTAGGTTTGTGTTAATGTTGGTACTGATTAACATTTGCTGCTATGTCATAGAGTTAAACTAGGACAGCAAACAAGGTTTAACTGCTCCGCATTGGTTCACAAATACTGGAAGGATGCTTGATTGTATCTCTGATAGCCAGAGTGAAGTCAGGTGAGGATGAGGGCAATCCTTGTGTAACAGAAGTGGACGGGAAATGCACAGAAGTAGGAGGTTTGGCAATGCCACTCTTGCTTCTGAGTCACTAGTGAACTAAAAATCTGGGCAGTGTGAGGGGGTGTATTGACAGGGTAAGCTAATTGCTGTCACAACAGTTGCCTCTAATCTTATTTTCATGTATTTATAGTATGTAAGATAACATTTTCTCTCAGCTGAGCCCTCTTGCAGGCCCCTTGGCACAAAGGGACCGTTTTCTATCAGCATCTTATGAAGCAATACTCTGATTACTCAAAGGGGATCATTATTGCTGCCTTGCCAGGTTTTGCTGAGTATGTCTTCAGGTTGAATTCAAGAGCTCTAATGACCTTGATTACAGACTAATAATGAGCTTTGGTGCCATGCTTAAACCCTGAGTGGGAAGAATAGCAAGCAAAGAGGGAGCTGAAATATGGGACCATTGGGACAGTTTCCAGCTTTGACTTGTGATCTTTCTTTGTCCTCCCAGGCTTTGCCCTGTCCATGACTCAATTACTTATTTTATACAAGTATGAAAGATTGCTGTAATGTGGCTGGTTCTTTGTTTCTGAGGTCTGTTTTCAGCCAATGTCCTAAGCAATTGAATTTGCCTCCACATTGTTATATTCAGAGATGCCTTTTATTTGCCTTAATTATCTGTTCCTAGCACAGCTCTGCCACACAAAGGTTCATGTGTGTGTGCCTGTATACACACACATTGGAAACCACTGCCCTTTGTGCTCTGACTCTAGGTGGTAAAGTGTAATACGGAAAGGAGGATGAACATTTTGTGGGGTTTTTGGATCAGGAAACAGAACTAAGTTTTCAAAGTTGCAAACAGCATTAGAGTTCTGTCACTCTCCTGTTCAAGGGGCAGGGACTCAAAATAATGAGAGTAAAAGGAAAGATAAACAGTACCTTCCTTTATTTCTTCCGTCAACATTGTTATCTTCATAACCCTCCCCGCTTTTTATCTAATTTGTTTGGGGTTTGGTAGTGCTGTAAACATGAAATCAAAACAGATATTCACATCAAAAGAGAAAGCTGTTATTTCAGACTGATTTATATATTTATTAGACTTTATTTCTTTGTTTCTACTCTTCATTAGCTTGCTTACATATCCCGAAGGGTTTTTTCCAGTGGTTTTGTCTTTTCCATTTGTCAGACTTTGGTCTCTATCCCCAGTTCCAACTGCTCCCCTGTTGCGATTTATACAGGTTTGGAAGTAATTAGAGCCGTTTCCTGTAACTGCTGCATCCATGTGTGTAAGTCTCTAGACAGGTCAAAGAGCCCTTGCTTGTAGACTAGCGTAGAGAACTGATGTTAGCTGTACCCTTCAGGAAATATAAAATCAATGGTTGTGCTCTGGATTTTTTAGTTTTGTCTTGCTAAGGAGCCCAAAACATGACCAATTTAAACTTTTTTTGTTTGTTTCCTAATTCCAGTTGAGGCTGGTAAAAGATGACACATTTAATAGTCTGTTCTTTACTGGAACAGTTGCTGCCTTTGCCTTCCTTTTGGATTTGCCCACATACCAGTAAAAGGCCTCTCCACACCCCCTGTAATGCAGAGGAACTAGACTGTAGGTATGTTACACAAACATAGATCAGCATTAACCACACAGTGGAGATTCCATGTTTAAGTGAAATCTGTATCTGGTAACATCTCAGTATCTGAGGGCCTCCTGTTAACATAGCTGTCACATTTCCCTGGACAGTGTGAAGACATTTTTATCTGGTTTTACAGTTCATAAAAAGAAAACGAAGAAATACATTTCCAAAGCAGCAACTGATTTTACTTGTTTCTATTTTGGGAAGCCTGGTTTGAGGCATTTGCCAAGCTGCCAGGCCAGCTTGCCTACGTTTGCAGGGGAGCTCAGTGGCGGCACTGGGCGCTCATCCCATGCTCTTGACTTCCAATGTCACAACTCTCCTGTAGTTTAAAGTGCTTTTCCTTTTTCCTGAACTGGCCAGATCTGTCATACTCTGTTCTTTCTTTGAAGTTCAAATTGAGAAAGCGTAGCTTGTGTCCTGGTTGCAGACTCTTAAAACGCTTCCTGAGAAGTGCAGCCTGGCCGGTCGCAAGGGCTGCCCTTGGAAAGGAGCAGCTTGCTCACCTTGCAGTGTGGCTGGCGAGGCGCTGTAGATGGCATGGAGCACATCAGTGTCGTCAAGACCGCTGTGATTAAATTGTTGGGGAGATAGGGAAAGCCATCTGCTATTTGTTCCCCCTGCCTGCTTGCTATTCAGAAAGCTGGTGCCAGACATGACTGCCAAGCCTGGCTGACTAGATGCCAGGCTGTCATGTGGAGTAGGCCTGGCTGCTGCTGAGACTGGGTCAAAGGTTTGGTGACCCATTTGCAGGTGACATTGTACGTACGTGTGGAAAAGCCTTGGCTGTCAGTTGATGGAAGGAAGTTGTGGCGAAGGGTGTGATGGTGGCTGGAGCGCGCCTTCTACAGCTGGTGGCTTTGCAGCACTGGGTGGTGATCCTAGCTGAGCTGATAATGTGTTCTCGCTCTCTTCAGATATATGGCTGTGGGAGTTGGTCTTGTGCCTGCTCCCGCCCTGGAGAAGGAGAGGTGTGTGGGACTTATCCCAGCATCGCTGCAAGGTGATGACCTTGGGGTTGCTGCTGTGCCTACACCAGGATGGTTACCAGAGAGGAGGTGTGCATCCCATCTACACTGACAGGGTTGGGGCAGGCTGCAGGGCTGTTTGTGTGGGGCACGGGGGCGGACTGTGTGGGCTCTGTGCAGTTCTGCTGATTTCCCAGGTAGCGAATAGTCACTGTGAGTTTTCTGTGCAAGTGTCCAAAGCTTTTTGATATACTGTCTAATATACATTGGGAAACTGTCAAATTCCTTAATCAACAACAACAAAAGTGTTAAAAGAATATTAGAATCATTGAGGTACTAAGGTTAAGGATTCAAAGTTTAGGAAATGCCAGAAGCAACATCCTAGGTGTCTGTTTTTTGCCATTTGTGATATAAAGTCTTTTTGTCATGATGATACAGTTTTTAAGGGCATGATCATATACTGCTTTTTCCTGTGTTGGACTTATACAGCAGTGAGTTAACAGGCAGTTATTTAATAGTATGTTTTATTAAAAAAGAATGCTATATGAGACTCTAAGCTGCATTTGCTCTGTTTAACGAAATTCTTCTCTAAACACAAAATACTTACTTTCTCTTCCTCCTTGTGCCCCCATGGATTTTTCCGCTTGGGTTCTTCACAGTGAATAGTGCTGATCAGTATAATACCTAAATACTATATTGGCAGTAATGCACCTTCGCCTCATCCCGGGATGAGATTTGGTGGATTGTGGGGATAGTATGACCTCTATTATGTAAATAAGGGACTGAAACACTGGAAAAGTGAAAATGAGTACTTTGCTGCCTTTGTGCATAAAATACAAATCTGATTTTGGAGCATATGCTGTGTAGCATTTTATAGGTTCAGAGCTTCCATATCTTAATATCTTCCAATTCTCTTTTTCATTTGTGGGTGTTCATCCCAGTCCTGTTCCTGTTGCTGGCTCCGCTCTTCAGACCTTCCTCTTTGCAACCAGTTTCCATTTTCACGTTGTTCCTTAGGCCAATCTCTCAGCCCCACTTACAGGTTTCCTCCTTAAACTTTGTTATGTTCCCCTTTTGTTAGGTTCCTCCTTTTGCTCATTCTGCTGTGGTCCAGCTCAGCTTTTGAGTTAGGCACAGGTAGTGTTGTCATTCATAGCACTTGTGAACCAACAGGAATGTTGCTGGCAGTACTGGGAAGAGAGCGGGGGTTTATATGCAACTACCCCAAATCCCAGTTACAGTGCAGGGTGGCTCTTCTCCTCTCTCTGTGCTGGGGAGTGCCCAGTTCAGCCGTGGGTATGGTACCCAAGCAGCACCCTCACTTCTGGGAACAGTGAGGGATAATGTTCAGGAGGATGGGCTTGGCAGATCTTAGCTGCTGAATGTCAATGTTCTTACGGAGCATGTGTAAAATGAAGTGTTTTTTACATTGGCTGTGTTTTGTGCATTTTCAGAGAAACCATGTTAAACTTACTTCTGGCAGAAGCATCACTATCTTGCTTAACGGAGAGTTCTTGTTCAGAGTTCTGGAGTGCCAGAGCTTGTTAAAGCAGAGGTCACTGGTGCTTTTTTACGTGGTTGTGTAATGATGTATTGTTCTACCTTGGTTCTGGCATTTTGGCTAAAACGTTTGAAAATTTTCAGCCTGAGGTGGGCTCTGGCATGGTATGCTGCGTACTGGAGTATTAAAGTTTGACGAAATGTTCAGCATCTGACACCGAGGTATTAGAGTGGGAGATCTCAGTCAGCTTTAACAAAATGATGGTGATGTTTACAAAATTTATACCTGATATTTAATTATTCCCTAATGGGGTTTAAAGCTTCCTGTGAGCAACACAAGTGGCACAGGCAACAGTGCTGCCTATCCCAGCGCTCCCAGTGTGTTTGAGCAGCAAGTGCTTGTGGTGGGCTTACAGTGATGAATTCTCATTGATCTTTGCTAATGCAAGGTTAAAGCTTTGGTATTTGCTAGTGCTCTAATTTTTATATGGTATGCTAATTACTCTTTTGAATTGGAAATGCTTGTTCAGCACAGTGTAAGAGATTGGAATTGGCTTCATGATGCTGTGTTGCAAGTAGTGTCGAACCTTTTCCTGTTTATGTAGAAATGCTGTTCTGGTTTTCTCAGGCCAAATTAGAGATCACCCCATTTTTATTCAGCTCAACAATACGTGTGCATGTGCACGCATGCGTATGCATACGCATACACAGTTGTAATTTTTTATTGTTGTACTAGCAGCGATACTGTCCAGAAGAATTTTTTTTCCTAACATCATGGTGGAAGCATGATGATGATTTTGGAAACAGATGCAGCTGTCTGAAAATGAAAAAGAAAAGACAAAATAGAAACACAAATATTTTGTGTCTGTGCAGAGGGACTAAAAGGTAATTAGCCAAAGATAAATGAGTTAGTTTATTTTGAAAGACCCAAAATGGTGACCCAAAATGTTTTGAAAGGTTTTCTGCATGATGGCATTTCCATGTTCAAAGTTTCAGTCCAGGAATCCTCAGACAAAAGTGATAACTGTTGGCAGGGGAGAGCAATGGAAAGTTATGCCTGTGACAGGAAATCATCCTACTTTTAAAAGTGAACATTGCTATTTCAATTTTTAATTCTCATAATGAGCAGTAGCAGCTCATCCTCAAATTGCTTTTCTAACATTAGGTGGTCCAGAACTGCATGAGGTAACTTAATGTGCCATTTTATCCTGAGTCTGTAATTGGAAAAAAAAAGACAGGAACAGCTAACTGCTATTAATTGCACAAGCTATTTACAGCAACAAAAATTTTGTTTCTCATTTATATACGTATAGAACAGTGTTAGTGCTGCTAAGTGGTGCGCTTCAAAGGTTTTGCTTTAATATTGTGTATCAAATACTAATTTCTGTTACTGAAAGTCTGTCTCTGCCTATACTTCATGTGCATTTAGCCAGAGTACCTCTCTTGCTTTCCAACTTGTTGTTAATGTATTCCCCAGTGGCTGCCTTGCTTGTGTGTCCTTTTACACTCTCCTCACCTCTCAAGTAGATATGGCAGACACCTTGGGTGCAATCTCTGGTATCTTGCTGTGTTCTTACCAGCCTTTCTGGTGGCCACTAATAAGTGGAAGATGCATCAGTGTTTCCTGTCCTATGTTATGCCAACTCTTAACCTGCAGATGAAATTGGGATACCTGAAGAACATTACTGAGAATGCAGTGGGTAGCAAAGGAACATACTGAGATGTCCTGGTGCTACAGTTTACACATATATTATACCCTAGGGTGAAAAAACGCATTGTGGCTTGCATTTTGTGTTGAAATCGCTGTTGATGCAGGCTAGGGTAATGTAAATTGCAAATGTAAGCATCTGTTCACATAAATCAAAGTGATAACACATTTGTGTTTGAGAGAGATGTGGGAGAAGAACTGAAAGAAAAATCACACTTAAACATGTGCTGCGGTTTTCTTCCTAAAATCTGATCTACTGGTATTTTCTTCTGGACCTCCTGCATAAGCATTTGTTTGTGATTGATCAGATCATTGTTTATAGCAGATTTCCCCTTCAGGTTCTTCCAGTGGAGCCCGATGGATATTATTATTTATCTATTTATCTATTTATCTATTATTTATTATTATTATTATTTACTACTACTACTACTACTACTATTACTATTATTACTATTATATCTTTTATTTTATTCAGGAATCATTGGGGTAATTCAGATTGGAAGGCCCCTCAGGAGGTCTCCAGTCTAACCTTCTACTCAAAGCAGGGTCAGCTGTGAGATCAGATATGTTATTAAAGGCTTGATTGAGTTGGGTCTTGAAAACGTCCAAGGACAGAGACACAACCTCTTTGGGCAGACTGTGCCACTGCCTGAGTCTCCTTGCAGTGAAAGGTTCTCCTTGTACCCAGTCTGAATCTCTTGTTGCAGTTTATGGCTGTTGTCCCTTGCCCTTCTGTTGTGTAAAGCCTGGTTCTGTCTTCTTGATAACCTCCCCACAGGTAGCAGGGGCTGCTGCTATGTGCCCCCAGACCATATCTTCTCCAGGCTGGATGACCCCCATTCCTCAGCCTCTCCTCCCAGAGTAAGTGCTCCAGGCCCAACTGTCCTGCTGATCTTCACTGGACTCCCTCCAGTTTGTCTAGTGAGAGTGGAATAGAGTAGTTTCTTCTCAATTAAAATTAACGTTTCGCTTCTTAGAAATGCAGTTGTCATCTCCTATACTTGACTGGCTCATTAATGACTCCTTGCCACCAGGCTGCTGGGGGGTGTTTGCCTGAGGTCCTTCTGTTAACAAACGGACTTGTGTGGCTCCATGCTGGATTGTGTTTCAGAGGAGGTGTAGTATATGCTTTATTTTTTGGGGGGTGGGGCGTGTGTGACATGGTTGAGTAGATGGATGCCCAGTGGCATTTTCCTGGACCATCTCTTACCGGTGAGATGAGGAGATACAGAGCTGGTTACGCCCAAGGACAGGACTTGCCTTGATTCTTCAGGAAGCTAGAGGTGCAAAGCCTCGAGGTAATTGAAGGTGGAACAGATGTTACATCTATATTGAAACTTAGTTGTGGATCGCTCTCCGAAAAGGTTTATAATTTGCCAGTTATTTTCCAGATGATCATCTTTAATGTGCTGAGGTAGCAGATGTGTTTGTTGTATCCAACTCTTTAAAGTCATTTTAGGAAGTTAAACAGATGGATGCATTTTGAAATTCGGCAGCATCTCTTTCAGCATCTGTAACGTCATCGTTTCATGTGCCAACCGGGATAGAAGGAAACAGAGCATCTCATAAGTACTTTGCCTATGACAAGCTGACCCAACAGCCAATAATATACTAATGTTGTGACAGGAATGATTGACTACTACTGCTTTTACAGCAGGGTGATTTGAGTTTCCAGACAGTTGTCTTTTTTTTTTTTTGTCTTTTTTTTTTAATCTTTGAGTAGCTTGAATACAGGTTGTTTTACTGCTGGAATAAACAAAGCTCATGTTGATTCTCATACAGGAGGTGATTGTGTCTCAGAACACAGAAAATCATTCCATCAATTGAATTCCATCTGTCTAAAAAAAAGGTTGTTTATTACAATTTTCCTACTGCTAAAATGGCAAGAGGAAATATGAAATACATAAAAATTATCTCTCAGTGCTATGCCTTCTGTTTGTTTTCCAATGGTAAACATCAGCCAGACCTTCCTTGGGGTGATACAGCATATTAAGGCTGGGTGGTGTTTTGACATTGACACCTTCCAAAAATATTCCAAACACTGAGAGTGGCATTATTAAAAATCATATGACAGGCTATGTAAATTAAATGCAATGCTGTTAGATCTTTAAACAGTGTGGGTTCAACTCAGCGTCATGAGTAAAATTCAGGATGGCAGGAAACCTTAGGATGTAATAATATCCTGCCACCTTAAAAAAGTAAAATTGATTAAATGTTGAAATATCAAAGTTGTTTATGGCAACAAACGTGTCATTAATCATTGCACTGGGAAACTCCTTTGTTTTGGTATGAAACAAAATACTAGGACAACATTTAGGGTTTTTTTTAAATGTTATTTTTGGGTGGTGGATATTACAAAAGCTTGAAAAAAATCAGTATGAAAACAGTAGGAGGCTAGTTATCAGTTTGCTAATGGGAGAGTGAGAACAAAGGAACTCTAAGGATATTCGAGAAGGGAAGCTTGATACTGCCATGCATGATGCTGCCTGGTGGCCCTGCAGCACTTTAGTTTTGAGTATTCTGTGTTAGACTAATAGAGATTAAAGATTAACTGTTTCCTGTACATTTCCTTGCAGAGTGATCTTTCAGACTTTCTGGTTTAAAACTGAGCATGATGTTTGGCAGGTGCAAGTAAACCCCTTGAATGTACACATGATTTTTAAATATAAAATTATTTGTACTTTCTGTTGTTTTTCCACAGTTCATGGGGTAATCCTCTTCAAATTGCCTTGTCACAGATTATCACATTGGAGATGGCAGATCAGTTTTTTTGGACATTGACTCTCCAGAATGGCCACAGCTGTTGGGCTGAAGGTTGACTGGAGTTATGACTGTGTAAATCTGGAGAAGTTTCGCTGAAATTCCTGACTTAAGAATTTCAGTAGGGCCATTAGTATACCCAAAATTTTAGCCTCTAAGGATGTGCTTTTATTTTCCCTGAAATTCAAATCCTTTCTTTAAAGGAGCTGTGGAGGTAGGCAACATTTGTATCAGGGCATTGTGTTAAGCACTTTCTGTGTTTCCTTTATGTGATTGTGAACAACCTAGGTGGTGTTTTTTTTCTTTCTTTTTTTTCTTTTTTTTTTTTTTTTGGTAACACATTCAGAAATAGCTGGTGCTTGTAACATTGCAGTTAATCATTGTGACATTATATGGTGCATTGCAGGTGACCTCCAGCAGCAAACCACTCCTGAATGGTTGCCCTGTGGGAACGCTCTCTTTTTTTGGCTTCTAGGGAAGAGCAGCTGCCTGCAGGCTTTGGTTGTGAAGTGTGCTTGGCAAAGCCTGCAAGTGTGGGACGATATTTGTTGTTCTCTGATATCTAGTTGGCAGTTGGTGAGCACCACAACCACTGCTTCCATGGTTCCAGAGCTGCACTGTGCATCATCAACTGAACTGGATGCATGGGCTGAGTATACAAGATGATTTTTTTAATACAAATTGATTGGTAATGTGTACTAATGAGAAGGGAAATAACGTGAGTATAGGATAGGATTGGAATAGTTATCTAAGGAAGATTTTGATAAGTACTTCTAATTTGGAAGTCAAATCCTGATGTTGGCTGTAGAGAAACTGCATTGATTCAGTGCAGGTGAAAATCTGATTCTCACTATTTAGTTTGAATACTGATACTTGGCTCTTTACAAAATAGCTGAAGTTGCTTAATGATAATCTGGCCAATTTGTGTTTGTTCAAAACTGCTGATGTGGGAGAGATTGATGGCAGCTGAGGCTGGGTTGGAATGCTTAAGCAGATCCAGTTGGAAAAAGGGCTTTGAAATACAGCCTGTTCTTCCAATCTGCTTCTCAGATGGTTTCTACCATTAGGCTCTGACAAGTCTTTCAGATGATGGAGCAGGTGTATTTGAAACGTGCCAGTACGGGACAGTGATGTTACAGAAGGTGGCTACCTGGTGTCGTGAGATTGTTAGCGTGTAAGTAGTGGATTTTTTTCTCCTTGCCACTTCTTGAGAAGGTAGGAAGAATAACAGCACGGGGAAGAGAGCATTTTTTTAGGTCTTTTTTACATATTTCATCTTAACTTGATGGTTGTGCAAGTCAAGAGTAGATTGTGGTATTTGGATCATCGTCACCTTCCTTCTGTGATATTCTCATTAGTCACAGATGTTTTCTTTACTTTTCCAAATACGTGAAGCTATAGGTAATGTCAGATGAGGCATACAATAATACAGAAGCTAGTACTGTTAACCTTGCAGAAACAAAGGACACATGAAGAGATTAAGAATACCCAGACGCACATCTCTGTTGGGGTACGCAAGGATCTTGCTAAAATGGTATTGAAATTTTTATTCCAGGTGCTGTTATTGGCATGGAAAGATGATGTCCCTTCTTATGGTCACAGGCGTTAAGAGATACTTAAGTCAAGGTGAGCTGTAGGTTGGCATGACAAGGCTAGTCTGTTAGGAGCATCAAGATTATTCATGCATATATATTTTATGCAGTCGTCACTGCTGTGACCACAGTATAGACATACAATATGCATCTAAATCTTACAACAGTGCAGAAAGCATTAATTGAAATAAGCTTTTGCATTCCTTGTTCCTTTTTACTCCCGATCCTGATGAGTTTAAGTCTGAGGAATGAATTTTGCATATGAGAACAGAGATGGACCTTTTCAAAGCAAATCACAGAACCGCTGTCAGTATGTCAGTCTCCAGCCAGCTGAGCCCAATTTTTATTAGATTCTGAGAAACTGATACAGGTACAGATCCAAAAGCAATGGAAACATAATGAAATCAAAGATGTGGATGATAATCAAAATGCATTTGCTATGGCAATAGAAACTTACGTAGCTTTTGAGTGAAGCACTACCAGAGTTAGTCCAATGATAAATGAATCATGAAATAAAAAAAATGCCAGTCTGGAATGAGGTAGGAAAAGTATTTCAGTGCAGTTGTGATGCCAGCTCCTACTGTCCATGCTTACATTACAAAACCATGAAGTGTCCTGGTACAGAAACTGGATTAAATATGAGCATTGTTCAGAAGATGCTCATTTAAAATGCTGCCTTTTTGTGTCACCATGTAAAAGTGTCTGCCTGTGTCACTAGTGCACCTAGTGAAACTTTCTATGTATCTTTAAAAATGAGTGTAGAGGGTGTTCTTGTCCAGGTGGAACTTAGCTTGTGTACTTGTTAAAATCTGACACTGTTATAAAATAAGGTGAAATTAAACCCAGTGTGAATTAGAGAAGTGTCAGGGGATTACAGAAGGGTTTTTAGACCAGAATTAGTGTAATGCAGACAAGATTTCTGTGAAAAGAACTGGGAACAGAACCAAGGTTTCCTCCTTTTCTCTCTGCTCTATATAAAGAACTCACATGTACAGATTATAATTGCTGTGGTGAGAGGATGCCAAATTATATAATGCTTCTACCAACATTCCTCTTTTCTAGTATCTACCATTCCTCTTGTGAGAACACAACAAAAAAATTAGGAGTTTGATCCAATGTACACCTTTATGGGCTCTTTCCTGAAATGGTACCGTAAATCTGTGGATGGGATCAGACTTTTATATACTCGATACTCTGATCAGGGACAAAAGATGGATATGAATGTGCAAAATGTCTGCAGTACCAAAAATAGGTCTATATTTATTCCTGTCATAACTTCACTTAAGTTGATGGAATCGCGCCAAGGCTGAATATGCCCACAGTCTATAGGACAGCTGGCGGCCTGGCAGTAGTAAAGTTCGATGAGAATGGTTTTGCAAGATTAATTCTGCTGATACTGACAGTACATAGTGACATTTTAGGACTATTCACCTCAGCTTAAAATGATTTTCTGGGAGATTTCAGACACATCTGTAATGCTTAAAAGACAAGGATAGCATTGATCAAGGTATTTTTGAGCTTTGAGTTTAGTTCCATCAGCAGTTCTGAATCACCAGACCAGTTAATGACGTGTTCTAATTGATATAGTAATTCTACATAGTTTTTTCACTTACACTAATGTAATACTTGGCTTCGTTCAGGATGGATATTAACCACAAGTTGAAGGGAAGGTCTGATTGTCTGATCCTTTGCTACATTTCATAAAGCTTTTAATTTTACTTGCAATACTCACATGTGATCCGTATAGGTATTTTCTTTCCACTTGGGTCTAGAGAGCCTGTTCAGTTATTAATTGTTAGTGTACGAGCAATGAAGGCAGCTTCAATGGTTTCACTGTTCCAGAAACATTCATCTCACTCATAACGATCATCTGTTCAAGAGCAGTCGACCCTGGTTTTTGTTCTGTTTACTGCCTTTGTTTTGGGCAATGTGCTGACTTGCCTACAAGCTCTTGAGCTACAGAGTGTTCAAACGTTTTCTACTGATGTGTTAAGCACTCCAGTTCACATGAGTCTGCTCACTAAAATTTTGAAAATATTAAGCCAGTTCTCGACACCGGAGTCTTGGCCCTTGAGATGACGCTACGTGGTGCTCAGTAGCCACAGCTTAAATCCTGAGCAATGGCATCTCCTGAGCTTAGAAATCAGTCCTATGAACCAAGTCACAAGCTTTTTGTGTGTGGTGGGTTGTTTGTTTGTTTTCTTCTAACAGGGAAGCAGAAAGCTTGTTTATAGCATTTTTCCCTCCATATTCCCCCATCTGGGGAGTGGGTGGCTGGATTATAAGCAGATAAGGGGGGATGTTGTGATTATTCAGGCCAAGATACTCATCAGACTTAAAGCTGCAAGGGAATATTCCCCTAGTTAGTGGCTTGTCTGACATTTGTGGCAGGAAGGAATGAAGCTCTTGCTTTTTGTTTAGGTAATTTGCCTGCTTTTTAATATTACTCATCTTATACAGATACAGAAATTTGCATTATTCAAAACAGGGGAAGAGAAACATTTGTTTGGGCTTTTCAAAGAAGAGAAGGAAGATGGGCTTCCAGATCCCATCAGCTGTCCAAGAGAAGTAGTTTCTTTTAAATATTGTAGTCTTAAAACTGGGTTAAATCAATTTACTTATTAAAAAAAAAACCAAACCAATAAACAAACCAACCACACAAACAAAAAATTAGTCATTTCCAAAGATAGACCAGAACTGATGTTGCCCATCTTTGCAGATATAGCCTGTATGTGGTGTGTTAACAATTTATGACCTCATGGTATGGCTGCACTGCCACTGCATATGGTATGTTGCATTTCAGTGGCATTGTGCTGTAGTATTTGGATATATAAAACAAAATATGCATAACATAACCCCTCCCAGGTATTAGATGACAATTGATAATTAATGCAAACTTTTCTCTTAAATATAGCTGCTCTTTACTGAACTCATAAGAGAAGCAGTAATTCTAGGTCACTCTTCAAATGTGTCATCAGGAATTCACATTAAGCTTTGGTAAAGAAGGGGTCCACGTTACTGATTTGGCGAAATAACTGCAGGGGCACAGACTGAGTGCATTCAGAAGACACCATCTTCATCCTCCCTTCAGTAGGCAGGGCTGCACACCAAGAAATCAAATCGTTTCCTCTAGCTGTGGAATATTCAATCCACCATCAAAGAATCAGGTTCAATAATTGTTAAAGGAGCAGTGGAAGAAATCCTTTTCTTTTGCTCAGATTAACTGTGTGACTGTTTTGGTATCCTGTAACCTAGCCAGTTTTCCAAAATGAAAACAGAACAACAAAAACTGGCAAGTTCTGTGCATCTGGGATTGGTGGCCTGAACCTCATAAAACATGTAAGTGAAGAACAGAACATAAAGCTGTCAATTAGATCTTCTAATAGCTTTTAAACATTACTATATTTTATTACAGACCTAAAATTAGCCTTGTTTTCAGACTTGGATCTTTTTCAAGTTTTTCATACCTCAGCTCAACCTTCTTTTAGCTAGCAAGGCTGAGTTTTCAGCACAGAACAATGGAAATGGTGTCAAAGCATTTGACACATTTCTGCTCCCATAACTACCAGTCCTTTCATATGGTAAATCTGACTTTTTTCATCAGGTTGCAGGGCTTTGAAATTTTCTGTATAGTTGTGTTTAAGCTGATGCTGTGCATGGTGTTACGACAAGGGTGTAAACATTAGAAGATCCATCTCAGCTGAGCAGAGATGTGCAGTTTCCAATCTGAGATTAGTGGATAAAGAGACTAGGGTGAAAGCAGTTACTTGTAAAAACAACAACAACAAAAATTACTCTCTTTGAGTTAATACAAACCACCCTGCAGAGCTGGTCTATGTGAAGGCGGATGTGCTGAAAGATCCCAGCAATAACCAAAACTGTGGTTGACGTGAGCTTCATGTGTACTGTGGGAATTTGAGGTGCTCAAATCAGGGCAGTGCTAAGTGAGTGAGGTGGCAGACTGCAGTGACAGTGTGTCCAGACTTTGCTTTTGAGTTTAAATAATCTAGTTAATGTGGGCTATCTGAAAAAGAAAAAAAAAAAAAGAAAAAAAAAAGGGCAAACAAAAAACCCCAATCCAGCAACAACAACAAACTACACCACGTAGTACAGCTAGTGTCTTCTGGAACTGTGTTCTGTTAATGGAGAGGGACTGTTTGACATTGTGATGTTGAGGAAGAGTAGTACTTTATAATAGGTAGAACACAAGTTCTACTTGATTTGATTTCCAGTTCTGCCACTTACTTACTATGTAACCCTGGATAAATCATTGAAGATGACATCTGCAGAAGGATGCAGCATGCAGGTCTCATCCGATTTCCATTTCCATGTCCTAAAATGCTATCCCAATCCTGCCGCCTAATCCTGGAGGATTGTAGGTTCAGAAACATCTACATTTCTACAATCCAGAAATGCCTCGTTTTTCTGTCTGAAAGAGTCTCAGGTGTAAAAACCTGGGTTTTGGACATTTAAGTTTTTCCCAAAAGTCAGGGTGTCAAAGAGGCAGGATACAGCTCCCCTTGGAATGGGGCACGGAGCGTGCTTCAGCCTTCCTTCTCTGAGTGCTCCTCGCAGCTTAGGTGGGGCAGGGTGATGGGGCTGTGCTTCCTCTGTCGCGCCGAGTAGCTCCATGCGTTGGAAGCTGAGCCAGTGTGTATTTCAAATATTTCAAGGTTAGGTTCATTGCTTCACTCTGCTTGCTGGGATCGCTATTGTCCCTACCTCAGGCAGTGGGTGAGGTGAGAATGCAGAGCTGAAGGAGGTGCCCCTGCTTGGGGAATAAAGTGATACCTGGGGCTGTGATGAGGATGTGATTTAAATGCACCTTTCTCTTCCACATCTTGTGTTGGCTTTGTGAATATTATTCTGAGGCGCCCTCCCCTCCCTGTGTATAATGTTAAGAAGCCGATGTGGTAGCTCAAAACCTTTGGCTTCCATTACAGGCTACCTGAAAATGAGGCATTGTGGCCCTGCATATCACGGTGCTAAGACCCCGCTATGAGTCCAGAGGCACCGATCTCCTGGTGCCTCGAGTTGCCACGCTGATAACGCTCTGCTGGCCAGGACGGTGCTCTGTGGGCGGAAAGAGAGATACGTGCAGCTCTGAAATGTGTAATGCCTCGCAGGAATGAGGGATCTGGGGGCTGTAACGGATCAGGGCATCTGCAGAGCAGCGTGAGGAGGAACCTGTGACGCCAAAAGAAAGACTCCTAAAAGCCAAGTGTTGCTATAATAGGGCTGGATTACTCACTGCGCTTATTCAAATTCCTGTTGATGCTGGCAGCGGGAGTTTTCCCGAATAGCAACGAACAATGAGTCATCTCCAGGTGTTTTTATTTGAAAGTGCTTTATTTCCTTTTTTTTAAGAATTTCAAAAAGAAACCGGCGCGCAGCTCACTCCGCGCAGCCCCAGGGGCATCTCGCCACCGCCACAGCCGCGCAGCCCCCGCCGACCCGCGGAGTTCCCTGCCCGCCGCGGGGGTTGAAACCGCTCCTCCCCCTGCGGAGAAAGAGATTTGATTTTTTTATTTATTTATTTTTTTGTTCCTGCTTGCAGCAGGCAGGACCAATCGGGAGGCCGCCCTGCCTGCACCGTGCCGGCAAGGCAGCCGCCCCCCGCCCGGCCGCCCCCCCGCCCGCGGAGCCTGCCCGGGAGAGGCGCAGGATGCGCTGAGCAGCGCATCGCGGGGACCCGCTCCACTGCGGGAGGGGAACATGAGGTGGCAGCTGCTTTCCTTTCCCTCTGACAGCTAAATGATTTTTTTTTTTAATATTGGTTTTTCTTTTCCCTCCATGTTTTCATGATCAGCACTGGGGGAGCCGGGAAATTCTGTGGCCACTGGCATATTTTGATTTAAAATTGCTGTCAGTGGACGTTTCTCCTTCAGCTCCAGCATCGTTGTCCTGTTCACAGCTCTTAAGGCTTAAGAAGCTTGATTCTCTAAGGCTGGTATCCAAGGGCATCAGTCATTAACACACTGAGCTACATCTGCTTCTTGGCTAAGACTGAAGAAAGACATCTTAAGCTGGAAATCCTGCTTGCTTGCTCACTCGCTCGCTCTCTAGTGCATACGGAAGGGGAAGCATATGCAGCAGCAGGTTCGGGTTTTTTTTATTCCAAAAGGCTGCCTCACTTTGGAGATGCAGTGACAAGATAATGGAGTGAAAGTCTCCCATTTCCAGGGAAGAAAATTACAGGAGTCAGCCAGAGAAAGGAAGGAGCAAGTTAAATAACAGCAGAAATAGGAAAGAGGACAGTGGTGAAGAACTGAAAATAAAATTAGAGGAAACAGGTGGAAGGCTGGCATAAAGCTGAGAGATATTTTAGGCTGAAAGTGGTGTGTTGTTTTTCTGTCTGTCTTCTTTTTTTTTTTTTTTTTTTTTTTTTATTGGTTTTAAATGCTAAGCTGGTTTTGGAGATCCCTGCAGTAAACCAGGCTGCTTTAGTGTAGAGCTGCTTCCCCAACCTGTGCTTTTCTCTCTCCCTGCCTGCTGTCTCTGCTGGTGCTGCTGCTGACAGAAACGTGTTAGGAAAGCAGAAAGAGAAAATGCCAGCCATCCTGGTAGCCTCCAAAATGAAATCGGGACTACCTAAACCCGTACACAGTGCTGCTCCAATCCTGCATGTCCCAACAGCCAGGACCATCCCGCAGCCCTGTTACCTGAAGTTTGGGAACAAGGTGGAGGTGACGAAGCCATTGTATTCCAGCCAGATTCCTCTCAAATCTCCTAATGGACAAGAAAACGCAGGAGATGGACTCCCACCAAGGAAGAGTAGCTCGGTAGAAAATGGATTTGACACACAGGTTAGAAGGCAGCAAATGTTGGGGAGGTGTATGTGAAGATTTGTTTCTATATTGAATGCGTGCAGCAGGTTTTCTGAGGGAGATAGCAGTGGTGTGAACAGCAGTGAGAGAGGGGGTATAATCTGTGTGTGTGTAATAACATCTGTCTACAGCGGTGGGATGTTTTATATTCCACACAGTGGCATGTGTTACCAAGGGATGATTTTGTAATTTTGTCAGCGTGGTGGAGCTGATGGTGGGGTGGTGAGGGATGGTACTCTCTGTGCTGTTTGCCTGCGTTGCCATCTCTATTGCCTTTGCTTGAACTTGGGGGATTTTCGGAAGGGAGATGGTAGCGATGTTGTTTATGGGGTGTGTTCTTTGTGTTTTTTCTGTAGGTGCTAATTGTAATGGCTGGGTTGTGTGCCCGGGATGGGGAAAGATTGCTGGTTGTCATGACTGTGTTTTGTGTTTGATCATGTACTGTACTGGAGCATTAGTTGTGTGAACGTTGTGTATTTGTAGTTGTGTGGGGAGTGAATGGAAGGCAGTGTTTGATGTTAAATTACAATATGCATGTCATTCTCCGTGCAGCTAAATTATATAGATCATGTAGGAAATGAACACTCAAGTGGAATTGTCTGTTTTAATGCTGTATGTGCATGACATCGCAGATGCAGCACACTATCAATATGCATTTTTTAGATTTCCCTTTAATGTGTGTTAGCTTTCTAACATTTTTATATATGCTGCTTCCTGTATAGGGAGCTCTTCAGCTCGTTCAATTATTGTCAGCACAGTAACATTTTTGGCATGGCTCGGATTGCCTTGTACCACTGATGCCCCAGTGTGCTCAACAGCAGTGTAAGCAGATAGTATGTGTTAGCGTACTACGGTGTGAGCAAAGCAGATGGTATGCTGCAGCAAGCAGAATTGATGACCATTATATAGAGATGCTGTATAGCAGCGTGATGCACTTTGGCAACAGCCATGTACATTGCAAGCTGATTCTACCAGTATCTGAGCCCAGTAGAAGGTGATACCATTATACTGGGATAGGGAAAAGATGACAGATACTTTTTTTTTCCCACCCTTCTTCTTTTTCTTCCTCAAGGAATAATGGATCATCCCTACCATCTAGATTTTGATCTGTATGGCCTGGTAACCCTATTTTCTTAAGACAAGTGTGACTACTGATTGGGCATGTTTGGCCCTGTGCCCTGAATTTTAGGATGCGCTGCACTTTCATTGCTGGTAGGCACAGTGACGTATTGGGCTGCTCAGGCCAGATATGAATATGACTGTAGCAGTTCCTGAGGGACTCAGAGCAGGAAAAGGAGGCAGGCAAGTATTGGTGGTAGGGTGGTAGCAACAGACAAACTGACCTGTGCATCACATCTTGTTCTTAGAGAAACAAGTATTATTTTTTTTTCTTTGTGCAAGGAGTCTTTCCTTGTGATTGTGAAATGTCAGCAAAATCACATTATATGCTGCTCTTTCTCTCAGACACACCTTGGTTTCTGCAAGGAAATTTACATTCCTGCAAAAGTGATTGTTATTCATAAATACTTTTCTGTCTTATAACATTATAATCCAAGAGATCCTGCCTAGTGGTAGCTGTTTGCATCAGTAAGGGGAATACTGTGTTGTTTTTAACTCTTATACAGACATGGAACAAACCCCATTTTTTCCTATCCTGATGATGAAAGGGTCTTCATGCAGACTTGTTATATTTAAAGAAGGAGTGATTCTGGGTCAAAGAATTTCAGATTATTTTGCATTTTGGGTAACTTCAGCAGCTGGAGAAATCCTAAGCTTTGTCACTCTCGGTAACCTCATTTGGGTAGCAGTCTTAGCAGATGACCAGCACCTTTTAAGGTGTGAACCAGTGATATTTGTTTTACTATCCATTATCTTGAATAAACACAGTCCTTTTTTGTTATTCTTATTGATCCAACTTTGATCCCTCTGCCCACATAAGCATGCAGGTTTTTGCCATTCAAGGTAGTAATTTGAAACGTCAGTCTATATCTAAAGGGAGATTTTTCCAGATCAGTTCTGTCAAGGACACTGTTCTTTTCTTTTCCTGCCGTCCCTCCCTCCCAAGGGAGGAGGAACAGGATTGATGGACAGCTGCCAGATAGTATGTCAGCAGCTGAAGCATTTTTATCTTGGAAAACCTTCAGCTACATTCAGGTATAGAGGTGCTTTCTGATAATAAGCTTAGTAAGGTTTAATCTTAGACACTGCACTAGGACTAAATATCTCAAGAATCATAGCATCATTTAGCTTGGAAAAGATCTTTAAGATCATCAGGTCCAACCATTAACCTAACACTGCCAAGTCCACCACTAAACCATGTCCCTAAGTGCCATGTCGACATGTCTTTTAAATACCTCCAGGGATGGCGACTTGTCCTATGAGGGTGATCACCTGCTTGTCTGGATATTTTATCTTAAGCATTGCTGTGGCCCTCACCATTTTACGTTGCAGGCATCTGGCATCCCCTGTAAGCGAGGGAAGTTATATTCTTGTTGTGGCAATTTGACTTTAGATCTACAGGTTGGACTGATACTGAATGGTTTGGCACCTGTCTTTTCTAGATCTTGGTCTCCACATGGAGTTTGCAGCCCACAAGGAAAGACATAGGGTGTAATATGCTCCTAGGTGGGTGGAGGGAGAATTAAAGAGAGACTGGGATCAAAAAACCGAAGAGAAGAAACAAAAATTACTGAAATCTATTTAACTTGTGCTGTATTCCTTACTGAGGCTGAACTTGGAATTTGCATCCCCAAGCTCTCTCTTACAGTTAGAGGTATAAGCTCTATCTATCAAAACCAGGGGTGATATCAGGCCACTTTCAACACAAGTGGCAGGGAAGCGTTGCTTTTGTACAACTGCTTAGCGGTTAGAGCATTCGCTCAGAGAGTAGGCTATCTGAGTTCAGATTCTATTTCAACACGAGGGAATTCAGACTCCTGTTGTATCTCTGAAGGGTTTCATAATCAGCAAGCCACAGGATGTTCTGGGAGTATTTTAGGGAGTTACTTTTAATCCTGTTGAAGTTGGTGCTTTGCACTACATAACATACGTTCAGCTGCCTGCACAGAATAAGGAGAGAGAGAGAGTAACTTGACCTAATATTTAGGACATCTGCTTGTAGGGAAGGAGGTGGTGGGAGCGATAAAACAGATTATTTGTACATACAACTTTTTCTCTTCCATCATGGTGTATATACATTTCCACTTTGAATTTGTGTATGCCTTTCTCCCTGCACTGTTTACCGACTATTCTGGAGAAGAGGCTGTATCTAAGACGTAGGCCAGAAGTCACAATGTGAAGATGCTAGACCAAATCCTAATGCTGTTTTAGCATGTTTCAAGCCACTTACACACCAGTGCTAGGTTCATGAGCTTTTCTTGGTACCAGGTGGTACCTGTCTTGAGCCTGATTGTTCAGAGAACATGGGTACTGCAGGTGGTATTCATTAAAGTACTCATTTTTTTAAAACCTGCTGACAATTAATGTGTCCCACTTGAGAAATATGGTATCAGTGAAAACTTCTCAATATCTTGCTTTTTGGTGCTGTTGTTCTTGATATGGTTTTACATGTGTAAGCTGGATTTTATAGTAACTGTAAGTTTTGTGCCTTAATGCCATATGAGGGCAATGTGTTCCTTAAAATGCTGTGCAATTTATAAAAAGCATTCCTCAGAGTATTTCAGAGGCACTTTCCAGAGAAAGGTCTGAAGGTTTTACCATCAAACCTGTTGTAAATGCTAGTCGGAAATCTTAGGTTGGTGAATCATGTCTGTATCATTCCTAATTTATTGTTACTGATATACACACTCCATTCATTTTTCCATGTTAAATCCCCTGTGCTGTGCCCAACAGTATCCTACTGTTGCACTGGTGCTTATTTTATCTAATTTGAAAACACCGCCAATAAATTGTACCCGTATTTAGAGAGCATTGTTTTGGAAATATTTAACTTTGTTACCAGAGAAACTTCCGTCAAGTAGATAGCAAGATAGTGATCTCTCATATACAAAATGGTGTTTGTTAGTTATTCTGAAAAACTCATATGTATTTGGCTACTAAATTTGCATTAGTTATTTAAGACAGAAGTAATTGCCAATTAGAAGTCCATGAGCATGGTAAAATCGTTTGTGCAGGATGCAAGAACAAAGATACCATTCCAGGAATACAGTCTATTGCCATGTTATGTGGAAGCCACCGAAGGAGATAGAGGATTTAATTACTATCTTTATTACTGCTATGTTGTATTCTCTAGCTTCTTGATTTTCATTCTCTGGAGAACCTAAGAAGTCATTACTGTATCTTAACAAACTGTAGCAGTCCTGAAAGCACCGGGACCTTACCAAGTCATCGGTCCCACCCTTCTACGAAACCTCTTCAAGTTGACAGGCATCTGTGTAACCTGGTATTAAAGTATATGTATTCAGGAGGTACCTATAACTGTCCTTAACATTTGGCAAGACGAGGGGGGACTCATCATTTCTTTGCAAACTTCTTAGCAATATTCATTTGCTGAAAGTTTGACAGTTATTCTCTCCTGGTGGACATGGGAGGCAGGTACTCGCTCGGTGTTAAGTTCTCCCTCACTTCTCTTTTTCTCTACATTAGGCAAACCTAATTCTTTTAACCTTTTCTCTCAGGATTTCCTGAACGCTTACAACTCTTTGTGCTATCTACTGAACTCTTTTCATTTTGCCTAGACCTTTTTTAAGAATTCAGTTCAAAACTGGGTATCTTTGTCTGCAATACACTAGAAATTCAGGAGGTTCTTTCATCATTGGGTTTTCATTTAGAATATGCAAAGGGTCACTTGGATGCAAAGTTCCATTCAGTTTTGGAAAATGAGTGAAAAATTTTTTTGCTCTGATTTCACTTTGTGACAGTTCTTGAGTAAAAGAGCATTTGGTCATCATGTAATGTTCCTTCCCAAGTTCAGTACCTTTATTGTTGAATTGCCCAAGATACGATTCCCAAAGATACTGATAGTTGTGCTAATAACGCTGCTGTTGAATTCACCCAAGTTTTTACAGCCCATAGTAGTGTTTTTGAAGTACTCGTTTCATATGACCTTTTTTTCTTGCTTTTGATTTATGCATTTTTAATGCTATTTCTCTGATCTCTGCTAATACTTTATATCTAAGGGGCTTCCGAATTTTAATATACTTAACCTAAGAGCACTACTTAGAGGTAGGGATATTGTTCTTATTTTGTAAATGAAGACCTAAGGCACAAAGAAACTTACTCAAGGTCATAAAGCCTGCAGTGCTATAGAGAATAACTGGCTAGTCCCCTGGCTATCAGATTATCTTTCTCCTTTGCAGCTACTTGTTAATCAGTTCCAAATGCTTATGCATATGGTGTTCATGTTCTCTCTGTGTCCTTGAAACTCTTAGTTTACTCCAAAAAATTGCATTTCTTAAGTGAAAACTCTCTCTTTCTTTGTCCCTGTTTTAGCAAGTAATTTTTATCACCTTCTTTTCTGACAGGAGATGTATGGCAACACCCAAGCAGGACACTTTGGTCCAGCTGTCCTCTAACCAGAAAAAGTTTAATTTTTTTTTATTTTAGTTGTTTTCCTTGCTGTCCCTCCCTGCCTGCTTTTGCCTCCCTGGCTGCACTTGTGAATTTCTTTAACAGCTTTTAGAATTTTGCTTCTTATTCTTCCTAGATGGTTTGTCCATTGTGTGTTCCATAGAACTTCTCTTTCTTGATGCATGTGTTGGGTTTCAGTTCTGTTAGACACTTTGTCTCTGCTGGAGGCTTGTTTGAGCTGAAACTGGCTTCAGTAGAGAAGCATTAAGTTTTTCTACCTGTCCAGCTGCTAGCTGAAATATCTAACTTGTCAATCTACAAATATGGATAAAATAATTTTAATTTGAAAAGCAAGTGTAATGTGAGGAAGCTGAAAGGCAAAAAGCATCTGTGTGTGTCATAGCCTGAGCACAGGCACCACTGGAGCTGTGCAAGTGTTCTTAGTGGCTGAAAACCACGCTGGCATGCTTTATGGAGCTCATCAGAAAGTAATTCTCTACTCTTCTGCAAAACACTCTCATCAAAAATCAGGTGATATGAAATAGGAAACCTATCCTAAAGGAGTCTCCTGGAGATGCAGAGAGGGTCATGGATATTAGTAAAGGAGAACAACACATACTGCTCTTTAAAATTCCTAGCACTAAGCCTGAGTTTTACTTCAAAAAAAAAAAAAAAAAATCAAATTGGATAGAGGGGTCTGGTAAACAAAACGTGAACCTCTCCAAAGTTTCAAGCATCTGAGAAGTGCCAAAAAGAAAGAAAATTACCAGACCAAAACCACCTGTGCTCTTTTTTTTCTCTCCAGAGGGAATCAGAAAAGAAAGCCTTTATTTTATTGAGATAGGAAGGGTGGATTGGATTCAGTTCTTAGTTTTGGAAATTGAGAGCTGGTTTTGACTATTTTTTATTTCCTTTGAGAAACGTTGTCTGCTCTGTAATATCGGTTTCTAGATTATCTCACCACTAGATTTAAATTTCTTTAATTTGTATTGTAATGCTTTTAGCCTACAACTCCCTTTTTCCTACCAAGGTGGAAGAAATTAAGGAGGGATTTCAGTCACTAATTATTTTGTCTAATCTCCCCAAACTTGAAACACAGAATAAAGATTGTAAGTGCTGCTTAAGAAGATACAGTTTTGAATGAAGCGATAGCTGGGCCTTTAATGGAAGGATGCGTGTTCTGTCCTTGCATTTTTTTTTTTCCCTTTTGCTTACTGCTTATTTAAGCTTTGGGGCAAAACCTTCTATTTCTATTCTGGTATAAATCAAGAGATGCTCTTAAAATTTAACCCATTAATTTATTTTTTCCTTGCAGCAAACACTAGAATTTCATTCTTCTGAGAAGTTCACCTGGCTAAAAATACCCTTCTTGAATATTATTTTTAGAAACATCTATATTTGAAGTATATAAATGGTCAGATTTTATGTGTATTATTAGACATGAACTGTTGGTACATTTTGTAACAGGAAGCTGCTGGTTTTCCATTCACCAAGAACTGGAATTCAGTCAAACACTTGGCACTTACTTGTATGCCTCTAATTTTATCTGGAAATTGTTTTTTTCTGAAATAGTTTGTGGAAACATTCTCAGTTTCTTCAGTTTTGCAAAGCATAGGCATGGAAATAACGGCTAAAACTTAAAACAAATAAACCATTTATCAAAACAAATAATTGAGAAAACAGGTCACTTATTTTAAAACAGGCTGAGATCTGAAGTTTTACTCTGATTCCACCTTTTTTTTCCTCTTGAAAGTATTTTTAGGTGTGTTATCCTTGGATTATTTTTCAATTTACTTTTGGATTATTTTAGAATTGGAAGCAATGTGTGGGAAAACAATACATGAAAGGAAAAAATATCTAACTTCTGGATTTCAAAATACACTTTTACCAGGACTTTTTCCCCTGTGTGTGTTCAGTTTTGGACCATAATACCATCATATTTTGACAATGTCTTGTTTACTCCCATGGCCTCTTAAATTTTACCCTGTGTCTGTCCCTTGTCTTGAAAGTTTTCTTACATCCTCTTTGCAGTCTCAGCTTGTGTGGGTTCTTTCTCTACAGCTATGGTTAGAAGTTGCCATATTATCTCTGTCATAGTTGGAAAGAGTCCCTAAATCTTCATATTTTACCTGTTCTGTCACTAATATTGGTCCATTTCTTCTGTCTTGTCTTTATGTAATGACCACCATGGTATAATACAAAAGTGTGTAGTAGTGAGTTCATGTTTGTGGTGTAGATTTCAGAATTGCCTGTAGGTATCAGACAGTAGCAAGGCTTTAGTGGAGGAACTAGTAGCTGTAAAGAGAGTCCATGTGCTGCTTTCCAATAGTAGTTGTTGAGATTTTATTTTATACATACAAGAAGGAACACCTATGGACTGCAGAGACCAAGGAGCTAGGGATTAGCAGGAGCTGGGTTGGTAGCACTAGTGCTATGCCTGACGAGAAAACATGGTCCGGAGTCTGTGAAACATGAACTCTTGGGCAGTAAGTTGATGGATTCATCAGCGTTTCCTTTTAAAGTGGAAGTCTGCTCTTCATAAGACTTGTAAATACTGTTAGTTGTTCCTTCGAGCTCCAGAAGCTTACAGGAGTGGAGGTTGAGGTACTTGATGTGCTGTTCCCTCCATGCCTTGGGTGGGAGAAGGATGGGTTCTTAGATGTGATGGTCCCAGGGGCATAGAGGACTGGGTTGTAAAGCCTTCTTGGAGAAACCCACAGATGTTGGTCTCGCCTGCCTGACAACAATGTTACTTAGTTATACACATCCAGGCTTTCTCATTAAATAAACAAACAAATAAATAAATAAACAGCCAAACAAAATCCCCCCAAAACCTAAACCAACCTTTGACAGGCAGAATTAGCTGTTGTCGGTGCTGAGATCTTGTTGATCTGCTATACTTTCTCCAAACAGAAGCCCTCAACTGACTTCCTCAATCATGTCCATGTACTTCCTTGTCTCTGTAGTAACGCTGTAGAAGCTGACAAGGCCTTTTTGCTAATAGGCAACTACATTTTTTAGACTTGTATAGGAAGAAAATTTTCTAGGATGGCTATCTGAGGACACCCATGCTTTGTTCTTGGGAGAAGTGGAAGAGGTGTGCGACAGGCTGGAATTGTAATTTTATGTATTATGTGACTGTCATGGAGCTCTTTAGAGGCTTTTCTTCAAACTAAGGGGATTTTGAGTGTGGTTGCCACAACATGTGAGGATCTGTAATTTTTCCTGGCATCTCTGCCTCCTTGTAACCCATTTGAGGGTAGATCTGTCATTTGGACAATAGAGAAATGTTCTCAGTGGTGAAGACTGTTTTAGTAATACCTTTTTGTTTCATGTGATGAGATGAATCTTCCCTGATAAGATCACCTATATTCTACTACAAGTGCTGACCAGAAATTATTTTTATATGGTATTTTTACCATCTATTAATTCCATATACTTGCCCATTGGTAGAACAAAATTAATACCACAGTAGGATTTTGTGTTGCTGGTCTAGCTTGTGTGACATTTTATGGTGAGCATGGATACTGAGACTTCATTACACTTGTATATCTTGAAACAAATATCTAGAAGTGGATTCCTTTTTCTTTAGCCATGTCCACTGTTAGAAACTACAGGTAACTTTAGTACCAATAAGCTAAATACTGCTTTTGTAGAAGTAGTTCTAAAAGACTGTAACAGCTGTCTTTCCACGTCATATCTATTTTGGCTGTTTCTCAGATTATGACACTAATTACCAGGAAGTAATTTCTAATCAACTTGTACAAGGGGTCTAGCAAGTCTGTTTCTTCTGGCAGATACGGAACTATCAGGCATAGTATTGTAAAATCAAGCCGATAAAAAGATTTGTGTCATGTCTTTTGGAGTCAGAAATCCTCCTTAAGCTAATGTAGCATGATGAAAAGTTGTATTTCCTCAGAGAAATCTAATCTGAGACCGGGATGTGTATGTGTGTGTCAGAGGTTAAATACCTGGAGCAGTTGTAGAGGACACATTTGCATCCACAAAGATCAGTATGCAACTTTGATGATAGCTGGTAGACACCATAATTAATGGATTGGTCTGGTAAGACAGATTTGATTCAGTTATAAATTGTTCTTCATTTCAAAGAATCTTACGGATATTTAAGTCTTCAAAACTAATTTTAAAAATGTCATGTGTGTTTCAAGATCAAATGTGTATTAGCTATTTGAAGCAATAGCTTAGAAACGTGTTTCTTTTTCTTGCTCAAAAACCATGGGTCAGTCTGCTTCTCAGGACAGCCATATGTATTCCAGACTTCGTGGCTTAACTGGGATGGATTATTTTGGGAAGCAGTATTTTCAGCATTGCTGCATCTTACTCCTCCGGGATGGGCTCTGGAGCACACAGGGGTCTGATCCTCCAGGGTAACATACCAAACAAGTACTGCCAAGGAAAGCTGGCAAAAAGGTGCTATCCTCTAGCATGGAGCTGGAAAGCGGAGGCAGCGGCATCCCATTTATCCCTACACAACCTCACCAGGGGAATTCTAATGAATTTGCTTTAATTTACAAAACAAAACCACTTTCTGCTTTTCAAGAGGGAAGAGCAGCCGTTGCCTGGGATCCTGTTTCCAAGCAGTCAGATCCAAACTTCCCTCACTGCAGCAATGAAGATTTTAATTTTGGTTGCCTGAAAGAGATAGCCTTTTGGCCTTTCACCTGGACCGCATCGAGTGATTTCTGGTGCACACACAGTATTGGGCAGTGGGATGTCATACCACCTGCGGTTTGGTTTGGCAGGTTGGATAGCAAGGCAGCTGTACCTTATTTTTAACTTGAGAATCAGTTCCAGCTGCCCCTTGTTGAGCAAGGTTACTCTCTGCAGTAGGCACTTGAAAAAGGGAGAAAAAAAGAAGAGGGGGGGAGCAAAAAAAGCATATGAGAGAACCTGAAATCAAAAAACCAGTCTTTAAAGCTCCTAGACTACTTAATAGCAGATCCTTTACTCTCCTATTGCAGTTTCAGATTTGTGCTGAAACTTAATCTCTTGGCTACATCAACCTGAACTAGATAAGGTTTAGTCCTCTATTGCCTCCTGAGCTCTCTGAGATTCAGCAGAAAAGGGGTTTGCATTGAACAAACGCATATTTTTATCTATTATCTTCATAGTGTAAGAAATGCCTGTTGGTGTGAGACATTATGGTGGGGACTGATGCCACCCTCGGCTCCCCGTACGCTGCAGTGTCAGCATTTCTGAGCTGATGGCCCGTCACATTCACTCAGCGTTTATTATACAGCATTAAGCAAAGAGAGATTTTAAATGTAAGTGTTCCACGGCAAATAATGTAATTTTAGAAAATTTTGCTGCGCTTCTTCTCAGTTTATATAAATGGATTTTCAACAATTAAAAGCCTCAGGCTTCCCATGCACATGTGCACGTTTCAGTCATGCAAACAATACCTGTGGTAGAAGGAGTCTCTTGTAAACCATCTTGTGAATAGCTGCAGCATCACTCGGTGCCATTACCCTCCCTCCTTCTTTCTTCTCTGACAGCAGCTGAAATGGCAGGGCTTGGTTTGGCCAGTACTTTGCATCATTTACAGCAACAGTGTTAAATGCTGGGCTGAAACGGATGGTAGCTCAGCTAATTTGCATGATTTAAAATGCCAGCTCGGTTTAATGTAGAGCAGCTGGTATATACTTAACTCCTTCAGGAGAAAACTTAATACCAGCAGATCGCATTATCCAGGACTGTGCTGCGTTTATTTATTTATTTATTCTGTCTCTTCACTGCTTCCTGGAACATTTGTAGAGATCATTTATGCGTCGCCAGGGAAGGGCTTTGCTCTCTGTTGATATTTCTGTGTCTCGCAGAGTTCACAGAGGAAATAATTGGTGTTACTGTGTGACAAGTACTTGTTGCGATTTCCTGAGCATCCACTTACGCTGACCTTAGCAGATAGGACTCTGAATTAAGATGTGACATGATGAAGGATGGCGAGATTAGTTGGATGAGGGACAGGTGTAGAGGCCTGGATTACGTGGATTACTGCATACTCAATTTCTTAGGGTTAAATTTCAAGGTTGAAAATGGCTAATGCCACAATTATGGAATTAGGACGTGCCATGCCGTTCCTCTGGGTGCTGTGCTGGCAGATGGAGTCACCTTGTGAGGGAAGGGAGAGCTGGAGGATCAAATAATTCCTTTGCTCCCCTGAAATAATTAGCATAGCCTCAGTGAGAGGATGGAGGGACCATAATCTTTTAATACCAACCCTTCTCAAAATTGACCTTGTCACAGGCAGATTCAGCTTCTCGCAGAGGAGCAGACATGTGATAGAGTCACACAGAGTCATTACTGCATCAGAAATGCAGGCACAGTATTTCATCTTCTGCCAAAATTCTCTTGTCTTTCCACGGGCAATGGGCCTCGCGTGCCAAAGAGCTCTGCCTTTGAACTAACCGTAGTGTATTGTGCAGTGAGGATGGACTTTTCTTCCTTAAGGCAGTTATGGTGGAGCTTTCTCTTCCTCTGGAAATGTTTTATTCTCTCAAGTCATGACTTGAGCTTAAGGAACAGCAGTTTCAAATGGTCAGTTCTGAAGACCCTTACTAGTTTCAAGCACAAGTCATTAAGCTATAGAGAAAACTTATCTGTTAAGTTCTTCTGACATGTGTAAATCCTTAAATATTGTGTATGAAGTTTAAGCATTTCTATTCTTTATAAACCTTTGTGTTAGAACATACTATGTAGTTACTCAATTGACTTCAGTGTTGTATTTAGTGTATAGGACATGAAAGTCACATTAGTACAACAGAAAGGACAGTTCTTCCCTAATGAAAACTGATTACTGTCATTTTTGTTGTGAAAGGAAAGCCACTAAGAAGATGATGTCCTATAATCATCTTCCATGAATGTAGACAAGATGAATTGCCCTCAGTGATAAAACACTTCATTATTTCATCCTGTGTTGTCCATGTGTAAGATCATTAGCATTCCTGCATGCTGTGGTAGATTATAGCCCTGTATTGTATGGGCAAATCATTTACATTGTAGTGTATGTGTACCATAACTGGGCTCAATATCTGAATGTTTTTGATGTATAATATGCAAATAATTTTATCCATTTGAGGAAAAGGCTTGCTGATGATTACTCTTAAAGGCAGTAAATATATTAAGCAACATGTATCCATCCTTTAAATAGACAAGAAACCATTTTGTGAGGCAGTTCAGAAGGTTCCTTTACAGCTGAGGTAGTGTGGTTTAGGAATTGGTTGTCAGGCACTAGGTCAAAACTTCCAACAATTGATGCTATTTGTGTTTATCAAGTCTGACTCTAGGCTCCTGGAACGGGAGCAAATTCGCCAGGTTTTAATTTATGCTGTGTGAGAGCTGACTGCAAGCTAGTAAATCCTCATCAGCCATGTCACTTGAGTGTTTTGTTTGTTTTCTTTTTATAACTAAGGGATAAGTTTATTTCTTTTAATCCTTTTCCATTGGTTAATACAAACTTTTCAGGGATCGAGGCTTGATCTCTAATGCTTATTATTTCATTCCTTGCTATTTTCCACCACATGTATTTTTAGCTCGATGTTTTTAGGACTTTTCCAACTGGTCAGAAGGTTAGGAAAGCCAGTTCCACCAGACTGGACATGCTGTGAAAAAGCTTGAAAAAATGGTAAGACTAGCTTTTCTGGCACCTTCCTTTTGAGCTGTGCCTCCCTGTCAGGAAGGGTTTCAGTCGTCAGAGGGGAGGGAGGATGGAGTGGTGAGTGTGTGAGCCGTCAAGACCCACTGGCCATCAGTGCAGCTTCAGATGAGTCACTTCACTTCCCGCTGCAGTTGGTCTGCAGCAACTGCCTTGTCTCACAGGTGTTCTGCAGAGATAAATCCATTATAATTCCAAGCAGCTCAGGTAAAGTGATACCTGGAGCCATGAAATGACCTTAAATAGCTAACTGTGTGGCTCCTAAGCCTTCATGCCTCGATATGATCTCCTTTTTCCTTATTTTTTCTTAAAGTAATACTTGAATTAAAGTAAGAGATACTTGATATAAAATCCTTTCCACTAACTATTTATAGATTTTATTAAAACTTGTGAAGATAGAAGGCACATCATTGCTTCTGTTAGAGGAAGGTTCTCAGCTATAGACAGGTATCATTGCTTTTGACTGTGCCTTCTGAAAAAAGCAATTTGTCTTCTAATGCTGAAGAGGATTTAAAGAGAAGAACTGAAAAGCTGCACATACACTATTTCAAATTATAATGAGGAGTTGTGGGCTGTGGGTTACCATCTGCACTCCACTTTGATGCCATCTGCCCACAAGGAGAAGATCACCAGCGGAGAAAATAGTAGGATGTCCTGCCATTATGAAGCCTCATAACCACCAGTTACACATGAAGACCTTAGGAGATATGTAATGAAACTCCAAGCCTTCAATAGTTCTGCTCTGAAAAGGAAGAAAGAAGTGTAAAAATGGCCGTTGAGGTTTTTGGAGTGCTGAAAAAGAGGATTTTAAGCCCCATGAATCGCATGATTGACCGTGTTAGTAGAAGCAAGGAATCTGCAGAGTATTAATTCGTACCATGTAACACAGTCAACGGAGAACTCTCTGTGAAGGCTGCAATTATGCTAATTTATGCAGTTCACATTGCTACTGCAGTTTAAAGATAGCTTCTTTTCTAGAGAACTAGAGCTACTGTATTGCTGTGTGCAGCAGGTTGACTTAGTGTTTAGCTTCGCAAATTTTACCGTTTTGAACACAGAGCAAGCCCCTACTTACATGGTCTTTTTATGGGGAGGGCCGGCTGGTTAGAAACTGAAAGGAAAATGTTAGTCCTCCTTCTGAGGAATGGTGTAGAAGTATTAGTGGATGCTGTGAATAGCTGCAGTGTTAGGCCTGGGGCTGAATGCCCAGAAGAATAGTTGAGATCAAAGTGTGTTTTGGGTTTCTTGGTATCTGGTTTTGTTTTGCAGAGCTTGCTGCCTGTTGCTCAGATGTGTGGTGCTTTGGAGTACCTTCAGGAGGTAATTGACTCTCCTTCCACCACTCTACACATCACTGGTTTTGGTGCTGATGAGATATAAGGAACAAAAAAGGGAGTGGGGGGACACCTCCACGTATTAGTTGTGATTAAAACCAATTTTCAAGTTGTCATGTTTGAACTGAATTGGCAATGAGTGCAGGTGAAAGTGTGAAATAACAAGTATATTACAGCTGGAGTCAGTGGGTAATTTCATGTTCTGATTTCTTATTTTAAATTCTGATGGAGCCAGAATATATCTTGCAGTTAAAGTCATAATTTAGCTTTATGAATAAAATTGCAGACAGTACTGGAAGTGGTTTTAAAGACCAAAGCAAGTTGAGACAAGAAGTCCTGGTGTGTAACTTGCATCTAAACAGCTGTTCTTCTGACAAGAAGATGGCAACTGGTTTTACCTACCACAAGATAAATCCTTTACATCCTAAGAATGAACGTGCTCAGTTCTGGAAGTCCACAGTGATGGGTGGAAAGCAAGAAAATAAAATTCCCTTTCCTCCTTTTCTTTCCACCACCTTCTGTTGTCTTCAGTCACATTTTTTTTCCCCAGTCTTGGGATAAGACTTTTGATAAAGTGTTAATGCTTCAACCACTCCCTTGGTTAGTGGACCAGCCTTAACATTTTGCAGCTGGCTTCTTCTCTTTCCCTCCCAGCCAGCTAACAGCTCTTCCTGATTAAGCTGGGTGGGACTGGCTGCTGTTGTTAATCAGCCTTAAGGAGCTGCACATGGAAGTGGGCTGCCTCCCTTCTGCTTCCCAGTGTATCTCCACAGCAGGAAAGTGGGGGAGGGGGGGCTTGTGCTGGAAGAAGTGGGAGGCTTCAGGTAGGCATTCCTTCTGGAGGGGGGTGAGGTCCGAGCTCTTTTCTAGGTCATTGTGTTGTGTGGAACTGGCAGGCTTTTGTGGTTTATCATGTGCATCTGAATTGGTGAAGATCTTGTAGGTGAAGCAACACGCAGGAGAGAGGTTGTCTGTGAGATAGCTGGTTTGAAATAATCAGGTGGTGTGTTTTGCTAAAATGGTTTCTCTAGTTCAGGTCAGGAAGGACTGATAACTCCTGAGACCTGGGTGTTTATGCTGTCTCTAAAGTAGCTGATGTGGAAAGAGATATGGGTGCAGATCCAGCTCATTTAACAGAAGAATCTTAGCAGAGAGTAGTAGCTACAGTGCAAATTATTAAAGGTCTGCTTTAGGGTCATATAAAATGTTTCTTGATTTGCTCAGTGAGTTAATCCATGCAAGCCAGAAGCATGGCTGCTAGGGAAAGAGTGCCCTGTTGATCTTTGTGGAGGTGGAAGTTACTGGCAGTCTTAAGTCACTCAGTGCTCAGGATCATCCTGTAAGTAGGTCTGAAAAGCAGGTGGAGATCAATGACTATGATGGTTGCCTACCTTATTGTAATTCCAAATGGGATACTGGTGAGGCCAGACTGCTTTTGGATTTACAGCATCAGAATCTGGTGTGATGCTTGCGACTATATTTGTGTTTGCAATGGGAATTAATTTCAGTACACCAAGCCACGTCTGCTTCTTGATCAAACTTAAACAAAATAATTGGTAAAACAAGATTATTGGGTCCTAACTCACATGGAAAACCCATTGAAAGCTGAGGAATATAAGCATCCTTTCTGATCTAGCTTTCGAAGTACAGTCCTGGAATACATCATCAAAAACACCTTCTTTTTCTGCTTTCCCAGGTGTCCTCTGGTTTTGAGCATAGATGCAGCATTTGGTAGAAGTGTGTTGTGTGCGATTACATGAGGGCATGTAGCATTGTTTCATAAGCAAGTTCCATGAAGATATAAAACAGTAATGGTGTCCTGTGGTAGCAGAAAATTATCGAGTGGCCTGCAGGTACTGGGAGATTCAGGGCCACACTGGCACCTGTCTGAACCAAAATACACAGAAGGGGAGGTGGTTTGCAGGAGTGAACCCAGCAGACAGCCTGCATGAGGCAGCTATGCCTTCTGCACAGCGAGAGCAGGATTTGCAAGGTTGGAAGCGATTGTTCATGGATTCTCGGGAGCTGTTTAGATTTGACCTAATCTTTGGACTCTCTCATTAAACAGGAATAGCTGTGGTTCTTATTACTATTATACATGGTTAGTCTGACACCGAATTGAAGTGCTGGCGAATTAAAAAAAGCTCGGGGTAGTGCTGAGTGGCAGGAGGAAGGGCAGGAAGCGGCTCCCGCAGCTGGCGGCTGCTGGGCCGGTTAGCTGGGCTGCTGCTGCCACCTGGTGGTGTGAGCGAAGCACACGGGATCGCATTTTCCTTCGGAGGCTCCAGGTGAGTTTCATGGGATTAAGTAGCTGTTGGGTATCAATCATTATTGTTATAGATGCGCTGTTTTCCCAGATAATTCTTTCAACGAGGAAAAAAAAATCCATTGTATTTTATGACCAACATTTATTTGGGGCATAGACAGTGTTGTCGAAAAAGATAAAAATAATTCAACTTGAGCATCATCAGTTTCTGAATAGCAGCAAGTTTTGGGGGAGTTAGTTGCTGTGTGAGAGGCGGTTTGTGTGGGCAGCCCTTTGCTGTGTGGGTTGGGTAATGTATGGCACGTATAGCTGTTGTCGCTCTGGCACAGCTAAGGCAGCGATAGGCCAGTGGTTAGCATTTTAATTTCTCTTAACTGTTAATTAAATTTAATTGTAGCAGGTTCAATACTGGTGGTTAGCTTCAGCAAGCACCTGATTTCTTTTTGATTGCCAGACGGGAGTACTTGTCTGGCTGGAAACCCATAAAATAAGCTTGATTTGTGAATCCAGAATCTGCCTTTCCTGGTACAGAGTGACATGACAGAAATCAGACAAGAGGTAACGAAATCTCCTCCCAGCCTCAGAGCATCTCAGCCAGAAACACGCTGTGAGTTGGTAGCATATGGAAGCAGAGTTAATGAACATCTCTGTATTGCTTCAGCATGGCCCAGTCACCGCATTACCAGTGCAAATTTGATTTCTGTGGGTGATTAGTGTCTTATTTTGCTGAAATTAGTGGATCATTATCAAATTGTGACTTTCTGCACTTAACATAAGTGACTTAATTGTTCTTTCATTATATAGAGCTTTATTGCAATCCTTCTAGTAGGAGAATACAGATTAAGTTGTAGTTGCTAAGAAAAGAGGAGGTCCCTGTTCAGTGACAAAGCCACACTCTAGCTTTATCTGTAGATTCTCTGTCTCTGCAAAACATCTGCTGGAATATTTCAGAGCTTCGTAACATTTTCCAATGAAGTACTGGCATAGGTTATTTGCTATGAATCTTTCAGGAAGCACTTAGGAGCTAAGGTCATCTTTGTTGCATATGGAGATTTGATCTGAGCTGTGGTAGGGGTCTGACCTAAATGTCTCTTCTCCTCTGTTGTATCTGTCATGTGCTATGCTACAAAGTCTCTACTTCAGGGAAAAATGTAAATCCATCCAACGCAATTCAATTCAGGGCGTACCTCACAGGACTGGGTGAAATAGATGCTTTGGTGTATTTCCATAGATGATATTTTCAAAGAGAGAGGTACAAAATGTAAATGCTGACTTGGACATTATGGAGGACTAATGGAGTTTAAAAAGTAAACAAAACAAATAATGAGTCTGGTTTATACCTCATTAGTGGCCTGATTCCATATCATCGCTTGTCAATATATGTACTATAAGAAGTGTAGGGGAGAAGAGGAATATGTCTGAGCACTTTATGAAGATATATTTTTATCAGCAACATGGAGTATGTGATGAGTAGCACTGCTAAAATCAATGTAAACCGCATTTTTATAATGTCAGACTTGGGCAGATTATTTCAGCAGCGCTGTTTCTGTTAGTTGGGCAGATTTCATTGCGGTTATTTTCATTTAGACAATTGTGTTGAGGCCTCTCAAAGTTCTACTGTGTGATGTCAACAGAAAATAATTGAAGCACAAAGATTCTATTGACACTCCTTCAAAAAGCTACACATTCCCTTCAATTCGGGAGCTAAAGCTTTTTTTTAATTTATTTTCAATATACCGGAACAGGCAGCTAGCTTATTGAAAATCAGTTAATCAATCATAGAAAGCCACCTCCTGTTGGAAATACAGAAAACATTGCCGATTAGGCGTTAGATTTTTGTCTTTGCAGGAACCAATTTCATGCCATGATTTGTATTCTGCTTAGTGGGTTCCTTATGTATAATTTCATCCTTGTTACAGTCCGTTCAAGAGTGCCTGACAGTAAAAGCAGGCTTGAAGAGTGGAGAACAGGAGCTCATCTCGTGATTTCTGCGGAGAGTTTGTACATATCTCTGCTTAGTCTTTTGGGAAGGTGAAGGATTGAAGTTGTATGGAAACCAAGGCTTGGCTGGCTGAAAAATTTTGGAAAAAAACCCCACGGAGTCAGCAAAGCATCCTCGTAACTGAGGCAGAGGTCGCTACAGGTATTAGGTCCAACTTGGTGTTTGAATCTGCGGGCACCACCCTTGTTTTGGCAGTTTTTCACTGGCATAATGCGGTGTATTTTGGATAGACACGTTTGAGATCTGCTTCTTGCTTCCTGTCATAGTAAATACTGCTGTAGCATACAAGGCTTACCAGGGAATGAGCCGAAGGTTTATTATTTATTTAACTTGTAAACTAACTTTAAAAAAATAACATTGTGGTTGCAACTAGCACATTCTAGGATATTGAAAGTATAGTTTGACCCTGGTTTAAAATCTGTTCAGTAGCTTAAAAGTAGTACTAAAGTCTCCTCCTTGCAGCGTGGCCTGACATCAATGAAAGAATGTTTAATAGAAATAAGAACGTTTAATGTAATGTAATAAACCAAGTCTGATTCTGTTCTGCCTTGCAGCTTATGCCATGGGATAGCTACACAAGTTGAATATGAAGGTGAAATGTTAAGTTATATGGTCAAACTTCAAGGCATAGAAGAGTCAGATCCAATGTATCTTAATTGGATATTAATTTTTTTGATCATCATATTAAGGTACATTCAAAACTGGCCAGTAATAATTTTAGTACTAAGTTATATAGCTAATTAGACACCCAAGTGATGTGAAATGGTGCAATTAGGGGCTAAAAAAATTGCCTTGTATTCTAAGATGATCTATAACTATTAACTGTTTGAGTGAACCCTAAACAAAATGCTGATGTTATGCTCATGGAAAGGCATCTTAAATTGGTATTGATTAATAAGGTTTTTTTAGTAAATTCTTACCACTTTGCTCAAATCAGGCTAGGCTGCAAATCACAGTCCAGATTCAGCCTATGTGGGGAGTGAATTAAAACAATTAGCACTTTCTTTGCCACCATCATGTAAATATAGACCAACTCCTTTTAGAATAATTTGAAGTAGACTGAAAGCAGTATTAAAACCTCTTTTGACATTCATGGGGTCAGGACGTGGTCTGTTCACTAGTGCAATATAAAATAAACTCAGCAAAATGCTGCTGGTTGTTTACCATGGGGCATATATACATAAATATATAAATAAAAAATAAGGTTTTGGGTTTTTCTGTATGATAATGTCAGTAACCTGTGGGAGTAATCCTTAATAATGAAAATATATGGGAAAATAAAATAAAATTTAAAATCTATATGCATACCTCTGTGCTATTTTAATAATCCACCAAAAACATAAACCAAGATGATTTTACTGTAGAATTTTTGTGTTTGTTTTCAAGCAAGTGATAATCCCTTTAGAAGACCAAGTGCATTAATTCAGCATCAACTTCAGCGACTAGAAAAGATTTGCTTTGATAAAATGTGTTTTCAAGATCCCTACCTAGGCAGCTTATCATTTGTTTATCCTTCAGGGAAATCTCCCTCTTCTAAAGGAGTAGGGCTACGTTGAGATTTGGATGTATGTATCCGTGATCATGAATTGCAATTTGCATTTCTGTTTCATATATCCTAGAGCACTCCTTGGTGATAAATATCATCTTCATTTCTTTCTTTGTCATTATTATTTCTTCTTCTGTCCTTAATACTGGTCCCTCCAGCCTACAGAGACAGAGCAGCTAAGTCATGCCTTTAGATGATTTGTAGTCTGCTGCAAACGCTTCTGAGTTTGTAGTTATCTCGATGTTTTCTTAACTGACAAGACTGATGATACAGCAGGATGAAAATTGAGACAGAGGCTGAAAGCAAGTGGCAAGGGTGAATTCCAAATGCTCTTGAAAAAAATGTGGAAATTTTTAAGCAAAATTTGTTTCCCAGTCATTGGACTTAATCTATCATGTATAGAGAAAAAATCTCAAAAAAATTAATTTGCAGAATAGGGAAAAAATGTGGTAAGTACTTAATTCTTTGTTTCTTCAGCTGTTATCAAACTGTTCCTTTGCATGAGCAGTAGTACAGTGAGGAAAACTGCAGCTACCCAGAAATGCAGTGAGTCAAGGGGAGGCTGGCAGAGGAGGTGAGAAAATAACAGCTGGAAGTGAGACAAAGAAAAGCAGAAGCAGCCCAGACAACAGAGACAGAAGTTTTTGCTTTAGCAGAGTAATCTTTTAAGATGTTGAAATACTATGGAACTATAATGTGTTTAACTACACTTTGAACCTTTCAGTTACTGCATATCTTGTATGCAGGTTTCAACTCTGCTTTTACCTTCAGAGTTCAAGAGATTATCAAAGGAGACATGCATTGTGCTCTGTCATTAAGGCTCTAATTATTTAATTCCTTGTATCTTTGTTTTGTAGTGTCAAATTAGTGCTCTTGTGACTGCAGCCTGCCATACCACCATGACATGCACAACTAGTATTTCTCTGTGTGAAGACAAAGAATCTGTGCATTCACCTCTGAAGAGTCTGGGTATGCAAGGATGAAGAAATCATTCCTGCTATGTATGATCATATCTAGTAATCGTGTTTTTCACAACAGTATTCCCAGTATCAAAAAACCCAAGGGTTTCTCAGTTCGTCGCTATAAAGCTCAGGGTAAACAGTTCACTGGTGGTACAGAAATCTTAACTTTTTAAAATCCATTTGATTGAGCTACTGAAGGAAGCGCGAATTTATTTAGGAGAGAGAGGAGGGCCATAGCATCCTTGTTGCCAATTTAAGCATCCCCAGCACAGGACCAGGGTTTTTCCTCTGTTTCCATGTGTCCAGTTTATGATATGTAGGCGCTGAAAAACAAACGTTACTGTGCAGCCGCTGGGAATGTGCCTTTTTCTAGTTACAAGCCTGCACCAAGAGCTTTCCCTCATCGTGTGACTTGACATTTTGGGTAAGAGATCGAGATCTGTCCCAACCACTGTCCTTGGCAGTGTTGGTCCTTGACCAGCACTCTTGCAGAGTAAGCAGTATTTTTTCATGAAAATACAGATTGCTTTTCATAACCTATGGTTATATCTCCAAGCTGTGGTCTTCAGGGGACTGATTATGGCTAATGACTGAGATGGACATGATGCATCCCTGACGACACGTCACCTTTACCTTAGAGGCTGGGGAAGGGGATGAACAGAGGGCAGTTTTGTGGGGGTGGCAGCAGCTGTGCCCCGCCTCTTGGTTGAGCAGGGGAGGCAAGGGGAACTGTCCAAGGCTGCCCATGCTGATGGCAGCCCCCAACTCAGAGATGCACAGTGAGGAAAGCAGGACAGTATTGAAAGTTTTCAAAGGTAATGCTCTAATAAGCAACCAAAAATTAATGGGATGGCCCTATTGATTAATTAACGTTGTTCTGTGCCATCGTCAAGGAGGATGGAACCAGGCTGGCATTGTACTGACTTGTTTAGTGTTGAAGATGCAAGTTCAGAAGGCAGTGATGGAAGCAAGAGTAGTAGAGTCCCACCCAGAAGCTTCTGTGGACACCAGGAATGCTGCTTTGAAATCAAATTAGTTGGGAAGTCTGTGATTATGGCACTTCCGTCAATAGTAAATTGCTTACAACACTTAAGGGCAAACTACTGTAAGGATTCAACTCTAAATGTAGCCTTTTAGTTAGTACAAGTGGCTATAGATATATATATATGAAAGTGTGTATTTCTATATGTGTATGCATACATAATTCAGAATATGCATTTTGGCTCAAATCTACAATATAGGCCGTTTAGTTCACAGAATTTTGTGCTCTTGGGTTAACAACTGCATCCTTTAAGTTAATGAAAAGTATAAAGGGAAAGATTTTGGCAAGAGGAACTGGTGGATGCCATTTATTACCAAGTGTTCCAGGTACTAATCAAGGCTAGGAGTATCAGCTATTTTTTAATGAAATCTTAGTTTGCATTCTTTCATGGGAAAGGTTTCAGAAGTTTTTGTGAGGGATCTGTTGTTAAGTACCGAGCAGCTTCATCCACAGACTGTAATTTAAACACTTTTTCATACTGTTGTGCATCTGCCTAAGAAGGATTGCGTAGTTAATTTTAAATTATTGTTGATGTTAAGGGCACTTGGTAGAAACCCAGCAGAAACAGAGTAACTAACTCTTTCCTGGCTGTATTTTCATTTTTCTATCAAAGTAACCTGAATTGAGAACATAGTAAGTAAATATATTTTTGGTTGACATTATTATTAAGGTTTTTTCTACAGGAAAGTTTACCATTAGTTTTTAGACTTTAAAAGGGGTTGCTTTCGTGCAAGTTATACTGAGTGTTACCTCCTGGGAAAAAAAAGCTGGTTGACGGAAGTGCTTAGTCACTAAATGACTTTCTGTGCACTGTAGCACTTCATGGTATATATAGCTCTTGATTGTATGTAGAATCATCTATTACGGATGTGACTGTGCCTAAAGCAGATGGTAGCTCAGTCTGTGCACCTGGACAAGGTTCTCTTCACAAATATTACCAGTATATTTAAGAATATTTTCTTATTCTTTTCCTCCGCCCTCACTGATCTGAAGGAAAGCAGAGGGTTCATTGCACTTGTGAAAAGTCAAAAAGCTTAAACAATGTTGTGCTTCAGTAGTACTCGGATTTCCCCCTGGTTTTATTTGAGTAGGTGACAGTTATGTCTTTCCATCATTTTTTACAAATACAGTTTCACTTATGAGTTTTAGTTCTGTATCTCTTTTAGTGGCTGCACAAAGTATTTGAAGTTTTTGAATCCTGTGTAAATGACCCATCCTTTTATTAGCCAGGTCTCTGGCCTTTGGAGGTGACCACAGCGAGTTGCCAAAGGAGGAGGACAGCTCCTTGGCCTCTTTATTTTGGCCAGTAGTATGGATGTATGGTGCATATGGCTTATGAAAAGACATGGAAATTATGAGATGTAAACGTCTTTGGTGCATTCTGTCACCTGTAGAACAATATCTTTGGCAGAAGCTGCCCATCTGTACCATTCCTCAGCATACTATTCCTTCAACTATTGAAACTTCCCCAAGTCTCTTAAACTTGTTAACTATTCTGTGCTTGTACATGTTGGGAAACCAGGTGCAAGGCATATCAGGTCACAGTGCTGGGAGCGTGAGCTGGGATTGCATTCGGAAAGTCGTAAGCCCTAAGGGATTTTTGGAATAGGATCTTTAGAAGGTTTCCTTGGCAAAGCTGACCCCTGGATTATTGTCCTCTTTGGACTGTTATGAGGTCATAATTATGTGATTATATATATATATCTCATAATAATGAGGTCATCATAAGCTAATGATTTTGTTTTTCAGTTGCTGTGCTTCTCTAGCGGCGTTGTGTTACGGCAAAAGCTAGCAAGAAAGCTACCTTCTTTCATTTCTCACTTTTTTTTTTCCTTTGGCTGTAGTAAGGAAACAAATACCTGCCTTAGTTAAATAACCTGTAAAAGATGAATAAATAGTGAGTGGCCTTGGGGATTTTTTAACATTTGTAGAACAGCAGAATGTGTTTGGTGATAGTAGTGCTTGACTAAAGAGTTTTTCTCCTTTGCTCTCATACTTGACCACAGTGGGTAAAAATGAATTGCTTATTTGTCCCCCCAGCTCAGGGGCTGGGCCCTGCTGGATGCTTACTGAGATTTAATTGCATGGGTGATATTGCAGACAGAGAGTGTGTCTTGTGAACAAAATATTCTGTCTGGAAATGTCTACAAGTAGACAGATGCTCTTGTGAAGCATGTCTTCGCTTGTGCTCTTGGGTAGTGAGCAGAAGAGAGGGAGATGTGGAGAGTCGGGGCTGTTAGGTGAGGATGGTTGGAAGAGGCTCCTTTCAGCAACTGGTTTGTTTGCTGTGGTTGTGGCACTTGGCTCCCTCAGATTGCGGTGGGAATTTACTGCTCTCCATCACTGGGCAGTCTGGTTAATACTGTCAGCATTGCTTAACCAGTTTTTCAGTGTACTGTTTGTTTTTTTTTTTTTAATTTTAATTATCAGCTTTTTCTATCACATTGTGTATTGAATCAAGAAACTAATGATTAAAAAAACCCCAAAAAACAAAAAACAAAAAACCCAAACAAACAAACAAAAAAGCCACAACCACCCAAAACCCACAGCCCCCACCTATTTCTTGGTGCACTGGTGAGCTGTTGAGTACAATCAGGCTGGAACGTGGGGTGGAGCATAAGAAACTTTCCACTACTTTTGTGTTCTTTTAATCCTTAAAGGCTGCTGGATGTTACATGGGTTGCTGGCAAAAGCCAGATGATAGTATCAGTTCTAGCAGTGTTTATACTGCTTTAACTTGTATTGGTGAACACGTGGGAGGCAGTGAGGCCAAAGTGCATTAAAACACCTAGTGATCTGGCCCTAATAGTAGAATTATCAAGCAGACATCAAAAGCTAACTAAATCGGTGATGCCTGAATTTTAAATTTTTTTTAATATTTTCTGTTTATAAATGTTGGGGATAGGGGTGGTTCTGATTTGTTCCGGGGTTTGTTAAATGATTACATAGGAATGTGTCCTTTTGCCTGGCTACCCTTCTCTGCAAGAGTTACGGTTGCAGCAGTGCTTTCTTCATAAGCCTCCTATTCCTCAAGAGGCTTAAAATTTACACCGAGACATATTCTCATATCAGATTGGGCTGCAAGGTAGGTTACTGCGTTTGTGTGTTCTCTCTCAGAAGCGATCTCAGTCTTACCTGATAGTGGGGTCAGTGGTTTCTTTGGCCGGTAAGACTTACTGTTGTAATGCCATTTTTGCTTAGACCTCTGTCATGCTTTAACCCTGGACAGCAACCAAGCCCCACGCAGCCGCTCACATACTTCCCTCCCAGTGGGATGGTGGAGAGAATTGGAAGGGTAGAAGTGAGAAAACTCACGGGTTGAGATAAAATCAGTTTAAGAAGTAAAGCAAAAGCTGCACATGCAAGCAAAGCCAAGCAAGGAATTCCTTCACCCCTTCCCAGGGGCAGGCAGGTGCTCAGCCATCCCCAGGACAGCAGGGCTCTGTCACACATAACAGTGACATGAGAAGACAAATGTCTTCACTCCAAGCAGCCCCCCTTTCCTTCTTCCCCCAGCTTTACATGCTGAGCATGATATCATATGCTATGGAATATCCCTTTGGCCAGTTCAGGTCAGCCGTCCTGGCTGTGTCCCCTCCCAGTTTCTTGTCCCCCCGCCCCCCCCCCCCCCAGCCCTTTTAACTTGCAGGGCCTGAGAAGCTAAAAAGTCCTTGACTTAATATAAACATTACTTAGCAACGGGTAAAAACATCAATGTGTTATCAACGTTATTCTCATACCAAATCCCAAACACAGCATTGTACCAGCTACTGAGAAGAAAACTAACTCTATCCCAGCTGAAAACAGGACAACCTCCTTGAGTCTTTCTGAAACCGGTGAGCTACAACTATCTGTAAAGGTTGGCAGGAACAGATTTGTAGCTGATACACTTCCATGGGGAATGTAGAAATAGCCTTTAATGATAAAGATAACCATAAATGTGATAATTCACTGACTTCCTCCATGAAACAGTCCACATGACTCTTCCTGAATTACTTCATTTTTTTAATTAGTACGTTATGATCATGTATTTGCCCTTACTCTTCTCTGACAAATCAAATAGAGCTTTGTGAATTCCAGTCCATAACTCGTTCTTGTGGCTCTTCTCTGAAGCCTCTCCAAAGGTTAATAAACCTGTTGAACTGTTGCATGCAAACCAGCATTAAAACCAGCAGGTGACAAAGCCTATCCTTATTTGATAACCACCTGTTCTTATGTACAAGAACTGCCTCATGCCACAAACCCGGGCCTTGCGGTGGCGCATCGTGGCAATGATGCTCCTTCCAGAACCCCAAGTCTTTCAGATGCACTGAATTCGTGGAGAGTCCTTTTCTCTGTGACTTTCTTAGTTTCTCATTGATTATACCTGCTGTATTGAAACACGCTTTCATGGTTCCAGTCAGCATATATGAACTTCTTTCACTTTGATCTTACTCTCTTTTTGTCACACTTCTCCCGTTACTGATGATGTGCCGTCTGCAAATTTTGTAACTGTTCATGCCCCCTTCTAGGGCTTTCTCAGGGAAGTAGGGCTGAAAATGATCCCTGTGAACCACAGTCAAGCTATGTATTTTCTTAATGATAGTTTCTCATTTGTAATGTATTTTTAAACCAGTTAGCTCATTTTCAGTCCAGCTGATGTATGTCAGGTTGATTTGCTGTTACTCTGTTTTTTGATGCGTCAGGAGACATGAAGGCAAGAGCCTCTTTGTGGAATCGCATCTGCGTTATCGCTGTCGTAAGCATCTGCAAACTCAGCAGAAAATACCCATTTAGCAAGACACATTTTCCAGAGAGGGATGCTCATTTGCCAGTAATGATACTATCTGCTCAGCTGTTGATTAATTGAGTTGCTGTCCCTCGCTGTGTACTTCTGTCTGGGACTGGTGGGAGGCTGATAGGCCTGGGACTATCAAGACCATCGCATTCTCACTCTTTGAACACTGGTACCCAGCAAAAGCTCTCTCTGTGTCCTCCAGAACCTCCCAACAACTGCTGAAACAGCCACGATTAACCATTTGGGTAGCTCCTTTGTTGGGTGCCCTAACACTACTCAATATAATGTTTACTTCAGAGGAGGCTGCTATTCAACACCATTTTGAGAACTTGTCTTGAATGAAAATTATTGTTTAGCATCTGTTATGGTTCTGTGAGCTAGTCTCTCCTTCTCTCCCACATCATACATCGCAAAACATTGTTATTGACAACTTCAAGTTTTTGAACCAGTATTTTAATTTTGTAGATGTTTCTATTTTGTAAAGCATGAAAGGAAAACCTAAGTGGTTATTGGCATTTGGTAAAAATAAATAAAAAAACAGCTTTCAGTGAATTGAAAATTTCAGTATTTTTGACTAAAATGCATTGAAGAGCAGAATCAAATTTTCTGATAATATGCTCCCTTTTCCAAATAATAGCCAAGACATACTGTTATGTGATTAAAAAGCAAAAGTAATGGGTAAGTACATGAGTGTGACTTTGTTTAATAATTGCGGAGCAGGCTGTTAGCACACATATTTTTCAGAGGCAAACAATGGATTATTAGTGAACGGATTTCCCCAAGCTTTCTTCATAGTAAATGTGGCACAGACAATGACTGTAGGCACTGAGTTCATTCATAATGTCTCCAACACCTGTTTCCTCCTGTTTTTCCAACAGTTTTATTTGGAAAGTGTTGAGAACTGGAATGATGTCTCATTAGAGAGCGGGGTATGCCAGGGACACACGTGTTTCTCTGTCATTGAAGACTCGCTAGCAAATAACAAGTGTATTGTTTAGCACTTTAATAGGGATGTTTAGATGCCCATTAGTGCTGTAAATAATGTCCTTCTTTGAAGGTTCAACTTAACACTGTCTCCATGTCATCATGTATGGATTGTCAAAGTTCATAAAAAAAGCTTGCTAGAGAGTTCGAATGCTTTATGGTTAAAGAATTCAATTAAAGCAAATATCCCATCCTTGTTCTCTTTTGAAATCGGACATTGTATGTGCAAGGCATCTCTGAGATCTGTCAGCAAAGCCCGGGCACAGCAATCAGGGAAGAACTCCCGCCGCGATGCTGCCAGGGGGCAAGAGGTCATGCAGGGATTTTACCAACTTCAATCCCAATCTTATCTCTTTCATTCACCCTGTCGAGGGAGCCTAACGGAGAGATAGGAGGATGAAAGGCAGCTCCAAATTCTTACTTTTTAATGGAAGAAATAAATTCCAGTTACACCTGGCAACGCTATCAGAACTCGGGGGATCTTCATCCCAAATCAAGGCTATCTTAGGAAAATCCATTAAATAAAAGCAACACAGATTTTAATTAAGGATATTAATTAATTGTTAAAGTGATTGGGAGGCACAGAACTTACTCTTCAACCTCAGGAGCTTTGCTTCATTAATATTTCAGGCTGATTACGGGTGAGCTTCTCTGTCCGTGTTCAGCACGTTCTGTTGGCCCTTAAGGGATAAAATGAGCAAACATTCCAAATGTGAGCCGCACTTCAGTTAATGTGAGAACAGATGGCAAACTGTGTTCAGAGGAACGAGACTGGTGGGCTGAAGAGCAACTGAAGCCTACACCCTTCCATCCGTATCTGGTCTTTTAGCCTGCCAGTTTGTAACTGGGCACCCCTTGGAGGGGCAGGTTTGGCTCTACCCTGTTGGGCACTGAAGCAGCATGAGGAGGGTCCCAAAGGTGGTGTTTTCCTCTGCAATGGTAGACAAGGACCTGGCATTTTCTGGGACCTCTCCTTTGCTTCTTGCAGTCCCCAGTTTCGGCACCAGGTTGAGGGTTGAATGAAAGCATTTGGCTGCTCAAACTGGCAAAGCAGATCATCAACAACCATTTAAGAGGCTTAGGAGATGTCTGAGCCTACCCTGACTTGTGCTGTGGGTTGTCTTGGCCCTTTGTGTGGACCCTAATCCTGCAAGTGTAAAGCTCCTTGTGTCTCAGCTCCCTTGCTTTTTGTCTGAAGTTGGTGTGTTTTTTGGAAGCCGAGCACAATCTTTGAGTCATGGTATTTCGGCAGATGCCAGCACGTTGGTGGGAAGGCCTTGTGATGTTTCCACTGTGTCAGCAGCAGGGAAGCGACAAATTTAAGCTTGGTAAGGAGCATGCACTACAGGCACTGGCAGCTCCTCTGAGGTGCTGGTAAGATGCTCTTACAAAATCCTTTTGGCGTCACACCCAGGCTTCTTCCAAGTGCATGCATTCATTCTTTCATTCATGGGTCTGTCAGCAGGTTATTGTTTCTGCCTGTGACCCTCCTGAAAACCATACATCTTATGTTCAAGCCCTCAAATGGGCTATGACCTTCTCCTCTTTTGAATGTTGTAGGAATGACCTTTCAGCAGGGTACTTGCTTGTATAGAGGGCTGACTGGGAAGATTTGGCTGTGTTAGAGGCTTTGGTCCACATTGGCCTGAAGTGAAAGAACAAGAGTTCTTTATTCTCAGGAAGGGATTCAAATTTTACTCTTATGGTTCGAATGTAACCTGTATGCATAAAGTCTTTAACTGCTTTCAGCATTGCAGTTCTTTCTCTATGTGCATCTATTCAGGCTACCAAAATTGGTAGGGGAATTCTTTTTACAGTGAAAGAAAATTATTATTGTTTGTTTTGATAACTATTCCTTTTTTCTTACCATATACTTAAAAAAACCCCCAGAACACACAAAAAAATTACAGACTTAAGGAACGAAATCCAAGTCATAGAAGTATAACTCTATAGGCAAAGACTTCAATAAGTGTGTACATGCATTTTTTTCTTACTGAAGTATGTACATGCAGATTTCCAAATGCTTATTTGCTGATTTATTGTAGTATTTCTTCAGCAACATGCTGAATTGGGTACATGAAACAACCTAGCTAGTAAAATCCTGCAATAGGGGAACTTTTAGCGAAGGAAGCAATCAGTTTTGTTACAATTTTGTCCTTTTTTTGTAATGTCTTGGCTGTATTGTGAGAACAAATAACGTTGTATTTACTCCTTTTGGTCTCTGAAGCCAGCTGTGGGCCTTTAGAAGGGATGTTACAAGCACAGGATTGTGGATTCAACTTTTGCAGGCATAAAATGCATCCTGAAAAAGAGACTCAAGCGCTGTAGCTAAGAAGCAGCCACTTTAAGGCTGAAACCTCCAGTGCCTCAGTGGCAGAAAGTGTATGCTGGGTGCTTTTGTTTAAGGATTGTATTTTTTAAAGGAAATTTAAGTGGTTAACACTTAGAAAATGATGGCAAGCTGACAGGGGCTGCCTGTGGGCTCCTGGTCTGTTAATCACAGGTTATGCCAGTGGTCATTTCTTGCCTCCCCTCCTGCAGCTGGCACTTTGTGTATAAGACTCACAATCTATATTCAGAGAGAGAGTAGGAAGAGGGCGGCCTGGGGAATTGCTTCAGTTGTTGGTTGGGTTTTTTGATACTTCCCTGTCACTCATTTGTGGCCTGGCGAAGTCAAAGGGACCAAAGAAATGACTACCCAAACCCAGGCTTGGAGAGCGCTGGACGGGGATGCACCTGCACTGCAAGCTGCTGGGTGCGTGGAGCTGCTGTGGCCTCCTGTGCCGCCATGGCGCCTCATTTGATCAGGTACAGTGCCCTCGCCAGAGCAGAAGGGTGAGGAGCAACAGCCAAGTGCGTGGTGTGAGGCTCCTTTCCCACTAGTGATTTCAGAGGACCTTGGGCAGGACCAGACAGGACTCTTCCCACAGCTGAGTATCTGGTCTGGACTGCTCTGCAGGGCAAGATGCTGCTGTTGTGGGAAATTTCAGGAGGATGCGAGAAAGCAGCTGTGGAATGGTCTGGCATTTACATATATGTTTAATAGCTGTAGCTTAAGTACAGACCATGTGGCAAACTGGTATTTATTGCCATTAAATACAGCTATTCTGGATATTCTAAAGACTCTTACTGATGTCTTGAAATGTGAAGTCTATGTTCCTGAAGTCCATCTGTGATGTTCCACGTGTTGAATCATTTTTAAGGCTGTATATTCTGGTCTGGTTTTAAGGGAATTTTACTATGGAAAAGTTTAGTCCTTTCCCATCTAGCAGACTTTAAGTATAAATGAAAGCCGGGGCTGGGGGCAGCCGGGGGTGCACTCGGTGGTGCTAACACAAGCCAGCTTTGGAAGACGAACTCTTTACAGCATCAGGCTGTCAAATCTGGGAGAAGCCCCTGCAATGTACCGCTTTGCTCTAAGCCGTGCCGGGTAACTTGGGGCATCTTCCTAAAGCACTGACTGCTCCCTGGGAACTCTTCTTCACTTCTGTTTTCAAAGATTGCTTTTTGCAAAGCGATCCCTTCCACCTTCCCTGTGTACTTCGTTCCCTGTTCCCCCCCTCCCCCCCCCCTTTCCTCGCTGGGCCGGCCGAGCGGAGCCCCCCGCCCCCCGAAGGGTTAAGGGCGAGCCTTCGCCGGGAGCCGGGGCGGGGGGAGCCCGCCCGCCGCCTGCCCGGGCCCGCAGCGCGGAGCGGCCGCCATGTAGCGCGGAGCGGCCGCCTGGTAGCGCGGTGCCGCCGCCTTGCAGCGCGGTGCCAGCCCTGCTGCCCGCGGCGGGGGGGCCATGGCCGCGTAGCGCCGCCGGCAGGTGCTCGGCGGGGACCATGAGCGTGATGCTGTGGCGCTGGGAGCAGAACAACAGCACCATGAAGCTGGTAAGGGTCGCGGAGCAGGACCTGCGGCAGCCGGGTGGTAACTGATGGGGTTTCCCTTGCCTCTTTCTCCTTAGCAAGCAGGAGCTGGTGTCCGGGTGAGGTACTGAAGTATCTAATTAACAATGAACCAGGTGGGCTGGAAGGGCTGGTGCTGAAACGATGTGCTCTCCCGCTGGAATGCTGTTTTGCAATAGAGTTGCAGCCGGATCTGTTACTCATTAGTTCATCTTTCGGACTGCTTTAAGTTGTTTTGCGTGTTGTTTGATCTCTGTAGTTAAGCGCACTTAAAAGCAAGGATAGAAACGTCGATCTCATGTTTAGTTTCCCCCTCACCTTCCTTTATTTATTGTCTCTTTCACTTTTTTCCTGGGAAACAGTTTTCTCTTTTCTAGTCTTGCTAGAATAATTTTGTAGCTGGGAGCATTTGGGGGTTTTGTTTGCTCAGCAGTTCGTTTTGCAGTTCCCCCCATTTTTTATTTCCTTCAGAGGAAAGTAAAAAAAACCCACTAGTCCCTGTAAGCAGTAAGTGTGTGGCTGCTTCATTCCTCCAGCATAAATGAGACCAGGAAACCCACGTATCTGCCTGTCTGTTTGAATTACGGTCCATACCAAGATTTAAACTCTGGTTAAAACTTAGAGAGACTTCTTGTGAGCAGCTTTTTTTTTTTTTTTTATTAAAGCTATTAGATGTAAAGAATATCAAGGCAGTGGCTGCCTGAGATAGCTTTAAATTTGTTTTCTCTGCCTCTCTGGCAGATTATTTAAACAAAGAAAATTACATTTCTATGCATTTTTTATAGGAAAGATTTCTTTTCATGAGAAATAATCAAAACCAAGGATTTGCTACAGGTCTAATCCTTTAGCCTATATTTATGAAAACTCTGTTGAAATCCATGTGGGAGTCTGAGGTACCCAGCACCTCTTTGTATCAGGCTCTGTGATCATAGAAATTTATAGTGCATCTAGTAATGTAACAATCTCTTGTTTTTACATACTTTCCTTGCAAGGAATGAGGTGATAAACACGTGCTATTTAAGGAGTATTCTGTTCTAGATAGAAAAGCAGCTCTTCACGTGGGAGTAGATAGTTTTGGATATTTCATGCATGAGTAGCCCCTGGAATAATGAATTTGTGAGCTGGTGGTGAAAATGTGCGGCTTAGTGTGGGGGTTGCCCAAGCTAGGTTCCAGCTGAAGCCAAGTATTTTGGAAAGGGAGCTTAAAGGGAGCCCTCCCTCCCTTTTCATATGCAAAGATCTCTTCAGGAAGCAGAGCCAGCTATGTACACAGGTGTATGAAAAAGTCCTTGCATATACATTGGCTTTTAAACCACCTGCAAATGGACTTTACAAACAGGCTAAGCATCTGTGAGAACTGAGCGTATTAAATCGAGTAGAGAAAAGGAGATGTGAGGTGAGAAATGAAAGAAGTGAACTAGCTGCTAGTAATCCAGGCACAACAAACTCTAACCAATGCTCAGACTGCCAGTGCTGGACTTACCAGCTTCTTTGGCAGAAGGAGAAAAGTATTAAAACTTTCATCCCATGCCTTACTCCTGACTCACTCTCCCTGTAAAGTGGTGGACTTTTATTGCCCCCTGTAATCTGGGAATTGTAGAGATTGCTCTTGTGGGGGTGCCACCTGCCTGGTAGTGGCTGGCTGGGTGCTGGGGCAGGGAGAGCCCTGGGTGCTACTGAGTCTTGGGGGCCTAGCAGGTCTCTGCCTGAGGGGCTCGGATGGGCCGAGCTTTGTGCAGTGCTCTTCACAGGCCTTGGCTGTTCTGTAGTGATAAAGTGGATCAAAGAAAGCCAGCTTTATAATGATAATTTAAAAAAAAAAATAATCCCCAGCTAAGTGAGTATTAGGGTAAATAGACCAGAGGATGCCCGATGAAAGTGTCTTGGGTATATGAAAATACAAAAAAAAAAAAAAAGTTTTTAATTGGCCACAACTAAAAAGAGGAACTGAAGACCTGAATGAAATATTTAAAATAAATAAAATATTAAATCTATAACTGCATATCTTGCAGGAAATAAGATGGGATTAGACTTCCTCAGTTGTTTGTCACAGCTTTTAGCTGCAAATGACAATTTGCCTTTTATAACAATCAGTGAAGCTGTACTTTTCTGTTCATTCTCTGACCATGAAGTTTTATGCGACATAAATTTATTGAACACAGAATTTCATACAATTGTCCCTGTTTCTCTGGCACAACTTTTCAAAGGATTTCAAAGTACTTCATCAGCAGTTCACAGAGTCTTAAAGTAATTTCTCCTGGTTCCCTGCGAGTGAGAAAGACGTCATGACTCCTTACCTTGCTGCTGAAAGGCAGGCATGGGCTCCATCACCATCTAGGAGTGGGCAGCAGGGCTTTTGCAATAGCTGAGGGCAGGAACTGAATCAACATTTTGCTGGATTGAGTCGGAGATGGAGGGTGTTGGTGTTATTGGTGGAGCTGGTGAGTACTGAAGGGGCCCAAAGGACGCCTACAAAGCACTGTGCCCTACCGATTCCATTCTGCCTTCTCTCCGTCCCCCTCCCTTTGGTCCCATGAAGTTTCTGTGGAGGAAAGAAAGAGAAAATGCTTGTCAGCGTTTACTTAGGGTGAGCTGATTGTGGCTGGTATACCAAAAATAACTAAATACCTACTGTTGAGTGTTTTGGGTGGTGACAAGCAAGAATCACTTTGTGGCTGAACGCATAAGATTCAGAGTATGGAAACTTAAGGTTTTTTCTGATTTGTAAGGCAGGACTTTTCAGGTGACCAGGGATAAACCCGTTTGCTTGCTGTTGTCACAGAGTCCCCAAATATCAGATCCTGCAAGACTTAAATTTGCAAATATTGGGATGTTGCCGTAAGTACGATGCAAAAATAGGTGTCTAACTCTGCTTGAAACTCAGTGTTGGTAGCTCCTCTTCTGAAATACTGCCCTTGAATCATCGAAGAGAGGGGATTTGCCTGATTTCTGTCACATACTGCTATGCAATCCATTTAGCACCCATTTCATTTGTGTGTTTGCTTTAGCTCTATGAAAAGTGTATCAGGGGGATTCTGATGTTTAAGGCACATCTTTGTTACTTGTAGCCATGGGACTTAACCATAAGCTAGTTGAAAAGACAGTTGTAGAGGATTAGCAAGTCCTCTGCAGGTCCAGCTCTGATCAGGTTATTGAAAATGGGCTTTCCCCTTCTGTGGACATAGAAATATATTATAAAATAAAAAGTTTCTAAGTAGAGCAGTATAAAAACAGAGTGAAGAGGGTTCAGGTGACTTCTGCAAGAGTCCTTAGTTGAGGTACTGCCAGAAGCCTCTGACCCTTTTCATTTTTCGGGGTTGGGGGTGTTTGCATAATACCAAACTGTGCTGCAGCATCTGTACGAGTGTTTTCCAGTCCTATTCTGGAGCGATGCTCTTTGTTTAGTACACTTGTCTTGAGGCTTGATGGTTTGGCTGTTGATGCTTCTGTTAGACTTTCCACCACTTCATGGCTTCTCTTTTAGGTACTTATCATGCTGCTCTTAACACTTCAGAAAAGAATTGTATATATTTAGAAACAATTGTTTCAGAAATATTTGGCAAGCATTGCGATTTTGGATGTAGTGTTGTACACTATTGAGTTGAGGGTAAACCAGCCAGACATAAGGAGGCTGTATGTAAATTGTGTTTTCTTCACAGTCAGAATTGCATTTTAGACATTTTATCTGTTAATTAAGCTTGGGAACCAAGATGATGACATCTGAAAGATACAGAAGGCAAATTGTGGTGTTTGTTAAGAAAGTGTAATTAAGATCTGGAGGTGACTGACTGATCCCTACGGAGTACTTAAGAGTAACCTTAACTATCACAACTATTTTTCTAAATAGGATCACAAAATAATTTAGGTTGGAAAGGACCTCTGGAACTGATCTAGACCAACTCATTGCTCAAAGTAGAGCAGCTCACTTAAAAGAAACATCAGGTTGCCATGGGCCAGTTGATTTTGATAAGCTCAAAGAACATACTGCTTCTATTCCAGTGTTTCACCACTTCCATTGAGAGATTTTTTTCCCTAAATCCACCCAGAATTACGCTTGATTCTACCAGTGATGCTTGCTTGTCTCTTGCTATGCAACTGCCTTCACCCACCTTCTCTGGATGTTTGAAGGTGGGGACCAGAGGCCCCCACCCCATCTCTTATGTTTCAGAGGCTGAACAAACTTGTCTCCTTCTCCTCCTAGCAGTTTCCCTTCCTTGCTTGCATTGCTTGTAACCTAGCGAGCACTGGCATCTAGTTCCTGAAATGTTCCAGACTTGATTCTGGAAAACTTGAAAAATCTTAGGGTTTATGTTAATCACCTCTTTGGGAAGGTGGGAAAAATTACCTGACAAAATGTTGGTACAAATCTGTTTGTCATCTTGAATCACCTGCATAATACAAGGTTGCTTTTATTGCTGGATATATTTCCTGGGCAACCATGGCAAACTTCTCGCCAGTCTTTCTGGAGCATATTGATGTTGTTCCTGGACATTGAGAGGAATGGCCAGACCATAACCAAGATAGCTTTTTTGCTGAATAGACTCTGCCTATTTTCCCAAGGTGTTGCCAACTCCCAGGAGACAAAAATTGCATTTTGGTAGTTTGCTCCTCCTTTTCGTGGTGACTTGTGCAAGGCTGTTAACCTACCTAGTCTGTCACCAGAGTTCCTTATTCCTAGACTTTTAAAAGCAAATGCTTATTTCTGATTTTCTTTCTGCTTTGCATTTGAGACTAGCAGAACAAAGTTTCAACACAGAGTCTAAAACCTTCCTCTTTGCTTAACTGTTATGAGTCAGCTACACACCTTATGCAAACACCTTTTTTTTAATGTAATCAAAACAAGGACCTTTCCCACTCACTGTTTTATGGCTTAGGGAATTTGCAAGGGGTAATGTATTGGTTTTGTGATGATTGCAGGTTGTAAAAAGCATATGATACTTTCTCTTTAGGCAAGGTTTAAATTGTGTGGTTTTGAGCTGCCCCCCAGCCTTGTAGCACGTGTATACAACTGTGAAATCTGGGAATGTTCCAGCCTTTTACAAGACCTTCCCTACTACTATATCAGTAGAAACATGGTAACTAACCTATCTGGATATAACTAGCACTAGATAACCTTTCCAGGTTTTTTGGTTGGGGTTGGGGGTTTTTTTCAGCCTACAAGCAACTAATGAATGAAAAAGGTTTGTATGTCTTCTCAAGAGGAAATATTGTGGGTCTGACGTGGAATAATGAATGACCTCAGATTAAGCCCATATTGTAAGTTTTGTTTCTTTAGATGGAATAAAAGAAACTTGATTGAAGAGCCACAGTAGTGTCAGCAGGAGCTAGCATTTTATTGTGAAATGTACCATAAATAACAGTGTTTCAAAACCAACTTTCAGATGCACAAGTATTTGAGCTTGTTAGGATTTTATTTAATATAGGTTTTGTGGGGTTTTTGGTTGGTTTTCTCTGTTGTTGGTTTGGTTGTTTTTTTTAGGGAGTAGCTTTTGTCTTTTCTCAGTTGGGCTTAGATTTATGGGATATACAGAGCTGGATAAAACTGAACAGAGGATTGCTCAGCTTTCCTTGTTCACCTCTATTCTTTCTATTTCAGTTTATAAAACTTGAATGGTACTTACTATTAAGCAGATAGAATACTGTTTTGATTTTTCTTCCCCCATAATTTTTTTCTGTTTAGATTTTAACATGTTGAATAACATGAGAGAAAAGAAATGTGCATGTCTTTGCCATAAGCACTTTACATATAGGTACTGTAACTTATGAATAGGACCAGGTTCTCATTTTCATAGTAGCAACCAGACTCTGGGTGTAGATGTACCTTAGTGTACATCCAGCCAGAATCTTATCCTTATTGCAAAGAGAACTCTGTGAGGACTATTTGCACTTGCATTTGCTCAAGCATGTGGGCTGAGGGGAGGGAAATTTCAAGCAAGGATGGTTTTCCCATCCTTGCCCTTGCACCATAAAAGACCCTGAGCTGCAGGGAGTGGGAGACTTGCTCTGGCTGAGATCACTGCTGAGCATCAGGAGGTGCAGGAAAGAGTTGGGCCATGTCTTCGTCCCATACCCCTGTGGCTGGTGGAAAATGATGCTCCAGATGGGCTAGGTAAGGAGGAGTGATGTCTTCTCATACAGCGTAGCTCAGCACCACCCCAAATGGGTGCCAGGAGGTGGATGGTCCCAACTAGACCAGCACATGAATTTTGTCAAAGGTAGTGGGCCATTGGGTAAACCATTGGCATTTTTTTAAAAAACGTTCTTAAAAAAAATATATAGTTGTTATAAAATTGTCAGTTAATTCATAATCTTCCATGTGAAGAGAGTGTTAAAAGATTTATCACTATGTATAAAATTTCTGTCCTGGTTTACACGTGGGTTCTTCTATTAAACTTTTCCTCTTAATGCTGTTATCTCAGTGTGCCTTCTGGACTAATGTGTAGCATAGAGCAAAGAAAATATACTTATTTGGAAGAAACACTTCATTCTGGAAGAGATTTTCGCGTGCTTAACTTAAAAACTGCAATAGAAGAATTGTCTGGGATGATAAAAGCTGTGAAAAGTTACAGTTTGATAGATCTATTTTTGCTAGCTCGTTTAGCTATACTTTTCATTAAGTAAGGGAAAGAATCACTGCAGTTCCCTAAGCTTTTGCCATCTATATTAGTGACTTATAAGCAGTTTATTTGAATCATCAAAGCGTTATCTTGCGGCTGATAATTGACTTGATGTTGGAATCGGATCACTGCCTATTACAGAGTTTTTCCAAGCTGAAAAGTTTGGAACCTCAGCCAGTTAGTAGATGTCTAGATTGAAGGCTTAGTCTCTGGCACTCTACCAAGATTAAAATAAATAGCAAAGCACCATTCTGTATTCCATAGGTTAGGATATTTCTGAAAGACACTAATGCATATAATCATACATTTCCCACCCTTCTGTTTAATCACAGTTAAGAAAATGTTCTTTTGACACAGAAGCCTGTGAGTGTACAGTGTGTTTAAAGGACTCATGCATCTTTTTCCTGAGGAGGATCTGTCAAGAGAGGACATAGCAACTCTGAACTGCAGCATCATAAGGCTGTGAAAAAGGCAAATTTGTTCCTAAGAAGTATCAGGAAAGATACTTGCAGTAGAGATAAGGAAGTGTGAATGCAGTGAAACCACCAAAAGGCAGGAGAAACCTTGTACAGAATATTATAAACAGTTGTGGTATCATTTATGAAAGGTCAGTTCAAAGGAAACAAAGGCTGTTGTGTTGACCAAGGGAAAGAAAAATCTGTCTCCTTGACACTTGTGACCAGGAAAACAATGATAATGTGGGCATATGAGTATTCTCTGTAAAGACACCAAACACAGCAGAGCAGTTCTAATCAATGCAGGCAGGTACTGAAGCAGGCTCTTTTGAAAAGGTAGACTTCAACGTACCTTTTAGGAGAGACTTTGATCAATTTATGACAGCAGTGGTATCATATAGTTAGTTAAATTGCTAGATAGATGTACTTACCATGCTGTTTTCCTGTTTAACTCTAGGAGCTCTGCATTTTGTAAATAGCATGTGTGTGTGTACTGGGACCAGCTGGGATGGAGTTAAGTTTCTTCAGAGCAACCCATGCTCTTAGCTGCTGGCCAAGGTCAACCCATCCCAGTGTGTATTTGTTCTGTACAATATTTAAATATTATATAAATGCTGCAGTTGTATGAGGCAAAGTTCTTTGTTTAAAGTAAGGAGTTGACATCATCACAGAAATCAAAGAAACTAGAAAACAATTTTAATAATGTATAAATGCTTTAATGTGTGTTTTCAGTTGTTTATATCTCAGTGTAAATAAATACCGTATTATAACTGTTTTGTTACAAGCTGTACGTGTCGCACGTCAGTGCAGATATCATTAAAAAATTGCTTCTTTATATAAGGAACTTCAGAAGTGAGTCTAAAAATAAATGTTGGTGCTAGATGTTGCTTGTTTTAGGCCTTCTGAAATAGTCCAGATTAATCTGTTTGTCTGCCTTAATTGAGAATTGAGATATGGAGATTTGAGCCTCATTTAATTTTGCTCTGTGATTATGGCAGTAAACAGACTGGAAAGGGAAAGGCTGTCCTTCAAAACACATTCCTTTTCTGGTACAGGATGTCTTTTTGGGAGTGCAACTTGATTTTAGTTTATTTACTTCTGCCCTCACAGGACACCAAGGGAAGATTAAAAATCATATACACTGTTCTAAAAACCTCATTATTTCTTATACTCCCAATGACATGTATTTCTGTGCTAACTTCTTCGTTGTAGAGCGTAGAGGGATAGATGCAGATGGTGGATACTTAATGGCATGTGAGAGAGGGATTTTTTTTTCACCCTCAGTGTCAGACTTTACTGTTACGATTTACTGATTAACATAATGATATCACCCTGTTAGGGGATATAAAGTCTGAAAACTAATTGGCTTGCATTCTTTTACTCTTCCTGGAAGACTGACCCCAAATTTTTCTCCAGCCTCATCTGCTTTGAACATATGCATAGCCTATTCATATGCATTTGGGGAGATTTTGCCAGCGTGTCTGTTAACTGTTCTGCTCCTCTTCCCCCATGTTCCTAGGCAAAGAGCATCTTACTCTGTGAAGTTTAAATAAGCCAGATTCTTTCTTTCACAAGTCTTTTTTCACAAGACAGTTTCTTAACTTGCTGAGTCCTTTTCTGTACCATTTCTAGTCAGATTTCCTTCTCCTTGAACACAGGTGACAAGAACTGCACAAGATTTTTCAGGTGAAGTCTTCCCAGGGCATTGTACAAGGTCTTTAATATGTCTTCATTTGCATAGAAATTTTACATGTGAGTAAGCATTCAGCCTTTCAGCCAGCTACTACTTGCATTTTTTACTAGCAGATTGCTCATGATTAGGTCATTATGGTGAAGCTATGACCTATCAGGTTCTGTGCTGCCTTTCTGTTTGCAAAGCCTTACTTCAAATATTCACCATGCCCTTTCAATACACTTGTTTATGGTCATAATGGATCTGCTTTTTCGTTTTGAGATGTGCAAAGTTTCATTTGACAAACATTATTCCTTACAGATTATCTGGGCAGTTACTAGATTTTATTATACTGATCCTGGTGATGTTGGCTCAGGAAAACGACCCTACACAACTTGTGTGTTTCTTGTATTTTATTTCTTGTATTTCTTCAGGGTAATGCTGTGGAAGTGGAGGGAAGATGATTTTGGTGCAGAAGCACATTGTACTTTTGAAGAGGCTTCTGAACTGAGAAGTAGTTATGTATCTTTTTTTTTTTTTTTTGGATAGGTATCTTTTTAACTTCAAAAGTGCTCCTTGAGTATGTGATTTCAATTAGTTGAGTGCATTTCACTGTTTCTAGTACCTTACCATCATGCCTACATTGTAATGTGATTGATAATCACCTGTGAAATAGTTGGGCATTGGAAAGCAAGTTGATTTTCTCCTCTGTGGTGCTTTACATTTAGAGGTTTGCTGTAAGGGCTGTTTCCTTTTTTTTTTTCTTTCTTTTTTTTTTTAAATTTTTGGAAGTCTTTTTTAACCACCAAAATGCACATAAAATAGCCTGAGCTGAGAATTAGGCTTCCATTGGATTCAGTACAGAGTATATGAAGAGGTCGGTATTTTCTAAGGTGTACCTGAATTCTGGCTTGGTTTTGGCAGAGGCTTCCAAAACCACGCACATGCTACCTTGCTCTCCTGAGTTCTGTGATACGAGTTTTAGTATTCAGAAGGTAAAAATATCTGTTGTTTGATTTTGGTTTAAGAGATTCTAGTGGAAAATTTACATTAGGAGAGGATCTACAATATAGGATACCAGGATTTCTAATGATGAGATGTCTTTTGAAGAATCAGTCTGTTCTGGACATTTTATTGTTATGACTAAGTGTGGATTTCGGATGCAAATTTTTGACCTTTTGAAAAACATTATTTAGATCTTGAGATAGCTGAGATTCATTTACTGAGATCACAACCCTGCTGTGTGAGGTGCTACTGAAACATAAAGCGGCATCTCTTGTCCTGGAGGTATGTAGCATAAATATGTGTAAGCATATTCATCTAAATAAGACAAGGGGTGGGAGGGGTGACAGGCATGTAGAGAGATGAAGAGATTTACTCAGGGCTGAAAACTATTTTCAAGGAGTAAGAAGAGGGAAATGCACCTGCCATTCTGTGCGCCTTGGTCTCATGCAGATAGGGCTCTTTTCTTGTCACTTCAACAGCCTGTGTTGAAAATATTGGAAATACTCGTTGGTTGGCTTTGTACTTAGTTGAGAGCAAATGAATGTATGCAATGAGGTACCCTGCCCCCACATCACATGCAACTCTATATCTCTGTCCCCAGATAACCTGTTGTTAACTGATTAACAGCTACAGCATTGAATGGCCTTTGCTGCCAGAGAGGAAGCCATCAGGCTTCTTGCTTTCTTTAATGCATTTATATTGCATGTCACTCGATTTTTCTGCTCTGAAGTCATCAGTTACTGAGCCAAATCCTGTTTCCACTGAGGTCCGTGGCAAGGCTGGAGAATGCATGTGCCCTTGAGGGAGGCATATGTTGACGTGGGCGTTGGTGGGACAATCTGAAATCATTTTTTTGGGAGAAGCAACTGAAAGATGCTGTTAATTATCGGGTCATTTTAGGGCTCCCCTGTACTGCTAAGCCCAGCTAATTTCAGATGAGAGCTGTGGGACCCAGGAGAGTTGTTACCTTGCCCCTTAAATCACGTCCTCCCTTGGGCTCGCCAAGGTACACAATGAGCGTGTGTTGTGGCTCTCAGCCGTTCAGGGATTTTGAGCTGTAGTTCTTCAGGTGAGGAATGATGGCTGCTTCCATTGGAAGATTGTTTAAGACTGTACCTTCGACTGTTGTTTCTTAGATGCGTCTATGAATAATCTACTTTGAAGACTGGAATTAATGAAGGGATAACACTGTACCGCTGCAAACATAACTTATTTCCTCATCCAGGGAACCTGACTCTATGAAGTAGGCAGAAAATTTAATACAGACTTGAGTGGGTGCTTGGGAGGCCTTTGTGTAAGATTATACTGTTTGTATGCAAATAGAAGGATACAGAAATATATTGAGGGTCACTTTGAGCTAAAGAGAAAATGCTTAATAAATGTAGTTACTACTCGGAGGTAAACCAGCACCTTGAATCCAAACAGCATGAAAGCAATGCCTTATTTTTTATGGTGGTACTTAATATTAGGCTTACTATCCATTCTCAAGCACATTTTATCAGTTTATAAAATAAAGATCCTTTAATGTAATTTCAAAGGTAGAGGGATTGGAGGACTGGCTACATGCATTTAACAATAATGTGAATGGGGCCATGTGTTGGGTTCAGTTTGGTGTCAGCTGTTCATTGCTGATCTTTGACTGTTTAATTTAATTTTATCTGACATTTGCTCAACAAGCTTTTTTGTTGTGGGTTTGTTTTTGGTTGGGTTTTTTTTTGCTGACAAGTGATTGCCAATGAGTTGACTGATTGGGAAATAAAGGAGTCTCAAGGTAGCATAAAGCAGTATGCAAATACATTTGGGAGTCCATGGATCTTTTGCTCTATATTGGAAAGGAGAGGGAAATTTTTAACCCCATGGAAAAATTACAAGTTTATTACTTTGTTAGACATCTGCTTTACTGGTTAGACACAACTGATGCTGACTGTGTTTAATCCTGTGGGGGTGGAGGCTGGTCACAGGGATAGTAAGTACTTTTACGAGGTCTGCTACTCTTTGCTGCGCCCATGGAAATATCCGTCTGCTAATCTGATCTTTGGCTTATTTGCTTTTTGAGACAAGCATCTGCAGAGAGTTGGGAAGAGAAAACGTCAGCAGCATGAAGCAGGTGTCCCTGAAACATTTGCAAAGCCCTCCCTTATCCTGATCCCTTACCCGAGCATTGTCACATTGTAGTTCATAAAGAGAAAATGTAAAGGATCATACTAAATAGACATGAGTGTTAAAATACTACAAAGACTAATTCATTTAGATTGTCAGAATACTTTAATGTGCTATTTAATACAAGTTATACTAAAAAAGGAAAAATCGATAATGTAGAAGTACAGAAACGTGCTAAATGTAGTTATATGTAAATGTTTCATTTGAGAGTTGTATTGCTAAGAGCTTATTTTCTGCATTATTGGTTTGCAAAACGCTGGACAAATGTCAGCATATAAAACTGCATAGACTTTGCCCCTTATACAACAGGCAAATGCTAACAGCTTCTCCTTTGGACTGTGGCTTGGCTTTACTGCTAATGAATTCATGGAGATGGGTTAAGTCCAGTTTAGCTTATCAAACGTCAGCATTATTTCATGCCATGTTTTATACCACGTACGCTCTTGGGGTTTTTAATTTGCTGATTACAATCTCAACATCTAAGATTGCTTGATTTGAAAGTAATCACAATTTCTACCAGTTACTGCCTAAGATAGTTCATAGTCAATAATTATTTCTTAGGTCAACTATGCTGTAGCAGTAGTAAATTTTTGCTTTATGCGCTAATAAGAGGAGCTTTGAGGACTTAATGGCTTACACTAAAGCATGCATCCATCCTTCAAAACCTTTAGGAATTTCTGAACCCTTGCAATGAGATCTGTTTCTTTTGTCGGCACTGTTGTACCAGCTCATCAGTATTCTTTACAGTGTGTGTTGGGAAATGTTAGTTTCTCTGTGCTCTGCAAAACTGTCTCTGCATGACTCTTCTGAATGTGCCTGTGGACTTAAACATGAACATGTTTTTTAAGTGCAGGAAAATAGTCCTTCAGGGGTAGTGTCTGGCATGGTTGTCATCACTGCTATTTAGTGTACCTTTTAAATAGGCATGGCAGAGGATAATTTTCCTGGTAGATGATAGTTTCACCAGAGTAGTAGAAGTATCTAGTGAGCATGTGTTGTGTGCTTCAGCCACTCCTGGTGTTATGGCACTGAACTGAAAGGTTGGTGGCTTCATGAAATGTTGAGAGCACTTAACATAATACTTCTGTATGGATTTGGTTCTTTGTGTCTTCAATGTAATTGTTGCTAAAGCTGATAAGATGTTGATGTGTTTGGAGTTACTTTGTAATTAAATCTGAATACTTTTTTTATGGCCATGGTCACTTTGTGATGACCTTGAGGTCGGAAACTTGAAGATTCCTTATAATGTAACTTTAAAAAAAAAAAAAAAAGTGTTTGGCCAATCTATTTTTCGCTATATAAATGAAATCAGTGAGAATCTCGTTGAATTTAGATCCTTCTCATGTTTTAAAAATGAAATAATGAAATTGTGCTCTAATTTACTTACAGTTTTTTCTGGAATATTTGGGTCTCCTGGATAGCGTTGGGGCCAGAGTGGATGAATGGAAACTAATTTCTATAAGGATCTATTTTTCCCAACTCCTACTCTAAATATAAATTTGCCCTGTGGAGAGAGCAGCTGCTGCCTTTGTCAGCTCTTATATAGTTCAGTAGGAATTTTTTTCTTTATTGGCTTTTGTGTCAGAATCGCAGTGATAAGGACAAGCACGTGCTCCTTTAATTCATGCCTATAAGTGTCACTCACCTCACTGAGGTCCTTAAGACGATGTCCATGCCCAAGCTGCGATGCAACTGGCCCAGAACCACACACTAATTGTCAGTTGCCTGAATCTATCCTGATTCTCACAGAGTGTGACCAGCTTACATGCTTTGAAATGCATTTGTTGTTTTGCTGAGGCCGCCGTGCCTGTTTTAGTGATAAATGCAATCACAAGTAAAAGCCTAATGCCAAGCAGTCTTTGCTCTTCAAGAGTCCAACAGTGATGGCTCAGGAGAAAACCTACAAGAGATATCTGGGAAGTTATTTGTAGAGATAAAAATGGATAATCCATAGCATCCTAGTGATTATGACATGGAACAAACAAAAGTTGCAACAAAAGTGTTGCCAAAGGTGTTAAGAACAACACTGCAAAAATGATAGTACCAGGGACTTAGGCAGTAGGATCACCACTGTTTTTAAAAGAAAAAAAACGAGCTGCCTTTTCCTTTTAGGTTGTTTTAATAGTAGTTTTAGATTTCATTTGCAACTCAATCTTCTGCCTGTGGTTTAGTTAATTTGCGACAATCCCAAGTTTTAGACAGTGCTCTTAGCCTGCCTTTTGAAAAAAATGGCCTGTAACCTAAAATCTCAACATTGTGCTGCAACAGCTATTGCAACTCCGGGTTTTTTCTTTTTTTTTTGGGGGGGGGGGGCGGGGGGGGGGGACGGGAGCTATTTCTAAAGTTAATGCAGATTGAACTATAGGTGACAAAGAACTGGAGAAAGTAATCCTATAAGTATTGGTTGTGTTTGAGCAGGAAAATAGACAACTAGTCCTGATAGCTCTTTTTTTCCTCTTAGTATTGGTATCTCTGTGGTTAATTTCTGAATTAAATTTTTAGGCTATATGTATGCATGTGCCCTTTTTTTCCCCTTTTTTCTTTCCTTTTTTTTTTTTTTTAAACTAGCAGCCTGGTCTTTGTTCCACATTCCTCCAACCCTTGCTCCAGGCAAAACAGAATAACTGATTTTGCTGATGTCCCTAAGCTTTGTTTCTATGCCAGGAGGCTCTGTCCTCCCGAATGATTACCAGTAAATTGCTCTTATTTTATCTGCAGCTAAGCCCTATTCTTATCTGATGTTACTGTAGACCATACTTAGTTTCACCCATAGATGTGCTTTCACCTATCCTGTGTGAACATTCGACCATATCTGTAGCATGGATCAAAGTGAATGTTCTTCTCTGAAGGAAAACTAAGAGTTGACAAAGTAAAAAAAAAAAAAAAAAAAAAAAAAAAGTCAAATGTTTAATATCTATGGTCTCCAGTAAAGTGACCACAATGGATTATTTACAGGGGTTTATTCCCTATAAATTCCCTATTATCAATCTTCTCATTAAACCTGTTACTCAGCTAATTTTAAGAACTTAAGTTTGCTGGAGTAACACTCCTAGGTGTAGCTGTTCAGAAAGAAGCAGGATTTAAATGCAGGATCTCAGCCAGAGAAAGGGATTATGTAGGTGTGCATAAAATTACATAGGAATTTGAGTGATGGAGGCCCCTGGGAGGATAGTCTGCTGTCACTGCCTTGTGCTTCTTGAATTTTCCAGAGTTTGCAGGTCTTTTGATCAAGCTTCTTGCTGCCATATAATTCTTTAAAAAGTATTATTAATAATAATAGAATTTTTTCAACCATCTGCATTTTAAAGAGATGGGTATCTACAGAGATCACAAGGAACTAAAATCATAGCCCTAGCCAGGAAGGTCATGCTGGTTGAGACTTAGCAATTTCCATTAAATATCTATATGCTAAACCCCTTTGCACTGAAAATAGATTAAATGTACAATTGATCTGCCTCATGACAGTGCTGTTAAAGGACTGTGCTATATATATTTCTGAATAAAGCTTCAGGAGCAGTGCAAAAGTTATTTCCTTTGCTTGAATGAATTTTTCAGGAAGGTGCAGGAGGCCTTTACGTGGCCGCTAGCTATGCAGGGAGGCTCTCAAGAGGAGATGCCTGAACCTGCTATCCTTGTGGGAATTGTGCTTGTATTTTCATTTCTTGATCAACCATAAAATATTATTTTAAATTATTAATCACTAGCCTGATAAAAATTTTTACTTTACTGGATTTATTTTTTTTCTTGTTTAGAAGGCTGTAGTAGAGGCTCAGTATCAGAAATTTCCGTAAAACCCTACAGCATTGATTTTAATCACTAGATCAATGAAAGCATAGGCTAGTGTCACTTTAGTGAACCTCTCTAATTAGGAGCATAGGATTTGCCATCACAGATCAGGCCAATGGTCTACTGAGCCTATGAGCCTAGCATCGTGCCTCCAGCAGTGCCCGTGCGGGCTGGCTTGGATGGAAGTAAGCCTCCCCCCTCCCTCCTTCCCCAATAATACATAAGGTCAGTAGGGAGCGAAGCAGCAGAATTTTCCTCTTGTAACGTGCAAAGTGTCATTCTTCATCTCAAAGACAGTGAACTGGGGTCTTTGCCAGCATGTCTGTAAATGGCCTTTAGGGTTAAAAATACTCATCCTTCTGTATTAGCCATAAAATCTAATTACTTACAGAGGTTAGCTGTTTCCTGCTGGAGGGGTATTTCTTACATTCTTCATAAATATACAAATACGTTTTGATTGAAAAGGTATTTCTTTGTGACACAGACCATAGTGGAGGAAGGGGAACTAAGGAGTTTTTACTGTAACCTCTGTACTCTAGAACTTTTTTCTTATATCCCCTTAGCCTGCATCATATGAGGATGCTACATGTCTGAGTTGGATCTGTTGCCAAATGTGCAGCTTTAACCCTTACCAATTGTCTTCTAACTATATAATTGGCATGTGGATCATTATATAGAAAGTGCTCCAAACCCTTTAAATGGAAACAGGAGGAACTAAGCTGAAAGCAGGGTCAACACAGACAATTTAATTTAGAAAGTTATCAGTCATTGGAAGATTCAGTTAGATTCGTATCTGTGAAACAGATGGCCAACTGCAAGATGATTATATTAGGTTTGTAGCATTTGTGGAAATTAATTCAGCACTTTATTTTTTGTGTGTTTGGAAATAAAGCAACCAATGTTTATGATTTAGTAACTGCTTAGCAGGAACAATTTATGAAGACCACCTTATTCTTTTGTGTAAAATATGGCAAAACACTGGTGAACCCTGGGTATGCAGAGAGTTCATTGCTATAGCCTGATTTCTAGGATGTGTAGCAATATAGTAAATGACATCACAACACCAGAAATACTGCCACCTATGGATAAATGCTTGTTAGTATTTCCAAATGCAAGAATTTTATCCTGAGTTCTCATTAGCAAAACATTTAGGGTGAGACACCTGTGTGGGCTGTCCCCTCCCCCCATCTGTGTGTTGATACAAATACATATAGGTATGTATATATATTCCTTCTTCCCTATTGAAGAGTGAGGATCAGGTTTTAAAAATGCTGGAAATCTAGCCCTTGTTTAGGATTTTTAAAAGTATCTGAAGTTTTCTGACAATTTGGTTGTTTATTTTGATGGGTACGTGGAAGTGATAATCTGGCTCTTAATTGGGATGCTGAAACTTTTTGAGGTTCTTAGTCTTTTTACACGTCTTTGGGATCGACTCTTTGCCACACAAGTTAATGCTCAGCTGTCACAAAGTATTTTTCACTATCTTAAAAATGCAGCTTAAAATAAAAATAGGTCTTTCAAAAGTAGGTCAAACCTAATATTTGTCTAGCCAACTGTCCAACTTCTGACAGTGCCCGAGAGCAGGAGGAATGTTAGAAATAGAAGCATGGGTAGAATATATAGAAGCTTTTTGAAAGATAATTGGCCCCTTCTCAGTCTTACTCTCACCACAAATAATCTTTAGAAACAGTAGAATAAATATGTAATTCTTTAATGACAACCTGAGTACAGTATTCCTGTTCAGAAGAGTTAAACGTTTGCTAACTTGTTGAGACTTGAGTACATGCTTGAAGCAAGTGTGTGGTCAAGTGCTTCCTCATGTTTGGCTCTTGTTTCCTCCTCCATTTGTTCTTTCCATCTCCATATCTTGCATTCACCTTGTTTGGCAGACACCGTGATGATCAGGCGGTTGGCCTTCATAACTCAGTTGCACTGATCTTTTTCATCCATGTCTTGGTTGCATCTTGCTTTATGTCCTTTCAAGTGTTTGGGGAGCACTACCTCTCATCAACTTCTGGCAACTTCAGAAGCGTTGCCTCTTAGGATAAATTATGGACACTGACCTAAATTACATGTTTACAGAGTGAGAAAGGCAGTGCAGATGATTTATTGTTTTTTTGAGTGGCATTAGGCATCCTATTCATGGGAGTGGAGGATAGTGTGCTGGTGACTTCAGGGTCTTGGTAGGGACACAACCTACCCAGCTCTTGGTTTTGAAGACTTAGTTTTTTCAATCGAGCACTAAGTAGACCCTAAAGGGAAAGCTGTCTTGTCCCTCTTAGCTAAAAGAGGGTTGGTGTTTGGTCTCTTGGGTGAGACAGAGGCCAATTTCTGTGATTCCCTGATCCCCACAGTAAATTGCTTTTGTTTAAAAATTAAGAAAAGTGCTTGCAATGTTTCTGGCATCACAGTTTGAATCAGGTAACACTCACCTTCACGCATTGCTAGGAGTTGAAATCATTTAGAGCCTTTTGCCTTTGGGATTCATTTTACTTTCAATTGGAGTTACTTCACAACTGTGAACGTTGTTTTGGTGAAGTAAATGGAGCAGAGGAATGAGTCTGTGTTTGAGATGCTACACGGCAAGTCAGGTTTTATTTCCAGCCTTCTTCAGATTGTTAATATCTCTTGGAGTTTTTTTCTTACACTTTCTTTCTCAGAATCCAGTACAGCAGTGATAGTTTGTCTGGTTTCATCCCGCATGTGGCCGTGGCACTCTGCCCAGAGGAGATGATACTGAAACCATACAGCTTTGTGACCCCAGGTGAAAAATACCAATTAAATTATAACAGCTGTTTGGAACAGTCTGACACACCTTTTCCAAATAGAGAAATTAGAAAAGTTTAGAAGACTTATTTGCTGTCACAGGCCAAGTGTGCCAAAATTACATTGAGTTTTGGGACCTGCCTCGTTGAGTATTGCAGTACTGGGTGCTTATAGCAGAAAGCTGTATTTTAAGACTGTAGCTGCCCGAAGTTAGATCTCCCTCCCTTCCTCAGCAGTCAGGGTTTTTGGTGGGGGGAACATGTGCAAACCTCCCCCCTGTCTCACACTCAACGCGGTGCCTGTCTTTGGTGGTAGGGCTGTGGAGTGTTCCTGGGCACATCAGAGACACAGTGCTTAGTGCTGTGTAGGTAAAGCAGCTACTTACGTCTGGGATAGTCACAGTACAGGGTGTTCTCTTCAAACTCCATCAAAGCCCTGCTCACCCCTCACCTCCCCAAAACAAACACACACCTCCGCTGCACTGAGTAGCCTTTGCTGGAGGGGAGAGCTGATGTGGAGACACTGTGGCTACCAACTTATTTACTTTCCATGGACCGGTTAAAAGACCCCTATAGATTTTACTCTGGCAGAAGTGTGCCTTTTGAAAAATTAACAGTTCAAATGTCAGAAGTCAATCCTTCAGCTTGGTGAGAGGGTAAGTGGAGCAGTCGTCGCTTCTCACCTTGTCAACGTAGGTAACGTTATTTTTTTTAATATAAAAAATTTCAAGCAAAGCAGCTTACAAGGGCCAATTCTATGTATTTTAAAGGAGTGGCAGCAGCATGGTCAGACCGTGGGATTTAGGGTGACTTGCATGGGAATCTGGATTTTTATGGCACGCAAAATTTTGGATTTCTGTTCAGAGCATAAATCCCCACAGACACTGGGAGCATTTAGATGAAGGGGTTGTCTTCTGTAGTGGGTAGAAAGTCTTTGGATTTGTGTAAAAACAAACAAAAAAAAAAACCCAAAACAAACAAACAAGCAAAACAAAAAGCTAACAAAAAAAACCCCAACAACCCCAAAACAGCAACAAAAAACCCAACAAACAAAAATCCCACAATAATTCTGGTAATTCTGTTTTAATGCCTACAGCATCTCATGCAAAACACCTGCCAAACTTTATGCTTGCTGTGAATAGCTTCATTATTTAAGAGTGCATGTGTAAAATATATCGATCCTATTTGGTGTGAACCATTGAAACTCTCTTACAGAGAACAGTGAGAGAAGCGAGCAGTGGGGCTGTAAGGGGAGAGTGGCAGGAGGGGTGGGAGTTGTAAAATGTGACAGTGTAGAAATCTGAGCGCTGTGCATGCGTGACTTCAGCTAAAATTAACCATCCAAGCTTTGCATGCCAGCGTATATGTCATCATTTAACTGTAGACCCCTTGAGAAGAAAGAGCAAGCTGGACTTGAGCAGCATACATTAATGTTAAATATGCCAATAAGTAGTACAACCTTTCGGGTCCCTGCTCGTGGGAGAAGTAAATTTTCCTGTGACCATTATAAAACAGTAAGCAGCTCTGGGCTCCTTGATAATGGCAGCGGTGCTGTTGAACAGTAACTAACTTCAGTCTCAGAAGTCGTGTTTGGTTTTTTTCTTTTTTCCCTTTCTTCTGCAGCTTGCAGCTTCTTAAGATTTTCTGTGATTTGTCTTCGGAGTAGAAATGTATCACCTTTGCAGATAAGCCCTTTTCTGTTGATATTTGTGTGTGATAGTAGATGTAAATGGGTTTGTTTCATGTATGACAACTGTGATATTTGACAATATTGGTGTGCGCTTTAGGTGACTTTTTAGAAAACGCTGAAAAAAACAGTACGTTTGCCTCCCTTGCTCTCTGAGGTCAGTTAAACTTCATTGGCGTGAGATCAAATCAGTTGATTCACTGTGGCCAGGTATGACTTGGAGTGAGTTTTGCTGATCAGCTCAGCGATCTAAACTCTCTTTCACTTACAGATATGCAAAGGAATTGATGCAGGTGTGAATGTAATCTCATTTCTATTCGGGACTTAAAATGTTTTGCAAGGGGGAACAAGAGTGGCCACCTGCTTGGCTTAGTGTGTGGTTCCAGCTTGAAGGGGATTTGTACGTGGGCAATGTGTATAATGGGAGCATTGAGAGCAGAGCCTGGTGATAGAGCACAACTGCTCGCCTTGCTTCACTCTCCGCTGCTGGGAAATGCTGCTTTGGTGGGAAATCCTGACCTCGCTGCCTGTCTGTAACGGGGCTCGGAACCTGTCCTGCTGGCGGGGGGGAATACCTCTCTCCTCCTTTTGTTATATTTAATGTGGTAAAATCTTCAGTAGGGTAAGAGTAAGAAAGGTGCCAGCTAGGCAGTTGAAAGCGTATTATTTGTTTAACACCTACCAAAGCCGCGCTTTGCCCAAGTCAGAGGCAGCAGTGCCTGAAGTGTGGGTAATCCAAGGCTCTATTACTGGGCAGGCTTGCAAGCATGCTCAAATTTACACACATGCTTGGCTGTGTGCGCTGTGAGTCAGGCCATTGCTTTTGAATAGCAGTCATATGCATGAGAATAGGTCTCTCCAGTCGGGAATAAGGCTTTAAAGAGAGAGAAATAAATAGTCCCGGTGGTGTTTGCTTAAATTACCCATTTCTCTATTTAACTTCCAAAGGGTAGTTAATGCAGTAAGCTCCAGTAAAATGTAATATTCAGCAGAATACCTCCCACCAACTGACTAATAATTTAAAGCTGTTCCAACAAACATTTGCACATGCAAGTAGAATAAGTCATGTAGTTTAGTTCCGCTTGACAATAAAAAATAAGCCAAGTTACCTCTGTCTCCCTAAAGAAGTGGGAACCAAGACTTCGGCTGATTACAGCATTCCCAGTAGCCGATAACTGGGAAGTCCCAGAACTTCAGATAATCAATAGTATTTTATGGGCATCGTATTTGATACTAATTAGTAGCTAATTATTGTGACAGCTATTTTTAGGGGATTGCGAAATATGGATTCCTTTCAGGAAGGTCACCTATCTGTCAGGAGGCCACCTGCAATCTGGTCCAACATCACCTGAGACTTGGAGATTCTGGTGGTTTCCTCCCTTTTGACTGGTGCTGGGCGCCAAGGTGCTGGTAGGATGGAGTAAACTAGTCCCCAGGCTCCCACCCTGACTTTCAGGGTGCTTGGGAGAGAAGACATGTAGCCTAAGGCTGGTGTCTGTGCCCACTGCACCATTCACTGCCTGTCCCATATGTCCACCACTCCCTCCAAGTTGGGGATCACTGGGGACCTGCATGTATCCCTCAGGACAGTGTATTATTGCTTCGTATTCTACTGTGTACTTAACTTTAGCTGTATCCTTAAAGAAAAGGAGCAGACAGAACTCTTTCCTCAAAGCCCACTCATACCTTTTATGTAACACAGAGAAATGTGGGCACACATCAATTCTGTGCCCTGCTTTTTAAGCCTTTTTTATTTTTATTTTTTTTTTCTCTTGCAAGAACTTACATTGGGGAGGAAACCCCCAACAGCCTTTTGGATAGCAGCACAAAGGTGTACTCCTTCTAGAAGAGCCAGTACTGTCTGTTTAGTGGGATTTGTGTCATGGTACAGATGTATCGGTACGGACTTCCTACAGGATTTAAGAAGCACGTGGGTGCAAGTAAGGCAACAAGTTGTAAGAAATCTCTGAAAAAATGTCTGTGACAAATGCTGTTACACTTTATTTTTATTTTTCTTTTAACCATGTGCCGCTTAGTTGTCCTTCTGCCAGTAACCTGGCAAAATATCAGCCATGTTATTGTCAGGGCCATAATCTCTATGCACTTTCAAAATAGCTGTTATCCTTAGTGTGTTTCCTTGGAGCCAGAGGTGCTTCTGAGGGATGAGTTTTTTGGCTAAACCTTTGGTTTCAGCTATTTACCTCTGGGCTTTGCAGTGTGATATCTATTAAGAAGATCATTGTGTTGGAGAGTAGCATGGATCAACATGAGACTGCAATTAACGTTTACCAGTCAAAAATTGTGATTTCATGACACTCTGTGTGTGTAAACGCCATTACGTGGGGTAGCAATGAGTATCTGATGGGCTTTCCTTCCCTCATAGCATTGTAACAACTGCAGGCATTGCCATTAGGATCATCTCAATCTGTTGGGTCTATTTTTAGGTTTCAGGGGGATTTTTTCCCTGTGAACTTCAGCAGGCAGTGTGGTTTGGTTGGCAGGAACACAGGCGTTGCATTCTAATGGGTGTTCTGATGGAGTTCATCGATGTGACTAACCCTGCTATTCAATCATGAAAAAAGCCTTGCTCTGCTCTAATTATGCTACATGATATCAAAAAGATGCTCTTCAGCTGTTACAAAATTCACCAGATCCTGATTCATGATAATTATTGGAAGAAAACAATCAGTCTCTGATTAGTTAGGAACTGACATGGTGAAGGAGGGAAAGAAAAATTTGAAAATATACTTGGACATTTATTATAATCAGATTTATTCTTTTGGTGAAAATGCGTAACAACAGGTTCAGGCATATTTTCTGCTTGTGTAGAAAAGGAGAATTCTTTTCAACTAGTTTTGTGTGAACCCTTTTCATAACAAGCGTACTTTAGAATACCAATGGGGAGGCAAAAAACATTGGGTATGGCTTGCCCTTCCCATTTGGAACTGAATTACATTTAAAGGAGATCCTGGAATACATGATAATACCTGGAACCTTAATCTGGTTGCAGCTCCATGGGTACACTGCGGCTCCTTTATGATCTTTAAAGAGTCTTCCTGGATGCATTGCTCTCATGACTTTATTCATGCTCAGTTTCCTGGGTTTGACTGACTGTGGGAACAGAGGAATATAGTCCTGTAGATGCTGTGTGTGGCCCTATCTGCCAGCAGATCGAGAAGAACCTGAAGACTGCAGCGTGTCTGAGCACCCAGGTATCAGCTTATTGCCTCCAAAAATGGTATCTGGAGAAGGGAATAATGTGGTTTGAGATGCCAGCTTCAGATTGTTATGGCTAGCTAGGCAAGTTCTAGTTTATTTGCCTTCTGGGTTGATTTTTCCCAGGTTAAAAAGACTGCATAAATTACATTTTAAGTGGACAGAAACGTCAGGGTTTTTGCTTTTTTACTGGGCAGTATGTTCCCCAGCCCTCCCCAAGTGCTTAGTGGTAGCTGTGTGGTCTCGAAGAAAGTACCCATTCTGCAGAAGGCACCTTTTCTGCTGAAGCTAAGGGGCGCAGGGAGACCCCCCCCCCCCCCCCCCCCTAAATCTCGAAATGCAGTGTGCTTACTCATGGAATACCTAACTGATCATCAGTCCTTTTTCATTCAAAAGCTTTAGAATTTGGGGTTGTTGGGTTTTTGTTTGGGTTGGGTTTTTGTTTTGTTTTGTTTTGTTTGTTTGTTTGTTTTTTTGCTTAAAGCCTTGCTATTTAGTGCAATAGTGTTTTGGCTGTGACTCACAATGTACTGAATTTTTCCAAAATCATTATTTACCTGTACTGTTCTTAATTCAAACCTGATGGATTGAAGGGGAGTGGGGGAGAGAGTGAAGAAAAAGATCTTTCACATTTGTTTTTAATTTGTTCCTAGATAATTGGATTCCTAAGATCATAGTCTACAGAGGAAAAAAGCTACCAAAAAGCTGAGTCCACCTTTATCAAAACCCAGAATTTAGCCCCGAGTTAAAAATTAAACTGATTGGTCTCAGGCACAAAGACCTGCTTAAAGGTGATAATGCCCAAATCATGTTGTTTTGTTAAGTAACATAATGAAGCTGCTTCCAGTGATTTTCATACTGTGGGAAATCACTGAATGTTTTCTAAAGCCCATGCTGGAATATATAATAAGGCATTATCTGTTTGCTTGTAGTGGATCGAATATTTCATATTGCAAGGTTTGGGGGTTTTTAACTAGATAATTGTTTCGGTAATTTTCATGTGAATTTTCAAATGTGTGACTTGAACCCATTTGCTGAAAATACCTAAGGAACTCAAAATTCACGTGCGTAGATAGGCATATATGAATGGAAAGTTTCTCAGCAGTGTTTTCCTAGTTCTTTTATTGTTTTCCCAATTATTTGCCTAGTTTTGAACGTTTGAAAACACTGTGTGCTTTGAAACACTTCTAATGTGTCTAGAAATAGCAACCATTGTACACTTGTATTTTTTTCACTTGTTTGTATGGAAAAGGAAAAGAAACATTAGGAATCATATTTGTGTAGTACATTACAAAGACTTGCAACAAACAGTTTTAGAAAACATCCTGGAAAGTTTCCATAATTAGCTTAATATATGCCATAAAAATGAGCAGTGACCATGAAGATCTACTACAATAAGCCTGGATAATACTGCATGCGTAAGATTGCTTCAGGGCTTGTAAATATATAGCCCAGTCAGTTTAAAAAATATCTTTTTGCATGTTACGCGTATTGCAAAATAATATAGTATGATAAAGTTTTTAAGAGCAGCACAGATTCCTTATATCTGAATTTTCCTGCAAAAGGCATCCCTAATCAACTAGTTGAATGAAATGATATCCCACCCCCCTAAATACCCCAGAAACAAATATTTTCTCCATACTGGCATGCATTATTGATGCATTTAGTGGAATATTTTATGAGCATGAAAACTACTTGCAAACACAGGAATTCACTTCAGCACAGCAAGTAGGCATGACAGGAATAATTTGCCGACAGAGGGAGTTTCTTTATGTGTAATTGGAGACAGTGATTCAGACAGTGGGTATTTGGGGGTGTTTCAAGTTGTCTCCTTTACCAGGAGGATTTGTTAAGGGGGGTAGGGATTTCTTTGATGCAATTTATTTGCAGGGTATAGATGTAAGATCTAGCGTTCCTGGATGCAGCAGGAATTAGTGCAGTAGGAAATGTCAACAAAATAGCAGTTTTGTCATGCCAGTCACGCATTATCATGCTGTTGTTTAACTTAAAAAATCAATCCAGCTAGCTCTCAGGGTCTTGCTGATGCTGTATTTCAGGCTCTGCCAGGAGGGGTCTGCTCTGCCTATTCTCTGGCCTTGGGGTGTCTCAACTCTAGGGCTGATCCCAGCACATGTTTGATTGCATGATGAGCTCCACCATGGAAATGAGCCAGGCTGGAACTGATGCATCAAAGTATTATCCTACATTTGCTGGAAGTCCTTCTGTGATAAATCAGGACTTTCATCATAGCCCTCCCATTAAAAGAAACATAGGTATTGTATTTGATATGTTGCTGGTCAGCTAAAGCACAGTAATGGTGTAGGGGTGCGTGTGGACCCTTGTGCTAGTGAAGTAGTTTTCAACCTGTTTCCCGATCTGTCTTTACTTGTAGATAAGCTACAACCATGTGGCAGAAAAATAGGTGAAGTCAACCTTAGTTCCTTGAAGTTGTTGGATCTTTAAAACTATTTTCCTGTTATGGAAAATGTTTTCTTGTAAAGAGCTAAGGAACACAATGTCTGGTTTGTGCAAAGTGTGGGGGATTTTTTTCCCTTTTCTTTTTTTCAGCCAGCTAGGGAAATCACTCGTGTACTCAGCATTTATTTCATTGAGATGTTTGTCATTGAGATGTTTTTCAGCTCTGTTTTTCTTCACGGAGGTGTTCCAGCATGTTTTTCTGTCCAAGTCTGTGACGTTGTTGGCATAGGAAATGCACATCCTGCTGCTCTGAAGATGAAATTAGAGGATAAATGATGGAAAATAGGGACATATGTTTCAGGTTATAAGTGACTTGTTCATTGCTGCTACCAGTAGTGTTCTACAGGTTTAAAAAAACAAAACAAAACAAAAACCAAATGATGAAGACTTTGTAACTGAAATCACTCTAGTCAAAATATCTGTTCTTCATTTTCATATTAACATTGAATCAGTGAGTGCAAGAGGAGCATGAAGTTACAATCCTTCTATTATTTCCAGGTTCCTCTGTCTTGTGTAGCAAATACTTGACTCTTAGACTTGGCAGTTGGCTTTTGACTCCCACAGAGGAGGACATAAGCCTTGCATTTTCAATGTGATGCTGAGGATGCTGCTGGGATTAGTAGCCATGGCTATGCTCGGTGATACTAGTAATGTAAAGTATCCACGCTGATATACAATGATGGGGGGGGGTTGCATAGCTCGGGAGAGCGGTAGTGGAGGGGGAATGGCTCTAAACCCATATTTTGTTCCAACATTGTGTTGTCAGCAGAGAAAATCCGATTTTAATGGCCATGGTTTACATCTGCTTCCTTAAGGCTGGGGTTAGGAATCTTCATAGCCGGTGATCACAGCCCCGAGGGCTAGGGCCCTTCTCCTTGGCCTCTCCCCATCTGTAGATGTGAAGGAAAACAGCAGTTCCTGGGCAATGCACAGGGAGAGCTTTCCCTGGGCTCCTGGTCAGTGATTCACCCGCTAGTGCGAGGCATTTGTCACCAGCATAGCGCTTGAATTTAAAAACTACAAAAACCCCCACAAGCCAGTACATGGTGGTTTATAGGGGCGGAGGATTGGCATGTGTTATGCTCTAGAAAACGCGTTGAATCTACTGCTGCTTACTAACAGACTGAGTTGGGATGAGTGTATTTCTAATATGCTAGACACTCTTAAGGGCAGGGATGAACCTTAATATATTTCTGTGTATGTAGAAGGTAAAATCCTGATATTTAGTTGTTTTTACTTTATTTTTTGGAATATATATAGATCATATAAAAAAAAAATTCCCATAGATTTTGTTCTATATGAAGAACAAGAAATACTACTTAATTCATAAGCAGAAATTCCTAATCAAGTATTTTTTCCTTCGTTTTGATAACATAGCGTAAAAAGATTTTACAAGTTTCCTGGTGATCTTTGATAAGTTGTGCTAGCATGTAGTGAGCAATACTTAAGGCAAATTCAAGAGGGATTTTGACTGCTTCGTTGGCTTAGTTTTCAGATAATAGTTTTAAAATAAATCCCAACGGTTAGAAGTTTGCGTGAGAGATTAAAATCAACTTAATAGACCTGTTTAACCTGTGAATGGGATTCATTAAATCAGTAGATTTTTAAGACCTTTAAAAGGCTTGTTGATTAATATAACAAAGGAGTTTCCTGAAAATGAAATTACTATATGGCTAATATCTACCAGAAGTGGTTCTTGGAAAAGAATCTTTAAAATTTCTCAATAGCAAATATAAAAAAGAAATGTCAAAGGGGGGAGAAGTGCAAAAAAATAGTTGAGTGGAGAATGAAATCTCATCCACACACTTGTTAGTGCCGTAGAATATTTAGCTGTCCACCCAGTGATCCAGTCAAGCTGTATCATGTTCAGGAGTTTACTATCATCTTCTGCAAGCTTTGATGTCAGATTTCTGAATAGGAAAAGCCATGCTATTGTAAGCTGAATACTTGATCTGCACAATGCCTTGAATTTTAATATTGTTGACTTGTTTCAAAGAGCAAAAAAGCAGTGATCTTAAATCAGCCTCCCGGATACTGAGAGAAACAAAGAAGTCACATTTTTAAGGTTGATGTTATGACTAACAGTTTATTTTTGTGTATCTTTGTCCTAACAGATTTATACGGATTGGGCTAATCACTATCTGGCAAAATCTGGTCACAAGAGATTGATAAAGGATCTGCAGCAAGATGTGACTGATGGAGTCTTATTAGCTGAAATAATCCAGGTTGTAGGTGAGTGACTTTCTGGTTTTGTACCGGGTATCCACCAACTCCCTTAGAAACTCACTGTCTTTTATCTCCTGTATAAACACAGGAGGGGAAATCCATCAAACTGCATGGAATTATGTAGTTTATTTTCCTTTAGGGATTTCACTAATTAATTAACTAAAGCCTTGTTTTAAAGCATATTGGAAAAATACTTGATGTTGCTGAAAAGATCTCCTGACATAGCAATATTGCTCCGCACAGCTGGATGTCAAAAAAGCAACTGATGAGGGATTTTTATTTTTTTTTCCTGCTGGGATTCACTGTGTCTATTTCTGATACCTTTGGGGGTTTGGTCTGAACATAATTCACAGTGATACTGACCTGCTGTGTTCAACCTCCTGTCTCCAGCTGGATTTAGAAAATCCATATAAGCAGCCAGGAAAGGAGGAGGAGTATAATTTTTGTGTGGCAGAAAAAAATACCTTTCATAATGAGTTTTCAAATGAGGAAAATAATTTGTCATTAGGACAAATCTGAAATATAGGCAGGGTTCTACAAAGCCTGTAGTTCTCTCAGTTTGCGGCGTTTGTAGATAATGAAGGTTCTGAACCATTTTCTCCATTAGTCCCATGTAAAGCCACATACTGTCCCTCTTCCCTTCGGCCTGGATCCTTCATTAGTTCCTTCAGAGGCTCATCCATCTGGTACTTGGGATGCCACAAAACACATGCATGAGCCAATGGAGATTGATGGAATTGGAAAGCCTGCTAATGAGAATTAGGACAACTATTATTAGAAGCGAACTGACAGATTTGAGATGCAAATTAAGAAGACGGCAGTGAAGTAACAAGACATCAGTGCATGCATATTTATATGTGTTTGAGATGCTAGTTCCTTGATTTAAGGTACAAATCTGCAAGCACTCCTCATCCTCAGATGAAATTGTGAGGCATCATTCCAATGACTCTGCTAGCACGCTGGAATACATCAAAAAAGATTTTGTTTGTGTTGTAGAGCAATGTTATATCTCAGTAGTATTCTGGAGACCTGCCGTGCAGCTACAGATGTATAAAAACAGGCTGTGAATTGATTGTGTGTTGACAGGTATTCACCATGAACAATGCTTCATCTTATAGCTGTTTCCTTTAATTGGGAAAAATTTTGTAAACCTAGGAAAAGTGCACAAAAGGAATCAACACCTAATAACATCTAGCTGCCCTGCATTAACGCTGTTGTAGAAAAGTTTTGCGTGAGAATGTGCATGTAAGAATACCACCATCAAAATGTGAACCCAGTTGTATCAAATATTTCAATGTAGCTGTTTGAGTATAGACTTGTGAAAACTCTTACAAAATTGACGTCACTCCCTCTAAAATACACAGAAATAATATTGCTTCCTCTATTTTGCTTTGGCTCACCTTTGCATTTCTTTTCAGCCATTCTTAGAGCTGCCTTTTGGCTAATATTTAAGATTAGGTCTGTTAGCTTTCAAGAGTTGAAGTAAAAGGTAAAGGATTTAATTTTCTGAGAATGTTTTCCAGGTGAAAGGAAGTTCATATTTAAACATTCTCAGCTTAATCCTCCAAATTAACAGTGAAGAAAGTAATTTGTATCTGCTGTGCATGGCCTTAGGCATGCTGCATCTCATTGTCACAAAGATGGCGGTAACTTTCACACCTAGAAGCAGCTGTAACTGTAGCCTACAGAATACAAGCTTTTTTCCTAACAAACAAGACTGCATACTGAGAAAGCTTCCATATGCAGCGCAGGAGGGGTTTTTCTTTTTTATGTTGTGGTGTGCTATGTGGAAAAGCAGCCATGAAGATCCTTCCTCCTTTTTGTCGTGTGCCTGGAGTATCTGGAGGTTATCCAAAGTCATCAAAATTGATTCAGGTTTGATTATTAGTGACACAGTTTTTCTTGTGTTCACCATCTGAGATTTAAATCACAGCTGTTGAATCTTGAAATACTATTTAATATCCAAAGCTGGAAAAAGAATGAATGTGTTTATTATTTTTTAATGAAGACTCGCTAGGAGTTAATGATTATACAGAGACGGTGCTTGCAGTCCTTTATGCTTACGTTTCTTAAGTGAAATAGTTAAATATTTTAATATTATTAATAACTATAGGTAGTTCTTTTACCTTAGGATCCAAACAAGGAGCAATTCTAAAAAGACATGAAACTGAGTATCACTGCACTCGACTTCATAGGAAATAATCTTCAGGCTTTAAAACTGCTAATGATGATATGGAAGCATTATACGATGACAGGTTTTTTTTCTATTTGGAAGTCTATTGAAATGCATTAATAGTATTCTTGTTTATTTCAGTTCAAAATTTATGAGTCTATAAAAGAATACATAAGTAATATGCTGTACTAATGCCATATAAACATAGTAGTAGCCATATTTAAATTCAGGAATGCAGATACATTGGGTCTGTGCATGTCCTGAAATTGGTTGTATATCAAATTGTTTGTTGTTCCCTGTAAGAACGTTCAATTTTCAAGACTTAGAATCGATGCTAAAATAAAACTTACTAAACTTCAACCCAGTCCAATAGGAGTTTTCCTGCTGATGCTTAGGATATTTTATGGAATATTTTAATTGACTAGATAAAACCGAAGTCAGATCAGATACAAAAGCTGTGGCTTTATACATAGCTTTTGTCTGCTTTCATGAAAATTGTGTTACTACGTTTGCAGGGAAAGGCTACAGGCTTATGTTTCAAACCAGAACCTTGGGATCAAGCCTAGCAGTACTCTCTAGTGATAACTCTTACCATATTTTGAGTGGGACATTACCCAAAGGTTCATTTTACTAATATTTGAGTGGCTGTACAGTTAAAAGCTGCAGGTGAAAGTTCCTACGCAAATGTAGGAATTTTATTGAACAGTATTCATTCATATGTTCAAGAAAAGTCATCCCTTTTCCAAGGGTATGCCTAAAGTACAGAGTAATGCAGAACAGCTGCTAAGGTTGTAACAGAAGGCTTAATTCATTATTATGAAGAGCATGGACTTACTCTTTTGGATGGTTAAACCATCCATCCATAGCCAATTTTATTTGGTATAATGCTTAATGAAATGCTTTTGATTTGTTCTGATTATAATTTTTCATGCACTCGACGGAATGTCGTTTGCTGAAGATTTTTCCCACCAGGAATGCGTAGCTGTACCTATATAAACAGGACACTGATGGCTGATGGGCCAGTAGTTTTAAAGTATTCTGTGCAACTTTTTGTGCTAAAGGTTCCTTTTCATTTGTGTTTTCATATAATTTGCCTTGCAGTTTCATAATATACATCCTGTCAAAATAAATAAACCCAAATATTCTTTGTAAGTACCATTTTCCAATCCTTGGTTCAGATCCAGCTAAAGAAAGCTCAATGTCATTTGTTGCTGCTTTCATTGAACAGCACAGCTGGTTTCTTCTGTCTCCTTAGTACACCCCTCAGTCTGTGTACAAATGGGAAAAGTTTGCAAACTCTTTAAAGCATTTGAACGAAATTCACTGTATTCACAGTGAAGGGAAAAAAAAAAAGTGACGATGGAATTTGTGTGGACTCGCTGTCAGTTTAGGGAAAATCTCCAGCATTTCACATTTCTTTGGTTGTGTATTTACATCTTGCTTAAGGCTGAGAAAGCCGTGAGAGCTTTTATGATTGCCAGTGACTTCCAGTTTATGCTAAATGATGCAGTATTCCTATGTGGCAAATAGAACCGGTAGCTGTGAGCTGCTGTTTACCTCAGGCAGAAATCCGTGCTTGTGCAGCTGTGAGATGGGACACATTCCCAAGATCCCCTATGTTCAGTGACTTGTGCTGGGAGCTGGACCATCATGCTGCCTATGGGCACACCGCATCCTTGCCTCATTCACTGCTGGCTCTTGCCAATCATCTCCGCAAGATGGGCAGCCGACCTCCTGCCTGCTGGAAGCACTGTTGCCTGGAGCTAGGTGGAAGGGTGGAAGATAGGGTCCAGCTTATGGCCAAGGAATGGGAGCATCAAAACAATTGCCTGGTGAATTAGGAGATTCCTGCAAAGTGACAAATATGCCTGGGGGCCACTTGGATCCATCTTCCCAGCCTAGGCTGAACTGCCGAAGTCTTGCCCTGCTGGGCTTAATGGAGAGGTGTGAGTTACAGTTCAGCCCCACTGCCAGCTCTTCTGGTTGCTTTTTATTCCACCTGCTCTTCATTGCTCTTGCACCAGCAGGGAAGGGTTGATAATTGCATTAATCTAGTGAAAGGACTAACTAAGGGCCATAGGTGAGTTGACAGTGGATTAGAAGGTGAAAAGGTAGGGCATAAACTTACCCATGGAAAGGTGATTTTTTTTGTTTGCCCAGGAGTAAGCAGAAACAGCACCTGATGGAGCAGAAACTCCAGTTCTTGTTACTTCTCTGATTCCCACCAACTATTTCTGGTCATCTGCATCCTAAATCACCTGTGATAGAGAAGGTCAACAGCATGAAAGGAAGTGATGAGTCACTGGAAACTAATGAAGAATCATCATCTGGGGGGAAAAAAACCCTCCAGGTTCACAGGTGGGAGGGAAGGTTGCCTTGCTTTGACCTAGCTTTGGAGAGGAAGTAAAAACAATTGTCTAAAAACAACAACAAAAAGGTGGAGCCCAGAAAATGCAGAAGACTGATAGTAATGAAATAAGCTGCAAATCAGTTGATCAGAAGAGTACAAGGATAGCTGATGAAATCTTGTAAGTTGATAAAAAGGCACAAGGGCAAAAGGAATGATTTCTAGGTGAGAATGGTAATATAACCGCAGTGTAAAAAAGCAAGAGGATAAAGAGGTAACATCCCAAACAGCTGGTGTGTTGGATGTAAATTTCTCCTGACAGAAGAACTTAAGGTGGCTTACATCTTCATTCACCGTTTATTTTCCCCTGTTACAGAAGGCTGTATTAGTTAGTTTAGAGGGTTTATAGGATTAACCTTTAGTGTACAGCTGTAGAACCAAGCTTGTACTCCAAGCCTGTAGCAATACCCACAAAATATCAGTGTTGAGTAAATATTTTGATTTTACATTTGCATAGTAAAAAAAACCAACCCAAACCCCCCCAAAACCAAAACAACTCAGAAAAAGTCAAACACTGTATTGCAGCAGAATTTTGGAAACAAGTCACTAACAGTTAAGGCAGTTTCAGGTAGGTGAGTCTAGGTAGTTAGTGTGCAAAAGCGTAAAAGAGCCGGGTAATACTATTATAAAAATTATGGTTTGCTAGCACTGGTTTTAAAGGCATCATGTAATGTTTTGGAAGTTCTGGAGGACTAGGGAAAAACCTGCTCTTTTTGAAGGAAGGTAAACAAAATGACTTGGGTTGTTAGAGATATCTCTGTTTGTGTCCCCGAACAACAGAAAGCTCAGAAGTTCACTAGTTCTTTCAAGTAGTAATTATGAATGGTGCAAATTTGTAGGGATATAGCTATCAGTTTTTTAAAGTACTATAAATATAGTTGATAAAGATATTGGATGATACTAAACTGAGAGATGATAAATATTAAAAGCATAGGATTTGTAAATGGGATTTAAATAAATTATTTTTGTTTCAGTATGACCAAATCTGAGATGACGTTCCTGGAAGAACTTGGTGCTCTCTGTGTGTAGAGGCTGATAGGCCACTCTGGGAACAGTACGGTGGATTTAGCTGCAATCTTTTTCAAATTAACATCAGTTCTTAAGTGCATTCCTGGTGTATAAAGGTGTACTGTGATACTTCTGTGTGTACAAAGGGGCATACCAGGCAAGAGGGAAGTTATCTTACTTCTTTGTAATTTTTATGACTGTTGTTGGAATAGTATGCCAAATTTGACACTCCTAAACGAGGACAGACATGAAATGAGATGGGAATTCTGACTGATGTTGGGAGTATGTGAGACTGGTAAAAATACAGTTTTAAATATAAGAATCAATGGGAGGTGAATCGTTTTGGTTTATCAGATGGGATGTGGACGCATACCTCTATTACAGTGAAAAACTGTGGGAACCTGAACTTTGATTATAACTGGTTTTTGAGCCTAGCACTAGCACACCTCGGGGTCCAAGACTGAAACATGAAACAGAGCAAAGGCGCTAAGGCAGACATTTAACTACCGCAGCAACTTGGGACTTTAAAGATTGAAGCGGTATCTTTTTCTGCAAGTAGGGTTGCATGTAAGCCAACGGCAAGATGCTTGTAAAGTAGTCTTGTGGTTTGTGATTTAAAACAAACAAAAAAAAATTGACTTATTGATAAAGAATTTCCCATCTAGATTAAAAACTTGTATTCACTGTACGAGCAACTCCACTGACGTGCACTTGCGTAGCATTTGCTTTTCTACCCAGCATTGCTGCAGCTTCCAGTGTTTATATCTTTTTTGTAGTTTAAAGGCGTTATCCGTCACTGTGTAAGATGATGTCGGAGCAGTTGTTTTCTGCCCCCAGCTGTCTCTAGAGGCATGACACACCAGAAAACTCCAGCTGCTTTTTTTTTTTTTTATTGATGGGTCTCAGTGTTTCACATATTCACTTTGACTGGACAACTACAATCTGAAACCCCTTTATTTAGCTAGCAGCAAGTGCTGTGAAAATTACTGAAATTAACAACTTCAGTATAGTTTTTTGCTTAATTTCCTCTTTCTTTTTTTTTCTTCTTTTCAGCAAATGAAAAGATTGAGGACATAAATGGCTGCCCAAAAAATAGGTCTCAGATGGTAAGTAGTAAAGTCTTCTGTTGGTTGTGTGTAGGTGGTTGAGAACTGAGTGAGAGTATGTGACTTCGATGTCTGAGACATCTAATAACAATTTTTAATTAGTTTTTCACAGTAGTGAGAACAAAGGTATAATCTGAAGAACATTAATATTACAGTTCTTGCCCTGTTGTACTTCCCAGTAGTTGAATTAGGCCTTATAATTTATCACATACTTAAACAATATTATTCTTACATTGGTACTTTTATATTTCTGAAATAACACATAGTTAAACAGGAATGTATAAAAATAAAATCTTGTTCTTTTATATAGACAGCAGTATTAAAAATACAGAATTACATATTTAATTTGAAGTTGGATTGAGAGTTCCTATAGCCTTTGAAAAGAAAATAAATGAGCAAAATGCACTAACTGAAAAAATCTGAAATTGTAAACCTCAAGACGGTTTATGTATGCAACTTGGGTTTAACTGGTAAGGTTTAATTTGCAAAAAAAGCTGGTTTATATCTTGCTTGTGTATAATATTTAAAAAAAGTTTTAAATTTAAAAATGAATGTAAAATTAAAGGCATATAGTATCTCAAGAGTACATCTGGTATGAGTGTTGCTGAAGCTAAAATTATAGGCAGAACTTTACTAAGAACATAAATAATAAGAAACTGATTATTCAAATGCATCTTAGGAGAGGAGCATTTAAATTCTATGATACTTTAAAAGGTTATTTCCTTCTGTATCTTGAGAAAAAACTCGTTTTAGAATATAAACTCTTAAATCTCTCCTTTGCATTGCAAATGCTCGCTTTGGGATACGTGAAGTTGTTTTAATGTTTGTCATTTTTATGACTCTGTTCCCAGCTGCCCCTGCCTCCACAATGGCAACCTGTGCACCACCACTCACATAATTAAATGAAAGATTAAAGGTTGGATGAGAGTTTGCTATCTTACATCAGAAACTGCACTGCATCCTGTTGTTCTGTTTTGGGTTTTTGTTGGTTTTTGGAAGTTACCAATCTTGCTTAAACCCACAGAGCAAGCGCTCTGTAAAAATAAAGCCATCTAAAAGATTTGTCATTGCTACTTCATACTACTTTGAAGCAATTGGTTGCTATTCTTGCTGTACCCACAGCAGCTGTCTAGAGTATAAATAATTGAGGAAATTTTGACAATTACACTTGTGGAACGTTAAATTATAGTATCATAAGAACCGAATTTCAGGACTGGAGTCTATAACAAATTCCAGGACATTGTAACTAAGTCACTTGAAGTCATTATTCTCAATGAAGGAACAAGCGCAGTTCTGTTGGACAGTCAGGTGCACGTTGTAGCTTGCTTCTAGAAGTCAGATCTGTTTATAGGCAGAGGTATGCAGGGGGCATGTGCTGGGTCAGGAGTTGTGAACAGTGCTGGAAAGAAGTGTTTGCTCTGCGCTGTCTCCTCTGATGTTATTCCAGCCACTCATTTGGGAGGGTGGACTGAGCAGCACTGTGTCCCCTGCTCGTGAGACCTAGTGCATCAGTCATAGCTAGGGACACCAAGTGGTTTTCCTCACATGAGAAAAGCCAGGATTACGCTTATGGCTTGCGTTTATTAAGTGCATGTGCTTAGAGCTCTTTATCATCTTACAGTAAAGATACTATGGCAAAAACGTAAGTATCTTCATAGAGGCGGTGATCATGCAATTGCTTGCAGTGTTTAAGGAGACAACCCTTTTGCAGATCTTTTGTGTTCTAGGAAGAATGTGCGTGTTACAGTCTTTGTTTAGATACAGCAGCCTTCATCCCTTGCATTTCAATGCACTTTCCTCTGGAGAATGCTTGTGAGCTATATTAAGCGGGTGGGAGCTGGTGTTTGTGTCTGGTACTTCTGGTTCAGAAAGGCAGCAGAGGCTATCCAGTCAGTTCAAACACTCAATCAGGTGATGTCTAGTCTTATTTTTTCAAATTAATCTTTCAGGTACAGGTATCCATATCTGTATTGTTTTGTCTGTAAGGTGGGCACCGCAAATGAAGAGGGTTGGGGGGGGGGGGGGGGGGGAACCAAACCAAAACCAACACAAAAAGACAGTATAAATGAAGATTTAATTTTGCTTATGAAATAGAAATATAACAGAAGCCTCCTACTATCATCTTTTCCCCTGTGGGCAGTTTTCTCCTTTGTAGGCTCAGGATGCCATGGGCAGACACACGCGTGAGCTGAATTGTGAAGAGCCAGCTCATGTCCAGCCAGATGTATCAGCTTAGAAAGCTGCAGCAAATTGGTATCCTCCAAGCCCATTGAAGGGGGTGTGAAAGCAACTATACATGCTTCCATGTGGCGCAGGCCTAGGCCAGTAAAGCCTGCCAAACCCTAGTGAGCTCAACCCAGAGCCAGATTGGGTTGCTTTGCATTGTTGTTCCCATTGCTACAGTGTTGGAAAGCATCATACAAATTTGCCCAAATTGAGCGTTAGGGACAGCTTGGGTCTGTCAGGCTCAAAGCCAGCGCTAATAAGCCTTGTCAAATCAAGTTCAGTACTGCAGAACCATTTGGGACCATCAGTGCTTATCGACCTAGTCCCAGTGCCAGAAATGGCATGACAAGGACCCCCGCTGGCTTTATGAAAAATCAGTTAGGTGAGAACCTATCGGCCATCGTCATCTTGTCTGGGTTTCTCTGCTGTGGGGAGGATCCCTGTCTTCCTCTGCTCCAGATAAGAGTTGGCTGGCTTTCATATAATTTATTATAGACTATTCTATATCTTGTTCTCTGCGTAAGACCCGTTTCAGGAGTTTCTTTTCCAAATCTCTCTATTTTTATTCTGTAGATACTCCTCTAAACAAAAGCCTGTAATTGTGATGATTAATTCCAGCTGGCATGCAGAAAATCCTGTGGTTAAATAGAGGATGTAGTGTTACGGAGCACAGGCTCTGGGACCAGGAACGTTTGGAGACCATCACCACAACTGCATTTCAGTTTTTAGGACGAAGGCCCAGATAATATTGGCATAGTTCTTTATAACTGGGCAAAAGAGAGTAACATAAGACCAATTTCCTCTCCTACATGCTTCTTAAAAAAAAAAAAAAAAAAAAGCCCGAGGTCAATAAACTCTAGTAGGGCTATCTCTGCTAATTTTTGGTTTGGTTGTAGAAAAGAGATATTTTTTTTTTCTTTTTTTCAATTTGCCTTTTGTTTTGGGGGTGATATTCTGCAGGATGCTGAATGTTGAGCTCTACTCTGGACTATATAGAAGGTATTGTTTAATACCTGCCCTTGTAGATTATTCTTACTGATGTGGGTGCCTTTACAAGTGCTGAACGTGACCTATTGTAAAAGGGTTCACATCACTTATATTAGTAAAATGACACAGTAAACAAAAAATAGAGTACTTAAGTGCATTGTTATAGGCTATACGTTATATATCAAGTCTGACTGTAATGGCAGCCTATACAAATTCTGCTTTGTAGGGGCTGTGTTCTGTCTGTGAGGAAATATGTTGTGTAAAATGCTCACAGGTTCTGAAGGACGTTTCCCAGTGACGTTTTAGCACAGTGTGATAGCTTAGCGTTTTATTACCTTCTATATTAATATAGCCTTTTTGTATAGCATGGCAAGGAGGGAGAGAGAGGGAGGTTGTCACCACCTATGATGTGATCATAGCAGATGAGATGTCATAACAGATGAGATAATGGTAAAATTTAGATTATATTAAAAAAAAAAAAGGCGAAGAAGGTGTTTGAAAGATCAGAGCGTTAAAGTAGAGAGCCCCTGGAAGTGAAGGAAAGAGAAGCTCCATATCAGCTAGACTAGAAGTGACTGGGGGGAGAGAGACAAGTAAAGAAAAATAATTTTGAAAATGTGGACATGAAAATAAAGAAGAGAGGGCTTATACTTGCCAGTGAAGGGGTATGTTGGCAGACATGAGCAACTATTGAAGCGTAACTGAAGATGGGACTGGAAGAGGCAATAAAAGAAGTAGCAGCAAAGTGTCTTATAGAAGAGGTAGAGGGGATTTTGCCCCTTGATGTAAAGGTAAGAAATACTGAATGTGACCTTGGAAAGAGATAGGACATGTCCCTATATATATGAGAAAGAAGTATGAGAAGAGGCTAATGAGAAAGCAAATTTATTTTTTCCAAGGTTCAAAATAAAATGAAAAAAATCATCATAGATTATGATGCTATAGAAGAGCTGGAGTGTTAAGTGTGAAAATCTGAGAAGTGATGGTATGTTACCCTTGTTACTGAAGTGTGAAGGAGTAGGGTGGCAGCAAAGCTGTCAGTGCTGGAGGGAAGGGGATGGGGGAATCTGTAGGTGGATACACCAGACTCTTTCATCTTTCCATGCTAAGCCTGGGGAAGTTGTGGGACACCCAAGACAAGAATTCAGAGCAACAGAAAAGCATGTAGGCTGAACCGACACCACAGTTCCCTCCTATAAATAGAGGAGGAAATAACTGTGGTTTGCATGTAGGTTTCTGGCTGCGTGTCATTATTTTTAAGGATGATTTCTTTGTGTACATAAGTATCTGTGTTATCAAATAACAAAAAGGAGATTGGGGGGTTTTGTGTGTTGACCAGAAGTTTTTAAAGAATCATCTCTTTCTGATGTGGCTATCAAGCTGTCCTAGTAAAATAATGCTGCTCAGTCTTTCTACTACTGTTTGTTTTGCAAACAAAGAATCTCGTACTGTAGCATGGGGCAGAGCTTGCATTTGTCCCCAAGGACTTTGAGGTTGAGGTGAAGGCTGTGTTTTTGATGTGATGACTTGATTTGCAAGGAAACCTTACTCTAGTGATGGCAATTTGACTATTCTTTTAGTATTCAGCTGATTTTTTGTATTCTGAAAATGAGCTGTTCTGTAATGTTTGTGACACCCAAAGTCAAAGAACAGTTGGTATGAAAATTCCCCAACCTGGTAGGGACCCTGGTTTGGAAGGGAGCAGCGCAGGGAGTTTTATTTCCGTTGTTGGAGCTAGGTGTTCGCTTCCCTCCTCCGTGTGACCCTTGCCAGCTCCAACCCCTGCTCTGTGAATCTTATCGGTGAAAAAAGCATTAGATGTTGAAATCTTCATTGTTTGTGTGTATGGCACGTCCTATACATATTTGTGTCCTTTTTCTCAAAGAACACTTTAATGAATTGAAATAAATGTGAGTGCTGCTGTGATACGGCCCATACTTAAAGGGTACAGTTGGTTACACATTAGTGAGTTGACTGGTAGGAATAATACGAGCTGAGCAACTAACTGTGTTTGTGTTAATATTCACTAAGTGGGTGAGCTGATGTGTTTTGTACCAATGACTAAAAATGGCTGCTGTATTTGAAAAATAGATAAATTCTTAGTTGCTTGTATTTTTCTCACAGAAAAATTATTCTGTCTCTGCTCTTCAAGAGCAGGCATCCATTTTAATCTGCTCCCCTAAGCATTTTGAGTATTTTTATATGCCCTGTGTTGTCTAAACGTGCCATAGCTAGGTGCAATAAATCTGGAAGGCTGTTGCTCCGGCTCCCTCTGGGTTGCTGGGGCTGAAGCCTGGTCCATTCCCCAAAGCTGAGGAGGACTCTGCTGCCTGGACATGTGCTGCTAATTCAGGGGAGCAGCTCTACTGGAAAGATCAAAAGCATCACAAGCATGTTTTTCCTTTGCAAAATCCTAGCGTGGGATTTTTGGAATCATATCCCAGTGGTTAAATATAGCCATATATTTCCAAGTAATCCTACTCCGAGGTTGCTCTGAGCAATGTAGTAAAGGGAGCTTTTCTGGTATGCCTTCCCCCTGCTTTGCTCGGGGAGTTTGTGTCTTGCTGGCAGTATTTATTTAGAAATTCAATCTGTTTTAATGTTACTGCAGTAACAAAAGGGTCTCTTTCAGCCCTAACCTGTGGTACCTTTCTTCACAGCTGAAGGTTAGCTGTGGGGGGAAGATGTTACCTGGAGCTGTGCCAGACACCCGCTTAGCTCTCTCAGCTTGGCTGGGGGGGGGGGGGGGGGGGCACTTGGCCAAATACTGAGTTTACGAACATTTAAAGCATTTTCTCTAAGCTTCCTGGGTTTCCGTTGATCACATGTGAACCAGTGCTGTCATGTAGACAAGAATGATTAACTACAGAGGTGATCTGCCATGTTGCTTGTACTTAGATGTCCTTCTTATTCACTTAAATAACGACTGTTGCTCCTAGATGAGATTCATTTTACTGCCTCTATTTTTCTTCCAGAGATCCAGACTGTGGTTACGCTGTGACGCTTACCGCTTGTGTATTGTTTTTTGTATTGTGTGTATTGTTGTGTATTGTGTATTGTGAGACAGGCATGGTCGGATCATAGGTTTCTGCGTTGCAGAGCTTGCAGTCTAAATAAAACCACAAGCCACCCTTCCACTCCTGCCCTCATCCTACACAGAAAATAACATGATAAACAGAGCTCGACTGGATTGGGAAAGGCCAATATATACATCTCCCTGCCATAAGGCATCATAAAGTGTCACCAAACAGATACTTGTTTCGTTTCTGGAGGGAAGGGCTTCTAAAACTCTCCTGCATGCAGAGGTGGGAGATAAGGCAGTGCATACGTACTGTCTGCCCGTTAGGTGGTATGTGGTACCTTCAGAGACATTGCTGATGGCAGTCTGTCCTTTCTGTAAGGGGATCATCTTTGCGGTCCCCAACCTATTTCTTTGCCCTTTTCAGTGATGCAAGAACTTAGACATCATTTGTCCCTGAAACAGTATAAGGTTCAATACAAAGCAATAGAGAAAAAGTTATTTTAATGGAAAAACTGGAAGATGTGAGCTTAACTGTAAAAACAGAATTAGTTTCTATTTGATCATTTATTTTGCTGTTAAACTGAATTATCACATCTAAAATACCTATGGTTCTGCCTCCCATGTGGACTAAATACATGAAACAGCAGATGTGTTAAGGGGCCGGGGTCGGTGCACATATGTACGTGGCGGTTGCTGTATCTTTCACTTAGGTGTTTACAGCTGCACCGAAGTCTAGAAAAATAACTCTGTTTGCCATGTCTATTATTTATGCAAAATTATTACATGAATATACCTTTTATGCAATACTTTACAAACATACAGCTTCTTGCTGTTTTGCATAAATGGGGGGAAATGGGAAATCACGGATGACAGTCTGTAGCTTCCTCCGCCTGTGCGTCAGGCACGTGCCATGTCTGAAGCGGTGTCCCTGGTGAGGCCGGAGTAGGTGCCGTAGAGTTCATTAGTTTCCCTGAGACTCTGCTGGTGTTGAGCTTGGGTACCATGAGCCAAAATTGTGCTCGGACTAAATTTTGTGTGGAGTCTGTCAGGGATCACTTCTGGTTTTAATACAGGGCTGATGTTATCTGAGCCTTTACTAAAGAAAGAAGGTTGATGGAAGGACAGGTGGAAGTAAACATTCATTTTTTTTTCTATTTTCTGGGAAATTAATTATTTTTTCTCAATGCTGGTGACAAAGACAACTTTTTGCTGCCATTTTGGAAGACTACGGTCACAGTCACCTGAGTTTAAAACTTAGGTCAATAACAAGAGTATCTGCTCATGTCTGCAAGCTTATTCGTGGTTTCAGAGTTGTGCATTGTTGCTTTGCTTTCTCAACTGAAACTCCACTGTCTGCTGCACTGCTTGAAACACTTAATATTAAACAAGAATGTTTTAAATTTCTCTGTCAGGTTTGTGATGTAAGAATGCGAGATGTAAGAATGATGTGAGATGCTGTTTGTATGGTGGTTTCTTCTGGTACCTAGGTCTTTGCTGCTTTTTACAGGATATGTAGTACTAAACTCTTCACTCTTGAGTATCTGAAACAGATCGTAGCTTTTATGAAGCGTTATATGGCCCAGAGAAATAAACTTTTTGTTGAAGTGTCTTGTCATAGATCTTCGATTTCCAGCCATTGCTTATATACTGTAACTGTGTGATAGTGGTTATTTTAATTAGTCTGTGAAGGTAATACATACCCAGATAACTTTATTTTGCTTTTTATGTAGGATTATGAAATATATTTAAACAGCACTATTGTACTTGTCCTAAGCAATTATGCAGGTGAATTTCAGTAAGAGATGTTACTCAGTATCCAGGTGCAAAGGAGAGGGCATATATGTGGTGGTGCCCCTCCAGCCACCAGAATAAATCCATTGGGAGCAGGTGGAGCTGTGACCCTCAGCCCTCGGGACATAAGTATGCATGTTGGCCAGGGCAGAGAGGGTACGCTGTGCCTGGGAACGGGCTGGGGCCGTAGCTCCCTTCCCATGGATCTTTTTTAGAAACAAACAACTGTCAGCAGCTATATTGCAAGAGGTCCTTCACGTGACACACAGTTGTATGTATTTGAGTAAACGAAACCAGATCATTTGCTGATGTACTGTCACCTCGCGATAATTGACAATCTGTAATTTATTTGCATTACTTAAATTGTTGATAGGTAGGTTGTTTGATTTTTGTAATTAATGATTTAATAGAGTGCAGCAGTATTAATACAAAACTTTTCTGAGCTAAAAGCTGTTTGTGATAAAACGTTCTGCATTGTTCTTTCTACATGAGTTTTGTGAAATTCTGGATTCCTGCTGCAAATTGAAGTTAATGATATACAGAGCCGTCAACACCTGAGCTGGTATTTGAGGAAATACAACAGCGTACAAGAGCCAGCGCTTACTGCATTGAGTGGGTTTAGTGTCAGTCCTTCCTTTGAAGTATTTATGCTTTTTAAAAAAATATTCTTTTAATGTAGAGTTGAAGGATGTTTTGGGAAGAAGTTCATCTTCACTAGGTATTGATGTTTTTAATTTCATTCCAGCTGCACGGCACTAGACACCTAACTTTCAGTCTGTAAGCCCCAGATAGAAGAGGGTCTCCTGCAAGCAACTGAGGAGGGTGGAAATGAAGCATTCATGGGACTTGCTACCTTCCCCATGTGTGTTCACTGAGCACAGCCGTGGCTTCTCCCCATCTGTTCCTGTCTTCAGTTACATATAAGCTGAGATGTAGTGCCAGTAATGTACAGTTGGTGTGCTATGTGCTGAAATCTAGTCAAGTGTCTATCGAGACCAGCAAAGAGTTTCATCTGTAGCCTAAATGAATGATTCTCCAGAGGCAGGATACTCTTGATGGCTGTTTTGCAAAGTTGAACTTGTTGCTTAACTAATGATAATTTAGGATGTCTGAAGTTTTCAAATTATACACAAATTATCCACTTCAACTTTTCAAATATATTTAAGGCCTGATCCTGAAAAGCTGATCCAAAAATAATATTTCCAGGGATAGTTTTCAAAGAAATCACCCTTTACTTTTTTTTTTCCCCCATAGGAAGGTTTCAGTTTTGAATAAATAAACATGAAAAAGCCTTGAAAAGCTGAATTTCAAAATAAACTAAAGAATTCTACAACCCTTCCATCTATCTCTCTCAGACCAGATCAGCTTTGGCAAGCTCTGTGAGCCATGCAGGATTGTCTGAAACCATTCACAATGGGGGATGCCCTTTGGATGCTCTTTGATGTAATTAGAAATTTTGGCAATAATGAGTCACAGCTTTCTCTGTGGTGCTGACTGCCCCCATTTCTATTTATATTAGGCACTTTATGAGTGAATATGGAATATTTGTCCCATTCTTTTCAGAGCAAGAGCTGAGGCACAGGAAAGTTTTATCCAGGGTCACAGAGAAGGGGATGCAAGAGATGAGGCTTGCGCTAGTTCTTTAGCCTTAGATTAGTGCCCAAACTGTACTTTTCTTAGAAAAATAGAGATCATACATTTGTAACAGAGAGAGTCAACTCTTCACATAGATATGAAAACAGTGTACCTGTGATAACAGATTTTTGTTTCTGTGACTAGGTCGGTTACAGCCTGGGTTCAGCATATGGATTAGCTTAGTTCGCCCTTATGTTACATGTCTGTTACTTCTAAGATAACCACCAAGTTCTGTTAAAATCCTGAAACTTAATTTTGAGAGACATTTTTATCCAAATAGTCAGGAGCAGCATATGAACACTAGGAGCAACGTATTATTTTCTTTAAAAATGCCAACATTTTGATTGCGATAACTACTAATGGAAGATTTATTTTAAACAAAGCGATAATAGTTAGTGCCTCTCCTTCTGGGGAAGATGGAATTTGCAGCTTTGCCTTGGTATTTTTCACATATAATTATGTTTAGGAAATAGTGCGAATGAGACATTATTTGAAGGGAGAACCCCTTCCTCCCCCAAATCTCCAGGGTTTTAAGGATTGTCAATGCAATGCTTAAGATTTTAAGGCTCTTCCAAAGCTTTATGATACAGAAATATTGAGTGTAAAAGCTTGATCTGAAAATACAGACAAGGAATAGATTTTTCCTTATGAAACAGCTTGCTGAAAACAGCTTGAGATAGGCTCCTTCCTCGTTTCCACATTGTATGTGAAGTCTGCCAGAATATTGCATAAGGGTTTGTGAAACTTCAAAAACTTTCACATTAAATCAATCATCATCTTCTTTGAAAACTAATATACTGTACATAACATGGAGGCTCAAGTTAAATGGAAAGCACCGTTTTCAATATAAGTAGTGGGTTTTCTGGATAAGCTCATAAAAACTCCACGTCTATCACTGTGAAAGCTGGGAGCAGACGACTTGCATCATAACATGAGAAACTTCCCATGGTTTCTATGTAAAGGAACCTACAGTAAGTGATTCTGACTTCTGTTTGAGAAAAACATCTGTATCTGTCACATGGCAGCACTAGTGTTATGGTTTACCCTGTCTGTTTGACTTGGCAGACTTGGACAGACAGCTTTGGCTGTAGACCATTTCCATATTCAAGCCTTTGATATAGTCAAGGTTCAACATGTATCGGTACCCACCTATAGGTCTACTTTTACTGGCTACAGGATGGGGATATTTGGGTGTTTGGTGCTTTTTTGTTTCTGGCATGCCCTTTTCTGCTCGTACAGGCCAGGACATGTTTTCTTTCTAGCACAGACAAGAATAGAAATTGAAATTGCTATTACATGACAAGTGCAAAAACCTGTGTGGGTCTGGTGGCCAGTGTTGCCGGAAATACATAATTACTGTAGTGTACTGCTGAGAATAGAAGGAAATCTGAGTCATATACCTGGGAAAGTCATAGTTAAATAAGAATTAAATAAATGTATTCTGATCCACACATAGGAATTCAGTGAAGCTGTTAAATTTGTGTGTACTTGAGTTTCATATGTGTAGAAGCTAGGAAGGAATGAGGAGTGTGCAGGTCTGGTGGGAATGCAAACGATGATGTGCAGTATGTCCTTAACAAAGGTACTTAGAAATCATTAATTACCTGTGACCACTAGCTTTTAATTCTGCTTTTCCAGCAAGAGGCTGATGGTCTTAGTGGTGTAGCAAAGCAACTGCTGCTGGTCTGGCATTGGAAAGTTAGGCATGTGTAATAAATATTACTTAGCCATGATGCCTTCTGCTCCCATCTTGCCAAGTGCCACCCAGAGATTTGTGTTAAGAGGAAAGGTGATCGATGACTAGACCTGAAATAGTTTATATGTGGCCATTCAAAAATACAAATTCATTTGGGGCTTTTGGCCGTGAATTAACAAGGCAAGGCTCAGTTTTGGATGCTCCCAGTAATGGCATCCGAGTAAAATAATCACTGTGTATATGTTTCCTTGGTTTTCCTTCTTTTATACAGCTTTCCCCTGTTTTGGGTAGGCGGGAAATGAAAGTGTCCAACTACCATCTTTCCTGCTTTGCTTCTGCTGTGTTAAACATTGCTGGCAAAGCAAATGAGAAATCAGAATTGTCAGCCAAAAAAAAAATTGTAGTTTACAATGAAAAAGGTTATATATGCTCCCCTCTGGCAAATCCAGTCAGTTCCTATCTGCTTAAGGAGTTTAAGCAATGCGAGGACTTGGCCAAGAAACGGCCTATAGAGTCTCGGTGATGATTTGCTGCTGAATGCTGTAATTTCAAGGAGGAGCTGCACTTTGTGTTGGAAGTCACCGTGACACAGGGTCATTAGGCATTTTCTTAGGTGAGATCTATCCAGGAACTTCACTTCTGTCCTAGGTCCATATATCTAAGTGGTCTAACTACCATGCTACTACTTCAGAATAGCTTGTTAGCTCCAGCTCTGTATGCACTGGGGGATCTTTCTCCATAAAACAATATTTGCGGGTTATAAATAATTAGTTTTGCTGTTAATATAGCAGGGGCTAGAGACAGAAGCCTTCCCTGGAGCTTTTATAGGTGAACTTTGTTAAATGTTACACTGTTGGAAATGCTTCTTTCTAGTGCATGTTTGTTGAGAGTAATTTAGCCAAGGGTAGGGCTCTTCACTCAGGCCAGTGGCCACAAAATAGTATTAATACCTTAAGCTATTTGACATATGAAGATTTCAGTCGCTTTCTTAACTTTAGTTTTTACAACAGGAAAAATTGATGATTGCTTCCCTCATGCATCCCAGCATCACATCTTTCATTCTTGGCACCTCACCGGGGTTAGCAGACAGCTCTGGTCGAGCATTCAGGGCTTTTGCCTCTTCAGAGGCTCAAGTGCCAAATGAGCATGAGCCCTTTTCCCCTGGAGCTGGATAGCAGTCCTAAACCACTTTCATGTGGGCCACCAGCCAGTCATTGTGTGGGAAGCACCTTGAATTCCTACCAACACTAAATTTGAATCATCTCAGCTATAGACCTGCATTCTGTGTTTCAATTTCTTCTTGAAAGTCCCCAAATTTCTTTCCATTTTCCTTTTCAGGCTTTATTTTTCCTTCAAAATCAACTAATTGCTCACATTCCTGTCATTCTGCCAAGTAACGCTGTTGTTATCGTTACAGATACTGCATAAATGTTAACAGAATCATTGATGCGTTTTTATCCTTCATTTGTTTGTTTTTTTAGTGAATTCCATGTATGTGCAATGCTGTACTTCTCCATAGGATCTTATCGTAGCACTTCATGTTCTGAATGTAAGAGGTTTGCTTTTGCAAGCCTCTGTTATTACCACTTTATTTCATTGTGCTTGGTTTTAAGTACGGAAATGGGACACTTTCCTGTTTCTAGAAGGTTTTGATTATTATGAGTTCTTGACTGTAATGCACCAGAGATTTTTGACAGTCCAAGTTCTGTATCTTTTTTACTGCATCTTTATTTTTTAATATCGTCATTCTTTTTCTATACCAGTCTAGCACCAAGCCCTGTTTTTCACAGCCTTTAGCTAGGCATTACAGCTGGTGTGGCGAGGTAGCCATCTGTGCCTTCGTACGGCAGCGAGGTCCAGGGCACTCACCCTGTGGGCCAAATTCACACCTCAGGCATTGGCGCTTGAAGTCATCCCCCGGGAGGTGGGAGCGGTGTATCTTAATTAAGTGGCTAAAGTGCTCAGTAAAAACTGCGTCGTTGTCCCAGGGAAGAAGTGGAGTTGACTTTAAAGGGGACTCCTGAATCTGAATCTGATCTGCAATGAGCATGAGATGAAGTAGTCAGCAAGGACTACTCTGTAGCACCAAGAGTGAGGGCACGGGTGAGGAGGCACTTGCTACCCAGAAGTAGATTTTAATCCTCTGGTCACTCTGGCCTCCAGGACAGTTCGAGCCAAGATGAGGGACCTGGGAAGAAAAGCAAAGCAGGACTGAAAGAGCTCCTTGGAGCTTTTACAGCTGCAGATCTGGAGTGGAGATGAGATATTGCTTATCTTTACTCACTAACCTGAGGAATCCTCCTGATTAACAGAGGAGACGTCTACTCACAGCTGTGGAAGTCTGGAGATGTTCTTGTAATGATGCAGCTTGTTAAGTGGAGGTAGTAGAAATGGATTGATGCTTTTATGTGATGTTTATTCTTGCAAAGGTGAACCTTGGCTTTCTGGCAAAATCCCAATCACCTCAATAAAAGAGCGGTGTTGGAAACTTGAAAGGGTTGTTGAGTGCTGAGGAAGGAAATGGGTAGAGATGGGCTGTCGTGTCGTATTGAACTGTGGATAAATGAACCTTTGAACTGCACCCTGCTACGGGCTGTAAGTTCTGAATGTTACAGGAAATGTGTTCTTCGGTATCTATCTGGGTTTGAAAGTATATAGTATATCTCAAAGTGTAATGAGGTTGATAGAAGTTTTGAGCATGTCGGTGTTTCTAATTGTCGAAATCACAGGTAATGCCAGTAACTTTCTCCCCCCCCCCCCCCCCCCCCAATAGAAAAGAATGTTTTTATTGTTATAGTTATAGACAATAAATGGAAGTACCTTGAGAGTAATCCGTGCTGGAGGATCTCTGGCAGCTTCCCTGGTACTATTTTATTACTTTGAGAAGGAAGGGAAGTGAAGTCAGGTGCTGGGAGCTCAGCCTCCAGAACACCACGCAGCCCTCACAGTGTATTTTTTTTGAGGGCAGGCAGGAGCTGACAGGGAAGCTGGATCTTTAACCTTCCCTTTTGATGTCTCCAAACTTCACAGAAGAAAGGTAGTTACGTGAGAGCAAGCGTGGGGGCCTCATGTCTGTCTCCTTCCTTACCTATAAAGTAGAAGCAGTGTTTGGTTGTGATACTTTAGGAATTAGTAAGTTAATGTTTGCAAGATGTTGAGACGTGGAGACCCTGTTTTATCACTTAGTGATTACTATGATGAAATAAAAAATTGTTCAGTGGTATTATCCAAAAGTCTTCTGTGTAACCACACATGAAACATGGTATTTCCTAAAATGCTGTTGCTTGCAGCCTCCCAAGGTGTCTAAGCTTGCTTTTGTATAGAAGTGCTTTGGTCTGGGAGGGGCTGGCAGCTCTCTGCATCATTGTCTGAATATGACAGCAGAGCTTCAGTGGGAGCTTGGTGGCAAAGTTAAGTGTGAAGCTACTGCAAGATTGCGATATTCAGGTATGGTAGAAAAAATGCCATGCCTGACTCATCCAGCCTTTCTGGAGTTCACTTTGTTAGCTGGGATTTGAGTCCGGTCTGTATATAGCAGCTGTAGTCACTACCAGTCGGACTTGTTGTGCAGAAGACCCCTACCTACTTAGAATTAATTTTATCCTGTGCAATTTAGTACCATTGTACCACCTCTCTGAAGGGCAGGATTTGTCCCACAGTGAGGGGCCAAGGTTGCCTGTCCTTTCTGACACGTGGAGAATGTTGCGAGGGAACATTTTTTTGGATTCCGGCTGGGGTTTCCAGTTACAGTTTTTATATTTGACTGCTTTTGTGGCTGGAAACTTTTGCCAGCTGTCAACTTAAGAGCAAGTGGCTATCTGCCTCCTCCAGCAAATGTGGCCTCCGTGTTTATTTTTGGGTTTGTGTTTGTTATACATATTGTAGGTTAAAAATCCTGGCATAACATCCTTGACCCTTTAGTAAGATATGTAGTGATCGCCTTTCATGGTTAGAGTATTAACTAACTCATTTCATACAAGTGCAAATAACAGAAAGTCCTGAGTCCTGACCCATGTAGTACTCTGTTTAGGACCTTACTAACTGAGGAGGTTTCAGATTATGGATTCCATACAGTGAGAAATGAGACTTTTTGTGTGATACAAAGGCTGAGTGCAATAAAGGGTGGCAGGAGATGAAAGTAAACAATTATTACAATGCATTTTATTTCTGTGTGTCTCGTTTGTTTGTTTGTTCCTGAACAGATTGAAAACATAGATGCATGCCTCAGTTTCTTGGCTGCTAAGGGGATTAACATACAGGGGCTGTCTGCGGAAGGTGAGTCAATTGATTGTTTAAAATTTAATTTTAAATGAGGAACCTGAATTACTACTTGTGATTGTAACCAGAACATGGAGTGTAATGGAATATCAATATGGATAATTTACATTTTTTACAGTCTTTACTACTTTTTCCCTCATCTCGGTGTGAAAGGTAGGTAAAATACGTATCTAATCTCCACACAGGTGGCTTTTAAAAATAATCAGTGAGAACAAATTAGAATTCAGTCACCACTTTGTTTCCTTCTGTTAAAAACCAGAAATTTCTCATCTAAGTTCTATAACTGGCACATGTATCAGAGTGTAGATTTTGCAGATATTTAAAATTAATTGCTGGTTGTTGTTTGCCTTTTGAGAGAGATATTTATTTCCTCATTCTTCAGTTACTCTTTTACCTGAAGAAGTATCCTGCTTGCTTTTCTTTTTTAAGGAAGATTTTTTTTTTAAAGCTTGTTTCCATTTGCATGGAACAATAAAATCTGAGTGTTTATAACAAAAACAAAAAAGATGTTTTGACCTCTAATTAATCACTCTGCTTTTGAGGAGCACCAGCATTTTTCTGAAATCCAAACATGACTCTGTGTACTATATTCCTTTATGCCAGTACATGATATCTGTCAGGAGGTATGGTACCTGTTGGCTCAGAAACTGTTTAACTGTTGTCTTATTAAGAGATCGAATAGATTTCTGTCATCCTCAGCACCAACTTTCATTTACGTTTGCATGTAAATAACAATTCAAAAAAAGCAATTGGATTCAGTAGCTGCTAAGGCAAACTTTGAATATACTGTGTGCCACCTCCTTCAGAGCTCCACAGAACAAATAATTGAATGTGTGGCATCAGGTGAGACTTCAAGTTAGGTTTGGTGACTAAGTGTCTTTGCAAACTTAATTTTGAGGCAGTAATAGTGTTGTAGAGATAGATATATATATATTTATTTTTATATATATATAAAACAGTTTATATATACTGTATATAAACAGTACATGCATGTACTGTTACTTGTGTGTGAATAACTTAATTACCTGTACGTTTAAAGCCATGTTTTCTTCCTCTGAAGGAATCCTATAGTTCAAACAAGGAAGGCAAGGAAGGGTGTGTAGATGTGGTGGGCTGACCCCAGCCAGCAGCTAAGCCCTGCACCGCTGCTTGCTCACTCCTAGCGGGATGAGAGAGGGAATACTAAGAGAAAAAGTGAGAAAACAGCTGGATCAAGATAAAGATAGTCTAATGGGTGAAGGAAAGAGGAAGAAAAAAACCAAAACAAGTGATGCAAAGGCAATCACTTGCCACCTCCCACAAGCAGACAGATGCCCAGCCCATTTCCCAGCAATAGCTGCCTCCCCACCACCCTCCCACCACCAACCTCAGTTTTTATTGTTGAGAGTGATCTTAATATGGCATGGGATATCTCTTCAGTCAGCTGTCCAGGTCGTGTCCCCTCCCAGGTTCTTGCCCACCCCTGTCTGCACACTGGGGGAAGGCAGTGTGGGAAAAAGAGAAAGCCTTGGCGCTGTGCAAGCATCACTCGGCAACAACAAAACAGCGGTGCCTTATCAACACTGGTGTAGTCACAAATCCAAAACGCAGCACCGTGCACATTATCATCATGGTCTGAAGTCTCAGCTTTGAATTGAAGATTTGAAGCCTTTTCTTTATTGTTGGTAAATGATGTTTATGAAGTGAATGCTAGATACCCACTGTGGATGAACTCTGTGGTGAAACCATCATGTACCTGGGTTTTGTATATGTGTGCTACATTAAAAAAGTTACAGAAATATTAAAAACTTCTGTAACTCCCCTATAAAACTACAGCTATTATTTTTTAAAAACTTATTAAATATTACAATTTAAAAACACATTTTCACAATTTGGAAAGTAGCTTAAAGAATTCCTTGCTGTCCTCAAAAATAAGCCTCCTACCTCATCCTAGTCTATGAGATCTTACAAGGCACTTTAAAATGTGTATTTGAAATGTCATTACACTAATTTTGACATGGTTCGTAAGTGTGGGAAGCAAAGAGGTAGATATTTAGTACACATTGTTCTAACCTGATTATGCCACCACTAGTAGGGAAAGAGGAGGCTGAACATTAGCTGTTGTCTTCTGTGGTATATCCTTTAAGCTGGGTTAGAACAGCAATAACGTATTTTCTTCCAAAGCAAAGCTTTAATATAGTCAGCCCAAGTACTGCCTGCATTATATACCTCAATAGCTCGGTTAGAATCAGGATTCTCATGTCAAGAAAACAAAAGTATGAGCTAAAACTTCTAACAGCAAAAAGTTTGTTTACCAGGAAACGGTTAAAAAGAAAATGCAACTGAATCCATTGTAAAAGCCAGTTTTGACCTCGATATGATATGTAAAACTATAATAAATGTCACGTCATTTACCTGTCTTTATACAATGCAAAATATAAGAAAAAAAGCAGATTATAAGAAAACTTCCTGGCTGTGCAAAGTTGGCAGTGCTGTGTTGTTCGCACTGGGGCAGCGACAGCATGATTAATGTTCGTTCGTTGCTCTCCCGCCAAATCGCAAGTCAGACTCTGTAGGATATAGGTTATCCCATGGCTTCACTGGGTTTGTATTTCTTCCCTTCTTTTACGCTGTCTAGGAATTAACATTTTAAATCATACAGAAGCTAGGAAGAGACCAGTAATGTGTGCTGCCAGCATATGAATGAGAGAATGTACTGGCTCCACCACTAACAATGAAGGAAAAAAGTGACAGCAGGAGGGGGAAGAAGCACTTTTTGTAAAATGAAGTTAAAGGACTTGAATACAACAAGGAATTCAGTTTCTGTTCTCAGTCCCTCCTTAATGGTGCTGATGAAGGAGGGGGAAACTAAACAGGAGAGAACACAGAACCACTTAAAGTGAAGAGTGCCTTAACCAAACAAGCCAGTGTTTCTGCGCAAGTTGTCAAGACCTGCTAGGTCCACTGCAAACAACTTTGTTTACTTCGCTGGCAGATCCTCATCGAGGAGGAAGGAGAAGATTGTGATTGCTTCCAAATGGGAGTAAACATTGAAGTCTCTCCTGGGTTGCTTGAGAACACGTATTTTTCAATAGTGCAGTTTTAGTGTGGGAGGAAGTTAATGATTCAAAACTGGGATTTGAATGACTCCTACATGTTGAAACAATTTGGGAGTTCATGTGTCATGTCCTTCCAGTGAAAAGAACCTGCTCTGATACATGTGTGCCATTTAGACATGGCCTTTTGCTACAGATTTATGCAGTGAATATGCTAAAGATCTGCAGTCACTGATGGTGACCATACGGTGCTGTTTTAAGCACGAGTAGGGCACTTACCAGGCTACCAGAGTTCAATGATACCACTGAGTACACTTAAGTACAGTCTTCAAAAAATTACTCTTTAATTATCAAAAACTGCCTGCAGATCAAGTGTGTGTGGTGGAAATTAACTCCTTGCATTTCCCTTCCTTGTTTTTATAAAATTCCCAGTATCGTTCACATTCGGATCATGTTCCACAGTAGAGTCTGCAAAGTTCATCCCAGGGCTGTTGTGGTACCTTTGGGTCCCTGAAGTCAGATAGACCCCGTCAGCCTAGAGCATGTGCAGGCGGGTTTTGAGTCAGTCCGCCTGGACTTCGGGATGTGCCCTGGATCAGCTCGAAGTATATCTGCTTCTCAACATTTTGACTGAATTCAAACCTGCTTGTAGTTATTTTCACCCTTTCTCTCCTCTTCTGTCATTCGCTGTGAACAGAATTTCCTGCTTTTTTTTTTTTTTTTTCCATTTTGCTCTGGTCAGCAGACCATCTTGCCTCACCTCTTACACGCACTAAGCAGGGCTGATGGGGACTGCACACGGAATCCCTTGGGGGTCAGCCCTAAGAAGCTAGTGCAAAATGACAGAAGCAGACACCTGCTATCTTTAGGGGTGAATAGTACATATATATGACAGCCCTGTTTTCTGGCAGGATAGGTGCAAGCTAAGGAATGTGCAGTGATTCTTAATTTGTATGCCTGGTAGCCAGTTTGGCTAACCAGTCCAGTCCATGTAAACTAGTTCTGTTTGCTCTAGTCCCACGTGCTTTAAAGAATCAGATGCAAAGTAAGGTTTACAGAAGCAGATGCAAACAAATGACTAAACAGCGACAGGCTATTTTTCTTCATTGGTTCGCATTGATCTGTATTCTGCACACAATGAGTAGTTTTGATTGGCAGAAATTTCATTCACAACTGTTAGAGGAATCAGATAATGATATTTCTCCAGTGATTTATCCAGCAGACCTTTTTCTTTACCTTTTTTTTCCTGAACTGATTTTTTTTCTTTTCGATTTCCACTGAGTCCAGCTTATTTTTGTGAAGACCAGTGAAGGATGATTGGCAAGCTACAGTAGTGAAAGTTCTACCTGTAGGGGAAACAAGTATCAAGTGAGGTATTCCAGGAGGGAAATTTCCCAAGGGTAGGTTTGTGGGGGTTCTCTGAACACCAAATTCCAGTTTCCTCTCAAATGTCTAGAGTGTTTGTTTCTAACATACAAGTCATTTTTGGCTCCAGATTTAAAATAGGTGGATGACGTGCTTGCCCTTATCAAAGTTAATATACATATTTAAGCTGACACATGGGCTGGAGGGGACTTGAAGCAGGAAGCAGCTGAGACTGCAGTGATGGGCAGGACCTGGTGTGGGTGAAGTACTCTTTGAAATAACTTTTTGTACAAAGTGCAAGGGCAAACTGCCAGGTGAATTACCTCAGTCTAAGATAAGAGAAACAGAACTACCTCTGAAAGCCCTGATTGAAATATTTTGCTTAAAATCCTGAGGGAAAGAGACTGCTTCTTTTGAAAGTCAGTAAAGATGTTTTCCCTTTGATTATCACTTTTTGGTCAGCTTAGAAAAATGCCCAAAGCAGGTTGGTCTTCTGATAAATGCAGTAGAAGACAGACAGCCATAGAAAGCGACAGGTTTAGGTGGGTTATAATACCCTCTCACCTCACATGGAAATCAAGTCCCCCTTTGCACATGCATATAGCTTTGCTAAGTTTAAACATGCCGACCCCTGGTAATTTCTTTTATCTCCTGGCCTGTATTTGTGCAGTTAAGCTTCCCAGTGCCTCTGGGTCTGTTTAGTTATGCTTCAGCTTGTGATTAAGTGCTACTTTCTTTACAATTCCCATGAGTAACTTGAGTTCTTTACTGAAGATAAGGACATCCTTTTCACTGTGCTTTGCTGTCTTTTGTGTTTCTTTTACTTTATTGTCTACTCTCATCCCTGTCCTCCTTAGCTGAACACTGGCAGATTAGAGAAGGAACCTGCCTGACGGGCAGAGGGAGAAGCTGGGTTTGTGGCATGAGGCTGCATGGGAGCAGGAGCAGACTGGTAAAAGGGGCAACAGCCAGGGTACATTGGGACCCATGGTCCAGAAAGAGACTAAAATTGGCTCAGAAAACAAGGGAAAACAGAAAATGGTTGCTTACGGGCCCTGGGATTGATAGTCATTTAAACAAGGGAATGGGGGCAGTGATGGGAGAGAGCACTGGTGGGGGGGCCAGACTGCAAGAAGGAAAAAATGGCTAAGGAGATTCAGTCAGGAGAAGAAAGGAAGGGGGTATCCTTGGCCTGGGTGATGACCCAGACCGCTTAGATAAGGTCTAGGAGTCTCTGAGAACATGGGCATTGACCGAAACAAAACTAAGGAAGAAGATAGATTAGTGGCAGGAAGAAACAGTAGACTGAGGCACAGCTAGGCAAGGAGACCAAAGCTGGCAGCTGGTATAGTAAAGAGGAGCAAAATTTTTAAGTCATGAACCTGAGATTTTGTGGATAAAGGGCTTGAAGTTCAGAACAGAAGTTTGTTACACAGCAAAGATAAGCAGTGTGAGCAGAAATGTGGGTGGGAGAGGGAACAGAGGATAGAACAGGGCCCATTACAAAGTCGGAGCAACCCTTCAGCCAGAACTGGGGAGAGAAATTAAAACTCTGGTTCTCACCTTTGTGCTTGGCCACTGTTTTGCCACATCCTTTTCTTCCCCTCTTGAACTAATCCATGTAGAAGGATTTAAAAGCTTAGGGCAACAGGAAGTTTTATTAGTTCAAGCGGTCTATATAGTGCATGTAAAAGTTCAACTGTTTGATGTAGCCTTTTTAATTCACTTTTTTAATTTAAGAAATTAAACATGCTAAATAATTAAGTCACAGCACATTTTTAAGGTTGTCTGCAAGATTGAATTGGTGCTCTTGCATTTTAATTATAACAACAGTGCATAACAGCATGGCCTGACACGTGTCTTTACCTTTGTATTTCTGTTTGGTTTTGTTTTGGCATTTGATAGGATGACTTTTAGGAATGGAAATGTTTTTCATTCACTGTCAAGCTGTCTTTAGGTACTTTGGGTATCCATTCTTTATTGCCTTGTGATAGTATCAGACTGGTAATTATCTTTTTTAATACAGCCATTTCACCCAATAATCGTATTTTCTAGTGCAAAACTTGCATCATTGTCGTATGGGAAACGATCAGTTTGATATTCCAGAAATGACATAATACTGTGTGATAACTTATTAGTTTCTCTTCCTTAGGCAAATTTAGGACTGAGAAATCATTTTCAGTGTACTGTTGTTAATACACGTGTCATTGTGGGGGTTTTTGTTTTGGTTTTTTTAGTTACTTTAAAGGAACTCTCTTTTTAAGCACACTGGCAATAACACACAGGCTACGGCAGAAATGCGAGACATAGTGTAGTCACCACGGGGAAGAAATTAGTTACTTATTTGTAGCTGGTGCTCACTGGTGATCAGCTGTAGCGCTGATTAGATGTGCAGAAAGCCTGTCATATCCTAAAGGAACGGAGTTCAGATGGCGTTATGAAGAGTGCAGTGGCTGACCCATTGTGCTGTCGGAGAGAAACAGTGACTGGTGGCTGACAAGTTCTGAACATTGCCTTACAGAAATCAGGAATGGGAATCTAAAGGCCATCTTGGGCCTTTTCTTCAGTTTATCTCGATACAAGCAACAGCAACAGCAGCCACAGAAACAGCAACCACACCACCATCCGTCCCAGCAGCCTCCCTCAGTATCTCAGCCAGCAGGGACTCCATCCCAGTGCCAGGTCGGGGTACCACAGCAGCAGGTACCAGCTTCACTCCAGACTCCGTGCCAACAGCCCCTGCAAGCTGCGCAGCATCAGTTCAAAGCACAACCAGAAATGCAGTCCAGGTGGGGAAATTTCCTTTAAGTTTGGGTTTTTCCAATGTTTATTTATTTTTTTTCTTCTTGTTAAAGGTCTTCAAAAGCCAAATAAACTTCTTTCTTTAGTTCTACTCTGGAATAAAGAGTATATTGGAAATTGAATGCTGGGTAGCAGTTGACTTCATGCCTTTGGAAATCAAAACAGATGTGCTTAAATATGTTCTCGGTGCTGGAAATATGCAGTCCAATGGGTGTAAAATACCTGCTACACCAAGTAACCACAGTATTTCTTAAGGGTGTTTTTCTCACTATTCCTTTTGCTTCTTTCTACTCACAAAGCATGTAGATTGTTGCCATTACAGAATATGTACTTGGGGCATGTGAAAACCAACTTTGGTTCTCAGTTTATAAGAATTTCAGTCCTCACTAAGAAGTAGAAGGCTCTAGCAGTGGTAAAAGAAATGGAGCTTATCATGGTTGGTGACAGTGAAAATTAAATCTAGGCTTACCGCTCAAAATAAAATACGGCTTAGATGAAAAATAATTTTTGCAATTGGTGTTTGTTGGCACTCCTAGATCAGAATATTATAAATAGAGGGGGTCTTTGTCCCCTAAATGTCTTAAATCCTAGTGCTGCTCTTGCCAGGTTAGAATAAAAGCAGTTTATGAGGGCGGTACCACTGTGAATGCATGGACAGCCTTCTTGTCTGACCCTTCCACTGCAAAGAGAGTGAGGGTTTTAGTGGGGATAAGTGGGCAGCATTAAAGGATGAATCCATATTTGCATAATTACTGAAGTATGAAGGCTTTTTATTTAATATTTCAAGTTAAGGCTTATTTGTGTTAAAATAACACATTTTAAGGTGAACACTTATCTTAAGCACTTTTTATGAGGGATATAAACAGTTTAAATTAAGCCTTCCAAGTGAGGCTACCCAGAGCTTATTTGGGTTTTACTTATGTCTTTCCTCATGAATGATACTCATTTTGGGTATAAACAATATTTTTGTATAATTAAAAAAAAACAGTGTTGCTACAGAATGTATAAACTCATAGAGGAAATAATTACTGTAAAACAAAGATGTATTTTAACATATTTATGTGACTTCCCGGTCAAAAACATGCAGAGATACATGGGACAATTTGAATATTGCTTTGGTGTTTTCAGTCCTTGTGCTGGGTTTCAAATAATCTAAAAAATATCAAACCTGAAGTTCTTAAATCTCATGTTTTCTTAGCGTATGCTAAAGTTCAGTTGCTCAGATTCTGTAGGAATTACATATAATAAAGGATTGAGAAGGAAAGAGTAATAAAGTTGAGGTTTGCATGCAGAATTGCATATTTATTACTCTATAAAAATTAATTCCTTTCAGATTGTAGGAATTTTGACCTGGAGTCATACTTCAGTAAGAAGCTTTTTTGCCTGTGAAATTCTTAAAAACTCTTTCCTCCCTAAATCTACTTACTAAATTCAGTGGTTTAAAATAATAAAAAAAAAAGTTTCTTTGTTCAATGTTATCTTCCACTTTTTCTTTCCTATCACAGTGCTTCTCCCAGGGACTCATCTCAAAGCAAAATCATCCGATTCACTCTTGGTCAGAAAAAGTCTTCTAGGTTAGCATTTCTTCATCTTCTGCAAAGCATGAATAAACCTTTTGCATTGTTTCTGGATGCATGTTTAGGGTTCCTGTTGAAAACAGTTTGTAACAAGGCATTTTACAAACAGCTGAAATGTGGAAATGTTAGATGGATTTTAATTTGTTCTTTTTTTTCAAGGTGTGGAATGCATTCTGGCCCGCAAGAAAATAATTGGGTTTTCTTGTCCTTTTGAGCTTTTGCTTTTGAGAACAAAACATGGTTCTGGGAGTTCCCTCCCCACTGTACATATCTGTATGAGTTGTGTTTACATTTGCCTCTTTGAAAGGACTAGCATCAGGCTCATGCCTTAGCTGGTAAGGCGAGCATCACATGCACCCTGTGAGCCCGAACAGCACGGTGTGGGTCTGTCTCACCAGAGCACTGGCACTTCCCAGTGCTCTGAAGCTGAGCGCGTCTAATCTCCCTGAAAATGATTAATAGGTACTTCAGTAAATTTTTTCTCCTGAATCCCAGCGTGGCTTGCTTGGCAGCTCGTATGGCCATCTCATCGCAGTGATCATAAGGGTTGCTGTGTTATTAATGTGGTTATTAATCATGTTTACTTCTAGTACGATTATAGATTAAAATATTTTACTAGAAAATTTTATATAGTTTTATATTGGTAAATTATACAATACCATTTTTACTAAGCTTATGACCTATTACTTCTGATTTTTATTCAGCTTGACATGTTAGTGTAGATTGTTAGTTCTGCTGTATAATTCGGTTTTATTTCCCCCATCTTATTTCTTTCATGACAACAGTGAAGGTCTGCAATATAACTCCTGTTAAAATGTTCCGTGTTCCCTTTTCATGTAATTGTAGCTTGACAGTTTGTGTTTGCCTAGAAGAGGTGCTGCAGAGTGGTAAAGGAGAGCATTCTCTGAGCTCAGTACCTTGTCTCTAAGAGCAGGAAGCTAGAAATGACTCCCTGAACCTATTTTTTTTCCGCCCCTAGATTTCACAGGGACTACTGTGAAATGTATTGGCCTAATACCAAAAGCAGGAGCTTAAAATCAGTGAATTAAACTACAGGGGGTGGAAAAACGTCTAACAGAAATACCTTCGTCGAGAGTGTTTTTAGCACGTATGTTTTTTACTCTCAGTATGTTTTTATTGGCAGTGACAATACTGACTTGAATTGAAAACTTGTCACTTCTTGAGTGGTCACATGGTTTGGGCAGCTTTATTTAATTTTAAATGTGACAGATTTGCAGAAGCTGTGTGGGCATGCGTGGGAAGACTTTTCTTACCCATCGGTACAAGAACATTATCCCTTCCCTCCTGCCAAGCCCTGCTAGAAAACTCCCCTCCCAGTACTGGGGGCTCTGGTACCCTTCATGAGGTGGCTGGCCCGGACTCTCAGTGTTTTATCACTGGGTAGAAACTTTCAGGTGAAGTATCTTGTACCTTCCTGCCTATAGGAAACCTAACTTGTTTCCTGTTAAGTAAAACAAACTTTTAATGAACTTTCTTGTCTTGGTGACTTCCAAGTTCTCAAGAAAAGGGTTTATCCCTGGTTTGCCTCTGCTGCTTCCCATGTAGTCTGCTCTACAGTGGATGAAGCATCTCTGGGGTGTTCTTATTTACACCTTGCTGCAATGATGAGTATGTACAACTTTCTAGCACCCCTCCGTGTTGAAAAAGGCTGGATAAATTAAGGGACTTTCTAAATGGCTTCGGCAAAGTCAACCTCAGAACCATGATGTGTTGTGCCAAATCTGTGGTGGTTTGAGTTTGTAAATTAGTTCTTGGTTTTGTATTTGAATTATGCCCTTATGTCTTACCCTCTTTTGAGCTTTGAAAGCATGTGCATGCAGCTGCTGACATTTTTGTTCTCATCCTTCATGTTTCTTTTCGTATTTCTTATTTCTTCACTAGTCTTGGAGAGGTCAGTTTATTTAGGAAGCCCTGCCAGACTCCTTCCTGGCTTCTCTTCCTTCCCAGCGGCACAATGGTGATTTGGTCGGCTGCATCCCTGTTCTTTCTGACAACTGGGACTTTTTCATTTTAGCCTATTATTGGCACGAATTATTGAAGACAGATTTTTGTGTTTTATATAAAGAAGTTTTAAAGAGATTCTACCATACAAAAAAAAAAAGTCAGCAAAGAGCGGTCCCTTTCAGGGCTACTGTAACTGGTTCTGTCTTTTAGTGTTTAGTGTGATGTCCTTGCTTTTCAAAACAGGGAGCTGTTTCGCTAACTCTGCAGTGTGCATTTTGAGCAACTAAAACAGTTGCTCAATTTAGTCAATTTTTAGTATTTCATCTATTTGGAATGTGGAAATCCGTGTTCATTTGTGCATCAAATGCAGTACCAACATGGAAACTTTGATGGATTCAAGTACACATATTGTTGAGATGTGATGTCGGTGACTTTCCTAAATCTGTCGGGCTTTACAGAAAAGTCTTCCCCCTCCCCTTTTGCCTGAAAAGCATGATAGTAGTATTCTTCCCTGTCTACTTACTTCAGAATCCTAACTACATTTTTTTCCTAGGTAAACAGCTAAATCTTGTAAATACAGGCTGTGGTAAGGAAATGCTGGAAGAGATTGACCCAGGTTGAATGAGAGGCTTACACCAACTCGCCAATAATGTGGTTGCCCTAAGAGGGGGCACTTAAGCTTTGTGTGATTTTTTTATAGGCTCAAATAATTAAACAAAGGTAAAGTTCCATTGGGCTTGGTTACTAGGCTTGCAGCTTTCAGAGCAGAGATGGGATGTGCTTCTCTACCAGGGAAAAGGCAGCCATGTTCTCTCCTTATTACTTCCAAAATACAGGTAGCCCTTGTGCATCCAGCGTATAAAAGTGTCCAGCAATCTGGTTTAAGAACAGTCTCACTTAACCTTAACCTTGTACCAGTGGTACTGCTCTACTGAATTTACTTGCAACTATTTCTGATTCACAAGATTTGTAGCAATTTGATGTGTGTTTTTCATCTAGGATGATTTATTTTTCTGTTGTTCTTCTAAAAGAACAAAGACCCTTGTGAGTACGTACTTGTGATACTGATCCTGTTCTTTTCAGCTTAGGCATGGTATTCCACAGTTTCTTTCCTAGAGTGCTTTTTAATATATTTATTTGTACTGTAATTCTTTCATCAGACTTCCAGGCCCCACCACGAGGGTGTCCGCTGCAGGCAGTGAGGCCAAAGCTCGTGGTTCTATTAGTGCCAACAATCGACGCAGCCAGAGCTTTAACAATTATGACAAATCTAAGCCTGGACTTCCCCCTCCGACACCAACAAGTAGCAATGACAAAGGTAAGCACTTGAGATTTTGCCATCCTCAGATTTTTCTTAATAGTGGCTTCGTTCAGGGGAAATTGAGTTTTCCATTAAGCTCCAGAAGTTGTAAGACTATCCCAAAGCTGTATGTTGTAAACATGACATTTACAATCCAAAACCCAGCTGGCTTCTCTTGAAAAAGGTATAATCCTCCTTTAATGTATCTGCAGTTGTGACTTGCTGTCCTGGAGGTACTTGGAAAAAATAACTTCAAGAAAAGCGGGCACTGGTGAAACACATTTTTTCATTTTGCTTCAAACACAGATAAGGGGGAGTAAATTAATCAAAAATAAGACATTTTGGTGAGTAGTTTGACAGGAATGGAAACCAGCCACTAAAGATTTCTTCAATATTTTTATCTGATAAATTGTACTATTTGCTTTCTTTTCCTCCACTATTGTGGGAGGTCCTTTAAGTTACAAAAGTACATGCTCTAAATCTAATTTCAGGATTTGTATAACGTAGGGTTTGAAGGTGGGAACATGTTATGGTTTTATAAATATTGCAGTGAAACTGTGTCTGTGGCAATGCATCAGAAATGCCAAGTACCGTGTTCTGTCTGAAGTGATGCTTTTCTGAATGACATGTACTGACTTTGGGTGCATTCACTAAGCTGGTAATCTGACAGCTTTCATTAGCTTGAGTTTGTAGCTCTGAGCTCTATAATGCAGCATTTACCAGTGGAGTTCTGGGGGATGTGGCTGGTGAGGACTGAGCACATCGCTCCAGTCTGATATGGTCAAATTGCTGGCACAGGCCAGCAGCTAATTCAGTATCCTTATCAAAGTCATTGCACTTACAGGATAGATCAGCACTGGATTTCAGCACAGTCGTCTTGCAGTGACTTGGCAGTCACACCCTTTAGACTCAAGTCTCCTTGTTCTCCGTGTGTAACTTCTAATAACAGTGATGAGGATTTTCCTTGAGGGAAAAATACCGGTCTGGTTCAGCTTACCAGTGGTTCTTGTTTCTTTTCTGGAAATTGTGTTTTTCCTTCTCTGGAAACTGTTGTCCTGTGACTGCATGTCATGAGATTTTGGAACGTTACCCCATCTAGCCGTCACAGCCCAAAACCTCATCTCGTGATGATGGCAAGGGAGGGTCCTCAGCATCCTCCAGGGACACTGAATCACCCCGATCAGACCTTGTATAAGAAGAAAATTAAATTCACAGTTTAATAATATAATTATTATATTATAATAGCATAATATGCTAATAAATTTGCAACATTCTATGTTGGAAATACCATGCATACTATTTTAGAAGATACACTATGTAAATAGTGATTTAACTAATATCAGCATGTCATAATCATCTCTAAATCTGAATTAGATCTGACTTTCATTTAAAAGAAAAGCTGGCAAGTTCTGGCATGAGTAGCAGAACTGATGAAACCTTGTTTTCCTGTGTCATGTTTCCTCTGTCTCCTCCTTTTCAGTACTCTCCTCTTTTGCTCATGTCCCATAACTACTGGACTCGGGAGACGCAGTGTGGGATGCATCTCGTCCTGCAGCATTTGCTGGCTGGCTAGATGATCCCTACCTCCATGTGGGTGATGTGCTGTTAGGCTCATGGAAGACAGAACTTGAACTATCTTGGCTTTTTCTCAGTTTACCAAGATTACTAAATAAGGAAAGTAAAGTACTTATTTCAGTCTTTAAAAAAAAAAAAAAGAGAGAGAGAAAAAAGAAAAAATAGAAAGGAAAAAGAAGTCTTCACACACCTCATGCATACAGAAAAAAAACCAATAATTTGTCAACTGAGTAACTAAAATACCAGCTGCTTTTAGGCAGATAGTTCTGTGAACCCTCATTTCTCATTGTAATCCATCTCTTCAGAAAGACAAAGTGGTTGCTGAAGAAGCATACAAGATCATCTGCTTCCTAAAATATTAAAAATGACTGAAAGAAACAAGGTTGCTTTTTAAGCTGACAGCCTACAGAAGTTGCATTGAATACTCAGAATTTTGTTCTGGTTGAAATTTCCAGTCATAAATTATGGTCTTGAAAAAAAAAACAACATAATGAGGGCTTATGTAAGTTGAACTTGAACCTCACTTAAAAATACAGTCATGACACAAAGTTGGTCCTCATCCATGAGAAACAAAAGCAGTTGGTCTGACAAATTTTTGGCTTTTTTTAAGTTAATTGTAGCGTTGCCAGGCAAAGTTTATTGTCAATGTGCTGAGACAATTCAAGTTTTCTGACCCATATCCTGTATTTTGCCTAAGGAAATGAGACTTGCATGACCATGTTGTGTGCCAGTCTTGGTAAGTTCTCGTCTCCTTACCCAGTACTAGCTCTGATGTGTGTTTTTGGAGAAGGAAACGGGAGAAAGAGAAATCTGCCTGTTTTGGCGGACTGTTTTGGCACGAGTGGTCACTTTGTGATAGAAAGTAGCCTTTGCTGTACTTTGTTTCAATCATTTACAAAGTAGGTTGCAATTTTCAGCTTTTATTAATCTGTGGCCTTTCCCTCCAAATGTGAATTGTCTTATTAGTCAATCGTCTGTGTCTTGTGGCAATGAAAGTGCATTAATTGAAACAGAATACATCAGAAATGAAAGGGACAGTAAATGGAGCATGGAGGAATAGCTAGCTACTGGGAAATAAATAACCTAGATTTTTTGAAAGATTCCATTAATCAGTTCATGATGAGACCATTGGTTTTCTAGAAATCTTGGGGAAAGGATTTATGTAACATCAAAAACGATTACACTGTTCCATAAAAGTAAAAGATTCCTGGATACATGCACATGTTTGTTGTGAGATGTGTACGTACTCTTAGCAAAGGAGTGCACATAAAGAGATGCAAATCTCACTTCCCCATAGTTTACATGGTGTGTTCAGTATTTCATTTTGCTTTCTCAGTCTCTGCATGTTGTCTGACACTGGTTTCAAGATGTGGAGAAGAGATACATCTCTAGTGCAGATGACTTACACAGCTAGTTCAGTCCTGTGGACACTTTTGAGGTTAGGGCATGATCGGTTTAACTTGCCTTTTGAGTTAGCCCAACAGTTTATATGCAACACTCCCTTCAAAATTACAGGAATTTCAGTGCCCTAATTCCCCATGTCATAAAATGGTAACACGCTGTGATAAGTTTTATTTTTATTTATTGTCACAGTGATTAGCCATTTATAATTGGAGTAACATTCTAGGCAGGGTATTTTAATGTGTGTAATTGCTGTTGCGGGCATTTTTTCTTAAGAAAAATCCAATTAAAGTCTAATTGCATTTTTGGATTGTGGGAAAATAAAGAGCCATTCAGGCTTGTGACTTTTTTTATGTCATCATAATCCTTTCATACAGTTGGAGCCTTTTAATTCACTTCTGAATTGTCGGAGTTATTTAGTCCATGCATATGTAAGTATACCTTGGTTTACTTCCTTGACCTTTAATATCCTATAACACCACAAGCGTACTATGGCATTAAAAGCATCAGCCACCTCCCAGGTTCACTATTGAACTCATCTAATTATCAAAAACATTTCTAAGGAATGTAAACAGACAAATGAGCTTTGCATTTCTGTGCCTGCATTTAAATTATTAGTTACTAGTTATCTTAAGGCTCCACGTTACCATGCCCCTCTAATTGCCTAATATGATAATGAAATAAGAAATAGCCAACATTTTAACAGAGTCTGTAATTTAAAGAGGTCTATTTTTTGTCCATGGCAAGAAGGAGCAGAATCATGTCCCAGGTAGTATCAAGAATGAAACCTAAATATTGAAGCCTACAACTTCAGTAAAAACTTTGATACAGTAGATTTTCTCATGAATTTATTTCAGTGTTTTGCTTAGCTACACACAAAGGAGAGTCTTTTGAGACATGCTTTAAAAGCAATCTGCAGTTCTGCAAAATGGTGGGTATTTTTGACTAGCTCTGAACACCTTCATATATCCACTGTCTTGGCTGATTTTCAGGTACTCAAGTTTTCATTCTGCAGTCTCAAATGTCTGGTAACATTGTATGGGCATATTCTGCCTATTACTATCTGATTTGGATCCACAGCCTATTATAAAATCCCTGAATTTATGAAATAGGAAATACCAATTTAATACACCATCTCCAATATGTTTATGAAGTGCGATAGTAATGTGACAGGTTTACATCCTTTCTTTTTAGGTTTTTCTTCTACTTTGTTCCTAATATTTTATTTAAAATAATCCTACAGAGGGCACTAGCAGTCTGGGAAAAATGACACTTATTCTTTGGATTGAATCTTGGGTTAAATGTCAGCAGAAAAAAAACACTACCAGACTTTGACCATTTCCACATGAGATCAAAGGAAATGTTTATTCTTCAGATTTATGAAGAAGGCAGTGCTAATAATGTCAGGTTTCTCTTAAATATGTAAAAGGATATATGCATACGGTTTCATGCCCTCTGTTGAAATAAATAGCAGTGTACTTACAAGCTTACTTGATACAAGTCTCATGAGAGGGTTCTGAAACCAGATCCTGCTGACTCAGCTGTAATCTTGGCTCTGCATGCCTTCATTTTTCAGGTAGGGATGCGCTATTTGGGCAGGAGTGTAAAAAAAGAGTGTGCTGCTCTGGTTGATGCTCCTTCTATTTCTTTCAAATTTAGGGTAATCCCTTTTAACTTGGAACACAGTCTATATTTAATCACTATCTTTCAATATGTAAATGGTAGTCACTCTGTTCTGGAGGATAAATGGTGACAGGATGGAAGGCACGCGATCCTTTAATTTCTGTCTGGCAATAGGAATAAAATTCTTCACTATGAGAAGAAATAAACATTGGAGAAGTTCGTCTAGAGAAGAAGTGGAATCTCCCTTGCCGGAGGTATTCGGGACTTGCCTTAACAGAGCCCTGGATAACCTCATCTAAGGCCCTGCTTTCAGGTGAAGGTTGGAGGGAATGATCTCAGAGGTTTCCTCCAACCTCGACTGTTCTGTGATTTCTACAGTTTAAATGTATGGTTATTTTCTTAAGAGTGTTAAAAGTGTACAGGACATTGACTTAACAGTTATCAGTACTTTATGTAAGGAACACAATATTTAAGGGTGACAAACTGGATTGTGCTTCAGGACTGATAGTTCTACCTTTTCAGAAAAATCTCAGATGTAAGTGTCTTACGTGCCTGCCCTATTTAAATGTCCCACGTTTTCCCTCCCTTTATGCTGATGTTCCATTCTGGTCTGTTGTGCAGAGCTGTGCGTATTGCGATGTGATGCAGTGATACTCCAACAAGTCCGTGTTATACCCATCACAGATATATTTACCTTGCTGACACAGCCAAAATACTTCCAGTACAGAGGGTGGTGCAGAGACAGAGGGAAGTACTGGGGGGACTTGCAGATCCCAAATAGACAGGCTTTCATAGCAGTGACAATTTCATGTGGATCAGACCATTATGGAACCAGCAGTAATGGGCTAATATTACTTGAGTCCAGCTCTGAGCTCTGGCAGGTATAAAATTACCATATCTTGATACCTTTAAATTTTATTTCCTTTAAAAAATTTTATTCAGTATAAACTAGTTAAATAGGAAGAGATATTAAGGCATTTCAAAGGACAGTTAAGGAATTTCTTTCCTATAACCTTTTAAATTTGTGTTATCAAAATAGGATAGACTACCAAACTAGTAAAGTGTTAGCAAGGAAATGTAAACCTCTGCTCCGCTGAGCAAATAATTTTTATTGGTGTATGGTTACATATGCCAAATGTGTGCTAAAAATGCACACACTTTATATCTAGGTAGTTATATTTATCATACAGTTCAAGAGGGCATGGCTTACCTTGTCATAGCTTTTGTAGGAATGACTCTTCAGTTTAAATCGGTATAGCTGCAATGAGATTTTTGCACTAGATGTAGAATATAGGTATCCCAGTGGTACTGATTCCTGGAGGTGCTCTGCTTGGAAAACCACTGGGGGATTCTGTAGGGTGCTTACTTGTACGTTCCTGTTGTCTGAATTAAATAGCATACATCAATTGGGGGGGGGGGGGGGGGGGGGGGGGAGGGGCGGAGATAGTATTTGTCCAGAATCGGTTTACAAAATAATCTTTTATTTTACTGATGTTGGTGTAAACCATGGTTTTCCATGTCAACTTTACTGTGAAATCCAGATTTATTTATTTAAACATCCTCTTGTGTAAAGAGCAGAAAATCCTAAATCTGGAACTGAAGCACTTGAAATTTCTCCTCCTAATGACTCAAATGTTTCATATTAAATCCTGCATTGATATTAAAAGTAGATGGGAATACAGTCTTATGGCTTGGTTCTATGTGATATGGAGCTTGTCTTGAGCTCAGCATCGCTTAAGGTCATTTAAAAGTGGCAGTTTTGGATTATGTCAAACCCTCAAATTCTATTTCAAAATATGAATATAGAAATAGAGAGAAAAACTCTCATCCTTATGAGGAGCAAGTGCATAATGAGATCAAAACTCGGAGTTCGTGTGAGTAATATCTTGAAGGCTAAAATTTTCAGTGGTATTCAAATGGGCTGTGGAAAAGAGGGGTGCTGATAAAACAGAAGAGCACTGCACAATTAGAGCTGTGGGAAAACTTTACAGTTAGGTGTTTAAAAGGTTAATTTCTATGCTTTTCTAAAAGAAAGGTTACTTCCTTGTTATCTATAAGATACCTGTAGGTAGAGACATTCATAGTAATGAGAATTCTTTATTACCTCAGTAGATAGCATGGGAGTATCTATTTGTTTGGAATTTGAAATTAGCCCAATTCCGACCACAAACTGGATGGAAATTTTAAGAATGAGGATGATTAGCCATTTAAAGAGATTAAATCAGACATAGTGAGTTAAAAATTAATATTTGCGCGGCGCTGATGTTCAGACAGAGGTTACAGTTTTGGCTCAGAAACTATCGAGTGAAATTCTTTGAACCATGTTAAGATCAACTCAGATGGTCCTAGTAATTTTCTTGAATGAAAAATCTTTCATTTAAGCACATGGAAATGGAGGACAAGACCTCTTCTCTAGCTGCACATAAAATCAGATGAAATATTGGTTGGCCTGAATGGCTGGATTTGGCTCTTGTACCAAGTACAGGATGGTCAAGTGACGTGGTGCAAGCTTCCTCACAGGAACCCTTATGTTCTGTTTAACATCATGCAGTTTTTCCACTCCAAATAAATAATTAGTAATAAGCAGAGACAAAACGCAGGCTTTTGCCTTTATGCCAAGTAATAGTATAAGAATTATATAAAAAAAAAAAAGTACTGAAAAAAGAGCTCTGAGACTTGTAAAGCATGATAGAGATTCCTGTTAGTTAACATTGTAATTTTTTTTTACCCATTTATAGTAGCATTCTGCGTAGAAGCCTGAATGTGAAAGCAAAGGCATTTTCTGGCCGCAGGTACAGGGACAGTTATCACGACAGCTATGGAAGAGGAGCTGAGACATCATATTCAATTCCCGTGGCATTAAGCCAGTTTTGACTTAGGCCTGGCAAAAGATTGCTGGGGTGGCTGAGCAGTCAGTCTGTTCCAAGTGGAAGCTATATATATGGTCAGCCTGTTCCAGTGCTCAGTGCCACCTCGTCTCACCCTTTCCTGGCCATTGAAAAAGCCATTCTTTTGGATATTTAATGGTTGAGATGATCAGGATAACAAGTGTTACGTTTAAAGCAATCAAAACCCCTAGATGTATTTCTTCATTTGGTGGTTAGCGAGTTGTCAGCTAGGGTGTGGAAGTTTCAGAGCTGGGCATGTTAATGACCAGCCTGGGCTGATGTGAACTCGTTTCAAGTTACTATTGTCCTCTGGAAGAAAAAAGTTTAAGTAAACAAATTTTATTGTCACTAGTTCATACCAGCTCGATTTGTATCTATGGCCTATAACCACCTTATAAAATTTTCTTTCAGCTGTAGGAGACAATAATAACACTCTAGTGTTGGTAAATAAATATTTTTGGGGCTAAAATAGCAGTTGTCCTTTGTGGTTTTGTCAATTTTAGTAATCAGACTAGAGGAGTTACTAGGCAGGATTGTTTGGCTAAATAAGAAAAGTTAAAACAAAAGCAGGACCTCTAGATTTGGTCTCACAGGTGGCTTACTGCACAGCCTGTGCTGGTCAACTTCTTTTAAGCATTGATGAAAGTTCTTTTATTGGTGTTGTGCTGAACATCTCCAGTTTTCGAGGTTCGTCAGGGTCTGTGGCTAATTACCCTCAAGTTCAGAGACTGTCTTGAAGTAGCAAAGGCGGGTGCTTTTCAGAGAGCCCAGTGGGGGCTTTTTCTTTAAACCAATCTGAAACCCACTTGTGATATCCTCCTGGTTTGCTTAAAAAGCCGTTGTGATGTTGGTTACTAGTAGAAGCTACGAACAATATAGCAACAAATTGTAACAGTTCTTAGAATTATAATATATATGTGTGTATATATATATATAAAAAATTTGTAATAAGTCTCAGCATTTTGAATGATGTCTCTTACTAATCAAAGACTGAATCATCCTGAAGTGTTCAGGTACGTGGTGTCTTACAGAAGAGTTCATACAAACCCACAAAGTTAATTTGCAGCTGGGAGGACTCCCTGTTTTTACAGCGCTCCCTGCCAAGTCGGTGACTGCAACATCTGGTAGCACACAGACATGTTGCTAAATAAGACAGAAATGTGAAATATGAAGCCTGGTATCTCAACCAGTGTCCTTCACAGGCTGTGACTTCTGCCTGCGAACTGTGATTAATACTACAGTTGAAATTGGAAAGGCTCAGTGCCTTTGGACCCTTTGGTGCAAAGTTCCAGGTCATCACTGAAATCGGTGTTGACTGTGCCAATGGACTAGCTGTGAGCCCAGCTCTGCGAGGCTGCCGAGAGATGGGGGAGAGAGGGATTTTTGAAATTAGGAGCAGCAGAAAGATTTAACTGTTCACCAGAGACTGGCAAAAATAAGCAGAGTTCCTGAGATGGAAAGATTCCTCTCTGTATCGATGAACAGTGTATGGATGTCAGAAAGTTGGGAAGTGATTTTATAGAATGAAACAGTTGGCTCGTCCAACAGTTTCAAGCGGTACTTTAAAGGTATTTTTTTGGGCAGCTATAACTTTCTTCGTGACAGAAAATTGTGTCTGTATAGATAGAGAAAAAAATTCTTTGACTTTTTGGAGCAGTTACTTTCACTCTTTTTCTACATCCATCTCAATTTTAGTTTTCTTTTTAAGTTTCTCTTTAGAAAATTGAATGCATCTAATGTGTACTTTTGAAGTGTTTACTTGATAAGACTGCGAAAGTCACTAAGATTAAAATGACTGCAAAAGTGGAAATGGTTTTATGTTTTTGGAAGCATAAGTCTGTAAAGTTTGAAACCAGTGTACCCCACACTTTCAGATTTTCACTGTGAAGTAAATGTGATTGGCTCAAAGTGTGAGAATGATAATTTCATAAGTTTCAGTCATTCCACCCTTGAAAAATGCGCAAGTGTTCAATTTAGGTCAAGTATGAAGCAAACAGCGTTATTTTGCTTCGTGTTTAGGATGCTGCCTCTGTGCTCATCTGTGCTGGCAGCTGAGAGATGCTGTCTGTTTTAACTGACTGAGAGTTTTCCCTGGAAGTCAGATTGATGATCAGATAAGTTTACATAATTTGTCTTGACAAATCTATAACTGGAGTGGCTGGTATTTTCTGCCATTCTGCTGTATGCACTACCAAAAAGTAGGTGCTGGAACAATCCTGTTCAGTTTTTGAAATTTAATTTGTACTGAAGGTATTTACCAAATGTTTGGTATGATTTATTTTGCCTTGAGTATAGTGACCATGAATTTGATGTGGCAGGAGAAAAAAAAAATAAAAACAGAGAGGAAGGGAGGAGTGTGGGATAATCTGAAAGATGCTCTGAGAAACTGGTGGTTGTTTTTTTGTTTTCTTCCTTGGAGAACCTCTAGGTTGTTGCTTGCCCCTTAGTCTAAAACTACGTTCAATGTCCTTAGAAAAATTTGAGTCATAACGTTGCAGTATAGATGTGTCCTCTGCTTTTAACTCCATTTAGATCAAAGAATCGTTAAGGTTGGAAAAGACCTTTGAGATTGTTGAGTCCAACCATTAGCCCAGGACTGCCAAGTCCATCTCTAAACTGTATCCCCAAGCACCTCATGCCACATTTTTTTAAAACACCCCCAGGGACGGTGACCCCACCACCCCCCGGGCAGCCTGTCCCAGTGCCTGGCCACCCTCCCAGTGAAGACATTTTCCCTGACCCCCACCCTGAACCTCCCCTGGTGCCACCTGAGGCCGTTCCCTCTTGTCCTGTCGCTGTTCCCTGGGAGCAGAGACCGACCCCCCCTGCCCACAGCCCCCACCAGGCAGCTGTAGGGAGCCATCAGGTCCCCCCTGACCCCCAACCCCTTCCCCAGCTTTGTTCTCCCTCTCTGGACACGCTCCAGCCCCTCCGTGTCCCCCTGGCACGAGGGGCCCAGAGCTGAGCCCAGGGCTCGAGGGGCGGCCGCCCCAGTGCCCAGCGCAGGCGGACGGGCACTGGCCCTGTTGGCCATGCTGCTTTGACTACCAGCCAGGAGACTGCTGGCCGCCGTGGCCACCCAGGCACAATTGGCCTTAGCCCATGGCCCCGGCCTGCCCAGCCCCCCTTGCAGAGCCCCCCTCAGGCCAGCACTCCCCGGCCGGGTGTCACCTGCAGGCTGGCTAAGGGTGGAACTGTTTGAAATGATGACAAGTTTGCAGCGTATATTATATATTTATAGAATTGCATCTGTAAATAACCAGGGGAGTCTGTGCTCAAACTCTGAAGGAAAATCGACTGCACCTGTACCGGAGAGGTGTTTGCTACTCAGTTCCGAAATCTCGTGACAGGGATTTGACAATCTCCTTAAGTGTATCCCTTCCAGTGTCCATTTGGTCTTAAAGCTAGCTTTTTTAAAACAAACAAACAAACAACAAAAAAACAAAACAAACCACCAGGATTCTACTTGGCTAAGAATTAAACACTTCGTTACTCTTCCTTGACCTCTCTCCTGTTTATAGCACTCTTCATATATCTGAATGCTTACAGTGTTTCCCCTCAGTCTTCTCTCATACAGACTAAACAGTCTCTACTATTTCATCCTTCTTCTCATAGGTTCCTTCTGATAAATCTCTTGTGTGTCTTGGTGATCTCCTCTGGCCTCTTTCCTGCCTGTTGGTCTCTTTTAGGGGGGTGCTGGAGCTGGACACTGCACTCTACCTGATGCCTTACTCTAGTGCTGAGCAGGAAGGAATAATTACATTCTCTGTCTTATACTCTATGTTTCTATATATGATACTCATAATGCATTCCTAAAAGGTGTTTGGTTTTCCTTAGTGTCACATTATAGAGGTGTGCAGCTGCCATCTGCTGTAATTCCTATTTCTGTTCTGCAGTACACTTACGTAGTTGGTTGTTTGACCTTTTATATTTAGCCATTCCGTTTCTCCTTCCTAAGCACAGAACTTTTGAGTCAACTTCAATGAATATTATCTTATTGACTCATTCTGTTTTTCTGGTTTACCAAATGTATTAATGCCTTGGTGTTCCCCAAACGTAAGGTTACTGGCCTATGTCAGAAGATGACCCTCATGAGAGTCATTAGTGTCAAACAAAATACTGTTCTTCAGGCAACTGATATATTTAGGAGTGTGTGTGTATATATATCCTGGGGTATTGCTTGCACCCGTTCACTTTTCTAATCAAATATATTTTTTGAAAGACTGGCTCATCTTCGTGAATCTTTAGTGACATATTTATGTTGACTGTGCGCCCATAAAACAGCCTAAAGCCTGTCAGAATAGAACGAGCAGTATGGCATGTTTACAGTATAGTATGCAGTAAATCATGTTTGTGCTTAATTTTACAACTGTTCAACTGGCTGAATTTGGCATTTAAAAATATGTCCTCTTTCACCTAAACAAAGGCTGGCTGAAGGCTTAATAATGCCTGAAGCAGAGCTTTATAAGGCCACAGAACTTTGCCATACTTGGTATAAGCTTTAGGAATATCTAAAAGAAGAAAAAATTTATTTAAATAAAGTTTTTTGGAGAAAAAAACTCACCAACAACTAACTACAGAAGTAGCCAATGACATGTTCTTAACTGTACCATTCATGAAGATAAAAATCGTGAGCTTTGAAGTAAAATGTAACCTTGAGAAGCAGCTTCTTGCCCCATGTACATCTGCATAGCTGCACTGGAGTCAGTGGAACCAGGCTGATTTATACCAGCTGAAGAGCTGGCTGAGCATTTCATGGCCTTTACAGTTCTTAGATGTTTCCTTTTAAAATAAATATTTACAATTTCTTGCAAATTTATTGCTGCGTGAATTGTGCCAGAAGAACAGCCATGGAAATGAAAGTTCAGTATTAAATCATAGGAAAGCAAACAGCAGTGGTGCTACGTCCGAGACTTCTGTAAGTGCCAGCACGTTTCTACCACACCTGTATTAGCCTCCTCTTCTTGGGGAAGAGCATCATCCAGCCTCTCTGGTCCCTTCCATTTTATTTTTTGCCTGTTGCTCATCCATAACCAATATACCTGAAGAATCTGTGACTGGTGCCAGAGAACTGCCAGCACCTCTGAAGTGGCTGATGAGCAAAAAGCCATGGCACAACCCATCGTTACTGTCATGAATAGTAGATTGTTACCTGCATGTTGGCTGGGTTTGAATGATCTGCTGCTACAGATTGTAGAGTAGTTTCATTGACCAGAAAGAGAAAATGGAAAAGACCCAAGTATAAATGTCTGTATGTGTGTCAGCTGTTTTTGATGTAAAAATGTAATAGATTTCCACATATTTATGTATGTTCATATATAGGTGTAAATATAGAGGATGGTAAAGTGCTCGTATTTCTGTATGGTTTGGTTCAGCTCCTCAGTTTAAACAGAGAATATCCATGTTTGAGAGTGTGTTGCTATTTGCCACTTGACTGTGTTCAGCTGGGCAGTTGTTCGACTGCTCACTGAGCAGAGTAAGACACTTCTGAGTTAAAATGTAGTTTACCTTGGCATACTGACTGATCAGTGGGAGTTTTCTCAGATATTTTTTCCTATTGCCTGTCCCTTCTTCTAAAAATCTGTCTCCGTTTCTACCTCTGTGGTCATTCCAAGCCCTGACTAGAGCCAGTATTAACAGTCAAAATAGGCCAATGGACAATATTCTTTAAGTGCAGTTCTCAGACCACTAACGTGCATGTGGCATATTTCATATACCCTACCTGTAGGAGAGGTGTGCCAGATCAAGGCTGCTAAATCTACATACTGTCCACTCCAGCTACGTATAAAATCTAATGAAAGACTCTGCAACACCTCCCTGCCTGGAATTCATTAATGCTTTTGAATAACTCTGTTATGAGAAATCTTGGGGGATTTGGTTGTACAAATAACGAGAGGAAAATGGAGAGTCATGAACAAGAATGGTATTTGTCTAGTATTAAATGGAGAGTGCGACTTGTTTTGAAAGGCACAGTGAACTTGGTTTCGTTATTTTTATCATCATCTAACTGGTATGTGGTCGGTAGAGGTCCTCCAACCCCTTTCTTAGGCAGTCATGTGGACAGCATTTTGAATTTTACAGTAACTAAACAAAAACAACAACGAACTCAAGTGTCTTAGTCAGTTATGTCAAGACAATGAGAAAAGGATCGCCTGTGCTCCAGTTGTATTTCCCTTCACCTCAGCAAAATCGCCGAGCCTTGGCAATGTAAACCAGTCAACAGCAGAACTGTTGTTTTATATGCTGGAACTCTGTGTGGAAGAAGGCAACTTCACAGAAACGTGGAAGTTGAGTTACTGACATATTCATGGGCTTCAGTACGGGTTTTCAGAGGTACAACGTGTTTCTGTGAACACACAGAACTGCTACTGGAGCAACAGTTTACAGCACTGGGATTGAAGAAGTAGGTATGATGGAAGGAAAGAAAAATATCAAGGAGTAAAGGTAATTTTTGTCTTGTGCTACAACAAATGAAATCTCCCCTAAAGGGAAAGCCAGAGGACAGAAGCTGAAGGAACCCATTCAGCTCAGCTTGGTGAAGTTTTTGTCCTCAGTGAACTATAATGTTTCCTATCTGGGCTTTTCTTAGATTATGCAGAATTTTCCTATCTGGTAATCTCTGCTTTAAGAAAACATTTTTGTTGCTATTTGTTGTGGTCCAGAGTAGAAGAGACAACACAGAGCTTCAGTCATCTTGTGGGTGGAGGCCATGCCTCTTGCCCATCCCGAGCTGGTAACTCGATCAGTCCCTTCTACCTAGTTCTCTCCAGTCAGTGGCATTACAATTGAAAGAGAAACTTCTGTGGGCCAGAAGAGTTGCCCTTACTTTCAGAAAGGGCTGCGTGCCAGGTTGCTCTTGTTGGAAATGTTCTGCTCTACCTGCTCGTGCTTTGGATTGCGGGAAGATTGTGATTTTTGTAGGCAGCTCCTGGAGAAATGCAGGCATTCCCATACTTCAGGGTTTTGCTGAGCATAATAAATCATTACTGAAGAAGGGAATAGCACAGCTAAAAAACATTTCTCTGTAGTACTCTTATTTGTAGTGCTTTGAAAGAGAGTCTTCTGGTGGATGGATAGGAAAGGTCAAGACTCACCACTGTATTCCTCTAGATGGGAAACGATGAAACTGCCGCAGTGATTTCTGCAATTCTGACACTATAATGTCATAGAGCCAATCTGCTTTTACTTCCTAAATTAGAATTTGGTTGTAGATTTTCTTTTAACTTGGTTATCTAATCTATGGGCTGGACTGCAAGATATTTCTCTTCATGAGAACTTCTTATTTTTCCCATAGCTGTGAAATAAAAAATGACAGCTTGTTCATTTTAAAATGAATAAAAATGCTGTTAAGTTCTTGACCCTCCTAAGGAGAAGTAACTGTGAGAACATCCTTTGTCTTTGTGTTGCCTTTCATGCTTATGGTGATTGGTTTTTGAAAGTTTTAAGTTATAGCAAATTGAAGTCCACTTGCTTAGAGTCAACATGACAAATGACAGTAAATTGCGTATATTTTCTCCTGACCTTATTATAGCATAAGCTCTCAAAGACTTCAGTGGAAGAATTAAATCATAAGTCTTGAGATTCTTTCTTTTTTTAAAAAAAAAAAAATTTTTTCACAAATGGGTAGGTTTGCAGATGCAGTTTGGGCTTTGCAGGAGCAGCTGAAATCAGATTTGCCCATGCTACAGTGAGTATTGGCATCGGAACTAGACCACCAACATCTTTTTTAACAGGAACACTAGGAACAAAATAGATTTCAGGCCAAGATTTGACTTTGAAAGGAGGAAAGCGATCATTATTTATTGTAGACTGTAGCTTGGGTTTGAAAACATTTCTTTTATAGTCAGTTTTAGTTAATGCAGTTTGCTGAAGAAAGAAAATATCTCCCTCACAAAGGAACACATGGGAAATAATAAGCTTATTAATCGAATGCATGAAACATGCTCTCCTTTTTCATGAAAAAAGGGCCTATGCTACGCTGAATAAAACTTTCCCCTTTGCATGCTGATGTGTTATGCACGTATTGATGTTACTGCTTCATTAGGAAACCTAGCATTTGAATCTGTATTCTGGCAGCAGAACCTCTTTCGTTTACCAGGATTGGTCTGAGGAGTAAAAGAGCCAGCAGACTTGTTTGTAAGAAAGAAATGGAGAATTTTAAAGACTGAAGTTTTCTTAAGCTGAGGCCTTTTTTTTTGTGAGTGTGTTTTATGGTGGACCTTTTATTTCCTGCGTTAACTTTGCATGGTCCAATGTAACAAAAAGTTGAGGATTTAGAATTTCCAGTTTCACTGTATTTGACTCACATATGTATCAAGGTCTACTGTACTGGGTAAGAAAAGATCTCCTTTCCCGAAGTGTCGCTGCTTAACATGTGTATTTAAGAGTTTGTAAATATTTTTCCTTAATTTCAGATGTGTAGCATCCAACACTCACAGAATTCACTTACTGGAAAATGTTAGGTAGAGACTGAAAATCACATCAATGTCCCAATATATTCATTTTTTACAATGTTACAGTCATAGTATTGTTGTCCTATTTCTGGTTTTTTCGACATGTCTGTAACTGAGAAGCAACTCTCTGAATGGAGTTAAATTGTACTCATCCTACGGCACTGGCAACATACGCACAACCAAGTTTCAAACCAGGAGTGTGTATGCGGGGGAGTTGGAGTTGAAGTGAACGCTGTGTTTAAAAACAAAGTGTGAATTTGTTCAGTGGCCAAACAGAATTTTAAAAAGAAAATCAATAAAAATATTGTCAAAGCATTCACAGAAAGGGGAAGAGGAAAAGTTCTGGATTTTGGGGGGGAGATATATTTTGAGCAATGCTTTTGTATATGGGAAATAAGCCATTTCACTTGATCCAAGCAAAGCCTTTCCTGAAGAATATGTGGACTTGGAGCACTCACCTGGGCTATTAGGATGAAGTTGATGTCCCAAACAAACCAACACCTTCCATTCACTTCCAGGAAAACATTGCAGAGCTGGTAGGAGCACTGCTTTGCTGTAGGTTGCCTCTGGTTTCTGCTCCCATTGCTGACCTGCGGTGTGTCAACAGCTAGCTCAGCGTTTGAGGTGGAGTCGGACTTCACAGCTGGGTTATGGACCACAGCCTGCGGTACTGGGGTGGCCTTGTCTCAGGTGTGTGTGCCTCAGCCTGTGGGTCAGGGCTCACGCGATATCTCTGCATAGGCTCTGAGTTGTGGGGAACGCAGGATGGCTTTGTTTGTACCAATACACACACCTGTATTTTTTTCAAAGTGTTGTCAAGAACCTGTTTGAGAAGGACGCAGGTTTCTTTTCCAAGTCTGTTAAGTTGGCTGCATGCTCAGACTGAATGGCGTTTCATCTCAAGCTGGGTTTGTGTTGCTGCATATGTTGTACTGAGCGTGCAACCAGCTCTTCTACTTTGTAGTTGCATCCCTTACCAGTTATTTTCAGTTTGTCACTCTGAGATTGTGCCAGTCCCGTTACTCCTTGCAGCTCTCTTCTTCTGAGAAAGTAAAGGGTTCCCTGCCCATATGGATTAGTACATTAGGTTCATCTCTGGACCTGGTTGTATATTCGTCCTCGGCGTGTTCATGAATCACAGGCAGCTCTGATGATTTATGGGCATGAGTACAGTCTGTGTTGAGATTTGTTCAGTATGATTAGGCCAGATGCGTTTGGATTAGGAACTTGGTGCTGCAAGTGCTGTGACTCTCTGGTTACCGTCAAAGTATCCTGATATTGAGATGGGCAATTAATTTTTTTAGAAGAAGCTATACAAATTATTTGCAAATGATGTACAACTGGGATTTTCATGAAGCTTTCATTGCAGTGCTGGACGTCTTCTGTGGAAAGCAGGCTGAGACAAAAGCTTGCTTGTCCTGAGTTTACAAAAGGAGCATGGTGCAGTGTTGCAATGGGAAGTAGGTTGTGATGGGTAGGAGGGCTTCAGGAAATAAAAATAACAACAAAGCGGGAGCATACAGTAAGAGGCATGAAGGAAAAGGCGATGGTGCACAGCCTTTGAAAGCAGAGGGAGTAACATTTGCAGCAGCTTCTGAAGTAGTTGTGACCTTCCTTCCTCTCCCTTGTCTGTGGGCAGGGTGCTAGGATGCTGGGTCGCTGCTTCCCCTTGCTTTGGGAGTCACTGTGACTCCTACGCTGTCACTTCTTCAGTCCTCCTTAACCCATCAGGTTGAGTTTAGCAGGCTTGAGCAGAGCAGCTGGAGGACCAGGTGGCATTGCCGTCTGGGACATGGGGTGGCTTGATTCTCCTTCTCTGCTAAAGCGGGAGTAATGCCCTGGAAGTCAGCAGACTGGCACTACTTTAAAAGAAGTACAATTCCTTTCTGTGTCTGTAATCCAGCTCTTGCTTCCTTCCAGCTCCATGTGGGTAGTTTGCCATAGGAAAAGGACTAGCACAACCAGCCAGTATAATAGTTATTGGTTAATAACGGAGTCCTGGAAATCTTCTGACTTCAGTAATATTTTTTTAAAGTATCATTAATTCCTGCTATCCCACTTTATCCCTAACCACGTGAAATGACTGGGTTTATTATTAAGGAGTTTCTAAAACTCTTAGAAACCAGATTTTACGCTAGGTCAGGAAGATGTATGTGCTTTAAATCTTTAGTAGATCTGTTTTGGATCAGATGAAGAAGGTTAACAGAGCTGTATCTTCACTGAGCAGCTGAAAGTGAAGTAAAACAGTCCCTGTGTGGTTGCAGTGGCTCGTGATTTACAGGGCTGAATTCACAGGCTGCTCCTGCTGCCGAAAACGCACGCTCTCAACCGCTGTTGATTTTTGAATTAAAATAATGCAGCTCTATACACAGTTTACTTTATTGCTAGAGGGCAGGGAAATATAGGTAAGAGCCGTTAATCCCCAGCAGGCTGCTGGGCAGGCGAACAGTCATAGATGACAAAAGTTAATTGGAAACATGAGCAGTTTAACAGAAAACATATTTGTGATAATTGAGAGAGTAACGTCTCCAGAAAGGAAACTCTGCAAAGAGAAACTTCAGAGGAGAAGTGGCCGCTGGTAGGTGAGTGTGATTTTTCAAGCTCTCTTTAAGCTCTGAACTGATTTCTTGACAAGAACAAGTAACATTAAAAGGAACTAAATAAATAAAATATTTGCTTTCTCTGAGTTGGGGGGTGGGGGAGGCTGTACAGCTCCTGCACTAGTTTCTCTTACAGCTGGACTAAGATACGTGGTAATACTTAATTTAGGTTCATCGCATAAGGACAGGGTTTTATTTTTGTACATGGAATTTTCTTCTACCTTTTGCATATGAAGATCTCATCCCCACACGCACACCCCAGTAACTGAAAGGACTTCAGTTTTAATTTTTTCCTTACTCCTGTATTTTTTATACGTTGGACATTTTTCTAAGAATTGCACTTGGACAGCAAGTATTTTGCCAAAAGCAGAGGGAACGCTTAGTTAGACAATAGTGCTGTGTTTTTGCTAATGAAATATTATGAACTTCATAAGGGAGAATACATTGCAAAACACGTTTTGGTTTGAATTGGAGGAGTTTCTTTCCCCTGGAAACAGCAAGTAAACGTAAATTACATAGTAGAAGCTCGTTGCTGTTCTGCTGGGTAGGAAAAGAAAATTGGCTTTTATTTTCTTTAAGTGATGCTGATGTTGAAAATACTACTATGTGTCTATCTTTTAAATGCTGTTAGTGTAAAGTTCCTTATGTTTCATTACAGAAAGAAGCCCAGACTAGCTACAATTATCAGGTACTACTGTTTTGGTTTTTGGGGTTGTTTTTGTTTTTTTTTCCAGAGCCTGCAGACAGTACAGCCTCCCAGCCCACAGGAATGAATGAAAATGTCTCATCCTCAGTTCAGAGCTGCAGCAGTACTGTTAGTTGCAATAACTCATCAGCCATCCCTCAGCCAAGCTCTGCTATTAAACCTTGGCGCAGCAAGTCCCTCAGTGCTAAGCACACAGCTACGTCTTCCATGTTATCTGTAAAGCAGCCTATATCGGAGCCTCCAAAGCCACCCTCAGAAATCGCCAAAACAACTCCCAACGGTCAAAAATCCATGCTTGAAAAATTAAAACTCTTCAATAGCAAAGGAGGCTCGAAAGCAGGAGGGACGACGCTCGAGTGTCCGGGGTCTCGGGACAACAGCTGTGAAAAGCTCGAGATGCTTCTCAGCTTTGAGGAAAGCGAAGAAACTGATGCCGCAAATCAGAATGTCAACAATCCAGGATCGATGTCCAGTAGCCCCAAAATTGCACTCAAGGGAATTGCACAGAGGACTTTTAGCCGGGCACTAACTAATAAGAAAAGTTCTCCAAAGGGTAATGAGAAGGACAAAGACAAACAGAAAGAGAAAGAAAAGGACAAGAGTAAAGACACTGCAAAGAGAACATCTATCACTGAAAAGCTGGACCTGAAAGAGGAACCAAAAGAAGACCAGACGGCACTAGCAACAACAGAGATGCCAAAAAAGTCCTCCAAGATCGCAAGCTTTATCCCTAAAGGAGGAAAACTGAATAGTGCCAAGAAGGAGGCCTCTGCCCCGTCGCACAGTGGAATACCAAAACCAGGAATGAAAAACACCACAGGGAAATCCTCAAGTGCCCCCGTTCCTGCAAAGGAAGGCGAGAGAAGCCGCAGCGGGAAAGCCGGCTCGGGGCTTTCTCATCAGAAGTCTCAGCTGGACAGCAGGCATTCCAGCTCCTCATCCAGCCTGGCTTCTTCAGAAGGAAAAGGCGTAGGAGGCCTCAACAGCAGCAGCAGCAGCCAAGCTGTCAACGGACCCGCCGCCACGACACACACCACAGGGAGCAACACTGTGAGTGTTCAGCTACCTCATCCCCAGCAGCAATACAGCCACCCGAACACTGCCACGGTAGCTCCCTTCATGTACAGGTATGGTGAACTTCTCCGGCGGACTGCTTTGAACATGACGCTTAGATAGGGAGATTTGTTTTGGACACTCGCTCTGTCAGGGGGCTGAGTGAGGCAGCAAGGTGAATGCCATGACGTGTCAAAGCTTTGTGCTTTAAGAGAGTAGAGAATTTATACATTTACACAAAAACTGTTGGTGAAGGCCATCGGACTAAGATGTATAAGGAGTTGTAATAGGTGGGAGGGTAAGTATTTGTTGTATCCGATCCTGCTAACAGTTAAGATGGGAATGCTAGCACCTTCTTGACCAGGTACTGCTCTTACCTGGGCTTTTACCCTGTGGATTAGGTTTGGTTTGTGCATCATAGCTCTAAAAGTTGTAACAATGCCATTTTATGACATAGCTATGCTCGTTCTCTTCAGTGTGGCTAACAGTGGTGGAGCTGCCTTGCTATAAATAGTAATGGGGAATCTTGGAAAACAAAAATAAAAATTCCTTAGTACAGGTAAGGCACCAAGTCTGCTGTTCTGTGCATTAACCCTGAATGAGTTAAGCAAAAGAGCAGCCGTATGGGGGGTCACAATTAACCTCCATCTAGTCCAGCATCTTCTGTTGGGCAATGGCAGTAGAGGCTACGTACAGAAGAGTAACAAGAGGGAAACTGACAACAAAGCTTCCTAAGAACATGCTCCCCAGTCTGACCATGACACAAGAAATTCCTCAGTCACATGGTGGGATTTTTGATTTTGACAGCCATCTCCTTTCTTTTGACACCATTTAATTCTTTCAGAAGAAAAGAATGAAAGCAGTTATTCCATCTTCATGGTCTTCCTGCTGCTGATGATTTGAGTGACCTCTGTCATATCCTTCCCTCCCTTAAGATGTTTCTTTTCTAGGCTAAGGTGTCCTAGCCTGTGTGGTTTCACTTGTGGAGATGCTGTTCATAACCTTTGGTCATCTTTGTGGCCCTTTCCCCTCATTTTTTTTCAGTTCTACTATATTAATTTTTGCCTTTCATCTCTTGGCACATGTAGCATAAGAAATGGTTGGCCACATTTTTTAAATAAATGTGTATGTACATGCAATGAGCCTGAAGGAGGGGGACGCCAAAGGCCTGCGCAGGAATGCAAAATGGGAAGAGTCTTCTTTCTGTGTGTGTGTAGAATAAAATGCCAGGCGTCTTTTCTGGCATGAGGTCACATGAAAAGGAACCAGTTGGGAAAAATTCATTTGTCTCAAACTTGTATAAATAGTACATGTTCTTGATTTCTCTTGCTCTTGCATTCATTGGCACTACTTTGGCTGAAGGTGGGGTTTACTACTAGTGATTTTTAGGGATTTGGTTTGAGTTAAAAACTGCCAGTGCAGTTTGCACTGTTTTAGTCCATAACTAAATAGAAAATAGTGGTTGCAAACTGATTGTATTGGTGTTTATCCCTCATAACCTCCAAAAATGCATTCGTGATGCTTTGGGTTGTTAAGTTTATCACTGCAGTGTCCTATCAAAAGATAAAGTGAAAAGCACTCTAGTTAGTGTTCATCTTCCTTTGAACTTAGGTATCGGCATCTAAAGTGTAAAAGCAGATGCAGTCCATATGTTTTCTGTAATCTAAACATACTGTTAAACCCTAGGCAGTATTTATTTAACTTTTTACAAAAAAACAGTAATGAAACTACCTATTGGCAGCTGCAGAAAATGCTAAGAAATTGAAAAAATAACTCTTTTACAACATTGGAGGAAAAAAGGGCCAAACTGTGTAATCTTGCCAGCTTTAAAAGGAAAGAGAAAAGCGAAATTTTATTGATTTGCAAGGCAAATGTATAGCATTATTATAGATTTAGTATCGAGACACTTTCCGAATCTACAAAATGCACTTGTTAATGCGTTGCAGTGGTAGTCTCAGGTTTTTTCTGCTATCAGTTGAGGTTACTTTAATCTAAACTTCTCAGCTGCCTGTAGACTTACTTTTTGTTTGTTTTTTTAAATATTGTTTTTTAAGTAAAAGACAGGAGAAATTGTTCTACATTTCATTTGGAGTTAACTGAAATTAAGAATATTGCAATAGTAATTCCTTGCTGTGTCTTCACTTACGTGCAGCACTTACTCTTTGGACAGGAGAACTTGCAGCCTTTTGTTGGTGTGGCTCTACAAGCAAAACACAGCACAGCTAGTAAAATTAATTAAGTCAATACATTTTTCAAATCTGACAGTAGATTCTTACATCACCTTTAATTACCTGACAGCCACAATGTCATACAATAAATTGGAGTTTGAAGCTGGTTTTACCAGTCAGTAATTTTAAAATACAAATGAGTGACATGGCTAGTTATTGAAGGGAAAGTAGCAGGAGTGTAACATGCCCTCATGCACTACCTGCTTTATATTAGTGCAATACAGACTTTATTAGAGAGGATCAGATTAGTCACAAAACCTGATGTTATTGATAATTACAGTTTAGCTGGAAATCCAAGTGTCTCAAGAGCCTGTCTGAAGAGCTATGAAGCCTATCTTTGACTATGAATTTTTTATTTTTTACAGCTGAGTGCTTGTTTCCATTTCTAGGACATAATTCAACATGGGACTAATGAATTATGTAAAATCAGTCTGCTGGTCTGTTCTGGAGAGAGGGACAGAGCAGCTGATGGCAGGTGCAATTGTCTCCTTGTTATACTTGAGCTACTTTGGATGGAGAGTGACTACGCATCTCTGTTGTGTGTTGCCTTCCAGATCACAGACGGACAATGAAGGGAACGTAACAGCTGAGGCCAGCACAGGAGGAGTCAGCATGGATTCTGCTCTTTATGTCAAAACTGGACAGCCTACTCTTGAAGACCTCTCAGGTATGTCTTGCAACCTACTGACTGCGGTCTGGTCAAATAAGAATTGGCTAAGGCAAGCCTGAAATCAGGAGCTCCCTCTTTAGGGGCACATTTAATTTGGTTTTATTCCTGTTGCTTTTGTTCTTACTAGTTACGGTATTTCTTTCAGCTCTTCAGCAATGGACACTGGGTGTCAATAATCTGAATACTAGATGCTCAAGTTCTGCACAGCGATGTGCCCCCCAAATTTCTTGAAAGCGTTAGGAATTCTGGGTGCTTAATCTCTTTTTAGGAGACGTCCAGCACCTTTTAGGATTAAGCTGTTATAAGGATCCTAAGTATTCTCAAGCATTTGATATTTATTTTTTACTGTTTAAAACTTCGCTTCAGAATTTACAGAAGAGATTAAATTAATTTCCTTGATGTTTTACTTTGTTTATAGGTTTTTTGGGTTCATATTTAAATTTGAGAGCCAGTTTAAAGTAAGAAACGCAGTGTCCAGCTGCATAAACCTTTTCAGTATTACCTCTTAAGCATCAATTTGCCTAGCCTAGATGTATTTCAGCCTGTCAACTGAGAAGTGTTTCTGAATCACAAAAGGTCTTTAGTTTTTTAATGACAGCTGTGATGTAAATGCAAACTGTTCTTCAAGTAGAATGTGTAAGTTTTGGGATCCAAGAATGGAGGACAGCTGACAACCTCGGAGATGGAGATGGAAAACCCAGCTGTGTGCCACCAGACCCCGCAGACAGCAGCAGTCCTTAAAGGGGTCTTAGGGGAAAAGGAGCAAAGAAAACAAAATGTTCCCTCAACCCAAATACATTAGAAGAAATAAGGGACAGATTTCTTCTCTCCCTACATAGCAGCTGTTGATGCTTTTAATTTAAAAGCACATATAAAACAAATGAGAGCATAGGTAGGGAAAACTGGAAGCTGAATAGTTTAATGACGCTGCCTGTTCATGAAGAGCTGATTTAATAATTAAGCTCTAGTAGCACTATCCAATGTCTGCCTTTTAAGTGTACTTATATTTTAAGTAATTGAATGTCATTTAAGTAAAAAATCTGCTATCAGTTTAGGCATGAGAGTGATCTCAGAAGAAATTGGTTTAGCTTGTCTCATGTATGTTCTCTTAAGAAGTCAACTACTGTTTGCCTTCGTACCTATGAGAGAAACGATCTGTGAAAGAGCACTGTGACCTTTGTTAGGCTACAGACCTATAAATGTTTTATGTTCTTTGCTGCAAAAATTTGTAGATCCGTGAGTGTAGAAAATATTTTCTGTCCCAGAGACCCGCTGGCTAAAGGAATTGGTCTTGTTAGGGAGCTATATCCAGTCCAGCCAGATCATAATTGTTTGACCATTTGGCCTAAGTGAATTGTATCTCAGGGAGATTATTTCCCAGGGCATAGAGAGCCATTAAAAAAAAATTGCTAACATGGACACTACCTGAGCCATTGTTTTTTTCTCAGAAAGGCTAATGATTGTATAAACATTAAAGTCTATCTTCCCCTCCCTAGAAGGTTCCCCATAGCTGGGGCTCCAGCACTTTGGTGAGTAGTTGGGGCCGCTGCTGCTTTGCAGGCAAGAGTATGTGACTTGGGCTTTCTGTGCCACCAACCTGGCATCTTTCAGAAACATGAAGTTTAAATCCAAGAATGTGGAAGGTTACAACAACAGCTTATTTATCTGGATCTTAACACTTCTGATTTGTGTAATAAGTAGATAGCCATTTAAACTAGCGATCATTGCGATGACCAGTATCCTGGCAGCTTAAGAATTAATCACTTGTACAAAGAAGGCGGATACAAAATTTGAAGTTTTAAATCTGCTGTAGTATTTTCTTTAGTCATGAGCTGTAGGCCCGTTAGAATGAAATCATTTCCTTCTGTGCCCAACAGAAGCTTTGTGATGGCTTTTTGATGGTGTTCTGTTTCAGCATTCGGCTTATAAAAAGAATACATTGGCACTACTAGGAATTCACTTCTTCTCAACCTTTTAGAAAGTTTAACTATATTAAGCTCCACCAAGTTAGCAACCAAAGCATTTCTTAATTGACAGCTGAGAGCAAGTAAATAAATTATGCTGAGGCACTAATTAAATTATTAATTTTATAAAAATAAATTATGCTGACACACTGGGAGGACTTTTCTATTTATATAAACTCTACTTCTAGAGTTAAAGAACAGGACATAAATGTGTTTTAGAAGAGAATATTTAAAGAACGGGATTTCTATATGCCAGGGAAACTGAAAGTCATCCCCCAGCTTTGTGTCATGTAGCACATTTAAGTAAAGATGTTGTGATGTTGACAAGCAAAAACTTTTGCTATTTTACCTAAAACATCACTTAGCATGGAGCACCCAGTCAACACACTTTAGTTTATTGACAATCTGCTGTTGTAGAATGGGATCTATTTAAAATGGGGGAAAAGAAGATCTAGAGAAAATATAGAATTAGAGAAACTGGCTGTGTCAGATAGATGTTAATTGTGTCAATATATAAGATAGGAAGGGTGGTATTGATGGGTTATATTTTCTAATGAGATTGAAAGTTAACTGGAATTTAAATGGGGTCATATGGGGAAACAACAATACAGAAACATCTGGTGCAAAGGCAGACTGTGCAATGAAGTTAACAGTACAGAGCTCGTTCTTGGTCCAGCTGCCGCAATGGCAGGTGCCTGCTCTGGGGGAGTGGGATCTCCATCGTAGTCGGTTTAGAGTGTTAAATAAGAGAAAGTCAGGGGAAAAAAGGGTGTTTGAGTCAAATTCGGAGTCAGATTCAGGCAGAGCTAACAGCTCAGTTCTGTGCTGTGTCCTGCCGTATCCTTTCTCATGGTTTATTTTCCCCGTAGGAGAGGATCCAGAAACTCGGCGGTTGCGAACTGTGAAAAACATTGCCGATCTTCGGCAGAACTTGGAGGAAACAATGTCCAGTTTACGGGGAACCCAGGTCACTCACAGGTAATGGCATGACTTAGCTTATAAGAAAATGGAAGCCATTGTGGTCTTACTTTTACATCTCTTGGATCTGGCTGGGTTGTATCGAGATTAACACTGGCAGTGAAAGATACTGATCTTGTGTTTCTTGTCTTTAAAGCACAGATTGTGAATCATGTTCATTGTTTATTGAGATATATGATGGGTAATTGATGGTGGTGGGTTGTGTATAGAATCAAAGGGGGAGAATGATTAGTGCTTGTTAAATGTGTTGGGTGATGTTTGAATATAGGTTACAGTTCAAAAAGTTTCTTCATCTTACTCTTGAACAACTTCAGTGCATGACACCACTCTCCCCCAATGTGTAATATTTTGTTTAAAAAAGCAGGTGAACTGTGCTTGACCCACATTATTAAGTGCATAACTTGAATTCCTGGCCAATCTTTGGACAAACAAATTTTTCTATTATTCTTAGTCATCCATGTATATAACTGCTTTTTCTTTGTAAAGCAACGTTTGGAAATTTCAGCAATATTTAAGATATGCTCTAAATAAATAAAGACATTTAAACATTCTGTGACTTGTATCTTCTCAATGTTGAACAGGAGGCCTGGGAGAATAAGCTGTTTGTCCCCTGCTGAGGTCGGGGTCCTAGTTAGAGCTCAGTGCTTTATGGACTCCAGCCCTAAATGAGTTCATTGGGAGAACATTTTGTGTTTTGGCTTTGTATCTAAAACTGAGGCAGAGCTTGCAGAGATGAACTCCCCATGCTATTTTTCTTTTCAAATTTCAATTAATGTGACTGCTCGTTGTGATTTAATTACTATAACCAGAGGACACATAGGTTTTTGCAGCATACATGTGACATTATATTGTGAATAGTACAATGCTGCTTATTTTAACAATTATCCACAATAATAAAAAAAAAAGTAACACTGTTGAGCAGGAAAGGAAAAGAGGAGTGCATGTGGGTAAGACAAGTTGCAGCTATGGATTAACTGCAAATAAATCAGCTGCCACTAAGCTGCGAGTGTTCATTGTGTAGCCTTGCAATCTATACCTGAAATCTCATGCTGTAGCAGTCCCATTTTTAAGGTTCCTTATAGCAGTCTACATTTAGTCAAACGCACTTATTTTTTGAAGCACACTGGAAACTATTTTTGACACCAATGTCACTACTGAGATAAGTGGTCGCAGCGTTCTCAGACTGTATGCAGGCCGTACTAGCAATACTGTTGGAAAGGATAAACATATTCACACACGTGAGATGCGGAAAATGAAAGATTTCATGTAGCTGACGCTTGTCAAAAACTGTATTTACAGGCTGTGACCTCAAATGCTTTGGTAACCAGAGCTCTGTATAAATATTAGCAATATTTTGAAAAATATATTCAAATCATAAGTATATAAAATGTGTTTTGAAAAATAAATTTCGTTTTACTTTTTTATTATTTTTTTCATTTAATCCTTTCCACAGTGTAAAAATAGCTACCACCTTGGTGCTGAACACATCTCCAGAGTATTAGGGCTTTCATGAATGCAGGCAAAAAAAGAAAATATATCAGAAAAATAGTCCTTGAGTTGGTTTTCCCTTTAGTCAGCTTAATATCCTACTCCCTTGCTCAGAGTGGCAAAACGGTGGTATCACAGAGTTATAAATGATTTAACATGAAGAAGTTATGCTTTCATACTGTGGATAATCCATTAAAAAGTTCCTGCTTAAGTCTTCTAACATATATATTGAACACTTGGCAGCCTGGGTGCAAGACTATCATTATTTAAGAACAGTGTTGGAGGAATGGACCTAACTGTCTCCAGGCATTGTAGCAGGTAAATTCTGTCCATGCTGTCATTTAGGGTCTGTAACTTGCTGACTGTTCAGGGTGTAGGGTCTTGCAATCACCTGAAATCCCATGGCACTCCATGTAGCTGGCTGCATTTAATCAAATGCATTTCTGTTTTTTAAGCACATTGGAAACTACATTTGACACCAATGTCACTACCGAGATAAGCGGCCGCAGCATCCTCAGCTTGACGGGACGACCGACCCCCTTATCGTGGAGACTGGGGCAGTCCAGCCCTCGCCTGCAGGCAGGCGACGCTCCATCGATGGGAAACGGGTATCCTCCGCGAGGGAACGCCAGCCGCTTCATCAACACAGAGTCGGGACGTTACATGTATTCGGCACCTTTGCGGAGGCAACTGGCGTCTCGCGGCAGCAGCGTCTGCCACGTGGACATCTCGGACAAGGGAAGTGACGAAATGGATCTGGAAGGCATCACCATGGATGCCACCGGCTACATGAGCGATGGCGATGTGCTGGGCAAGAATATCAGAGCTGACGACATCACGAGTGGGTAAGTGCTTTTACTTCGCAAATACTGTACTTCGTGTGGCTCTTCAGTTGCATTTAATGATGCTGTGTTCCTCTGATTGTTTGGAGGAAGAAAAAAACCACACCAACAAACCCAAAGATATTCTGCTAGTTCTAATAAGTGTTTGGAGGGACAGCTCGTTATCATAGTTAATTTCGTCAGTGGGATTTAAGCACGTGCTGTAAGTTTTATGTGCATATGAAGAAAATGTTCCTATATATGAACATACTCTAGCACATGATGAAATGTTTTCTTGCAGCAGGGCTCCTTGCGGGCGTCAGACACATGCTGCTGCAATATGCATTTACGCCGCAAGATGGCGAGTGAGGCGTGTCCTGTACCTGACTGAACCGTTTTCTGAACTTTTAGGGGACGGTTCACTGGAAGGAAATCAGTTCACATCTCTGTGTAGGGTAAAATAGTCGTACGCGCAAAATAAAGTCTAAAGAACACGTTAGTGTGCAGAAATGTGAACTGACAGACAGTTATCAACAAGGTATTACATCAACATTTTACTTCTGCCTTGACTGGAAAACAGCATTTGCTCTTTATTCCAGGATCAGCGTTCCGTTCAATATGTCCATTTTCAATTCCTGCTAGAATGGTCATTTTTTTTCTTAGCTCAAGTATATCGGCATTAGATTGATGTCAGAACTGATCTTTGAGATGTAAATGGCATATTTATTTCTGCGGCAGCCTTTTCCCTGTCTGGCTATCTTACATCCTTTGCTTTTCTCTAGCTTCTTTATAAGTGACATTTCTTGTAGCATTGGCTTATTTGGAAGATTTAGGGCCTCTTACTGAAATAGAAAGCTGGAATCCAGCTGCTGCTTTGTTACTAACTTAACCAATTCAGTTATGCAATCTGGAAATCTGTGAATATTTGGGTGTTTTCACATTGTCCTTTTTGAAAAGTTGGACACTTTCTTTCTAATTCTTTGTTAGAGAACCATATAATAAAGAAGCTGATGCAATACCCAGTATAAAATGCTGTTTCAAATAAAGCACCGGTAGCTGCTGCTGCATTGACAATGCATTGTATCCTAAAGCACAAGTAGTGCCATGTTTTCTATAGAACACCAAGAAGTGTCCCTGACCAGAATAGTGTCAGTTCAGGCTTCTGCTGCTCATAACTAGGGGAGCCCCAATCTTTGCAGATCTTTACTTTGGGTATAAAGTTCAGAGTCCAGGTTGATGAAAAGGAATTAATAAGAAAGCTGTTGAGTTTATGAATGATATTTCAGGGACGTCCGTGCCTTCGTTCATCTGTGTATAGTTTCCTTTTCTGTGTCTTCTCTGGTGATCCTGTAGGGTAAAAAATGGAAGTCTCCATAGTCTGAAAATACAAGAGTGCTCTTTAGATTCTGGGTCTAAGGAACTAACAATGTAATAAAATATTTTTGCCCGTTTGTGGAGAGTAATTGTGTGTAGAGATTCCCTGAGAAGGCTGTATTGCAGTATTGGATTGCAATAACGGCATTGGACATAATCCCAATATTAACATTGGTGAATCTCCACTGACATCTAATAATGCTGGATTGCCATCCACAGTACTGATGAGATATTTGGTAGCCTGTTTTCTAAGTTATCTTTCCCAATGTCAATTTATTCCCAATAATAAGAGAACAGGATAGCATTGCATCTTTGTGGGAGAGGAATAATACATCACTTAGAAATCTGGGAGGTTGCTTGTAAAGAAAGCATCCGTGTGGCTTGCTGCAGCCCAGATCTCCTGAGATCAGTGTTAGGGCGAACAGGCCCGATACTTCCAGAAACTGAGTTACAGTATGTGGAAGGCAGCACAAGAGGGCATTTATAGCATGAATAGCTCTTTATTAGCTGGTATGTGTTTCACTTTGTCATTTTGCAGAATTGCTACAATCCTGCAGTCTGAAAACCTTGGATCTGTGTTTTCATTGGCAAACTGATAGGGAAGGAAGCCAAAATATTTGTTACAGCCAAAATAAATCCAATAGCCAAGATAAACTATTTTAGCCCTGTGATCCTGATGCTTTCTCTGAAATGTACTGGGTCATGGGAAGTTTCATTTGGCCTCCTTTAGCGAGGCTGCTCAAGCAGAGCTCTGGCAGACACCGGGATTACTTTCATAGGGTTAGAAAGAGTATCTTTTCTGAACGGGCAGAAGTTATCTCTCAAACTAAGAAAGTCTCCAGGGGGTGGATCAAAGGTAAGAATTTGTCTTATTGTGGGAGCTAAAACATCAACTGAAGGACAAAGCAACAGGTCTAGGGTATGTGTGAGGTGGGCAGGACGCACCCCACGCACCTCCTGCTGTGGCTGGCGGAGCTCGAGGCGTCAGAAAGGGCACCCTGGAGCCCAGAACTGCCTCCCCTGTCCACCCTAAAGATTGTCCCAGGTGGGGACATGCTCTTGTGGCTTCTGGGGTATTTTTCAGAAGGCATGGTCCACTTCAGTCTCCCTCTGGCTACTAACACACACATTCCTACCTCTTTTCGGCCAGTTCCCCGCTGCCCACCTCCCCCTTTCCTCCATTCTCTCTAATGAGATGTAGAGCTGATTTCCTTTTTATCTGTCCTTGAAATGGACCAACAGAGCTGTTGATCAGAAAGGCCTTTTAAAATTCTTTTCTCTTAATTTAATTAGTCCTCTGCCCCTGTTCTCATTGCCCTAGTGTGCAGATTTCTATGCAGAATTAACAGTGTGAATATACCGATTGGTGCTGGTCACAAATTTTCTCAGGAAATAGCTCTGGGTCTGCAGACGCCGCTTGTCAAAACACTCTTTTGCAGAAGCATGGCTGTTCCAGCTACCTTCTAACAAAATGTAGATTTGATGATTTGACAGCTCAGCCACCCCAGAGCCTGAACGTTGAGGCAGGGCAGATGTAAGTGGCCCCATGCGTGGACCATGGGTCTGCTGTGGGGCATGCCCAGCTCATTTTTTTGTTTGTATCTCATTAAGGAACGTTACCTAGTGACTCATACCTCGCCTAGCCCGCTGAGCAGTGAACTGCTCCCTCAGCTATTAGGTGAGGACAGCAGGGCTCAGCCTGCATGTAATGTTCAGGGGCCCTGGGCTAAGATTCTCCTTGCAGTAGCCTCCCACAGGCGCAGTGGCTGTTAGGGGCAGGGGTAGGACTTTTAACCATTTTATTAACCTCTGCTTTTATTTGGCGCTTTGGGGTCAATACGTTCCCATTACAGATCTCTATTTTCCTCTTAATGTGTTTGTGTGCATGATGCTCATGGGATGATTCCTTCTTGTTTATTCAACCCTTTATGCTCCTTGGGGATCTTTCTACAAGCATTACAAGCAGGTGAATTTGTAATGTGGATGAAAGGATGCTAGAAGGGAGAGAGCAGGCCACTCTGGGCTGGGGAATCGGGTTTTACCCCCTGCTTCTGCTCAGGTCAGTCAAACCCACACAAAAGCTTTGTGCCCAAGGTAGAAACCATCTTTGTGGTGCAGAGGCCTGTCTACCTTTGAGTAACATCGACCAAAACGATCATTGAAGGAAGAGTTCTGTTGTCAGCTGAAATTTAGGAGTTATATCTTTCAGGAGGCAAAGAAGAGTTTGATATGAAGAGCTGGAATTGAGCACTGATTTCATTTAATGTTGATGGGTAACTTTATTTGTAGGATTCTTGCAGCTCAGTTGCTTAATTTTCTTCTATGTGTCAGTCAGACAGACAGAGATCTTTTTCAGATGTCAGGCTCATGTGTGGCGTAACAGACCTTCACTTGGGCTAAGGTTTTAGAGAAAGGAAGGGAGGACTATGCAGCTTACCGCTAATGAGAATTTGTTCTTGCTAACGGTAGTTAAGAGGAGCTGTTTCTTTCTGAGGTGTCTGCAGCAGGAGTGGTTGCTGCTCCAGGTAACGCGTGGCTAGCTAGGAATCAAGAGTGGCTGAGCTAATCGTGGTCTGCATGAGAACCTGCTCACCCTGTACGCTGAATCAATGCTAGCAGTAGTCTTTTCTGACCTATTTTTTGCCATGGAAAAAAAATACGTGGTTGTGGTAGTTCGGTTTTGGGGTTTTTGTACACTTCAAGTTAGTGGGTTAGACATTTTACTAGACACTGCTCTTTAAATGGTATGATGGTGTGGTAAGATTTCATCTAAATACAGTGAATGGGTAAAATTACATTCCTTATACGGCTACAACACTTCAACATGACTAAGAATCATTAGGAGGTTTATTTTATTTTTCTTCTCTGTTTGGGCAGAGTGTTTATTTGAACTGCCTTCTGTCTTGCTAGGATTGGCTTCTTAGATTTTGATCTTTTCAGCATTGCAGAAGAGCAGCTATATGTGGCAAACAGATAATTTGCACAAATAATGAAGAGGTCAGGCAAGCAAACGCAAAATTTTTACTTTTTATAAAAGGGTATTAGGAAACCTTGACTTCCGACTTCTTAGTGAACTCTGTTGAAGGTGGTGCAGAACTAGCTTTTGGGTTTAAAGACAACTATGGTGCTGTGAGAGTCAAAAGAAAAAATTATGGCAATGTTTAAGTCAAACTAATAGTCTTACTCCAAGAATCATACTTAAACATCTTTACAGGAGGCATGTCTAGAGTATAACATTAGTATTGTCAATATTATTAATGTTCTATATTATTTAAATAGTATTAAATATGGCACTCAGTTCAGGAGTAGTTCTGGTGTCAGCTTCATCAATAAAACAGTGTTTGATTATTTATTACAAATGATACCTCGAATAACATGCTGTCATAGAACTTTTCTTGCAGTGTAGGCTTCGGCACAAGAAGACACCATAGGCCTGTAAGTCCGAACCTTAGAGATCAGCTGGAATTAAGCTTTTTGTTCGGTGTAAGTGAAAAGATCCACTTTAGGTCATATGTACTGTTTGTCAGTAAAACAAACTCACAAGTTGTAGTGTGTTGTATTTTTTGCTTACTCGTACGTACTCTGCTATTGTCAGTGACTACCAAAATATCATTTAATGGCCATTTCCCCACTCTGGACTTTTCTGTAATAAACACCTCATTTAACTGCTGCTTCGGCACCAACAGGTTTTGTAACTTGAGCAAAAGACAGCTTCCAAAGGACAGAATAGGGTCCCACTCTGGGGCTAGCCAGCAGAGGGGGATGCAGTCATACACACTTTGTCGATATGGATCATCTGCAGGAAAGGAGTAGGCATGAGGGAGCCGAAAGTTGCTGTGGAGTAACTCTTCCCCCGCTGCTGATCCTGCTGGGAAGCTGCTGGGAAGGTTGGTCACACACCGTTCCTCTCCATTCAGTTCATTCCTTTCATTCAGTAGTTTGTTAATTGCAGGTAGTTACTAATTGTTAGCAAAAGTCTATTGAATTATAAATTATAGACTGCCTTAAATATAAAATTAAATTTTAAATGCAATGAACAACAGGTTTGTAGTTTTATGAACCTGAAAGGTAATATTTGGTCTAATGTTAGGGATTTGGGCATTGTATTAGCAGTCCCAGCCTGAAAGTTCAGGACCTAATCTTGTTCCTCAATGCCTTTGTTGAAATTCACGTGGATCAAAGATTGGAATTTAAACTAGCCACGGGCTTGTAGACGGGGTATATATTGAACCCTTTGGTCAGAGAGATCAAGTATTGTGCCGATGTGGTGGGCATTGTAACAGAGTGGGCAGGTGAGAATAACAGATGGAAAGACTTTGGGGGGAAACACAGGGAAAGATCATACGGTCTAATTCCAATATCATGATGGAAAATGCAGGCTAAATTCATATTAAACAAAGAATTTTGGCATTGCCATCATGCTGCCGTTAGGCTGGCATTTCTTTTTAAGTCAGATTTAGAATATATTCCTGGTTGAAATAACAGGATCATTTTGATCACATTTCTTGTATTTCAGAAAAAGCAGCGGAGAATGTGCTGCTGGTGGTGTTTAGTAACTGGCAAAGTGAGACTCCTTCTTTGATACTCAAAGTGTTAAGCCTCTTGATCTCATTTAACTGACTGTAATGATGAGGCAGATGAAGCCTAGCGAAAATAAATGTTTAAAAGAAAACATTAAGGATAACAGTGTTACTGCTGCAGCTAAAAGAGAACGCTTTTGCGTGTCAAAGCGGATGTCGATGCACAGAATAGTCCAAATGCTGCAATTCCTACAAGGATTTTGTTTCTTTAAGTTTCAAGGGCTTGGTTGCTGGGCAAGTCTTCAGCCAGGAGGCACGTGGGCAGCTGTTTCCAAACCAACCTTGAATCCAAAGCACCAAGAGGAAGGCAGGAGCACCTGGCCTGCCAGAGTCAGCACCAGCTTTTGGGCACGTTGCTGCTGTCCTGCTTGTGGGTTTGGGATTATGGAGCCGCGTGATGCTGAGCAGATCAGGGTAGGATTGCCCCGTCTGTTGGGCGCTGCTGACTTACCTGCTGCTCCTTCTCTTCGTAGTGGTTCAGTAAAGACTGCCTGTCCCTTGGCTATCTATTTTCAAAATTGGAAAATTCACATTCATACGTTAAGTAGTGAAATGAATATATATGAAGTGGTAGAGTTGTCAGACCATAAAAGTAGGTGTGCTGTTGGCTGGCTGTGTACATGGCTAAGTAGGGAGTGCGGACAGAAGTCAAGTGACTCAGACCGCTGGATTTTACTGATCCCTGGCATAACCCATTCCTGCTTCTTCAGCATGCCTTGCAGGAAAGGGAAATAAATCACTTCAGCATCAGAAATACCCTAAAAATATTGCACTTGGAAGCACTTATTACAGCAGTCAAAATTTCAGAGGCACAGAAAGGGTGTATTTGGCTAAAGAAAAGAGAAGTTTAAAGGTCCAGGTTGTCCAGGGAACTCCAAAGCAAGTTACTTTATGCCTCTAATACAGGGCAGGGAGCCACCTTCTTACAGAAGAAAAGTGTCACCTAGAAAGTGGGCTGTATGTTCCAGTTGTCTGTTAGAAGTGCATAATACTGCTCTTGTTTAACCTGAGCCTTTTCAAATTCAAAGAAAATTGGATAATTTTGTTTCCCTGCTGCTGAAGAGTGAAACTGTAGCGATGAGTATTAAGTATTAATTCCTGAAAAATATTAGAAACTTCTTTTTAACCAATGTCATCACTGTCTCGTCCATTCACTAAGTGTTTCTATATTCAGCTTCATTAAAGCAATCATTCCCCATGGGCTGTTGGTACCATTCCTAAAGCATCTGAGCTATTAATTTTTTTGAACAAGTAGAATTTGTGCTTCTGTATAGAAGTCACAGAGTCTGGATACTATGCATTTTCCCAGATCATATATATAAACTTTCTTCTTTTGGGGCAGGTAGTACTTCAGAGTACTTGTTTGTGCCCTGAATCTGCTTGCAGAATTATTATGACTCATGATTCTAGCAAGGCATCTAGTACAAGTTTGTCATGTTCTTTGATTAGAAAAGTCAAAGATACTGCACCTAATCGATAACCAGCCTAATCGAATTGTTTGGGCTGTGATGGGTCGTTGTAGAGGAGAGGCTTGTATACTGGCATTCCATATCATCTAGCTGTATGACAAGGCAATAAATTCCGGTAACGTTGAGTGCTGTTAGAATTATACACGTGCAAGATATTTCCTGGGTTTATTCCTCCTAGAATAAAACCTTGTAAGATTGTCTTTAGATAAATAGATCTTCATTGTAGTTTCCTTTCTTGTAAAGCAAAAATCTGCAGCAATAATAACACTGTATTCATAAAAGCAAGATGGTTTCTGAGAATTATTGCAGAGAATTATTTTTTTCATATATTTTCAAATGTATTTATTGCAAATGCATTTTTCTTGACAGATTTTAGAAGCTAGTACCTTTCTTTCTTTCACCTCAGGGTTGCATGCAGGACTTCAGGCATCATTGGTTTTGGCATCTTTTTGGAATTAAACTTTCCTGGGTAGAGGACATTGTGTGTAATATAAATAGGATAAAGCTTTCAGTCTGTGATTACACAAACCTGTTTCGAAATACACAAATCTGTCTTGCGTTGTTCTGGCATGTGAGAAACTTGTCCTATTGGTATAGCAAGTACAAGTCATCATCTATGACTCTGCTTTTTTCCAGGGTCTTGCTTAGAAAAAACTCATGATCTACTTGTCAGCGATGGCAAAGGCATCCAGCTTCTGCTGACTTTATGTAAGATTTATGAGTGCTTAAAACTAATGAAAATCTGACTGTTAGTATTCAGTTTGATGCAATTGAAGAATTATTCTAATGTATCAGCTTGCTGAGCTTCTATGTAGAGGACGAGATCTGTTGATGCTAGTGAGAAGGCTTTCCTTTGACTTCAGTGTGGCTAACTCTTATGAGTAATGTATTTCATTTCACATATTCCAAGTAATAAGTATGGAGAGCAATCTGTTTCAGCTGTAGTTGATCTATTTCTATCAAAGAACTAGTCATATGCCAGAAATCTGACAGCAAAGGCAAAAGCTGCATTTTCCAGTATGTGTGCAATGGAGACTCATACAGAAACATGTTCTGTGTGCAGACAAGTATCTGCAATAAACCAATTAGCATATGCACATTAGATGTTTTTGCAAAAAGCTGTTTGTATAACAATATGGTCTTAAGCTCCACTTTCTTTTCCCTTGCTTTTATTTTAGTAGCTTAAGGAAAAAAATATTCTTCCACGATAAAGTATTTATAAACTGTGTCAAAGACAAGTTAGAACAGTAGACCTAAGGCAAATTCCACATGGTTACAGTGCAACTGCTCCTCTTGCTTCTTACAGTCTTTGTTTATGAGTTTGGAGAATTGTGTCCCCACAGATTAGCTGAACGGAGAATACTCCTGTGTCTGACTCGTTGGGCTTAGCAACCTCTTTGTTAGACTCCCCGGAGAGACCCCATGGCTGTTCCTGGGAAGGCCCCATCAGATTTATATATACATCTAACTGAAATGCTAACCAGCAGATTGTGCAGGGCTTCTTGACTCTTACCAGTCCCATTTTTATAAATGCAGTCATCGAATTTGACTCAGGTAAAGTACATCTCTTGCAGCAGCATCTCGCCAGCAGAGGCATTGCTGGCTGCAGCTAGGACCATCTGTCCTTTCTTGCTGTGGGTGAGGGTGTCTTGCTGTTAGGGAACCAGATCGGTGCCTTATTAAGCAAGAGGAAGGTATCCTGTGTGTCTGGAAACTGTCCTGCGGGCTGCTGGCAATTTGCTAAGAGTGGCTAAAGGATTAAGAGGATGCAATCCCATCAGCTCCTAACTCGGTGAGGTATGTTACGTGTCCAGCGGTATGCCTCAGACAGCAGCTGGGTTGCTCGAGCTGTTAAGAGTTATTTCAGTCTCAGGTGTGTGAAAATCTTTATGGTGTGTTTACACAGCTGTCAGTGCTGACGAACTGGTGGTGGTAGCACAGAGCTCACTCCATACCATTGGGAGGCAAATGGGACTTACCTTTCCAGTTTAAAGCTAGCTCGCGTATACCTGTGGCCACAAGTGCTTTAAGAAATGAAGCTAAACAAAGAGAAAAATCCTCCTGTTTTATTTTGACACTTGGAACTTGTTGACCTACTACTGTCATGAAATGCCATAAAATATTTTAAAGCGCTATTGAGATATTGATGTAGGGCAGCTCATGGAGAAGCTGTTCAAGAATGAAATACTGAAATTAAGCTGTTACTTCAGTCTTCCTAAATATTTTATTCATAATCCAAAGTGCTGGGTAGTTGTACAGTTTTTAAAATTTGGTTTCCTTGGTTACCACCACATCCTGAAGTTGTATTAGATGATGTCTGTTGCTGTCTGCATCAGCACAGATGTCAGCAAAAATGCTGGATGACAGAATCTGCATTATCGTGAGGGATTGTTCCTGCTGATCAACAACATCTACCTATTCTTCTCCACCATGTGTCATCTCTGTTCTATTTAAGATTCATTTTTTATTTGTCTGAACTACAAAGTAAGAAATGTGCTATCTTAGCGATTTGTGAAGTATCATATATACACCTGGCACTTCTTACTATCCAAGAGTATAACACTTTTTAAATGCGGATGCCTCTAGGTCACAGTTGCAGACCAAGTACAATGTAGGAGCCAAAACATAATTGAAAAAAACTTTTCATTCGTGCTGCAGCTTTAGTTTCTCACAATAAATCTTGGGATGCTCATTGTTCATGGATCACTGACGAAATCTATGTGATTTTTGTAGTTAACTTGTAAAAGGGTTGAGATTTCCATGGTGTTGTTTTAGCCCACACAAAGTAGTTCAGAATGGTATCAACCATGCATTTTTTGGACAGGAAGGAGTCATTCATGATATCATTCACAAATATCAAATTACTTCCATCTAGGCATCCTTGATGAAAGTTAAGTATTCTTCCTTTGTCACGGTTATATTGAAATTCAGTTCTTATTGATGAGAGTGAGTGCAGGATGTAACAGAGAATGATGAGAGGCAAAAAATACCTCTGATCTAATCAAGAATAAAGTTTTACTTGCTGCATAGTTCGGGTAGTAGTTCTTAACTTAAAAGTAGGAAAATACCAATATACAGTTAAAAATGTGCAGAAGCTAGGAGCTCAAATAACACTTAAAACTTTTATTGTTTTACTAAACGTGATGTTTTGTTTTGCTGTTTTAAAGGTATATGACCGATGGTGGCCTGGGCCTCTATACGCGAAGGCTAAACCGGCTGCCCGATGGCATGGCTGCAGTGCGGGAGACAATGCAGCGCAATACGTCACTGGGCCTCGGAGATGCTGACAGGTGAGGTCTCGTCCAGCAAATGCTTGCGTGTAACAGTGCGTTCGATTCACGCTGTGTCTAATACGGATTTGATCTCTAAGATGAAATAGCTTTAGGAATTCAGATTCTGAGTACATGGATATAAGCTTCTCCAGAGTATTTCAGATGTCAGGATAAATGCTGACTTTATGTCTTCGGATTGCTTTGCTGAAATCTTGTCTGGGTTTTTGTAGACAGGATGCAACACAAGAAAATGTAAAACTTCTATTTTTAATAGTGTTTGAACTAAAAAAGACTTCGTTCTCTTCTCATTTCCACTGATTCTTCAAAGTCGGATGATTCTGTTTGAACGGTCAAGGCCAAAGATCAAGAATTAGGGGACTAAAAATCCATGATTTATGGGAATATGATAATAAGGGAAGATGGGAGATGGACAGTAATGAGACTGTATTCTGTTAGAGCTGAGGTAAATGGGTTAAATACTTTTGCTTTTAATGGCATCAGCCTATAGCTGCTTCTTTTCCTTCCAAACCCAAAGCGTGGTGAGTGTTACTGTTGATGTAGTAAGTGAACCGTATCCTTTCCCTTCCGTGAGGGGCCCCTAAGTATGTACAAACCATGGATTTTGAAGTACAGGTTTGAACCAATTTCTGAACTAGAAGGTTTGTGGGTTTTCTCTTTGTTTTGTTATCCATAGCTCTTTCCTGGGACATAACACAGCTGACTGAGTTTGATATGACTGATACTTTCTTAATAGTGATGCGTGGATTACTAGGGAAATACAAGTGATGGAGAATCTAGCCTTGTTTTCAAAGCAAGCCATACTAAATTTGCTTTGGTGTTCTCTTGGTATTAGTAAAGAGCAGGATAGTGAATCTAAACAAAAGAACTAAAACCTCTCTGAGAATCTCGGCTCGGTTTCAGTTACTAAGCCAACATATGTTCGCCAGTTATAAAATAAAAAGTGCTTGCTCCTGGTTGACTGGGTGAAGGCATTGCCACCTGGTGATGCAATGGAGGAGTAATTAAGTGTCATCCTCATCTGTTGCTGTGTCTTCTGAACGTTGTCACATTAACAGAAGCTATCCGTTTACAATACTGAATTGGTTGAATATAGATTATATTATTGTTTAAGTAACAGCCAGCTTTCTGGAGAGCTAGTAATACATTCCTTATCGTTGATTCCTTCCCCTCTCTGAAATATCAGATTTTCTGTGAAATATCAGAAATTCTGTGCTTGCAACACTTTTTCTTGGCATGTAAATTATTCTCACATTTTATTTGGTAACCTCCTTCCCTGAAGACGCCACACATCAGGGTGAATTACGTACATTCAACAAGAAAGAGTATTTGTGTGTTTAAATATATTCCAATTAGAATAGGACTGTGACACACTGAAATGCAATCCCGAGTTTAAGTCAATTGTTTCAGCTTTGAAAATCGTCATTCTTTCAGTTCACATGGAGGGGATGGACTTTACACACAATAAAGACTCTGTGGCTGGCAATTTAGCTGCAACACGGGATCACAGAAAAATTACCCTTGATCCCACATTTGGTGACATTACATTATTATGTGATGTTTTGATTTAGTCTTTTCTGTTTAGAATATAAGCCTACTCACCTTACACAGGCAATCAGAATTTTCTGACAACAGGGCAGTGACTTAAAAATCGCTCCACTTGGGTTGCTGGGTGATCATGACGTGCAGTTTAAACAAAAACTTAATCTTGGTTTCAGCAGCAGTTTTCCAGGGTGCAAATTGGCGTAAGGAAAAGGAGTTGAATAAAACGGTGCAGTAATGAATTGCTTTCTTCATGCTGTGAATGGAGGCAACGAGCAGGATTGCTGAGTTTCTTTATTGGTACACCTAGAAAACCTAAGATTACATTTAACTTGTTCAAAGCAGATGTTAATTGAATGCATGGGAGAATGACTGTGAAAGGCTATGAACCTTGGAGTATAAAGTTAATCATTAAAAAGTTACCAGAGGAATTTTTTGCAATATGCTTACTTGTTTAGTTTCTTGTGTTATTAATTGTAGAAGTTTAGTTGTGAAGCTTTTACTCGTTGGCTCTGCTAACATAAAGCACAGACCTTAGAAGGTCCATTTTCCCCTGCAGCAGGGAAATCCAAAGAAGGCAGTTTAATTTAATGCTTGATTGCAAGGTTAATGGAATCGTCGTACAACACAGCTGAGCTTATGTATTCAACTTCAAGACAATTTGTGTTTGCATAGAACAAAGATATTTTTAGTGAAAAAGGCATTAAAAATGCCCTTTTTAATTTTTTTTTAGGTTTATGTTTTATTTAATTTTTTTTTTAAGGTTGCAGTTAGCCACCTATGATTTTGTCTCTTCTGTATGTATGGACTTGGTGTGTACCATGTGGTTGTTTAAATTGATTTCACATTGTTAGGTGTGGCTGCTTGATCTGAGACTAAATTCTGCCCTTACTTCCGTATATGTAACTTGCATTTATGAGTGCCTATAGGTAAGAAGGAAGAAATTTGAAACTTAGATATGGGTAAATCTTTCTGTAGTTGCTTACTTGTTCAACCTATTTTTCAGACAACATTATTCAGACCTGTGCTGATTTATCATATCCCTGTGAATAGGACAGGAGACTGTGTTAATGAATGTGAGCTTGTCAAGAGTAATTTTAATGCCGTTATTAGGGCAATGTCTATATGACTTTTTAAAAAATCCTCAGTGATGAAGTGCTACTTCCAAGCATGATTAACTTGGATCGTTTCACCTTACAATTTAATTTGAGGTTGCTTGAATTACATGTCTTTGCATAAGCGTGTAAGGCATCCAAAGGTCTTCCCAGCTTTCGACACTTAAGGACGTTTCTCATCAGACGGCAAATTGCATTGCCTTGGTGCTTCCAACAGCTATGGCATCGGTGCGCTGCAGGTCAAACATGGCTCAGGTGCTGAGCGTGCTCTTGAAGGAGTGTTTCTGTATCACGGTTCAGATCTGTGCTGACTCTGGTAACAGTCTTGTCACACTGCTGGTTGAAAACAAGACCGTATTCAGTTTAACTCTTAGAAGAACTTGTAACTGCAACTGGCTCCTGGCAGTCAGTAACAATTTGATAGTATTTTCTGCTTCTGGCAAGATTTTTGGGTAATCCCAGAGGAGACTGTAGAACCAGGAGAGGAGATGGACAAGAAAGAATTGTAAGTGAAGCAGAAACCAAGCATGGAGTCAGAGGACATTCCATGCAGAACACAGCTATCTCATTATTAATAATGAAGTCATTGAATGCAGATTTTTTTCAGATGCTGTGGTTTATAGTAATTTCTACAAAAGGTAAAAATTATGGCTTTCCAAAATAGCTGAAGAGTATAATTTTGCTGTTATTTTGCATTTTATAAGAACAGATTAAGGCTATTTATATGTCTCTTGGCTCTGGTAGTAGACAACATTTCACATTCATTCACGGAGTAAAACCCTTTGACTGGAATATGTTTAAATTCAATAGCTGCAATTTAATTTCTTGAATCCTGCTACAGTGATGAGATAACTAAAAAATGAGTTAGAGTTAGGCGCTGGAGGGAGATTGTTGGATTGCCTTCATAACCATGGGAACTTGGATCACACTTCAGAAGAGCTGAAAAGCAAGTTGATGCAAGTCATCTAGTTGGGGGCAATGTTGGCCTGTTCTGAAAGGTGGGGATGAAGCAGATGTCACTGCTTTTGGAAGGAGGCAGGTTCCACTGAAAGCAGAATTACAGACAATGTGCTGATGAGTATCACATAAGAAGCTGCACCGAATTTTCTTCTTTTTAGCCTATTTGTAGTCTACTTTATCGTAGACAATAGAAAAACGCTACAATACAAGAAAAAAGAAAATGGAATTTTTTGTTAAGGTATTCTTTATGTAGTTTTATAGTAGGATAAGATAGCTTTAAGTCCTGAACATGTATTTTCAGTTTTACTGAGACAGTGCACCTAAAATTAAATTAAGGTAGCTGCGGTTCCTGGCTTTGCAGGTGAGGAGTTAAGTCATCCGTTCACAGAGAATATCCATTAGCAATACTACCCCATTATTACTCAGCTCATCATTATTGTAGTTTTGCTGCTCTAGCAATGGTAGCATGATGCATAAGAAAAGGGGTAAAACAGAAAATGTCTTTGGAATAGACACACAGACCGGATAGTCTTTGTTTTAAAATGTTAAAACATGACTGGGTTATATCTTAAACTTCAGATGGGCCCAACTGTTGTAAAAACACATGGAAATAGATACTCCTGCATTGTAATCGCAGTGGAATTCCCATCATCTCCTTCCCCCGCAGCATCTCCTGTTCCTGCAGTGGTCCCTCAGGACTGTTGACATAAGTGTTTGTGGAGTTACACAGTAAATGAACTTGCAGGGAGATTCATTCATCTGGTATTTTATGTGAATGGGTTTGTGGAGGGAGGATGTCCATTCTGTCAAGAGAAGGAGTAACTGTATCCATTGAAATCATCTACAGACCTCAGATCTCCTCTAAGAAAGCTGTTGCCAAGCTGTTACAGCTCTAGCAGGAGGATTTTGTGCCATCAGTTCACAGCTCCTTCACTTCAGAAAGCCCTGGCAATTGTTCTTGCATTCAGTTGTTACAATGAATTTATAAATTCTACTTTTACCATATTTTACGTTGCTAGGACAGTGGAGCACCCCTGTTTAAGGGTCCTATATACTAAATAAGCACGGTTTTCTAGAAAACAGTCTAAAAGTCTCTAAATTGGTTTAAGGTAACGTCAATCAAAAAGTAAGTGCCAACACCCAAGCTTTCATTGTTCGCTGTATCTTTGCTGTCTGTCAGTCACTGCAGTCGATAAATGTAATGCCCACGTATAGTTGCTTAAGAGCAATGTCACAGGGCTGATGAAATTATTCATGCCTAACCAATCTACTCTGCTTGACCATCTGTTTGGATTTTATCACCAAGTTTGAAGAAATACTACTGCTTCTAAACATGCACGTTGTACCTTGGTACCTGTAGATACCTATCTCTGTCTTTGAAAGAGCCCACATTTATCTTGAAGAACTGACTCACAGAAACAGGGAAATTCACATTGCAAAGATTCTTTCAAGTTTATGGCATTGGAATCTGCTGATTAGAGCCACAATACCATATACTTTTATTTTCCAAGGAATCTTTTTACAAGCTGTAATCCAAAGTGGTTTTAGGTTACACAAAGTAATTGCAAAGTTAAGCAACAAATAGTAGTTGAAAGCAAAGGTATAGTAGCTATAGCCGAGGGCTAAAATTAGCAGTAACAAAAGGGGGGTAAAAAAACATTCTGCATTCAAACAAGGCAAGGTTAGTCAAGGGAAGCAATGTCTTTTGGCGGATTTGTTTCAGTGGGCTAAAGATGACAAACTTCTGAGCATGTAAGCTTTTCTTCAGGTCTAAAACAGAAGCAAGAATTTACATTACTAAACACAAGGTAAAGAACACTCGCTTTACATATACCAAGATGTATTAGTTTAGACTAACTCTTAAAGGCAGACAGTACCTACAAAGCAGGGAAAGTCATGATACGATGTTTCTGTGCTGTAGAAAAAAAGCAATTGCAATGTGTAATGTAAATTGTAATGTATAATGTAAATTGTAGTGTGTAATGTGGAGGGATTAACTGGGGAGAGGGAGCAAATTACAACAGGCTGTAAAGGCTATCTCTTTATTGAATCTCTGGTTTTTAATATCCACCAGAGTTGTTATTTTAATACTCTGGTTTATTCTTTGAAGATGCTTTATAGAACTCCCTTGAAGATGAGAAGGAAGAAGTTAGAGATGAAGTGGCCGTGTGAGAATTGCCCCCCTTGGGTAACCAGGTTTTTCTTAACTTTGTGGCTTGCACATGCATTCATTCAGTGGGTGCAGTAATGGGGGGGTGGGGGTGTGTGTTTCCTTTTTTTCCACACGCATACTTTTGGGGATACATATGATACGCTGGATAAGGTATACTGTGTTCTGGGAAGTACTTCTGTAGGATTTGGTGATAGTGTCAGTTCTGTTTAGAGAGGCATGATGGAATGGGGCTATGTTGGGAAGTTTTGTTTGTTTCTCAGGCGTGGTCTAATTTTACTAATTGCATGATGGTCAGCAAAGAGTTTGCTTCCAACAGTCAACTTAGTGAGGCTGGGAGCTGTTTGAAGGCTAGAAAGAGTTTTGAGGAGGGAATGACTTAAGGAAGTAGATCATTTTTCAGCAGAGATTGGATTTGTTTAAAAATTTCTATCCAGGCTCTAGATGATCATATCATGTAGCACTAGCAGATGTATGATTGATGGGGGGCAGAGGGGTTGGTAATTGAAGCAGTTCTGTGCCTTAGTTAATTGACTCTGAAAAAGTACAATTCATTTTCCTGTGGGAGAGTCCCTTTTGCATGTATCCATGGCCACTAACAAAGGCAGGGTTTACTGCAGTTAGGAGCTATGTGCACCCAAGAAGCCAAGAATGATCCTGTTCTCTTGTGACTAATACCTGGTTTAGTAGCTCTGCAGGCTGGCAAGGCAGTTGAGTGCAATTCTCCGCCTTTTTCAATAACTTCTTTCCAATGTGGACATACAGTTCTACCACTTGACACTAAAAAGTAACCAACCAAGCCAAACACCCCACAGTTGCAAGCTGTTCCCTCCAAAACGGGTGGATTAGGCAATCTTCATGTGCTTGACTTGCTGAGAATTGCTTTTTTGCCTAGATGGAAACACTGAAAAGAGGCTGGATCTAGGCTTTAGGAACCGCATTTCTTGTTGAGACTTTTTTCCTCGTGTCATGCCACTTGCTTTTGTTGTTGTCATTCTGGGGGGTACTTACCCCTCTGCTTTAGCATCTAATTAAAATGCTTAAGCCAGGAGCCAAATTTCATTACAAAGCTAGTGGAAGGTGGCAGGTTGCCCTCGAGGGAGCAACTCGTGGCAGAGTCAGAACTTTCTTGTTGCCTGTATATTCCGATGTGGACAGTTTGTCAATTCCTCTAAAAGGTTGCACTGCAGCATGCATACAGGCAAAGGGAATTTAGCTTTTCCAGAATAGTGGATACGGATTCTGTGGAAACAGGAAAAACTGCCTAGGGATGGCAAAGTCGTCATCCTGTACCACTGGAACTAGATTTTCCTGAAGTGACATTTCCTTTCATGCCCACCCACTCTATAAGTATAAAGTTGATCTAACTGCTGATTTGGAGGCTTTTCTGAAACCCTCGATATTTCTGGTTCCATTGCCAGAGATTAGCACTGTCTTCTCTGTTGTATGAAGTGGCTTTTAAAACACTTTAGGCATGTGGGAAATGAAGCTTGTATTCCAAGGGTAAACAAGATTGTAGATACAAAGACCATTTTGAACTGTATCAGGGGCTTTGTGCTTTGCATGACAAACCGAAGAATGTGAAATGCTTGCTGACATAGTGCAGACTTTGTTATTTGGTTTTCCATGTCGAATGGTAAGAGAGTCAACATAGTCTCACAACTGACCTACACCAGTAACCTCTGAGTTTGGGATTTGGAGATTGAATAGATAAAACTAATAGCAGACAGCTGTCAGATTCCAAAAGAAGGATCCCAGTTTGGGGCTCTGTGATGAGTGTGGAAGCTCATTGTGGCTGTAAAGCAGATTTCAAGACAGATGATGTGTGTGTGTATGTTTATATATATATATATATATATACATATAGTGCGTATCACTAAACATGTCATTACCATAAAATCTAAAGATTCTCCCATTGGTCTTTGTTTGCCCTTCTGAGTTTGTTGGGGCTTTGGAGTTGTCCAGAATAGTACATTTCATTACAATTTTTCATAATGTTTTTTTGCTTCTGTTCTACAGCTATGTATTCTCTTGTGATGATAATAATAGTCTATTAGTATTAGCTTACATGTCAATAGAAACATTAGTGTTAATAGTCAGGATCTAAGCTTTTTGTTTAGAGGCTGAATGTTTCCTTTAATTGTCTTGTTTGGAAAATGGTATCAGAACTGTGAGTCCAAATGTAAGGTGCACATGTCTTCCTGCACGTTCATCTGAGCTTCGCTGAAGTTTTTTGTTTCTTTTTCTTTACTCTATTGATTACATTTATTGAATATTCAGTCATTTATTCCCAGTTTTGGGACAAAACTCCAGTGAAGAGCTTTCAAACATTGTAGTGCAGATGGGGTGAGGGGACACTCTGTATCATCAATGAGAACCCTCCAAGGAATGTAGGATATCCAGATGCATTGATCCATTGCCTATACAGGGAAATGGGACTCCTCATTTGGACAGCCAACTAAAACGTTTAAAGTTGGATGGTACTAACAGACCGGTATATCCAATACACGTCCGTGTCTGAGCATAGCGGGAGAAGCTGCAAGGTATCCACAAGTTTGAGCTCGTATTTAAACCACTCTGTATTTCATAAGCCATCATCTCCTACTGTCCTGAGTGGCAACTCCCATATTAAGAAGGTACTAAAATAAGGGGGATACTTTTCGTCCATTCCCTTCTTATCCGTAAGTCCTGTTCTGCTCTTCTCCATTCCTCAGCTTCCTCGTGGTATAGGGATTTCCCAGCAGTACGATAAGGCGACTTTGTGACCTTGTTTATGACAGCTCACAGGGTTCAGAGTGGAGCTGAGGCTCCACAGAACAAGTAGTCACTTTGCTCATGATCTGTCAGAGCTGAGCCCCAACATCCTGAGGCTTAAACGCCCCAGTGTTAATGCAGCTCCATGGGGTTTAAAAATGCTCTGCTGTTATATAAACAGGCATTAAGGCTTTCACGTGATAGTTCTTATGTTGCTTAAGTATATACAGTTAAATATACATTTGGCCAGCATAAATAATTGCATACTCTACAGTGGAAACACTTGGAGCTACATTGTGCTATTACAGCAGTATTATGAGAATGTGGGTAATTTGGTTTTATTAGTAGAAGTTTTTTATATTCTCCCTAAAAATAAAACATCTAATTTTATTAGCACTGATTGCTGCAACTTGAAACTAATTAATTTCATGTAAGTGGCATTGGAACACTGTGAAACCTGTGCACTGGGAACCTGAGGAACTGCCACACTGCTGGAGGCTATATTTATGTGTGTCCAGGTATATGTGGTCAATAAGTAGCCAGAGGATCGGCACTAAGCATTGCAAGTCTGATTAGTGACTTTGCCTGAGCAAAGTCCAAGGGCTGAGGTCAGCTCTTTTTTAACTATATGATTTTTTTTGTTGCTGTTTCTTAACTCACAAAGGTTCAGCTCAGCAGCTACTGTGGACTTACCATGTGCTCTCATCAGCCCCAAGTAATATTTTTATCTTTTTAATCTAATTTTCACTTTAAAGTTTATCTTCTCTGATTATGTTGTTAGTTTAAGCTAATTTTCATATATATCAACTAATTCATTTGTTTTGGTTTGGGGGAAATGAGCAAACCACCTTGAGTGTTCAAAAAGGTTTTATTCCCTCTTTCATGTTCATTGTCAAGATTGATTTAGTCTTGTTATGAAACTTGCAGCTAGAAATACTCTTCCTAACATGACTTAATGCTTTAAACATCTCTTTGAAAATATTGCTGTTATTTGATACTATCTGATGTGCACATGCATAGTTTTATCTTTCATTTGCATTTTAATGCAAACATTTAATTTTTATTTTCAGAGGTGACTGAAACAATGTTACATTTGCAAAACTGGAGCTGTTTTTTGAATGCAGAAGGGATGAACAGAATATTATCGGGGAAATAGCTAGAGCTGTATTTGTAGACAACTGTATGTCTCTATGGAGAAAGGAGAGAAGGAAGAATCAAGAGTGTCCTGTGCCAGCTGAAGTTCACAGAGGTTATGTTCATCCAGGAAAACCTTATGTTCTGCTTAATCTCTATTTTGGGACTGTGTGCATTCTCTGTCTCCTCTTAGATAGAGAATTTATCCATCTTTGCTTTTAGACTGTTTCTGAACCAAAGGACTCATGAGATGGATCAGGTGGTGGCAAGAAATCTGCATTTATACATAGCGAATCTCTTAAAGGGGTGTGCACACACAAGAGAGATTTTCTGAAATCAGAAGATTGTGATTTCAAACTGAAGTCAGGATATGCATTCTGTGCTCTAACTTCTGTTGGAATTCTTTGTTTGCTTCTAACGATAACCACTAAGCCCCTTTGTTTGCTAAAATAGATTAAAAGCAAATATGCCACACAGCAACACGAAGTTGCTTGTCATTCCTGTTGGTCAGAGCGTGCTGGTGGTTTGGCCTCCCAACACCAACATCCAGAGGGTAGAATCAGAGGTGTCTTCAGCACTGTGGTTTAGAGTTTGGGTCCATTTCTGCAATAGTTTCTGACCAATTCTTGACTTCAGTGACATTCTGCTTTGCTCTCTCACCATGTTTTTATGTAATGGCTGACCTTGCATGAGCTGTAATGAGCTAAACATGTGACTGATAAAATAATCATTCTCTCCTGTGAGTCATACCATATGTTGCCCCCTCTCTACTACCATAATTCAAGGCATGCTTGACCCAGTTATTTTGCCTTTCCTACATCATCCCCTCTGTGCTACCATATTGTTTTCTCTTGTAGCCATTTCTTTATTTCCTAGCAGTGCGTTGTGCTTTCAATGGTGGGCTTTCATTTGGTCTACCTTTGTCCTCAACAAATTACTGAAACCCAACTTTGTCCAGGAAATGTGTTTGAATCTTAACATTGCTCCCCACTTTGGATGCATTCTCCTCTTATTTAATGGCATCAGTATCTGATTTCACTTTTAGATTTTAACACCATTGGAATGAGGGAGCTTGCAATACATGGCAATGTGGTTAAGTTTTTTATGGCAATGTATATGTTATCGAATCATTTAGGAACAAGGGATTATTTTAGAAAGAAAAAAATGAGAGCCAAAGGTAACTTACAATTTGGCTAAGCAAGCCTGGGTGAGATCATGGGAGGAAAACAAACTTTCTTTGGACATTTTCAGGAATAGTAGTGAATTGTAGCTATAATTTAAGTAGAATGGATTCAAGGGAAGACAGGCAAAACATGGAGTGATTATAAGGAAAACGTCTCTGGCACTTACTGACTTTTACACTAGCCTCTGGGAAGTCTGTTCTTTGTGTTTTTGAAAAATGTGTATGAACCAAAGCACAATTGCACGTTAGAGGGAAAGTGGTGTGAATAACCAAAGAGGGGGTTTCCAGGTGAATCTTTATTTCTTTCTTACTACTGAAGGCAAGGATTTTCCTTGTGGTTTTTTAGGTGTTCATGTTACAATGCAAAATATGAATGCTTGCATTAATCTATCTAGTAATCTGGGCTTTTTTCTATGTGGGTTTTTTTCCTTAGGGGCAAGGGGGCATATGCATCTAGTGATTTTTATCCTTTCATCCTATCATCCCTTGTGCAGTTCAGTTCATTAAAGTTTCTAAACAAAGATACGCAGTGACCACTCCTTAATTCTAGAGGAATTCAGTGAAATAGAGCTGTCTTTGTCCGTACTAGTTTGTGTTAAGTCTCTGGTAGCGAAGTGAGGCACCATCTCACAGCTCAGCTTTAACGAGATGGCCACATTCTGCCAATGTTGAAACAGGACAGAGAGATGAGAGGCTGGGTTACGATTATTTTCATTTCATGATTTCACTGGGATAAAAAAATAAAATAAGGGTTTGGGTTTCGTTCTTGTTTTTTCCTTATGGACTGGTGATGCAGTTCTAATAGAAAAAGTCAAGTTGAGGTCTCTGTTGTGCCTGACTGCAGCAGGGAACTCAGTTTTGGCCTCCTGTATTTGGGTTGTTTCTTTAAGAATATTTCTCTCTGTTGCTCCTGCCAAATTATTTGCTGGAAATAATATCAACACAAGATAATGAAAGGTGTTAATTGGACTCTTGGCTATTGAGGAGCTATCAGGTCACAGAAGTGGGATGGAAGGAATTACGGCTGAAGTCCTTTAACTCTCACATTCCTCCCCTGGATAATTTAACTATGAAAATTAATAGAGGTCCAAGGGAGTCTTCTTAGTGTTGGGAAGAGTTACATTTTTTTATAAACCAACGGGATATTTAATGATATTTACTCAAAGAAATCCAAACCATCTCTAAGACGTTGCTATGGCTGTAGCAGAACTGCCATTTTGGGAGTTTTATCTAAAGCTTGCGAAAGTACCGGGAGCGAAGAGAGTGCCTTACAACCTCTTCTTAAGAAAATAAATTTGCAACTGGATTCTAGTTATTGCTTCAAAGCTGCTTTTGTGTCACCGCTGTGGTGAAAGGGTATTGTGTTCGGTTAGAAGGTAGACCTGCAAAGCTCTCAGGATCTCAAAGGAAGAGTGAGTGGCAGGGAACAGTCTGGGTCTCTATATGTACTGCATATGAAAAATGGCATTAACAGCAAACGGAGGCTTTGCATGGTCCATCTGCTGCACCAAGCGGGCAGGGGTTCCTCAGGTTAAGAGCTGACATCATGGTGGAGCAGTGACCCACCTCTGCAGCAGATCTGTCTCCTGCAGTCCGATAGGAGTCATAAGAACAGACACAAAGAAACCCAACAAACCCAAAACAAACATCATGAAAGGATGTATCACATGTTTATTTACACACAATTTCAGTTCTGGTATTTCCCATCCAGTTTGTCCCACATGTATTTTTTCCTTCTCCTACTTGAGGCTTCTTGTGTCCCAGTTGTGTTGTTCTTGTGCAGCAGGTCCCAGCCTTGGACTTCAGAAGTTCCATCTAAATTAGTTTTCCCTTTCCTTTTCTTTTTTCCGCTTCTTCTCCAAGTAAAATCTCGGCTTTCTTTCTTGACTTACTGTCCCTGTTCTCCAGGGCCCTCCAGAACCAAATAAAAAAATTACATTGTGAGACGAGGTTTCTCAGGGAAGATACTTAATAACATAGTAGTAAAATCACATATATTTTCTAATGATACTCGGGAATTGTTGTGCTGTTTTTTCAACTGAGGTTAAAAACATCCATCCTTAGGTTGGCATGCAGCTTGGAAAACTTCAGGCCAAACAGCTCAATTTTGGCAAAATGATAAATAATTGAAATCATTTCCCCTGCTAATTATTTCATTACTGTAACACAGCCATATCTGAAGCTGAGGGTGTAGCCTCAGAGAGAACAAATATGCAGTCTAAAACCCAGCAGGGCTGGGGCTGGGGAAGGAGATACTGGGCAGGGAACAGCTTTGCAAGTTTTTGCTCTTACAAAAATGCTAGGAAAGGTTAGAGAGTCCTGCAGAGACCCTGGGACCTCAGGACCTTCTACAGGGTAGGGAGCAGCGCAAGGAAGCAGTGCCAGCATCAGTGATACAGACCTTGCAGCTGATGGAACTGGTCCAGCAAGAAAGCTTTGTGCAGAGCTACCGGGAAAAAAAAATAAAATTGTGCTTTTCTGTTACATTTCATGGCTGGAATGATTAAAAGGTAAAATTCATCTGAAGTACAATAGGATAAGGGTGGCAGGAGATTAAAAAGGTTTATGGCTTTGCACAGTTGAGCTTTTGTTTTCTCCCACTTTATTCCCATTTTATTCCTTTAAAAAAAAAAAAAAAAAGAAAAAGAAGCCTAACTGCTTTAACTTTCTTATCAGTAAAGAAGTAGAGAGAGAATGCAGATGAAGTTGCATATATCAAGAGATCGGTTGAACAGGCTGCAGTTCAGTGATGATGGGGGTGGGAGGGGAATGCAGCACCATAGCAGAGGCTCGGCTGAGCTTTGAACTGGATCAGATGCTCGAGGGCAATTAAACACACAAGATTTCCCCCTTTAAACAAAGGCACAGAAGGGAGTCTCCCTGTTTTCTGTGCTGTTAATCATCAAGAGGAGAGAAGAACGTGAAAACGATGAAAGAAACGATGGTGCTGTTTAAAGGAAGGATGTTAGACCCCAGCAGGATGCTTGCTTGAGTTGCATCTCAATAAATAATAAGCACTTGTTATGCTAATAGTCACTATTTTCAATAGCATGATTTGCATACAGATCATATGCATGTTAATTACACTGCACACACAGCCAATAACACACATCTCAGGTTTTGTCCTTAGCATTTTCATGTGTAAAATGATGCATCACGTTACTTAATATTGCAAAGTTTTGGAGTGCAAATGAGTTGCTAATACAATGGGGAGCAGCATACCGAGCTAGATACGGCCCGAAGATAACCGCATACCAGAGCCGGGGATGGGAGAAGCCCAGGATTAGTGTCACTTCTGGTTCTGACAACAACTGTCCTTGCACCTGATTATAATGAAAATAAAAGTGAAACAAAAGGGTGCATGAATGCATGATAGTGCAATGATGCGTGATAATAACTAACCCCTTGTTGTCTAATCACTGGGTGCATGCTTGAGGATATTGCTGTGGTTTTATACTGGAGCACAAAGTTTACTGGTTTTCTACTGACTTCATGCCATCTGGGGAGTGAGGACAGGCAAGACCTGGCTCTGTGGAGAGGTAGAATAGTGCGGGCAGAGCTAGTCCTTGAAACATTATTGAATTTTTGCCATGAATCAGAGCCATGTTTATGTTACATCAGTGCTTTGCATCTTGTGTCTATAGCATTTCTGACCATTAAGGAAGACTGAGCTTTTTGAGCTGGATCTGAAGGGCAGCTCCACAGTCGTTCTTCTCTCCTTTCCCACGCATGTTCTGGATGCCTAGCATTTCTCATTTCATTATGTCTAATTGAAAGTTCCCACTTGTCCTCCTGACCTACTAACTTAAATGAATAAGACCAGTAGAAATTAGCCCATAGGATGAGAGCACCTAACACCAGAAATGAATGATGCCCTATAAAATGTAACAATGTGACAGCTGAGGATGTGTCATGACGAATCTGCATTGCATCCAGACCCAATTTTGTATCTTCAGATGTGCTTCTGTAAAGCATAATGCAGCAATGGTTCAGGAATCTCTGAACCATGTTTCATACCACCGTGTAGCTTTCTGTATTCATAGCTGTACTGATTTTTTTCTTATACTATTTTGACACCACTGAAATCTGCTTTCAGCTTAGTACTTACAATGAAATTAAAAAAAAAAAAACAAAAAACAAACCTACAGTATCTTGGGAAAAGATCTAAGAGTTGTTATCTAGTGTTCCAGACTAAATATTTAACATAGTTCATAAGGTATCTAATAGAAATATTTACCTGTTAGGAAACTGTAAGAATATAATTTACAAGTTATTACCAGATTAATTTTTCAGGTATCAGATAACGATATCAGGTATCAGATAATCTGGGCCCTATAAGGCACAGATGTTTGGAATTAGTTGTTCAGTTTCAAAAGAAAATAATTGCTAAATGCAATAGCTCGCCCCATCAGTGTTCAGTTGTTACTGCCATTGGTGTTCCCAGTTGGTGTTCCACGTCCCACTGCAGCTTGCTCTGCATGGTTTATACTTACAGTATCTAATAGCAATTTAAGGGATTTGCTTTTCTACAGAGAAATTAATGGGTTTAATAATTTTGAAGAGGTGCTGCTCTCTCAAGTTCCCTCAGCATAGGCAGAAATGTTGTGCAGCCTCTGGTTCCCTCTGCAGCCTGCTCCCTGCGGGGAGCGGTGAGGGGGTGATGCACACCCTTGCAGAAGCATGGACCGAGTTGTGTGCAGCAGCCTGCAGCCAGCAGTGCGCTCGCTCTGGCTGTGCGCGCTCCGGCACCGCCACGGCTGAACGTGCAGGTGTAGGATCTGCAGGAAGTTTTGTTACGCCAGCCCGGTTATCCATCCGTTCAACTTTGCCGTTCCTTCTGCAGCTCCTCTGCTTCCCAAGCCCCACGCTCTTGTGCACTGTAATTGCAGTCAGCAGTCAACTCTGTCTATATTGACCTTCATCCCTGGTATGGAAAACATGACATGAATTTGCCAGTCGTGTACTAATTGCAGTCTCTGCTTTGAGTAGTTTGCCATGGGGAAGAAACCTTATGTCCCTTGCCAGTAGGCTCACGGTCACTACTGTAATTCTGAGGTAGCTTCTGCTGAGCATCTGTGACAGGCCAGAGACGTAGGTAGCACTGAACCAGCAGTTAATGTTATTTAGGAGCACGGGCCACCATGGGAAAGCCAATTGGCACACTGCAGAGTGTGCTGTCATCTTGTCTTTCTGGTGGAATAAAAGCAGAACATTTCACCCTTAGAGGCTTTTTGTGTTTGCAAGGAGAAGAGTGTTTTCTCTGTAAGTGAATAATTTTTGAGCAATGGAAAATAAGTTTTTGGTGTACGGTCTAAAACACTGACCCTTTGATGAGAGCAAATTTACCAGCTGAAATTTCCTCTTGTCAGGCTTCTACAAAGCTGATATGTTAGCTACCTGAAAGGCATGCTGTGATACTTTAATCTGGAGAGCCATTAGCCTTCTCAGGTGATCTACAGCTACAATTTTATTAGGGCTTAGTGAAGGTCGGAAGTTCAGGTGGGCAAGGTGTGATTGCCACAGGTGTTTGAGATAAGGAGTTATGTGGAGGGCGTACTTCTCAGCTGCTGCAATTTGCAAATATTAGTTTAAATCCAGTGTTCTATCTGAAGAGCTTGGGGTTTTCTTGCTGCATATTTAAGAATTTCTATCTCTGAATGAGCTAAATTCTGAGTCTGTAAGAGCTGCCAGCATTATTCACCAAACCATGAAATGCAGAGCTAGGAAAGACTTGTTTAAAAGCATGCACTGGTTAGAGCTGCTGTCTTGTAGGTAAGTGGATTGATTCAGTTACTTTTTGTGTTAGGAAGATTATAAATTTAAAGAAAACTTGCGTAGTTTTCTTAACCAGGCACAGGTAACAGTGGCAGGGAGCAGAAATGTCTGAAATTCTATATTGCATTAATAGCCTACAGTGAATTTGGCAATGGCTGGTTGGTCTGTTTGATGGACAGTACCAGTGAGAGTAAGAAAAAAGCAATTCACATGGAAAACCGTGTTCAAGAGAGTGGAAAGATTTTGCAAGGTAACCTGAGAAAGAGGCATGTCTGTTGGCTTGGATACAATCTTTGGAACATCCTAGTGTTGGACAGGCAAGGTAGATCCCTTTGTTTTATTAGAAAAATGCAGATGGATTCTCAAAATGAAGGAAAATTTAATTTTTGTTGAAGTTGAGAGTTTGCATCTTTGTTCTTTGCTCATTACTCCGTAAAAATGTTTATGTGGTTTGAATGTCAGACTCAGTAACACAGAGAATTTGCAAACACTGAAGATCAAGCTATAATGACGCTAGCTGGATTTAATAGTTCTACTTTAATTAGGATAAATGAGTTTACTTTTCTAGTGGGATGTATTAGCGTTTTTAACAGCTACAGCAACGATAAAACAGCTGTAAATGCAGAGATGTATCTAATTAGGGGGGGGCCAAAGCAATTAAGACGGGCATACTCTGTTGATCGTAACTGAACAGGATTTGACAAAGACAGATAGAGTTGACAGGGGTGCTTTTAGTGTGGATGCCATGAGATGGTTGGTGACCGCAGTGAGATGGTTAATGACTGCAGCTGATGAAGCACTAACGATTTTAGTATTTTCTTGAGGGGGTGTGGGAGGGGAGGGTGAATCAAGTTTTACAGGACTTTTCAAAACCATAGCAGAAATATTTGGAGAGCTGCTTATTCAATCAGAAGGATCTGAGCCTGGTTCTGTAGACACCATACTTGGCGTGTCCTTCTTGGGCCTGAATGCATCCTCTGACATAGTCCCCTGGTCCCACTGGCTGGAACAGAACCTGTAATTCACGTTTTAGCTCTTTCTGAGCTGTTCTCTACCTCAGTGGCCATAAAGAACTTTGCTTCTAGATTACCTTTGTATAGCTTCTTTCATATCTGATGTTTCTGTTCTCTACTGTATTGCTTGTTGACAAAGAAAATATCTTAGAGAGCTCAGAAAACAAACTGTGCATCATATATGGACATCTGTCATACATTCATCCCAAGGCGTTTTTCAGAGTCCTGAAAAGAAAGCAGTGGTGCCAGCTGCACTAGTTTTGTAACTTAATATGTTAGGGATCAGGCTGCAAATCGTAACTGTTGCAGATGACAGGAAAGTCTTACAACAATGAAGTAGTAAACTGTTACTCTATTCAGTGGTTGAGATGGGAAGAATTAAATTTTTTGTCCTTGGTCAGTGGCATGTGTTTTAAAATTGGTGATTGTTGTGCTCTTTGGGAAGAGGGCTGCTTTTTACAGTTTGGAGAAGGACACAAAACTGCATTTAAAACAATGGGACTGGCATTTCAATCTTGCATTTCACTTCATTAACTGTTTGCATTTTAAGATCAGATTTTCTTCCATTTTGTATAGACTGTTCTTACTAATGAGCTATTTGCCATGTTACATATATATATATATGTTCGATTTGATTATTGTTCGATTTGATTATATTTGATTGCTGATACTATATCAGAAAAAAATGAGCCTAGAAAATGTATATACAAAAGCATATATATGGTATGTCGTAAATATGTTGATAACATTTTTCACTCAAGGAGTTTGAGACTTGGCAATGTGTTTAAATTTAGAAACAAATGTTTGGATCATCCCAGTACAACCTCTGGATTCAGCGCTCATATGGAATTCCTCTAGGATAATAGCATGCAAGCTGCGTCACTGCCCAGCATCCCCCAGTTTTATCGGATTATCTCCAGTTGCCTGCCTTTTTCTTTCTCCGCTGCCACTGGAAAGTAGCCGTTGGTGTTTATTCACTCTGATGTGCTTATTCATTTGAAGTGGGTACAGTGACAAGTATGTATCACCCTTGTGTCAACACAAATGCTCCGTGTAGGCTACTGGTATTTTTTAAACAAACTTTGAAGTAAATACAAAATGTTATAAACCCACTTTTTATCGTATATTACACATGCATAAATAGCCCTTTCTTCTCCATCAGGCATGCATGTCACCTTGTTGGAGGAAGCTGTGGTTTTCTTTAATGGTTGGTCTGTGAAAAGAAATTCCTAGGAGTTACATGCTGAGTCTGTCTCATGCTATTTTTCTGACGCATTATCAATGCAATAATCATTAATCTTACTGCAAATCATTAATCTTATCCCATATTTGGCTTTTCTGTGTATGCACAGTCTTTGCAGGGCCAAAATCCCTACTCTTCAAGTCAAGTCAAGTTTTGCCATTGACTAAAGTAGTGAGGGACTTGCCTTGGGTCTGTAAAAATCTCACCATCTTTCCCTAAATCTGTGATTGTTTAGTTCCTCTGCGTTGCATAGGTACCTATGCAGTAGCGCATGCTGATGGCTCCTTATTACTTTCTTCTGTACAACACTACCCATATGAGTAGTTTTAACAAAATCCTGAAATATTCACATGTTCACTTCTAAAAATACATAAATGCAGACAGCACCATCATAATAGAATTGTCTGCTCTCCGGGAAGTCTCTGTGGCAAGAGAGTACTGTCACCCTCAAGGTTTAAGAATGCGCAGGAGAGTGTTTCATAGCATGTATCCCTCATCAGTCTGCAAACGTAGTGCCTTTTTCATTCAGCAGAATGGGGGGAATTAAAAAATAGATCTTCATTTTTCCAGACCCGCTCGTCCTGGCTCCCAAGCTCTTTTTGGAACCACACTGAAAAATCACAACTTCACAGGACTGTGGCAGCTAGCGTCAATTTTCTACCACATCTCTTACTGTGGGTTTATGGTGCTTCCAGTGTTCCTCTGGTTTTAACTGGAAATACCTTCCCAGGATTGACAATTACATATGAGTTCAAGGAGCTGGGTGTGTGTGTGTGTTTAAATGTACTTTAACACAAAACTTAGTTTGTTTAGGTTGATACATAGAACTTTAGCCCTGTAGTGTGATGCATAATACTTGTAATGGTGCAGCAGTGTTGCTGTGTTCCTGCTTTTATTATCTCACGTGTATCTTTAATCAATGAATGTACTTGAAAAAGGTGTATTTTTCATGTGCTCAAGTTAAAAGGATAGAAGTATATTCAGAACCACATTTGCGTCCATTCAGAATATGTTTTGGCTTTAAAAAATTTTTTCCCCCTTCTTTAAATGATCTTGGTGTTCTTTTAGGAGGAAAGAAAGGGAAAAGAAGTCTGAAAAAATTACTGTTGAGATTATTTTAGGACATCAGTTCTCCTAGTTGTAACGGACTCTCTTCCAGGGTGAGATGTGGCAGACGCTTCATACCACACATTATAAAACAGCTTACAAAGCCTGTGAAGCGTGATGTCTTTACAGCCTACACTGCTTGCATTACTTGTACAATCATTGCAGTCATCAAATGCAGACATTTTATAAGCTCCTAAGTGACATACCTCAGCTAAGGAGAAAAAATATAAAATGAATTAACATACTCATGTAAACCCCCAATTTTCAGGCATTTTGGTGTTCTCTTCAGGCAGAATTTGAAAGGCAGCAAGATTTGTGCTGCTTTAACCTAGAATGCAAACCTGTAATTATGGTTTGGGGCCTTTTCAAATGAGAATCAAACTACACGTTTCTTTGATAAGTCTTTTTTTGTTGCGTACAGTTTTAGCTCAGTTCAGACCATGAACACAATTCTTACCGAGGTTAATGGGAATAGCACACCAGTATGGGGAGAAAGAACAGCAATTGGAGGTGCAATGATTTCATTACGCTGAGTATTAGGACACTTAGCAGCCTTTTCTAAGCAGCTGTTCTTTAGGGAAATTAATACCTGGGGTCTCTTTACTTCTCCTCAACTTTAACTACCATAAAAGAACTTAATGTAAAGCTGTTTGCAGTTTATCTCACCCGATTGCTATGCGAAACTTCTAACACAAACGCTTTTATAAACTGCAGCCATAACACACTAATCTTCTGAACTTCCTGACCCATAAAACTATGATTATTGCTACATGTAAAATTCATCTGGAAGTATCCCTCTGTATTTAGTGTTATGGATATTATGTTGCAAAATCCCTCCTCCTTTGCAGTGTAAGGGCTGCCAGGAAAGCAAAGGACAATGGAGCTGTAGATGGGTGTAGAGAAAATAACACTGTACCTTAATCTCGTGATTTCGGTTGTATTTGGAGCTGGTGATCTAACAGATGAGATGTTCTGATTTTTATTTTTTTTTTCCCTAGGTTATAATTTCTTTTTTGATTAGAATATTTCTGGCTGTTCTTACTTACCATTAGGCACAGGTCAGTCACTAATTTCCTATACCACTCTGTGGGCAGGTAATTAAGAAACATCAAGTTTATAGGAGCTATTTTGATGAAGACAGGAAGGATGTTAGAGATGAGAAGAAATCTTTGCTATTCCAGGTGTGATTCTTTTAAGTATCTGTAATATCTGAGAGTTATCTCTAGTAACTCTTCTGTGATTGAAGTAATGAATGTGAACAAGAAGCAGTTTGCAGGATATCTTTTTAGTAAAGGACACTGGTTAAAATCAGCAGAAGCAAAAAGGGATTAATAATAGTTCACAAGCACCTTTACCCTCACTTTAATTATCGGTAACACATACTTTTATTTTTTAAAAAAGCTACATGATTCTTGTCTGATCTACAGCAAAGATAATGACATCGACAGTTTCGCATTTATACACATGCACATTGCAAGGGGGGTGGGATAACTGTGCTCTGGGGTACAGACCTACCAAAAAGTAGAAGAGTCACGTTTCTATCATTTATTCGCTACCAGATTAACTTAATATAGATAATCATCCAATTGGGGGGTGGGGCAAAAAAAAAAAAAAAAAAAAAAAGCATTAAATGAACAGCCTTTTTTCATTTTAAAACACAAACATTTGTATTAAATGATGCTTTTCCCAAGCAGCTTTTATTAGTAGTATTGTTCTAAATTGCAAGTTGTCACATCCACCAGCCTCTAAATTACCAGTCCTCTGTGTTGCTATAGTAACACTGTGGCCACTAAAATACAGACTCTGGCATAGAAAGGCAAGCTCAGACTGCGACTCATTTATTTGAAGGTTTTGGCAGCAGAATATCTCCACGAGGTCTTTATTTTATAACCTTTGAATACTTGCATTTTAACTCTTTCAACCACAAATGCAGCATTGTGCTAAAAGATGTGTTTTAAGACGGGGTACCGAAGCTGAACAGGGTTAATACATACACGGGGATAGTTGACTTCTGACTGCTCTTCCCTTCTCTTCTCTTCTCTTTGGTTTTGGGCTGGATGATTGATGGCTTTCTTGAGGTGAGGCTAAGGCAACAGTGCAGTATTGTCTTCTCCACTTCCTCCATCTCAAAGGCTGCCCATCTCCTTTTCACGATGTCTTGGTGACTTTTCAATGGGATCCCTCACTGGTAACCTGGACAACGGAAATTACCCTGGTTGGATTAGAAATGCAGTTTCTTGCTTAGTGAACAAATCTTTCTGTAATAATGGAAATGGACTTGTGTATTGCCACTTGGCTGCAAGTCAGTGTGTTAGTGCTGGTGACTGCATAAACTGCAGTAACAGTCAGTATTTTGTGTGTGTCCCCGTTTAAGTAACAAAATATGATAAACACTATAGGTTCTATCTTGAACTTAATCCCTTCTCCTTCTGCGTGTTACTGTGATATGCTCTTAATTTTGTGAGCTCAGACTTTTTTTCCCAATCTGTTTTCTCTGTTTTGCAGTCCAACTCCCTGACTTTCAACTGCTTGTCAAGTTCATCTGGCCTCCTCACGGTGGCTTTAGATCTGATGGATGTTTCTTTTCAGCCTCGGAACATCTTCCCAGACCACACCCCTAACCTCAGTTTCCCTCTTTCAACTCCTTGTCCCCAGACTCTTTCCACATCTACTTGTAGTGTTTCTCCCACCAACTTTGTTCTGCTTGTAGTGACCTTGAACCAGTCCCTTGGTTCTTCATCCCCCCATGGGCTCCCTGACCTCTCCCAACAGCCTCCTACTCCGAGCTCCAGTGCTGCCTTCCATGCAAAACTGGTCATGGCTGCTGAACAGCACTGTGTTTTCCATCCTCTTATGTTGTTATTAGCACCATTCCTCTTGTATTTCTAGCAATTCTCTTTTTTGGGTACATGTATGGTTTCTTGCTCTGTGCCCACTAGCCCACAGGACACACCGTGAGTGATGAGTCTACGCGGGCTATAAGTGACCAGCCTTCCAGTTCTCACTGTCTTAAAAGTTTTCTAATGTTTACAGTTAAGTTCGTGCAGCATCTAGCACAAGGGTAATTAGTGCCTCTGAGCATTACTACCCACGGTAAATAGAGCTGGTATAATTTTGCATAGTAGAATAAAAAAATCCCACATGTATGGCAGAATGCAGAGGTGTAGGAAGAATCCTGTCAGAAAGTATTTATATTAGGCTAAAATAAGAGTTTTGAATGCTAAAACCATAAATTTTTATTAGCCAAATATGTATTTATACCCATCTCTACTCGAAATAAAGAGAAGTAATAAGCCCCTTACTTTACAGCTGTAAATAAGAATTGGTGTTTTTAATCCCTACTCAGATAAATATTAACATAACTTGTCCCAGTTTCACAAGGACTTTACTTAGGATACCAGTAGATATCCTAAGATACCGTTGGTATTGAAAATGTTTTCCTACACCTCCAAAAAAAAGAATTTTGTATTTTACCAGTATTCCAATATTTTATGGCAAAACGTTTGGGGTATGTCTCCTGCTACATTCTTGTAAAACTCTAGTTGCTTTAGCAGTCACCTTGTTGAATCCCTCTATAAAAGCAGGGTAGGAAACATGCTTTTCGAGATTGTAGTCTTTTAGCTGAGATCAAATACTGTCATTTAGTACCTTCAAGTACAGGGTTGCTGACATGAGCTTTTCCTTCATGCGATGCGGTATGTGATCCGGAGGCACCCAGGCTGCCTGCTCTGTGCCACCGGGTTACAGCTTTTCACAGATGACCCAGTCCCAGCAGAAAATCTTGACCTCTCCCTTTTTCAGCACTTCAGAGGTTAATTTTGTTGAGGGATCAGATTTCTTTCTAAGGGGAAGTTTCTGATGATCACCTTCTAGCTGAGGCTTTACTTGCCAGTGTCTTTCCGAGCTGCTGAATGTTGAGGGCTCTGTTGGAAAACAACCTTGCTCCAACTTTCTTTCAAGCCTCTTCCTAGACAGTCAAGTTACAAGCTGTTTTATTTAGGGGGGTGTTGGATGGTAGCCTAATGAAGGTATCAACCTGCAAAATAAACCTCAGCCCTTTTGCTGGAATTCTTCATGGGCAACAAGGTGGAGAAGTGCTTTGGCCTGGGAATATTGCAAGGTAAGAGATTTTTCTGCTCTTTTGAAAAACGTGGAAATGTGTTGTGTTACACCTTTGTGTAAGTAGGTTTAGCTTTGTAAATAGTGGCAGCAATGGAAATCCATTAGATGATGGAGTAAATCTGAGAAGTTTTCTCCCTGCGCTATTTCATTTGACTTGTTGTACGCTACATGAAATCAATATGTGTTCAGTAGATTACAAATATTTGAATAACATAATAGGAAATTCCCCGTAAGGAACTGACAGCTATTACTGTATTTGTTTTTTCTGGCTTCGCTTCAGGTTTCTGTGAGGTTTATCAGTATTTTTTTGCGTCTCATACCTTGCAGTCTAACCGGCGATCTTTCCGCTAGTGTTACAGGCTTGTAGTCTCGGAAAACTATGGGGCTTTGTTATATTTTAGCTCTGTAAGTTTGCTTTCTGCGCAAACCAGGAACCTCTATGGGAATGAGCTCACTCTGCAGGGACACAAAGGCGTGTGTGAGACTGTTTGAGGCCAGATCGCAGCCCAGAGTGCACTTGCTTTTTGGGACATAATGTGCACATCGTATCCCTGCTCCTGTGCAAATCTCTGCCGGCTCCCAGATTTCTCTGAGCAAGGTTAGAAGATCTTTTCCCTTTTCAGGCTTTCTTTCAAATAAGCCTGATTTTAAAGGCTGGAATAAACCAGGAGTTGTTGGTACTGCTTAGAATGTGGCAGTTCTGCTAGGAAAAAAAACTGCATTCGGAATTGGTAGTAGCTGACATCTTCTTCGCATCTCCACATTACAAAGGATAAAGTGCTTCACTTGGTTATTGTGTCTGTCTGTCGTATAAATCTCCGGCCTGATAAGGACGGTTGTTTTCTATGTCTTGGCTTCCTGAGGGACAGTGCTGTGCCCTGTGATCAAATTAACACCTTTTATTGCCAAGGTCAGCTTTATTTGAAGATGTGTCAGCAGGCTGTAATGCGTTCAGAAAGACCAATTTTGTGGTTTTCTCCTTTTTTCTGATGGGCAAAGAGTGTGCAAACGTATGCATTATCTTTGTGTCCATGTGCTTAGCTGCAGCAGACGGTGCTGTGTGAGAGGGGCACTTCTCATGTGTGAAATCTCGGGTTTGCTGTGCACGGCCTTTTGCCTTGATCAGTTTATGTAGAAGCTTTACAGCCTATTCTGAATAGGGAAGAACTTAACAGTGCCTGTGAATTGCTTGAAGTCTTCGTGTGTATCTATCACTTCTTCATGTTGTGCCTGCACATTTCCTGCTGGGGATTACAGCCGGCAACCCTTAAAAGATTTGCATTGGGGTCACTAGTGGAGTTACACTGTCAGGAGGGATTAAAACAGGACTGGGAAACGGAGGAGCCACATTCTACCTGCCAGCTGCTGGAGGGTTTGGCTCAGTGGTATGCTTAGTAGCCACCTTTCCCTGCGTGAGGCTGCCCAGTGGTCCCAGTTGGCCATTTGTGCTGGGGGAGCGGGTGGGCAAGTGGCCACACAGGGGCAGGTGGGTCCAGCCCCATGAGTCTTTCAAAAGCACACCCAGAAGTAGAGAACTTAAATGTCTTGCATAGTGTTGTTTCCATACTACAGCTCATTCCTTTCCTTCCACATTTTAATTATGTCAGGCCTGTAAGAATTTAGCTAATCTTTTTCTTCTTGGTGTTTAAGCCTGTTTTTATTGTGGGTTGGAACCTTGGACAAGAGGCACTTCCAGGTACCAGTAAGTGCTGGTGTGCTGCTGAGCTCTCACCAGCTCGGTCCAGGCAGATGGGAGGTGGTGTTGGAAAGCAGCTCAGTGTTCTCAGTAAGTGCCACCCCTTCTTTAAGTTGTAACTTAAATAGCGCCTTCGTATGAGGAGGCGAGGTGATCCCGAAGGTACCTGCTTCTGGGGGAGGAGGAGGTATGGGTGGGTAAGGCAGGCAGGGGGAAGGAGCCTGCACAGTCTGGTGTTAGGCTGTCACAACCCACCACCCCATGGGCTGGGCACCTGCTGCTGCCTGGAGGAGGGAGGGAGGTGTTTGGGCTGGGGCCTGGCGGGAGGGAGGAGGAGGAGGAGGCAGCATGTTGCAGTGGTGATCCATACCCAGGGCTTTGCCAGGGAGCCCCATTGCCTCACCCCAGAGGGACTGCAGGGAGCTGGGGCTGTCCCTCAAGCACCTCCAGCATCCCCAGTGGCTTTGGCTTGACCTCTGGGTTTGTTCAGTCCATCGCTGTCATGTGCAGGCTGTGCACTTCACAGGGGTTTATTTTCTGGAGAGCACCAGAGACTTTGTAGGTAAATGAGGATTTCTGACTCCCATTAGAAGACTTTCCTCAGCACTTCTTACTGTCTTGGAAACAAAGGCATAACAAACAAGGCTTTTCTTTTTTTTTTTTTTTTTTCATAATAACAACTAGGATTAAATGCTGACCTGGCTATGATATGAAGACACTGATTTTCTTTCCAGCTTTTGCTGGTGCAGGTCGGTTGGAGTCAGTGGAGCCACATCAGGGATGAGTATCAATCCCATGGCCTTCAAAGCAGGGAGGTGAGGGTGCCACTGGCTGTAGGTGTGCTCTGTGCACCCACTGCAGGGCTGCTCAGTAAACTGCTTTGTAAACACACTAAGTCTTCAGACAGAACAGTAAATGGGGAGCACCAAAATTACAGTTTATAGGTCATGAGCCCAGGAAAAAGGGGTTGGTAGCTGGCTGGAGGTGTTTGACACTGATTTTTTCAGACCTAGCTGGGAATTTGTGTTCCTCCAGCACCTGGGTCAAAGGCAGTGCCTTGCTCTGGTTTCTTGCCTTCCCCCGAGGCTGTGCAATGCCAGAGGAACCATTGTGGTGAACAATGGCCAAAAAAACAAGTTCCACCAGTCAGGCATTTTGCAACTGAATACGGTTGTGCTGGCTGCTGTGTTTAGTGACTCCAGACAGTGAGGGACTGGAGGGTCCTGAGCAGGTGAAGAAGGCGCCTTTGGAATTCCTGCTTTGGAGCAGGAGATGCTGAGTTTCGGTAGAAAGTCAGGTTGCTTTCATGAAGCTTTAGAGTGTTTCAAATGGTAAACTCCCTGAGATTAGCTGGGTTTAGCAGCTCCTGTACATGTGTGCTCAGCTGTGTTCAAGTTTGTTATGAGCTTGGTCAAATTCCTGGTCAGATTTTAAGGGACAAAATAAAATCCAGTGTTATTTTTATAAGGTTATTAGCACTGATATAAAAATATTAAATCAAAAGAGCATGTGCAGTTTTCTAGCTTATAGAAATCTTTTCTTACCCAAACTTTTTCGATGCTAATTGATACTTTTCTTCTGCGAGTTATTCTTTTTTACAAAGAGGTATTTTAAATGTAAATTCTGGAACTTTACCTTGGATGAATTCTAAAGAGAGCTTTGACAGGGAGCTGCATTTCAGCTTGGTGGTGGTAAACCGAACAGTCGCTACACATGAAAACGGTCTGAACAGCTCACAGCACACTTAGAGCAGTTTAACTCTGCACCAAAAAATGTCATTAAAAGGATTAGATTCTGCTCCAGACAGAACAGCTGGAAATGGTCTATATTCATTTTGCTTGGTTTACTTTTCACTTTTCATGGTCTGGCCTTACAAAGTGTTTCAAGGTAACAGTCCTGTCCCTGGGCTCCACCTTCAGTTAGAAACAAAGTGGTTTAAAATACCTATAATGAGATGTAATGAGAAGAAAGTAACTGAAGTCATGGAGAAGTGGGGGATTAATAACCATGTAAAATATATTAATTAAATTCTCTTCTCTTGAAGTAGATTTCCATCCATTCTCTTGCAAATGGTTATTTGTCACCTTTCATAACAATTTGAAAGGAAAACCATGCAAGGGTCTGTATATGGTTTTTGGATTTCTGACACAGTGATGTCAGTATCATAGGAAATCCCAGAAGAAAACAGCGGAAACTGCAGTATTTGGTATCTCATCTTACAGCACATCTACATGTATCTGGCTTTTTTATTTCTCTTTTTAATTCTTTGAGGATGCTGTGAAGTTTCAAATCACTTTGCACCTTGATATTTTTTTGTTTGTTTGCTCATTCTATCAACTCATAAATAGTTAATTTTTTAGGTAGAAGAGGATAATTACCATGTTTCCACTTGAAATATTGTAAAGCCCCAAGGCCCTATCTTGGACAAATGTATTTTTCAGCAGATCATTGTAATTTTGGTTTTGAGTGAAGATCCAGCAAAGTTAAAATCCACACCCATCTGTAGAGAAGGGTGCATTTTCAGCCTTTAACAATACCTTTATTTAGTAGGATTTTAATGACTCGTTTGCTTTGGACTTGCATTGGGGAGGATATCTGCAGTGAGGGGGGCTGTCCTGAGGATCACAGGATGGTTTCTGTGCCTTCCAAGTTGACAAAGAAGAGCCAATTCTGTGGATGATGATTATGCAAGATGGAAAAGTGCTGATAGACTGTGGAAAAATACAAGTCTGAGCCTAACCTCTTTACAAACCTGTTTCAAAAAGCAGCTTTGGGTAGTTGACCTGGTGCTGTATGTGGGCCATCTATAGTAGCGAGGTTGTTAGTCGCATTAGGGCATGTAGTCTGAGATGGGGAGGGAGAGGGAGGGGGCTTAGGGGGGCTTGGTTTTATAGAGAGCAGGAGGCAGCTTTGTGGGAGTTTTTAAATGTTGGTGGTGGTAGTTTTTAAGTGGGTGGGTGTATAATTAAGAAATTTTTTTGTAATTTTCAGTAATCAAAGTAAAGTTTCAGGTGATTGATCAAATAGAGAGAGGAAAGCCCAAACATTTCAGCTTCAGGTTATGGTTGAGTAGACTTCTGCTGACATCAGAAATTATTAATTGCACCAGCTAAATTACAAAGATGTTATCTTGGCTCTGGGAGCCAAAAACACTGTAATTATGGCTGTTAGATCCCCGATTCTGCTTCCTTGCTTTTGAATTTAACCATCAAGGCACTGGATCAAGGTAAAAGCGAACCAATTTGTGTGGAGGGTTTGGGGTTATTTCAAGAACAGTGTGAACTAGAGATACTTTAATTTGTTACCAGATGCTGTCCTGGCACGAAGCTGCACTCTTCACCCGTGTGCAGATATGGACATGGAGCAGCCTGTCCTGTGCTGTTGCATATTACACCAAATACTGTATGATGGGCTGCTTGGGGGAAGAGCTTTTAGTGTAATAGATCACTGACAGCAGGTTAAACAGTATATGTGCTTTAATAGCATTACTTTCGAGCAGCTTATGCGGTATGTTTGTAAAGTAGCTTGCATTGGCATCTAATTTACACAGTGCAGTGAATTCTGCAGGCATCTCACTTGCATCAAAACCACCTCCAAAGGACAGCATCAATAGTTTTTTATGTCGGTTTTCAAAATTATTTTAAATTTCTGGAGATGTTGTGTTTCCTTGTGTTTCTTCTTTCTCTTACATCTTACTGTTCTTCTAGGTGGAGCCTGACCCCTCCCACCCTCCAACTGAAGTGATTTTTTTTTTAAATAATGCTAAACCTGAGATGTCTGGTGTTGGCTGACACAGCATCTTGCCTTGTCAGAGCAGCCGTGTTCATCAGCATCATCGCTTGGTGGCATCGGTACCATTGCTCGGTGGCATCAGCATGTCTACAAGAGCTATGTTGCTTAACTGCTAGCAACCAAAACACTAGTTGTCTATCTTTGGACCTCAGAATAGCTAATCTATTTTAATTTAGTATTAAAACAGAGTATTAGAAGTGTGTGTGTGTATATATATATATAAGTATTAAAAAGGATTAGTGAACTTGAAAACACAGAGCTGGAGTTGTTTGTTTCCCTGAGAACATAAGAGACTGCAAGCCCAGGATATACTTAAGGGGAAGCCACAACCATCAATGTATTCAGGTGCATGCTTCTACCTCTGTCCTCAGGCGCGTGTCCCAGTTCAGAAGGGCACTCAAATATTTCCATAATGCCTGGGATTGCCCAACTGCAGTCAGCGGGGCTGGCTGATGCCAGTAAAACTACTTGTGACACATTCTTTAGATGCTGATGAACTGGGAGCTGTGATGGTTTAAGGATGGTGAATGGCTGGAGATGTAATGTTTCTGTATGTTCAAGGTGGACCTATGGGTCCTGCAGAAGAACGTTATTGGGGAGGGGGTGGGGAAGCATTGCCGAATCTCCATAAGAAGGAAATTAAACTGTTAAACATGGAAAACATTGCTGTTGCTGATACTGTTATTATTAGGATTTTATTATAGGTTCAGCAATAAAAAGATGATGCTAGTTGCTGCACAAAACTTTGGAAAATGAGAAGCATATTCTTTTATGCATTTATTTCAGTAACTGTCGTGTAACTTTATAGACTTGTAAAATCTAGGTATAGTAATTGCTTTATGTTACAGGTTTTGAAACAGAAGTAAAATATCAGTTATAAACTGAAATTGAGAGGTAATATAACTTTAAATATTTTGCATTATAATACTTAATTGCCTACTCTTAAAAAAAACAACCAAAACAACGTTTCAAAGAGGTCTTTCAATTCTTTTCCAAGTTATCAATGTTTTTCCATACTCTAGGCACTGAGGGGGGAAATAAGATTCCCCACACACCCCCCCAACCCCAAGACCCATTGATTTCTTTTCATGGTTAGCACATCTTTCATCCAGTTATGCTGAGGAAGATTTTGGAAAATAGCAAACAAAATGGTTGTGTCGAATCTGGCTGGCTGGCTGGCTTTCCCAGACTCAACAGGTCTTACATTGTGTATGGAGTTTTATTTTAACATATGCTTTTATTTTGTATTATGACAGATTGCTCTCTAAAATTACCCAGATGAAGGCACATCTAGAAAAAAAAATTACATCTTTCATTTAAATTGTAGCATCACCAACACTGTAGATTACAGCATTTCATTCTGATCTGGAGAGCTGGTGTGCCTGTGGATTTAGGAAACAGCATTTAGAAAACCTTTCTGCAAAGCCAGGGCTTTGCCTGTAACTGGGGCACACCTGGAAGTCAGCCAGAACTGGCAGGAGTGTGGTTTGTAAGCTGGAGGACACCACATGAAGGGCCACCCCAAGGCTCCATGAAACGGAGCCTGCAGCAGCAGGGGTCAGCGGTTGGTCCCGGTGTCTGTCCCAGTGCATCCCTGTCCTCCACCAGCAGAGCAGCCTGGCTGAGCACTCCCAAATTTCCTGAAGACAAAATCAATCCAGCTTGCTGAAGCTGTTGAACTGAGCTTCCCAGCTGGCTTTGTCTGCGATGGTATGGGGAGAACTGGCACAAATGCCTGTGCTGGCAGATTGATGAGGACAGTAACTGGGACCAAGGCAGTAGCAAGGAGCAGCTGTGAGCAATAACCCTTTCTGCAGGCACACAGGGGAGCGCGTCCCTGCGGCCGCTGCTCTTCATGTGCCTCAGTCAACTGTGCTGCTCTTGAGCTCTGCTCAACTCCCTGAAAGGCCTTAGGTAGACGTGGGTGAACAAAATATTGCCAAGTAAGAAAAATGCAATTAAAAATTGTTAAAGCATCGTTAAAACTCACACAGGTAGCAGTTTTGTAGCACTAAGTGAGAAAAATAAAACGCTTTTCATTTCAGAGTTGCCGAAGGTTATATAGTAAGGCTGTATAGTAAATCAGTGGTGGAGCTATGAATAAAATTCAAGAAACCAGACAGAGATTGCCTTTCTTTACATAGTTTGATTATGTAAGATGCAATTCAATTTCAAGTGCATTATTAAATGTCCAGTATATCAGTATGTGAATGGCTTTCAGTCTGTGGTCAAAAAACTCACTGCGATCTCGTTGCTACAAGTTATAAAGCCAACAGAAATGCAATAGGAAAGAGAGTGGAGCTCCCAAAATCTGAAGCTGTTGTAATAAATAGATAGTGAACTGCCAGGAGATGGGCTCTTAACTCTAGCTTTCACATATGATCTATGAAATACATACTCATGTGTTTCCAGCAGTAGTTATTGATCAGTGGACTGAAATGTCTTCACAGAGCTACTTACAGGACAGTGTTTCAATCTCAGCTTTGTTGTTCTTGGAGATGGAGCACTTGTGAGCCAGTTCATGAATCTCTTCCTTAAACAGCTTATTTTTATGGGCATTTTAGGAGTGGAGCATCTGGCTTGACTTTTAGATCATTTTGATTCTGTCTATTCTAACATTCAAATCGCTTCAGGCATCATGGGCATTTTTTGTTGGTGCTTTCAGTGTCCTGAATTTCCAGTTACATGTTTCTCATTTACTAGAAAATATTGAAGCTATCACACGCTGGAAGCAGGTAGTCCTGAATAGTAACCTGTTCATAGATCTCCTTGAAAAGGATGTCTGGTACAGCTCAGGAGGGTTTTGTACCATCTGAACAACTAAACTTTCCATTACTAAGGTTTTCGGAGACCGCTAATGCTGTCGATGTTAGACCCAGGTTGTTGCCCAGGTCTTTGTAACAGCCAGGTACAAAAGATTACTTCAGGATGATATTTTTCTTTGCTTTTAAGTTCCTTTTCTGCGTTATGGCTCCGCAAGTCAGTGCTATGCCAACCTGGAGACGCCTTCTTACCACAACCTTCCCCTGCTCTGGCACTGCAGGCATAAATTTCGAGAGTCACTGGAAAGTTTGTTTATTCATACAGACTTCCAGCTGAGCCAGGAAGAGTTGCATCCTTGGTGCTGTTGGCTTGATGATGGTATACGTTAGGCTTTGTGGCGACCATGTAGTTAATAAGCTGTATGAATTTAGACTTGAAATACAAAGAAGATAAGTTAGGAGAATGAGCAGGCCGTTTTCATTTTGCAGCTGCAAGTAGGGTAAGGCTTGTAGAAATAATACTTTACCTTTTGAATGACATTTCGTCTTTTGACCCTTGTTTTCTACCTTTGCTGTGCTTTCTCTCCAGCTGGGATGACAGCAGCTCTGTCAGCAGTGGGATCAGTGACACCATAGATAATCTCAGTACCGATGACATAAACACTAGCTCCTCTATCAGCTCCTATGCCAACACACCTGCCTCCTCCCGCAAAAACTTAGATGCACAGGTAAGATTTCTAATTTAGACGAGGAACATTCATATTTGTTATTTTGTCTCTGCAGTAGGTATAATTATTTTAAGTTGGATGAATTTGAACCCACAGCTGGCCTTCAGTACAGACAGTATCACTGAAAGGGCAATGTCGAGCAGTAGTAACCACCACCTCATACGTGGCATTTGTGAATATTTCCTCTGTGCGTGGGATACATGGCATCTCTGCCGTGGTGGTGTGGCAGCAAATGCCTCCTTAGCAGCACTGCTGTATAGAAAAGATGCTTCAGTAGAAGGGATTTATTTTATTTTATTAAATTTTTTTAGCCCTAGAAAAGGTATTAAGCTATTGTGATTTTTCTTAAAGAATAAAATTTAATTAAGTCAACATTGAAGTTTAAAGATTATTTACACTTCCATCGGAAATGTAAGCATGCAAAGGAAGTTAAATAGATTATTTAAAACTTCTTGGGCTGCATGTTACTGCAGGCTTTCTTGTTTGGCGGCATTTCACAGGAGGATAAATTTTATGTCCGTTGGCAGCATACATGTATATTTTGTGCTCAGACACACACATCCAAAGAGGGTAAAATGTGTGAAGGTATCCAGCAGTTTTTCATTCATCAGTTAGAGTGTATAATACAGAGATTTGCAGTAGTATAAACTGCTTTTCCCCCCATTTATATAGAATTTTGTTTGGAAAAAAGCGGCACTAAGAAGTCCAGCTTTGTTCTTTGTACACCCACCTGCCCAGGGGACTCAGGTGTTGTGTGTCAAAGCAGCTGGGATGCAGTGACTTGGCATTGCAGCAGGTAGAGGGATGTAGGTATGACCTTCACCTCTGTTTCTTTCCTCTTTTATTCTTCTCCAGTCCTTTTCATGACTGGACTCTGTATCTGTTTTTAATATCAGTTTTAATGTAGACGTGTGGTTGCTGTGAAGTGTTACCCTGCCTACAGAGCCATGGTGCAAGCATGTATTAGTCTTTGTTCGCTTGCCACGAAGTGCATATTTGAGCCTACATTAAAGATTTCCAGTTAGCCTCTGGTTGTGTATCGGCGATTGCATGTGTGCTCGAAACTGCTAATACAAGTCCCATACAAGTTGAGAGGAGTTAAGATCTATTGAGCATGTTTTTCAGTACGTAACAGTAACATACACAACTAGAAGTATTTTTTGACAGTTCTTACTGTTTCAGCACTGTAATACTCTTGGGGGGAAAAAAAACCAAACCAAAACCCAAAGAAAAAGGGAGACATGACTAAACACCAACCTAAGGAAAAAAAATAGAAACTCATTTGACTTCTATCTTCTGATGGATCTGATTCTTGGAAACACCTCTGAGAGATCAAAATCTGTGTTGATGAACTCCTCTTCCTCCTCCACAACTATTGCAGCATCCAAGCGGGTGCAGACATACAGCAGAAGAAAAGCAGCTGAAGCTTGTGCAGACAGTAGAGCACAGTCATTAGAAGAGGAAGCTGGGAGCCAAAACGTACACGTTTTGTTTGCAGTTTTTTGATGTGTGTCTGTGACCTGCTTCTCTCCTCAGTTTCCATGGCTGACAATATTTATTGTAGCTACTACTATTATCTGCCAATTATTATCCGTGAAACACTTTGTTTTCATTTGAAAAGAATAGCCTAATCTTGTCAACCAAGGGAATGAAAATAGCTTGGAGTGATGGAACCATGTGTAGCTCGCAGGGTTGATTTTTTTGCTGGCCAAAGTACTCCTCAGAGCTCATGGCACAGTGAACACTGCCTATATGCCCTTTCCATCTTACCTGCAATATTGTATGGTGGCCTGTGCCCAGATTTGCGTTCCACTGGGTGGTGAGCCACAAAGGACTGGCAGACATCTGCAGAGGGACGTGGACTTTTCCTCCCAGGTGACCCACTGCTTTGGTTCTCCTGAATAGTAAGTGCTTAACTTTTAAGCTGCTGTGACTCTGCCACATCTCATTGAGTTGGTACAGAAGTTGAATTTCAGATAATCAAAGAGGGAGCTTACAGCTAATACATGTGCAGCTGGGAGTCCAGACAAATAATACAGCAACATCAAAGGGAGAGAGCCCTGCCATGTCAGTGTCTGCTGATAAAATCAGTTACTTATGCAGAGTCATCTCTGCAAAGGGAGAACACGTGGTTGCAGTAGGAAAAAACTCGCTGCTAAGAAACTGATTTTCAGAGCTGCCGAGTACCCTGCACTCCAGAAGCTGTCGTTTCTCCATCTTTGGGAAGCAGGACTTAAATAAATATGGTATTAACTGCATCCTCGCAGACGTTAATAGTTGTAGCCCCTTTCTGTAACAGTGCTATGAAGGTGTTAGTGTTCGTTCTGAACAAGCTAGTGATGGGGACCAGAATTTGCGTTACCACGTTGCTCTGATGACGCCAAGTACCAGACCACTTCATGGCGCTGTACAACTTCTGGGGCCCTGATATTTTTCCCTTACATCGCACAGACATAGACAAGTTACCTTTTACCCAGCGCTGCATGTAGTACACCTTTAAAGTCACATCATACACGTATTTTAATGAGAAATTAAGACCTGGTGGACATTTGGAAATAAATTATTTAACTGATATAAGATGGAAGAGAGGAAGAGGACAAGTAATAAACTCGTTCGTGTAATACTAAAAAGACCAGGAGACAGAAAGGAAACAATTCCTTTAAACAGAAACAGCAGCATCTTTAAGCAGTTGGATGAAGACAATGTCTCAGTTTTGTGGATGAAGACAATGTCTCAGTTTTGTTGAAGCAGAGGTGGGTTTTGTCTGTTCACAGCTTCGTTAATAGATTTACAAGACCATCAGACTAAGTTAAGAAATGCTGGTTATCGCTACTCCCAGCTAAATCCCAGGGTGGCAGGCTTTGCTCCCAGCACACACTCGCTAGGTCGTGCCATGACCTCCAGCCAGCAGCATTTCCACTTTCACCCTTCCAGGCAGGTGCAGTTTCAGCTGCAATCCCGAAGCCAGGTTTCACCATGTTTTGGTTTTGATTCCTTAGTCATGTTTCTGCTGTTCGGAGTGTTTACCATTAAACAGAAACATCTCTGGCCAGAGGGCTTCTAGGGTGGATGTGCGGCATTTCAAAAGCTACAGAAAAACTTTAGCCATGGGTGTACTAATGGAATGAAATGGAAGAGAGCGAAGAAAGAGGACTTACTGTAATGTTTTTCTCTCTGTTGAGACTGCATTATTCTTACAGATGTAAAGGAGGAGAAATAGAAGGTACAGGAATATTTCGTAGTCAGCTAAAACCAGAATAAACCCTTTACTCGCTCTTGAACGCTAACAGTGTAAATACACAATTCCAGACAAGGTACTTGAAACAAGATACTAATGAGAGCATGTGAGGCATGATGTTGAGGTGGGTTTGTTGGTCAATTATTTATTGCTTCTTGCATGTGCTCTCTTCCAAGATCTGTAAATGTAGAAGTTTAGAGAAACATGGGACATGGAAACAGTCACACTGTGAATTTATTGCACACCTACCGGCGGTCATAAATAGAAAGGTAACCACCCTCAAGCCTTGCAGCCACGCGAAGAGAGTTAGAAAGCAGTGTTTCATTCAAGCCTACGCTGAGTTCCTGTCTTTGAATGGAGAGGCAAGGAAACAACATTTGCATAGCACGAGGAAAGTGCAAGAAGATAATGCCTAAATCTGTAATTCAGCAAATGCTTGTTAGTCTAATGACTCAATATGCAGACAAATAATTCAGGTCCTGACTATTTCACATGGCTGAAGAAAGACCGTTGTGATGTGTAGCATCAGCTTACATGTACTGATTGCTTAACTAGTTTTTCAGGCTTTTAAAATAAAATTAATTACAGCAAAAAGCAGAGGAAATGAAGCTGCAATTCCCCTGGGTTCTTTAATATTAATGGTGTGATCTGGTAGGAAAAGTGAAGTCACGAACTTGAAATATACTTTAGGAACGTAAAAATAAAGTACAGCATTTTGCTGAAAGCATCATATATGGTCATGTGTCCTTTCCTGTGCTGTGCTTTTCTGATTATCGAAAGGTAGTAAAAAGTTGTGAGCTTTATAATGCTTCGGGTTATTTAAAATAATTATCTTTTAAATGATATTGCCATTCAACTACTGCACGGTGCTGAGCACATTCATCTGCTGCTGAGGCTGCAGGGAACAGATCAACATGTTACCAAAATTTTCCAACCCTTCTTTGGGAGCTTCATGATCAAGGATTGAATTGTCAGTCGCTTTCATAGTACCATGATGGTTGGAGAGCACTTAAACTATAGTATTTTTATCTGGATGAAGATCAGATGTGTAGATGTTTGTCGTTTGTGTCTGGTCACAAAATAGTTGGTTGTGGTTTACAAAATTTGTCTAAATTAATCAACAGCATTTGACAGAAGTCAGATTCTGCAAGAGTGATCATTAGCAATAGAAAATGCTATCATATAGGGAATATATATTGTTATATATATATCTCCTAATAGATTTACTTTAAGTGTTTCTGGGAATTTGGCAAAGACTTAATAATGAGAAAATTCTGTATCTGATGTTGGGCTTTGCAAAATTCTCCACAGAAGACTGATAGCACAATCAGTCTGTGCAAAGAACAGGGAAAAAAATAGTAGTGAGAGTTGAACATCAATTAAGAAAGGAGGTAATTTCTGTATTTAAGTCAGTCTTGAATATTGTTAGAAGGTTGTTGGGGATTCATTTTCCTTCAGTTCTTGGGTGTCCTTCTACTGTGTTAATTAGAATGAACAGCATTGCACATCTTCAAATGTGCTCAGAAAGCTGCCTCCTCGTGCTCTGGAGATCAGATTGCCAGACAAGAGGTAGGAAAGCAGCAAGAACAAAGGAAAACTGGGTTTGAAATGATTTTTGGCATTGCAGTAAAAGGGTTCATCAGAAATTTGAGATGGAGGATTATAAATGTCATGGAGCTGAATATGTCCTTTATAAATCAAGTGGGTTTTTTTATTGGTTTGGGTTTTTTTGGGTTGTTTTGTTTTTTTTTTTTTTTATTCTAAGGGGCATGGCTGTTATGTTTTTTGTATTTTTCCCCTAGCATATTTTTTTAAAAAAAGATGTCATTGCTGGGGTTCATTTCTTGCTGTGATGTTTCTTTAAGGCGTGTTACATTTGTTGGTACTCAGAGATGACTGCTGAGTTGATTAATCAGTTTGAAGGTTCTTGCTTATGAAGCTTCTTAAAAGAAGGGCTTGCTCTGAAGGTTATATTGCAATTCCTTATCTGTCCTAGACTGATGCAGAAAAGCATTCCCAGGTTGAGAGGAATTCCTTGTGGTCCAGTGATGAAGTCAAGAAATCGGATGGAGGATCTGATAGCGGCATAAAAATGGAGCCAGGATCTAAATGGAGGCGGAATCCCTCTGATGTGTCAGATGAATCTGATAAAAGTACTTCTGGTAGGAAGAACACTGTTATTTCACAGACGGGCTCCTGGCGACGGGGCATGTCAGCTCAGGTTGGCATTACCACACCAAGGACTAAACCTTCAACCACCTCAGGCACATTAAAGACACCTGGAACAGGTGAGAATTAGGTGTAAGATACAAACAAGCCCAAAAGTGTGTTCGGTATGAAAACAGTTTAAATACTTTCCAGAGGCAGAACCTGAACTTCAGGTAATCCTGTCTTTATTTTTAGGTATTGTTTTAACTTCTGCAGTATCCCGTACGTCCAGTTTTCTATTTCTGTCATTTGAAAATGCATATTTTGGATTAGTACATCGTGAAAGTTGTTTTCATGACAACTAAGCCAAGCTATTAATTGAGCACAGTATTGCCATATGAAAAGAATGAACAATATAATTTCTGCTTTTGAACTCACGGTTAACTTTAAGAACATAACAGTATGTGTGGTTAAGGTGATTTTTACTTACCCCCCGCCCCCATACTAAACCAGCATGTTAATTTATACTAATAGTTCTGGCTTTTCTTATAAATGTATCAGTGATTTTAGCACTTGCAGATGTGTGAATGAAAATTGATTGAATTTGTATAATCAAGTAATGTAAGTTAATACCTCTCTTATTTAGTCGTGTACACGATTGTACATGAAACAGTTGATGAATGCCTTTTAGGAAAATCATACTAATGGCCTAACACTACTTCTGTCTAATGACGAAGGATCGATCTGTGATAGCTACAGAGGGAAACATATTTTCTTGTCTGTCACTATTACATAAGACTGTTCTGCTTTTCATATTCTTGAGGGCAAACACACCACGTACTTTCTCTGGCAAGTCTGCATGTATAACTCATTAGAGTGGCATGTAAGTTCAGTGCAGACTAGATCATAACTTTTAACCACACTGTGGTGGCTAGCACGCTTTTGCTTTTCATGCTGCTTTGAGTTTCATCATTTGCTTGACGTTTTCAAGTCATTAAATATTAGAATTCTTTTTCTATTTTTGTAGGGAAAACTGATGACGCCAAGGTATCAGAAAAGGGTAGACTATCTCCTAAAGCTGGACATGTTAAACGTTCCCCATCAGATGCAGGACGCAGCAGTGGTGATGAATCCAAAAAGCTTCCCACAAGTAACTCTAGAACAACTGCTGCTAATGCTAATACATTTGGATTTAAGAAACAGAGCGGGTCAGCTGTAGGCATGACTATAATCACTGCCAGTGGGGCAACAATCACCAGTAGATCGGCTACCTTGGGAAAAATCCCAAAGTCATCTGGACTCATGGGTAGGACCACTGGTCGGAAGACTAGTGTTGATGGCTCTCAGAACCAGGATGATGGCTACTTAGCACTTAGTGCCCGAACTAATCTTCAGTATCGTAGTTTGCCCCGGCCCAGTAAGTCCAGTAGCAGAAGTGGAGCTGGGAATAGATCTAGCACAAGTAGCATAGACTCCAACATAAGCAGCAAGTCAGCTGGGCTGCCTGTCCCTAAAATGAGAGAGCCGGCCAAGGTAATCCTTGGAAACTCTCTGACAGGATTAGTCAATCAGACAGATAAAGAGAAAGGGATTTCGTCTGACAACGAAAGCGTGGCCTCATGTAATTCTGTTAAAGTGAACCCTGCATCACAGACTGCTTCTAGCGGAGCTCAGAGTTCTCACCAGCAAGGAGCCAAGTACCCCGATGTGGCCTCTCCCACTTTGCGCAGGTAGGCAACAAATTCGTTGATTGTGCAATGATGTTAGTCGGAGCTGAATGATCAGGACTCTTCAAGCCAGGCCTGGCTGGGTTTTGTGGAGCACTTACTATTTAGTGTCCTACATCAAAGTCATTGTATTTACATTTAATTTCACCTAAACAGGTTGGCCAGTGTTGTAAATGCTCAGTACCTCCAGCAACAGCAGCAAAAAATTAACATTTGGAAAAAAAACAACTGTCTGGCAGAAAGTTTGGCAATTGTGATATGAGTCTTTGTTACAAAAATCATACCTGGAGGCTTTATCCATGCAGATATCACAGGAATAAGAGTTTTCTTATCTGAAGGTTACTGAAGAGTTCTTTCACCAATGTATTTGTAACAAAACTGGAAATACTCCAATGGTGGATCAAATTATAAATTGACAATAGGAGCATTATTCCAGATTTTCATGATCATAATGGTATGGTTTGACCTGCCATGCTTAGATTCACGTGCCTAACCCAAACCGACCTTTCAGATGTGTGGATTAGGCCAGTGTGGTGTGAGATTCAACATCAGGTTATTCACCTGTGTAGAAGAACCCTGAGTAAAGTTACCGTCTAAGATGGGTTGAATTTTCTTATTTGAGTAATATTTTTTTAAAACAAAAATCTTATCTGTCTTCTCTTTCTCCACAAGTACCACACACATTATTTTAACATTAACATCAAGTTGGTCAGGAATTAATTTGTCGATGCATGTGCATCAAAGCCTCGATATTGGTGAAAGGTTCTGTTAATATTATTTTTCAATTGAATTTGACATTGAGTAGCTTGTCTGTTTCAAGTTGCAGTGTTTTGCATTTCATTTGTCTTGACGCCCATAATATCCATACAGTTATGCTGCATCATCCTGCTTCCAGTGACGTGAGAAAGCCACATTCCATCTGAAGCACCAGTGCAAGCATAATGGCTGTGATGGCAGCTTAGGCTAACGCTGTAGAGAGCTGTGAAGTGTTTCTTAGATGGGTGGTTTTATTTGAAGAGCCTGTGTGACCATAATTCAGACTACTTCCTTTATTTTATTCCTGGTTATCATTAGATGAGCCGTGTCCTTTAGAACATAGAATGTTCCTCAATGGCTACTTAAAAACTCCAGCAGACCTTTCGTATCTGTAGTATACCCCATGAGAAATACAGGGTTTCAGTGTTGCAAGCCTCAGGCGCATAAATCTTGAATTTTCATCGTTTATATTTATTTATTTATTTTTACTAGAAAGCCACATTGCTGGCTATGTAGTTGAAATACTACATTAGAAATACATGGACATTCAAAGAGAAGACCCTGAGGCTCAATTTAACTATTCTGTCATTCGATATACAATTTTGCTCTTGAATTTTCACCAGACTGTCTAAATTATCATGTATTGAAATGCATCAGAGTTGAATTGGGCCCTGTCTGCTTATTACTGATTTTTAGACTGACGAGAAAGAAGATTTTGAGCTTAATTTTCATAGTCAGTTGGGATGAGTTGCACATGTTTTTTGCATGTTTCCTCTTGGCCCTGTAATTTTTTAATATTCAATAATAACTTAGAATCCATACCTTTGTAATGATACAGATTTATCTGTAAGTCTATGAATATATGTAACTTTTATGTTGCCATAAACAGTGAGATTTTGTAATTCTGCTATGAGGGCCATCCCTGTCTCTGTTCTCTCAGTATTGCCTTTAACTCCAGTTGTATGTAACTGGCCTGTCCCTTAAGTGAAGCCATCATTCATCTTGATATATTTTACTATTAAATGGGGCCTTCATGCTCTGCAGTATATAATATGCTCCCTTTCTGTTGATGGGAGACATGCATGACCCAAGAGCCAGCTCAGATACATCAATCTCTTGTCAGTAATAGTAGATAGGAGTAAATAGATGTCCTCCCTCATGGGGTATGTCCTTCCTTGTCCTTCCTCGTGGGGTATGTCCTTCCAGAATTAATCTCTGTGTTGATGTGACTGTCTTGCTGGGCTGGATTTTCCTGGACTGAGAGGTGTGCTCCCCAGACCACATCCTCTTCTGAAGGCGCTTGTTAGAAGGTTGTGGTTCAACCAGACGCTGCCTTTAGCGTTTCTGTTTGTGCCACAGTGCAGCATCCTTTCAGTTGTATTAGAGGTGCTGTGAAACAGTTTGGGGAAGACTGCAGAGCTTAAAAACAGCTTGTAAAACTGTTGGGTGGGATTGTTTTAAGCCCTGGGATCCTGCCTCTAAGAGTGCAGCTCCCCCAGTACAACTGAAGAGGTGGTATGCAATGGCACAGGAGCAGGGATATCCTAAGGTGGTGTTGCTGCTGAAGGCCATGTGTCATTGCAGTACAGTTTGCCATTTTCCTTCGTACTTGCTCTAATAACATTAACTAAATAAAAGCTAGACCCTAAATTCTCTCAGTCTCTGTAGGAATGGGTTTTATCATTCAGTCTGACTTGTCTAAGTGAGTGTTTCCTAATCAGCGAGGTGTGGTGTCCAGATGAACCAAGTTTGCCAGGTCTGTGCCTGTTTGTGAATGTCTGTCTGCACCGGGTGCTGAGAGGATCATGGCACAGAGCAGTGCTGGATTATGACCTAGATGCAGATGAGCATCTTAGCCTGGTCCAGCAGTGTTGTCCAGGTGCTTTGTGGCAAGTGTGCAACAGCAGCCATCCAGCCGAGCTGTGTTCCAGGCATCTTGCACAGGTACACTGGAGCTGCAGGTAGCACGTGCACCATCACTACAGTGCTTCTCGGCATCACTGGGCTTAACCACACACGTGCCGTAGGGTGCCCAGCTATATTACACAGTCTGTGTTTCTGGGAAGTGTTGGACAAAGTGACTTAGTGTGCATGTGTTGTACAACCAACCTGGACATACTCAGAAGCAGAGGAAGTTCTGGTTGGTGCATACCCACCCGTAAGTCTTCAGGAACTCTTGCACAGAAGCGCTGTAGTCCTCTATGCTGCGGACTACAGTCCGATAGATACCTGCTTTGAAAGGTTTCATCCCCAATACTCCACACTGTTGGTAAGAAAAAAGCAAATCCATATAGGCATGTGTGAGGAAAACTAGGGTTCCAAAGGCAGTTGCAGGAGCTTAGTGGCAGAAACAGAAGCAATTTTGGGGTGGATGTTAGAAGCTAGACTTGAAAGATATTTTTTCATAATTTTGAGGATCAGTTTTAGGATGATTGAGAGTCTAGTTTTAGGTATGTTTATTTCTAAAACACTTCTGCACTTCTGAGAACTTCCCAGGTGACTGTTAATGGGGGAACTGAAGTGCCTTCCTTGATGGCAGTGCATTGCCATCAGAGGCAACAGTGAGGCAAACTGGAGATGCTGCAGTCATCCTCCTCCAGCTGTGCTTTTGTATCCCCTCCTGTGCACTAGTTCTGGCACTCAGCTAGTCTTTTACTGAGCCAGTTCTAGGTGCCAAAGCAGGTAAAATCTCATTTTACAGTAAAAGAAAAAGAAGTAGTTTCCAGCCAGCTTGGCTCCTGAAATGAGACAAACCTGTATTTGATATCAGTAAATACTTTTCCTGTTACATCCCAGCAAATGCTGCTTCTGTGCGGCGCATTTGGTGGTTTGCAAAGAATTTACCCAGACAACAAGCTTTCAACCTCTAATATCCCATCCTTTGGATTAATCAATGCAGTACTTCTCTGGTATCCTTTTTCCTTAAGGAGCAGAAGATGGTATGGCTGTATTGTAGTTCTGTTAAGCTTTCTTTTAGCTTTATGAAAGTAGCACTTGCTGATTCAGAGAAGACACACCTAAGATAGATTGGAAGTTATCGTTACTGTCTTGGGCTTTATTGAAGGAGGAGTGAACACAAGGAGATTCATGAAATTTATAGTTGTGTATGTCTAATCTAGGATCATTTACTTAATGCTGGTTTTCTGAAGATATGTATGGTCTAGATATAAAACACCCTTGCACTTAATATTCCATTTTATGGATCTTTCATGTTGTCTTTTTTTACAGACTTTTTGGTGGCAAGCCTAGTAAACAAGTTCCCATCACAACAGTTGAAAATATGAAAAATTCAGTAGTCATCTCCAATCCTCACGCTACTATGAACCAGCAGGGTAATCTTGATTCACCATCTGGCAGTGGTATGCTGAGCAGTGGGGGCAGCAGTCCTCTGTATAGTAAAAACCCAGATATGAACCAATCTCCACTAGCTTCTAGTCCCAGTTCAGCACATTCAGCTCCTTCCAACAGCTTAACGTGGGGTACCAACGCGAGTAGCTCTTCTGCTGTTAGCAAGGATGGCATTGGATATCAGTCTGTCAGCAGTCTTCATACCAGCTGTGAATCCATTGATATCTCTCTGAGCAGTGGAGGTGGGCTGAGCCATAACTCCTCCAGTGGCTTGATTCCAGCCTCTAAAGATGATTCTCTGACTCCCTTTGTCCGAACCAACAGTGTTAAGACTACGTTGTCTGAAAGGTTAGTGGGTTTTTTTCTCTCATTTCCATATGTTTGTATATATCTCAAATGTGAATGAAGTGCTGGCAGCAGTAACTGACGCTGCAGGTATAAATCAAGTTGTGCTTCTGGCAAGATAAGACTGGATATTACTGCTACATAGAAAATATTACTAGAACAGACAAAAAAGCCATTCCAGGCAAGGAGCCCAGTTCAGAGCAAGAGGATGGGTTCAGGTGAGTTTTTTAATTTGCTATGGTAGCCAGCGTGGCAACTTCTCTCGCTACTATATTATACCTAATATTTGAATTTGGCATCATATATTATGCTTCCAGAGATCTCCGGTTAGTTGATCTGATAGTGATACTCCAAAAGACCTCCATCATTATACCATTTTGATTTGAGAAGCCAACTGTTTCCTGTTAAAACTCTCGTTGATAACATTTGACAAGCGTTTAAACTGGAGGTCATGCTGAAAAGAGAAGTCCCTGTCTCAGCCACTTGATCCCTTCTTGGCCTCTCCCTGCTGTCCTGTCCCATCTCCAGCTGCTCCTGACAATGTTTTGATACAGGCATTCCTGTGAATGCTTTGTGCGCCTGCCTGGGAGGTGGATCCAGCTGAAGAATGATCACCTGAATTGTGTTTCGGTCACCTGAATTGTGTTTCGGACCGGTCACTTCCCCAGCTCTTTACACGATGAGCTTCGTCGGTATCTGTGTGGACACAGAGTAGGAGCTGGGGACAGGCTGAGTGGGGGCGAGGGAATGGGGCTGCTTTTTCAGTGTCAGAGCTGCATTAACGGCACGTTGAGCTAACCTCGGGATAAACCAGACAATGACTTGCAGTGCATGGTCTCCAAGCGACCTTTTGCAGTAGGCTGCAGTACCCTTGCAAGCTTTTGAAATCAGCTACATCCTGATGTGCAGTTATGTAGTCAGGTGGCAAAATGTTTGTAGTTGCATCTCAATGGAGAAAATTAGCATCGAATATAATGTTCTGACAGTTTGGGTTTCTGATTGTGTTTTATTGTAACTCCTTTTTGTTCTCTCCTCTTTTCATTCTAATGTTCCTTCTCTTGTTTTCTGTCTTGTTGGACTGATTCTTCTAGCCCTCTTTCTTCCCCTGCTGCTAGCCCCAAATTCTGCCGAAATACTTTGCCCAGGAGACAGGACAGGTAATGCTGTCTCAGGACAGGAGTACGCACAAGGCCGTAGGTTTTGTTGCCCATGTCAGTGAAGCAAATTGTTTTGTGACAAACTGTGCTCAGTTGAGTCCTCTGCTGTGTTCATCGTTCAGGTGTGAACTGACACAAAGACATGCCAGTGAGAGTCCCCTCAAACACCCCATCATTCCACCTAAATCAATCTGGAGAATGGCATACAGCAGAGTTGGCATGTTTTTGGTGTTGTTACTGGGAACGTCTTTTGGTTTGTGGGGGTATTTTTTCCTCCCCCTTCATTTCTTTGCCAAAGGCAATTTGAAAACCTTGCCATTTTTTTCTACCAATCTAAACTCTCACTAGCATTTCAGCATTCCTCTGGCATGCTGCTTTCCCCACTGCCTTTCAGGCCTGTCCTTTTTGTCGTGAAGTCCCCGTGTCATTCAGTGTCGTCAGTCTTTTATTGCAGTTTGGCTCATGAGTGTTTTGCAGGGACTTGGGTACATCCATCCTTGTAAAGGCAAATGCTAAAGTTAGGAAAAGGTGACCCAAATCGAAACATTCTAGCTCACTTTTGCTCACCGCTGTAATTTTAATCAGTCCCATGCTGTAACTTCTAGCTGTAAAGATTGTCATTAAATTAATTTATTTAAGCACGTGGATATTGTCTTTAAAAACGAATTAACAGACTCTGCGCAGTTACAAGTTCATCAGTTGTAAAAACAGAAACTTGATTATATGAGTTTTGGACAACTAATAGGTTCCTTTTACTTCACTAAGGGAATTTAAGCTAAGGTTTGAAAATTTGAACAGTCTGGGCTCAATACTTTTACTGATGCACATTGCAGCTGCCTAGCAGTAATTAGCTGCATTCCCTAAATGGTGTCTGCTGAAAGAAATGACGGCAAGGTTGGACTTGAAGATTCTCATCAGTTTTCACAAATAGTCTGCCTCGCGCCTGCTGAGAAACATATTTTTAAGCATTCATTGGACATTTAAAGAGCCATTTGTTTTTTTTCACTGTGGGTAGGAGAAATAGCAAAATCACATTGTGAGCAGATGAGATTCATTGGCATGGTACCAGATGCATGTTTGTGCAAATCCACACCTGGGTAAGGAGGTTTTTGCATGTTTCTGTAGGAAGGGCTCAGCACCTTTTCCTCTGAAAAGGTGATGCAGATGTTTGTCCGTCCTTCGTCCTGATCTTATTCCTTCCCTTTTGTTCTTCTCTGAAGTTCTTTTCTTTTAACTTTTCTGCAGCGACCCACATCTTGATAGGAACACTTTGCCTAAGAAGGGACTCAGGTATTGGTGTTTCCACACGGTTTAACAGCTTTTGTTGTGGCTTTGGAGTTTGCTTTGTGTTTCTGTTGTGGCTGGTGGTGATGGTCTCAGTTTGCAAGAGGTGGCAACAATATTGTTTCTTTCTTTCTTTCTTTCTCTCTTTCTTTAATCCTCTAAAGCGGCCATTGACCACTGTGGTTGTTTTTTTTTCATTCAGTGGCTTCTCTGCTTGAGCAGGAACTGTGGCTTTTGCTGGCTGAATTGCTGAAAAGCATCTCATAAACCACCACTGGGCTTGACTTGAAAACAATAATTTTGCAGCTTCTATGGCTATTACATGGAATGACTTGAGATCATTTTCACCCCGGGAACCTTGGTGTTGATAGGCAAATAGAAGAGATTTCCAATATCATGCCAAACCTTTTAGGATGAGATTGGGCATATTAATTTGAAAAAAAATTTTTTTTTGCAGAATATCTAAATATATAGGGCTCTTAGAGATGATTTCTACTCCTCTAGGAAAGAACAAAACAATCCCCAAACTAACTCTTGTCAATTGTCTTCTTATACATTTTCTGTATCTGTAAAGCTGTGATTTTTATAACATAAAAAAACTGCACTGAAAAAGATTTTTCCATTGATAGAAGCAATTCTAGCAAGATCGTCAACATTAGCGTATTAATTAAATGCTGTAAGTATTACAGAATCTACAGAAGATATCTTAGACAATTTAGATAAAAAATTGCTTAATGCAACTTCTGGGACCACTGAGTCACTGCCTTGAAGTTGCAGCTGCAATTTATTCTGTACTATAGACGATGTTCTTCACAGCAGCCTTGGCCCATGAAGCTGAGAGCCAAAAGCCTTTCTTAAAATGGCACTTTGTTTAAAATGTTTCTGTGGTTCTCAAGCATGTCTCTAATAAATACAGGTTTTCTTTTATGACTAAAACATTTAAGTGCTGAAGAGGTAGGTATTAAAGCTGCAAAAATAATAATAAAAAAGAAATCCTTAGTGTGTTAAAGTAAAATGACTGTTTGAAGCCCCTTTCTTAATAAACTGATACATGTGCAAAGTTTAAGAGATGCAGATAGTCAGAGTCTGTTGCTTAAGTGTTGAAGCCTAAGCAGAAGAATGAATGTATTTTTTGAAAGCAGTGTGAGTTTTTGCAACATTAGTTGTTGTAGTGTTCACATAGATCTAGAAGTCTCAATAAGTGATATCTTACTGCAGAGCATTTATTTGGAGGGAATCTAACTAAATAGATAATATTGGCTAGTAATGGGCTCCAAGTGTTTAGTTTTTGGAATGAGAACCAGTAAGAGAAAAAGCAGATGTCTGCTGATGGATTTCAGTGTTTGTCTTATGCCAAGTGTTTCCATGATGCTGTTTCTGTCGATACCTGTACCCTATCATGTATTTCACATAACCCCTGTGGTAACATTCCTATTTTTCAGGCATATACAGGAGCAGGTTTAAAACTTTGCTTAAGCTGAAGCCAGCGGGTGTTTTGCCAGTGATGTTGGCATAGACAACATTTCCACTATTTTCTGTGCCCACAGAAAAGGCTAAACATAGTCTTCTTTATGATGATTTAATGCTATTAGTTTTGAACTAAATGGGATAAACCTCCACAGGCCTCTATATTAATGTCTCTGGAGTATGAGTTATTGGGTCACAACTCGTTGAAAAATCTGATAATGGCTGTGTTGACTTGAATTTAGTTATAATATGACAAAAAGCTAGCTAAGCGTAGCCATGCACCAAAACATTAAAATAGTGATGGAATTTTGGCATAACCTAAGGAAAGGAAAGGATTTCCAAAGTATGGTTTTATGTTTAAGTTGTACATACGTAATACACACTATATTTTATGCTACAGTGTTACAGTGCTCGAGTTCTGTCTTTAGCTTTTTAGTCACTACTAGTTTGGCTGTTACTGTGGGAGGTTTTTTCCCCATACAGAGGTGGAATGAATTAGGAACAGCTTAGAACAACTTGGAGTAGCTCCTTAAATCAGAATTTTGTTGGGTTTATCTAATTTTGATCCTTAAATTTCATACGAGTCTTATTCCATCTTTCTTTCCTTCTCTCCCTTCCCAAGTCTTGTGATATTTCGTGGTTGGTTTGGGGGCTTTTTTTGAATTTATTTATTGTAAATAACTGTCAAAGTTCATTTTGAAAAAACTGTTTGGTTTTGCAGGTATACTCCATCCTCCCAACTCCGTAATCAGGAAGATGCAAAAGAATGGCTACGGTCCCATTCAGCAGGAGGACTTCAGGATACTGCTGGCAATTCTCCATTTTCATCTGGATCCAGCATAACATCACCCTCTGGAACCAGATTTAACTTCTCACAGCTTGGTGAATAATTATCCGTTTAAATAATCATAGCAATACAGTGTGTGTCTTAAAAATAGCATATTACACAATATGATTTTCTTTCAGCAGCTCCAAGTCCCACATTCAGCTTCAGGAAGCACTTTCACTGAAATGAGTGTGACTAATTAGCATTATTATCTTGTATGCCCAAAGGTGGCATACTTGCAGTAGCTCTTTGAAAATACTTCTCTGGGAGTAATCAGATGCCTTAATATAAATTGTGAACTCTTCAGCAGAGCTATTTGTTAGTATCACACATTGGTGTGCTTAAAGGACTTAAATCTTAAAATTAAGAGTTGCCTACCTGTTTAGTAATACCACTTTAAAATCCAAGCATATTACTTACTACACGTGCCAGTTTCATCAGTGTAAGATATTTTATCTTTGTATGTATGCGCAGGTGGCTTGTTGGGAAATCACAGAAAGCACAGTCTGAAATAATATGTAAAAGTCAGAGTCATTTAAAGTCAGAAAAAATGCCATTCCTTCACTGAACTACATTGATAAAAGTAAACACTTCTTAAATGAAGGAAACGATAAAAGTTGATGGACAGGATCAATAAAACATTGCAGGTCTTAGTTGGCCGTATCAGCAGTTGAAATAACCTAATTAAAAGTGCCAGCAGACCTCATCTCTGGTGTGCTCGTTAAATATTACTTAGTTGCCTTTGCCATTTGTTTAAGTAGGGAAATCAATCTTAACAGTATATATATTGTCTTTAAGTTCAGTGACTTTTGGAAAATACTATGTAAGCCAGACATTTTCTTTTTGACTTTGAAGCCCTCCGTCTTTTCTAGAATGATAAAGAAATGCTCTACAAGACAGTTAAGCCTATACTTGTGCACTTCTTGTGTTGTGTGAATTTGCAGCAGCTTACGCAGTCGCTTATTTCTAGTGCAGTTTTTGAGTTGCAGCAGTGGCATTTTCGAGCCTTTCTTTGAGTATGCTGAAAAAACCCAGATTAAATAAACAGCTTTAAATAAACCGACACTTAACAGAATTTCAGCTGAACGTACACACAGTGTAATTACATTGCCAACAGCTAACAGACTGTCATGAAAGTTCATGAAAGTACTTCAGTGGTCAAAAGAAAAAAAAAGGTTACAATAGGCTTATGAAGTTTATGAAGTTAACTCTTTATGGAGAATTTTGAGGATTATTTACATTATTAAGCTTCAAAAGCTGTTTGGTCACAAGCAATTAACAAAAAAGTAAGAAAAAGATATTTTTATGTATTCTTAAGGAAAGAGCTTGCAGAGACGGGGTCAAGAGAGATCATTGCATTTAATTTAATTTAATTAATTAAATTTAATTTAATAGCAAATGTTGATATGAAAGTTGAGCACCTTTAAACTGAGTTATGGTATCTTCTACAATAGTCCGTATCAGTTGATGGTGTATGTAGCAACAGGCACCGACAGTACACCAAGAGGAACCTGCCAGTTGAACAGCAATTTTGTTGTTCTCTTTTTTTTTTTGCCGCGAATCAACTTGTTCTTAGTAAATAGCAGGTATAATTTTAGCACAGCAGTTCTTCAAGAAAATGTGAAACTGGAGTAAACGTTTTGTACTCTAAACACTGGCTGGAAGAATCTTGGCTTTTGAGGCAGAATTTATATTTTATAATTCTTAGGACTTCATGGTAGAAGGAAACAATTCTGAAATACATAACTATCAGGAAACCAAAGCTCTTAAAATTTGTGACTTAAATACACAGAAAAATATAATTTTTTGAGAGCTTTGAAGGAGGCAGTTCATAAGGCCTTTTCTATATAGGCAAAATACTAGTTTAAATTCCTTCAGGCACTTCAGTCCTTTCTGAGTTCTGTTTTGACTGTTCCAAATCAAGTGATGGTTAATTAGTTCATGCCTACAAGGTGTTAGTGAATTGACTGAGCTTGTCTGTAGAAGCATAGGCATATCACTCAGTGCTTAAAATGACTTTATTTACTTGAGTTTTCTTATTCACTAGCTTAATTTGCATACCATATATTTGAGTTCATTGAATTTAGGAAAACAGTGAAGCCTGGAGAGGACAACATAAAAATTTTGTGTCTTAAAAAAATACTTTTTTTGGTAGTTGCACAAAAATTAGGTATGACGTTTTGTGGTCACGCAAATAAATAGGTGTTTATTCTTCGCTTTATAGCAAGCCCAACCACAGCAGCCCAGATGAGTCTGTCGAACCCAACTATGCTGCGGACCCACAGCCTTTCCAATGCAGATGGTCCTTATGACCCCTACAGTGATACGCGCTTCAGGAACAGCTCAATGTCCCTGGACGAGAAAAGCAGAACAATGAGCCGGTCTGGCTCTTTCCGCGATGGCTTTGAAGAAGGTCAGTAAAGCATGTGATGGTGCTGGAGATGATCAGAAGATGACGTTCACACATAAACCTGATAGGAATTTGGTACTTTTCAGTTCAGCATAGTGGTCATTTCAGAGCACAGTTCTCTCTGTGTGGAGGTCTCAGTGTTAGATAAGACTTTAGTCCTAGTCATCATTGTTCTGATGATATTCATTCAGTGTTTCTTCTGGCAAGACATAGGAAAGCATGTAAGTGTTGTACCTAGACCATCACTGTTCAAGAAGATGTTTAAACGCATCCTGTGCTTCATTTTTAGTGATCTCAGTTCTTCTGAACCTGGACCTCCACACTTCTGTTGTGGTATAAATAATTGATATCAGCCAGACTGTTGTTTCTGTCCCGGTTAATTTTCCCAGCATTTAATCTGTATTCAAATGTCTTTACTTTTTATTTCTGCCGAATAGCCTGGGTTGATATCACACAGCTTCCACAGAAGGTACCTATGTAGTTCTTCAAAATATCTAGGCCCTTCTTTTTAATTCCTCATCATCTTTTCAAATATGTAGTCATACCTAATAAAAGAAACCCGTGTAAATGTAAGAAGAAAAAGTCATTTACCTATAAATAAACATTCCATTTGGTTGCTGCTGATGAAGTGACCTTACGGCTGGAGTGGCTATATGAGCACAAGCTAAAACCCTCAAGCATGGCGCATTGGGAAGTCGAGCACAGGGTGAGCTCTGGGAGCAGTTCGTGGGAAGGTCATAGGACTCTTTCAGCAGTAGCTCTTTGAGTCTGAAATCTCCTTTCTGGCAAGGATTGGGAGCTTGGTTGGCTATGAAATACTTTATCGCTGCAGGTCACACAAGCTCTTGCCAGTTTGCTTCCTCCACTGCTGCAGACCTGCCCTTAGCATTTAATACCAGTATACTTAGCAGCATATAATACCAGTGCCCCATTGCTGCTGCTCCCCTAGAGCCCAGCATGCGTGGAAGCCACCCTCAAGTACTTGTAGAGGCCTTTAAGAGCCACAAGGTGCCTTCTGGAGATACTGGTTAGCCCATCAATTTTCTGCCATTGGAAGAGGTAGAAAATGTGTATTGACTATGGCTTCAGAAAGATTCAGGGCTAATTCATTATTGAATGTAGTCAATCTAACTCCATTACATTTAATTGTATTTGAGAGCCCCGTGGCTGAGGATCTTCATTAGAGGTTGAAAATCATTAGAATAATGCTGTAGGGCTGAAAACAGTGTCGTTGCGGGAGTTAACCTCTCTTTGTGCCGTGCTCTCCGAAAGCTAGGTGGTGAACAGTCAAAGACTGCCAGATACTTAAGTCAGTTGATCTCCATTCTGTGATGAACTGTCCTGCTCTAACTAAAGAGTTCCTTAATATAATCTGTGAAGGAATTTAAATAACTGCACCTGTGTTATACTTAAATGATTTACTGAAAGGGCTATTACAGCAAAACTTAATCAGGCTTTATTGAAGACATCCTCAAAAAGATTGTAACTGTAGTCTTTTAAAGTGCACTTAACATGGCAACAAATCCGTTTGGGCATGTGGGAGGTTAAACTATCTTTTATAATTCAGAAATTCTTGTCCAGGAGAGAGGCTAGTTTGGAAGAATGTTTCATAAGTATTACATGTTTGAGGACAAACCATTTTAAAGGAAAGGATAGGAAAATGGAAGAGTTAGGTGAAATGTTCTACAAAGTGCTTTTCCTTCGTTTAAAAAAAGTAATAAAAATTAAGTCCAAGAAAAATTTACCAAGTTATGGACTTGAAAGCAGTGGAAAAGTATCACTTTTGTACGCAAGGAAGGAATTTGACCCTAAGTGGACTTGCTGAAGAAGTGCCTTTTAGATTTTCCTAAATTTTTGGTACCTAAAAAAATAATAATATTTTACCAGATGGGATGAATGTTTAGATTAGGTCTCTGTATTTTTGTGTTCAGGTTAAGGTGTTGTGCCGCTTCTCTGGCCATACAGAAGGCAGGGATAACCTGCTTATTAGCTCCTGCTTATTTCTCAGGGAGTCACAAGTTACAAGTGAGCAGCAAGGTGTTCTGAATGGGGCATATGTGTTCAGACCTGTGGATCTATAGATATTCACCTTCACCTTGAAAGACTAGATCAAAAAGTAATCTAGAAATTAATGAACAAATTGATTTTATGTAATCAGCCAATGTCAAATGAAGCATAAATCCAGGTCTTAAGCGAAGCTCACCAACCTACTTATTAGCACATAAGATTGTAAGACATTTGTTTCTTATCAGCTTCAGCAGGGCTAGGATTTATCCTTAAAAGCCTTTTTCTATTTTGTCTCTGGAGTGTGAAGTACAGTCATGTTCTGGCACAGCACAGCATGTAGGTCAGAATGTTAGCCAGCCTTGCGGTACATAATGCTTTTGATAGGAACGGTTTCAGGGCTGGGGAGATGCCAGCAGGAACAGTCTCCAAATTATCTAGAACTTCAGGGGAAAAAACAGCCTAAAATGTAAGTGGTCTCTGGGCTATCCAGTGGCCCCGCTTCCCTGGTCATCGGTCTTCCCAGGAGCTGTGCTGCCACTGGCTCCACCGTGAGACTTCGACCTCCTGGAGAGAAAGGAATTAAATTCATTGTCATCAGGATATACATTTTTATTCCTTTTTGTGCTACTGACTGCAATACCTGTTGTTCTTTCTGCTCTTTGGACAGTTGATCACAGCTAGACCATTTCTTTTCTAACATTAAAAATGATACATGCTTGCATATGCATTTATAGTGCTTTAAAATACTAGCCCCGGAACAATTTGGGTTTGTAGCCTGCATGCAGATGCATGTTAACTGCAAAAAACAGGAATCACATCAAGAGCATAACTGCCTTCAGGCTTCTAATTAAATAGCCTTAAAGTAGCCATCTGCAGATACTTTAAAATGAAATTGCACAAAAATATTAACTCCTTAGTTGTCCTGGAAATCAGAAATCTCAAGTCATATACACATTCAAACGATGCAGTGGTAATGTTTTACAAGGCAAGAGTATGATTCCCAGAGTTATGTGTTCTTTCCTTGTTTTCATTTTGAGCTTGCTTTCCTCCTTTAAAGCCCCAATGTGATCTTAAAAATTCCAGTTGATGCTAACTCAAAAATGCGCATGTCCCAGTCCAGTGTAAGATCTGTTTCTTCTCTGGCCAGTTGGTATGGTTGCTTTTTTGAATACATCTCTGTTAGTAAAAACTGCACAAATGAAGAATATAGAGAGGCAAGCCAGCAAATAATATTATGTTTTCTGTGTGAGTCCATTGGTGGCCCTGCACAATATTGCCTATGCTTTGGGCTTTCCATCCTTAAAAAGGCGGTCCGAAGGGTAAAATGCAGGTAAAAAGAAAAACAATTAGGAGATCTTAAGTGCATAACATCTGTTACATGAGGAGGGTTGAAATAGCTTAGGAATCTTCGGCTTGGAAAATTGATGACTGAAGGGTGATAATATATAATTTAGTGCCTTATAAAGAGGTTAGTTATCCATCACCTCTCATATCACAGGGTTGTGGAGACACGCAAGGAACTTACTGATTCAGCAGCAGAATGAGATTTCTAAACACAGGAGGAGATTTTTGTTACAGGCAAATGTGTTGGTAGATTCAGAAGCAGTTAAGCAAGGTAATGGTAGAGACATCACGGTGACTGAAAAATAGTGGGCTGACTGCAGTTTCCATCTCAGGAATTTCCATCTCTGCTGATTCCCAGCAGATGCAAAGGTCTACCCAGGGAAAAATCACTGGTTATCTGCCGCCTCCTTGCATTCTTTTCCATAAACATGCACTGTGGTTGCAGCCAGCGATGGAGCACACGATTAGACAGACCCTGGGTCTGACTCACGCTGCTTAATTTTATGTACTTAATACAGTACAGTCCTTAACATCTAACTATAAAGATCACTTTAATTGAAAATATGATTAACCAGAAAAAGCAAATGGCTGTGAGGTTTTTTTACTTTCTTGTGGGTTTTTTAAATAGTCTTAAACTCCTCCAGAAGACAACTTAGACTTTGTTTACTTCTTATTCCAGCCTTGCCTTAGGATATAATGTCAGTGGGAAAGCAGAGCCCATTTATTATGAATGTAGGAGAATTGCAGTAGGTAATTAGAGCAAAATGGCAGTTTCTCTAAACTTTTTTTTGGGCTGCAGGATTTACATGAAAGAAAAAGTGATTTAACACGATTTCATATGATTTGTATGAAGTTACCTGAAGTTTGAATGAAAGTTTCAGTTTAAATGTATCTTTTTCCTAAAAATAAAAGTAAAGGAAAGGTAATTTTGCGTGTTTCAGTAGCAGAAAGAATAGCTTTAGGTAGTTGGTTTTTTTAATAGCATGATCAAAAGTAAAGTATGTTACACATAAATCCTAACACACCAGGGTGATGGTGACAGCCTTGAGAACAACAATGTATATGTATATCTTTTACTGGATATATATTTAAATGCAAAAACTGCTTGAAACGGATTCTTTTCCAGAAGAAGTTTTATAGCTATGTTTTCACTCCAGTAATTTTCCTATGAGAGAATGAACTTTGCCTTGTTAAAGAAATGTCATTGCTTTAAAGAAGGACCAAAAAGCCCTGCAGGGACAGGGAATGTTCAGCTCCTCCGTTCCCGTGATACAGCTCCCTTGTAGTCAACAGAAGGAAGATACAGCTAAATTCAGAGGACACTTCAGAGCTCCAAAATTAGAAAACGGTTTGTGCCCTGGGTGCTCCACGTGTTCTCCTGGAGCATCTGGTTGCATACTGGAGCCTGGGTATTGTGGTCATCTTGGGACATCTCCATCTCGGTCTGCTGCCTAAACAAAACAACCCGACCCCTCAATCTATCTAAAATTGATGATGAAGTACTTAAATTTACTTTTGTCATCTCTTCTGCATTTCAGTTCATTTGTGGTTTTTTTTAATCTTGAGTGAGACCTTTTGCAAGAGTCTTAAGATAAGCTGTCCAGAGAAATACTTATTTCTGAACAAATCTTTATCAAAAATTCTAATCCTCTTGACCATACCTCATTTTCCCAAAGAACAAGGATTATTAAATTGTTAAAACAGCTTTACCAAATCAATATGGGTTCTATTACCTAGCCATGCAGTCTTCAAACCGTACATTATTGGTGCAATAATATAATTAAGTTTATGATAGATGATGAAATTCATGGAAGTATTTCTTCAGTAGGCTGGTTGTTGGCAGTGGATGATCTATGATGATCCCACTGTGTTTACTGTGTTTATATTCACTGTGTTTATTTTCTTTCCTTTAGTGCATGGTTCTTCTCTCTCTTTGGTATCCAGTACATCATCTATTTATTCAACAGTGAGTATAATGAAATGAACAATTTGGGTTTACTGATCAAAATTATTGAACTGACTGGTCTTACTGTGCTAATTATTTTTACCATTCAAGGGGGAAGGGAAAAAAAGCACTTTTCATTTGGTTATGTTCTGAATACTAGCAACAAAAGAAATTTTTACGTTCATAGAGATGTCTGTGGATATTTAGCAGTGTCTTCATTAAACACAGACATCAGTGGCCTAGAAGCAGCAGTTTATTTTCTGAGTCAATATTTTACAACTACACTAAACAAGTTTTGCCTCAAAGGACCTTGGTAGATTTGAACATTACCTACAGCATCCCAGAATTTCCTGGATAAAGTCATTCCAGCCTTGTATTAATGATTTCCTACTAAAGAATTTTTGAGTAGGTTTTTTAATGAACAGACTTTAATAATTCTATAGAAGCCATTTGTTCACTCTACCAGTAATATTTTCTCCAAAAGTATGTATTTTGGGGGGTTATCTGATCCTAAAATAAAGCTTTACTGGAGTTTGAAAATACGGGGCGGGTGGGGTGGGGAGGGGGTGGTGGCAGTTAATTGCATGTTGCATTTGCTTATTTTCTTCTAATAGCCTCACAGAGCATTTTCCATTTAAACCAACACTGTGGAAGACATTGTAAGGCTCTACCTGTGCTGTACTGGGAGGTGAGGTGGCTGCAATGTGCAGACCCCATCTCACCTAGCTCTCCTCTAGCTCGGGGGGGGGTGTGTGCAGCAGGCTCCAGCCCAGAAGTGTTTGGCACTGATGGTTCATTCCCAGTGGCTTTGCTGCTGTTAATATCCAAGCTAGCCAGATTAAAGGTGGCTCATGTATTCCTTGGATGATCTGGTCACGCTTCTGGGCGTTTCTTAAAGCACAACCTTTTTAAAAAACATTGCACAATAAATTCTTCTGAAATACGTGTTAATTGAACAGGATCTTCTATTTCAAATTCTTGTGCAAGTATGATGCATCTTCACGCTTACCACACATCCCCAGCTGAAAGAAGCGTGTGTGATACCAGAGTACATGGAAGACCTTGTACAACTGGCTATGAAGTCTGTCAAGACAGCATAGTGTTACTTAGCGTTATTTCACATACATGTTTCACTGTCAGGCAGCTACACGTGTAACATTCCCTTAAGACCTTGATAACAATTTGAAGATACCACCTTTCATTATTGACCTCGCCTCAAGCAAGGCTCATAGGAAGCCAAAACAGATAATGTATTGGAAGGATGGAAACCAGGTCTTTTCCTCTGGGCTGTTGTTCATAACCATGAGAGCCACAAGGAGAGCACTCAGCAGCTGCTGTCTAAGCTTCTGGTTTATGTGCTTGCTGCCCAGGCACAAGTGGCTCTTAGTAGCGTGGTTTGATGGGTATAATTTTCATGGGGGCTGGTAGTGGACATGTTTATGTAACGACAATGGAGCGTGTAACTTTCTACCATATACTTCTCTCTAGCTGATAACTGTGGTTAGAAAGAAGCCATGGTAGCCACAGTTTTACCATGCAGACCACAACGGGTGGTCAGTACATCCACTTTGCATCCTTGGATAACTAGCGGTGTGTCCTCAGTTTTTCATCACTACAGTGCCTAGGCAGCACTCAAGTGAGAGCAATTTTTTTTTTCCCGCATCACTTTGGAATGCAAAAATATCATCTCAGTCATGGGAGGAAGGGAATTGCCTAGGATCAGCCATGTTCTGTGGCAGGCCTGGCTCTTCAGAGCCTCAGGCAGGCCCTTGGGACCAGAGCTGGGGCTTCACCCTTCCGCAGCGCAGAGCAGAGGTGTGCTGGCTGGGGCTGTGACGTGGAGCCCAGACGCCTTCTGTGGGGAGAAGCACTGTACAAGCAGCCTGCCTGCTTTTTCCTGAAGGGTAAATAAATGAGGAAAATATCTTAGATTCAATATTGATGTGAGAATCCAAAATAAGGAATTCACATTCGAGTTCTTGAAACACAAAAAAGAGTACTGAACTGTTTTATAAATTTGTCAGGCTGGTTGTGCTGTAGTATCCTCATGTATTTTCCTCTATTTTTATTTTATAGCCTGAAGAGAAGTGCCAGTCAGAGGTAAGAACACATCATGTTTGACAGGCATTACTGTTCTGTCAAGACACTCTGCATTTCATGTCTTGCTATTTTATTTCTCCATGTTACGGTGCAGTAAAGTGCTCTCTTAAAATATGTAGATTCGCAAGCTACGAAGAGAGTTGGATGCATCTCAAGAAAAAGTGTCAGCTCTGACAACTCAGTTGACTGCCAATGTGAGTACAACTCTGAGAACAAACACTAATAGGGAATGCATTTAATGCACCAATTAACACCCCAATTTTTCTAGGTGACAAAAAGATTTCAGGTGTATGACATAGGGTTTGCGTTACCTATGTGTTTAGAAAAATAACAGCATGCATGTGGGACCTTTCCAAAAATAGCATCCTCTGTCCTTCTGAATTGTCTTCTGCCTTTCTTTAACTACTGAATTATAATATTCATTTGGCTTTATATACATGTAAACCATCTTCAGATCTGAGGAAATCATTGAAGGACAGGGTCTTTTTTTATGAAGAGTGTCTTACTTTGACATTTAGGTGGGATGAGGTTATAACTGGTAGGAATAAAAGTCGGTAGAAATGTGGCTTGAAATGCATTATATTTTGCTGTTGCATAAAGATGTTGGCTAGTGGTGTGATAGGTAATAGTAGCATAAGGGGCTCTGAGAACTAATTTAAAGTTATGCCTTAAGAGTAGAAATACCTGATTTTTAACCAATGTAGACAATACTTCTGCTTGTTTCCTCTGAGGAATTTGATGGATAAGTAATAAGTAAGACGCTTGGAAAAAAAAAAAAGATTTGGAAGCCAGGAGGTGTTGAAGCAACACTGTGTGTGACCCTGAGCAAGTTTATTTATGCATTCTGTGCTGTAGTCACAGATAGCAGAAACCTGCAAAACAGGAGCTTGCTAGAAAAATAAGCAATTCTAGAGTAAATAAGCTACAAATGACTAGTCATCAAATCGGATCATACTGACATCCTAGTTTGTGGGAATGAATAAACATCGGAACACATGCTACTGAAGAGGGCATTGCTGTCCCTCAGTTCTCTGAATAGGTGGAACAGGAAACTTGGCACAGTAAAGGGCAGCTTCCACCTGAGCCCTAACACCCATCACAAGAAGAATTCAATGGGAAATCTACTGTGGTGTTCACAGAGCATCACAGAAGCGGGCTTCCAAAATGGAAAGGGAAAACCAAGAACACCGTTAACAGAGAGGTCAAATAAAAGAGCTTTGACTGCATGTATTCAATCAGTCACTTCCCCAAGAGTAAAAGAAAAAATTTTCCGAAGAAGAATCTTCCAAAAATTAAATCTTATGTTTGCCATTCAAATATAAAAGGGACTGGATACGTTAGTTGGTTTTCATCCAGAAGCCTTTTTTACACAGGAGAAAGCAGGACCAGACTCTCTTGCATACTTTTTTTTATCGTGTTGTTTAATAACCCAGCTTGTGTCCTTCAAACAAAAGACTTGTCAGCTGTGCGACTCCTCCAGCTCTGCCACAGTTTTGTTGCATTCACCTACACATGATGCTGACATGCAGCAGGCTGCCACTCGGCGCGGAGGTAGCAGCCCAACTCCAAGAGCAGTGAGTAGCACAGGCTACTCCCCAGCTGCTGTTAATTTGCCCAAATACTTGCATCGTTACTACCACTATCTTTGCAAGGAATACTTTTTAACATATGCTGCTGTACATCTTCGTTTATTTGGGGGTCTTTTTGTCATTTATTATTTTGATAATACACCATTTTTTTGCTTCATTCGCTTTGCTAACATTTTGTAGGTTTTTTTATTCATGCTATTTAAACTTCTTAGACTTGGACCTGCCCCTTATTTCTCCAGGAATCAGCAACAGCCTGCTGCAGAGATGTTGCTAGAGCTGTCCTAGTAACTTAATTCAGTATCTATCCACCTCTTTTCAGAGAACATGCTCTTTTTCCATGTAAAAAAACAGGTCTGTTTTAAAGAAAAGGTTAAGACTAATAAATGCTGTTTGTTAAAACACTGCCTTATGGATATTTCCTTTACACATAGTTTTTTTTTAATAAAATGCTTTTAAGTTAGTTAGTTTGAATTAATCTCTTTAATTTACTATTTTTTTTCCTGAATTTTCCTGTATAGACACTGCAGCTTTTGATGCTTCTCAGGCCATCAGGGGCAAAAATTTGAAAAGATTTTGCTCCAACCAGGAAGTGAAGATAACTCTTTTCCATAGCTCACTGAACAATTTCCAGAGAGGAATAATTTCAAGGTGCCTGATCTGGTTTTGAAAGAGCAAGTTTTCCTTAAGGTTCAGGTCAAAGCATTAGGGGTTTGTATCCCATTATTAATTCATGAGGTCCTGCTTGCCCATTTATCTTTAGCTTTTGCAAAATATTGCTGAGGATTCATGAATACCAGTTTTGTTGTTCCCTGTTCATCCTCCCCAACAGAGGCTTTGCAGCCTGTGTTTTTAAAATAAATATTTAGCTTTTCATACATGTGTAGCGTGAGGGTTTAAATTACTTTTCCCGATTTTCTCACAGTCTCAGCTCTGCTTGTTTTTATAGGGGCTGGCGGGAACAAGAGATGCACATCCCCGTGTTATTGTACTGCTTGTGTTTGTTTTCACTGCGAATGTGAGAACAGTTATTTAGGATAAATCAGCTGTGTACTGCTGATGAATAAGTCTGGAACAGCTCTGTGAAAGGTTTTGCTATAGAGAATGTCCTTTTCCGCTTGGAAAGGTTGTGCACAATTTTACTTGTTGTGTGTATAGAATTACATTTAACAGAGGAATAAAATATTATTTTCTATCGTTAGCGTAGAATATTATGACTGAGGCAAATATATATTGAACTATGCCTATGTTCAGCTATTTGTGCACAAGTGTGTACATATACATGTATGTCTATAAAACAGTGCCATGTCATGGCGCTAGAAACCTTGTTCCCTTTCATCAGGTTCCTTTCCATCTTCTCAATCTACTTTTCCTTCCTCTTATTTATCATTTTCAATACCCAGCTGATGTCCTTAGTATAACCAACTTAGGGTTCTCAGTGCTTCATGGGAAAAGAAAAAAGGGGAGTTGGCCAAGCACCAGGAGGTTTTGGATGATATTTCACAGATGGGCCTTGATTGCAAGCAAGCTGCACTCAAATAATATTGGAGAAGCCTTTGAGTTAGGTGCAGGCATATCAGCTGGTAAAGCCTCTGGCAGGCTGGCTACCATGCGGCAGTGGTCCTGTCTCCATCATCCTTACCCTTCTCTGTGCAGAGGAGACATCGCTGGACTGAACTCACTGACTTTGCTTTCCATTCTGCTGTTGGGGTAGCACAGCGAGAATCTTCATCTCTGTGACTTCCAGCATCTTTTTGCCTTAACTGTCCCCAAGGGAACCTAGTTGGAAGGAAGTTTCTGCCTGGCTTTCCTCTATCTAAAAATTTGCTGTATATTTTATTTACTGTTTTCTATTTTATTTTACTTAGGAGGGTACTTAGGTATCTTTCTAAAACTTAGGAGTGATGTTTTAGGTTTTTTTCATATTTTTTGTTAAAAGATTTTAACTTTTTGAGAAAAGCTTTGTGGCGAGAGTTACCTTAACTGTGTGAGGGTACCTGCAAACCATCACTAACCTTCCACATGCTAATGATGGCCCACATAAAAAGTCAAAGATTGTCTGATTTCAGAAAAGAATGGCAGGAGATGTTTAGAAATATGGATGGATTTGTCTCTTTTTCCCCTCTACATTTTTTGTGATAACAGATCATTTCATGTCACTGTTTGCTGTAGTTTGGAGACATGGCTAGATAACCAAGGACATCTTTCCATGCCTTTTTGGTATCATGAATACTTTCAGATGACAAGGTGTATTCCCTGTATCATCCTTCAAAAGCCTCAGTTAGTTAATCTGTGAGATGTTTCCCCAAAAAATTGATTCTCGTATGTCTTTCTATTTCGATAAAGTGGCAAAATATGTTTTCCTTTGGTCACCAGATCTGAGCAGCTTTAAACAATTGAGCAAAGTGCATGAACTAGGTTAATTTGAGATGTGGCTCTTCAAAGGACCTTAACTCGTAGGGACCCAGGAGGTGATTTTGTTCTTGATGTATTCTGGACATAGGGTGCACATTTTACAGAATACATGAGAATTCCAAACTCAAAAAAAAATCCCCCTTTGCTGCTCTGTTAGAGTATGTATGAGATAACTGCCCTGGCCATTGAAATCATGGCATCAAAGAAGTGGATGTAGCAGCTGACTGAGGAGCCACCTCCAGGAAATCTCCCACCAGTGTGCCAGCTCACAGTATTACTCCTACGTCTGTGTTTTCTAAAGCGTTTGGTAACAGCTGCTGCCGAGCAGGGCATGGTTTATAGCCTAAAACTGCATCATTTTATGGTGTGCTGCTAGTAGTAGTTACACATGAAAGGGCTGTAATTTTCTAAGATTTTGAAATTGGTCTGTTACCTTTGGCATTTCTAGTTTTCCACAATTAAATTGTTCCCAGTAATTTGTTTGCAAGCATTTTCACAATGTATGCTCTGCTCGTTTGACCTTTTCTCATCAGTGTTATTTCCTCCGTATCACTTAAGCAACAAACGATGCAATGCGCTAGGTGGTCCAGGTCACTACCTGTAGAAGAATTCTTGTTTGGAGGGAGAGAACAAACTACTTAGTTACGGTTTGACTTTCAGGCTCACCTGGTGGCAGCATTTGAGCAGAGCCTGGGGAACATGACGATCAGACTGCAGAGCCTGACAATGACAGCGGAGCAAAAGGCAAGGTTGAAAAGTACTTGGGGGAGTCATAACTTATGTTTCCAGCATTGCTGCTCGTGCTCCTTCCATAGGTGTGAGGGACGGGGGAAGTCACATATGCTGTTGGCCCTAGTTTCCTCAATTGTGGTGAAGGAGTAAAATGTAATAAAAATTTTGTGTAAAACACTCATTTTCGCAGTGGGCTGTTGTGGCAACTGATCAGCTTATTCATATAAATTGTTGCTTTGGATGCAAGTCTTCGGTATTGCATTTTTTTAAATAAATTTCTTCCCAATGCATCCACGCATGTGCATGTTGAAGAGAAACACCAAAAAAAATCCTTGTAATACAGGCAACATTGGGAGTTTGGACAGTATACTTGAATATATGTTATTTCTGTATTACACAGGATGTACTTTCTTGGGGGAGGGCTATCATAATAACCAACCTGTTTTGCAGCCTACTGAGGGTGTGTGCTTCCCCAGGTATACCAAACCTCATTTACATCTCCTTGTACATACACATTCCATAAATTCTCTATCAGCTACCAATACTCAGATTGAAATGTGGCTTCTCTGGAGCAGTTCGGTATCATCTGCATTTTCCAGCATATCACTGTTATTTTTTCCTTATCCAAGGACTCAGAACTGAATGAGTTAAGGAAGACAATTGAACTACTGAAGAAGCAAAATGCTGCTGCCCAGGCTGCCATCAACGGAGTCATCAACACCCCTGAGCTCAACTGCAAAGGTGAGAAGCAAGCACCACATATAGCAACATGTGCTGTGCTCATGAGACTTTAAGCCTCTCGGTAATAGCTGATGTAACCGTCAGAGATCAGCTTTGTCTCATGACCGTGCTCTAGGTAATTCTTGGGTACCAGGTGGGGATTTGAGATGAGTGTCTCTGTAAATAGTGTGATAAATTCTATAGAAGTAAACGGATGCGTTAGACACATGGGAAGGCGTTTTAACAAAGCTTTTCCACCTTCAGTGTGAGCTCACTGAATTTACTGTGTTTAGTAACCCACCCATCTTGACACTGGTGTGAAACAGCAGGGAGCAAAGATCTGCAGTTAGGGCTGTCAGACACTTGGCTTTATTTTCCTTCATGTTGGCTTTATTTTCTTTCATGTTTTCAGTAATTTCCAATATAAAGTCTGCATGCAGGCCTGTCTTATCACAGCTCTCACAGTTATCCCAGTAATTTACACTGGGATAAATTGCTGAGGAAAGGTTTGAAGGGTCTGGGTCTGAGATTTTAATCTCTTCACGAGAGACAAGGATTAGCAGCACTGCTTCAAAATACGTGGTGCATCCATTGGAGTAAAGCGATTGGCAAGGGCTTATTGCCCTAAATGTGTCTTTGAGATTGTGTTATTAATACCAAATATCAAATTTTGACAAATGTAATTCTGACACCATCCCCATTCTTATTCAGGACCTGGAGCTGCTCAGCCCACAGACCTGCGGATCCGAAGGCAGCACTCTTCGGATAGTGTCTCCAGTATTAACAGTGCTACCAGTCACTCCAGTGTGGGAAGCAACATCGAGAGCGATTCAAAGAAAAAGAAGAGGAAGAACTGGGTGAGTGTATTTTAACAGATTGTGTGAGCTTTATAACAAATTGTCAGAACATGCAGGGTGAAATCTAGCTGCTCCACTCCTCCTTCCTCCCCTCGCGCAACAGGTCAGCACAAGGACTATGCGCTCTTTAAATCCTGTGTAAACTCTCTTTTGAAGGCTTAATTGAATCACAAGTGATGTATATGCTTGTGTTGACTCTGCATAGGATTGAATTTTAGCTTAACAGCCAAAAGGCCAGTCTTAAATTAGGAGTAGCTGTCAAAGATCAGTTCTGGCTAAAAGTAATGTGGTGTCCAACCCCTTAGGGAAAACTCAACGTCTGTCATTAAAGTAAAACAAATCCACAATGAGAGATCATTCTTGCCTTTTTTTTTTTTTTTTTTTTTTTGGCTCATAGAGCTTTCTTTTAAGTGAACATGTTAAATGCTTTAAGAACTCTGTTTTCAGCATTACTGTGAAGTTCTGCAACAAAAAAAATATCAATCTTACAAAATGTATTGTGATGGACATTTATTTTGCAAGATTTTGCAGTACTTACTTGTCATTTCCCATTTTTCCTTCTTTGCTGATCATGTACTATGTACAAGGTACCCTGTACTGGAGGAAAGGTACATTATATTAAACTCCATTTTCAATTAGACCAGAACTGCCTTAGTGACCTAGTCTGATTGTAGTTTGGACTAAAGTCCCTAGGTGCTTTATTGTAGCCAGTAAAGCAATCCACCCCTTCCTTCCCACTGAATTTAAATCTCCCTGGATCTTTTGGGTGGACAGATAAATCTGTACAGATACAAAATGTGGTTTGAGCTGGTAAAAGCTTGATTTGTATTCGCACAATATCCTCTCAGAAATGTTTAATGAAACTCCTGAATGGTAAGAAACAGCTTCCTGAGCAGGTTCTTGTTCTATTTTCTCTCTTATCCCAGTGGTTCCATTTTGATATCTTACCAGCTCCCTCGTAACAGCAGAGTTTCCACTCTGCCCCTTAAATAATTGGTTGAACGGAAACAATGCCATCTCTAAATCCTTCTTGTGCTGGATTATACATTAGTTACAAAGTAAATTGCTGTAACTTTTAAATTGCTAGTAACTCTTAATATGTGACACAAACCTTTGTAATGATTAAGCCTTAGTTAAGGTACACACTTAAATTTTTCCTTAGCTCCTATTCTTTGTGATTGTAGCCTAGTAGATACCGTCCTACGTCAGCCTACACTTCTTATTCATCAAATGACTATTTTTAAAGAGGGTTAGGGAAACATTTCCTTAATATAAAAAGAAATAAATGAAGTTTTCATGAGGTAGAAGAAACAGGACGGTATTTTTATGGTGTTATTAAAAATTAACACGTCATTTCTGTAAAATGAAGATTGGGAATTAAATCAGTAATTTACTGAGAAAAATAGGTAATTTTCTCTGATTCACATATTGTTTATTCCACAAATACTGAGGAAGTTCTCAGCCAAGATCTTTTTGTTATATATAGAAACAACGCAGCTGTCCATTCAGAGTTTTCATTCATTCAACCAGTTTTCAACATTTGTCACTGTAGGAGTCTGTAAAAATAACTTTCAGCTCATATTAAGCCAGCCTGTTTAGAACATGCAATTTGCATTAGCATTTAACAGTGTTCATAGAGTGTTCTGAGTTGGAAGGGACCGGTGACAATCATCAAGTCTAAACCTTGACTCCACACAGGACAACCTAAAAGCTAAACCATATATCTAAGAACATTGTCCAAACACTTCTTGAACACTAACCAAAGTTTGGGGATAACGTTAGTTTAACCACGTGAATGTTCATTCTTTTTGTTGTTTGAGAATGGCTGTCGCATGAAAAAAAGGGGGTTTTAGCTGCAGGTAGGTAGAGAAGATGCAGTCTTTTCACCTGGTGAAATACCTGTTCCTGCAGGGAAAATCAGTGTTAACTTGGCTGTTAGCCAAAACATTCTGTGTGAGCTAGGGAGAAAACACAGTTTTAATAGTTGAGAGATTTGGGTCCAGTGTCTCCCTCAAGTAATGCAAAAAATGACTGTATGTCCTTTGAACACCTGGTTTTGGAAAATACAGGGTTCCAGTTTTAAAGCAACCGTTGGTCTTTCTGGATTACTGGTCATGTTTGTCTTAGAAATCCAAAGCTTTCCTTATCACTGGCTTTATCTGGTAAAACATGTCTTTTTTCCTTCCCCTACTTCCTTTTGCTTGCGCTTCTTCCGGCAGGTCAATGAGGTAAGGAAGACCTACTTTAAATTACGAGATACGAAGCTAACCCATCCATTTACATCACTAACCATTTCACCATCATTAACCTTGTCTGAGCCACATTACGTTATGTCTGCAAGTTGTTACATCACTGTAAAGCTCATTGCACTGAACAGAATTTGCTATAAAATAGTTACCTTAAAAATAGGAAGCATTGATAGCCTGTCCTATTGACCTTATTAATCTCAAAAATACTTAAGGAAAAAAAGCTTTTTTTTATTCTTTCTTACCTGTATTAAAACATATGGCTGTATCACTTGGAGCATTTGCATGTTAGAGTTTTTTTACTCTGTGTCTTCTTTTGCCTGGTTTCGGTCTTAATGATGTGCCGACTGTTGTGGTCTTGTTTTTTCAGTTACGCAGCTCCTTCAAGCAAGCTTTTGGTAAAAAGAAATCTCCCAAGTCAGCATCTTCTCATTCAGATATTGAGGAGATGACTGATTCGTCATTACCTTCTTCACCAAAGCTGCCACACCATAACTCCACTGTTTCAACACCGTTGCTGAGAGCTTCTCATCCCAATTCTCTGTAAGTGATTTCTTTACATTTTTTAATAGAAAATGGAGGGGAGAAGCTTCTCACTGCATTGGTAGAGGAAAGGAGAAATACCATGCTTTGGAAAGATCCAGTGTTTTCCATGCTAGCTTTACAGGACATCTCTAGGCCGCTTTACAGAGAGAAGCAGAGGTCAAATGTACCCTACACCATCCTGTCTCCTTTGGTTCCTCTAAGATTCTGCACATTTGTATGAGCGTGACGAGAGTCTTCCAGCTGTTCAGCCACATGCACTGCTAACAGCGGCTCTTTACTATGAGGCCACAACACAAGACACAGTGGGTCAAACAGATCGCACTTTCAACTATCCTGCCTATTGTGAATGTTCGGTAGTTGAATGAGATAACAGGCAGAGGACAGAAAGGTTGAATTTGTATGTTCAGGGAATTAAAGATATGTATGCTTGCTCCCAACCCAGTACCTTTGCATTAGTGTCCAGAACCCAGTCTCATTTCATCTACTGTAGTATAATTTAATATTTCATTGGGCTGCTCTTTCAGCAGAACATATTGAGTATGAGGAGTATTTATAACCAGGGTGACTTTGAAGTGCAGAATTAATTGGATCTCTCGCCGTTAATGAAACAAGCCAGGCCAAGTCTGGGATTTTGTTTTCCCTGCTGGCTAAAGACAGCACATATTGTACTAATCTGCCATGATGAGCTCCCAATTAAGTTGACAAATTCAGATAAAGGTAAAGATGTACTGGAAGTCAAACAGGGTGGTTTAGTGATACAGCTGAACTCGTCTAACAGCTTGTGCCTGATGAGTGGAGATGATCCTCTCCACATCTGTACCTCCCTCGCCACCTGTGCCTGGTCCTTCCCTTGCACTGGCTCCGCTACTTCTCGGACAACTCCGTGGAGCCAGTGTGACAAGCTAAATTATGTGAAAAATAATCTGACAGAAACATCAGCATGGAGGTTTTTATTCCCTGAGTTGCTGGGTTGGCTCAGCTCAGGGGTCTGATCAGACTGATGAGCACCAGAGCTGGCACGAGCACAGGGGCATGACAGCAGCACAGCTGGGGGAAGAGGAGGGAGAAACAAATACGCTCCTGTGAGTAGCAGCGAGCTCTTGTATGGGCTCATCTGTATGGCCAAACCATACCCTTCAGCTTGTATGTTTGTATGAGAATGAGGTGTAGACTCCAAAGCCAGGACTTCTGCTCTGTGCTTAACTCACTTGGTGTTCATGGGGAAGGTCACAGGCAGTCTTCCAGCTTTGTTTTGACCAAGTTAAAGAATTGCCTTACCGCACTGTACTGAGCCTAAACTCACATTTTAGAATGTGCTTGGAAAACTTTGTAAAACTGATTTTACGTTAATTCTATGAGTAGCTTCGTCACTTGAGGAAAAAAAAAATATACAGAAAGTTGTAAGAGGCAGTATTGTGCAACATGTAATTGCCAGACAGCCGTGTGACGTTGTAGATGGCATGCAAAGCTTCCAGCCTGATTTCAGATCAAATGCATTTGAGTAAGTACCCAGACTTGAATTTTTGCCCATCGCTCGTTTTCACATGAAGAGGTGAAAACAATAGCAATAGTTTCCAGCCATATAATAGCGATGAAATGTTAGTAACAGAAGATAATCCCCCATGTTTTGTGGGTTTTTTTTAAGTTTCTCCAGTTTCTTGAGCCTAACTCACTGAGGTTTTGGTGACTAGAGCAAATTGTGCTTCAGAAATCTAAGGCCAGAAGCTTGTCAAATGATGATCCCATCTATCGTCAGTTAAAATGCTACGTGCATACATCTCTTGACAGGAGAAAAGAGTAAATATGTGAACTGGAGGAAGGATAGAGCACAAATAAAACTTGTGTGTTTTGGCTTATTGGGTTTCTGGTGGGGAAAGCGTCTCTCATTAACCTGATTTAGGGAGAGACATTTTAAATGGTATCTCCCTCAAAGCATGCAGCTGTGTAGTTGATCTTTATATAGATACTTATGAATGTGCTGAAATGTTACTCACCCAGAATCTTTTTTTGTGGGAGTAGGGAAGAAAAATGCCACCAAAAAATTTTTAAGCATGAGTGCTTTAAAGCAAGCAGGAATTTATCACGCTTGAATAGGTGTAGAGTTCCAAAGCCCTCCAGAACAGTTCAGGGAAACCCAGCTGTGCACACCTGGTGAGCTTTAAATCTGTCTGTAAACTCATCAATCTCCAACCAGCTGCTGTTACTGCCTGCACCCCCTTAATTTATTTAGATTTTGGCTTTAGAAGTTCTCCTTTATGGTGACTGCCATGAAAAAAAAATGAAGATTATCCAGCAGAAGATGATTTCCCGAATTCTGTTTCAGATGCTGATTAAAGAAAAGTAACCCTCAGACATATATATTTCACTAGTCTCTAATATTTCCATGACCTATTTAATATCTGATTTATGGTATCACAAATTCAATAAGCCAAAACTGTTGCCTGCTTCCTGCAGAATAAAAAGGTTTTCTTTCTCCTTTACTAATAAAAGCTGGAGAAGCACCACCTGAAAAGTAACAAATGGTCTTGTTCAGCGTCTGTTTTTCAATCTTCTCCAGTATTTCTGAATGCACTGACAGTGAAGCTGAAACAGTCATGCAGTTACGAAACGAGCTGAGAGACAAGGAGATGAAGTTGACTGATATTCGTCTAGAAGCCCTTAGCTCTGCTCATCAGCTCGACCAGCTTCGGGAGGCAATGAACAGAATGCAGGTAAGGCATAACCGCCCCAAATGCTGCGGTCTGTGGCGGTGTGTTAAAGGCTGGCCAGCCTGCCGCACAGTAGAGAACTGCAAGAAGGTAAATCTGAAGTTTTTGAATGGTTACTAAATAGTTGTGTTTAGCTTTGTGCCAGTGTTAAACATATTGTACCTTCATTAAAAGTCAGCTGGAACACATGAATTCTGGTGCCCTCAACTCTGCAGCTCTGTTCCAACCCTAAAGACCTTCAGGGAGATCATTTTGTTGATTATCAGCAACCTCTTAAAATGCTCCCGTGCTCTCTCCCATAATGTAGCTGCATTTCAGTACTTAGTGAACTCCCCCCTATTTACGCTTCCTATACTTTGAAAAGTTTCATGGAAGGGACATTGTAAGAATTAAAATCATTAACTTGTTAAAAATATATTATGAAATGGCATTTCTGCTAAACGATTTTTTATTCTTAAGTTAGTTATGTTGTTGTCGTCTTTCACTGTGCCTTCTAACTGCTGACTTGTCTTTTCAAGAGTGAGATTGAAAAACTAAAAGCAGAAAACGATCGGCTGAAATCTGAAAACCATGGCAGCTGTAGCAGGGCTCAATCTCAGGTTTCCATTTCATCCTCCCCAAGACATTCAGTGGGTCTCTCTCAACACAGTTTGAACCTGACGGAGTCAACCAGTCTTGGTGAGTTTAATGAGCAAGGCTGTGGGCAGGTTTTATCCTGCACTGGGAAGATTTGCTTTGGTTAGCCATGGAAAAATGAAAGCATGAAAATTATTAACAGTTGAGGTGTGGAAATATGTCAGGAGCTGGCACGAAGCTGTCTTTTAAAATGTCGTCATAGTTCTGCTACGCCCTAGGTTGGAGTTGTCCAATTATGACCTCAGCTGCGGAGAGTCATGTTTAAAGCCATTTAATGGTGCACTTTCGCCAGGGGATATATCATCGGAAGGAAAATACAGAGTAACTGACTAATAATTTTCAGTGACCTTCACTTTTTAGGAGTGATACTGGTAGTTGGGAGGGAAGTCAGTAAACATGGTTCTTGTGTTTTACCTGGGGGCACGCGAAGCCCAGATGTGTCGTGGTTGACTGCAATAAATGTGTTGGTGTAAACCAGAATAGTCTTCGTTGTTATTAAGATACAGCTGTGAAGCTGTTGATGTTTTCTGTTCGCAGACATGCTGTTAGATGACACTGGAGATGGCTCTGCCCGGAAAGAAGGAGGCAGGCACGTCAAAATAGTCGTCAGCTTTCAAGATGAAATGAAATGGAAGGAGGTGAGTTGTGTTTCGTCCCCAGCTTTAAGATGTAAGTGACTTTGGCACGTGCCAGAGAATTCAAATCCAATTTGTTTAGGAGGCTTTTATTTGCAAAAGGCTTTTCAAAATTTTCTCGGCAAAATAGTTCATTGATGTATCACTAGTGATAGACAAGGCACTTGGCTCCCTCCCACCTGAATGGAACTGCTGAGAGTCAGTGCTGCTGGTTCAGGTTGTCTCATGGACTCGTAGCTTTTTATTTTGCAGTTTCTTTTTGGTGCCTCAGCGCTGGCCATGAACTGTGTCAGTAACACAGGATCGCTAGACTAGACTGTGTATCGGAGGCGTAGGTGATAATGTAAAATTTAAGCCTTTCAGTAGTAACTCTGAGAACTTGAAAGGCCACTCTTTCGGCATCAAGGAAGTTAGCAGGCTAATCTGTGCCTTGGGATAACACCTGGTTAAGATATCTCAGAAACTGCACAAAGCTCTTGGGTCCTTCTGTTAAACTTCAATAAAATTTAACTAATAATGAAAATGATCCAATGTGTCGATAGAAGGTGCACCAACATGCTAGAAGCGCTAATATTCTAGAAGAACTTAATGGATTTAGACTGGGAGATCCGTACCTTACCGTTCTAGTTCAAGTTGTCCTCTCTGGTACAAGTATCCCATTTGGAATGCCATCTTTCAGACATTCTCCATTCACAAGTAATGGAAAGAATACTGAGTACCCAAATACATTTCAGATATTGCAAAATTGCAGCCCACCTCACGTGCGTACTGCATGCATACGTGCTGCACAATCTTCATGAAGCGCTGACCTCGCCGTCTCACTTCATGAGTACCTGTAGAAGTGTGTTCAAGAAATAATTTGGTGTCTTTTGCAAGGGCAGGACAAAAATTTGAATAATCTGTAATAAAATGACTCAGCAGCTCTTTCCATCAAATACCAATTTTGTATTAATAATGACAGCCTGTGACAAGCCAATTAACAGGAAAACTATATTGCTAATTCTGTTGGACTCCACTGTGCCCGCAGTCAGTAAAGGTGCCATGTGGAAATGATTCCTTATGTTTTAGTTGAACTTGAAGTCTTACGATAAAAATCAGGTTTTCTTCATTGAATGTTTCACAGTGAATGCAGCTGAAGGACAATAGAAAAACAAGGTACATTTGGGTTTTTTATCTGCCTTAGAAATCAGAAACAAAATTATCAACTAAAATGCTGTGATGTACCAAACATAACAAAGAAGTTGTTCTATATAAGCTGCCTCTATTTTATTACACTATTTATTATTTTATTATACTATTCATACATATAACCATATATAATTTATATTCGTTTGTGTACATGTAGAGAGATATATATATATAGATATACACACACATTTATCTATGTTCACAGCAGCATTTCTTGAAGTAAATAAGATAAACCTTGCAAATGCAACATACTTGATTGTGAAGGCGTGGAAAAGTGAACGTGCCATGAGCTTTTTCTGCCTAGAATTTTCCTAAGAGTCTTTCTGTCTTTTTGCTAAGCTGTAATCCTCTCGGAGATCTTTGAATTGTTCATGGGTTGGTTAATAAATACCTTTTACTTAACATCAGTACTACTTAAGTATCCTTTAGATTTTTTTACTCCAACACTGTAGAAAACGTCTAGTAGAAAAGGAGGATTTCATGTAGCATTCAGAATTCACCATATAGAGTGGTAAAGATGCACCGTGATCGAAAAAAAAAAAAAGAGAGGAAAAAAAAAAGCAGCAGCATTTTAATTACATTAAACAGACTTGTCTGATATGTTTAGGATTTTATTAACTTAAATTCACATTTCTGTGCATTCAGGATTCGAGGCCTCGCACCTTCCTCATAGGCTGCATCGGGGTCAGTGGCAAGACCAAATGGGATGTTCTGGACGGGGTTGTAAGACGGCTGTTTAAGGTTAGCGAGTACAATTCACTGTGTGCCTGCATTCAGCGAGTACATTTTGGTGGTACCCAGCAATATTTAACTTGCTGTGATTGTTACTATTATAACCTAGAGCAAAGTCACAGAGATTTCAGTGCTGGGTAACTTTTCGTGTCTCTTTCTCATCCTAGGAGTATATCATTCACGTGGATCCCGTCAGCCAGCTGGGACTGAATTCAGACAGTGTTCTGGGCTACAGCATTGGAGAAATCAAACGCACTAATAGTGCAGAGACACCTGAGCTGTTGCCCTGTGGCTATCTAGTCGGAGAAAACAACACTATTTCTGTTACCATCAAAGGTAATTACGCTTGACCTGTCTGTTGTAGTTCTCACTAATTACAGTTTTATCAAAGCTTGCTGTGTCAAGAAGCTCAGAGGAGTAGAAACGTTTTATTGTGTTTCTTTTTCCCGTCCCTACCTTTTATTTATTGGTCCTTCTATTTTTACTTGATAAAGACAGCACTTTGAGTATGCTAAGTCCATAAATTGAGCAAATTTTCGGTCTGTAACAGTAGGAATAATCACACGCACAGCAGTTTTCTCCACATACCTTGAACTGATGCCTGGAGTTGTCCTAGCAAAGATATCACACCGCAAGGGATGTAGTGGAGTTTGAGCAGCAAAGTTCCTTCCAAATGAATGAAGCCTCAGAAATTCATTACCTCTTTGTAACAGCTATAGTTTTTATTTCCTTCATGCAGAGTAAAAAAAATCCTGATTTATCTTGTTTGATTGGTCTCGCTGAAGAGTCCCCCCTTAGGCACTAGTAAGGAGGCATCCCAGAATTCATGGGACACCTAAAAATCTGGATTTTTTTCAAAATGTGTGGTTTTCAGAACTCTCATCATTTTCATTATCTCATACTGATAAGCATTTAATGCTTGTATTTCTCATGTGGTTTCTCATTTGATTTCCAGAGAACCATTCTTATATGAAAACTGTACTTTGAAACTAGGTTTGAGGGGGTAAACCCTCAGCTGCTGCAGTTTGAATGTACATAGTTTGCTCAAAGTTACACCAGTGAAATCTACACCATAGATCTGCCTCCCGGTGGTAGCATGTTTGAGAGCATTGCCAAACACGCTGCAGCTCAACTTGGAAATTTGGCTGTGGCATTTGACTGAAAGCAGTTGGATTTTTGAAAGTTGGCGTAAAAAAACCCAGTTACCTTGGGTAGCAAATCAGTGGGCAGGAAGACAAAATAAGCCATGAAATATCTCAATTTACTGAGGCTTGCTGTGAACCCGGGGTATTTTGCTTGCTTACAATATACATTGTCTGATAGTAAATCCCAGTTGACATACTGCTTGAGTTCTGGGCATATCTGTAAAGCTGCGATCTGATTTTATGTTTAACTTGCATTGGCTTGAGTTCTACTTTGAAGGCTCGTATGTGATAACAGTTTTCAATAAAATAGAAACATATTTAATCAATTTATGGAGAATCAGTTACATATACCTTTGAGATATAAAGCTGCCTACATAAATATTTAATATTCCAAGTAACCATTGAGGTGCAAACATTTCTACGTGTGATCTGCCAACTTCCCTTGCTGCTGTTTATTTTGAAGCACTGTGTATTTTCCCTGAGCCAATTCTGCCTAAAGTGACTGCTGACATTGCGTAAATGCTTATCAGCAGGAGTTTTATGTTAGAAGCGATAACTATCAGCATACAGAGAAGGAGTTTAATTACGAGCGTTTGGGAAAGTAGGGGGAGTTGATGATAGCTGGGGTTTTTTGCCTAGCAATTCAAAAGTAAACAGGTAAATTCTGGATGAATGCGCACTGTACGTGGCAAAATACCATAAAATGGATGGGTTGTGTGTGAAAAACGTGGCCTGGAATCATTTAGTGTGGCAGATTGCCTAGGGCCTTAGACATGGTAGGGTGCAGCTGAGTCTTTGCAAACAGAAAGCTGAAGGAGGATCCGGGCTAAGCCCACAGGTCATCTCGGAAATTGTTTCACCAGCTTTATGTGTGCTCCTCTGCACCGCGAGGGGTACCAGAGCGGGAGGGGATTTGTCTCTGAAGTGAGATACGGCTTGGTCAGGTCAGGTCTAAATCTGCTGGTTCTGAGAGTTATTTTGGGGGGTTCTCCTACTATTGCTGGGACCAGGTACATTCACAAAATCACATTTTTCAGTTCTTGGTTTGGCTATCTAGTCATTTTAACTAATTTTGATTTCTTCAGACTCCACTAATGGGATTGCTTTGCAGCATTGCAACTGTTTAGTAAAAAGAAAAAAAAAACAAACTGTAACCTTTTAAAAACACAGGTGATTTGGATAAAAATTGGGAATCCCGCTAAATGAGGAATCTTTTCCTGTTGCAGGTATCTGCGAGAACAGTTTGGACGGTCTGGTGTTTGAATCACTGATCCCAAAGCCTATACTGCAGCGTTATATCTCTCTCCTGATGGAACACAGACGGATTATCTTATCCGGTCCCAGTGGCACTGGCAAAACATATCTTGCAAACCGTCTGTCTGAGTACATGGTCCTTCGAGAGGGCAGGGAGCTGGCCGAGGGCATTATTGCAACCTTCAATGTGGACCACAAATCCAGTAAGGTGAGGACACAGAAACCGTCTTTGCACAATTAATGCTACCATATATCAAAAATGAGAGGCTCCTCCTTTATTAATCCACCAAAAGCTGATTTTAAATTTGCCTTTCTTTTTAAAGCATGATGTTAATCCTGAAGGGAATATTTTTAAGGTTTTCAGAACGACAGATTCACCTGATTATGGGCCTGAAACAGCAGGCTTCCAGGTGTATATCGAAACACCTAAAGGTGTTAGGATTTTTCAAGTGGTTAGGAGCCTGAGGATTGCCCAGGAAGTTAAAACACCTGCATAAAAATTCCCAGCAACTTAAGCAATCCCTATTGCATGTGGGCATTTTTCCAAAAACCCTCAAATGCATCTCTAGGCTGTCAGGAGTTTCTGCAGCTGCAAGTATCAGCAGCTGTAATCTGTGTGTGCTGGGTTTGAAGTGACTGTTGTCCAGACACATTCCTGTGCCGGTAAGGCATGTCTCTGGTTTTTTATGTGCTGCTGGTTTTGCTGAATATACCTCCATGAACATCTAGATTAAAGAAGAAGAAAAAAAAAAAAAAGCTGTATATTTTATGGCCTTAGGCACATTTTCCTCTGGAGGAAAGGGATGGTTGAAATTGTGGTTGTAGGCCAGCGGTATAATTTGAGGCATGCTATGGAATAAATGCTTTAAAGCTGCTGAGAGCATTTCAACCACACCCAGGCAGGCAGCAGCCCCGCAAGCTCATCCCTCTTTCATGGCATTAAGGAAGGCATCTGAATTTGGCCTCTGCCGAGGGATGCTGTATTCCAGATTAATGTTATCGGCTGTGTTTTGATGGAAACACAATTGCAAGAAGCTATAACAAACGTAGCTCGAAGGCGAAGTTTGATTTGGTATATAGAGAGTTGAACAAGTTCCTGAAAATAAAGAAAAATACGTTTCAAACACCTCTGTGTCAGATTAGGACAGCACAAATGAAAAAACAGAAATCAAATGACAAAATCTTACCCTTCTTTAAAGCACTTTTCTCACTCAGGTTTTCTGATATAGTCTTGGAATCGTCAGCATAACCTACAAAAGAGAAAGTAAACCCTGTTCCTTTGTTTTCCTATGGAAAATGTGTGCATTTGTAACATACCAGGCACCTTTGCTTCAGATTTCGTTACAAAGCCATAGCTTATACATCTTAACTGAATTTTCAAGGAATATGAAGAAAACTCTTTCTTTTTTTTTTCTTTTTTTTTTTTTTTCTCTTTTCTTTATATATGCTTTGCAGGAACTCCGCCAATACCTGTCCAACCTAGCAGACCAGTGTAACAGTGAAAATAACGCTGTGGATATGCCTCTTGTAATCATCCTGGATAATTTGCATCACGTTAGCTCCCTAGGGGAGATCTTTAATGGACTTCTAAACTGCAAGTACCACAAATGGTAAAGAAATAATACGAGAACACAATCCCAGTTTCAGTGCTGCAGTCAGACCAGTGCCACTGCAAAATGTGACCGCAAAACCCGACTCTGGGTTGCTTGTAAAGCAGACTGAGGTGGCTGGATTGTCTGTATCACAGACAGCGCTTCAGAGGAGGGTTTTTTTCCTTCATGAAATGATCGATTCCTCTGAAATCAGTAATAAAAAAGTCCTAGAGGGTTTAGGTAATTTGCATTCTCTGCCTGCAGAAGATATTCAATACTAACCACCCATTTTTAGTGAAAGATCCTGCTTTGAGAATTCTGTTCTGCTTTCAGAATTTGATGTTCTCAGAAGTCAGATCCTCAGTGAAGGATTTGGTTATAAGTAGCTACAAAAACCTTCTTTGACAAAAGACATTTGAGTAACTTCTTTTAATGTTGAGATCTTGCTGAAAAGTTGCTTTTCAAAATTTACAGGTTTGATTTGTTTGACTTTTTTTTTTTTTTTTTTTGATAGTCCGTATATTATTGGCACAATGAACCAAGCCACCTCCTCAACACCTAATCTTCAACTTCACCATAATTTCAGGTACTGTTTATTCATGTTTCTCATTTATGTTTGTGGGCTGGCAAGGGAGTAAGGGCTACTGAGGCATCTGAAATTATTCTTACCAGCTGAAATAGCAAACCGAGAGAGAAATACTGTTTGCTATTAGTTGCTGCCCAAACATGTGCAGCTTTGTTACGATGCTGTTATTGAAGTAAATGTGGTTCGTAAAACTTTCACTTTTCAGAGGATTGTTAAGATATTTGATCTTCTAACAAATTTTAAATAAGACAATATTTAGGCAAGGTGGATACCAAATGAGAAATAAGCTGAAACAACGCACAATACAAATTATTTCATCTAGTGAACTCATCATTCCAAAATAACTTCTCCTAGGAAACATAAGGGACTGAGCTAGCTATTTTTGATGATCAGCAGTGCAACAGCAGCAATAAATAATAAGAAAAATTTAGTCCAGAATAATTACATTCAGTAGCATGAAGGAGGAGTAATGCACATTTCTGTTGTTCTGCCATAGATGGGTGCTATGTGCTAACCACACTGAGCCAGTCAAAGGCTTTCTCGGCCGTTTCTTGAGAAGAAAGCTCATTGAAACAGAGATCAGCGGCAGGATGAGAAATGCAGAGCTGGTTAAAATTATTGATTGGATTCCCAAGGTCTGGCAACATCTGAACAAATTCTTGGAGGCTCACAGCTCCTCTGATGTTACTATTGGTAAGTGCTCTGCCCATACGCCCAGGCAGATGTAAATAGGTGCATTTTATTTCCTTGTGCCTCATCAGGTAAAAAATGTTTCTTTAAAAGCCCCACTTTTAGATGGCAGTGTACTCTCAAGCAAACGGTACGAGAAGTTTCTTTTTTTTCCTTTTTCTAAGTCCTGGGTACGAACTGTGTTATGAAATCTGGTTAATTGTTTTCACCTTGAAGGCTGTAGTTTTTCAAGTTGATTCAGAGGATTTTTGAGCTCTCAGGAAGAGCAATTCACCAGCTGGCTACTTATGTTCTTTCATTCTTGGCTGCTTTTTCCAGAGAACTGGAAGTTGTTCTTTGATCCTATTTTTGATACGTATCATGATTTGAGTGTAATATCTTGATTTCCCTCTCCAGGTCCACGGCTCTTCCTCTCCTGTCCGATAGATGTAGATGGTTCTAGAGTCTGGTTTACTGACTTGTGGAACTACTCCATCATCCCCTATCTTCTGGAGGCAGTTAGAGAAGGGCTGCAGGTGAGCAGGCAAAGTGAGAAATCACAGCTCTTTTGTCTATTCAAAAGGCAGCAGAGCATCAGGCAAAACTGAGTAATGGCAACGTGTTCTCTAGCTATAACTTTACATACTGAATACCTGAATCTCTGTGAAAATGTAACCTAAATTGTCATTAATTTCAGGCAGAATTATTCTCTTCAAACTGTTTTGAAATATGGAGTGGAAGCACTGAAAATCCCGGCTAGATGTTTTGAAAAGTGTTCCCATGCCAAATTACTGACGGGGGGGGCAGTGTTAGACACCCAAATACCTTTCAATAACCTGTTCCAGAAGCATGCCTGAAAATTGTACTGTGAATCTGAAAAACATGTTTGTGGCTATTAACTTAGTTATGCAGGATTTTCCTTTGTAAATCAAATCTTTCAACAGAGGAGAAACAAAGCTGTGCATGGAGAGAAACATTAATGAGTGACAGGATCAGTGGCGGTGACATTTTGATTACTTCTCAGTCTACAGGATTAATGTTCTAGTAGATTGCTTCATAATTCTTTCAGAGACCATAGTGAAATCATTGATTGCCCGTACTTAGTAACTGATTCATCTCTTAGCAGTTTGGATGGTTCTAAGCATTGCCGCACAATTCTCAGTATCTGTATGAGTACAGAGCTTGTTGGAATCAGGAGAAGGGTTCAGCTGAGGATTGCTATGGACTTGGCATGCAACTGTGGGGGAAAAAGGGCTGTTTTCTTCTTCAGTCCCCTGCTCACAGGGTAAGCAGGGCAGCACATGATTTAAAAGCCGGTTTTGGCGATAGCGTAGTCCAATATCAGTAAGTTCTGGTCACTGCATGCCTGAAAGCTGAACACGAGATCACACATACAGAAATGAAAGGTGGATTGCAGTGAGAGGCTAGAAGATTGAAGAAGGGCTAAAGGTGGATGGAGAATAGGAAATTACAGCAATGCATTGGGAGCTTGTGTTTTGCGAAGAAGACAAATGCCATTTTGAGAGCATAAGCTATAATTACATCTGCTAGAAATAGGAAGAGGTTAGTACATCATGTAAAAACAGTCATTAGAAAGAAATGTGGAAAGGGTTCAGAAAAGAACAATATCATTAAGTATTATGGTACAGGAACCATTATTCAATGGGAAAGATGAGAAGCTCAGACTACTCAGTTTATTCAAGAGGAAGCTAAAATATTACTCGGTCTATGGGAGTCTCTTCTGCTTTAGTTTTGCAGGGAAAAAAGTCAAGTGGATGTCTGACAAGTTTGGACTAGTAAAATTCAAACTATAAGCAAGACATGGCTTGTTATTATTGGTAAAATTAATTAACAGTTGGGAAATTTTACTTATGGTAGTAATAGGTTCTCTATCACATATGTCTCTGTGTCTCACGTGTTTCTGAATCATAAAATAACTCCCAAGTACAAGGTCCGTAGAGCAGCCGTTGTAGTGCAGCGTGGTTCCTTCATGTTTGTGAAAAACAGTTCTCTCCGTTCTGCTACTGCTTGCGGCTCAGCATTGCTGTGTTTGTCAGGATGCCTTGCCAGTAAGATACATGTAAAAAAAAAAAAAGCATGCAAGACCTCTTGGGAAAATACAGGGATTTTGTTTTGTTTTGCTTGTTTATTGCATTTCTTTTCAATGCAATACCCTTTTGAGGTTCAGCTCCTGTCCGCATGGGAGTACTCTGCAGAGTGGGGAACTTGTGAAGATGCAGCGGTCTGAGGATTTGAAGAAGTACTTAAAAGAAAAAGGGGAGGGAGGTGGAATTTTACATTGTGCCGTTAAGCCACCTTGGGTTTCATCGGCTAGCTAGACAGCAGAAACTTACAGATGTTTACAGAGAAGAGAGGGGAGACAACCCTGTCATAGAAAACGGAGCTTTTACTAATGGCTTCTTCCAAATCTAGGAAATACATGAATTCTTCAGTAAGTTTTGGTTAAAAGTTGGACAAACTGCGACTGCCATTTGAAATTTCCCAGTGCCTGGAGACCTCATTTTCTTTGGGACGATTGTGATAGACTCTTAGACATGTGGAAAACGATAGGTCCTAGGTAGAAAACACACAGAGGAACTTTGCTAGAAATAAAACGGGAGAGCCATTTTCCATAAAACTTCCTATAAAGGAAGGTCATGGCAGCCAATAATCTTTTTAGACCTAAAATGAGAAAGGAGAGCATGTGACACTGTTTGCTTCTGAAATGGAGAAGACTGATGCTCTCGGTGATGCTTGGGCTCCTTGTGCTGTGTTTTGAAGCTCATATCACTGATCAGTAGGTGTGGAAAGCATTGAAAAATTACTAATGGAAATGAAGCGAAAGAAAACCATTAGTAAAACCATCATTTGTGCTTGCGTGTTTTGCCTGATACCTGCCTCTTCCCTTAGGTTGTCTGAATGGCTTGCATTCCAGGTGGAAGGATTTCAGTTTCTCACTTTATGCTTTAGACTCTTTATCCACTTCGGTCCCATTTCCCCAAACCCCACTAACTCATTTCCATTTAAATAATGTCTCTTTTTTTTCTTGTCAATGGGTAAGGATAAGGCTTAAGTACTTGAAGAGCAGCGAGAGTTGTGCTTAACAAGCTAATGCTAGAAATGTGTGTTTCATTTTGGGCTATTTTCTGTCCCCCACACCCACAAAGGCTCCTCTGAGAACACATCTTCTCTCACCAAAGTGCCTGCCAGAAAGGAAGGGCGGACTGCTGATTTCACTCTGATCTCTGCGGATCTAAACTGAACTACTTTTATATTCCTGTTTCTCATTTAGAGAACTATTTCGGGTCAAAGACAAATGAGCCAAATGGATCCTTAACAATAATTGCTCCCATTGGAGCTAAGTATTTTTGTTCTTCAAAACAGGGATGTGAAAATTAAAGGGTTATATAAAACCCCAAGTTCTTCCTGCTTGGCGTATCGATACAGAATGCAGCAGCAGCAAAAAGAGGACCCAGAGTCCCTGCAGCTCCCTGCCACCATCGCTCGTACTCCATCACATCTCTGTGGTGCTTTGTGAAGGAACCTGTTTGTGCCTTCCCCCTTAATTGCTTCCTAGAAAACATGAACGGGATGGACAGAGCTGGTTGCTGCGGAAGGGAGTAGTGAGTTAGTTGTTCAGCCTCTCATCTGCTGAAGATAGGTGGGGATTTCGTGTATTGAAATGGGAATTGTACTTACAAGCTCATTTTCAGAAACGAGCTAGGACCCACACAGACCTTCTAGGCAGCAAAGACCTGCGAAAAGGGTAAAATCCTTCTCCACTTGGCAACCGACAGGTATTGCTGTAAATTCAGGAACAAGGTGAAAATAGGAGAACTGGTTTACCACAGCTTGAAGACGTTATGCTGGGGCAATAATATAGTACAGCTCAAGGATGGAGAGTGTTTAGGTTGTGGAAGAGGCTGTGTGAGATGACCTAGCACCATCTGCTGGGCACCTCTCTGTGGGCTGGGACCTGCTCCGCTGTGCTGCAGAATGAAGCAATATTGGTATTTAGGGTGATTTAATACTTTGGGCATGTGAAAAATTAAACCACAAAAAAAAGCCAAGAAGAAATAATGATGAGAAAAATAAAATAGTCTTAGATTCATCAGAGTGCTAGTGAATTTCTTGGTTAGGCTGCTGCTTTTCCCCCTGCACGTTGTGCAGGAGAGTTTTCTGAGTTCAAGTGATGAAACGCCAGTGACCAAATCGAGTTGCTGAAGGATATTTAGGCTAAAATCTGTAAAGTGGGAGTAAACATTTGCAAGTCACTTGAAGCTGTGTGTTTGCTGTTGCAAGTCCTGTGGCATTGAAATGAATGTATTAGCCAATTAAGGCAAACCAAATATAACAAGGAGAAGAATACGCTGGGATTTGGTAGCACAGCCTGTTCAACACAGAAAAAGTTTTTGAAACAGAGCTTGCTTATTGGAGATAGGAACATGACCACAGACAAATTGTGTCGGCACTTTTTCTGAGTTGACTAGAAAGAAATTCTCCCAACTTGAGAGCCTTTCGCCGTGACATCTGTCATTGTTGCCTGGTGACAGGTCTGACATTTCCTCTTACACGTTCCACTGATGGCAGTTTTGTGACGACAGCAAACACAGATAAAGCAGTTCCTGGTATGATCCGGATGTCAACATTGATGGCCTGTTCTGTATATTCGCTTTATTTAAGTTAACTTGATTAGGCGACGTGGTTTTCAGGTCTCCCTTTCTTCAGCTGGTGCCAGGAGAAGGGCACTGCGGTCTCACAGGAGCTGGTCAGCCCCTTCCAAACCAGGTGCCACTAAAAATAGCTTTGTGTGTCATTAGGGTAAGGAAAATCTCACTTGTTTGTGTTCAGCCCGGCTTGCAAGTGTTTTCTGCCACCCAAGAATCACGGCACATGCCTTTTGGTGAGGGAGGCGCTGACTGAAGCAGTTGACTAACAGGAATGTTTTACATGTGGTTTTGTTCTTCCAGTTGTACGGGAGGAGAGCGCCCTGGGAGGACCCTGCCAAGTGGGTGATGGACACCTACCCCTGGGCAGCCACCCCCCAGCACCATGAGTGGCCACCTCTGCTGCAGCTGCGGCCTGAAGACGTGGGCTTTGATGGCTACTCAATGTCACGGGAGGGCTCAACCAGCAAACAGGTCCCAGTGAGTGATGCTGAAGGAGATCCTTTGGTGAGTTCTCGTTTTTGAAACCGCAGAACTGCTTTGTTTCCCTTGTTTCTAAGGACTAGAAACAGGACTAAAAAAGTAAAGGACCGCTGAGGAGTGTGATGAAAAGTTTCAGAGTGAGAAGGCAGTGTTTCTGGGGAAGTCATTAAGTCAGCCTGGGGAAAGCATTCGCACAGAAAGCCCGCACAGTTTTGCGAGAGACAGCGGCAGAAGCTTTTCGCATTTGTTGGGGGTACTTTGAGGATTCATTTTTTGAGGAGTGACTGAGGATGTGTGTACTAAACTTAATTTCTATGCTGTGGAATTCAATATGTGATGTTGTTACACGTGCCTGAATTACACGGTGGAACCATTTTGTTGAGCTTGTTTTGCCACAATTGCAAAATAGGCTTGTTGCTTTACTTCACTTCACGTGTAAGCTATGCTCTTGACCCAAATGAGAAATGAGATTTCGAAGGAGTATATGAACTAACGGTGTTCATGAGTGGTGTCTAATTTATTAGTCAGGCATACCTCACAAGCATACAGGGAAATGTTATACATTCTGGAGAAGTACAAGTTCAATTGAGCTTTCCAGTGGGAAAAGGTTACTGGAGCTGCTGTGCAAACTGAATGCCCTGAAGCTGTTCTGTGGAGATGTACATTTTTCTGGACAGCTGGGAGTACTGGATGTGTGTTACAGGTTTTTACTAGCTCGTATATACTATACAAATGTCAAGCTAGCTATTAGGACATTCAGATTTGCCTCTTTTGACTGATCTGTCCATGTTTCCATGGGTCAGAGGAAGAGGGGGTAGGGTGCTTGCAGAATCCTGTCGAGCAAGGCTGTGGAGTAATCCCTTCGATCTTTGCATCTTCAATTTTACTGGAAAAGCATGCTTGTTATGACTCACTTGCATGCTGCTGTAATCTGACTTACAGTTAATGTCTCTTTTCAGAGACTCGGTATTAATTAGTCTGCTTGTTCCTGCCTTTTTCACCCACTGGCAAAGTGAATGCTGCTGTAGCTTTCCTATGGAGTTGATATTCTTTCTGCCTCCGAATACAAATAATTGTGAACTTCTGTGCCTTTGCAGATGAACATGCTCATGAGACTGCAAGAAGCAGCCAACTACTCAAGTCCTCAGAGTTATGACAGTGACTCTAACAGCAACAGCCATCACGATGACATCCTTGATTCATCTCTGGAGTCAACATTGTGATCTTGTTCAGATAGAAACAGGCTGTTTCCATATTGCTCTCCCACTTGGCAAGAACCCTGATCACAGACTCATGAAAAGAACACATTCCTGGGCTGGGCTGGGATCTCAGTATTAGAGCTGCAAGAACAACAAGACACTTGGAGTCAGTCTTGAACCTGGGTGCGGGCAACCCAAGCAGCCTTTGTATTGTTTTTCTTTTAACAATGATGAGAACTGCACTATTCCTTGGTTTTCTTCTGTTTAGTTGCTGTAAGCTCTCATGCCTAAGATACTGAAGATGTTCAAAATAATCATCGTTACTAAAAGTTGAAGGGGTGGGAGGGGAACTTCCCAACTGTGAAGCGAATAGCTTTGTGCCATGTACTGTCCGGAAGGAGAGGGGAGAGGAAATATTTGCCTATGCTGCTTCTGACCAAACACATTTAGGTGAGGGCTGGACTTTTACCGATCAGCTTTTAGGAGTAAACTCAGCTTCATATAGTTCTGGTGCTATAACAGTATCGCTTGCCTTGGAAATAATACTCAATAAAGGCAAAGCTGCAAAACAGGGATGTTTGAATAAATATCAAAAAGGGGGGGGGGGGGGGGGGGGGGGAAGCAAAAGTGCTGCTCTCCTTGCCAGTCTGAGACCTTGGCTTTCTTTCATTGTGTGTTTATAAAGATATATATATAAATAGGAATATATAAAAATATATATACAGTCTGAACAGATCAGGTTTTTTCAAACACTGTGTAACAATCAGTCCTACTACAAGTGAAAGATCAGGTAGCCCTTGGCTAGTCAGGGCCTGATTCTCTTCCCACTGACATCCACATAACCAACTTGGTTGACTTCATTGGCATTAAAACCGATTTATTTCCGCGAGGGGAGTGAGTGTCCCTCCTCTGCAGCGAAAGGGCCGTGCCCCGTCGAGTCGTGCAGCTCCACAGGACCCTTGGCAGTGCACAGGCGTGGAGAGCCCTGCACACGGAGGTGAGCTACACCCCTGGCAAGGGATCAATCACACTTCCCAGTTTTTAATTCTTGCCATGAAATGTTACAGCTGTTTTCTAAAAACTTTGGCTTCTGTTCAGAGGTTTCGTTCCAATCAGCATAACTATAAATGGATTAATTAGAACTCTGTGACAGTTCCAGTGCTACTCCGGTTGCAACATTTACTTCCATGGTTTTTCATTTTAATTGGGGAAAAAAAACATAATAAATGAATCTTTTAGCAGTATTCAGGTCTGGAAAAAAAGGAGGGAAGGTACTGTGTCTTTTTAAGTTTAGCTGGGCCATGCTTTTTGAGTTTTGGCAGAGCCGTGAACCTGGTTTTATTTCTCCTCCTCTCTGAACGCACACACCTACACTCGCAGTGTTAAGGCTCGTACTTGGTTGGGGAAGCAGAATGCCTCCCAGAGGGTTGCGCTTCCCTTGGTACGGAAGCAGATGCTCACACCACCATCACCGCGATGTTGGCTGTACCTCAGCGACAACATCACTCCTTGATATGGATCCGTACTAGCCTTTCCAGCTGTCTTTTGGTGCTGAACTTTAAAGCGATGCCTTATTTTGTACTAATTGTGTTTGATTAAATTAGTGCTGTATATTACAGGATTTTATTTAAAGAAACAGGGCTAAAGTCATCTCTTGGAATATCATAAGTTGCTGTGAATATTGTTTGTATGAAATACTAGAATTTGTTTAAATGTGACAAAAAAGGAGGGAAATGAGATAACTTTTCAGGTTCATATCAATCCGCAGCTAATAAATCACTGAAGAGCTGTTTTATCTACCCATGCAGGAGGAAGGAAGGAAAAAAAAAAAAGAAAGCTTTTCAACTGTAATGAATGCTGTCATTAATAAATTGCAGGAATATGCTGGTTTTTCAATGTACAGAAAGAAAACTTATTACAAACACTTTTTTAAGAGCTTGTGGGTTTCAAGTAATATAACAGACAAGTTCATGCTTCTGTGACTCAGCTTGAGAGGATGGTTTTATTATACCTCATGACTTTCTGTAACATAACTGTACTTTGTCTTACTGAGCTGGTCTTGAATCTGCTCCTGTTACAACTTTTAAGTGCTGATGACTTTTTTTTTTAAGAAGAAAAATATTGTAAAAGAAAAATTTAAATATTTTAATGACGGGGGGGGCGGGGGGAAGAGCTTGGTGTTGTTACTGTTTTAACCTTATGAACTCTATTTCATGATTTCACTGAATGAAATACCAAGGGTTACTCAGCTAACGTTCCTAATCCAGTTCTTGGTACTGTAAAAATGGGATAAATCTGTGTGGAATCAAATAGATAGCATGCTGATGATGAGTTTGAGAGAGGTTACTTTTTCCAGTAGTCTGGACAATTCTGCTTCCCAGCACTGACTTTACCTGCTACTACTGTGAATTTTGGTATCTAATCCCCCAACTGAATCCGTGCAGATAGAGCATGTGCCTGTAAAAAAAAAATCCAGTTGCAGGACTAGGGCTTTAAATGGACTTTATCTCCTAGAAAACGTCTCGGTTAACCTTTAACTGAGTGCTGTAAGACATGTTTAAAACGGTGTTTTATTTGTGGGGAACGGGGTTTTTTTCTTTTCTTCTCATTTTTAATCCTGAGCTGAAGCTCAGGAAGGAATTTCAGTTACTTTTTATTGACACTAGCTTGCATTACAGTGAGAGAGGCAATTTTGGCTAGGATAGGCATTCTAAGCATCACGATATTCAGTGTCTTTTCTGAAACTTCGGGAAGCAGGGTTACCTGTTGTGCACATGTCTTCATTTTTATCAAGACTTCCTGTAGATTAGATTAAGTCTTTCTTTAAGTGGCTTAGTTCACATTTAAGGCTTTTTCAAAACACTTCCTTGTTTTTGCTTTTTTTCCTGACAAAGTTGGCTTGTTTAATAAAAAGAAAATCAAGAAAGAAATGCAAGATTCTATGCAACATTCATGTTGAATTATAAATTGGAAGTATAAACAGTTTTCTTTCCTTCAGAACTGCCAAGAATGATACAGGCCATAAATGAGATGTGGTTTATTTGGGGAAGGGGGGCGGGGGGTTGGTTGGCCTTTTTGTACATTTTGGAAGAAGCAAACTGATATTTCATTGTTGATGCTTAACTTCGGTATTATGTGTATGAAATCTTGTCTAAATGTGGCGATTTTCTTTCAAGAAAAAAATACAAAAACGGAGCAAAAAAATCTTTCTTTGTCGATACTAAATGGAAGGTTGCTGTTTTGATCTAGTCATTTCCAGTGGAACAGTTTATGAAATATGTTCTATAAGATGTACATTTTTTCATTGTAACATAGAAATGTAAATAATTGATTAAAAGTGCTGCATTTTGATGAATTTTTTCTAGCCATTTTTAAAGAGAAAAACTAGGAATTGAGTATTTTGTGTACGTTTTATGATGTTTTCCATTTGCTCCTCTCCCTATTTAATTTTCAGTTCTCATTTAGGATTGGAATTTGTGAATGGTCTGTTTGAGATCATGCCTCCCCTTTCTCACCCTCCCCGTTTCTCCCCCACCCCCTGTGTCATGGAGAATAAAGCTGATGATTGTACCAGTCTTAAATTATTCATGATTCAATAAAATTGATGCTTATTTATTCAGATTTCTGGTTTCCCAGAACTTTTTGTCCCTTCCTAATCAAATTTTTTTTTTTTTTTTTAAGATTGCGGGGTTCGCTTCTTGGGTTTATTGGCTTCTTAAAAGTACTTCTGAAAAGATGCCAACAGCCCTTGCCCACATCCAGGAGGAAATTCAGCAGAGGGACTACACCGATACCACACTCCCCCATAGCTACTCCTTGCACACAGCATCCATCAGGATCTGCTCAAGGCTGGCCTGTCCACTTAAGAGTGTCTCTGTGTAAAGCTGTCAGTCAGTAGGTGGCCAGCAGGCTGGACATATCCTGATGGCAGGTGGTGCCAGCTGCCTCTTCAAGAGAAGCCCCTGTAGGTGACGAGGGCTGCAGGTGGTGTGTGTTCGCCTTATTCCGAACGTGCTTTGCAGGGTGAACCTCATAGAATGGGTTGGGTTGGAAGGGACCTTTAGATGTCGTCTAGTCCAACTCCCCTGCAAGGAGCAGGGCCATCTTCAACTGGATCTGTGATTACACAGTAATAAATTTATGTGGGTCAGTAAGAGAAGGTAGGGATCTATTCTTCTTTCTTTCAAATAAATAACTAAAAAAAAATAAGTACTTTCTTCAGAAAGGATAACTGTGCAACCCTGCACTTAAAGCCTAAGGGAAACTTTTCACCAGTAGTAACTTTTTCCTTGGAAGCTATTTTCTTATTTCTCCTGGGTTTTGGCAGTTCCTTGTAGTTATCTTGTCCTCTACTCACTGATTCAAACTATTGATGTCAGTAGGACAGATTCACCTGTACCAAAGAGAACGTTTTGAAAAAGAAGAAATTCCGCTAAAAATTGATGATCTGCGTTCAAGTTAGTTTAATCTAAAAATACTCTGCAACTTTAATAATGCAGCAGTGCAAACCCTAGCTCAGAGCCGATCTTTGCAACGTGGGCTTCATCCGTCCCTCCACCATGGTTTTCCAGAGGCAGGATAGTTTTGGATGTGCTCGAGCAGATTTTTCAGTGTTCTGTAAACTTCCTTTGATTCGCAGAACTGCATGTTTTAGAATTGGCCCTGGGAAGCACCTCAGCCCTGATTTTGGGTAATGTTTGAATCAATTCTGGACTGGCACCAAAATGCTGAATCTCTCAGGAACTCTTCCTCCTTTCCATCCTTTTTTTGGCTGCCCCGTCCCTTCCCTGTGCTCTTCTCTGTTCTGTGCACACCAGCTTGAACACTCATCTTCACTTTTTTTTTTTTTCCTTTACCTCATCTTCTCTTTAACCTTTATTGCCCTGCTTTTCTGTTTCCAACATCCTATTTCATTCTTATTTTATACCCTTCCTGGCTCCACCCCATCACTCCTCAGTGCTGTAGGATCAATGCTGAATTCCTTCCTGCAGTGGAAAGGGAAATTCCCTTGAGTCATTTTATGAACTCAGTCTGCAGCCTGTGACTTACACTCTTCACTTTCTGCTAACCTTTTCCACCAGTATCTTGAAGCAGTCATGCCAAGAACCAGAGAGGAAAAACCTCCTGGTACCCTTCAGGCTGCCATCCTCTCTTCTGCACAGCCTCATTTTACCACCTACAGGTGCTGAGGATTCTGGCGTTAATCTTGCTGTTAGGTGTTATAAGCGAGGGCTGATGGTATGGAAACACCTACTCTTCATTGGTTTCTAGCTTTTCACGTGGACTATCAGTCTGGTTCTCTCTGCTCCGAGATTATAGCCCCCACTTGGCATGGGGAGGACCCCCATGAGGTTGCTTTCCATAGCACACATTTGCAGTGTGTCGGCAGGAGAGGAGCAGCTGTGCAGGGACCCTAAAAGCCCACAGTCGTTCCCATCCCCTCCTTATTTATCAGAAGACTTTTGGGGCTCAGAGCAGAGCACAGCAGCTGAGGACAGCTCTCATCTGTGCCAATGGCAGCAGGACGGACTGCACACAAATACTTTCCCATCAACATCTCTGTTTGCTTAGGCACACAAAGAAATCAGAGTTCCTCTCTCCTTCCTTGATCATGGAATAGTTTGGGTTGGAAGGGACCTTTACAGGCCATCTAATCCAACCCCCCTGCAAAATGAGCAGGAACATCTTCAACTACATCAGGTTGCCCAGATTCTTCTGGTTTCCTCAGTTGCTGGAGACTCAAGGAGAGCAAGCTGGTTACAGAGGATGGAGACCATGGGCTCACCATGGGTCATTCCTCCTGCTCCTGCAAGAGGCTCACTATGTGGAGCTAGGCAACGGGAGGTCTGAAGCACCTTAACATATGGTGGGATCCACAGGGAGATGGGAAGGGGTTGTGCTTCCAGTGAGATCTTGTGGTAATCCTAACAGAAAGACTTGTACACCAGGGAGCTGGTGAACCACAGAACAGTTACCCTGAGCACGCCCAGGCCTGTGCTGCATTCTGCCCTATGCTGCAAGGCCAGCCTGGCCTTCAGACCGGTGCTGGGCTGCAAAGAGCCCTTCTCCATGGGGTAGACTCAGCCAGCCATTCCAAGGCAGCTCCTGCTGGGTACTGGGGTTAAGCCACCCGTGTGTCCCTGCCTTTATCTAACCCTGCAGCAAGAAGTTCTCACGAGTACATCCCTGGTATATGTCTGGACAGCAGAAATGATGAATAGAGTTGTTTTCGTGTAAGAATAACCCCCTATAACAGCTCCAATAGTAGGGGGTGACTGGAGGCCCCTTTGATGCTACACCACTCGGGGGTCCCACGGTCTAAGGGGATTGTCTCAGATATTCTCTAAGATATCTCTGCTTTCCTCATCTTACCGTGTTAGCTCTTATAAATAGCGCTTCGATACCTCACTGAGCCCGAGCACCTTTTTTACTGGGATCATAATGAACCAGCACCACCCAGTGCAAAACAGATGTTAGGACATCGAGCCTGAGCCCAGCGGGGGAGGAACAACACAGGCTCGAGTCTGTGTGAGCCACTAAACCTCATCCACAACAGTATTTCTGGCAACATTATTCCACCACTTCCAGCCTCCCGCTCCCTGCCCACCCCGGCATCAGTCCTGACCGTTAAATCAATCATTTCTGCACAGCCATGCAAGGTCGTCTATCGGGTTCCTGGATGGCACTGAGGGGGACAAGGACCCTGTATTTCAGACAGGCCAGCTTCAACAAGCTCCAAGCCCAGCTGTGAGAGTCTGTGGGCAGCATCCGTGGGGGGCAAAGGGGCTGCTGAGTGCTGGGAGTTATTCAAGAACATCCTCCTGGAAGCACAAGAACAGCCTGTCCCCTACAAAGGGCAAGGGAGAAGGCAGAACAAGAGACCACCCTGGCTTAGCAATGAGTTGGGGTGTGCCTAAACAAAAAAAAAAAAAAAACAACAAACAAGCAAACAAAAAAACCCAAACAAAAAAAAACCCAGAAAAAACAAACAAAAAAACCCAACAAACAAACAGGAAAAAAAAGAGACATACTGGTTATGGGAAGGTGGCCAAATGCCCATCAAGGACTACAGGAACCTCGCTGGGGCGTGCAGAGATGCAGTTAGGAAGGCTATGGCTCAGCTAGTACTGAAACCGGCCAAAGATGTCAACACCAAGAACAGATTCTTCAGCTTTGTGAGCAGCAGGCAGGAGCACAGGGAGGGCAGAGGTCCAGGGCTAAACAGGGCAGGGAAACTAGTTACAAATAATGCTGGGCAGGCAGATGTTCTCAAGAACATCTTTACCTCTATTTTTACCAGCATAGCTGGACGCCAGATCACAGCGACAAGTAGATACAACGTACGTGTCAACCCACCGGCAGTGGAGGGAGGCGGTCTGTGTCCTTTTGCCAGGGCTCAGCCCACACAGACCTGAGGGCCCGGGCAGAATCCGCCCCAGGGTGTTCAGAGAAGTGGCTGCCACTGCTGCGAGGCCAGTGCCTGTAAACTTGGACAAGTTGTGGCCATCAGGGGACATCCCTGATGACTGGCAGAAGGCAAACATCAAACCCATTTACAGGAAGGGCCCAAAAGAGGAGTCGGGGAACTGCTGACCCATTAGCATTGATTCAGTCCCTGGGGAAGTAACGGAGCGAGCCCTCCCAGAAGCTATGGCAAACCAAATAAAGCAGGTGATGGGCAAAAGCCAGCATGGATTTACCAAAGGCAAATCATACCAGGCTAGTCTGATCACCTTCCACAGTAAACCGACATTTTCTGTCTACATGGGGAACACGTTAGCTGTTGTTTACCTGGACTTCAGCAAAGTGTTTGACACTGTTTCCCACAGTCTTCTCCTGGACAAACTGTCAAAATACAGCTTGGTCAGGCGATCAGTTCAGAAACTGGGTGACAGGCAGCACTCAGAGGGTGGTGATCAACACTTTTTACTCCAGGTGACAGCCTGTCACAAGTGGGGTCCTCCAGGGATCAGTGCTGTGCCCCATGATGTTCAACGTCTTCACATAGCTCTTCTGGATGATGTGGTTGACAGGGCGCTCACCAAGTGATGCCACTGAAGCAGGTGGTGAGATGGACACAGCAGATATAGGCCTGGACAGGCTGGGAGAGTGGGCTGGCAAGAACAGTGTGAAGTTTAACAATGACATAACCAAAGACCCCAGGACGGGCTCGGAGCAGACTGGCTGGGAAGCACCTTGCTGAAGGGGCCTGGGGACCCTGGACAAGGAGCCAAATGTGAGCCAGCAGCTCAACAAAGGCAAGTTGGACCCTGGGCTGCATGCACGGGGGCATTACTGGCAGAGGGAAGAGACATCATCATCCCACCCTACTCAGCACTTGTCAAGCCACACCTGTGTCCAATTCTGTTCCCCCACCCCAGTTAAAAAGTAATGTGGACAGACTGGAAGGGGTCCAAGGGATGGCCATGAAGATGACCAAAATGGTGGAGAACCTGCCCTATGAGGAAAGCAGTTAGGTCTCTTCTCCTGGAGAGAAGACTTGGGGACGACCTCATCACAGTATTCCAGTACTTAAAGGGCAGTTACAAGGAAGATGGATGTCCTCTCCTCACAAAGAGCCACACGGAGAAGACAAGGGGCAAGAGGTACAAGTTGCACCAGGAGAAGTTTCACCTTGAAATAAGGAAGAAATTTTTTACAGTGAGAAAAATCATTCACTGGAACAACCTTCCCAGGGATGTGGCAGGATGCCCATCAATGGAGGTTTTTCAAGATGTGATTGAACAAGGTAACAGTTCTCATCTAGGCTCCCTTTCCCATGAAAGGCTGGACCAGAGGATGGATTTTTCCAGGTTCTTTCCAGCATGGGCTGTTCTGTGAGTCTATGAAGTATTTTAGCTCTTTCCTGATTACAAGGAAGGGAAAACCAGGTGAAAGTAGCACACCTGGCACTTCTGCATGTTCAGGAAAGGCACTCCTGTGAGGTCCTGGCTACTCTGCTGGGATTTCCCTGGTGTTATAGCCCTGATATTAGATTGGGAAAGGGATGCTAATACATTTTTCAGAGTTTGAAGGATTTTATTTATCTAGATCACGTTTAATCTTCGCTGAAAAATACAAGAGCCCTAAAGATGTACAATTAAGATCATTTAATAATAAGGTCTGGCAGGAGGGATGATCTTCTACACCTCTTTCCCATCCTCGCTGAGCATTTCTGCCATGGCAGTGAGGCAGTTCAAGTGCTAGACCAGCTGAAATCAAAGCAAATCAAGAAAACAGCTTTCTGCTCTTCAAACTGATCACTTCAGGCCCAGCATGTGTGCACGGGTCGGGGAGGAGGAGGGGAAACAACGAGAAGTGAGATGCTGCCTTGTTCCTCTGACCACAGCAGAGCCCACAGCTGGTGTGTCACACTCAGCCTTAAACTTCCCAGGCAGAGATTTTTAAATGCCATCAGTATTTTTGAGGACCAAACCTGGGTCTCTTCAAAGAAGTCTGTTTTTTCCTTAAGGTGGGGGTTTAGCACTGGTGGGTATTTTGCCTTTCATGAGCCTCAGCCTCCACTGGTTGCTTCTGGGAACCAAGGAGCCTTGCTCCTTGGGCTGTGTTGTTTTATGATGATCGTAACGTTCAAATGTCCTTGGAGGACAGGTGTTCTTCAAAAGAGGGAATTTTTTTTTTTTTTTTGGTTCAGCTGTGGCATTCTGAAGCTCTATGGCACTGCAATGCCAGTAGCTGGCGAGGATTTCTTGCTTACTGTTGTTAGAAAAGACAGTATTTCATACAGACGGGATAAACGTGCTTTCCTGTGCTGCTAACATCTGTGGCTTATGAGATGATTTCTACACGTATGGATAAGCATGTTTTCAATGGTGTACGGCTGCCTGCCCTGTCTGCCCCAGCTGTGGCACAGGTGGGAATGCTTCCAGCCCCCCGGGGGGGGAGCAGCCTGCCAGCTGGGGAAGGGGACCCCAGGGGCACACTCCAGGGCTGCTGCCAGAGGATGCTGCCTACGGCTCTGCAGGTAACAGCACAACTCCCTGAGAAAATGGTTTATTTTCTTTTCTTCCCCTGTCCAGAAGCCACTCTTGCATGCTGGGGGAGATCAGAGCTACAGCAGGCACAGACGTGGAACCAGCTGGTTTCTTAAGGGGTTAAATCATTGAGAATTTGCTGCCCCGAGCTCACAGTCTGCAGAGATAAATCCCCCTCCTGCCGTACCCCTTTCCCACTGTCAGATATTTCCATCCTGGCTGGGAGAAGGAAGAACAGCTGTACAGGACCGCTCCAGACCACCGGCTCTTTAGCAAGAGCACTTTAATATCACAAAGCAACAGTTATGGGAGTGCATTACATACAGGATCACTTTGTTCCAAAACTATGGATGCTACTGGTCATTTTGGAAATCTTGCCATCTCCCTGAAGGCAGGAAAGGCTTCTGACCACCTTTCCTCCTTTCCCAAAGCATGCAGAGAGCTGCATTACAAAATAAAGAAATAATTTCCAGGGCCAGCAGTTTTGCATTAGCCTCACCAAGATCAGCTCGTTTCAGGGAACAGGGGCAGGTGGCCTTTGACACTCCTTATGTGAACAGCAAATTATGAAGCATTTTGCTCTCAGAAATACACTCCAGCTGAACTCCCAGTGTCATGCACAGCAGGGACAAACCCAAGGGTCATCAGGTCCTCCTAAAGCAACTGAAATCTCTCCCCATCCGAGGTAAGAAAATCAGTTTATGCCTCTGACATTAGACCTGAGGAACAGTAGCTGCTTCTACAGGACTTCTCTTGGCACAGGTAACTCGCATAAGCCATCACCTTCCAGGGTATAAAAAGGAAGCCTTGGAGAGGTTGGGGTTTTTTCCTGGGTGTCACAGGTGCAGTTTGGCAGCCGTTGGTGAGTAAAAAACCCAGCTTTTTAATATCTTATTAAGGTATCCCTGAATCTTAAACGGTTGTGCTTGGTGGTTGTATGGTGCTTTTTTTCCTGTAAGAGAAAAGAAAAAAAAAAAAAGACCCTTGAAAAGAGGGGGGGAAAAAAGAAAAAGTAAGGTTGATCAATGTCACGTTTCAAGTAAGGGGTTTTCCCTGTTAAATGGTATTCCAAGGTTATTTTTCCTTTAGTAAGACTATTTGTCTAGCAGAATAAGATGTATTAGCACTCAGGCTGAAAAAAGTAGTCTGGAATAATTGGTTTTGGTAACATTTTAAATGCAGACAAGCTGTAAAGAGCAGAGGGTTAGCAGCTTCTGTTGAACACTGAATTATGTACATTATATATATAAATATATATAGGCATTATGTATAAGCAATACCTGTTCTTGTTTTGGGTGGGTTCTGTTCTTGGGTGTTGTAATGTGTGTGATGGTACCTGGGGTCTCTGAATTAGCCTGTGAATTTTAAATCAAAATAAGTATTATGTATTAGATCCCTCTTTAGAGGCTACTTAACTGTGGTTTTATGCTTACTGAACTAGTAAAATTTAAATTACAAATAACTGTCATGGGGTACTTGATCGCTTAGGGAGTTCGTAGGTGGATAACAATACATTCTCCAGCATACAGACTGCTGATAGTGCACGTAACAGCTCTTTTGTTTGGCCCTGGATGAGCACTCAGGTACATGGTACCAGTTGCTTTTAATGTGTGTTTGTAGGATAGTTGAGGTATGCTTGGGAGGTGTGCTGCTTCATTGGAAAAGCTTTCTTTAAAAAAAAAAAACAAAACAAACACACACAAACAACAAAAAAAACCTAATGATTAAACTCAACAAACACTTATGCTGTTTTGCTGTATTCTGTGGGATAAATATTTTATGTGCCTTATCCATTCTCTGCCCTCTCTCAGGTGTATGTTAAAATTGCTGATGGCTCTAAGGTGTTGGAGAGGTAGAAGATGATTAAATTGATGATGTGTCCTGGCTTCTGGCTTAGGTGTGTCCAATTACCTAATCAGAAAGTAGCTGAGACCTGGAACACGCTTCCTAGGGGGGTGGTCAGTGCCACATGCCTGGCAGTGTTCCGGGGGCTTTTGGACAATGCCCTTTAATAACATGTTTTAATCTGTGGATATTGCTGAAGCAGTCAGGCAGTTGGACTAGATGATTGCTGTAGGTCTCTTCCAGCCAGATCGTTCTCTTCTTCCTGTCGTGCCTTTCCTCATGGCTGCGGCAGCGTGGTAAAGTGGAGCATACCGAGACAGTTGTGTTCAGGTGGCATCTGCTGCGTTTGTGTCTTTTGGTTTGGCATGTTGTGAGTGCTGGGTGTTAGTCAGAGCCTATGGAGTAGAGAATAAGCTAACTTTATGGTGAGATCTGTTTCAGCAGAATGCTGCTACTGGTGAACATTGACACTTCTGTAGTGCGTATTTGCATCTAAAAAAATGCACAGATGGTTAGGGATTTGCCTCTGTTGCAGGAGTGATCCTTCGCTGGACTGAAGCTGAAGAGCTGTCCCAGGCTCTCTCTTCCACGCTGTTTCTCTACTGTATAAGACTATTCTGATTGCGTGCTCCCAGCCTTCACACTGCAGCATCTCAGCAGGGTGATGCGGGGCGAGTATCTGTGCCCTGACCTACCTGGGCAATAACTGGAAGGAAGGAGGGTCAGAAGGGCTTCAGAGGGGAGCACAGGGTAGCATCAGTGGAAATCAAGTTGCATTTAAATGCAAGGAGGGAGAACGTGTATTCATTTTAACTGCAAGGAAACTTTTAATCCTTCGGTTCAATTACTCTAGTTAAAAGGCTGGTCAATATTCTTGTAAGGTTATTTTATTTGAAGCTCATAAATTCTTATTGAATCCCTATACTGCTGATAAAAGGTACTTTTCTTTCCCTGCTTGGCCCCAGACACAACCTGTAAACCAGAACCAAGTATTACTGAATTATCAGACTTGGAAATCTACTTTTTTTTTTTATTTGACAATCATTCACTTTATTATATATACATATTTAAAGTCTGTACATGGTAAAATACAAAATAAAAGTGTTTCTTTATAAGTTACACAATTGAACAGCTACATTTGCCTGTAGTTTAGCTGTCACTTAATTAAAAAAAGGAGAGAACCTTGTTGAGCCATCGTTATATTCATTCACAATAACCTTGGTATAAAACATCCATACAGAGTAAGTGTACAAAATAGCGTACAGTTCATATAAGCTGTGCAAAGACAGCAAAGTTCAGTCAAAAATCAAAGAGGTGTACCCACTTTCCTCTGTCCACACCATGGATAGCAGAAGCAAAGTGGAAATTAAGCACAAGCCTGTGGGCAAAAAGGTGGCTTAGACAGTGCTTTGTATGTAATATTGATGCGTAAGTTAAAATGAAAACCATAAATACTGTGTTACAGTGTTCTACCTTAGAAGTCATTGCAGGGATTTCGGGGGGCTGCTGCACAAGCATCGTGCTGGTTGGGGTGAGGGGGGAAAGCAGCGGTTGGGCTGTGCCCTTCCTTGCTGTTGCCTTTCAGAGGAAAGGGTTGCTATGTCAGACCAGTCATCGGGGGCTGAAATCTTAATAGTACGTGGAAATTCCCTTGAGAGGCAGTAAAAATGGCCACAGCATCTATATTGGGGTTTTCTGTTGTATCTTACCTGGGGGGAAAAACGTTTCCCTTCCAACAGGCTGTGCTTTCCTCCCTGCTGCAAAGCAAGGAGAGCTGCCTGTTGCCTGATTTTAGGAGAAGGCAGCTAATCGAGCCAGTGCTGCTGGTTAAGCAGAGAGAGTTACAACAGCATTAGCAAATGCTGTGAATGTGAAAACCTCCCCATGGGGCAAAGAATCGGAAACACCTATGAGTAGTAGGTCTTGCAGCTATGTGATAAAGAACCTGCAGTGAAGAAGTATGTGGACGTTTGAGTGGGACATCACCTCTTCAATTTATAGCGCTCTGTTTTATTTACATCTTTGTAGTGTCCCCATGTGATGGTAGGGGCGGGTGGGTGATCTAAGAGACTGTTATCTCCTCCTCTTCTTCTTCCCCTTCATCATCCTCTTCCTCTGAGTCTGAGAAGTCTGAAGGTTTGCTGGGGCTGCTAGAATGGGATGGAGACATCTGGGAGTCCAGTCTGTCCCTCAAGTGTAGATGTTCTGGGGACTGGTGGTAGGTTAAGGGATGCTGGGGGCTGGGTGGGCACTCAGGGGGGACCTCCTCCTCCTCCTCCTCCTCCTCTCCTGAACATTTCTTGCCTACGTCACTGAGGTCTGGGTGAGGGTTAAACTTGGTGGGTAGGGTCTGTTCTCTGCAGCCACCAGAAGAGAGGAGCTCTCTTTCTTTGGAGTTCCTCCACTTCATCCTCCTGTTCTGGAACCAGATCTTCACCTGTGGGGTGAAGCAACATAGAAATGAAATGGTTCAGTGAAACAGGGAGCAGGGATGGCCTTTGGATTGCACCCTCAAAACCATGCTCATGCCTGTTCCAAAGCCAGCAGGAACCACAGACTCTGACCTTCGGGGACCCTAGGAGAGGGGTCGGGGAGGCAATAAGGTCGTGATCTGTCCTGTCCTGCTCACCCAGCTGGGAACTGTGCTGCTCTCTTGGCTCTGATGCTCGCAGCCTTGTAACTTGCGTTGGGCTTCCTCCTGGCTGTGAGCAGTTCTCCTTGCTCCTGCCTCCTCCCCTTCTCTCCAGCTGCCTCTTGGGTGGGTGGCCCAGCTCCCCATACCCCCTCTTCCCTCCTCACCCAGTGCCCCCCTCACCTGTGAGTCCTTGAGGCCCAGTTTGGCCGCCAACTTCTTCCTATCAGGCTTGCTGATGTACTTCTGCTTCTGGAACATCTTCTCCAGCGCCTTGCGCTGCACGTCAGAGAAGACGGCCCGACGCAGCATGCCACGGCGGGGCTTGCCGCGGGCGGCCAGTGGCCAGGAGAAGGTGCCAGGGATGGGGACCACGGTGGAGGTGGCTGTGGGGGACACACAGTGCTGAGCAGAGAGGGACTGGCCCCTACCACCCCCTCCCTGCCCTTCGAGTGGGCACCCACCAACCTGGGGCCGCGCAAAGGAGCTTTAGGCTGGAGTGCCCCCCTTTGAGCCAGCGATCGCTGGGATTAGATCTATGAACTCAAACGTGTAAAATGGATCAATAGTGGCCGGTTTTGTTGGGAGATTCAAAGGTCTCTGGCCTGAAAAGGGAAAGCGAGGCGTACTGACTAAAATAAAGGTATAATAAAAAAGCTTTTCCTCCAGCTCAGAAGCATTTGATTTTTTTTTCCAGGCGCTTTTATAGTTTCAGACTCTTCATTATGCTGGAGATGAAAATGAGGACTTTTCTGATTCTGAACAAAACAGCTCCTCTTCAGATGCAGTTCTGATCAATCAGTATTCATCTTTTTATATTAATCTCTTCTCTCCTCCCTCCAAAGTTGGAGAATTCAATCCAAAGACATGAAAAGTAACAACTAATTAGCACATTGCCTGGTTCCCAATGACATTGGTATGATAAAAAGGGCAGAGTTTCGCCTTAAAAAAAAAAAAAAAAAAAAAAAAAAAAAAGGCGGGGGGGGGAACCTCCCCAAGAGAGACAGAGATGCTAATGAAGCGTGAATGGTAATTGTGTAGTAATGAACTAACAGAAAAAGACTGAGGACAAGCAGCTAACGCCATATATTATTGGAACAAAAGAGATTTACACTTTCAAACTAAACACAACGGCATGCCAGGCTCCTCGGGAGAATACTGATGGCACAATCGTCTCTTTCCCCCAAATCATTTTCATTAAATGGACATGAAAAGCTATTTATAAAGCTCAAGTTGTTTTTGTTAGGCTATTCACATGCTGGAGAAAGGAAGCAAATTCCATTATCCGGAGGATGAATGGAAGAGCTTGGGTTATTTTTTTTTTCCTCTCTCCCTTCCCCCTGTTTTCTTTTTAAATTAATAGCTTGTTTGTGTAATTAGATTTTTTTTTTTAATTGTTCTCTCGGCATCGTAATACTTCAGCGCTGTAAGAACCATACCCCGCAGCCTGCTTTCTGGCTGAGACCACGTCGTTTGAGTCCCACTGACGGTCTAAACGAGAAGGGGTGAGGTGGGAGACCCGGGGTGAAGGAGGGGTGGGCTAGTACCGGGGGAGGGGGACGGGACACACGAAGCCGCGCCCGCGGGACCCTCCACCCGCCTGTAAACGCCAGCACCGGGTTGGGATACGGACACAGACGGGACGCGGAGCAGCCGTGCCGGGCAGCCTGCGCGGAGCGTGTCCGCGCTGCGCGGGAGTTGCGCGGGCGGGAGCTGACCGCTCCCCGCGTGGTGCTGAAAGCGGCGGGGGAGGGGCGGGGGGGGAACCCGCCTGGCCCCGGGACCGTGACAATCCCGGCTAATTTGCCGATCGGCGGGGGGAGCGAGCAGGGAGTGTCAGGCGGTCGCTGCCTGTGCTAAATCGGGCAGCAAATTGGCGCGACTGATGCGTGCCTGTTGTACTCCCCCCCCAACCTCTGAACTACAGCCTAACCCCGGGGGGGGGGGGGGGGGGGGGGGGGGGGGGGGGGGGGGCGGTGCGCTGGGAGATACCGCCGGGCTGTGCCTGGGGAGGGGTCCGCCCGCCGGGAGAGGGGCTTTGGGAGACCTACCTGGGAAATAGGAAGATCTGATAAAGGGCTGGAAGGATCCTTCAAAGTACGGGAAGGAGAAAGTCTTTGGAGGGACGCTCTGGAGCAGCGCAGGGGAGGTTTCTAGTAAATAAATGCAATGAAAGTAAGCAGAGGGTTACTGCGGGTTGGACTCGACCGACGGCACGGCTGGGGCTGTCGTGTGGTTGGGGGGACCGGCACGGTAGTACTACCCCCCTCCCCCCACCAAAAAAATCAAAAAGCTCCGGAGTGATCTCGGGCAGCGGCGCTGCTGCTGCGACGGCTTTGGCGGCAGAGCGGCACCCCGGGGGACCCCCCGTCTGCGGGACACCCCGTCTGCGGGACCCCCGCCCTCCCGCCCCGCGGCAGCCTGCCGGCGCCCCCCCCGCCTGTAGATCGGAGCGATGCCGGCGGGTCCTGCAGCCCCGGTGCTGGGGGCTCCCTCCCCTCCCTCCCCCGTGTCCCCCCCCGCCCCGCTCCTGCGGGCAGGGGGCTCCGGGAGCCGCTTACCGGCGCGGGGGGCGGAGGAGAGGATGGCGTTGACGCCGAACTTGAGGAAAGTGGAGTCGCCGCTGGAAGCCTGGGGCGAACAGATCCTGCGGGAGCCGGCGGTGGAGCTGGGCAGCTCGGGGGTCCCCCGCGTCCGTCCTGGCCGCCGAGGTCGGGGGGGACATGCTAGGCGGGGGGGCAGTCCTGGGCAGGTAACCGGTGGGTCTGCTGATCCGGATCAAATCTTCCACCAGGAAGCTGGAATGGCTGGAAAAAGCCGACTGCAGCGACTGAGGCAAGGTGAGGGTGGGAGTGGGGCGCAGCAGGCTGGGGTAGACGGCCGGCGGCGCGATGAGGCTGGGGAACATCATGGCAGGGGCCGTCCGGGCCGGGCTGGGGCCCGCCGCCGTGTTTGTTTGTTTGTTGGCTTTTGTTTTCTGCTTTGCAAACCTCGCTCGGTAAAGATCCGGCCAGGCAGCCTGGCGGGGTTCTCTCTGCCCCTTCCTCCTGGACCGAGGGTTTTATAGTGGTCAGCCCCGCTGAGGGCTCTTTCAAAAGTGACAGCCCCAACAATGGGGTTCAACAAAGTTCTCCACTTGAGCTTCATTCAGGGCCAGCTCCCGGCTCCTCCATTGGTCCCGGGCTGCAATTTATGATTGGATTAGACTTCATAAGCAACCGGGGCACAATGGCCCCGCCACAAAGAAAGTGTAGTCATCAATTTTGCATATTGACCGCCTCTTTGGAATACAGCGCTCCAAAGGCTCCCAGCAGGGTTTTGTTCAGAGGCAACACACACAGGCTAATTAAATGCCTATTTAAAAGTTTCGAATGAATCTTGCCTCGTAGAAAGGGAATTATTTAAAGAAAGCACTAAATTTATTGCCGCTCCCCTGCTGAGTTTAGGAAACAAATCAATAAATATTCATATAAAACTGATCTGCGGGCCCGCAGAAAAGCACGGGTTTTCTGGAATAGAAAATACAAATTAGAGAACGTGGAACTAAGCTCCGTTGGGGAGTGTGTGTGTGTAATATTGGGAGAGCGGACCCCATCGTGGTTTGAGCGTGTTCTGCCCCCTGCTATTAGCCTGCAGCAGAATTGGTGCTTGTCGTTGGGGTTATTTTTCTATCTGTGCGTCAAAGGTCCGGCAGAAAGGGAATTGGCGGTGTTAACCTCTGCTCCCGGGGTCCGAGCTGGTGCCAGTCTCGTGTACGCGTGCTCGGGCGAGAGGCTGGGGATTTTTTCGAAGGAAATTCCGGACCGAGGTGTGAGCCCCGGCGCAGCCGGTGGGAGCTCCGCTCCCAGGAAGGCGCAACACTGGCCGCAGGGAAGATGCCAACAGCTTTGCGGGGACCCGAGCATCCCGCTCAGGTTCTCGGTCTCTCGGTCCTTTCAAGATCATCTACGTTAAAAATAGTGGAAATCGCTACCCGCCCCGACCGTGAAAATGAGGTCAATGTGGTAGCGTTCGGACCTAAGGTGGCCCGGGCTAGTCCCGGGTTTATCAGCACGGGTGGCTCGGAGCCTGCCCGCCGCAGCCGCCCGCCTCCCTGCGTGCCTGCGCAGCGGGTGCGGGGGTGCGGAGCCCTGGCTCCCCTATAGCTTCGGTCCCAGGGGCAAGCGTCATCGTCTAACGGGAAAGTACAACCGGGGATTTTTCTGGCAAAGATGTTTTGTTTGTGGTGGTGAAGATGGAAATTGGCGGCAAGTGCGGTTAATTTCCTTTGGAGCTGGGTGATGAAAGGGACTATTGAGAGTGGGTTTACCTGATTTCTCTGTTACAGACTGTAACAGATGTGTTAAATGTCCTATGTTTTAAAAGCACCCTATTCAGCCCTTTGGTGTGGCTGAACCTTTGCAAGCAGAAGTGTGCAGCTCAACCATGCAGCCTTTATCCTATTAACCATGAACTAACTGTCACCTTCAGCTGTTTTCCCTTTTTACTTTTTAACACAAAGCTTTCTCAAAAATCTTATTAACCAGCTTTATTTCTCTCGATGGTTTTTGTCCGGACGTTTTGTGTTGATTATCTCCATGTCGATGCTTTAACCATTCAATAAAAGTGCATCTGCGATTTATATCACATTAGGGAAGAAAGAAAGTCTGTTAAACCTCTCCCTTGGTTCAAATCAAAAAGTTATTTATTAGAGAGGACGGAATCAGCCCTCCAAATTGTATGATCCTGACAAGCTTTCCCGGCGCTGTACGCCGGCCCCCAGCAGATGAGCATCTGCAGAAGGCTGGCTTGGAAGATCCGCTGTCTGAAAGTATCACTTTGAAATCAAACCTGGCTGGAGTGTCCCCCCTCCTCTCCCCTCCCCAGTTTTGTTAATCTGGGTGTTTAGCAGGTACAGAAGGAAGGGGAGGCAGGCGCGGGCAGAGCCCGAGGGGCTGGGGGTGTTGCCGGGCACTGCGGTCCTGCCCCCCTGCCCACACCGCTGGGGCACTACGGCGGGGGTCGAGGGCTGGGGAGGTGTGTGTGTGTGTGTGTGAGAATCGGGGGGCTGTCCCGTCCTGCTCCCGGTTTAGCTTTCCTCCCGCCCGGAGCGCTGCAGGCTCCGCTGAAGCTCGTTTGTACACATGGCTGCGCGCAAGGTGTTACTTGGCAGGCGAGCGGGACGGGAGCGAATGGATAAGGCAAACGGGGTTTTCCCAATAAAATAACTGACTGGCACCCCCTGCGGCCCCCCACCCCCCATATCCCCTCCCCTCCTGCAGCCGCGCTCCTGCGCTGACACACCCCCCCCCCCGGCATTTCCCAGCGCAGCCCCGCCCGGGCTGCTCCCGCACCGCTGCGGTTTGTACAGTCATTGTACGTTCCCTTTGAGATGATTTACTCCTTTCTTTACATATACATCGGGGGCATTTTGCCTGACTATAGACCAACTGCTGCTAATTTCTCTGGGTTTAAAAAAGAGGGGCTGACATTTTCTGGAAGGTTGGGTCAAACGCATGCTGGGGCACACGTGGACCCAGTTTCTTGTGATGGGGCTGAGCACACTCGTAAAGAATTCCTTAAGCACCAAGGCAAAAGAGACTAGACATCTATTGAAAGGGAAGATAGACCATAAGAAACCAAGAAATCAGACGAAAGGATCTTATTTTAAGTGATCTCCTTTGGAAATTTCTTTTCAAAGGCAGTGATCATTTAAGAGAAAGGGAATTCTAATGTCTCGGGATAAAACCTGTGACTAATGCCGTTTGACCCATGCTCACGCCGTTTTGTGCTTCCTGCCATTCATTTTAATGTCGTTATCTTCAAATTTATTTCTTAAAAGTCACTCACTTTCTTTGTCGCTAAAAACAAAAAAAAAGGAGGGGGGGCAACCCAAAATCCAAGCCCCAAACTGCCGGGAGCAGGGGGAGGGGGAGGGGGGATAGGGCTTGGAGCCTGCGTGTGTCCCGGTCCGGGGCTGTAATCCGCATGAAATCGGGAGAGCCCGCACTGCCAGTGCGGAGAGCAGAGGGCTCGCCGGGGCCGGGCCAGCCGCTGCCCGGAGGTGCGGAGCCGCCCCGCTCCGCACCCCCGCCCCGCAGGACGGACGTCTCAATCATCGCCGGGACACCCACACCCCCCGAGGGACACCCCCCGGGCCGCCCCCCGCTTCCCGCAGCCAGGTGAAAGCCGAACTTCCCCCGCCCGCCCCTCCCCCCCTTCCCGCCCCGCTCCATCCCCATCCTCAAGCTGGGAAGGGTTCTGGGCTCTGGGGGCTGCGGGGATCGGGGCTGGTGGTGCTCTCCGCTCCCGGGGAGGGGGCGGCGGGAGGGATGCTCCGGTCCCGGCGCATCCCGTCTCCCTAACGCTGCCGGGGGACCGCGCCGGGAGCCTGGACGGAGGCGGCGGGGGCGAGGCGATATTAAGACACCTCAGGCTTCACCTTTAGAATTGAGGCACAAGGAACAGTAACTGCTGGTTCGTTCAAAGCTCTTCTAGATCTCCCCCCCCCCCCCCCCCCTTCCTTTTCTTGAAAATCCTTCTATTGTGCCAATCAAGCAGATGGTTTGCAGGAAATATAGCTTGGCCCCAGTGACCGAAACTAATTTTAACTAGCTTTCCAAGCCTGGCACGTTTGTTTTGCTCTTAGAAAATAGCTAAAAAAACAGCTGGCAAGGGTGAATTAAACCCATTAAAGACACATTTATAAGAAATTATATTCACATAGGTTGCTTGAAACCCCCCTAAGAGGGGAGAGATGAGCGTATTGAAATGAAAATGTCCCTGAACACACTACCCTCCTTAACATCGCCTGAGAGTCTCAAAACATTTTACTAAATAGATTAACTTGACTATTGTTTCGCATCACATTTATCAGCTTCATTAAGTGAATAGCTGAACAAATATATTACGCATGCATGAAAAGCTCTTTTGGGGGCTGCCTTATTGTGTCCTCAGCCCTGACAGGTGGTTAACTGTGTTTCTCTCTCCTCTCCCCCCCTCTCTCTCTCTGCGCAAAGAAAGAGGGATCTCGGACAGAGCGCGCAGCCCAGACTTGGCAAAGGGACCTAGAGGGGAGAGTTACTTTCTTTTCCCTCGCCATTCATGCTGGCCAGCCTAGAGCGCACACAGCCTGAAATGCAACCAGATGATCTGATCATGTCAAAAGTAATTAACTTTAGTTTAGTCTCTGTGTCTTGCTCGCGCTTTACTAACTCCTTCCAAGCCTGTTCAATTTGCATCCTTTCTTCCAAATTTGATTATTTTTGTCCACTTTGTCCTTTTATCCTTGCCCAGCCTCCACCTTTGTCTTAAAAAAAAAATAATCTGGGGACGATCAGTCCCTCTGCTTTCTTCTCCACTGATCTGTCTAATAAACAACCAACCACACAACCTCCCTACAAACAAGTCTTTTCACGAGCTAAGATTTGCATGGTTTGGAGAGCTAGGATTTGCAAAAAGTGTTTTATTTGTTGCCTTAATTTCACGATTCTTTAGCACGGTGGAAACTAGCTGGGCATTGGGCAGTGACGGCTTGGATTCTCAGATGCTGGAGGCCAAGGTCCTGCTTGTTTCAGTCGTGGTCTCTGCCCCAAGAGTTTCCAAGTTGGACAGCGCAGATGAAGTGGATGAGAGAACATGATACTTTGATGTTTATTTCCTTCAATACATATTTCTCTCATCTTACTTTAGTAGGTAAGAGGAATTGAAAATCCTTTTGTCTTTTAAACCAGGTCTTAAATCTACCCCTGCCACCACAACAGAAACCACAGAGGCGATCCTTTGCTTGTGGTGGTGGCAAATTTCTCTTCTTACTGGTTCACAGAAGTCTCCAGGCAGTGGGCGATTTTAAGCACTGGGAGCTGAGGATCCAATTACTGTTGCACTTCTGAAGCCCCAGTTCTCTTCCCCATTCTCTAGGCTATGTCAGGAAGGACAACCTTCCTTGGAGGAAAGGCCTCTGTCTCGGTAAGTTAACAGGAGCATGAATTTGTCCTGGGGCAGATGTCAGCGAACCTGACAGTTTCCTGTCACCTTAGCAGAGGGTCCTCGAGCCCACGCGCTCCGTCGGTGCTTGTTGCAAGAGCGGGCGCAGCCGTTTACAAGCTGCTTTCCATCCCTCTGCCCGCTGAGGCAGGGCGTAGGGACCTCTGTCTCTCAGAGAGAGCAGAATTAGTATTTAATTACCCTGTAGGATTAAACTGGTACCTTCTCCTGTTTCTGAACCTTTTTTTAAAAGGGCCTGACCGTTAGCCCTCAATCCCTCAACTTTTACCGTGCCAACTGACTGATAATGCACTTCCTTGGGGGTTAAGCCTCTCTGGAAAGTTTTAAGAGAGAGGCTCGGAACAGAGATGCTGATGAGAACCTGAGTACTTGGAGACGCTTTGCCCAGTGGAAAGTCTTCCCTAACGTACGTGCTGGTAGCCGGAAGGATGCTGATGTGCCGAGAGGCTCGCTTTGCTCCTTCTAGGTGAAAATACCTTCAGGTGCTGTGATCTGGTGGGAGAAATGGCTGTTGTGGAGGCAGCAGAGAGGGTTTAATGAATTGCTCACCTGCGCTGTGGTGTATCACCCTGTCTGGAAAGTCACGCTGTTCCTCCTGGTGCAAATGCTCTGGCCATGCGCATTATCAACTGCTTGGCACAAGCTAATTGTTGCAAGAACATTCCTGATTTGAAGGGGTGGAGGTACCTTCTTCAAAACTCAGTGTTTTTCTCTCAGAGTCCTATGTGAAAGTGCTGGAAGTTTTTTTGACAGGGATTAACCTATACATCTTCTTGGTGGGACCAAAAGCCATGTGATAAGGAAGGAAGAGAAATGTAAATACTCTGTAACAGTTACTTAGCAAGAAAAAAAGTGCAGCATTTCTTGCTGGGATACTGCAATGCTCTGAAAACTGAAATGGGGGAGTAAAAAAAAATATTTGTGAGGGCTGGGGTTTTTTTGATGATTGAATTCCCTGGGTATTTAGTGATCTCATCTTAGAAGCGTTACATTGGTGACCTTGTCTGTTGAGGCAGTGGATTCATGGTTAAATGGTTCCATTCCAGACCGTGCCCTGACTATCACTATGTTCACACCTGTGGGTTGCTGGCAAGCTGTATTGCGTCCTTAGAGCAAGAGGCTGTATGTGTGAGCCTCCCTGGAGAAGGTGCAATGTTTGCTGTTTCCATAAATACAAAGCTATTCTTGCAGATGTTGATATGGAGTATGTTTGATTTCTGGAGCTCTGATGGAAGAAGAGGACTTCCAAACCTTGTCCCTCAGGGTTTACCTTTGTAGAGCTACTGAGAAAGGAGTTAGCAAGCACTGGTCTGTGTGCTCCACTCCCGGGTACTTTATGTAAACTGGAAAGTCAGAGGAAAGAAGGTAGCTGTATATCTGTTGTCCCTTGGTGATGCTTTTTATCAAGTGGGGTGCTTCAGGTAAAGAAAACCACGGAGAGTGGATTAATGATGCCTGAGGAATGAATACTTTGTAGTCAGGCATCATGGACATCTCTTCAGGATTCTCAGATGTAGGTCCCTGATTGCAGGGTGATTGGCTCCTTGCAGAGCCGATAGACTTTACGCTGGGTGTCCACTTGTGAGAAAGAGCTGTTCTCTTTAGAAAACTTTTGGCTCGTTGTGGAAACTAGAACAGGACCACCCTTCTTCTAGGTTTAACTTGGCAAGCAGTGCAGCTTCATGGGTGTTCAGAGATGAAGGGCTCTTCCCTTTTTATCACTGGGAAAAGCTGATGAGGTCCTGATTTTCCTTGCAATTGTAATATTTTCTTGAAATAGGAAAGACCAGAACCTTTCTCATGGGAGCTTCCCCAACCCGTAGAAAGTACGTTCCTTCTCAGAAAATTGTGTTTCTTTCTGACAAACAGCAAAAAATGCCTTGGTTCCCACCAGCCATGAGATCGGAGAGATGCATGGGGGAACGTGTTGCCCATTTATGCCTTCAGCTTTCTGAAAGCAAATGGAAATCTCTAGGACTAAGGAGAGTGCAAGCATTTAAAGAAAGTTGTAGAAAAGCTTTTCCCTATGCCTTTGGTCTGAGAATGTTGCTACTTCTGTCAGGGCTGAAGTCAGGGGCAAAACTCATGCTAATTTCAATGCGGTGGGGTTAAGCCCTAGAAGAATTTGAATGTACTTGTCTCTTTTCAGTACTTTGTCAGGGGTGTTTTGATACCGCAGGGGGAAATATCAAAGACAACTGAAGTTGGGAATCAGGCAGCCAGGATGTTTGAATGGGATCTTCATAGTCTGAAACAGGTTTTCTCAGGTTTCTTTTCATGCCTGTGGAAATGAAAACTACTTAATGGAAATCATGTTTTAGTGGTTGCATTCACAGTGTTGACATTTCACATCATGATGCTTTATCTTTTTTTTTCCCCTTCTGTGTTTTTAATTTCCATTAAAAGTGTAGAAGGGTGGAGACCATCCAATCTTGTTTCTCTAGAAAGGTCTTGAGGAGCATTGGATGGGATTTAGCAGACTTAAAAATTGACTTGAGGAAACCAGGTAAAGTCAGGTTGTCCTGGCACAGGACATGGCTCTTTTGGAGGAACCATGCTCTGGCTGCTGCTCATCAGACCCAGAAAGGTCAGGAGACAGGAGGTTAACGTAGCTTTAAGATATATTGGCATGCTCCAGATTGATGCATGTCCTGAGATAAGGGGTAGTTCTCTAGCATTTTTTAAATAGTTCTGCTTTAAGTCTTAAATGGAAATTTATTCCCTCACCTATTAACCTTCCTGGGGCTGTCAGTGCCAAGGGCTTCTCCCTGCTGCTGGGCTTAGAGCAGAAGCAGGAAGGGGTAGGACAGCTACTGAAACACAGGAAAGTTCTCATTCACCATGGTCTGTGACAGCTGTGTGTACAGCAAGAGTCTCCAGATTTGTGAGAGGAAGGATGGAGGATGTTCTCTGGTGTTCTTGTGCTATTTCCAGTGTCCTTTAGCCAAAAAGAAGGGGTTTTTGATCTCAGTTCTGGTGCTCCAGCCCTAATATTTAAAAGGCTGTTTTGAGAAGGATGAAATACCCATGGGATTTATGAGGTGTACTGATCTGAGCAGAAGGAGCCTGTAATTTGATATCTTTCTTTGGAAAAATTGATTCATACAAGGGACTGACTCTGGACTGGGCTGAGATCAAAATTCCAAACTGGGATATTTGCATCTGGGCAGATGGCACGGAACTGTGAAACAGACTTACTCTTTCCAAGAAAAATATATGGCCTTTGTATGAAAGCTTAGGAAGAATATTGTCTTGGCTTATTTCCCATTTACCATCACGTGTTATCACAAGCCCTTCTCTCGCAGGAGCAGGTAGGGATGATGGGCTCCAACACACCGCAGGTCCTTCTCACCCCACTTTTAGTGTCTCTGAGGAGTCTGTATGCTTCAGACTGGCTCTTTACTTTGGGAAATGGGCTCCAGTACACAGCTAGGTTGTCAGGCCACATGGAAAAATCCACAAAGACAGATAACTAAAGTCATCTTCCAGGGGTGGGGACTTCTTAGCTTTCATGCCAGGGATCCGGGATGTTTCCTGGAGCCAGGGCCATATGGCCAAAGAGGACTGTCCTCCTCCTCCTCCCCCAGCCTGTTCGCTGTGAAGGATGTCCTTAAGACAAAAAATACATCTTGAACTCTCTAGCTTAGATGTGGTTTAAGTGGTGCTCTCCTGAAGAGCTGCCGTTAAATCGTAGGGTTTGTTTTATGGCATATTTTCAAATAAAGCTTTGTTTAAGCAAGACAGCCAAGTAATTACTTCCAACATTTTAAGAAAGTGCACTTTGTTTTCTTTTCCTCTTCATTTAAATTCTAGAGTGCGCAGGACTCCCATTTTTAAGTAGATTTTAACCATGGCTAGAGAAGCTTAGTTATCAGTTATGCACTATAAACAATATGTGGGGAGGGGGAAGATGTTTCGATCAGAGCTATTCAGCCCTTGCTTGCTAATCTAATTACAAAGTGTAGGTTTCCTGACACAGAGCTGCTTGCATAGAAAGGGCTTTTCTCACACCTGGTGGATTGTTTAGCCAAGCTTTTTCAATGCTTACAGTTTTAAAGAAAAAAAACACTTTAAAAAAACCCCACAAGTTCCTCTGCAGGGCAATAGAAAGAATTTAGTGGTTGTCAACATGAGTTTAGTATGAGGGTGCTGCGTAAAATGTGGGTTCACTTTACATTGACCTTTGGACATAGTAGCCCAAAACATTGTTTTACTTGTTGGTGTGTTTTGGTGTTTTTTTTAAGGGTTAAAGAGAGTATGAAAGATAACAGATGTCGGTGGCTGTATTAAATTAAGTGTGTGCATGCATGTGTATGTATCTGTGTAGGGACAGACATGATGCGCCCGTATTTTTGGGTGTTTATTGTTCGTGCCTCAAGTGCTCCACAGCTCTGAAAGGGCAGCTTTGAGTCGCAGTCCCAGCAAAACCGTATTTTTGTGTTGTTTAGTGCCCCGATTCCTACAAACAAAATAGAGTACCTTGTTGAATAAGGGCCATTGAGCAGGGATGATGGGTTAAGAGTGGGGGTCTGAGGTGGCGGCGTGGGTGCTTGTTTATCAGGGAGGAGTTGTCAGTTGTTGGCTGCGCGGGTGAAAGGAGGGACGCTAGAGGCTGATGGCTGGGAGAGCATTGATGTGAGGTAACGGGGTAATCGGATTGAAAGTTAGCCATGGTATTTATGTCAGTTCACATTTCGTCAAATGAATAATATGAGGTTGCTACCTAGCCCAGGCCTTGGCCCGGGGGTTGGGTTATAAAGAATCTAAGGCCTCATTTGATTCAAATATAAATTAATTCTCACTGGAGCGTTGGCTGATTAATCTATTTGCATAATAGTAGAAAAACTGCAGTGTGGTTACTTTTGCGGGGATTTGGACAAGAAAAGCTTTAAATTCATTTGAAAGAATATTGTGTGAGAAGTCAGGGAAGCAAAAGCACTTCTATAGGGCTCCTGAAGCCATTTCTTTTTCCCCCAACCCTGATGGGCAAAACCGAAGACTGAACTTGTTCACATGGAAGTCTGACACCCTCCACAATTTTCTTTCAGTTCTAATGTCTAGTTGCACTTAGATTTTTGTGTTTGATGTAAATAGCATCACTTTCAGTAGTCAGAATGATGGCATCCTTTACCATTTTTGGTATCTAACAAAAATAAAGCCAAAATAAAAAAGTCATGCTGTGTAGGTGGGGTAAATGTTGAGCAGCACTGAAGCTATGTGGGGAGATAAAGAACTAGGGGTCCCAAACTGGCTGGGAATGTAAAGGCTAATGGTGTGTAAGCCTGGTTATCATTTGCTAGAAGGGAGTGAAAGATCACAGTTCTGCTGGCCACACGCATCTCAACAGCGCAACCAGGGAAAGAGAGCGAGCGGGTCTCGGTGCTGTCACCGAGCAGAGGCTCGAAGAGACAAAGGGCGTCCCCCTGCCCCCCGCAACAAGTCTTTCCAGTGTTTCACTTGTGGAGGTGACACCTGAAGCACGCCCTTATAGAGGGCAGCACACAAGGGGGGGTGCACCCATACGCACACAGTCATGCAAACCTCTTATTCTATCACATCCCATTTTTACTTAAATTTTCAGGTGAAATACTGTGCATCTCTATTGCCTATAGAAAATGTTATGTAGGGTTTGGTTTTGTTTTGGTTTTTGTTTGTTTGTTTGTTTCCTCGTTATCCACATGACTGTAGTATTTGGCTGTTTGGCAAAGGATTTTATGTTTGTGCACAGATATTGGGGCTGTTTCGTGACTCATATTTGGGTCCATTGAGTGAATAGAACTGTGTAAAAATTCACAAAATGCAGCAGCAAGGAGTTTAAAGAAATAATCCAAATCCTCATTGAGGTCTATAGACATTTAGCCAGTGAGAAAAAAAAACATGCTCTGATTAAGCAAAACGCAAAGCTCCCAGCAAAGATGTTAGGATGCAGTTAGAGTGGATCCACGTGCACATGTCTAGTGACACCCTCCAGGTCCATATTCTCTAGATCTCAGGAAAGTTGGGTGGTTACGTGGACTCACTTGAGTTTTAAAGTGTCCCCTAAGATTAAAGATGTCAGGACTTTGTAGTGAACATGTCTCTGCTGCAGACCACCAAAGTTTTCACTTTCTTCACGTTCAGAAAGTTGATAGTGAAGGACTTCAAGCGCAGACAGTGGCAGCAGATGTGCCACCTGCCCGCTTCAGCTAAGGGCTGAGAAAGCTTGCAGGGCTGTTCCCAGTGAAACCTTTGAATCCAGGTACTTGGGAAGAGTCAAATTGGTGTTGCGGATTATAGTTAGGCTAAAGCAAATGACACTGTAAAAATTGCTCATGTTCTAGGTAGGAATATTGTAATTTGTGGCTCACCTGTGAGTACGTTCATGCACAGAAGGTGGGGGTTTGTAGGGGTGTTGTCAGGTGCACATGAACTTGAGTATTTGTGGGTGTCCCAGGCACGCACATTTCGGGTCAGATATTGTGCTGAGGCTTCCTTACAGCACCAGTGGCATTGTACCGCCTTACTTGCTGGACCTGTTGCTGGAGAAGGTCTGGTTCCTCCTGCCTCACCCCCTTGTTGCTGCTGGCTGTGTAAGCCCATGGGTCCTGTGTCAGCCCTGGAGCCTGACCCTGTGCCAGCCTGTCCCAGTGTCCTGGCCGAAAGTTAAGTGGGGAAACCAACCCAGGTGGTTTTCAGGTGTAGCCTAGTGCAGGGTGCCAGGGGTTGGCTAAAGCCCATGCGGTGGAGAGGGGACTGCAGGGCCACCAGTGGTGGCGGGGATGTGGCAGCTTCACCAACTTGTGCTGTGTGCAAGGCATGACGTGAGCTCAGGTTGGAACGTGTAACTTCCTATTTATTTATTAAATTCTTTGCTTGCTGTTTCTAACTTTTGAGTTGTGTGTTGCCTTTTTTCTTTTTTTTTTTTTCTCTTTCCTTAGATTAGCCCACCAATACTGTGCATCAAGCATAATTATTATTTTGACCTGGCTTTCACCCTGTTGATTGCTTTTCAGAGCAATTTGGGAAGGATGTGCTGTTCCTTAGTTGAATGCTGTGGTTTTTTCTGAGCTGGGAATTAGGCAAAAGATCTTGACAAACTGCCACTGAAAAAGGAAAGACGGTGGTCAAAACGTCTTATTTATGTAAAAAAACCACCCCTGCTGTAGTGTCTGTAGGTTCACTGTTGCAAGATCAGTGTCTGAAAGCACAAAACAAATTGATCCTAGCCATGGTCATAAAGCAGCTACACTGCAGTATTTTTGTGGTTAATTCTTGTGGAAGGGGAATGTCTGGGATCTGCAGAAGGTTGGGCCATACAAGCAAATGACATGCCTGATTAACAGAACGTTGTTACGAGATAATAGTGACTCTGCTGTCTTGCTCTGGTATTTATGAAGAATAAACAAGACCAAGAAAAAGCCAAGACATCTGCTTTCTGAACAGAAGCCCTCAGTCTGTTGACAACCTTCTAGTCCAATTACTCCATGTCTTTTACACCCAATGATTGATGTAGGTCTGATCGTTTAATCTGGGGGAAATTGAAGGCAAATGAAATGGAGCCTCTGTGCTTGTCGGACTGACCTGGGTAATATACCCATTTGAATTAGATGCTGAGTACTTAAGAGAAATACAGGACTTGTATGTACCTTGATGCAGAGTAGGGAAGAGGTGCCTGACACACAGAAGACAGTATAAGGCACCAAGGCTCCTGGGTTCTTTTCATGGTCCTATCTGCAAAGCAAAATGGTTTAAGTTGATTAACTCCACTGAGCCTCTCTTATTCCTTCCAGCATGTTTGGCTACACTGTTCATAGCACTTAATTCAAGAAGGTTTTTTGACACTTAAGACATGGATTTACTTCATTTTCCTGTACTTTGCCAGAAATATACATTAAATTACTTATGCTTACCTCTTAAAGGAAAGCTTTATCTTTGAATATTTCTCATTTCTCCATTGTACCTTTGGTACTTGCTATATAATTTTTGCAGTTTAGATATTATTGATTTGTGCTTCCAGTAACTCACAGTGCATTAAAAGAGAGTAGCAGAAAAGAAAAAAGGCATCTCTTTCTTCCGTGCCCTGCTGTGATGTCAAATTTGCGAAATAATATTCCATTTGACAACAATAAGGACAAAAAAAAAGCTGTTGGGTAGACACTGCTGATTTGTCAAAGTTGTTTTGCGCATTTACAATAAACCTATCTGTCCAGGTTGCACAAATGAAGCTAAAAATGATGCTTAGAGGGGGCTGTCAGACCAAGAGGCTGAGCTCTGTCTGGCAGCCTGCGGCTGCTGGAAGGTGCAGTTTCTCTCCTGTCTGTTTTGACCACGAGTCCATGGTTTCACTTGTGGCACTTCTGGCACTCCTTTGACCTCTTTGTGAACAGGTTTCAATGGGAAGTTCACCAAGGGGGAAAAAAAAAAAAAAAAAAGTAATTTTTGGAACTGGGGTTTATTGTTGAATGAAAGGAATTAGTAGGGACTTGTATATTAGGGACTTACATACTAGGGACGTATATATATATTTAATTACTTTCAGTTACGGTGCCAGAGAGAAGCACATCAGGAAATGAAAAGAAAGAATCCTTCTCCAAAGTTAGAATGGGCTGAGTCTGACCTTCTCCAACCAGATGTATCAGTCAGAAATATTTGGTCCAGGGTAAGTTTGAAAGCAGTGAGCTTTGCCTGCTTTCTTTCTGGTTTTTTCCTTTCTTTATTCACTTTATGCCTTTCTATCCCAGACCAAGAGGCTAAGGTGAACGTAACAAATCCAGAGCGAAGAGCCAGGTGGACATTTCTGGACTAGAAACCATAAGTACAGACTGCATAGAAATCCTATTTGTATGCTGTGCGAGCTGTTTGATCACATTTGCCTTCGGTAAAGGCTTAGGCTGGTTAAGCAGGCAGGTCAGCTTAGGAAACTGCAGAAGGAAAAGTAGGTCTTTGCTTCTTTCTGGAGCTTTTTGAATATAGAAACACCGTTACAAGCTGTCTCATCACCAGTGACAAAGCCAAGCTTGTAGCCAGGCTTCCTCGCTGGTCTCTGTCCACCCGCACTTTTATGTTTCACATTGTTTGTTGGTCGGGGTTGAACAAACCTGTGTTTGACATTTCTAGCACAGCTCATTACTGGTAAAAAGGAAACAAGGAGCTTTTCGTGTCTGCTGGGTAAGTCAGATATATGACACGGAGAGAAATGATCTTCCTCTCAGAGCTGTAGAAAGTTGAACGGCAGAAGTAAATAACCAACAATGGGATATGCTCAACAATATTTATGTCAGCCTTGTGTTCTCAGATACACTTGGATGGCGGTGAATCGTCAGTTACTATATCAATCTGCCAAGTATGAATAGCTCTCAAAGAGCTTGAGCGTTCTCAGGTTAAGGCATCTGTAAAGCTGATAGAGATCATGCATGATATTGATATGACCTCATTCTGAGGGCATATAAATTATACCATTCCTAAGTGAGGGCATTGGCTTGCTCAGCAGTGTTCACATGGAAACATGAGACATTTTGCAAATAGGCAGATACCCTGGTACTTGCCTGTCAGCTCAGGCATGGTTCAGTCAGTCATTATCTATCACTTCTATACTGCGCTCATCACCATGGCTGACACGGAGAGCTTCAGAGCTTGCACTAAACTGTCCTTATTTGACAGAGGATCTTTTTGGGAGGGAGTGCAATTAGTATCATTCCTGTGGCATGATCTTAGCTAAAATATTGTGCCTGCGCAAAATGGAAAAGTGCCGTTCACTGCTTAAGTATGTAGGAGCCAGAAAAGTGTAAGGGTTGTACTGATCACATCCAGCGAGGAGGTTTTGGCAGTGCTCTTTAAGTTGTGGCTAAATGGGGGTCTAAAGTCCTAGCCATAGACTGCAGATCATTTACTTAGTTACAAATAATTAGTTGAGCTCTAGGTGGATTCTAGGTTTCTCAGTTGAACCACACAGTTTTAAGATGTGATACTAATACTTCCCACATTTCTTGTAGGCTTCTGGGGCAGGTTGACAGCTAGTCCATGATACTAATTTCAGAATCTTGGGTAGCTTTGATCAAGCCAAAGGTGCTCTTGATTCTCTGTCCGCCTTCAGTCAAATAGCCACAGCTGATCAAACTCGCTTCTGAGAGAAGATCAGGTAGTAGTTCAAGAAGCAGTCTGCAAACCTTTCTCTTTGGTGAACAGGACCTTGTTTCAGTTGGTTTTCAGTGTTCTTGCTGACAAAAAGATGATCTTCCATGCTGAGTATCGTGTGGGTGTCTTCCATGCCATGCTTCCTGACAAGCACCGTGCTTGTGCTGCTAGCGTATTCTGTGTTACTGTCCCAGTAAATGTGTACTGGTGATTATTTTAATCTGTTTTCAAGGAAATGCTATGGGTGCAGCTCTCAGTTGGCACCTTTGTAGCGCATCAGAGCTTTGCACTGGTGCAGTTGAACAGGTACTTTGTTTTTTTCCAGGAGTCTTCATGCTCACAGGTATGAAGATAGATGATAGGCATGAAGATAAATGCATAAAGTAACCCTGTGGTATGCTCGTGGCTTGCGAGCTGGATGGGCTCCAGCAGTAGGAAGCTCCAGGGTGATGTATTTGGGGAAAGAGGTCTGCAGCTCCTGTCTCTGAGGCCCTGCTCCCCATTTTTCTGTTGCATAGTGGAGCCACGCTGTTCTCCGTATGCAGAAGAATGTGCGTACCCTCTTGTGCTACCAGAAATTCACACAGATACCTGCATTTGCTGCTTCATGGCATCGTCTCCTCAGGACTCTGTGACCTCTCAGCTGACTTCTAGACACAAACTTCTGAAACTTCTGGGTTTGATGCCACATCCCCTGTAGACAGATGCTCAAAAGCTTTAGAAAAAAGAACTTACAGGAGTGACATTTAGGATATTACTGCCGAATCTAATCTTCATATCCTGTTAGTTGACTAATTCCAGTTTTCTGTGGGCCAAAACTAATTGGGCAAGATCTGTAATAAAATTTTATGGTGGTGTGACTTTCACTGAGATCTAAATCATCTATTGAAATCTGGTAAAAGTGTTCCTGTAGAGATACCCTGTGAGATTATTTTTTTTCCCTAGCAGGATGAAAGGTCTGTTTTTAGTGTAAAAGATCTGTTAAAATCCTACCATAGGGCCAGGCGAGATGTTGTAATTTTAGCTCTCACAGCTGCTTTGCTAGGGCATATCTCAGCTAATCCAGCTTTGCTGAAATGGTATCTTTCCTCCTAGGATATTCATGACCTGTATGGAGGTTTTGAGTTAGCTGTAGTAACCAGTGACCCATTACAACTGTGTTTACATCAAAACTCCCAGATCCATTAATCAGCAACTTCATTGTCAAACCAAGACCTCAAAACTCCTTGTGATTAACCACTGGCCTCAGAGGGTACTTTTTATATTCAGGTTAATGAATCTGTGTTACACAATTAGAGACTTGCTGATAAAGGACAGCAAATGCAAACTAACAGGATCACAACACACAGCTCAGCCTGGGAGTACTTTTATCAGCTATTAAAGGTAATTGTTGATTCTTAATGGTGTCTGATAAATTCAGGATCTAGAAAGGACATAGGATGGAATGAGAAGTTTAAATTGCATCTCCAAACTGAACAGAAAAATTTTCTGTTTGGTTCTTACAGAGTTATAGAAGCTATGAAGAAAGAGAAAGCAAAAGAGGTTTTCTCCCTCTGTGTTGCTCTTTGACACACACAGGCTCAAGCCATGCCACCATACTTGGAGTATTGTCTCCATCACCTCTGTTAGCCACCAGTGTGGACCATCAAGGCAGATGTGGTGCATACACTCCTTCTGCACCCTCAGTGCTCCTGCCTTAATATTGCAGTCTCCTCTGCTGTGCAAAGATCACGTCAGAGGCCACGCTGTAGGCTGTACGGCACTCAGCTGTGGGCTTTATATGCTGTTAAAATACTCACATTTTGGCCGTGATTGACAAGGACACTGTAAGAAAACATGCCGTAGAAAGGTAGGTGAGACAACAATCTTGACCAAGTAAAAACGATCAAACAAAATGACCAAGGATCCCATTCAGTAGTGTGCATAAACCAGTTTTAACTCATTCCATGCAGCTGTTCCTCCAATGAACAAAGTTCTCAGAGAGTGTTGCACTGAAATTAATTGTTGTGACATCTAATCGTAGGACTTAAGTGCATGGGGCCAGGTCCTGTATTGACTTCTACCACATCAAGTCTCACTCATTAGCGCTGCCAGTCACAGGACAAATTTAAAACCAGTTGTTTTGATCCGGTTGCAAGGTACTGAACAGTAACTGGCTCAGGCAAAGGCAAGGATGGCTCGGAGTCCATAGGAATAACAGTGGGAGGAAGGAACACGCGTCTTTAACTCAAGCCTGGAGAGTAGTTTCTTTCCTTATACACTGAAGACTGTAGTATTTGCCAGAATCCACTTATCTCCCTGGCTTAAAATCCTTCTGATTTGTCTGTCTAGTACAGTTCATTGCCAAGCACAAAGAAATTGATTTGCAGTTCCTGTGGCCCCATAGCTATTCCTTTAACATTTGTGGGGAGTCCAGGCTCCCATGTGCAATTAACTCATCTTTCAAAAAATCCCCTGACTGCCATTTGCTACATACAGCACCTGACACAGTGAACCAGTATCTAATTGAGGCCTCCAGACTCCTCTTTCTTTCCTTCCCCCCCCATTTGTCTGTGCAATGGGAGTGAAAGGAGTTTTTTAACTCCTCTGATTTCTGTACTCTGGTGTTTACTGAACGTTTGACAGTTTGGCAGTGATATTGCTGACTCCCATCCAGTGCTAGCTGGCCACGGCTGCGTAGTCTTCTAAATCAGCTAAAAGCAACTGCCTTTGGTTACCCTTAGTTTCAGGTTTGCATAGTAAAATACTTTGTTACTATGGCAAATGACATGACAAAATTGTTATCTGTAGTAATTAATTTTCATATTATTAAAAAGGATATTTTATTATTATTATATATATCATTATTTCATTATATGTTAATATTATTAAAGGAAAAGAAAGGCAAAAAAAGACTTTGCTATCATATAGGCCATCACAGCAACTCCTGTTGACCGATTTTTGTAGTACAATTATTTTGCACTCATTGTATCTAGTATAAAGCACGTTGCCTTGGCCATCAGTAGAAAATGGCTGCAACCTGATAGACCTTGCATTAAATGATCCTGTCTTACTGGATTCACTACAGTGTGATTATAGCTGTGCTAGTTCAGTGTCTTAATGCAGTCGGAATCTCTCAAGCTAAATAAAAGAATGAAAATCCTCCACAGTGTTTATTTTCCCTTTACCCTGGTGATGATAATCTTTACTTTTGCATTTTCCCCCCCAAAAATTATACTTTATTACTAATAATGTAGTAAAAGCAATTAATTGATCTTAGAGATTGGCTTGCCAGAAATGAATGACATTTTTTTTATCCCATTATTATATGATCCTGTTCACTGAAGCAAACTTTAAAATCAAAACTTCCTAGTGAAAGGTGGCCGATGTAATACTGGGAGGTGTGGGGGGGTACTTGGTGTATATCTGTGATAAATAAAGTGTGATGATAAAATGCAATTGAAAATCTAATGGCTCTGCACCAACAGCAAATAAAGCAGAAAGGAGACAAGATGATGGGTGAAGCTGGGAAGGGGTTTAGTTAATTTTTTTTTATACTTCCCCCCCCCCCCCTTTTTTTTTTTCATAGACTTTAATGTGTAAAGGGCCATACTGCTGCTTTGGAATTTGATCCTGTTCAGTATGGCACAAATCTCAGGGCAAAAAGGTCGTTAACAGCCTGTTAGGACCTTTTGAACTCTGTCTGCTCTGCAAAAACATCCTCTGAAAAGAGGTGAGCCACTGTCCAAGTAGGGCAATACTAAATTAAAACACCCATAAAGTCTGGCTTGGCCAGTGATCGCTCCTCTAGCTGCGGTTTCAGTTACTGCTGGGTGAACAGGAGGTGCCATTCCCGAAGCCTGGGTTGCCCTCTCATATAACAGGAAAAGTCCAAGGACATATTAATTAATTAAACAGAATTTCCTCTTCCCTCCCCGAAGAAGATGGGTGCTTTCCCATCCTTCCAGGGCAAACAACTAATATAATTTAGCTATAAACAGCCAAACAAAAAAGAACAAACTGTGAAGAGAGACAAAACCCTACGACATTTGCTCTCCTTTCTCCACCTCTCATTAATTGCTGGGATCTGTGAGGGGAAGGACTCCAGCCCCGAGCTTTGCACAAAACTCATCCAAGAGTGAAGAGGGCAAGGCGAACACTGAGCCTCTCCAGCTGCCTTGGAGTGAATGGCTTTCTGAGGGGTATGAATGCTCGCTGTCTCTCCCCATACAATGTAGGTGTTGCTGCTCACGAGGAGAAAAAACCAAAACAATAATCACTTGAAGGGGAGGGAAGGCTGTCCTGGGCAGCGGGGGAAGCGCTGGCTCCCCAAAGGGTATAAAATCGTGCCGTCTTGGTTTTGGGAAGAGGGAGCGGGCGCAGAAGGTGAGGCAGGGTGGTGCTCTCTTAGCCTGGGGGCACTGGGAAGAAATGTTCCCCTCTGAGTAAAGGGGGATTAAAAGTGTGTTTTGCAGCGAAATAGCAAAAAACCCCTCCCCAAACCCCAAAAGACAGAGCAGCACACCTGAAGGTGCATACTCTGCTGGGCATGGTTTCACGAGCGCTTTCTTCTGGCTTTCTGAATCTTCCCACACGATTCACGTGTCTGCACGTGGCCTAGCAAGTGGTTCACGAAATCACACCCTTTGCCGTTTTCCTTCATTCATAAAACAGAATATGAAATTAAATTGTTAGTTGTAAGCGACTTCTGCTCACATGGAGAGGAAAGCAGCTGGCACCGTGGGGACAGCAGCCGTTCTGGGCTTTCCAATAGCCTTTGTGGATGTGCACCTGTACGTATGAAAGAGACTTGGAGAGAGGTGGAGACATAGAGGTCGTGGTGTAACGTGGCTTTTCTGTCTTCATCTTCTGGCTTTATCAGACCCGGCCACTTTCTCAACATTTGTTTTGCTCCGCTCATCTTCATTTTTAACGTGGGCTTTTGGAAGAAGAGGCGAGAGGGAGGCAGGCAAGCTGGGTGAGATCAGATGCCTGCACTTTTAACTCTGATCTTGTTCAGTTTGTATTTAGACCCTCTGAAGGCCTTTTGCATGAGTTACTTTTGGTCCGAGCAGACCTTTACTCTTATGTCAGCACAAAGGGGTTAGGTGCAGCGCTTTCTATGGCAAAAAGCCCTCGCTGAGGCTGAGCAAAATCTCAGCTTTTTCAGGAGCACAGCGACACAAAAGATTTAAGGGGGGAAATTGTTAAAAGGGAAGCCCTTTTCTCTTTGGGTTGAATGCAGTGGGGAGATTAAAACTTTCATTTGAGATTTTGCTGTATTCATAGTAGTGAGGCGATGAATAGGTCTAAGTCAGAGCCCACAGTGGTTGTGGTGTGCCCTTTTATTCTCTGGCACATCTTCAGACACAGGTTGTTTTGCACTTGAAAGAGGTGAAAGAGGGGAATGTGGGATTTTGACAGCTGATATTGGCCTCTGAGCTCTTGATGGGGATTTTCTAATTAACCCCAAGGGCCCATCAGGTGGTCAAAATGGAATGATTTCTGTCAGAAAGGGCAAAAAGTTGGGATTTTCTGTTTTTTTTTAATTTCAGACAAATAAACTGGGGGTGATTTTAAATGTCATATATATGATGAAACCAACTATGAGGAGGATTTTGGAAATTTTTAGGGCACGAATACCCCTAAAGCTCAAAATTTCTAGGAGAACTTCCTTGGTTGTGAAGATTTCTTGGACTTTCTGTAATAATAATGCTAATTTAAGCAAATGCCTTTTGATCCCAATGTATTTCCTGCCAATCTGTAACAGTGAGACAGCCTGAGGTGGCACACTCACCCTGTCCACTCCAGCTTTGGGAACTGGGGGTGGTGAGTCCAAGGAAACCAGCTACGGGATCCTTACGGCATGTTTGCAGCTGGCAAAGCTGCTTAGGAAACCTGTCCCAACACAGAAAGATTGGACTCAAAGTGCGATGGTTTGTATACCGCATAGAGCTGGCAAAACTTTCTCCTGAAGTTTTAAATGGCAAAACGTGAGCAAACCTGCACATATGCATTTGCACTGTTTTTACAGTATTGAAGGTTGTGCAATACACAAGCACGAGAAGTTTAAAGGCAGCCCCCCTCCTTACCTAGTCTCCTACTACATCCACCATGCAGACAGAAGCTTAAGATGCTAGGGAAAAAAAATCTTGAAAGTTGTGATACCTGTAGAGTAGGGGAAGGGAACAGAAAGGATTTGTTATGGATTTCTTTATGCTAGTGGTGCTGAAAGAAGAATGGCATTAAAGCTTCATAATGTGTGACTTTATACAGACATTTATAATGGGCTGGATAGCTAGATCGGGTCTAAGAACTAGTGTAGAAACCTGAGCGACTTGTCCAAGACAACATTAATTTACTTCTTTCTGTTTGGGGTATTTGAGAGTCGTAAAGGAAAAACTGCATAGCGAAGGAAAGGAGCAAAAGGCAGAATGAAAGTGGAGGGTGAAAAGAATCGACTGAATTAATTAATCCAGAGTAATAACAAATCTAGCTAGATCAGGAGATGTCTTTCTCTATTCCTCTGCTTGTCCAAGGCACGCCCTACATTTCTTCTGCACCTCAGAACCAAGGGCAAGAAATGGCAATGGTTTCTCCTTCTAGTCGTGGAAAAGGTCACACGGGACATCAGCTCTCAAACTAGAGGTATGCCTCATCCACCCTTCCTTATCAGCCAAGTCCAAATTTATGATTTGAAACTCAGTTGAAAGTAGCACCCTGGACCACCCTTAGGTTTGTGCCGGGCAGCAACAGATGGGCTGAGGAAGGGAGTAAGATAATGAAGCTGAATAGACATCAATAGTAAATTTATCAGAATGCTGCTAGCAAAGGGTAGTCGTTGAGGGGAGAAAACAGAAAATTTGAGGATTGCAGAACCAGACCAAATGTTTCAAAACAAAACTTAAAACCAAGCAAAACTTGGTTTCGCTCACATTTGGCCACAAGATGTTTGGTACAGGTCCAGAACCATTTTTTTCTGGAATGCACTGAGTGTGTTTTGAGTGAACAGAGCCAAAAGCTGTGGAAACTGAGCTGTTTTGGGTCTTATTTAATGCTGGGAGGCAAATAGAAGTGTATGTTAACTTCCATAAAGTAAAAGATATGCCCTGTCCTCTGCTTTTACAGAACCATAGTTACTCTGCTACGATGGGTGGTAATTAAACTTAAAAGCCTGCTAGACAGGGTGAGAAAAATCTAATTTGGCTATTGAGACCCAAGATCAGTTTGTACAACTGTGTAGGGCTAGTACCTAGCAATTAAAATGGATGCTAAATAACTGCAAGAAAATAAGTATGAAATCCAAAGATATACTCGGCGAGCCCTTTGGAGAGTCCAATTCCTCTACATATGTTACAAAGAGGTAGCCACCCCAGTGGAGATGTCTGGATGTTTGGATAAAACCTGCCTAAATATTATTTAATAGTCTTGAGAATATGAATAAACAGACTTGACTTCGGGCAGGCATTTTATGCTTTACTTAGCCAGGGATTATTTTAAGAAACCTGATGAGGTAGAGTCATTGATCCATCTTCACTGAAGTTAATAGTATTTCTTCTTGCCTAACACATGCTGGAAACGGACTGATTTTTTTTTTCTCTTCCCTCCATTCCCAATCAGCATTGCCATGTGGACGAACAAGACATTCATCTTGCTGACACATCTTGTTTCAGCTGTTGCTGTGACAAATTGTTTTTGCTATAGTTCAGCCGAAGTGCTGGGAGTGCCTACTGTATCCCAGGGGTTGTTCATAATGGGTTTAAAATTGGTTTTTTTTTTTTGGAGGACAGCTTTAAATCAAAATCAAAGTGAGTATTACAAAGCACTGCCAACCACAGATGACTTTACACAGAGAGAGCTACTGCTAGAGGGACAAAAAAGTGCAGGGTGGTTCTCGGTCCTCATGAATCTGCAAAATCCACCCAGTTTCTCAGTCATGTTATGCACAGTAATTTTTTGCCAGAACGTGTAAGAAAGGAATGTTTCCTCTTGTGGGGAAGGATTTGGTTCCTGAAACAAAATCCCACTTCCACTACCTCTCAATAAAATGCATTGTTTGGGAACTGGCCTATGTATACATTAGGAATGCTCCAGTGCTTCCCCACCACTGATGGCTTCAGATTATGAGATTAAATTTCATATGTTTTGGCAGGGGCAGAGAAAATAATTTTACCATGATGGTAACGATGTTATGTGATATTAAAGACATCCCATGATCGCTCTAAACGCACCAATTTTCTTCTCACGCTTAAGAGGAGCGGAAAGGCCATATCTCTAGTTTGAATGATTTATTAGGGGAGGGTTATCATCTTGAACCTACAAGAGCTTGCCAGGGCACTCCATGTTTATGGTTGCTTTCTTGCTACTGGTGACCCTTGTTTCTGCAATGTGCTCCTCCTCCAACTGAATTACCTTGTCACTCTTGGTAGACTTCATTCAGGTTTTAATTAGTAATCCATGAGGAAAAAAAATCTATCGGCTCACAGCATAACAGCACAGCGTCAAAAAGGAAAGCTTGTTTTCTAGGGAGCAGTTGTTACACGTTCTGTTTCACCTCCCAGTGAGTTTGGATAAAGCCATGGACTTGTGATCCTGAACATTGGAATGTGTCATAAACATGAACACGTTTGAATATGGCCAGCTAATTAACAAGATAAATTTATCCCCCCAAAAAATCATCAACTGCTTTTGAAATGAACTGAGAAGACTTGAGACACTTTCTAATTCCTCTTCCATCTTTCTAGACCAAAAAGGCTTGGTCCAGTTTACTGTCCTTAAGCACCTGCTGTGCACCTCTTTGTGCATTTGCAGAAGGGAGAGCTCCAAGAGATGACAACCTCTACAGGCAGAAATGCTGACAAGGGAATTTTGGAGTGGAAACTCTTGCAGTTAATTTTCTGTTTTTCAAGTTTTAAGCAATGCTGGAATCAAAAGCTAAATGATATCTGCCTGGTGGCTTAAGAAGTAGTGGCTGTAATACTGCTTTAGCACCTATATGAAGGGTTTCTTCGTTACACATTAGTTTTGCATGGGGATATAAATAAACGTGCTTTCATACCTGTTTTCTATGTGCATTTTTTTGTCTTGGTGTCACACAGCACAGGAGGTGCTTATTTGTGAACAGTGTTACTTATTTTCTTTCTTTGTGTGTACAGAGAGAAATGCAAGAGCATCTGCTTTAGAAACAGTTGGGGGAAAATAGTTTCAATATATTCTCAGGTCTCAAGACAGATGGAGAGTGCTTTTTGTCTAGTTCTGACAGTGTGATGTTTTTTTGGCTCCTTCTTTTTCTGGCACTCTGTCAGTTAATGGGAATTATCAGTCTTCCTGAATTAACTTAAATAGCTTTTAATAACAACTAAACCCCCTCGCAAATGAAACTGTCTTTTTATTTATTCCTTTTTTCTAAGCACTACATCCTGATGCTCTTCTTGTTGGTGAAACAGTTTAGTTTATTCTTGAATACAGTATCTGTGCCTCATGTATATTAAATGTTCTTCCTTACAACACCTTCTGATTATAAGAGCTTATCCACACTTTCTAGCTTAATCACTGAATCACCAGGAGATTAAGGCTCATCTCTAGAGTATTTAGTAAGCCAGCTAATTGCGGGTGAAATCAGTGGGCATTAGAGAAAGCTGTACGGCTTTGGGAGCTTGGGCTTGAACGGCTTGGGACAGGGGAGGGTGGCAGTCACTGCCCGACTCTGCCCCTGGGGACCCTGCCTGCGGCAGCAAGTCATCGCATAGTGGCAGCACCCTCATGGACCAGGCGTTCTTCTGACTTTTGTGGGGTCTCCCATCTGACTGTCCTTTCAGCGGCTTCACACCTGTACAGCAAAGTGGAACTTGGGTAGGGAGTTTGTGGGGCTTCTCGTGCTCAGACTTGATCTCAGGAAACTCACTGACATCAGTAAGAGAAGCCTTTAAATTTTCTTGCTGAGATACAGCAGTGGAGCAAAACCAGAAAATATATACAAATGTGTTTAATGTGCTATGTAATGTAAGAACACCAGTGCTGCGCGTGTGTGGAAGCAGATACAAGCTGGGATGGGGAGGGATGCTTGGAAAGCCCAGAGGGAAACCCTTCCTTGCTGCGAGAAGAGCAGGCGAGTCGTACCTTGGTGGTGCTTGGGCTGTGCTGGGGAGACAGTGAGGACTGTGATGGCCTGAACAATAAATGTGGCCTTCAGCTTCCCCTCCTCCTCCTCCCCCCTATCAGGAAAGGCGGGCAGGCAGCAGAGCGAGGTTCAATGTCACGCAGGAGCCTGCAGGGTCGGAGCTGGAGGTGGCAGGGGGCTTGCTCATCACCGCCTCCTGCGCCGTTGGACTTGGTAGCGATTAGGACTTGATAGTTGAATACGTAAGGATGTTGTCAGAATTAACAGAATAAAAACTCTTGCTATAGTGGATCACCCTTAGGGATAAAACGCTGGTCTTAAACTTCCAAAAATACATTTGTCATCCCGGATCGGTCCGGAGTGGACGGAGATGGATCCTGCTTTTTCAGGGAAGCAGCCACGAGAGGGCAACATGAGCATGAGCTCAACAAAGAGGCGATGCTAAGGCAGAAATCGGTGATGTAAACATGGCTTGCGATTCGTGCAGCTCGCCTTACCTGTGGCTCGTGTGCCGGGACATTAGGACAGGACCTGTTCTCCCTGTTCAGCACTTGCCTCGATCTTTGCAGAGCTCCTCAGTGCCGGGGGGAGGTAATGCATGACAGTTACACGGCTTTTTCCAAGTGCAGAGATCGTGTAAGGCTTTGGGATCTGGAGTGGTGTTACTGCTTCTCCCAGCTTTAAGGCAGACCTTGAAACGTGAGGTACATCTGCTTCTGGACCGATCTAAATACAGATGAACCTCTGCCTTTAAAAAAAGGTAGACTCACGGGGAAAACCATTAATATGTGACTTTTCACTAAAAAGCGAGCAGAAAGGGTTTATGATTTTACAAGAGTGGTAGTATGATGGCAGCTGCCAGTGAATGAGCCCTGTTTGTTTGGCTGGGGAGTTCAGGAAGATACCCCCAGCCAGGGAACCTCAGGATGTGTCAGACCCAGGTGGCTGATTCTGGAGAGCGGATGGAAGCTGGGCTGGGAAAGAGCAGCTTTTGCTGCCAGGCCCGTGCCCCAAACTGAACCAGAAGCACACTGGTGGCAAAGGAGGTGCTGCCTTACACCAAAACTGAATCTTAGGTTTGTGTCAACCTGCAGCGGCTAAATCCAGGGGGCAATTCAGAGTCATGATTTACTTTCACATTAATGATAGTCTCGAGGTCCAGTGACCAAGTCTTGCTTTCAGATCCCAAGGACAAGCCAAGCGGTGGCGGTTTGCCTTGTGCTATGCTTTCGTTAGCTGCTGCTGAGCTCTCCAGGGCCTGGGGGGAGAGGTCTGCTCCGGCACTGCCCCTTCGTACGTACCTGTATACCTGCCGCATTGGTAGGACACGTGAAAGATGTGTGTTCTGTCTACCTGGGGAAAAAAAAGACACATTTGTAGAAGAGCTGAAAGCTTGAAGTTCATGTAAGATTGAAAAAAAATGTGTAAGCAACTACAAATTATTATCAGGATTTCAAAGAATTAGTTGGAAGCATTCCCTGCTCTGATCAATTGGACTTAGGTAGTTTGGAAATGGCATTAATAATGGATTGCTTTTAGGTTTCCAGCACGGTCATTGTGATTCTTTGCAGCTGTTCCTTTAAAAACAGGGTATGGCCTTAATGGAAAGAACAATTTAAGAAAGAAAACAAGAGAGAGCAGATTTTCCCAGGGTACCCTTGGAGGAGGAGCTCCTGCCTCTGTAAGTGTCAGAAATCAGTGTGACGGGTGTCTTCCAGCAAAGCATTCCCATTCTGGAAGGGATAATATTTCTATCCAAGGCCAAGCACTCTAACACTGGTCTGTGCTGAAAGCTCAGCAAGGGCCAGAAGGTGACAGAGCTTGTGGGCTTGGCTCTCTATCAGAGGAACGTCTGCCCCCAGGGAGAGTGCAGCTCACACAGGTACTCGTGCACACGCGCAGTGCACCCGTGCGTGCCCCTTGGCTCCCCTGGGGAAGCGCTGCTGTAAGCAGCAGAGCTGGCTCAAGAGTTAAGCGAGGGCTCTCCCTGATCTGAGGTGGTGCTGGCAGGCTGTACAGTAGGGTCTTCACCTGTATTCGTTCTCTCCAGTTTGCTTTCTTGTTTCATTTAACCTTGTTTTTTGGCCTAGTTTTCCCATTTAAATTTCATCTTTCCATTTTACTGATGAAATTCTTCAGATAGCCACCGCTTTCCTCAGGAGAGGAAACTGCCTTTTTAAAGCGATTCTTGATTCTTTCAAGAACTACCTGAGGTGTTGTCATGTCTGACCTTTGGGCTTTGTGTATTTATTTGTTTATTCACCCGGCCACTCTATGGGAGCAATAGGTGTGAAGACCCCACTGTAGCTGCAGGACCAAAGCTGGGACCGGCCAAGAGCAACCGAGGAGGTGGGGAACGTGGGTTGGGAGGCTTCTAGATGGTCCCTGATAGGTTGTGGGGAGCTCTGGAAGAGGGCTGCCCTGCTATCCATACTCTGTCTTTCCTGGTTTTTGGCAATAATTAGACCAGCTCATTGTTTTCCATTTTTGTAGAACCTTGTACACACTATCTTGTGTCAAGCTGCAAGGCGCACCTCAACCAAACAAGACAGTGGAAAGCATTAATGAACTTAATACATGGTCTCTTCATATCTTAATTATTTGTGTGACTATTTCCCTTTGACCTTTCTCCCTGGGCATCTATTTGATGCATTCATGGAAAGAGATGTTTTGCACAGAGGGAGGAAAAAAATGTTCACCTGTTCAAAAAGCTGCCACCAGGACGCAGATACAAGCAGAGATTCTTTCTCTCATCACCGTATTATTTTCCTGAACACACTGTAATTTCATCAATTTTCCATGCTTATGGTCATGAATGCTTGACATTACCATGTCTTTGCGTTAACAAAAAAGAAATTTCATGGCTTAAGATTTCACTAGAAGAATAGGGAAAGCGTGAAAAGCCGGCCAAATTACGGAACGCTACAGTGTCCTTTGTTCCACGGCAAGATTGTCTTGTGAAGAAATTTGTATTGTACATTTTGGGTTGCTTATTAGTTACATGTTTTTAACTAGAACTCGTACAGGTTTCTTCTATTGTAACTGTTCACTGGTTTGCATTGAAGTGGTGGTTTATTCATTTCAGGGTATTAGGATTAAAGGTGAACACAATGTTTAAGTCTTTGGGAATTTGGAAGACACAAATATCTGCCAGGCTAGATCTTCAGTCGGTTTGAATGAATGCAGTCCTCTGTTGGTTAGCACTAGGCAGAGATGTAACTCCAAATATTTCTAGGTTACAGTTTTTTCCAATACATTACTTGGACCACTTGCAAACAGCATCCTAACACACAGGCAGGTAGGTTAGGATGGATATGCCATCCTTTACTTTAAAATGTTCATTTCATGCACCAGGTAGATGTGACCATGACCTGATCCCAGGATATGTAACGGGATGTTTCTGGGCAACCTTGGAAAACTTGTGACTTCTTGTAGCCGGATTTACACTCTTTCCTTTTTGCTGACCTCTGGCTCAGAGGTGACGATGATTCTACCAGCAGTTGCCACTGCATTTCCCTGTGGCTCTGTGGAGGGAGCACATTGCATTGTACTGGGTTGCATTTGGGCTTAATGAAATACATACCCTGGCTGCCTGACGCATTGAGTAAACTGAGCCAGATTTGGAGAACTTTCCCCTCTATTTATACGGGGAAGCCACAGTGGAGCCTGTGGAGCCTTGTTTGCCAGTGGGGATGTGATAATACAGAGTGGCTTCCCCAAGCTGCTGGACTTTTTTGTGTCAAAGGATGGCCAAGCCAAGCTAAGACCTCAGTAAGTCCTTTTCAGAATGTGTTACAGGTTTTCTTTGCCGAATACCAGTTTGTTCTACACATTTCATGTTTGATATGCCTTTCAGCTATGAGAAATGTCAGTTAAAATAGCACCGATAAAATAGGTTTAGGCTGGGGAGCCTGTAGATGTGGTGATTAGGTTTTCAAGTTCCAGGTGATGCTGTAACTGCTGCACAAACGTCCTCACTTGCACTATCCCATCAACGGGCTGAACAACAAACACGAGGATGTTGGGTGTTCCTACAGAAGTTTAATGTAGTTAATGAGTTCAAGTTTGAACTGTGAAATACTTTTGGCTGTTGATTGAAAGGATGGACTGCTCTGAGCAAGAGAGGAAGAAATGGCATCTGGCTTTTCTGAGGCAACAACACAGGCCTAGCAGGGATGAGATGGTGGCTGCTGCTCTGTTTGCTGGTCGACAGCCATTTATTTCTTCCCATGGAGCCCTTCCAGTTGAGACTGGAACGAATGAAGTTGGCTGTCTATGCAGCTATGCTAGTGTGCATCGGGAGTAACTTCACTCCAGTCAGCAGCCGCTAAAGCATAAAGCTGGCGTAAGTGAAAGCGTTGCAGGACCCAACAGATGTCTCCTAAGGGAAGACTTTAGCTACTAAATTACATAGCAGTTTTACTCTCCATGAAAATGAAATTAAATCAGACTCCCATATTCTTTCCTCGAGTCTGACAGCCAAGTCTTGATTCATATACTCTTTCTTCCCTTTCCATAAGCTTTCAGCACACTGCAAAAATGCTAATGGAAAACAACCTGACCGGACAGCTACTCTTGTGCTTTATTAATACTAATGTCACCAAAGCTCTATTAGGCACAGTGGGAAGTGTACAGTGCTGCAGATGATTGTACATACCTCCACTAGCTGTTGCCATCTTTTGCTTCAGAGTGCAGATAATAGAGGAAGGTTTTAGTATTCTGTCTTTAGACTTAAATGATTGCTATTTTGCTTTAGGCTAGTATAACCAGATTTACTTTTGCCTTGTGCATTTGCTTGGAATTTCTTGTTATTGGACTTGCCAGATGCAAAGGAAGATGTCTTAAGATCAGGGTGGGAACATTGCTAGAAGTGCTTTGTAAATGTTTGCTGTAAAGCTGCTACTATTTGTTATCAACCAGGTTTGATACCAGTATAAGGAATATGCAGTGCTTGGGAAAGTTGCATTTTTGGCCCTTGAGAATGAAATGTGTTGATGTACAACAGCTCCAGGTGCAGTGTGATGTGAATGGAGGATGACCCACTGCCTTTTCCCTGCTCATCCTCTCCACTCCAGTGAGAGCAGCAAGGCAGGGGTTCACCCTGTGCTGGGTTTTGAGCTGAAGAAAATAGATGACGTGAAACTAGGGGCTGAGATATTCACAAAGAGAACGAACAGGAAGTAACAAAAGGTTTGTTCAGTCACTTCTTAAACAGGGTAGCTTGAATTGATAAGACGGATGTTAGAAAAAAGCCACCTTGTGTCTCCCTGAACAATGCAGTGCCCCAGAAATTAAGATTTGTCTTAATCTTTCTCAGCTGTCCGGTAACATGTATGTATGTGTATGTATGGAAGTATGCAAAGTGCTGCTCAGAAGTCACTGTAAAGTACATAATACACAATTAGACTCTGTTGGATAACAGTGTGACATGACTACAAGGATATAAAAGCATTTTTTTAAAGTTATTGACTCATATTGTGAGTTACAGTTAGTAAGTACTCTGTGCTTGTGTTACAAGCTGACACATCGAGAGACTCAAGCAACACAATTGTATTCTAAACCAGCAGGCACGTGCAGAGGTGCTGCCAGCAAAACACAACCAGATTAAAAATGTATCCATCAGGAAAAGTCTCTGGATTTTACATTTTAGAAAGGAAAATGGAAATTTTCTGGGGAAACTTTTTCCATACATTAGGAAGTAGTATCAGTTGAGTCTCTGGCATATTCTGATCAATGGGGAATCACAGCGCTGGCAAGCTGCTCTTTACTGGTGTAAATGACTGTCTCACTTCCCACATTCAAAGCAGAATCTTTTCTAATCCAAATATTTATGTCGGGTGAATTCTGCCTGATTTGAATTCTCATGTAATAGTACGTTAAAGATGTGAGTGTATGTTTAGCAATTATTTTTAATTATGAAATTAACTTTTTGTTTCCTATTTTATTAACTTCCCTTCAATTTATTTCTTTTTGTAGCAAGGACTGAATGTATCCTATACTGTGTTTTTCTGTAGGTTCTATTATGGAAAGATAACTGTTTTTTTTATTTTTAAGGGCATTTACAATGTTTGCAGCTAAAACATCAGGTGAATTATTTACCTTCATGTGTATTATTCGCACACTCGTATTTTGTGACCTTCACTTGAATTTCACAGCCCATATGGACCTGATGGTCCACATGGTGCTAATTTTTTTTGTTATTATTAGCTCTTCATTGCTGACTATAATTATTTATTACTTATGTCATCAATTTAAATTAAGAACCAGATTTAAAATAAACTTTACATGGTTGACCATTTCATACTCTGTTGCATAGAATTTGAGACCTGTGCCTGATCATCAGCTTTGTTGTCTTTGTTTCTTTTTCCTTCCTTTTTGTGTATTACTCTCATGCTTTGTAACAATCCAGAACAGCCAAGCTGCCGAGAAGATGGCTCGCTGCTGCCAGTGACTTGCTCCGTCCTTTATCTCGATAGGTAGAATTACATCAGCAGTGTCTGAGAAACATAAAGTTGTGTGAATTTTGTTTTTTGATTGTTTGTGGGGTTTTGTTTGTTTGCTTGGGGGTTTTATGATAGCTTTGTGAGGTCTGTGAATTTATTCCCTTCTCCCAAGAAGCATAAAGATATAAAAAGTCCAGTAAAAAATCTTAAAACCCTTCAAGCCTAGAATGATCAAAATTGGAGATTTTTATCAGGCTCTTCAGGTTCTAAAATCCTGTGACTTTCAGCATAAGACAGTTTTGTGGATTTTTTTTTTTCAATAAATTTAAGAAATGTCATTTAATTTGCTGGCATTAATTGAATTAGATTCATTTGAAATAAAAATTTCAGTTTTGTTGAGCCTTCAAATGTTGAGCCAACTTAACTACCGCCTCCGGAATGACAACAGCGGGACAGGGCGCTCCTGTGGGAAATGGCCTCTCGGTTTTCTAGCACTGCTGTGCCCCGATCTGAAGGCTGTTCTTGCCATAAACAAGCACTGCATCAAGACTTCCCAGAATTAAATGTTTGCAGAATTAACAATTCCATACAGTCTCTCTGACCATGTAATTTTCAAAGCAGGCTCCTGTTGTGCCAACAGCCCCAGTAAGTACTACAGCACGCTTGTCTGAGTAGGAGTTATCAAGTTATGGCTATTGTTTCACTTATTTCTAAAGGCTGTAGCATATTGTAGATGCTGTAGTAATATATTTATTCTTCCTTTCATGGCTGTCGAATACCCTGGGCTGCATAATATTCATTTCCCTACTGATGGTGCTGTTCTTTTGCTCTCGGTTACGATGAGACCAGATGCAGGGAAGCAAAACCTGCCGTGTATTTTAGGGGGCATTGAGATATGCTCCAAGCAAGAAGAAGATAGGTAGAAATAGAGCTAGGTGCCAATTCTCTACTGTACTCTAAATAGTGTTGCAGTGGTTTTGCTTTTATGACATATCAGACAGAACAATGTGAAGTTTCTTAAATGTACACGTGGTAGCATCTCTGTATTTATAAGCTCAGCCAGCACAAATGGCAATGGTTTACCGCTGTGACACGGGTAGGGAGAAACAAAACATGTTTGTACTCATCTGCTGGCACTTTCTAACAATTCATTAGCAGCTGACAATTATTGTGGCCTAATATTCTTATAGCAAAAATCAAATTAACGTGACTGAGCTGTCTGTAATCATATCTGTAAGGCTGAGAAGTTCAGTTGCGTATGTCGGCATGAAATTAGCTCAGTCTATGGCTGGAAAATGATGGGACTGAGGTGGAGGTTTATTGCATAATTAGTTAAACAATATTTCATCCGTGGCTCTTATCAAGCTGTAAGATAGGCATATCTGTTGTAATTATATTTTACATTGGTAATGGGACACATTAATGAAATGTGTCACTACGCTAGTGTTAGGATACATTTCATTAATGCAAAATACTTTTGTTGTATGCTTTACATTTGGAAACAGATTTAAGTATTAAGTGGCTAATGTCTGCAGTCAGGGAATCCTTTCCGAATTTGTAACACTGACCAGAACAGACCGCATTACACTCTCCAAATGGTGCATTTTTGCATTTGAATGTCTGAATTATCCTGGTTTCTTAGAGACGACCACAACACCAACATCTTAAATCCTCAAAATATTGTCCGCTTCATTGAATGCTCGTGATCTAAGCATATGTGTAATTATTCTGTAATTCTCCCCAAAATGTGATTCCTTGGAAATGCATACTAGATTTCCCCTATTGTAGCTGCAATGACTATTTCTTTGTGCCCGCTTCTTTAAATACGGTCACAAGGAAGTCTGTGTGCCTTGGTGCACCGCATGTGTAATGATGATTTTTTTTTTTCCCCCTCCTCCCCCCTCCTAGTATGCCTTTCAGGAGGGGGGGGGGGGACGACCCAACCAAAAACCTGCTTCATTTGTTTTAGGGTACAGAGCGAGGTCACAAAAAGACTATTTAAGATAGTATACATACAACGGTAATCTTTCTGACAAGAAATGGCCTTAATACCACATACAATGGGCTTAGAGTTAGGCAAGTATACAAAATTAGAATTTGCAAGAGTTACCAAACCTGGCTCCGATAACATATGCATGTGCACACTTTGGAAGAGGGCAAAGGGGAATCCCATGTACCTTAAGCAGATTCAGGACACATCATGCATCAGTGAAGATGATTTTTCAGAAACTGCTGCTAGTGCAATGTATATAGACTCTTAAAAAAAAAAAAGAAAAAAAGCTCATTTATCTGTGGGAAAATCATTTTGTTCATTTTAAAAATTACAGTTTATTCAGTAATGCAAAGAAAATGCATATGTTGGTTTTACTGAACCATTACTTGCTTTTCAATCAGGGAAAGAAAGTTCTCTAGCGACACGAGTTGTGCAGACACCAGGGGTGCAGAGGCTGAGATCTCATCTTGTTACTTGTTCTAGTTCACAGGTGTCTTTCTAAGGGAGCTGTAGGGAAGATGTCTGTCTTTCATAGCACATTCTCTTAACAGCTTCCATTTTAAAAAATGTTATCTGGATCTCTAGTACTTATTTGATAAAACTCGATAGTTAATTCTTTCATTTCAAAGGAGCCAAAGTCAACCAGAATTGGAAATCCATGAAAGCAATGCCTTTTTAAATAAAATCAATTCATCACAACATTTGCTGCAATTTTTGAGTTTTGTTTGTATAGAAATGTGCCTTGACAAACACATTTCTCCCACATTTTTTAGTTGAAAAAAAGACTAAAGGTGTGAAAACATTTTATGGAATGAAATTAAAGGATTTTTCTGAGAAGGATTTATAAAACTATGCTTGCTAGATTTTCAAAATGGAGATGTTATTTGGGATAAATACAGAGTGAAATCTTCCATAGCAAGAAAGGTACAGACTTGCAGTTCATTTTTACCTTTTATGCCAATAAACCATAAAGCTCTGAGATGAGGAAAACAGAAATAAAATTAAGCACTGATGCATGCAAAGAAATTCACATAAGATGAGGAAATTAAGCCCATGTGAAATAGTTACTACCTCGATTCAGTGTAATAACTCTCAGCAAGTGGTGCAGTGTTTGGTCCCTTGCACCACTTCATCTTATTAGTGTACCAGTTGAGTGTGTTCATCCATTTTCAGCTTTCCACTGTTAGATTTTCACAACTAGAATTGAAATAAAAAATGCCCTTCTAAGGTTCAACCAGGAAAGAAATCCCAAGATTGAAGAGGTGCAATAAACAATTTAGTATTGCTCTGTTTTTTTACTCTTTAATTAAAAAGACCTGATATTTACTGGTTAGGACAAGTTGTACAAAATTGGGATGAGGTAGACTGTTACAGTTCAATAATTGTCTGAGGCCCAAAAATAGGTGCTACATCCAGAGAGTCAAGCTCCCTGTGGCTGTATCCTCAACTCCAACTTGCAAGGCAGGTGGGTTTCCACATGTGCTTTCCTCCTGGTGGCAGTCATCGCTGTCATCCTTCAGGTTTCCACCAGAATAGATGAGGTATGAATTTGTACAAAGCACGTGTGGAATTCGTAGCCCTGACGCAGGTCTCTGAAATGCCACTGACTCATTAAGTGTGGGCACAATCCCCCTTGCTGCCCAAACGGCATTTATTTCTCCCGTATATGTTGGTGATGCGGCACCTGAGTTGGCAGAAGTCAACCAAGAAAGGGTCCCCAGCAAGTCACCCCCTGCCACATCTTCATCCTCTGCCGAAGTGCAGGGAAGTCCCCAGTGCAAGCATCTAGCGATTTCAAACATATATTTTGTTTTGGAGCCGTGAGGTAAAATCCTGACCCCGTGAAGTGGATGGCAAAATGCCGAGTGGTTCGAGAGCTGCTTGGGTTTGGCTTCATAAAACTGCTCCCCGCTGAATTAAAACCACTAGGACGGAGAGTGCCGTTACAGGTCTGCAGGGCACACATGGGAGAACACATCTCACTCCTTCAGGGATAAAAATATTGAAATAAATATATGAAGTGCCAGACTGCAAATTAATTTTTATATCAGGTCTAGATCTGGGTTTATTATGGAGTGAAATAGTGCCTGGGAAGTGACTTACATTTTAACTTGAACAAAAAAGAGCACTTTTTTGTTGCTGCAACTGTGTTTGTCCTCTCACACTTCCTCCTCTATTATTATTTGCCATATTTTTTTTTTTCCCTAAAACTCTGAAATGTCATCTGAATGAAAATGATCTGGACAACTATGAAAAGTACCTATAAATAAACATTTGGCAGAGAATCTTTGATACTGTGTGAATGTTGATTGCAAACATTTTAATGAGGCCAGCCTTGTTTTTTGAAAAAAAAAAAAAAAAGAAAAAAGAAAAAAAGTTGATTGTAAATCAGCAAAATGTGCTGGGCTTTCTAAGCTCTGACTTGGCAACAGCTTGTTGAGAGTAAATCCTCTCATGGAAGGTTTTGCTAATCTGAATAAATTCAATTTCAAAATCCTTCCTTGATCTAAGCTTGCTTAAGCTCTCACCAAGGCCTAAGGACCCTGAGGGTCAATTCCAATAACAAAAGATAAGAAAAATCTGCCCTTTCTCATATCTCTTTGCAATACACTATAAGCTGTTACCTCACTGCAAAAAATCTTTAGGTTTAATGAAGTCGCCTTTTGATACTTTTTGAAGATGAAGTTCAACGTTTCCCACCCTGGTGCATGGCTGTTCCGCATGCCACCCAGCACCGATGGAGGGGACCTGGCCGGCTCCTTCCCCGAGCCCTGCCCACGCTGCAGCGGAGAAGTCCTTGAAATCGCTGCGCTGAGATATGTAGCTCTAGGAAAGGATGATAAATGGGGCTTTACAAATTCGGCGGAGGTTTTTTTCAGGGGTGTGCATGACTGATATCAGAATGGGTATCTGCACTTCTTAGACAAGTCTGGTTAAAAAGGCATAAAGAGAAAGTTTAGCTCAAAACCTGAACAGATTCTGGGTCTGGGCTGTGACTCTGCACCTCCTACAGCCACCGTGCAGGTGTACGGCAGCTGAGACGCCCGTTACTTCCGAACGCTGCACATACGGTTGGAGAGCCAGAGGTGCAGACAGCATTTGTGTTATTTTTCTTCCCAACGGTCCTCTGTTCCGTTTTCCTCGTAGTTGAGATGCCTTGTGTTGAGCAGTAGTTCATGCAAAGACTGTGAGACTTCAGCTCGTTGCACTAATTGGATAAGTAATGCAAAAATCAGCAGAACTGGAGCTTTTGAAGAGCATTAGATACTGGGCAGCTGTGAGCTGATCGCAATCTGGCCATGCTGTTTGTTTCAGTTGGGTTTCTTGGGCAAGCATGCTTCCAAAATCAGCTCTGTTATGATAATTAAACTTGCATAAAGGAAAGTACCAGAAGAATTTGGTTTCTTGCTCTGATATTCTATCACAAAACATAACTTCAGATGGTAGAGAGGGGAAAGACTACAGGCAATGGCAGGCAAAAGGAAGTTTTACTGGCAAAGCAAAGAGAGTCTATAGATGGCTGTGACCTATCTATGGGGCAGAGCGACCTCGCAGAAGTTACAAATCTGCCCTGCCTCCAAGTGAAGCTGTTGAAAAACCGAGCTCGCTCCAGCTGTGTTTAGCTAAAGAAAATGGATTTAAAAGCCTAACAATTTACAGCAATATGAAATAAAATTTTCTACTGCTTCATTTGACGGGGTGTTGCAGAGGAAAGGCTGTGCAGAATCGAGGTAGATTTGCGTGTTCCTGGATAGGATCTTATTATTTTTATGCTACTATTATTCTCAGATAATTTCCTCCATATTTTTAGGAGGCTGAGTTATTTTAGTTCAGTCGTATGAGTCTGTGCTTGTGTTTGTTATTTGGTCTGATGAGCCCAACTGTGAAACGACTCTTATGGCTTGTGTTTGGTGTTGGCAGCACCTGGGTGCTTGTCGTGCCTCTCACTCATGCTGTGACATTAGGACGGGCCCTTAGACACTCTGGCTACTTAACTGGTAAAAGGTAGTAATAAATCTACGTAATAATGTCAAAAGATTAGTAGGGGAGTGTGTTGTTTATCCTGTGAGAGAGAACAGAGTGTCTTCAGGTGAAGCCCTGAAAAACTGAGGTCTGGCAAGCAAAGAGAAATGAAGAGGCACAGGGCTTAAAAAGAGAACCAACCCATTTTATGGGCTCCCCAAAACCATTTAATGGGCTCCCTTTTAACTCCAGTGGGGATCTCTCTGAGGAGGAGATGTGTAAACGCTTTTTTCACAAAGATATTCCTTTACTGGAATTTGAATTTTCTACTGAAATTACCATCTACCTTGTCAGCTCCACCCTGCACATCTCTGCTGCTCTGCCAGTTCTGACCTTCACCGTGTTTGTTCCAGCTCCAGAAATCAACTGGGTTTGCCATGGCTGGAGATGAACAAGGGGTATTTGAATTGATGTGGGGCTTCCCAGAGGGTTTCTGCACTGCGCTTAGGGAAAGAAAGCCAGCTTGTGTGTAAATGCAATGAATGGTCCTTACAGGAGCAGTGGCAAATACTCATATGAGTAAAGCTCAGGAGTGAGTAAAGCACGTGACTGGACCATAATGTCAATCGTCATTGTTGGGGACGTTTTCATAAATTCACCAACAGCATTGCAGTATCACAACAAAGGTTAGGGGTTTGTTTTTGTTTAGGTTTGGGCGCTTTTTTCTTTTTTCTTTTTTTAAAAAGAATTGCATGGTTTTCTGTGATTTCTTTCTGCCACTTTTAATAAAAGTTATGCAGGAAAGTCAGTTACATAGAAAAGGAAAAATTCATACCACCAAGATAAAACAGTCTACTTGAAAGAATCCCATATGTCAAATATTCAGACGCAGTACTACTTCATAGCAAACGGCACGGGATGTGTAACATAAGCTGTTGTGCTGACCTATATAGCAACTCCGTACATAACACTTATTTGCTAGTTTGGCAAAGTGGCAACTTGATAGCAGTTTCACAAAGTCCATATTTTGAATTTTAGCGCAATGGATGTTTTCCTTACATTTTTATTATTTCCTTTATGAAATTGCGTGCATTAAACTGACTTCTGTCTCTGTAGGTATCAACTTTAGCTTACATTTAGGTTTTAAAACATTCCCTTGGAGCCTAGAAATGCTTGTGTTTAAAGTTATGCAGTGAGACAGATAGTATTACCAGTTATTACACAGTATAACCAGCTATTCTCATAGGCTGGATAATTTGTTGGAAGTGGTGTTTTTTGTCAGAGCCACAGCTCCTGGAGTTATATCATTACATAAGAATATCAGGTTTCTTTAAAATAATAATAAAAAAAGAATCGGTCTCCTTGGTAGCCAAGAGAAAAGATGAAAAATGGCTTAAATGCCGTAGAAAGATTTGATTTTGAAAGTCAAATAAAAGATCAAATGTAGGTTTTAAAGCAGATTGGGAAAAAAATACAATTGGCATATGTTATTTGAAAGTTTTTCAGTTAGTAATACAATTAATTCAAGCCTGTACTTCACCTAGCATCTTTTTTTTCCAAGTTCACAAATTTAACTTAAAGTAATTGTAAATAACTTGTATATAAAAAAATAAATGAAGGTTTAAATAGGAAGGACGTAGACGATGGTACTGACTGATCACGGTGCATGTGAGTAATGCGACTAATATTCCTATATCCCATCTCAGCTGCTGTTTCCACTTCCTCAGATTCTAGCACTATTTGTTTTGAGATCCTTACGTCGGCTGTGCTTGCCCTATAGACTATGCGCTTCCTTCCACATTTGTTTTGCAGCTCAGCAGCCTGCAAGCGACAAATAGGGTTTTAAAAACAAACTTAATTGGAGATTTTAGATTAAACTTTTCTTATAGCATAAGGATTTCCATAGTCTCTGGTGCATGTACCTTAATATCTTTATTTAAGAGGTTTCTTTGTGCCTCAAAATGCCTTTATGTCAGCTATACAGTGCAGTTGTTGGTGTGAAGCTATCAGATTCAAATTGCAATGTTCCTACAGTGCCAGTTCTGTTTTCCAATTTTGAGCTGACTACAGCTACTGAAGAAAATTATTTTGCCTCCATGCTTAACAATTCAGGGAGCGTCCTGGAGCTGTTTATACATAGCAAAAATAGCATTGTAGCTGAATCTGCTGATTTTTGTAAAATCCTAGGCAAATTTGAGCAAGTGTTGAACATTTCTTTATTCACAAATCTTTTCGGATTCAACCAATTCATTTTGAAAAAAAATAATTTAAAAAGAAGGATTAATGCAGACAAACATAGATGTAGAGCTTTTCCTTGTTAGGGATATTGATAGTGTTTGGTACAGGCATGCAGATGAGATGCAAGACTCTCCTGAGATGGTCAGTGCAAAATGAGTAAAAATGGTCATGCAAGGCACTAAGATTATACACCTAAATCTGAGCATGGGAAACCCCCGGCAGCTTGTTGTAACTGTCTCTGTGTCACAGATAACGCTTCTATGTCTATTTGTACTTTCATGTACTAAATGTACTGTGTCTATTTGCAGCTTTCAAAAAATGAGATGATTAGCAATGATATGTGAAGACTTCACTTTCTGGTTTGTCCTTCTAGGTGGATAAGCATGTGTGTTTCAATTTTTGAAACTTCTGACATGCAGAATTAGTTGTTAAAGGTGTTGGTCAATTGAAAAATCTTACCTATACACAGGTATGGCAGTATCATGAGAAGAACTGTATGATTTTATTCCCTGCCACTAGTTGTTGCATTGGGCTCTAAGGCAAGGGAATAGATTAATTGACTTTTCAAGCTACTTAATGTCAGCTCAGAAATCTTTTTTTTTTTTTATGATTGTTTTTCTAGTCCCCAGCTCTTGGAGCTCATATAGTTACAAAGAAGTTGCAGCCGCCTTTCTTTTTTCATTTAGATGTATGCTTTTGGCTCTCTTGAATGTGAAAGAAATCTTGAAAAGATTTATTGAAAGTGTCTTTTAAGGGTAAAAATCAAAAGGCAAATAATCAGAACTCTTAGATGATTTTTTTTTAAAGCGTATAATTTTGATGGCAGTCTCTAATTTTTGTAATTGTTGCATGTACAGAGTAGATGACATTTTCTTATGATTTTATCAGTTTTGTATTCAGATAAAGGTAGAGCAGCATAGTAGAAGAGTTTGAGCAGTTAACTAAAAGTCATCTTTTCTTGCACAATGAGGACTGGGCAAAGATTTGATGCAAATTGAACAGTGAAAGGAAGCCAAAAACAGTGGCTTGTGCCTTGGGAGGTAGATCATGGTAAGCACTTATCTTCTGATACAGACAAATAACCAAATATGAGAAAAGCTTTTTTGCCTTTTTTTTTTTTTTTGTTAGCCGAAAAAAGATCCATCAAGTAACTGAATATTTACTGCTATAAAAGAATTGAAATACTTTTCACTGTGATGGAAGAAAACCTTTGGGATGTGTGAACAGTGAATACAGGGGGGGAATAAACAGGCATTGGGTGGAAGCGCTGGCATTAGAAGTGTTACCTGGCTAAAAGCAACGCATGTACCGTGGAAAGCTGTTTCATGTAATAGGTTACCAGAAGAAAGAGAAGGAGTAAGGATTTCCTGTAAGTTGCCTTGTTTGTTCATATAGTTTATATGACTCTTTGGCTCCTACTCAGCCCACTGCTGTGCTGAACAACACACAGCAGCTCTTCCTGGAGACTACCCAAGATAAAACGCGGTCTCTTGGGATTCAGGATAACAAATAAACAATTTTTTCTCAAAGTTGTTAGATAAGGTGAATTAAAGCGTCCTTGCCCCAGACATCTTAATTGGGAGAGAAGGGGCACAGTGAGAGGCTTCTCTGATCGGTTAGGACTTAGAATTTGCTGGGTTGGTTTCCCAGGTCCTTGCACAGTTCCATCCCCTCTGTGATAAGCGAGGCTGTCAACCTTCATTCATCTTCAGCCTCACTGACATGGAGCCAGTGTGACTCCCACATACATAGTATCTACCAGCAAACAGTTTGATTTTTGACTGCAGGTCTTCCACTTCCAGGATGAGGATCTGCATACATATACAGGCACGTATTTATGTGTCTGGCATGTTATGCATCTCTGCAGGACGTGAGCAGACTTGGGTGTATCAAACAAGGTAGCAGAAAGAGTAACGAGGCTTCATCAGTGAAGATTTTCAGGTCAGCTTGTGTAAATACTTTCCACACATTATGTACATATTCAGACTCAAAAGTCTTAAGAAATGATCACAAAAAAACCTGCAGAAATCTTAGCTTTCTTTGTCCAAGGTGTAGCTCGAGAAGGAAAACAGGTTGTGTTGTCTGTACTGCAAAGACTTCGTTATACTCAAAGTCACTTACGAAGAAAAAGGATCTGTAAACATACTGGGCTCTCTGGCAAGTGCTCCTGTCACAGTATAACATATGGCTACAAACAAGATTCATTATCAGCTTGTACCTTCATGTTTTCTCTTTTTCTTTTCCCATGAATTCCCCTTCAGGACCTCTTCCCCAGCACTGTAAATGTATTAATTTTTCTTTCAGACCCAACATACTGGCATTTTGCTTGCATACTCCTATGAAGTGTTGGTATTTGGAAAAATCAAGTGGCACGAACACTCAAAAAATTCAAACTTGAATTAACCATAGCTTTCCGTGAGTCTTAGGTACTGTTTGTTCTTTGCAGCCTTCTTGGACACACAATATAACTTTTGCCCTAACTTCCCTATCACCGTCCTTTAACAGTCGTGGGTTTTTTATAGTTCTGAGATCTTGGGAAATCACACAATGGCCTGATTCTCCCTAGAGGTATTTTAGTTACACATAGCTCCCTTATTGCTGAAAATCCACCTTCTCTTCCATCTCTAAAGAAATTTAGTTCCTTCTCTGTCATGTCTTCTCTCTGTGGAAATTCATATCCTATTTCTAAGCTATGGCAAATTGATTTTGCTTTTCCCTTACACTATGCCAAAGGGAAGCAACAGCGTCTCCCAGCTAATAAAGTGAAAGCTCGATACGTGTCAGGCAGCGCTCAGAACCCAACCCAGTTAACTCTGCCAGACCCGTGCTTATAGCCCAGCATGATTTTCATGGCAAGGAAGAGAGGCAGATACTAGGAAACTCTTTTAACTGTATTATTAATGAGGCCTTTCCTCATTAATTAGAAACTTTGTACTGTTAGACCCTTAAAGCATTAATCTGACTGTCAATAATGCAAGAAGATTTTAAGTGCAACATCCTAGCAAACATGACTGTCTCTACACCAAGTCTGTAGAGCTAAAAGTGTTGGGGAGCAATACCAACACTTGTTCATGGGTGGCATTTACAGCACGTGAGAGACTGGATTCGTCAGTCTAAAGAGTGACAGGGTAGATGTCTGAGATGTCTCAATTGTCTTTATAGCTGTTGAAGAGACATAAACATGTCTAAGGTGTGTGACTCATCATCTCTCCCCGAGGCTGACATTTAAAACAGATCAGCTCAGTAATGCCTTAAAAGATATTTCTTTCCACAGACTAGGCCAATTCAGACAGAGTGCTGTGTCCTACAGACCTCTCAAGTTAGATGAGGTGACCCTCATCCTAAATCCTTTGCTAAGGATGGCACCTAGGGAGACTCCATATTTTAAACAAAGACTAAAATCACAAAAAGACATGTACATTTTTGAGCATTTTACAGTTAACTCTGCAACTTGGCACTTTGTTACATATAGGTTTAGCAAATAGTTTTCCAGCGAAAACAGTAGGAAAGCATATAGGCACATAAGGATTATTTCAGTTGGTTGCTGACAATTCAGGTAGAATCAATGTTCATTTATTAAAAAAAAATAATTAAAATAATAGCTTGAATTTCAATCATAAACTTGTATTATTGAATCTTGACTGTGAGGCTGAGAGATCTTTGTTGTTGAGCGTCTGGTACATCATAAGAGAAATCAGAAGGACTACTTTTTTCTTTTTTTTTTTTTAAAGAGAAAAAAAAAAAAGAAAAAAAGAGAGATCAGCACTGAAGTTCATCCCATTGCCTTTATTATTTTACCACCATTCAAGTATGATGAGAAAGGCCAAAAAGCTTGCATGACAACCAGAGTGGGTAATACATGAATAGGAAGCCTAGTTTCTTTACTTCTCCATGACAGAGCTGAACAGTAGGCTAGGGAGATTTGGGGCTTTTTTTCTGTTCGTTTTTTTCCTTTCTTTTTCCTGATTCCATTCTTCTGTATAACTTCTGTCAGAGAAATCCCCCACCAGGACAAAGGTTTGCTACAAGTGTCACTCATTTTGTGCTAACATTTACCAAGAAGTCAAGATTCTACCAGATACATGCATTCTATGTAATAAATACTTCAGAAATAGTGTGAGTGTGTACAGCATGTAATTCTGGTTCCCTTTAGATGCACAACAAATTCTATACTAATTCCAATACTGTTTTTCCCTTTGCAACTGATATTTTGGGTTTATTCCAGAAGTTTTTAGCAGTTCTCCTTTTATTTTAAAAGTCATTTACAATAGATGACACTATGCTATTCTTTTGGTTTGGTTTGTTGTTTTTTTTTAGTGAATCAGTCTTGTGTAAAGACTTTGGTGTGTGGATGTACCAGTAAAGAATAATTAATGATGAAATTTGTATTATTATTTTCTTTTGTCACAGTAACAAATTGATAGGGTAGGAAATGTCTCTTTGTATTTGCTAGATACCTCAGAAATTATTTCTTGGACTTCTCTTAATTTTGTTGGATGCATTTCATAGTTTTGCAGCAGTATCTGAGCAGGACTGTAATGAACATTTATTCCCCTGAGTTTAAAGTTAATTTTATTGTCAATGTTAACTGTTTCAAGGAACAGATAATTTACCAGTCATTCTCAAGATAAATGCTAACTGTGCTGACATAGTGGAATAGTTTGACCTGTGCAAGATGAATTTTAAAGAGCAAATTAATTGAGAGCATCAAATAGTTAAGAGTTTTCAGGGTTGGTTTTTTTCCTAAGTTTGTATGTGTTACAAATTGCATATCAAATAGGATATGATAATCTTAGATATTTGAAGTTACGAGTAGTAGTCTTTCAAAATCTTAAAAGCAATTTTTGGTAAAGATCTTGCACCTTCTTCAAGACTCCCATTTGTCTCAGTCTTTAAAATATGGAGGTTTGCACATGCACGTTGGAGCACTGAAGCCAGCTACCTGATGACCTCTCCTTAAAGAACCATTTTGAACCTTCTCTGCAGTGATGCTGTGCGATTTACTGGTATGTTCCTAAAAAGCAATTAGTGAGTTTTGAAATAGTTTCTTATATTTATTTTTTAAATGGGGATTGATACAAGGAAATGTATACACAGATGTTGTGAGAGTTTCCAAAAAAAAAAAAGGGGGGGGGGGGGGGGGGGGAAAGCCCGTACGTAGCTGACAGCCCGACAACTTTGCATATGTGTGTTAACAGGAGAATGCGCTGTGTTTAGGATGAATGGAGAAGCGGGCCTAAATGACTTTCAGATTAGCTGGAACAGATGGAAGGGTCACAGTTGAACAACTTTACACAGGAACATAAAGGCAATGTTCAAGTGGAGTTCATTGCCTCTGACAGATACTGTCAATCAAAGAGGGGACTCTCAGTTAACCAGCAGCCTGTCCTTTTAAAGATTAAATTAAAAAAAAACAGTATTGTGAGGCAATGACTGGAGTTTATCTGGTCTATGTCGGGCATAAACTCCACCCCAAGTGACTAGCGTTTTCAAATGAAGCACAATAGGATGTGGATATTTTGAAGACAAGTGAGTTACAGGCTACACTGAGAGGCAGGAACACGATATCATTTCTGCAAATGTGAGATCCGAGTCATGCCATTCCAAGGGCGTAGATCAGGTTTTGGTAGCTAAGAATCTCTTACTGATGTCCTGTGTGTCGGAAATGAAAATATCCCAGTGTAAAGCAGATGAGCACACCGAGAGGCAAATGAGTTCAGCAGGGAGGATGGAGATGGAGATGGGTCAGGAGACAGAGTTCTTCTTTTCTTTGCTTGAAAACAGGCACTTGAAAATGCTTCACATGTGAAGCTTCTCAGATTCAGAAGCTGACACACACACTCACCCTTTCCTTCCTCCTTTCCAAATAATTGGAGACAAATGGAGCAATGCAGGTCCCTTGGATATATATGTGAGGAAATATTCAGAAGCAGAACCTGTTTATACAGCTCCCTCCAGCTCAGTCAAAAAGAAAAGTTATGAAAGCAGCAGCAGATGAAACTTAGCAAAAGTGACTTCTAGCAGGTGAAGACAAAAGCTGCACAGTTCACATCTTTGCCTGCAAAGGCCCATCCAGACATTGGGTCTTTTTCCTACAACATAGTTCTTGGTAGTTCACTTCTCCAGATGAGTCTGTAGACTCAAGTGAGGAAACCAAGACTCGAGGAAATGGGCTATATTATTTGTATGATCCCTGACTGTAGCCTGAAGTGTTTGTGAAAGAAGTACTCAGCTCTGCGAGACACCTGATCCTAGCTTTATCCTCAGCAGCTGGCTTGCTCACAAAAACTATATTAAAGCAGAGATCCAAACCCTGCTGATCCTTAGGCAAATAAGCTGCGCCTTCTTCATTGATCATTGTATTCCACAAAATAACTAGTTTAGTAGCAAATTCTTGGTGTTTTACTACACAGCTAGGCCAAAATAACATTTCTTGTTATCTGTCCCAGAAATACTCCTTGTGGGATCTCAACAGCATACAAAATCAAGGGCAGAAGCGTATGTGCTTTCCTCACTAGGATCACTGCCTGAATGGCTGATCTGATTGTCAAATCTGAGATTTCAAAAAAGTTCTTAAAAGTTAATAGTTTTATAGCGTGTGTCAGCAGCCTCTTCAGCTCTTCCTGCATTTCTGGGCTATTTCCTTTGAATTGTTTTGTCTCTAGCAGATGGTGGTGTGTTTGATGACTGTTTGCTTTGTTTTGCACCGAAGACAGCACCAGCCCTTTCCATCTCCGTTTTGAAGGAAACCTGTCATCTGCTCTCTGTCAAAAAATCATTGCATGACTTAAAAATAGGAGACTGCTAGGGGTGCTCTTATATTCTCCTGAAGGCACCCACTCTTTGCTTTTGTTAGGGACCAAATCTTGGGTTGGTTAGAGCGGGGTAATCCAGTCAGTCGTGCACTTTTACAGCAAGGCAGGGGGCTGAGAAGTAAAAGCATCTGACAGGGCAAATCTCAGCAAAGTCTAAACCTTGCAGATAGCACTGCAATCAAAAAACCCCAGAACACTGAAGTGGTGTTGCATCAGGAAGATGCCATATTTCATTTTACTAAGACAATATATCTGCAAATCCCAGTATCACATCACTTAGGTATTTCGTACTGACTAATTACAGCTGAGTGCCAGCAGGTAACTAGCTAGTAAGACCAGCTAGTCTGCTCTTATCCTGCAGTAACCGGATGGAAAACATCATCAATATTTTTCAAGGGAAAATTGAGCTTTCCCTATTTTTCAGGTGGGAAATGAGGTTTTGTTAAAGAAAATGTTTTATTTTCTTGGGCTATTTTTAGTTCTCAAACTTTTTATGATTTGACATTTAAGTATATAGACTCACAGCTCTGCCCTATATGCCACTTGTAAATTTTCTTTTTGAAAAATATTAAAATCTTTCGTAAATGAACTACTACAGATCTTTGATAATGCTAATGAAGTACTATTATTCTGTAGCAGACAACATGCCATTCATCTATGCACCTGTAAATTATTCCTACAATTCCTCTTAAGATCACTGTTTGGCCTATATCCTATTAATGAAATCAAGAGTTATAATTGATAGGAAGTATGTGGCATTTATTAAGGCAAGTATAATGGCTGATTAAAAAAAACCCAACAACACCTTGATATATATGGCACAACAGTTGGCAATTACCATGCTATTATAATTGTAATATACTACAGGAGATACACTATTTAATTGTGGAAGCGAGGAGAGATTCCCACACCACTATGTATAGCATTGAAAAATGTGTACTAGTCTTTCATTCCTTTGACTAAAGCACTGCAGAAGATACCAGCAATGTGGAAAATGGTTTGAGGAGTCAAGTCAAATTTTACACATGTAAATTTTGCTTCGTGGCTGTGTCTGGAAGAAGAGGGAGCACCAGGAGCAATATACCTTCTCTTGCTCTGTGGAGTTGAACTTTTAGTTGGCAAGCCATAATTCTTTCCATTTTCCACCACTGCCATATTGATACACAAAGCCTTTTTTTAGGTCAAAAACTCATGAGTCTCACAATTCAGAAAGATACTGAAATTGGGCAGTTGTGGTTTTTTCACCATTGTTTTCAAACGGAGTGTCCCCACTAATTTGATGTTTGCTTATTTATAGTGATAACTGTGGCTTCTTAGAGTCTGAGCTTGTCACTGAAATCCGAGGCTCACTGATTTCATTAGTGAAGGTTTCCATTGATTTTAATGAAGTCGTGATTACACTCAAAGAGTGTGACCACCTAGAAAAATTCCATGCATTCGTTACATCCTACATACCTGATTGCCCCCCTAATTTATTTTGGTGTAAACACATTGAGTTGAATTATTCCTGGTTTATATGCTTAACTAGAGCAATGAATCAAATTGTACATGGCTTTTGAGCTTGTTCAAATGGGAATCAACTCCCCACCCCCACACCCCCACCCCTCAGATCACATGGAAGTAATATAAATTAGAAAATGATGGCTAAAACAGAGAAATATTCACTGAGCTAGGAGGACGTTTAACTGTTCGAAGAACTAATGTGACACATCCCTCTTTTATTCTGCATGACACTGGCCTTATTAATCAGACAAGCAAGCTTTGAAAACAAACAAACATCCAAACAAAGAGTTGCAGAGATAAAGCAAAGCACCCATTTTCCATTTAGATTCCCTGACACAGCATGAAAACAAACCGGGCATGGATTAATAAATGATCCCCAGATACGTCATTTAAAAGCTTTGTGTCAACCGCAAATAAAACCAGCCATGTCATGCATCCTTTTAGATGTTCATTAATGGATTGCAGTTCTGCTTTTTTGATATAATCGTGACAACTGGGCAAGATGCTTAACAAATCAACTTTTGTTTGGTCAAAGTTTTAAACCTCACTCTTTTGTATGGTTGCCTGTTTGGTGGTTGTTTTGGTTTTAGGGTTTTTTGTTTTGTGGTGGATTTTTTTTGGTTGTTTTTTTTTGTTTTGGTTTGGTTTTGGGGTTTTTTTTGTTGTTTTTTTGGTTTTTTTAACAAACTAGGTATTGGCTTGAACTGGAGAAGAGCTACCAGATAAGCTATATTAGCTGAAGACTTCTTATATTTGATCTTTCCTTATGGCTAATGTTTTCCATTCTTTTCTTCTCTTTGCTTTGGGTTAGTGCCTGTCAGAACACCAGTTCTGTTGTGGACTGCAGTGTTAATGCAAGTTGCCTCGCATAATGCTGACCATTGTCTAGCAAGTTGCCACACCAACTCAGCAGATCAAGGAGACATGCAAATGGGTCAGGAACACACACAGAGGTTTTCTCCTCACCTAAGAGGATAAGAGCTACGGAAAGCTAAGGCAGTGAGTTCATCATTGGTGGCTGTGCGCTACAGAAAGTTATTTACATTTGAACTTTGCTAGAAAGCAACCTTCCTTAATCAGTAGAAAGCCACTAATTGAACACCACAATTTAATAGCTGCATACAGGTGCTTCAGAGAAATTATTAGTATCCTTGAAGCTGAAGGAAGAGGTGGTGGAAATTTCTGGGCTAGTAGGCAATACTCTTTGGGATGCACTTTGCTGTACAGCTTTAACTTTCAGTTTTATGAGCTCCCCAACTGTGAAAATGTGTCTTTTGAGCCCTTGCTGTAAGGCTTGTTGCCATTTTTTAACTAACTAGTGTAAGCCACTTTGAGATACCAGAATAAAGAGTAACACAGAGTACAAAATACTATTAAATGAATTAATTTTAAAACCAGTGTAAATCTGCCTAGAAATATGACCTTATCTGCACTAGCAGTAGCTGTTAAAAGAACTTAGCCTGTTCTTGTGCTACTTTTTGGGTGGATTTTATTGTCTGCTTTGCCACAAGCTGTCATATGACCTAGGGAAAATTACTCTTCCTCCCTGCTGTTTCTTCCCCCCCCAGTCATACAGGCGATGCCTAGGCTTGTTGGAGAGCAGGTTGTAGAGAACCTAACAAGTCAGGACTCACGTTACCTGCTTCTTAAGGCTTCAAATAGTAGCAAGGTTTGTGCCAACGTTGACAGAAGACAGAGGGTAATTAGAAACCAAGTTGCCTCTGCAGGTATAAAAAAGACATCTCTAAATTTCTAGAAACTTTGACTTTTTGAATGGGATTAGATTTAGGTTTGACTCCTACACAAGCCATCTGGCTTGCTCCTTACCCCAGCTGGGACACTGGCAAAACTATGGTTCTCTGTGAAAAACATGGTGTGGACTTCTTCTGTTCCAAGTCTTTGGTTCAAGGCAGCAGATGACTTTATGCCCAGAGTGAGACCCTGCAGGGCCTGGAGGGGTTAAACCCCTCCCAGGGAGCATAATGCATGTCTGCTCGCATGACGTAATGCTGCAGGGAGGGTTTTGGTGACCCCACCTTCCCTCTCTGGGGCTAGCAAGCTTTCCCTAAGAATTTACTAGGTAGATTTAATCAGCAACATGTTAGACAGTATTAGGCACTTAGAACCTCCTGCATGATGAAGACTTTCCAGAAAGCATGTTCTCAGGAGGCTGATTGAGCTTGATGGTGGTTTTGAAGCATTGCCCCCCAGGAAAGGATTTTCCCATAGCTCAGCCTCCAACTACTAATTTTATTTAGCATTAAGAGCTTCAGTATCTGCCCAGAGTGTTGCAGCAACAGATCCGGGCATTTGTGATGCTGACATATTGATTCTGAAAACAGTGACTAAAATGTTGCTTGTCCACTACTTCAGTAGCTGACCTGTAATTAATATTAATTTGTTGAGGACCAGCATTCATTTCAACACTATAGGACACAAAAGAAAATATAGCTCCTGCCCCTGTTGTTAAGAAGAGTTGCGTGTTTTGAAGATCTGAATGCCAGCTAGAAGAAGTGGAAAAAGGAACTGTAGGATTGGTCTCATTGTAAACTAGCAATACCAATTACACGTGAAAAGTAGGTGACCAGAAATCAGATTACATTATGCAGACATCTCTTTTTTGTTGGTGACCAGCACCAACTGTGATGGCAGATGCACAAATCTTGACTTGTCTGCTGTGCCACTAATCCCTTTTGTTGAATACTTTTTACATGTTTACTGTGGTTGACTGGTGGTTTGGTTGTCAGGATTTTGAAATATTATTGATACACCATTAGAAATTGAAAGAGAAATTGTTTCAGTTAGAGTGCAACCTGAATTGTTTTCCCTCATTGGTGCTTTTTAGAAGGGACTTGGGAAAATGATAAAGAATGGTTGGATAAAAAATGCCTGGAAATAATGAAGTTTTACTATTGTTCTTTTGACAGTGGTTCCATGTATCATTTTAAAACATGTCCTAATACACTGTAAGTAGTTTTTACAACCCCTGTGGAAATATGTTTTGTTTTGTTTTTTTAAGAATCTTGATTGGTTGGATTATTGGAAGTATGGGGCTGCGTCATTCGGGATCAGTCTGAACAAGGTACATTCAGATATACAAGATTTTGCAGGCAGAGCCCTACACAGATGAGAAAATTAGATGTCACGCCACTCCTGGCCTAATGAAACTATATTTGTCTTGGGAATAATGCCAATAGAATTTC